>NC_090130.1:24095417-25382507 GCF_040581485.1 Linepithema humile
CTGAATTTTAATTATCCATCTTGTTAATAAAAGATATTGATGCGTGTTTTTGTGAGAGAATTTAATTCTGCAAATTTTCTCGTAAATAAATAGAGGAAAAGATTTTCAGATCTTCAAACGTTAAAGAAAGGTGAACGATTCAATGATATTTCTTTCACACGAAATCGACGGCTGTCAGGGTATTTCCGATTCACAAGGTGCGATCGCAAATCTCCGAGACTTTTCACGAAACGTCTGTACGATATTTCTCTAATACGTTCCCATGACTTCTCGCGGTGGGAAACGCTAACGTCTGATATTGAAGGCTACAAAAAGTCCCGCGACGCCCTTCGTCCTCCCTCAGGAAAGGAAGTAGGAACAACGGTCCTTGCCCTCAGTGGCGTGAACGCCACCAAGTTACGATATTGAAAACGAACGCTGAGAATTTATGTAGTGAGAATAATCTTTTGTTTAATGATTTATTACATTAATTTAACGGTTTATAGGATCAATTACGCTGGCCAATTTGTCCTCTGTATTTATATTTATCTACGAGTATCGTGTAAAAGTAAAATCAATAAAGCTCGTTAAAGCCGCTTATCAGTTGTATTTCATTAATTTGTATATCGTTAAAAATGCATTTGCAGTAATGCCGCGCCTGATTCAACAGAATTTGCAAACAATAAAATAATTGTCTAATAACGTCATTACAAATAAGCAAATTATTTAATTTCGACTACGTTGAATCAATAGTTTTACAGCGAATGCAAAAGAGGAAGAATGATGAGTATATATAGACACGAACGTTTTAGACAAGTTAAAAACAATTATAAATAACTTTTGCGAAAGGAAATATCAACGAAAATATTATCTTGTAACTCCAAAGCCAAGGAGCTCCCCTATTGTCGGCGACACTGCAAGATCAAGAAGGCCCCCTCGGTAGCATTCAGGTGTTTCGCCGGGTGGCGTCCCCGATTTAAATGTCCAGGTATCCCCTGACTGTATACCCGATCTAGTAACTTCTCGAGACTCGGTTCCCCCTTGGGAGCTCGTCGCACCGGCGAGGAAAAACGAAGAAGAAGGGCGAAGAAGGTAAGAATGCCTCCTTACGACGCGGCAAGAGCGCGTGCCAGCTGCCGTCTCGAGGCGTAACCGACGTTTCGGCTTCTTGTTGTCATTGTTATATACCCCACTAAGGTTCCCCTAACGTCTTGAGGCAGCGCGGACCTCGCCTTTCTAACGTCTTAAGAAACGCATCAGTACATACAGGCCGGCTCGTGCCGGGGAGGAGTAACGGTTTCCGTTTGCACCAACATTATTATTCATTCATTTCTACATACGACTTTGTCGTAATTTTTTAGATTATTATTCCGATAAAACAAAGATAAAAAATCTGAACGATTGGAAGATGAAATCTAGGAAATATTTATACTGTCACATTTCCAGTAATGAATATTGATTAAAAAATATTTTTTCATAAAACTTTTCTAAAAATGTCCCGTAAAAAGTTCAAATATTTTTGTTTATTTGCAAAGTGCAATATAGCAGCGAACATTGCCCTCGAAACGTCGAGACGAAGGAACAGATTCAACGATAGATTCTGCTCTTTTTCCTCTCTGCCTTTTATTGGCCACGGACTACTTTTCGAGGCAATTATGGAGATACGTTCGCGGCATATTGGCAGCCAAGAGCGTTCAGGATTACCGGCGTTATTGTCGTCGCCATTTCGAGACGCGGTCTTCTTATGGCAGTTTTCCAACGTGTTTCCTAGTTTTTCCCGACGACGGCAATCATGCCGCGAGCATTATCGGATATCCAGGATTACTTAATTATATTCAATTGCCAAAGTTTTGTATATTTGCGCGACGTATAACGGCGCAGTGTTTCCGCGAAAGCATCTGGAAACTGTCGTTTTTAAAAATATTCGTCGATTATTCGAAAGAGTGTATAAATTGCATATAATTGACATAGAATTATGGTTCAAAGTTCATAGATTATTAGTATTCCGATCTAGTATTCCGTTAACAATACTTCGAAAAAATCAAGATCAAGAGACAACAAACATTCGGAACGACGAGGTGGGAGAGGTCGCAGCGGGAAGTCAAGAGTTATCCGCGCTTGCATCTAAGAGAATAGATACGAGGATAAATAGACACGGATGTGGGTTCTACGTTGTATGAAGCATCGTGGCTGCCGGTGCAGCTGGACCTTGATCTACATTCGGGGTTTCGCAAACAGCATCGACACACCTTTGATCGCCCTTAAGGCTGGAAACACCTGGTTGCCGCCAGCTATCGATCGAACATCGCTCTAACGAGTGACAGATCCGATGGTTATTGGTAATCAGCACCGAGGCTCACGCGTCATATGTTGCGTAGCGTATGAGTGACTTTCTCTTTAAATAATTTTGTATTTAAAATTTGCTACGTTTCACGCTTCAATAATATTGTGTTGAAATATTTTATATAACATTCTCGATTTATTTACCGGGCAAATTCGCCACAAACTGCTTGCTTGTATTAATTTGTCATTATTAATTCCAGATTAATGATGTAATTAATGATATCCTTGAGGAGAGATCGCGTCGACGGAAAAACGACAGGTCTTTCCTTCTCGATGCAGACAGATGCGACGTGGCACGTCCGCGCGAATCTCCGCGGAGCGACGCGCGGCAAGCGGTGGTCTGATCGTTTGAGCCAATCACGCCGTGATTGAGTATAATGGACTTGCGTCTTGTCCCCCAGGCCAGTGGCTCTCGAGCTAACGCGTACGATCTGCAACGGGCCCTTTCGTGAATGACCGATCGTGAATGCAGGGCCGCTCTTGGGTTGGTCACCCGCGAGTCCGTAAGTGACTAGGGCACAGGATGAAGGCTGTGCCCGAGTGAGCGAGAGAGCGGCCTGTTGGTATGATAATGAGGAAGGTGACTTCCGACGATCCATATATCGCGGAGAGCGGCGACAAGGGAGAAAGACAGAGCTGAAATTGCGCCGACGGACGAAGATGGAGAGCGAGGGGGGCGAGGGGGAGACAAAAAGAAAAAAAAAAAAAAGAGGCACATCGGCGCTGATGGAGGAGGAAACTCTGACGCCGGAGTCGAGGGGCGGCCAAGAAGCGGACACTCCAATCCACAATGTCCCTTCCGATTCTGCATTCGTAGAGCCTCCCCCCCTCCGGCTCGTAAGCCCCGCGCTTATAAGCTTCGCCTCCGCTACCGCTTGCTCCTATCTCATCTCTTCCTTCCGCGGCCCCCGTGGCGTAAATTGACATGAGAGACAGGACGGGAGGGGTGAGGAGGGGACGACGTGCGTCAGCAGGTCACGCGTATGCACGGACCGGCTCGAGGAGCGGAAGACTCTTGGTGATCCGCGACAGGCGCGGTAGGGGAGGCGGCAGCGCTCACCGTGCAACCGCTCGAAAGACACTCGGCACCGATTGGTCATACGCGTGTCCCGTCGTCGTGTTCCGCGCGCATTATGCGCGTAAGAGCTGAGCGGGATGACGGAGGAGGGCCTCCTACAGAGTCGTGCCCCGGTGACGCTGCGACCCGACGAGGATACGAGGCAATTTTCCCAAACGCCGTCAATTCAGCTAACCAGCTAAATTCGCGAACGCGAGACGACGGAGGGAGGACCGGAGCGTGTGAGAAAAAGGGATCGGCCGGAGAAGCGGGACGACGAGCTTAAAGTGCTGGAAATAACGCATCGCGTTATTTGCATGAGAAGCGAAAGACTGGCTCGCTCGCGGATACGATGACGCCGGTGCGGGCCGGTTCCCAAGTGTCGGGTGAGCTACGGCTCGGTTAATCCAATTGAGTCAATTTAGGTTAACTTGAAGTCGTCTAAACAGCTTGTTTAGATGTCCCGATGATGCATTCGTAAGCATGTATCCGGCACTCTTCCTTCCTACTTTAATAAGCATCTTTTTCGATGCGCTCCTTTTCATTGAGATAAATAGATGGATCAACAATCACGTTGATCGAGCTAATTCGCAGATATTATTCCAACTTTTACAATTGTCAATAACGATTTTCCATCACTCTTCATTTTCGTACAATAATCTTCATTCTCAATGCTTATGTCAATTTTTTTAGAAATCGCAGATGTTACATTTGACATTTTTATCAATTATGTATCAAAGATTGGCATTAATGTTATTTTTCTCTAAAAGCGTCTTTCTTTGCATTATTTCACAAGCGAGCCAGTTCATTTTCGATATTCCTTAACTAAATTTTCTCCCCATTTTTACAGCGTTATTTCTGCTAGTGATATCATTGGAATATCGATTGCCCCGAATTTATTCAGGAATTTTTTTATTCTCTTGCATCTCTTTTACGAAATTATAAGCGGTTTCTTCCGCAAATATAATATTTTTAACTATCAAAAAATAATTTATTAAGATCGTTTTAATTGCATTTTTTATTGAATAGAAATTATTGCTCACCATTTTGTATGATAATTAAGCGGACAGTCGCTTATGTCACCGACGAAAGGATCGATGTCGATGATTGCCAAAGACGCGTTTAGTCTACCCGGCACGATGATGCAGTCATTGAGCTCTATGCTGCTCTAGTGCACGGGGCATGCGAGTATTTGCTCAGGGTACATACTAGACTTGCCTCCCCAGTTGACGTTGATTGAAGGAATAAGGGAAACGGCAAGCTCTCTCAAGTACCCGCCGCCACCGCCGCCACCGCCGCCACCGCCGCCACCGCTATCGCCGCCGCTACGATCACTACCGAACGTTTCGCCTCTACCGGCTGCAACCTCTACAGATCGACCTCTACGTCATCGTCTCGACCGCCTCTATCACGAACGTACGATCATCACCGTGATGCCCTATGCACCGACGCGGCGCGTCGGATACATCGGGGATTCCTCCTCTTTCAGTCCGCGCGTTAATTAAACAGGGTTTACGTGGTCACATCGAGGCCTCGTAACGGAACGTGAAGGGACTTGGACGTGAATTTTGCCACGGAAGGCAGCCCATCCGACGCACATCGTTCGAATTCTATTGGTATTATAGGCGACAGCTGGAGAACGTTGAACGCTGTCTCACCGTCAAATAAAAAGCATAGTTCAATAAAAAAATGTATTAAACGCGGATAAAATCAAAAGCTGTAATGCTTAAATGCTTGCATAAGATAATTAATTTTCGTTTGCTGAACATCATTTTAATTATGTTATGACAAAATTATTTTCTAAAAATGAATATTTTGAAGGCATTTTACACTGAATATATGCACGGAATATTTTTTATGCGTTCCAAAAGTCTCGAAAAAAAAAAAATGCGGGAAAATAGAGTGATTATGATGAAACGGATGAAGTGGGAAGCTTAGCGAGGGAGAGGCAATAGACCTTATTAAGAAACGGAATGAGTCACTCGACCCCGTGCGCGAGCGCCCGATGAAAAGAGAGAAAGGATTGATTGCGGCTGAATAAAAAAAATATATACACGCCACGATAGATAGGCGGGTATCTCAGGATCCGGAACTTGTTGACAATGCTGCGGAAGGCGATACACCTGGACGATCGCGAGGAGCGTGCAAGTATTGACCTGTCGCGCGCTACGGCCGGACGGCGCACGACCGCGACTAAACTTTCTCGCGCGTCTCACGTGGTCAGTGGACCTCGTCTCCTGAAGAGAGAGAGAAAGAGAAACCGGCCCCCGGTCATTCGTGCCGCGATTGCGTTTTCGTGATGGCGCGATTATTTACATTACTTCCGAATTGGTAAATAAGAGACGGCGGTGACGGACGCGGAAGCGTATCGCAACCGCCTCTTTCCGCAAGCATTCCCTCCGCCGCGTCGTGAAGCCTCTTGCCGGAGTTCACGCGACGATCAAAAGTTCATTGTCAAATAAACAAAAGGAAGGAACAAAATTATCATTGCTGATAACGTAGTAATTAATTATTTGAATTTAACGTGTGCTTTTGAATTGAGTAAATTCATCTCGTCGCGAAATCTTTTCGGTGACACAAGAATCGCATAATCAAACTGCAATTTACATTTCTTTTATCCACGACAAATGTAAGTACGATCGATACATTATTGTGTACGTATGCTCGCATCTTTACATTTAGGTCTATAGAAGCGCAGTTACAGGTTAACACACAACAGTTTAACGTAATTGCGATGGACGCGGTATCTTGTTATTAACGCGCATATAAGTTTCATCCTTTCAAGAAACTGACACTACGGCGGTATTATTCACAGGACACTTAACCATCTTTCGAAAGTTGTCTTTGTCATCAGGATATTGGCTCGTTTAAATCTCAGGCGTCTAATGACACTCGCGCGATAATAGGGCGGCTGATTTGACAAGCAAAGTGGTTACGAAGACAAATGAGCACTTTAGCGCGCTCGAAACCATCGATCGTTCTACGAGCCAAATCTCTCCTCCATCCTTTTTCCCCGCACGTCATTAAAAGTAAAAACTTCCCGCGCGGGAGTCATTAAAATTCAAATGAGAAGTTAGGAGACTGTAAGAGATGATGAATTTTAATTATTGTTAATTACAATAATAATGTGCTGTTATTGCAATTGAAAAACTGTTTAACAGGAGTAAAATAATTTATTACGATATCTGCTGAATTAATTCGCAACCTTTATTTTTGTTAAAGTTTATTATGCAACACGGAAAATATATTTTTTTTTATTTTGAGTTGGTATCAAAGAATTTCCAGTTCTCATTACTAAAATATTAGATTAGATTTCCTCCCTAAGTATCAGTTTCATCACTGATGATCCAATTATTACATTCATTACTATTTTTTATTATCACCAACCACACTATTTGCGCGATTGTTTTTTTTAGATCTCTACTTTATTACATATAATAATATTATTTAACGATAATACAATATGTCGCTTTGATAATTCAATTCAAGATGTAGAACCATGATTACGAAGCGTATAAATTTCATAGAATTATATCATATCTATTGTAGCGATTTGCGTGTGTTCTCTTACGCGGACAGCTGGCATGTTAAGGCAATTATCTAACAGCAGCAAGGTCAGAAGTAGGCGTAGCTGGCATTATGTCATCCTTTTGCGGTTTTGCAGATCTCGCGTAGTTTATGCACATCGTACATCCGACCTGAATCTTCCCGTAAACTCCGATCTAATCGATTGACAACGAGTAATTTATTCCAATGAATTCTTTCGACACATGACACACACACGGTTACATGGAATGATTGATAAAATCTATCGCGAAAACATTTTTATCCATTTCAGCGGAAACTAAGAATAAACCGTAGTTTATATTATTTGCACGAACCGATGCCGTCGTGTACAGCCGATCGAGCAAGCGCATGATCGCTAACGTTATGTATGCGTCAGCCCGTCGCGGATCTCCGATTTATGAAATAAGCCATCATCATAGATCCCGGCCGGCCGAACAGAGACGTGCGATGTTATGACACATTGGACACGCGCGTGTGTCTGTGTCCCCACATATATGCGCAACACATATCCGGGGGTCGGGTCAGTTCTCAGGGCTATCATTGCCTGCCGGCCGGAAGACTCACTTAGACCCGTCTTGAGTTACCCCTCTTCGTCCCTGGCCATCGCTCCTCGACAAACTCACGACCATAATCCCTCCTTCCCTTTTCGTCTCCCCGACTCGTTCTCTCGTTCTAGCTCGCGTGAACTCCCACCCTTATCGCTTCTCTCTCTCTCTCTCTCTCTCTCTCTCTCTCTCTCTCTCTCTCTCCCTCGAAGGAGAACCTATTCTTGTCAGATTCTTTTCGCCTTCGGCTTTTCTTCCCTTACTCACCGGAGACACTTGCCTTTCCGGGAGATGCGGAGGTATTGTTTACAAGTCAGTGTTATGAGTAAGCGATTCTTTCCATGATTAGATTTCCATGAAACTTTTTTTAACTTATCCGAGTTACTTAAAGAACTCGATTACGATATTATTATAATTACTTTTATATTATTATGTGATAATAAATATGATAATAATTATTAAATATAATTTATATATTATCGATAAACGAATTTACAAATCGTATTAATAAATAGGAAATGCTGTTAAATGATCAGTTAATAAAGTAGAGATAAAATAATATTCATGTTTTTAAAATAATTTCTAAAAAGGAGAGGAAAATAAATTATATTTTCCTGGAATTAAAATCATAAAAATCTTGATTGAATCAAAGTACACTATTTTTGTCAATAAATATTGATAATGTATCGTTAATTTCGTCATAATTAAAATATTTTTTATCGCGCTTCAAGTTATTTGTTCATGATAAAAATGAAGTTTAATTACCGTCGGAATAAACGCCGAGTTTAATTGCCGCTGTCGCTGCAGAAATAATTGTTTTCGACTTCGATTCATACGATATGCTACCGTTATCATTGCGTCGCGAGCTCGCAACAAGTTCGCGACGGGAGAGAAAGACGACGCGTGTGGAACACGCGGGTACATATGCACGAGCCGCGTTCATCGAATAGAGCGACGCATATGTGTGCACAACTCAGCTCCGTGTACGGAGCGTAATTGCGCGGGCACGGTAGCGCGTAAATGTGTGCGTATGGGCCTATTGTGCGTTTCCGTGGCGGATACGACTCCTTTTACCCTTTAGGGAGTATCTGTGTGCATACATGGGGAACTGCGATAAGTACCGAGAGTCTTCTGCATATTAAAACCGCATCTGTGCAGACACATCGCAGTACAGTTATGAATGATTGTAATCGATTGTAGTCGATTTATTTCTTTTATAACATATAATATTAAATGGCTGGTCAAATATTCTGCGAGAAATAAATTACTCTTCCCGATACTCTGATATGTACATAGTTTCTTATAAAATTGAAATATTAACAAATTAAATATTTTTTATAAAAATAAAATTTTTAAGGTAATTCCATTTATCCAGGAAAAATAAATAAAAAATTATGTAGTAAAAATAAAGAAATCTTGATCGAGCTTTTAATCTAAAACACATTTTTGTGATTTCTGCGCTTCGGATGTAGCGTAAAAGTACGTACGAAGGTGTTAAAACTTAAGCAGGTATGAATGTATCGAATAAAACGATGCATCTCCAATGTGTCAACATGTCAAGCGTGTCCGAGGTTTTCGAGAGAAACTTTCGAGAAAACGCGTTGGAAAGAAACGCATAAACGCACGATGCCAAGCATACTCGTGCGAACGATGCCTCGGCGCTTTTCTGCAAACAATAAAATGCTTTTATAATACTTTGTTATGTAGCTCGCGCGGCTCGTTACGCTGCTTCGCGTGTATTACGACCTCTGTTTATTGCCTTAAGTTTGTTCTGGCCAGTTTACGGTCCCGCGACTCCGCGAGAGATGACGACGACGGCGAAACGACGCACCAAGTGTCGATACACTCTTCCCTGTTCCTCTTACTCATAAAAATATTCGTCGCCGCTTCTCTATAAAGCTAAGACTATAAAACCGTGTTTTGGAAGGAAAACGAAGAGATTTACTTGGAGTATGAGACCTACTGGAAATTTCCTGCCTTTAAATTGTTCCCGCGCGCAAATGACGCTCAATTGCTCAACTTGTCTTTGTCGTCGCGTTAATCGTGAAGTATCGTGTATACAATCGCGAGCATCACGGGCCTCGCTCGGTCGGGCAGTCTCCCAGGCTAACAGAAGAGCGGCGGATCAATTAAGACATCATTTCCGTTGCGGGTACAATAATACGCTCGCCAAGGCCGGAACACGCGTCCGCACCTTTCGGCGCCGCGCTTCTGCGTCCCACTCGAGGCCCAACCCCAGTTACGAGGCTCACATCCTGGATCGGTTCTTGGTGTTGGAACTGTGAACGCGGCGTGCCGATATATAACGCACCCGCGTAAACGCGCAGATACGTGATTGTAACAAAACAACGGACGTCCGGACGACGGGCAGTCGCACAGGTATCGCTCCACCGTTCCCCTTAGCACGCGGCACTCCTCTCACGCACTCTCGCTCTCTCTCTCTCTCTCTCTCTCTCTCTCTCTCTCTCTCTCTCTCTCTCTCTCTCTCTCTCTCTCTCTCTCTCTCTCTCTCTCTCTCTCTCTCTTTCTCACATGCCCTTTCTCCCTCTATGCGTCTGTCTCGTCCCTCGATTTCTCCCACCATGACGCGTAGTCCTTTTACCAGTCGCCGATCGGATCTCTCTTCGCTTCTCTATCCGCTTTCGCCTCTTTCTCCTCCTGTTCCGACAAGAGGAACGGAACGAGATCCCGCTTCCTCTGGAAAATTGGAAGCTTCCAGGCAAGACTAGCTGGTCCAGCGTACACGCTTCCGGTTGCGTTTCGCAAGCGGTCATGCGGTCAATCTTTCCGCTATAATTGCTCCAATCTCATTATCAATATTTGACCAGGTATAAATATACAAAAAACGAAAAAAAGTCACTCTTACTAATCTTAAAATTTTTTCATAAATTCGGTAATTTTTAAAAGTTAAAAAAAAAAAAATTATTAATTAAAACATTTTATAATATTTAATTTAAAGAATATATAATCAGCAGAACACGTTAATCTTACGTACATTAACGTTGTAGAATTAATCGATCGTAAAGGAGTGACAGCGATACGTTGGATAATATGTAATTTTTCGTGCGAGAGTACATCTCTGTACTTCATCGCATGTACTTTTGCGGAACAGTTACATGTCGGAGCCGTATCGAAACATTTTTACGTGCACATTTTCCTCCGCGTTCTCTTCGATTTTCAATATCACTTTTCGTCGCTTCGATGTCGGCACAGAGGATAGTATAAACATTACATTGTTTTTTTTCTGTCGAATACTCGGAATGTATACTTTTGAAACACGATAGGCATATGTGTTATTTTAAAGTCGATCACCTGTCGCTATATCCAGTGCGCGCGGCGGAGAAATATGATATAATGAAGTATGATAAAAAAAGTCAAATTACACTAATAAACGAGGTTTTTGTCAGACGAATCGTTAGGTGTATCATCGTCGCCCATCGGTCATCGCGTTTTCCTCTCGAGAACGGAAGGAGCGAGAGGCCATTTCCTCCGTGAAAGTGGAAGCTTCCACTAAGGATACTTGGTCCAGTGGACACGCACTTCCTGTCACTATTTGTCGCGCTTCGAGGACTTTGCGCACCGCAGAAAATTATATTGTCGTTCAGCCATTTACGGCGGGGACATTGTGTCGGCGGCACGCCTATACGATGTGCCAAGAAACACGCGTTAAACGAATGCTCTATGTCGCAAATGCGGGCAATCAGAAACCTACCGCGTTAATTGCTCTCGCGAAATGCAATTAATTTCGATTTGTTCGAGCCTGACAAAATATTGCATTTTGTCCGTCCACTTTGCGCGTATTGTCGTTAAAGATTGGAGAGTAAGCGTTAATTGCATTATTCAGAAATACAAACGGTTTGCGCTGTTTACTGCAATAAAATGTTGCCGGAGTCATTGCTTTAGAATCGTGCACGCATGTGTCTCGCTCTCTGAATAATAAGAAATCCACCACAAAAACGTGGAAAACGTAGGTGGCTAATAAAGCTATTCGGAGCCGCGTTGGCGTTGTAAATAGCACCGCGTCGCAAGGAGAGAAATAATTCTCGCTTCGCGCCACTCAGGTGCATTTACGCTTTCCTTCGCATTCTCTCATCCGTTTCCTTTTTCTTCGGTCCGCGACGCCTCGTCGCGCGACCCTCGGGCGCGAGAAAGGACCGGACCAGAAAGAGATGGTGAAAAGCACGCCTCCTCGACGCATTCAGTGGTGGCGTTCGCTTTCTTGAATTCCTGAAGGCGTCTCCAACCCCGTTTCTTTATCAATCCGTGGAAAACGCGCGAGCGGGATGAGAGGGAAATCTTTACGTAGCCATGTTTTGCTGCACGAGTGATACTTTTGTCCGCTCGTCTCCGCACCTTCGGCTCCCTCTTCACGGCTTCCTTTTTTTCTCTTCTTACTCAGATGACGAAGAACGGAAACGAGAATGAAGAGCGAGAGCCCTAGATGTATAGGAAGAAAAGCGGAGGAAGAATATCGGGAACGGCTCTGTCTTCTCGGCTCTCGTCGCGCTTTTCGCAACGTCACGCGAAGTGCAATACGCGTAGAATGCACCTGTGAGACAGTGTACAAGTCGCGGAAAGGAACGAGTGGCGGAGAGGCGGGAGGCGGGGTAGTTAGTACGAGAGTGTTTTCTCGCTATTGTCCAATGCGCATCAAGAACAAGAAAAGCTCTTCCGACGACAAGCAAGCGTGCACCGGCATTACCGCCGGCAGCTGCCTCCTTCCACCGCGCGCTTCTTCGCTTGTATCGTCGTCCTCTCCATTTATGACGTAAGTAGCACGCCGCACTGTGATTTCTGTAAGTAGCACTCCATTCGATGGAGGCGGCGCGGGGAGGCGGATGGGACTGACTTCTTTATGCCACTCGTTCGAGGCTTCTTTTCTGTCGAGAGGCGAAAGACGAGGATCGTTGTCGGAAATTGTTCGATAGGAGCTGCAACTTCCGACCGCCTATATCGCGTACTTTGCACGCGAAGCTTCCTACAGCTTCGAGAACGTGCGCGTGCATCCTCGGCAACGGGCACGGGAAGAGTATTAAAGGACTTTTGTTGCAGCGACAAAGGGAAAAATGTACGAATGAATTAATTGATTGGAGAAACGCAGCGTGTAACGAATAAAAGTGCACGGAAGTAAAAAGAAGATGTTATTTATCGATGGCAGATCGATTTGTGAATACCCGCCAATTATGGAAACTCGTATCTCAAATGCCTTACGTTGCGTTCACTTGTATAAATTAATTACTCTAATATACGTTATATTTCGTTCTATTAATTAAAAAAAATTCTGCGCGAAATTATTCAGTTTGAAAACATTTCAGGCCATTTCTAATTTAGTGGAAATAGCCATGCTGAATTGGGGATCTAGAAATTTATCACGCGGTAAATTTTCATAAAAAAATAATTAAATTTTAATAATTACTTGGCAGGAAGGAAACATGGTCGATAGAAAATGTGCGGTCGCATAAGAGCGCGCGTAAGGGAAAAACCGAGTGGGACGTAAAATGCAGTGAGGAAAACGGGGGTTGGTTGCAGAAGTGGGATCAAGCTCTCGAAAGCTCGTTAGCGGCTAAGGAATTATTTCGACCTGTATACGCAACCGGCGGAAGTACATCCTTTTGCGACCAACATCTTGTAATAAAGTGGCGTGGAATAAAGTTTGCTGTCGCTCGCCGAGGAACGCCGCTGCGACTTCTTCTCTTCAAAAACGAGGAAACGAAGGAAGAGTTGAGGAAAGAATGTTGCGCGGAACGAGAACGACGTCAGGCTGATAAACATCCTCGCAAATGACTGCACTTGAACCTCAACCGCCTAAGAACGTGCGAGGAGTGTCGGCGGTATATTCATCTTGCAAAAGGGGTGCTCCGCACCCTTTCAAGAAATATTCGCTTCGAACGAAAGATCATGAAAATTCAGGAAACGAATTAATATAATGAGCGTATGAGACGGATGTGTGAATGAATAAGCAATCCAGCTGGACGCTAAATACTTAAAAAATTGAGCTTTGAAACAATCTTGAGAATCGAGTATTTAAAGAATCAATGCACACATATATTGAGCTTTACTGTTGCAATGCCAAAATGTTGCGCATGCTATTTTGCGAGAGGCACGATGTCCCGACGTGTACGTAATTGCAGAGTTTTTTCGCCATGGCCAGTAAGTTAGGCCGGCAAAGGAAAATGGAACGTCGACGTGCACGAGCAAGTTTCGTCTCTCTGCAACGCTCCTTTCTAGTCCCATTAAACGCAATTACGTGTCGTCTCTAACGATGTTCGATCGGCTACTGGCTACTGCCGGCACAATCGCTAGTGCAGAAAGGCAGAGTAAACCAGCGAAGGAAAGAGCGAAAGGGAGGAGGGCGGAGAGGGCAGGTGGCTACGATGTAGAAAATGTAGAAAGAAAGAAAGATATGAAAGATATGATCGTGAAGCGAAGAAAACGGAGGAGGAAAGAAAGTAAGGAAGGAACGCAGACGTATTGAACGGTCGAGTTTTCGGAATCTTCCCTTCCTATCTTTTATCCCCGTACGGGTATTGCTTGAGGAGCCTCGAGTGCGTCGAGGGTGCGTGCATTGTACGGCGTCCATCTTATATGCATCACCCACCCGTCACCATCCTTCTCAGAGTCAACCCCGTCCACCTTATACTTGCACTCTTTGTTCTACGTGAACCCCTTCGTCCTGGCCCTTCGTTTTCCTTCAATTCTTGCTTCGTGCATACGCTCGTACGATTTCGCACCCCACCGCATATTCGCGTAGCACCGGAGGGATCGACTGCTGATAGAGAGAGAGAAAACGGAGATGCGAAGAGAGCGCGAACGAAAAGGAACGAGGAGGCGAGGGGAGGGCAAGGAAAGTACGAAATCTCGAGAACGAAGGGAGTCACTGCAGTCTGAACTTAGACATTAGGGGATGTTTTAAGAAGGCCGATTCAAGAGAAGTGAATCATTATTTCCTCCGCGCCGTCTATCGAATTCGAATTGTCGAATATATATACAGATGTTTAAAAAAAAATCTAATTTCTCGAAGATTTTATTCAGTCAACTTCTCATTAATCTTTCCATATTATTCTAATTGATATTTATTTTGATATATGTTTATCTGTCAATTATCTCAATTACGCAACGCATTCAGAAAAATATTCATCATAGATTCTTATCGGAATCATCTATTAATTTCCCTCCGGTCTTTCATGTTCACAATTCCCTCCACATTCGAAATGATAGAGTCAGCGTAGCGGATTGTGATTAAGAGTCATAATGAAAGAAATCTGCAATGCAAGAAGCGTTCCTCCGCCGCGCGGTTCCAGAATCCATCATCTTGGTCCCCGGTGCCAGCGAAAAATGGAATCTTTGTTCCGCGAACTCGACCGTGTAGGTTGGATGGGTGAGAGAACGGGGATAAAACACAGGCTGCGCGATGCTCGTCCCGAGTCAGCCAGGCCGCGAGGGGGTGCGCAAGAGGAGGGGCGGTAATCGGAATAGATAGAGACTTTCCTAGAGACAAGCCAAGGAGAATGGGCCATTCATACATGGAAACCGTGTGACTCCGTGGTTGGCGGACTGCGGGATTGTAATACGTCTCCGGCTCCGTCGTGGAGATTACGTCCCCGTGTGTCCCGCGGGGCTGCAATATCTTGCATTCCCTTCCCTCGGGGTCCATCCGCCACCTCCATCCTCTCAGATCCCCTCCGCCACCACCGTTTCCCGCCACTTCCTGCTCCCCTGCCATCCCCGCCGCCCGCCCATCTATCGCAATCGTTCGCTTCGTCCTCGTCCTCGTCGTCGCGGTTCTCGAGAGAGGAAAGAAGAAAATTCGAGATGACTGCCTACGTTAGCGGGAAAGTTGGTGGTAAAACCACCACGACAAAGTCCGAAGTTGGACGGGAGTGAGAGGCGAGAGGGTTGGGGAAAAACTGCATCCGTTCGAATCACATCCGCGAACGCCATCGGGTCTTAAGAAATCAATTAAACGGAGAGAAGCTCGTCGCGGAGGGAGATAGCCGACTCGAAGGATAGAAGGGATTGAAGAAGGAGAAAAAGAGAACGGCGGGGCCGGGAGGGCTGCCGAGCAGACTGCTCTGTCAAGTGGATGGAGCGGGGAAAGACGAAAAGACAGACGGTGAAAGACGGAACTTGCAGTAATCAGGGGATCTCTATAGATACACATATATATTTTCTTTCCAACTCATTCCTTCCTTTCTCATCTATTTCGTCACGATCCTATTCCTTCCCTCCGTCTTTACCGTGCCAGTATTATATTTCTCTTTTTTTTCTTCTTCAAGAGTTTACCAAGTGTGGATTTGACAAGAAAAATGCAAAATTTTGAACACTGCAATGTGACAGAAGAATGATAATATGGAAAAGAATATCGAAGCGACCGACACGAGGTTTACACGACATCACGTTAAATTATTACCATGTAGTGTTCCACACATACATATTACAGAAAGAATGTTAAACGGAAGAGAAACATGTATTGAAAATACATATTGAAATAAACACATTGATACCAAAATAAAAGTACAATATCATCAATTTATGGAGTAAATTTAAAATGTATGTATTATAGCATGCAGATGCGCTTTGCGCATTCTTTGCATACGACTCTTCAATATTTGAACAATCTTCTCTATTAAAAGCGTAGCTCGTTAATAAACATTTCCAAATATCGATCACCATCGAACAATTGGTGAGAACAATTTTGCATACTGGCACTTGAGGGATGTCCGCGCGGCAAGGAATGATAAAGATTGCAAGACGCAAGGTGAAAGGAGTGCTGGCAAAAATAACTGAATAAAATATCGCGAGAGGAATGACGGTGGTCTGGCGGGGGTAGAAGGAGAATCGCGGCCGGAGAGCATGCAGGGAAGCGAGGCGGACGAAAAGGGATAAAAAGTAAGGGGTTGCCCACCCTAACCAACCGCGTCTAGTAAGAAGCATTGGAATCGATATCATTGCAACGCGGGCTCCTCCATCCAGTCTACTCTACCTCCCGACTCCGCCGCCCACCTCCTCCGCTACACCGCTCGTCATCAAGTCGACTCTTAACTCTTTCCTTCTCCTTCCCTCTTACGTGAGTTCTCATTGCTCGTGGAGGTCGTCGAGTCGGTGGCCGACTCCTCAGACCCTCCCATTTTTCTCTCTTTCTATCTTATATGCTTCTCCGCTCGGCCTATCTCCCCTTCTTACTCTTTCGTCGCTTTTTCCTCTTCTATTCCGCACCGGCTCATCTTGCTTCAAATCAAAGCTCGTTTTCGCTATTAAGAAGATTCCACGTCGTGAAACCGTTTAATACCCTGCTAGATTATCGGAAACTACTCGTAGTGCTATGTATAAGTAACATTTTCGATTGCGGGAGTTTTCTCTTCGCTCGGCTTTTTGTAGATAAAATTTCTTGAAAGATTTGTATAGTTATTGATCAATATATAAAAGTATGCTAATTAATCTTTAATTTTTCAATAATTTTAACTTTATAAATGTATTATTACACACGCACACACACATATATATATATATATATATGTCACAATATTATAATTACATGTAGAAGACTGTAATATTGAGCAAGATTCGTAATGTATTAAACAGCAAATATTTTTAGTAGGCGTTTGGTAATTGATTTCGGCCGGCAGCATACATTTTAAAATATTCAAGCAGTTCGATAAATCCAGCAGTTTAACGAGCTGAAGCGTGCGGAGTCTCGAGACAAAGTTCGAGGCTCGCAAGTCGTCGACGAACAAATCATCGAATACACCCTATCGAAACCCCGTTCGACCGAAGGATGGTGAGTTTTAAGTCGTGATCGCAAGAAGGGCACTAGAGGAAAGGATGCGGTCGAAAGGAGAAAGAAAAGAAACGAGGATCTCTGGAGCGAAGCAGACGAGGGCGGTAAGTAGGATCGAACAAAGTACGAACGAATGAAAAAGTCACAATTAAGAGTGCCGTTCGGCAAACTTTATAAATGAGATGCAAAATCCAGACAAGAAGACATTGACCTGTTATTTATAAATGTCACGAACTCTCTTGGACAAATCGTTGGCGCGATCATAACGATTCGAACATTGCGAAGAACAATCGAGTTTCCGCGCACTTAGGCACAAAAACGTTGTAAAAATCACTGAGAATATTTTCTAGCAAAATTTCCATTTTACTGTTTGTAATATTAATATTTGATTTTTTAATTTTTTCTTTGAACGCGTCTCCAAATTTTTTAATTTCTAGAATTTCGTTTTTTCCGGACTACATGTACATATGTAGAAAAGTTTCTTCCGATTCCACTGATTGTTTCGACTCGGATACCAAAGCACCTTCGCAAGTGAAACCGCATCATCGATCAATAAAGTTAACTTCATGAGCAAAAGGTCAGGGGATTCGACAAAACTGCTGTGCACGTGCACCTCCTGTTTAAGCTAACATTCGGCAGGCGAAATGCATTGTATTAGCACATACGTTTCCTGCGTTTCGGTCGCTGTTAACAACCCTTTGCTGGATAGAAATGTGCAAAGCCGCTCGTGTAACAGAACTTTTCCTATACGGAAATTCAGCAAAACTGAGCGCGCGCACTAACATCGCTTTCGAGGACCTTTGAAACTTATTCCCGCGGCAGTTTTTTTTTCAACGTTGTAAACCGTAACATGAGGATATTAAAAAATGTATCAATAGTTAACGCGCCTTTTTCTTTTCAAAAAGTCTTTATTTTGCAAAAAGCAATTCTCATTTTCGTACGATGCTACAAGGAAGCGAGCCAAGTTCCGTAACGACGGAACAAGATAATAAAATTCAAATGAAGAAATAAATAAGCAGTAGGGACAATCCTTAGAGAAGGGCGCGTAAGCATCAGATTCGGCTGGGGTGGTTTTCTGCCCTCTTATATGCTCGATGCAACCCTCGTTTCAACGGAATCTATAATATTTTGTTGGAAAGTAAGACAATGCTAACAATAAGATTTTCAAAACAGCTAAAAAAATCGAAGAACCACTTTTGCTTTAATTGCAGATAATAAGAGATATTTATGCAGTGGATGTAATTTTCTAAAGTTTTCTTAAAAAATTGAAATACAATTGGATAATTAGTGTGCCGAAAATCTTCTAAATCAAATATTTTTTTCTATAATTATGGTAAATTTTTTTTTATTTGAAACATTAATATAATATAACGAGGATACCACATCGTAGAATAATAATTCTTACTGATTATGTGATATCAATTCTAAATACATTATTGTTTCTTCGAACTCTGGAGAACCTACTTTCCTAACTTTTTCTCTATCACGTATTCTTTTGATCGCGTGTTTCCATTCCCAGCATCTAGTTTCTTTTTCGTTGTATATTGAAATTCACTTGGTTTAAGTAAGTTTTCATTTTCTACGCGACATGTAAATAGTAAGCATTACTCGTGTTAATTATAATTATATATTGCTTTTAGTAGACTTTTGCCAACTCCGTTAGGCCTTATGTAGATAATGTAAATAACAATTGCAAGCATACATAGTGAATGGCACATTACGTAATATTGTGCGAATCGCAAAGCGCGAGGTTCGAATGGCTCATCACCACGTACATGTGTTCCGAAAGCTTATCAAAGCTTGCATGTGTTCCGTTCGGGGGTTCGCACGCACGGCTCACCCCCTACGACCCACGTGAGCCGTCGGTTGGTATATCTTCCAAAGCCCTCACCTTCTCTCCTTCCCCTTTCTCTCCACCTCCCGCCCTCGCTATGTCCCTCCTGTTCCTCGGTTCAATTTAAACTTTGCCCCCTGCCAAGCCAAAAGCCGCATTAAGATTTTTTAAGGTTACACGAGGTGCTATATCGCGCGGTGATTTGGCACATCTACTCGAGAGGTTTCGTGCACGTTACTCACTGTATTCGTCACACTTCCGGAATAGCATTATTCCTTTCCGGAATATTTTCGCATTATTATCTTTACACTGGCGTCATTTTTATGACGCATATTACTGTTTATTAATCCCTTTTAATTAATTGTCCTTGTATTTTGTTGAAATATTCAAATTATTGTTTTCTGTTATAATTAATAGAAAAATTCTGCGCTATAGATTTTAAGATATCCCATAATTAATTGCAATCGTATGCATAGATCCGTAATTTTCGCGGAGACGAAGCCCGATTAACGAGAATTCTCTCGCCCTCGGGTAGTGTTTTCCGTGGGAGAACCGTCCCCCCTGCCTGCGCTGCTGCCCGCCGTCACGCCTTAACCCAACCTACCCCAAATCCGTACGAGGGAAGTTTCAACTCCAATTTGCCATTTCGTGACTGCAGCGAATCTTGCATTTTTCTTTCCCGAACAAACGTCTATCATTCTATCACGAACCGCGAAACTTTTGTTCCCGTGTCTCGTCCCACCTTCCGCCTTCCACCTTGCGTGGATTGGCCCGGTATCATCCGATATTTCCTTCGACCGAGATATATTTTTGCCGTGCGAGAAACTACGAGCTATAATTAGCTGCGTTTCGATTTCTGCTAAATCTTTTGTCATTTCTTTTTTTTTTGTAAATGACGCATTATGTCACTGCGAGCGTCTATTTTTTCTCGATTATCAGATATATCACGAATATTATGTCATTATAAACGTAAAATAATAGAATAACGTAAAACGGTAATAGAAATAATTCAATCATGTGAATGAGTACGTAGCACGACTTTTTAGCGAAAAATTCAGAAACGATGAATCAGAAGTGAAGAGCTATATCCTCAAATCAAATCATTCAGTATGCTCATTCAGTTGATTCATCAGATGAGTATGCCAGTCGGACTAAACTGCATGAACACGGTTGCTGAGCGCTAACGCGGAAGAGGATAACGAGCAAAGCAGAAAATTTGAGGACAGGATGGAAAAGAAGAGTAGAATTTTCATGGATAGACGAATGCATAAGGGAAGAAAGATGGGTGAAAGAACTGGACGCGGGAACGGGAGGGGAAGGGCTGCTATTTGATCGTTAGCCAGTTGGCTAATTTCCAGTAGAAATCATAAAAGCAGGGTCTACTACATCGAGGGCAAGCCTGTGGAAGCCAAGGGTGACTCTGGTCATTCGATGATGCACTCTGCCAGCGTCCATCCACAGTCGACAATGATTTGCTCCCCTTTCGGCCCATTCAATGACCGCGCATCAGTAGCCTGTTCACCGTGCATGGATCGTGCATAGCACTGCTTTTCGATGATTCTCCCGCCAGTACGTGCATCGTTACGCTGCCATGCAAACTTTCAAGCGTAGGCCCTCGATTGGGGTAGGTTAGTCCGGGTTAAAACTCCACTCACCCGCGACTCACCTCCTCCTCTCACCTGCTATATCGCTCTCTTCCTTGGCCTCCGCCCCAAAACATCCTTATAAACGAGCATTTGGGTGCGCTTTTATTATACGCATTGTATTTAGAATTAAATTGTGTCAGGTGCGATTAGATATTCCGAGATGTCAAGAGAGGGACAATTTAATTATTTAGGTAAATATTTTACGTGTTAAATTGATTTCCGAGACAAATTCGTAAATCTTCGATAGCACAAGTTGCTCCAACACTAACTCGAACAAGAAAATATGTTATTCACAAAAAAGCTTCTTTCAGCGATATGGATCGTAACGTTGTAACCACGCGAAAAAGAAAAAGTTCGTCCGGATGAAGAAATGGAGCAACGATCGCAAGAGAGACGAGAAGAAACAGCCGTGCGCAGAGGATAACACAAGGAACCGGCGTATCTGGAGCGCAAAGTGCGAAGAATTTCCGCGAGTCGCGCCTTCCGTTACTTCAATAGACACAATGGGTATATATCACCGCTGAGGGGTTTGACTCGAGCCGGGGTATGGGACTGAAATTTCTCGGTGCCACGCCGGCGGAAGTTTTGTCGCAACTCGACGACGTCGTCGACGTAGGCGTATGCCATGTCACCGCGACGACACTTGTCCGCTCACGCTTAGAAACCTGTACACATTGTAAGGCTTTCTTAATGACGGAAGAAATTCTATCATACACATATCCGTTTAGGACGCCTCGGCGCAGGGAGTGCGTTTTGTCTCCGGGGATGTAGAAGCTAAGGATCGCACGAGGAAACGCGGATGGAGGCATCATTAACGACCGTGACGGCGTGTCATTGGCGTTGAACTCCTCCGGCTTGCACGAGGAAAACTACGACAAGGGAGGTGCAAAGGGATATCCCGATGGAACCACTTTGTACGTTTGAATTCGACTTCGGAATTTGCGTATGTTTTAGTCAAACTCTTTTATATCTCTAAATACGGATGTAACTTTTTGCAAGAAAATCTTAACTCACGAGTCACGAATTTAATGTAACAGAATATCATTTACAAAATTTAAATTTGATATGGAAAGATTAGAAAAAATGTATTATCGTAATAAAACGCTGAGCGGAATGTACCACAGTATGCATATATAATATAATTTTTAATATATTAGATATATAATTTTCGATAAACAAATTTGATATTTGAGATAGTCAAAATAGCCACAAATTAATAGTATATAATTAATATTGTTATTAGTAAACATCTTAAAAGCGACAATGATAATATATATGAATATAGATTTCACGAAAATGTTAATTATTAAACATATGTAATGTGTAATAGTGCAGGCAACTACTTAAAGAAGCAAGTATGAGATAATATATGAAAATATGTTGAGTTAAAGAGTTGCGATATTATCACGGATTTAATGGTAATGCATCATCGGTGCATATTGCGTTTTATTACAGATAAAAGCGGAATTTCCGCGCGATAAACAATTTACATGCACACGTTTTATATGAAACGAAACAAAACATGACTGGTCAACAAAATTATTTACATAATCTACATTACGCGCTTTGTTAAATAAAATTATTTCGCACGCTTCTCGTGGCGTATTAAAACTGACCAATTATTTGTATTTATTTCGGGTTTAACGCACGTGACATTATAAACGTTTTGTCTATACGCGATACCACATTACCCGATGTTTACACGTTATCGCCGCGTTATTTTAATTGCCCCTGAATCACGATGTAGCAAAAGTCAGAGATTTCACGTCGAACGTTTCGTTCTTAAGCGTGTAGTACGAATAAAAATAGATAATAAAAAGAAAAACTACAAATAGCGCAGTTTTTACCTACAATATAGCAGCTCTGGTTTCCAGCGTTGAATTTTGGCAATTCCGCTGTTCTCGTCGACACGACTCTTCTCTCTCAAGACACGTGGAAAAATGGGGAAATAAAAAGGAAATGAGAAAAAAAAGGAAAGAAGGAAACCGCGCGGTGGTGCCGGCAATGCCGCGTACGTTCGGCGTCTACCAATCGCGAGGCTGCCGAATCCACGAAAAGAGGGCAGAGCTGACCGTTGAGCGAGTGTACGTAAAATCATCCACCGTCATCGATTCCCTCCCGTCGTCCACCCTTTTGCGGGTGGACCACGAGGGGGTGGCGGGCGGGGGAGAATGTGGGTTGTAAAGGGGGTGGCAGAGGAGGGGGCGGGCTGCTGGTTTTCCGGCCGTCGGCCCTCGGTACACCGGCCGTCCCTCGGCGCGCCCTGCCTCGTAGTTTGCACCCTTCACCTCCCGGGCCTCTCTAGCCGCCCCGAGGTCATCAAACACCCGACGTCAGCCTGGCCGGAGGTGGATGGGCTTGGAACCGGCCATTTTTTGTCTGGCCAGTCAGTGAGTCCCAGGGATCAGTGAATGCGCGCGGGGGCAGTTGTCGGACGCGGGCAAGGGGGCGAGGGCAGTAGATGCAGGGGTGAGTGCAGCAACCATCGATCAGCCTCGAGGCTGGACCGCGCAATGATTTTTACCCCTTTGTCCCGCCGTTCCCTCCTCCACCCCCGGTTGCCCCACGGGCCATGTTCACTATAGTTGAGCTCACACAGGAGGACCGGCGTGTCTGCGTGCACACACGCGGTGCAGGTACGCGTCGCGTATGCAACGCACCAGCACACGGCCGCCCAAGCGACACACACACGCGCGCCACATGGACGCGGTGCATCTATAACTTTTTCTCGTCGTCCCTCTCTCTTTCTTTCCTCTTCCCCCCTCGCGTCGTCCTCTCTCATTCTCTCTTGTCCTCACTCTCTTTCTCTTTCTCTCTCTCTCTTCCATCTCTCCTTCTCTTCTCTCTCTCTGCCTTTTTTTCCTTCCCTTTTTCCCTCATCTCCTCTCTCTTTTGCATCTCGCCTGCTCGCTCTCGCTGGTTCTGGTATCACGGAAACACGGTTCCTCTTTCTCTTTCTCGTTCGAAACCTGCCAGAGGCCGCCTGGCCACGCCCTCCACCCCCGACGGCCCCCAGCCTCCTCCTGCTGCCCTCGTCCGTCACGAACCATCCTCGCCCATCCACCCCTTTTTCACCTCCCGCCTTCTGCCACGCAACATCCGTACGAGCCTGGACCGGCTAGCGCGCTTTTTTGCATTATCTCGTTTTTGCAAAAATATGCGGACGCTAATCCGCAGGGCTAATTCGTTCTCCGGCGTCGACCAGCGCACAGCCTACCCTCCCTACCCCGTCCACCGGCAACGTTGCTTGTCCGCCACTCGTTGGACGCGCTGCGACTCTCGTTAGGATGTCTGCTGAGGATAATTCATGGCGAATTATGGAGCTCTGAGCACGATTCGGCGCAGAGCCGCGATGTTTCTCGTCATTTTCAATTTTCCAGCTTCCACAGTTCTTTCTCGAATTTTTGGAGCGCCGCATGCCGCCGTAAATCAGACGCGGCAAGACGCGTCCATATTTTCAGATTACAAGAGGAAAGATCAATCGTCATGGATTATGTCCGAATTCATAACTTTGAATTGTCAGATGACTAAATCCCGGCATCGATCGTATTTTTAAATAATGGATTTTTTGACCTGCAGGCGTCAGAAATATTACGTACGGCTCATAGCATTTCCAGTAATACAATATTTCGCATATCGTATGACAATACGTGATTTATTAACAAGCTGCATGCGTTGTACGCGTATACAAATGGAACGTATCAAAAAATAATAACGCCACGGAAACTTGGAAGGGCGAGGGAGTATTAAACACATCGGGAATCTATTATCTCCTTTCGAATCGTCATACATCGAGCGCACATTCGGCTAATTACGCGCATTAGTCGGCCGCTATAAAGGACGATGGGCGGTACGTCAAATCCTCCTTGAATCCGTTAATATCGCTATCCTGCGTCGATGCTGTTAAACACGAGCCGACCGAGGCTTACGGCGGGAAGTTGCTTCTGCCGGTGATACGCGGGATAATAATAATAAGTGCCGTTCGGCAGAGTTCCGCTTTGCGCTCTGGAAATGATTTTTCATCGCTACTCTCGAATTCTCTCTTTATTCCCTCGTAATCCGAGTCTCGCGTACGTCACACACACGTCTACGTCGTGACGGGCAACGCCGCTCTCTTCGTTCCACCTCTCTCCTTCCGTCTCCCCCTATCTACTATCTTCCCTGCTTCCCCTTTTTCCCCTTTTTCTACGAGGAAAGAGAAACGGCAGATAGCGGCGGACGTTATGAGAGCGGGGCGGGAGGGTGGACGAGGAAAAGAGGAGCCAAAAAAAATAAGCGGTAGTAACATGACATCTGTTCTTTCGCTCATTCGTTCGGCTGGTTTGCGCCGCGAGTCGCGATCGCGAAAAGCGATTATTTCATATAGTCAACCAGACGGATTGTGCATTATGCAGAAATGCGGAACGGCGCGCTAGATCCATTGAGAGAGAGAGAGAGAGAGAGAGAGAGAAAGAGAGAGAGAGAGGAGAAATTCCGTGACCAGCACTGTTGCACGCACTGTTCGCGCGCGCAAAACTGCCGGACACGCATCGTCGCATGCGAAACGATGGGAAGCGCGGGAATGTCTCGCATGGAAAATGCACTACGCCTCGAACGTCGAACCGCTCGGGTATTCTTGTACGTGAGAAGTACCTGGCATGACGTACGTATAGTCTATTGGCTCGGTGTTATAGTTTCTCAGAGCTGCGACTATCTTGGACATAGGAAGTTATAACTGGAAAAGTAATGATTTTATGTTAAAATAAACGTCTTCGCGGCGTCTTATGTGAAAATAAGCTTGTCGTGCATGTGCTTCCTCAACTATAAATCTTTTAAAAGATGAACGAATTGATTACTGATAACGTAAAATTAAAAAAAAAAAACACTAATTTATAAAATAAACTAAATAATGTTCTTCCCTCCACTGTAGTATTACATTTTAAAAGTGTGTCCATCATTATACGAAGCGATGAAGATTAATTAAACAGTCGGGTAGAAATAAATTGGATTTGTGGACGTGACGAAAACTCATTGCGCTTGTGAAGAGACCAATTTCTCGCGGGCGTCCCTTGGCATGTAAAATTCACGACGGGATTCCGGATTTGTCTGCGAGGACGCAAGCCAGTGTGAGTAATCGACGTTCGATCGGAACGAATGGGAAAGAGTCTGATCGGTTAGTCCGCGGCGCAACTGCGGCGCGGCTGGAACAAATCCGGTAAAAATTAGGCTGTAACGAGAGAGGAAATGCATTACCGGCGTTTTGAATCATTTAGGATCGCACGGGCGCACGTAGGAATGCGAACGTATTAAGCAACACGAATCTTCCGTGATATCAGATATCATTCGAATGCTCTGGAAGAGTTTTCAGATAATTCCTTAATAATAGAAACACACCACTTTTATGATAGAGTATCGTACCGTCGAGAAGTGGTCTCTTGTGGAAATAACGCAAGCGTAAACAGGATATATTTCCTTCAATTCGATTCAAGATCACAAAAATTTATATTTAAAATATTAATAGTTATATTAATAATTATAACAAAGTGTGAGCGTATCGAAAAATGTAAAAATATGCTAGATATGTTACGCCAAAGATATGCGCAGAAATATTTATGCAATAAAAAAATATCCGAAATCTCTTGCATTCGCACGTAGCCTAGATAAATCACGTCAGTTGATTTCACTCTACATATCCATAGATTACTCACGCGGACGATGGTTAAACGAACACTATAATTACTTTATGTACTACCTGTCATTATAGTTACAAGAGGAAATCGTGGCCTAGACCCTAACGGTGCTTTCCTGTAGGGTGTTCCGGGGTGCTCGACGGGTGCCTCGCGTGGCAGCCACGTGTCAAATGGTCCAATTTGCCAGACGGCAGTTATGTTCTCTAATTAAAAAGCTAACTGTTTTCCTTTCTTCTTTTCCCCAACACAATTAGAACTGCAATTTTTTGAATCTAGAAAAGCAGGCTGGTTCGCGTGTAACGTTCTCGCGTTTCATTTCGACAGTC
This sequence comes from Linepithema humile, assembly GCF_040581485.1. Taxonomy (NCBI): domain Eukaryota; kingdom Metazoa; phylum Arthropoda; class Insecta; order Hymenoptera; family Formicidae; genus Linepithema; species Linepithema humile. The sequence goes on from NC_090130.1 coordinate 24,122,162, forward strand.
GAAAAATCGAGGTTTTCATCTTGGAGAAAAAAAATTTTTCTCGTATCCGTTTTTTTTTTTTTTTAATACGCGACAGACGGTAAGCGCCTTATAGTGGAAGCCGTCAGTTGAGAATGGATTAATTTTTCTAACATGAGTGTCTCTTGACAACGGCCAAATGTTAATTGGCGACAGTCGCTTAAGAGAAGATTAATACTAAGCAAGGTCTCCGCAAACTCTGCTTTTGCCTAATAATTCCGTGATCGCTAATTGACATTACTTTTTTCGCAATTATGTTACATTCAAAAGATTTCTCTTCTCACGAATCCATATATTACGGACACTCTTAAAGATCATTCTGCGAGAGAACAATTTAATAGGATTTCGCGTATTTCCCATCCGCTCTTCCGTTCAGTTGTTGCTTTCTACCGCCGTTGCAATTACTGAAAATTGCATTCGCGTTGAATTATATCGAAAAAGAGAGAGAATTCAGGGCTAATCGAGTTATATGATGAAAACCACTGGCGGTCAGCTAGCTTATCGTCGGGGTTTGCATTCTGCATCCCGAAGCCAGAGCAGTCCGCGGAAGGGTTGAAATAAATCGCGAATAGTGCATTCGCGCTAACTTCGCGGCCGTTTCGTATTTTATATCCTCGCGTCGCATCGTTGAAAATTCGACTAAATAAAAATATAGCCAGTACTCAACCAATATATTTCGCTCTTCGATCCGCGGTGCAACGTGTTGCGCATTAATTGAATTACCGTAAGTATTTTTTGGCATCAATGGAACAAAACGATACTTTATCGTCGCAGTAAATATGTCGTACGGTATTGTCTTGTATCATGAAATGTGAAATAAAAAAAAATTCGGCCTTTCATTATTCACTATTTAACTTCTTTGAAATATATACATACACATATTTGTTTTATACCTTCCAATTCCTTTTTCAGACCTCATCGTCGCCACCCTCAATCCTTGCGACTGAACTAACTTCCGTTTCAAACGATTATGATAGGAGGACACTTCTTCACTGACAAAGCTACATGGTGAGTGATTAGAGAGACGAATTTACGATGACGGTACATAGTCAACGTTACGTTCCCGTTCGACGAATTCGCGCCGACCGTTCGATCGATATCGATTGTGCTACGATACGAAAACAAACGCGTGTCGCGAGACCGGAAGTTAGCTTGCAGCTACTAAAGCTCCGTACAAAAGTTTATGAGTTGTATACAGGATGGGGTTGAGTGGGTGGCGGTCGGAAGGGCGGCGAAAGGGGGTAGTTGGGCAATGTGGTGGTTCACGGTGAGCAGTGGGGGATTGAAATGGTGGACTCAGGAGGGTGAGTCAGAGGGTGACGGGGGAGGAAGGGCAGCGGCAGCAGCATTCGAGGAGGAAGATAGGCGCGGGCGAGCTTTGATGTACGAGCTTACGCCGCGGAAAGAGAAAAAGAGGACGAGAGAAAGAGAGGCGAGTGCGAGAGAGGAAGGGACAAAATTTTCGCCGGCAAAGGGATGAAATACGATTTTATTTGCCGCTGGGGCGCGTAGCCATCCTCGATGGGGTTGGCAGTCCAACTGTCCAGTTCGGTACCGTCCGGTGCCGCTGGTCCGGTATAATGAATAAACTTGCGACTTTCCGCCGAGAGAAAGATCGACCGTGTACTCTCGTAAAAGAAACCCGTAATTATTCCTGCACACAGACCGGCTACACTCGTTCCGGTCAATCAGCGACGACGCGACGGTACGGTGAAACAGCAGAAATCAATCTTATGAAATATTTTCCAACGAAACATTCTCTTAACGCAACAATGCGCAATATCCTCTAATTTATTTAGATGAAATATCTTCTGCATTATTAAGTAACATTATACGAAACAGCACTGAATTCATTTGCACGTTGCTACATCTCCAATGCATTTTCGACGAGACGACGAGAGTTAAAAATGCAACCGGCAGGCGAGCCGCGTCCATTTCCGGGCGATGCATCCACTCGGCACTCGCGCGTCCTCCGCCGTTGCGAGCGAGCGGCGCCGTTGCATCGCCTCGCGACGTAATTCGGCGGCTCGGCCGTCACTTTACGAGGAAATTTGCATTAGCCCAGGGCCCTTTTGAAATAAAAGGCCAACGAAAAAGGTGGAAAGGGTAAAACAGCGGGAGGGATGGAAGCGAGGGAGAGAGAGAGAGAGAGAGAGACAGGGAAAAATGGAACGAGAGAACCGGATGCAAGCGGAAGGAAGATAGAAACGCGTATGTGCAACGAAAGGTGTTCGTCTAACTCGAGCGCATGCGCTTCTACTATGCACCTACTCCCCTCGCTTCAGCACCCCCTCTCGCTCTCTTTCTCTCTCTCTCTCTCTCTCCCTTTTTCCCTCTTTCGTCGTCCCTCTCTATTTCCCGCATGTAAGCGCCAGTGAGATTTATCTGCCGATGCGAGAACGCGAAACGTGGAATCTGCATGCGTGCAGGTGGATGTGAGATGCATATACGCGGCCGCGTGTGCGTGCACCGAGAACCCCGCGGGAAAGCCGGAGAGGCTCGGATGTCCAGTCCGATGTTGGAGCGAGAGAGGAAGAGAGGGAAAAAGGGAGATGGAGAAAGAGAGGGAAGCAGTAGGGTCAGATAGGCCGAAAGAAGGGAGACGGAGGAACGTAGGGTGGAAAAGCGTACGAGAAGGACAGCTTCCAGTCCGTTTCTCTCGACCGTGGAATGGCGAGTTGGACGAGGAACGAAAAGGACGAGAGAGTCGCAGGAGGTGGAGGAGGTAGGTGGAGGAGGACGATAACGGAGAGGAGAAGGCAGAGGGCGAGGGGAGAGAATGAGATATGCTGATGGAGAGGTCCGAGCGCGGAGAACGGCGGAAAGAGTGGAACGGACGCGAAAAAGCGGGAGAGACGGCGGGAGAGAGAAAAAGTGCACGCGTATGTGTGAGAGAGAGAAAGTCAGAGGGAGAGAAGAAGAGAACGAGAGAGAATACTCGTCCATGGAGTGGGGATCGCGAGGGGCGCAAGGGGTGGTGCAAAGGTGACGGCGAAGCAGGCGGCAGTGCGTCGAACGAAGAGAGCCAGAGGCTGACCAAAAAAAAAAAGGACGGACGCTTCAATTCATTGATCGCCCAGCGGTCCGAGCGGCGACGCGCGGGGTAAAATAAAAAAAAAGCGCCGGTACGACGGGGAAGGAGGGTCGGGCATCGGGTCGTCGGAGGTGGTGAACGGGGGGCAGAGGGCGTTGCGAAAAATCTCCGCGCAAAAAGTGCGCACGAGATGAAGCGAAACAGCGAGGAGGAGGACCGGCGGGTTTGGGGGCAGGCGAGGAATTTACGAACGACGGGAAATCGCCGGAGACGACCCGACCGACCTTTTTTTTCCAAGACCGTCAGGCTATAGGTGTGTCTATTACTTTTTTTCTCTTCCGCATCGTGCCGGCGTGTGAGCGAGAGACACGCGACGCAAGAATTTCATGCGACGTAGCGCGAACGACGTGCGTGCGTGCGTGCGTGCGTACGAGCGAGCGAGCGAGCGAGCGTTCGCGCCTCCGAGCGAATCTCCTCGGGGGGCTGAAGAGACGACGCGTACATTTTTCAGGATATTGGCAATATTTTACGCGACGTCGCACACTCTCCCCCGCGTACGAGCTGCGCAAATAGACATAAATACAGCTTACACGTGATTGAGTGAGTACCCCGGGATCCGGCCATGCTGAAGTAACTGACAGTTAAAAATTACGTTTTTATCGCGCTCAAACTTTCGCGCGACGATTCTTCGCGTTAATATGCACGCGTTCTCTATGTTTTCGCATCGACATTCGGCTTGACACGACAAATTCCGATGGACCATGCAATTCTCCGGAACGGATTGGATAATTTCTGCCAGAAGCTCGCACAATGCACATCATTCTTGCTTTTGGCGAAGAAACTCGATCGAGAAGAAAGCAGATGATTCCGAGACACACCTGGCAAAGATTCCGAATTCAGGGATTCTTCTAGGATCGAAAATAATGTCTTGGAGTGGGTCGAAAACTCGCGGTATCCTATTTTTCTTCCACTCGAGCAGCCGCTCCTTACGCTTTCCAAGAAACATCTGTATTTTCGGGCTACCCTTTTTGCATTTCGGAGACAGATGCAAATCGAAAGGGTTTCTCCTGGATGCGAGACAGCGGAAAGAGTCGCGCCTTTGCGCGACCGTACCCTTTTCCAAATTCCTTTCAATCTACAACTCGCCTGTATACAACGCATCTGTCTCGTCCGACAATGTCTCCGCGATTTCGTTTCCAAATTCATCCGTGAATCCGATATAGTCATTGTGCCTTTGCATTTGCCGAAGACGCATTTTGTGGGATCGAGTACAGAAGGACATTTGCGAGGATCATAAAAGGAACATTGTACGCTGTAAGAGCAAAATATATATATATATATATATATATATATATATATATGTAAAGCTCAATGTATCGAAAATATGTCGTTCTGTGTCTCTTTCCTCTCTTTTTCTCTCATTCTTTCTTTTTCGTATTGTGTCGAAGCGTTTAAGACGCACTGGAAATTAAGATGAAATAAGCGATAACGGATAGTCCGACCGTGTGCCTTTAAAAGCAGCTCTCGTTTCCCCTTCGTTACGATTAATTGTTTCCTTCCTCCATCCTTAGCTGACAAAATCGAGAGCCATATAACCACTGCATCGCGATATAAATTATGCATTGTGCACTTATTCACCTGCGCTGATTTTTAGACTTATACAACGACAGGTACTTATTTATAGCTACAGCTTTATTGTATCATTTTGTATGTCTTTTTTCGAAATCTGTATAAAATGCCGATAAAATACACAGAAATAAGTTTCAAAAACCGTTTTTTTTTCTTTTTTTTTTTTTTTTTTTTTACTTAATATCATAAATCTTCGCCATTTCTTGCAAATCTGTTTCTTTTTTACTTCTCTGATCTATTTGAGAAAGTAAAATTATCATCAAATTATTAAAAAAAATTAAACAAAATTTATATTACAATGTAGTGCTTATTCGACTTTATTGACTAAGGATAAAAAACGGAAATAATTAAACCGAAAATATTAGTAAATAAGACTTCACTGATATCTAACTACGAAAATGACTTAGATCGGCAGCACTCGCCCAAATGCCCCTCTCGCTCAAGTCAGAACAGATGTGAGAAAACTAGCAGCTATGCGATGCGGGGTGCTTGTTGCCAGCTAAGGATCGCAAAAAATCACCAGCATATAAGCATCTCTGAACAGCATTCTTCGGAACGCGCGCAAATTCGTATCCAGTTTCTGACTTATTCAAATCACTTCAAATAATTTACTTTAACGATCACTCATGGAATTGTACCTCACATTGAGAGAAAACGTTTACTTTTCACGCCAACGAATTCACGCGTCTCCGTTAATTACTTTTTCCGATCGCGGAAGATCTCGCAATCTCGTCGAAGCAAGAACAGTGTACGCTCGTTGACGCATGAAACAAAGGTCTGGTTTCATTAAACCAGAGCAAATAAAAACGTTCGCTATTGGGCACGTAAAAAAAAGAAAAAAAAACCTTGGAAAAGACAGTGGCGGCCAGGCTTTCAACGGAGCGTGTACTTGGGAGATTAGTGCGCTTTACTGCGCCGCTACTCTTTTTCTCTCTTTTCCTCTTTCATTTTTCTCTTGAGGAGAAAAACGTGCGGTGGCCGGCGGGTTGCTTTGAGGATGGACACTCGCATTTTACATCTCTTCTCTTGAACGGAAGAGCGAGGACAGGAGAAGCATGCCAGAGATAGGGAGCCTTCGCGAAAAGAAGGACAAGGGAGACTTCTGACAAGATAAGCAAGATATTTCTATGAACAACATTGCAACACCCACTTTACACGGTTCTCATTATTATTATCGTGCGAGGCGGCGTCTAAATGCGTATCACGTTCCTACGCGTCATTATATGTCCGATTATATCCGATTCAACAACAATTAATTCCAAATAATTATATTAATATATATACAATCTTTTGTTGCTTATTTAAGTCACTAAAAAAAATTGTCTATTAAAAATTTTAATGTACTTTTATAAAATAATTCTAGATTTGTCGGCTTTACGAGAAGTTTGATTTATAAAATATTAGTTTGTAGTATTTAAAACAGAATTTTCTTTAATAAATAGTTGTTGTATTGCGATGTCGTTACATATAAAGTTTCATTAAGGTAGAAAAAGCTTGTTTTGAGTTACGCTAATTTTTCATTAAACGTGTATTTTCCAAGTTTGTAAGGAAACGATTTTCTCTACTTTACACGAAAGAAAAACTTTGGATGTGAATTGCATGAGCGGCTGAGAGAGTAATTTGCTACCGCAGTTTCGGTAACAGAGACGAATGCGCACGCGATCACGAGCGATAAATCTTCGATTTTCGACGCGGGGTCTCACCTTGGGTGATCGCGAGTCCCGAGAAACACACAGGAGGGACGAGGAAGGCCCTACGTCACCACAACACGGCAGCTGCCGGTACGTCATACTTTTTCTTTGTCTCAAAGGACCCTCCTCTTCAGTCGGTGCTCTTTGGGGTACGGACGGGGGCCACGCGCCCGTGGCAGATGTTCCGTGACGCATGCCCCTTTGCTTCTGCATATTACGTACTTATACTTGGAATTCGCACGTACAAGGCAAGTAACACGCGACCGATTCCCAATGTACACGCGCGCGATCCTCGATGGATCGAAAACCCGGGGTGACAAACGCGTTCTATGAAATGACCGACACACAATACAGCGAAAGGGGTGGCATCTAAACTTCATAACAACACCCTATGTAATCTCTGAAGTTTTTCAGAAGAAAAATTATGATTCAAAGACAAAGTAAAATAAATTTGCATTATAATCTAAGTTTGCTCTGTTTTAAGAAAAAAAAAAAATTTTTTAAAAGTTAATATTTATAAAAGTTAATTTAAAGAAACAATATTCAAAATTATTATTGATTCCGTGTTATAATTTAAATAATTATTATTTAATATTAAATAAATTACAGTTTATTTATATTGTTATAAATTTAAAAACATGCTTAAACTTTTGGTTGACAAATTTTATAAAACAGAAGAAACTAATTTGCGTTCATATTTCTTCAACTCTAATATTCTTGATAGCAAGAGACATTCGTGTATCTATAATATATATAAATGCGCAACGCAATACGTACATGTTATATATCTTTAGAAGCCGCCCCGTGTGATAACAGCGTGGTGATAAAGAACAATACAACGGTCTTGTTAAAGATACGAAATACGCCTACTGCGATAAAAGTGAGTCGCAGCGCGCAATGATCGAGCGAAACAGCGCTAGAAGAATTGAATATTTCAATCAAATATCCGAGAATTTCAACGGGATATGAGTAAATAATTTTAGAAGTAACAAATTATACTTTCGTTTTAACAACTAAATATTTTATCCGAATACTTTAGATATTTAAATAAAATTCGACTATAAGCGATATAACGTCTCGTATCCACGATTACAACACTCGTATTATAATTCTCAGATTATTGAAACGTGAATGTGACTTTTCGTCACAATTAGAACATTTCGATGCGCACCCGGTAAGAGAAAGGGGGATGCATAAGAGACGGACGCTTCTTGGCACAGCACACGTCGTCACACCTGACGTCACACACTCGTTAGGGGGCAGATGGCCCCCCTCTGAAGCGTGACGTTGGGCCCACGGGGTACCTGGCGGCGTCTATCTATAGGGCCTTCCCCTCACCCTTTGTCTCTCACTCACTCTCTTTGATGTCCCATAAGGCGAGGCGAAATAAAATGAAACTGCCGCGAAGGGAGTTCCCTTCTCCTCGCGCACACACGCGCAGCTGCTCAGGTAGCACGAGCTACTTCCACATTAGAGGACGGAACTGCCGTGGGGTGCCCCAATGGTGCCCCATAGAAATTCCGTCTGGCCAGACGCCCGGCAGCGCCCTCGGTACGCACGCCGTCGAGGGGGAGCGAGCAAGAAAAAAGAAAGAGGTTATCAAGGTGACGGAACCACGATCGATTTGTAGGGGTATTAGTATACGGAAACGATCGCGCTTCTTATGTGTGTGCATGCACGATTCCCGCACGCGGAAGGGAGCGTACTTCCGAATACCACTATATACGCGCATTTGTCACGCATCAGTGAGCATACACACGCGCGCAATTACCTCTAAAAATAAAAAAGAAAAAGAAGTATCTATATCTTTTCGTTGCACGAGAAAGTATATCTTATTGTTAGTATCCGGTGTATATAGGCTTTGAGATAATACTATGTTTTGACTTTATAGTTTATACAGCCACTTTAACTTATATAGACGTCTAATGTAGTAAGGCTCATTGCTTTTTATTACGGTAAGAGTTTTTTTTTATTACAACAGTTTACCCTGTACTTAAATAAAATTGATTTAAATAACTATTTTATTTAATTTTCCAAACTTTCTTTCGTCGATTGAATCTTGTTTGAAATTTTCTAAGGAAGAATAATGATTTTGGGACACGCTTTGTGTAACAAGGTGTGTGTGACAAAATATATTAAGCCGCGTCGAGGTAATTTAATACACGTGTAATCTTTGTATATTTTATATAGTTACCTGTACAATATCGATAGACGAATAATTGGCACAGGCGGAACGGCCGATATCGACAAAGATCTCGAGGCAATCCTAGGTAGGCATCATTGTGTATTCTGATTTTATCCTAAGCTGTCTTGTTAGCGTGACAAAGTGGCCGTAAAAGTAGCCAAAGAAATTTTCCTTTCTCCGTGTCCCGACCTGACCGTCTTTACGAAACTGTGAAGGGCCAGCGGCGTCCTAATTGCAGCGAGCGTCCAGTAAAAGATCTACAAGGTGACAAATGAGATACGCACAGTCGTTCGTATTGTACGATTTATTTCTGCGAGAGTGGTTCTGCTCTTAAACGGCCACTAAACGTCCAATAACGAGCCTGATCGACCGTGCTTTTCACGCCTCAGCTAAAAGAGAAGGCAAGCCGCGCAGACGATTTGTCGCCGCTCGTAAATCCTGCTAATTCTCAGCACGAGACATCCGGTTTTCCCGGCGAGGCGTTGCGGGGGCGTTTCGTGTGGTAAACATAATGTCGAGGCCTGTAAAACCTGCCCCGTCCCTTTTACACGCGCAGCATCCCTTCTTCTCGTCTCTTGACGCGTGCCAGCCGTGGCTCGGCGAATCGCAGCTTTTCCACCGACAACACCTGGGGATACCTTTCCCTCTTCGCAGTCTTTTTCTTCTACAGTTTCCCATTTACATTATGTATTCCGTGACATTTGTGTAACCATCGTTGCATAAGCTATCAGAAGAAAGTTTCTCACGTCTCAAAATCCTCGCGATTATTAAATATTTAAGCTATGAGAGGCCGGATTCATATTTAATGGAATAATTTTCTATCTTATATATAAAAGAAATCAATTAATAGAAATAATTAATAGAAACGCTCTTTTTTATTATATGTCGTATAATTAATCTTAATTAATATTAACGAGTGATTTTGGTAAAAATAATTTTGTTAGAAATTTTTAATTCCAAAGACAAAGTGCCGAGATAATTAAAATAATTGATTCACCTTTTTTACTATTAAAAATTTCAGCGACCGCAGCAATGAAACTTTATGACTAAATTCTTATCGCCAAGAGCCAGAATTCAGTCTTCTCAGGGCACACTGATGCACAACGTTATCCCTTTACGTATCGCTATCCGCCCACTCGAGTCATCGCTCGTGCGCGCTTAAACCGTAGCATCTCGACGCGAGGCACATGATAAAAGAGGAAAAAAAGCGTAGACAAGCGAATAAAGTATTAGGGAGCGATCAGAGGGAAAAAAAACACGTAACTGTTGTCGGTGCCTGCGCTCCCCCCCTTTCCCCGGGCCGTCGTTAAGTGCGGAATTCTGTTCGCGGCAGATTGGTCGATCCTCTCAACGGTATCCGGCAGCAATTTCGAGGCTCTCTCGTCTATAACGGGAGATTAAAAGTACTAATAACGAACAAGCGGAGAGAGAACCGTTCACGAGCTGCGAGCTACCGCTACGCATCGTCTTTCGCCGCATGGCGCACAATGACGTTCGAAACATATGTCGAACGAACGCGTTTCTTCCTTCGCTTTCCCGACGCCGGCCCGCATCGAGATGCGTTATTAACGTGCGAGGGGGCGGCGAGGGGGCGTGAGCGAAACAGTTTTGTCGGTCGAGCGATCGCGTTCGAAGGAAGAGAGAGAAACAGCGGGGGTCGAGGAGGGGTGAGAAAATCCATTTTCACGTTCAAACCGCCGCACGGCTTATGAAACACGTGGGTGGAAGAAGATGGGTGGCACGGAATAAGTGGGGGATTATTTCGAGCCATCTGGCTCCAGGTTGCGGCCAGGTTCGCAGGCATGCCCCGCCGCGAGAGGGTCTTTTAAATCCACCTAGAGACACGCACCTTGAGACCTGTCCCGGCCAAGGACCCTCGACCGCTCGTCTGGCCCTTTAAACATCGACACCGTACAACGAAGACACCGAGGCGCCCTTACGTCTCTCGTCCCTTCCGCCGACGACCTCGAGGGTAACCGGCGTATGAATGGTACGGCTCTTTTTCATTTCCGTCTACTACGCGCGCTCGTGTGTATTCTTTCATTCGTTCGATCTCAATTAAGCTCAAGCTGGACGATCGCGTTTTCAATTTGTATCGCGCTTAATAGCCTTAACGCTCTTCTATCGGAAAAAGTTCGCTTTTCTGCGAGATGTAAGCTATTCGGCATCAAACTAAGTAATATAACAAATGACGATTCACCAATTTAGTCCAATATTATTCGATAAATAAAAATTTTTAGTGATAATTCTACGAAAATAAATGCATTCTCGAAAACGATGACAAGATAGCGCCGAGACACTCCGAGCATCTATCGACATTACGTGGACACGTGCGTCGTATACGTGCTGTTTGCGTGGAAGATCAGCGTACTGTTGACTGTCGACCGACAAAGCCAAATTAATTTGCAAATCGCTGTTCGTGCGGATCGGGGAGCATCGCCGCCCGCTATGATCGCGTTGCTCTAATCGTGGGGTGAGCGCGGTTGCATTGGCGGATGAAGACGATGTGCGAGGAGAGACATGTCGTCTTTGAGTGCGCGCGCGCGTATAAAGAGATTGGGGAAAAAAAAAAACTGAAGTTTCAGATGTACCGCAGTGACAAGCATTTCTAACCATATCCGGTTCCGTAATTCTCGATATGCTCCACCCGCACTCTTCCCCCATATCTTTTTTTTCCTAGCGATTGTTCTCCGATCCATTTTGGATCTTCGTTACGAAGAATGCATAGTTACTGCAGTCGCACCTTTATCTATGCCAACGTGCCAACGTTCCCAATGCCTTCCTATATAAAGTTGTACCAATTTTTGAAAACCCGGAGCTTTGTGTCTAAATATTTATATCTCAAAATTCTATCTTATAATCCTATACCTCTAAATATTAAACAAATATAAAAGATTATACATATGATAAAAAAATTAGTAATAGCACGATAAATAAATTCATCGATAAAAATATAATTTCGGACTTTTGACTAACAGTTAAAAATTCAAATTCAATCCCGAGCTATCTGAAATTGGTGAAACTGTCTATGTACATGCGAACGCAGCGAAGCTGTAAGCCGGGGGGCACGCACAGGGAGTCGATCCGTGGGGACGGGCTGACAGTGAGACTTTTATTAGGGAAGGAGTCAGCAATGATTATATACCTTAGAGCCTTCTCTGCCTTCCCCTTCGAATCCCTCCCCCCCCCATTGACATCCTTCTTTCTTTCTCCACCAACTCGACGCCCAACGTCATCATTGACGTTGCACGACGACGAAGCGGCCGCCGCAACGCGAGGCTGCATTGTCAATCCCCGGCTCGACATTCATATATGCATATACATTGGCGTGGAACGGCGAGAAATTGTCAACGGTGCGATTACAATGGGCGACCGCTTTGTCTCGTTCGCGCGAACAAGGGATAAGTTTGCCGAGAAGAGTTTCTCTACTTTTCGCGAGTTAAACTAATATCACTGCAGTAGCAATACTTACGTTGTACGTTGCCGTGGCGGTGCGAAAGGTGCCGTCCCCTGAAACAAAACAAAATAATTACGTTAATTAGTCTCCAAATATCAAATTGAAAGAATGTGCATCTTACTTTTCTTATATGTAGCTTACATCTGTGAGTCGCATCGAATTACATTATTGTTCCGTCATCTGACATTTTTAACAAACGATTAATTTGCGTATCAGATTTGTATCTTTATGACAATTAAAAAAGTATAAATATTTAGCTTCTCTCATTTTAACATTCTCAAATTTTTTAATTTTTTATTTATACAATTTTCGTAACTATAGTAATTCCACGCAAAGTGCTATTATATGCTAAACTTTCGGAAATTATGACGAAACATTAACGGATTCGTAAAAGTGAAATTGCAGAGAGCTAAGCCGTGCTCCTCGAAATTTGCATATCCACCTCGCCAATGCCGCCCAAGGCGATATTGTCGTCACAATGAAACCCTCTCCAAAGCTCGCCACCATCCCCAATACAGTCGCATGGACGATGCAACGCGCGCGTGTCGGCGACGAGCTTTTGCCTCGCGTCACACGTGCCAAAGTTCACGAATTTCGATCGCGCATAAATATCGAGGCGATATAAATATAGTGCTGCGTTCTACCGAGATTCCTCGCAATATATTCTACGGTTAAAAATAAAACCTCTTTTCTGCGACGGATTGTTTAATTAGAGATTTAATTAGAAATAAAATAGATCACGTCAGAGATAGAACTGGAAAAAGGAGTATCCTATATAATTATATAAATAATAAAGTATTTTAAAACTCCTCCTATGTGATCTTGATATATTTCTATATATCTATTTTTACAATGAAATACAATTCATTTAATAAAGTGTCGTGCGATAAACTATAATAAGAAATTAATTCGTTTAGCGCCGTGCTTCAACCATTGTTGACTTTATTATTTGGAGCTTCAAGTATGACGTTGTACTTTCCATCCACTGCATTGTTTCGACTGGAATGCACGAGAAAGGATCGAGGAAGTAGAAGTCAGGAGAAGGACGAGAGTCAAGGAGGCCGTAGGTGTGAGGTACTGTTCGACGCCAGTATCTGAGACAGTTTCGGCCGGCAAGACTTAACAAATAGGTAAAGTTTCATCGCGAGGATGCCGGAGTTTGTGGATTCTCCGGCGCAGCCTCGACATCCTCTCTCCTCTTTGTTCCTAAGTTTATGATGTATTAGCTGTTCCCTGCTGTACCCCTGCTTTTCTCTTTCCCGTTCTTTCCCTATCCATCTTCCCCGGCGTTCCTTTCCTCCGCCACCCAGCCACGTCTACTACTCTCTAGAGTTAGCCAATTTATGCAGTTCCGAGATTTAAGTTACCAAGTGTATTTAACCAGTGATATATGCAGAAATAATAGAACTAAAGTTAATCGTTAAGTTTACTGTTCGAAAAAATTGTTCAAAAAAGTAAAACTGTATAATTTAAAAAGATAGACAAAACTTATCAATCATTTCGGTTTTATACGTAAAGTTTGCGGAAAATGTTTAAAAATAGCCGTTGCAACGTAATACTTTTACCGAAGACAAATACAACCAGGAACAATAACTCCGTGCTCGTGGAATTGTCCGTCTTGCCACGGCACGCAGACACGTTCGCTGCGCCGGGATTAATAAACTTTGTCGCGTTTCGGCTTAGCCCGTGGCGTAACTCCGTGCCGAGAAAATCAATACCCGATACACATCCCAAAGGTCCGCTTATACTTGTCGCGCTATCTCGCTTTTATCTCGATCGTATCTCGCATATTGGCGTACACCTAGCGTCTACACGTACGTCACGCGTAACACGAATACGGAGAGACACGCGTAACGCGCGGCCCCCGACGAGCGCACACGTATCGGCGCCACCGCCCACACACCGTTCCCACACCCTCCCACGGGCTCTTCGGGGTGACAGATGGCTTTGTAGACAAAGAACTTAGTCGAACTGGTTCTCGTGGACGTTGCGTAACCCGATAAAAGCAAACCCAAGTCGATCGTTTCAACGACATGGCGGACGAGTCGTCGTCGCGGGCTCCTCCCCGGCCCTTCTCGGCGACGCGATGGGGCGGAACGATGGGGTTGAAAATCAAATCCGAGTTGTCTCGATGGAAATCTTTGTCCGGCCAAGATTACTCCCGGTCTCCGTCGCTCTCCCCCGTCCGCGTCACCCCTTAATCATCAATCAGATATTCCCCCTTCGCGATGGGACGGCAAACCGGGTTGATCACGATTGAAGCGGCACTTGGGTGCCGTTCTGCGGCGATTAGACGATTAGGAGAGTCCTTTGCAGGAAAGCACGTTACGAGTCGCGGCCGTCGAGTATGGAATTAGCCCCGCGGCCATTGTGCGCGAATGCTCTCGACGCTCTTGCGTGCTCGCGTTGAAGTCTTTTTCCATCGTGCAGCGCATACGATGCTGTCACGCGTAATAAACTTAAAAATAGTTTCTAATGTATCGTCCAGACGTCGGTGAGAAGGAGGAGAGGGGGGAGGGAGTACGCACGTCGATGTATCAACGCGCTGCATAGTTATGGCGCACAACGCGTTGTTGGAAACAGATTTATAATTAGTTTCCTGTCGCTGCGATCGCGTAAAGCGTACGCGCTCGTTAGGTATAGAACCAGCTTTGACGATTTAGCCTCGATACGCTTGTCCGAGCATTGACACGATATTTCTGGATATGGATTATATATTATACTCGTTATTCATTGTGCGTGCTGCATCATTAGTGTCCCGCTTGTTATACGAAAGCCTACCGCAAGACATACTCATTTGTTAATTGTAGAATAATGCAGTTATTGGCTGTTATTTGCTACCTTGAGCTTGTTTTCCGTCAGATTCATTATTGCACGTTATGTTAATTTTTTTATTATTAAATTGCTTTATTTTTTGGGCAAAATAAAACATTTATCGGTATTAAAAAATTATTAGAATCGGTGAACATATAATTTAAACGTAAAAATATAATTTCATAATTTTGAAGAAATGTTTAAATGGCAAATAATTATATAATGATGTTCCACGTAACACTATTCTTTATTTAATAAATGTTATCAAATGTTTTTTTTTTGTATCTAAAAATGATGATACTAAGCTCTTATTAATTTTACACCACAATAAAAACTCATAAAGATTAGCGCGTCAATCGCGCGAGATATCCTCATATGGTCAGAGATTAGTTTTTGGGTTCTCGTCTTACATTCTCTGTGATTAAGGCGCGAGCATGCGTGCATGTCACGCACACCCATGTGCATCTAGAAAAGGGGCGTCACATCGATGGGTGGCACAATAGACACGTGGCAGAATCTAATCATCGCAGAAAACTCGGGGTGAGTCTATGTTTTTTTTAAGTTTCCTATTCAGCGTGTTAACTCTCTGGAAATTTATTAATTCGGGCTAATGCCAAATCGATACATTGTGTCGTTCCTCTTTTGTATATTCAAAGAGTCTAATGAAAAGCGAACAAAAATATCTTTCCCTTCGGAAAGCAAAAAATATAAAATTATAGATTTTAATTTTTTTTCCTTTTTTGCTAAACGATGATACCCAATGTAAGATTGTTGATCGGCAATTTGCGTTGACGAGATCAGCTTAATTTGCAAAAAATAAAAATTTGGAATAGACGATTCGATAGAAATAACTCTATTATTGCATTTGCAAAAACTTGTATAAATATAATTATGTATACATGTATTTTGGACGCTACACACCGAATGTATCGCTCAATGTTGCGCATTGTCGCGCATCGAGAGAAATCGTATTTCCATATCTAAAGTTAGTACTCGATAACCAGCTTCATATATTCTCGATTAAGCCTCTATTGGGCACGAGAGACTGTGTTCTATTTGAAAGCGAGCTACGAACATGTGGCCCCTTTGCCTCAGGAGACGCCCCCTTCGTATAAACATCAAAGCGGTAATGGAATATTTCGATTATGACACAGGAAGAGAAGAGACAAAGAGCGAGAGAGAATCTCATAGAATTCACAAAGATTCATGTTTAAATACATTATGTAGTACATAATTTATAATGCATCTTAGAAAATTATTGTTAAATTTTTTAGACGCACAAAGAAAATAGAACAGCATATACAAATTGTCTCTGTGTGTTTTGAGATACTATGTATGTATAAAGAGCATTTCGCGCCACAGTAACGCATAAACCGCGGCAGTTTGCAGAAGTGGTTCAGATCGAAGTTACACAGGATTTCTGCGGTTATCAGCATTAAGTATCCTGGTACGGGACCCGGGCTTCCTTGTAGAAAGGACGAAGCAACAAGTGGCTTCTTAGCTCGGACAATCTTAGCTCAGTGCTCAACAAGTGTTCCCAAGTGGGTACGCATCTTGAGAGAATGTCCCGTGAGAAACCTCGAATGCAGATTCGTCGAGCAACGATCTTCTCTTAATCACCAGTCGTTTCCCCGCGCAATAACGCAGCGTCATAAATTTTGCATATACAATTGCGCTTTGCAATTTGGGGACTTTGATTATTTTGGATAATAAAGATAGAATTTAGATGTGAGAGGAGTTAGCGATTTTATAAATTTCAATAGGTGGTTTTTTTCGCAAACAGTATTAGCTACTTTAATGACGGACTTTTAATTATATAATCAATTTAAATAGAAATTTAAATCACAACATTAAATTTAAACCGTACTAATGGTACACATCAAATATTTACCCATTAAACATTGTCGTATTCGATATGACTGATTTTATTGACTTAATTTGAACGAATCGCCGGAAGAGAAGGACTTTTTCGAATGCGCGAAAGAAACGCGATTGCATAAACCAGCTCATAAAAGTCGAGATTGTATCTATAGAAAAGGGTACGCCTTTACGGCGCGATTCGATTTATCGTGCCCAGATAACTATTGTCGGTGAAGTAGTTCGAGATATTAAGCCGGAACAAAGCACGGCTAATCCCGAGACGAAGGAGAACACGGAAGAGAAAGAGGATAGCTGGTCTCGCGTGCCGTGTCTAAATAATAAAATAAAACCGACCCTTTCCTTGGCCCGCGCTCAATACCGACAGCAACAAGTTGATATCTTGTTCCCTCCACGATTATGGTAGGGGCTTGACCGGGGGGGAGGGAGTGAGGGGCGTCATCGTAAGAAAACGCTTGTCTTTTCTTCCAAGTTTTCGCCGGCGGGACAATTCTTTACATCAACAGGTTCCTCCGTAGCCCGCGGCCCGGAAAATCTTCGAGGGACGGATCTCTTTGGCCGCCAAGTTGGGGCTGAGAAAACTTGCGCCTCAAGAAGGAAACTCGTGGGGTGAGCAAACTTCCTTAGGGTCTGAGAAAGCTGAAAGGAAAGGGATGGGCATTTCTTGAGAGTAAATGGAGCGAAGATGTTCGAGTCGCGGTGTAACCTGTTGAAGCAACGTCCCTCGGGAGATAAAGCGTCTTTGAGGAAAGAAGAAAGAGCGCCGGAATAAAAGAACAAGCGGTTGAATGATACTATTGCGTGATTAAATTTACTACCCACAAATAATTTTCTTGATTAAATTTACATAATTTCATTAATCGTTATGCACATTGTGCCAAGAGAGATAATTTTATTAAATATAAAAGTAAAAATTTCTCCAGACAAAATCTGCGCATGGAAGAGATAGTTTCGAGGTCTGTAGACAACAAAACGACTAAAAGTGAAGAGTAAAAAAGACAGAGAAACCGAAGAGAATAAAGGAAAGGAGACCGAAGAACGAGAGCTCTTTGAAGAAATGACACCTTTGTTTTCCTAGAGGGTGCTTGAACGTAGCGTGAAGGGTTAGTAGTCTCCAGAAAAATTAACGTTGAGAAAATTACGCGGAAGCGGAGACAAAACCCTTCTTATTGGCGATGCGCACTTTCACGATACGTACGTACGTAGTAACCCGTTAACTCGCTTCAAGTTCATGTCGTTAATTCGTTTAAATTGATGCAAAACCGGCCAAATGCTTGTATCTAAAAAATTTATATTATTCATAATTTATTAATTTGGAGCATTAAGAGCAAATAATAAAGTTATTTTTATACATTAAGTATTTAATAAATTTTTATCGACATTATATCTTATTTACTCACGTTTTCCAAAACCGAATCGAAATTTATTTCAAGAGTTACTTGCCAGATTTGCGCGTGCCATTCAATCTAGCCGGAAGAACCGATCGTCGTCCTGCATTGATCGAAAAATAGATCGCTCAATCGGACATTGAGTAAAAGGTGATCAACCTTTTCTGACTTTTTAGCCGCGTGTGCACTTTTCGTGAGCACGGGTCTTTTTACAAAACGTCGGAAGCGTTATGTCACCGTTGATGATTCCGGTTGAATCACCAAACCACCGGGCACCCCGCCGGGATAAATATTTAACAGCATCACCGTACCGCTATGTCAACATCCCGAAGATACCCGGCGTTCTTCCGGTGTCCGCCAAGAACTCACCGGGAATATATTCGATCGCTCGATCTTTTTCCTCCTCTTCTTGCCGGCGCACAATCGACGGCGGAAGCGAGCGAGCGTTCTTACAGTGAATGCAAAATATGCAGAACGTGCTCGCGACGCTCGAGCGCACATTGACAAAAGAAACGCCCACGCGAAAGGGAATCCTATGAGCGGGGGTGGGGGGGCGGGGGAGGTGCTTTAGGAGGCTGCGTAACCTATGAGCAAAATGAAAAGGAGATCGCCGATTTTGTTTGTCCACAAAACGCCGCAAACAGAAGCGGTTTGGCATTATACGCCCGTCGTAAATAGACAGCGGTGAGCCACCTACAAGCAGATGATGACGGAGAGCCTTTTTGGGATTCCTCGGGATTAGCGACAGGCGGGTGATGCGCGCGAGTCGAACGCTTGAGGGGGAGGTACGAAACAGAGAAACCAAATGACGGGAGTCGTGCGC
The DNA here is from genome assembly GCF_040581485.1 of Linepithema humile. Classification (NCBI taxonomy): domain Eukaryota; kingdom Metazoa; phylum Arthropoda; class Insecta; order Hymenoptera; family Formicidae; genus Linepithema; species Linepithema humile. Next base: position 24,141,079 of record NC_090130.1, read on the forward strand.
GGGAGTAATTTGAGATGCTCTTCTTCTTCTTCAGCTGCCATTGAGCAGATGCCGAAATTGGTACGGCGGAGACAATGCCGGCGGGATAATGGACTTCTTAATTCGAGAATGTCTACGTTGAATAGACTGTATTTCTACCGCAGACTGCGCTTCAAGATGTCCGTCAGTCTCGTCTCTCGGAGACAATGCGCACTACTCGTAATGCCTTTATACGTTGCCATGCAAATGAAATATGGATAAAAGTATCAGATATTATCGAAAAGTGCATTAAAAAGGAGTACGCTAAAAAATTTCAGAAATAATTTATCTCGAATGCTTAATAGAAACGACATAAGTTAAAAAATATACTTCAAAAAAAAAAAAAATATATATATATATATATATATATATATATATATAATTACAGGAATCAAAAGAAACTATTTGCTTACATTAACAAATATATAAATTTATCCAATAAATCTTCGCAATGTTTTCTAACAGATAAGCAAAAAAAAAAAACAAATATTAAAACAACTTTCTTTCTATTATTTTCGCAGAGATCTTTTATCGTCACAATATTAAAATTAAAAGCTTCCTTGATCTTCGAAGGGCCTCTCACGTGATCTCTACTTATCTCTGACGCTATCTCTGTCGGTGACGAGCGCATATATACGCGCAGGCTCGTGTATGCGACTCATTGTCAGCTGACACCTGTAGACCTACCTACGCGGGACACGTACGTGGCCACTTACTTACGAGAAAGTGGGGTGGAAAGCTCTCATGCGTTCTTTTCATCGCGCTTCCCAGCGGGAATACTGCTTTATGTACACGACGCATCCGTCTTGCTACATCGTTGTACGAAAACGACTCCTCTTCTTCTTAGTCGTTTTTAAGTCTCGCGGCATTGTTGTTTTTCACCTCGCGACAGGGGCGAGAACGCCGTCTGAAGTATTAAATTACTGACAATTTTCACACCTTTGTAAGTGGAGTTTTACGGATAAAGTAACGCAAGAAGCTTCGTGAGACGTTTTACGAGACCTGCCGTATCGCCAGAGAGTTTCAGATGAGCGAGGGAATTTTCTTTAATTAAAAGACTGCATATTATTCTTGAAAGGAGGTGGAAGGAACGACGAGAGGCTGCAGCGTATTTATCTCGACGAATGTTCGGCGACCGAGCTACTTGCGGTTAAAATATTTTTCTAACGAGAATGAAACTCAAGAGCATTCCCATGCTCATGAAAGTCTGACGACGCCCCGAGTAAGTCGGATCTCTGCATTATTTTCAGAACTTTCTGCGTTTGCGGAATTTATTTCGCTTTGTTAAATCACTATTCTTGCACACTGTTGCAAATTTTTGCTTTAATTTTCTCTATCACCAATACAAATGTCCTCAATAGAATTATAAAACAAAGTAAAATATTCCGGACAATAAAAATTCTGAAAAATTATTTGTGAAATAATGTTCAATTCTTTTAATAGCTAAAAAAATAAAAAATGTAATATATGAAAACAATTAATAATTTTGCATTTAAATACTTTTAAATTCTTGCAAAATCAAATGTAACTTGTATCACGTATGTTTTATACAGTAAGTAATTAAACGTTTAACTGCTAGAAATTTATTTTTAAATGAATTGTAACAGTAATATCCTTCTTTGTAGCGAATTTCTATTCTGTTAAATGACATAATTTTTATAGCACGATCAATTACTCGTATTGTAAATTTATCAACAGGCCAGAGCTGGTATCGCCTCTTAAGGGTGTGTGCCGCAAGTAAAACCGCGCGTTATTACGGTGGGGTAGTTACCATCTGCCTTTCGTTACCTGTAAATTTGTGCACCTGGACGCATTGGCGCCATCGCGCGGCTCGTCCGTATTCTGTATTGCTATATATGTTTATCGATTCGGACGAAATTGGCGGTTACGACAATGATTTGTCAAAAATAGTGCTTGATTAATTTCGCAAAAAGCCCAAAGCGGAGAGAAGAGAATTCTATGTTTGCGAGTTTTTTTATATGTTAAAACTTAAAAACAGTTATAATACTTAATATCTGAAAAAAAAATTTGAAACTGAAATTATCTTAAACAAAACGAGCAACGTAAACATAAATAATATAAGAATATGTACAGTTAATAATACATCCTGTTTGAATTTTCGCAAAATTCAGCTCCCTGAATTGATTTCTCGACGATTTTTTTTTCTTTCCGCAAGATGCTCGGGGTAAAGAGAAGACAGCCGATTCCGTTTCGTCCGCGATCGCATTAACTCGGCGAATACGCAATAAAAACCTTCAACGACGAGGGAATAATTGTTTGAACTGAAGCATCTCATAGTATCGGCGAGTGCATTCGATTTATGCACTCGATTAAACGCAAAAATCCATTGCTTAATTATCCGTAATATCCGTGGCAATCCGTGGAATATCATGGACCGCCGGGCCGTACCAGTTTGAAGAGCGACGAGTAGTAGAAAAAAAAAAACACCCACCTACGCACGTACACGCGTGCAGTCGATCGGTCGCGCTGGTTGGTCTGGGGGTAAAAACAAAAATCGAGGCCGAGCCCGCAGATACGCGGTTTTTGCGAAATTACGGGTCCCGCCTCGAACCTTCGCACACTCCCGTAAATCAATCGGCGCTTCGACATTCGTATATATTCTCCGTTAATTATTTTTATTCACGGCCCAGCGTATAGGAACGCCCAGTTCGCCGGCCTGGGAGTTCGTATTTTGTACGCATACGCACGAGTCCACCCCGTCCACGCTCGCTGCGCACACACACACACACACGGACGGGGCCCGTACGTACGTTCCGCGGCCGTACATATACGCCGCCACGCGGGGGCACGTACGCTCGCATACGTAGTCACCCGGCGTAAGTGCGTCCGATGCATCGAGATGTGCGTGTCACCATAGTCGGCGCTCGCGCGCGCGTGTGTGTGATAGCGCGCATACGTGTTGATAGCTCGTGCGCAGCATGCGTCCGCGTGTACCAGGCGCACGCGTGTGCGTTACGTATTTTCGAATAGCGAGAGCCAGGCTGGTTCGTCAAATTTGCACATTTATTCGTTTACCGTCATACAATCGAGCTTAAAACTCGCGCGGACGTTGTGTGCGTGCGCGGCTGTGCCATCGGTGCACGGGCGCACACGCGCCGCGAGCTCATCCCTTATTCATAACTCTTCGAAGGGCTTGATGGAGCTCCAAAGCTCACGACACAGCCCGACGATTTTTTTGCACTTCGTTCTCCTGTTTTTCGCCGAACGAAAGGGGGAAAAGGGGGTCCCCGCCTTCTTCACAAGACACTTCGTTTGTGACAAATCTCGTTCTATAATAGAACTCGATAATATCGCGCATTCAATGAGCTCCGGATCCGCGCTGATGAATTAAAATCCATCAGTGAAAAGTGCAGACAATTTGCCGACAGCATTCCGATCGCGCTGCATTTCTTCGACAACATTTTCAATCGCACAATATTTCGGTGTTTTGAGGCGGCGATATATAGTGCGAGTAAACGTATGCCAATCCAAGCGTAATAATTTGCAGGATCCGCGAACGCAGCTGCTAATTAACGGTTCAATCGCGCACACTCGGTCGCCTCAATAGTTTAATTGATTCCGAAATAGTTGGCTTCCCCGCGGAAGAACCGTCGGGATGCCCGAGAATGAACTTCCGCCCTACCCTTGTCAGGCATCCTGTGGTCAGGAGATCCGGCAAGAAATAAATTACCGAACGCTACATGGATACCAAGAATGTCCAACCCTTCCACCTTCTTCCTACTCGATCTCGCCATCGAGCAGTTCGCGAAACAATCCTGACGCAAATCAAACGCTCCGCGTCTCTTCGTTTCCCTCACTTCCGTTCGAAAATAAGGACGAAAATAAGGACTTTACTTCTCGCAGAGAGAAAGAGAGAGAGAGAGAGAAATTATTTGTCTTATCGATAAAAAGTGAGTTAAAAATCGCCAAGAATTCTTACAATATATTAAAAAAAAACTAAAAATTCTATTAAATACTTTTATGCATCTTTTTTGTTTAAAAAACTATTTTTATAGAGAATATTTTTCTCATATTATAACTCGTGTATTTAACTTTTTCATGAACAATAATTTTTCTTCTTTATTTTATTGTTGTGTTTAATTTTGCGTTTTATATATATATATTGTTTATTATCTCAAAATACGCATCGTGAAACGCATTATATAGTATTTGTCATGATGTATCGCAGTGCTGAAATACACGCGCCTCATGCACTCCTCGTAGGTTCAAGATCTTGAGTTTTCAACATGCATGTAAGTAGTTTGTGCGTATAGTGCCTTTATTTTCCTGCCTTCTGTAGATTCGCGAAAACTCGAGAAACGCAAAACAATCGCAAACCGGGAAATTTTTCTCATTCTGAGTACACTCGGAGTACACATAAGTCCAGAAGAGTATTACGGTTGTTGTGTATACGATACTTAGGCCGACTCTCGCAAACGAGTAATTCCACGTTACGCTAAAACAGCTTTTCAATAGATTTTTGCAAAAATCCGCATTATTCCATTAATAATTTCGTTTTATTAATATTTATTTACGAAAAACTAATAAAACGTTAACATTTAATTCACATTTTATTCCCTTACTGCACTTAATTCACCAAATTTAAATTATTCCATAATATTAAATTTTGAAAGTTTTATTTTACTCTCTTCAAATATTTATGTTCACTCGATTGTACACAGCAATTAAGAAACGATTTAAACTTTTCTTCGTATTCTACAGATAATTAGAAATTAGTTATTTACTTGTAGAAGACTGACATTCATTTATTTAGCCCTTTACTTGTTTAGAATGGCCTGATCCTAAATCGGGATATAAAAATCTCATCGATCAAAGCCGCGTGCAGAGTGAATAAGACGCTGCCACTTCGGCCATTAACAGGAATCTGCGAACGACAGAGAGAGACGTATCAAGGATAAAGGTATAAATGCAGCGCACGCACACACCCTGCGACGAGGAGGATAGCGCCGCGTGTTCACGACAGCTAGGCACTACACGGCCGCGCATCGACGGCTGGATGCCCGCGGAACGGCTCGTAGAGCTCGGCAGCTTTTAAGCTTGACGTGGCCATTGGAAAGAACCGAGGAATCGAAGGAAGAGAGAGAGAAGCTGACTGCAATAATTATCGGACGTGGGAGGGCGGACGGGTGAGGACGGGTAGACGAGGAGAGGACAGGACGAAGGGACAGAGAGGACGGCTGAGAGCGACGGAGAGAAGGGCGAGTACACGCGCGCGCGCGCGCTCTTGCGAGCGCGAGAGAGGGTGCGAGGGACGATGAAAAGTTTGACCGGACGCAGCGAGCACAATGCATCGTGGTCCACCCTCCACCCCCGGGAGCGACCCACCCCATAATCCACCCGCATTGTACGACCAATCAATATTGTTTTATATCGTGAGTCGTGAGACGAACCGGCTCCGCTGGTTCGACTCGTTCGGCGCTACGCTCTCCTCGATGGTAGCTGCAGTCCGCCGAGCCCTCCAGCTTCCGGACATTTTTTCGCGTCCATCCGTCGCGGAGAGGCCGATGGCCTTTCTCTCACAATTCCGAGACGTTTTCAAAAGAATTCTCGACGATTCGCGACTTAATTCTGAACGTCAATTAACTTACGGATAATGCGGCCTAACGAGAATTATCGAATTTCGTTTTTTAAGAATTCATAATGAGCGGTTCGATCGTGCTGGAAAGAATCGATACGCCATGTGGTATAATGTGCGGCGGCAAATCTAAGTGAGATTTTATTAGGAATGCATTTCGAATGTACAAGGTAAACACTAAAGTTCCGCTGTTTGCAAAAGTAAATATAAAATTCCACGTGTTACGATTAATACCCCCTTTCCAAAGAACGTAAAACATGCGTTTATTCAGTACACGCGATAAATGCAGGTTCATTGATTAAACATGAGAACGATGCGCGTATAATTAATTAATGAATGGCTTCCGCGTGTGTATGAAAAACGGTGATCCCTCATTTTTTGGTATTGCGCGATACACTGTCATTATACGCGATTTTCATTCATTTAATTCGACCGAGTCGATACGCGTACGCGCTTAATTAGTTGTTGCGTATGTACCGAAATTATTCGTATTTTATGCCCCATTTCAACGACGTGTAATGGGAGAAAATTCGAGGTTGATTATTCGACATATTTATACACTGCGAATTTCAAGAAGTGCGTATCTGAAAGTTGATACACGCATCATTATCAATTTTATAAAGTCATTCATTGAGAATTTAATGTAATCTGTATAAATTAGGATCAAAATATGAAGATTAAATAAACGGGCAATTTCGATTTAAAAAACTTCGACAAGTTTGTAACTCTTGAAAAAGTAATTATAGCAGTGGTATGTCACAAATATATTTCATCTACAAATTTAAGCGATGAAAAATCAAGACTATTTCACGAGATATTTTCCAAGTTTAGGATTAATTATGCAGACTTATATAAGTGAAATCCGCGATGTGATCAACCGTCAGAAGTATTTTAAGTATATCCGCCGATCAAAATTTCATCAATAATCGTTATCAGATTCCCGATAACTTTCTTAATGGCATTTTCTATTGGATCTATATTGAGGCTGTGAATATATAAATCAACCATTCTTACTTATTACTCTTCTTCAATGTATTCGAGATTCGTGCGGAGAATGATAATTTGGACAGTCAATTGAAAGATCGAGGCGTGACGACATTTAGACCAATTTTTCCCCGCTGACGCGCACAACGGATTTTTCTTGCGCGACAACAGAAAGACGTGCAAAGAACGACGCACAATGTGCATCCGCTTGGCTCGCTCCACAAGGATACATTTCGCTCGCACGATGACGCTGATTCAGGATTATTCTCCCTTTTTAATTATCCTGTCTCTTCTTCGTCCTGCGCCGCGCCCGCACAATGTCGACAACCGTCACCGTCGTTGTCGTCGCCGTCGTCGTAGTAGTCGTAATCGTCGTCGTCGTCGTCGTCGTCATCGTCTTCTCTCTTTCGCTCGCGGGAAGGACAAAAAGTCCAGCACGCGGCGCGATAACAAATTATCTTCGAGAACACGCTTCTTGGGCAGGAACCGGAAATATCGCCAGCGATAATGGCGATATGTCGCAAGAACCGTCGCGTTCTCCACGGCGTTGTTCTTCTTGGTATTTTATTTTACACGTCAATCGAGAACTAATTATACGGATGTATTTTTAATCTACCGCTTTTTACAAATGAAATAAATTCCAGAGGCAAATTTAGTTTCGAAGATTAATTTTTAAGGTCAATATTCCGTTAAACGAATCTGCACAGCGTGTATTTATAAATCTAAATCTGTCGAGAATAATTTGTGGAATTTTTCTACGTTGCATGTACGATAGTACACCGATTATCAAAAAGGTCGATGCACTCTGACAAGCCAATTCTAGGCCCATGAAATTTGACTCTGAAAGATATTAAATTGTAGCATTTAAGACACAGATTTTCTCAACTAATTGATTCTTATACTGTGATATTGTTATTTTTTTCTTTCCTCATCAGCATGACACATACAAAGTTTCATTAGGAAGACTTTTAAAGTGCGTAGATTTTTTTTATTAAACAGTGTGCAATAGACGTTCAAAGATAGCAAATCAAGGACCGATCGGTGTCATCTTCATGTGTGACGATTTATAAGCCCGCACTACACGTACACACGTATCGTGTAATCATCATCCGTATGCTTGTATTCGCGTGCGAATATATGGCTCTACGTAAACGTAATGCGCTCTCGCACGCCCTCCTTCGCACAGAACTCACCATCGCCTTCCGCTCATCACGTGCTCAAATGCCTACGCGAAACGAGCGTGCCGTCCGTGAACGTAATCTTCGAGCTGCCATTAGTGGCATCAAAAGTATTTTATTAGCGCTGTCCGCCATTTCGATCGCGTGAGGATCCGTGACACGATTCCGGCATAACTCTCTTTATTTTTTTCCTGAATCTTGATTGACCGAGGACACCGATCGGCAGAATGCAGCGGTGCGATAAGCAAGAACGATAGAGCGCTTGCGAGAAGCTTCCCCGCCCTTCTCTCTCTCTCTCTCTCTCTCTCTCTCTCTCTCTCTCTTCCCCTTGTCGCGTATTGCGACACGAATGCGAGGACGCTATTCTTGTCGTAATTATTTTATACGGAATATGTGTCATTCTATAATCATGAGGCGGAATTGTAGGCAAACCCGATATTTCGCGTCACGCACAAGATTGCGAATCTTGGCTGTCATTAATCGTAATTACGTGACAGTTTAATTTAACCCCGGTGTGCAATAGAATTTTTGCGCAGGTGAATAAATACGCTTCGCCTCGAAAGAAGTGTACTTTAGTCCCGTGGCTATATTTATCGGACGAATCGCGTGCGGAGACCGTGCGCGTAATTGTTACGCGGTTCTTTATACCTTCGGCCGTGTCGTGATTGGCCGAGGCGGATAATCGGCCGGGACCCAGTCGCGTTGCGGGGACCCAGTCACCGAAGATCCGGCCCCATTCGTCGCGACGCGGCACAAAACGACATGGAAACGCTCGTTCCGGAAGAACAAGCCGCTGTACCATTGTCATTCTCCGTGCTCGGCGGCTATTTAATGTACGCACGCCTCTATCCCCGTTCCGACAACGAGGCGATCGACACCGATAGAAGCCTTCGTACACTTATGTGTACTTATGTGTCCACTTACGTGGGATATGACGTAAACGCCCCATCTATCTATTCTCGACAACCTTTCCGCGCATTGCGCATTGAAGCAAGCTCTGATTTTTCTTCGTTCGCGCACACGACGATCTTAAAATCGCCGAGTGACGAAAGCAGAATTTCTCCCGTCCTCCGCGATCGGATTCGATAAAGTTTATTGTTGATCCCCGATACCGATGTACATTCAGTGTCGCTTTGACGAGGGGCTGCGATGTCCGGCGACGCGTAAAATCAGGGGCGATTAGTCGGAATGCACACAATTAGCGCCGCAGTCGCTCGGCGCGGTATTACATTCCGCGCGACACGCGTAGACGGGTAGTCAGATAACACTTTTTGTGTCGTAGATCTAATATCCGGCGTTGCCAACTTAGAAATCGATATTTAATTACGTGCGATAGGTATATCGCATTCAGTTTGTCGAGTCAACTCGTAGATTGATTCTTTTTGAGCATCGAACGTTTGCGTGATACATTACTCAGCAATTAACACTCATGTTTAATCAATGAAACGCTAGACAATCAAACACGACAGATTTCGCATTATTGCAGTCACGAATATGCCAGAAATCCGAACAAAAATCAACTACGATTATTGAATTTTGAATAGATCATACGTATCCGGCGAGAGTTTAACGAGAGTTTGAGAAATGTTATGGGGTTAATCGGGGGTGAACCGGTTCTCATCTTAGACAGATGTCGAAAGCGACCACGAAGTTCAAAGGGCCGTTATCCCTTCATTACGACGAACTTCACGCGACTAATCTCAAATTTCTCCAAGTCCATGTAGAACGTGGCCGCATCACCGCGTTTAGCCTAATTCAATGACGGGCGCGACACACTACGTAGTAATTTCCTTAAAGCGTCCGTACGGAGCGACATAAGTGCCATTATTGAATTTAATTATTTCGACGCAGGCTCCGTAGCGATCAATATCCTTTACCGGAAATCCACGTGAGTTGACAAATTTATTCCGAAACGAGAAAGTTTCTTCGGATTGCCTGTTTGTCAAATTTTTTTGGTTTCAGCATTTATATCGCTCCCGATTAAAATCGATTTAATCCTATTTCCAAAATCCCGAGGCGTTAAAGGTGCACGCGAAATCGGGCGTGTCCAGAGAACAAAAGGCACCGCTTGTCACCGATACGCTAAGTGATTTCTACCGTACCGAATTCATCGAACCACAAAAAAAAAAGATATCTTCCGCTCGTAGAGACCGATATAAGAGCGCGGAATCCCTTGTTTTATACCGACTTCTCATAACCATCAGCGCGCGAAATGTCTCTGGGCCTTTGATGTGGAATATTGCAGAACGCGAAAGATCCCGCGTGCGGACGAAAGAGAGGAATTCGACACTCTGCCACCCCGGTGACCACTCGTGAATCCTCGCGCTTTCGTCTCACCTCCCCCTCACCCCTTCCTTCTGCCTTATGCTTTCGACTACTGCGCGTAAAAAGAAAAAAAACACTTCTCGGCGTCGTTCTCGCACTTCAGCGAGTGATCGCGGCAAGAACGTGCGCCCTCTCGCCCCGCCCTGCGACGCGGTAAAACTGGGAAACAATTAAGGGAAGGCGAGGCGCAGTGTCGCCTTGTATGATAATGCGTTGTAACCTCCGGCGGGTAACGGGAGAAACGATACGGTAAAGGAAGAGGAGGATTACACGGCGAGGAGGTGCAGCAGAAGCTTGCATGGAACGGGGTTGTACAGGTAGAGAGAAGAGAATAAAGGGTGGGGTGGGGAGAGCGCGGCCAGAAGAGAATACGAAGTGGATGGTCCAGGGAGGGGTTCAGTCAGAGGTCGTGGTTCTTACTTTGCATTCTTTTGTGTATCCTCCTGTGCCCTCCCGCTCCCGCTCTCGCCGCTGCCCCTCTAGTCATCCTCCTCCCTCTTGAAGCCTGAACTAACGCCCGAGGTTTTAATGCACTTGTCTACTCCACATACCGTTCATAAAGACACGATATGCCGTTTGTTGAACGAGTGGGCGGCGGGAGAGCCATTGGGTCTTGGAAAGTGGAGTGAGATAGGGCCGCGCGTGCGGAACCGAGAAAGAGGGCCGCGAGATACAGAGCGGCGAAGAAGAGAAACTCGAAAGAGAATGTGGCGAGCGTAACGATATGGAATGCATTTTAAATTCTAAGCATCGACCGCATTATGGAAAGATCTTGAATTCTGCGCTTGCATAACCCCGGGGAAAAGATGAGTACCGCGCGGAAGTTGAAAGAGAGAGGAAGCGACGAGAACCAGTGGCTCGTGATTTTTATACGACAAGTTATCACAAAATGTTATCTAATATCCGTACTGTTATCACTGAATGCATTATATATTCGTATCGTCTTTCCTGAGTTATATACGTTGATCATAAAAAAAGCCGAAAACTTTCACATAATATTTTCAGTTACAGTAGTATATTAGTGATGAATATAAAATATTTGCAGATGTATTGGAGATATCGTAAAATTCGCAAAACCTCGCAAAACTTCATAAAATATGGAGAGCACTTCGAGGACAAATTTAACGCAATAAAATAATAAAGTTATAAAGGCGTGATAGAAATAAATTCGAAATACGAAAGACGTATTTTACACCGACATAAAATATATGTGTAATAAGAAAGGCAAATGGGATGAATTGTTAAATGGCATCAAACTTTCACCGTATTTGCTAACAATTTTTCTCTATTTCAAACATCAATAACTTTTTTCCATCTGTTTGTGTAACGATTTATGTAACTCAAATTGCACACAATGACTTGTATAAATGTTACATCGTTCTACCATGCATTTTAACTGTCATATACTTATGCACAAACCTTATTAATGAAAAAAAAGAGCAAACAAACCTATATGTATGTATAATAGTGACAATAAAAAATTAGTACAAATGTTTTCATTGTGAATAAAATATTGCGTCACGCTGCGCACTAATCGTTAATGAATGTACACATAAATTATTAAATAATATTTTTACCCAACTACCACAAGGCGCCATTCAAAACGTAACGCTCGCAATCAATACAGTTTTACAATGCCGTATTCGGAATTCGCAATATCTCTACATGCTTTTGATTGCAAGTTATAACCGGTATATTGCCTCCGAAATCGTGGACGTTAAACGTTCTAGTATCGTGACGATATTTAAGCCAAACTGTTACTCGATACTGATGACTTACATATTCCATGAAACTAAACAATTGCGAGGAAATGCCAAATTTTACGAAATTTGATTGATTTATTATGATTAATTTTCGACTCACCTCTTGCGTCCCGGTATCCGCGCACCAACCAGCTCTTTGCTACGGCGTCATTCGTCAATCTGGAAACAGACAAAAGAAAATTTTAGAAATATGTATATTCACACTCTAGCAAGCGATGCTCACACATTTTTCAATACAATGACTATTGCATACTGAACTACTACGAGTGCGATATCACAAATAATATATCATAGATTGTGCGTTCAGACATAGAGCCTCCACGATGGAAGCGGACGGGCAATTTTGTGCGATCATTTCTCGCGGGTGCGTATAATGCGTAGAGCTCGAAGGTGTACCCAAGTGTACCGATTCAAAACAGCGCGCAGCCGGGGAGGTCCTTTCAAACGGAGAAAGAAAGCAGGCGCGAGATTCGCGCTTCATTCATTCACGAGTTCGCAAAAAAAAGAGGCGCAAAAGACTCTCCTTCGAGATGTAATTAGCACATCTTTTCGCAACGTGAACGACAATGCGGCTTTTAATTAGTATACGTCTACATACTCGACCGATTCCTCTCGCTGCGACGCCTTTCGCGCTACCAACCCTCCGCGCGCGTAGACAACGACGATGACGACGACGACGACGACGATACACGTGGTCGATTTCACGCGCACGCACACGCCGGGGCGCAGCAACGAACCGTACACGTTTATGTCGGGCGCATCACACGCCGCTGCACCGCAGAAGTGTCAATACGTGGGTGCGTGTACGCGCGCGGCAAGCGAGCAAGCTCGCGTGCACCGGTTTGCATTACCGGCGGATATACTCGAGCACGTAAGGCGTTTCTGCGGTATAAAGAGCCGCGAACAGCGTCGACGTAACGATATAATTTGATGCCGCGTTTATTTTCCGCTCGTAAATCGCCCGCGACTGCGCCACGAACGCTCCTCGCACAAATGTTAAAACTATCGGCAAAATGTCGGGCGAACTTGCGCTTAAAAAATTGTTGCCATTTGCAATAATTTCTTTTGTAATGAAAATCCGATACGTAGTCGTTATTTATCGCGCGTAAGTCAGGTATCGTAAATCTTACTGTTAGTTGAATATTGAGACTTAACAATAAATTATCGGAGTCCGTCGAGTAACGTATCGAAGAACAAATCGAACACTTAAATTCGCTAATAATTTTCTTATAGACTGCCAGGAACGTACATTGATTTCGACGGTAAAGCCAGTTCTAACCATCGCCAACTTTTAAACTTTGTCTTCTATCACCGATTGTCTATCATAGTCGTTGTCAATGACATACATAACTCAGAAGCACGTCGACGAAATGATAATCTCCAAATAGAGTGCGCTACTTTCTGCGACTAGCAATTATATGAAAATAATGACAATGTTAGCGATGACTTTCCGCGTTACTCAATTAATTGCGATCGGTGCGAATTAAATTTCATCATGTTTGATATCGGAGAAGGTCACACGTTTCAGATCCGTTCGTCTTGAAAATCACATTTTATCATCAAACGCAATCACACGGACACGATGCGGCATAACGCGTTAACGCAACTAACGTCGATCTGCAATTACTGGCGCGAGCCACCACTCGCATCCTCGAGACAATTGTAGGGGGTGACGAAGGACACCAATTGCTGTTGAGCTTGGCGACAGAAAGCTACACAATTTCCGGGATGTGTGCTAATATCTGATATTAGATCGAGTGTCACTCGGTAAACGCGCACTCGATTACGCGAGTTTGTGCAGAATGAAGAAAACAAATGCAAGAGAGTTCGCCGGATTGAAATTATCGAATTTTTTTATTTCCGGAAGACGTTACAGTCTACTATGAATTGATATATGATTTGATGTATAGCTGTTTTCTTTACGTAACAATTATTTCATAAAAGTACGGAACAAAAGACATTAGTATAAAAACTTCCTCACGAACAATCACAATGGCTGAAGGAGATATCAAAATCCGCGACGTGTGAATCGAGGAACTTGTGAACTTTGAAGATAAAAAAAATTCGTAGTAAAAATTTTTGATCCGTCTTTAATATATGTAACTCAAATAGAAAAACATTCAATATGTTTATAAACTTGCAATTGTATATCATTGGCATCCATAAACATGTTATAATTTCATTCAACCTCGTTGAGAGAACGAAGAATTAAATATGCAATGAAACGTTTTACATTCATTACGTCCTATCGAAATACTATTTTAATTGCAGTAGCGCGCGATACGCGTCGAACACGGCGGCGGTTTAAAACACCCGACCGAAAAGTCGTGTTATATCCGATTTCGAAGCGCGCGATCTGTGTCAATGCCACGATTTACCGTTGCGAGCCTTTCGGGAATTGAACGAATATTGAAATTGCGGGAAACGCACAGAACTTTTGCATAATGAGCTGGCGGCTCACGCCGTACACACGGACGTGCACGCACACCGTGACCGGCGCCGGCGCGTACATGAATATTTTCATTTGATTGCGTTAATTAAACTCGCGCGCGCTACCAGGCGATGACCTTTGAAGTTCAGCGGCACGCGACACGCATACACCAATTACCGATATTATTAATTGCAATGCGCTCCCCATTTTCGGCAGTCATTGAGTCTGCGTGGCGGGCGAGTCCAGGTGCGTGGTCTTGCACCTTGATCTTGGATAGAAAGAACATATTTCTTTCAAACGTAAGACAATGTTCCACTAATTTTGAGAATCAGACAACAATTATTAGTATAATTTCGAACAAAAAAAGGCATATAATTGTATGATAAAGCTGCTACTTGAATTATATTGTAAACATTTTAACTTTCACGAATAATTATACTATAAATTGTTTCGCGCGATTTAAACATGTTATCGCAGATAGAGGACTTGATATCTCGCCGCAAGTAATTACAAAACATTTGCGATGCTATATTTTCTGCACGAATCGTCTTGAAAACGGTTTGCGGTTTTGCGGTCAGATTTTAACACGATGTTGCAAGAAATCAGAGATGTTTAACACGGGGAATTCCTTGACGAAGAATACTCTTGATAAGACCGACCGCGAGATGACGGAAATCATTATGAATGTGCACGCGCTGAGATAAAGAAAAAGTGTCGCCACAAAAAAATGTTGCTACATTTTATACTTTTTACACGATACAAGTTGTATTTGCAGCACTCAATAGTGATACAAATAGAACGTTTATTTAATAATCAATTTGTCTAAACTCAAACAAAAGCTTATACTGAAGCAATAAAACAATAAAAAGAATTTTCTGAAATAATAAAACATAATTTTTAGAGAAAAGAGAATTTATAACACGCGATTTAACTTTACGTATAATTTTCGGACGCCACTTCCTTGCTTGGTGCTAACGATTTTCGCCGTTCTGTCGAGACCTCGCACCATCGTGTCCCGTTTCGCTACGAGATCTACCAACCACCGCCGTTAGGGTGAAGCACTTACAGTACAATGAGTATGCAAATAGGCCGGCATTCGGCTACATTTGTTTCAGCGAGCTTAGGAACGCCGTTTCACGAAGAAGCAGTTCCTTCGCCGCGGCCATAAAACCGGTCTGCTCGGTATTTCCAAATCTTTACAAAACGAAGGGAGGGAATACTTTTCGCGCATTTTTATTGCTCGTTACTCCGACCGCGTGTCGCTTACCCTCATTGTTTTCGCCACTCGTCTTCCACGACGAGTGACGCTACTTTTCTACTCAAATATATCGATTGCGAAAGTTTCCTGCGTGTTTTACCGCGAACGGCGCAGTCCGATTAGATCAAGATTCTTTCTTTTAAGTCTTTAGCACTTGAACGGTTTCTCCGGTTGAAAAGTTGAAACTTCGCGAACTTCATTCGCATGCATCCTACTTCGTTACTTTCCGCGAGCCCGCGCGTGTCCTGAGAGATTAGGCTCGACAATTCAGATCTGACGAAAGTTTTGTCCCGCGTCATATAAACGACGACGACAGCGAGGACGGCGTTAAGACGCCGTCACAATATGGCAGTCGAGAACTTGGTGTATTCTGACAACGGCCGCCGTTTGGGAACAGCGCTTACATAGCGTTACTCCCAACACACTTGCCGAGACATAATGACGAGAATCGCGAGACTGCGGGAAAGCCCGACGCATTGCCGACTCGTTTGGAGCTCGGCCCAATCGCTCGATCCGAGCTCCGAATGCAGTCGGCACGATCCTCGAACGATCCTCGAACGATCCTCGAATATCGCGCCCCGGTTGGGAAACGCTATGTAATCAGAGCTCTTCGTCTACATGCGAGGCTCGTTAATGACGCGAGCGATTAAGCTCGCGCGATGACAATCCATTCCCGACTCGAAAAGCGAGTGTCATTTTTTTTTATTCGGCGGAAGTATGCGCGAAGTGCGCAATAGAATTCACTGTGGTACTTCACCGAGGTAATTTTATTTACTTTGTGCAATAATATATTTCTGCAAGAAATAATTGAACTGTTTCAAGCACGGCTCTCTGACAAATAGCCGTAATTACGCTCACCCGTTATACACTTATTAAACGGTTAAATTGTCCTTCTTGATCTCTCAGATAGCTTTTTCTATCCTTTCTACATGTGTATGTTATATATTTGTATTTCGATATTTCTGTATTGTTTTAATTACGATCGTAGAGCCGTATTTAAACGTATCTCCATTGCGTATGTTACAGATCTTATTTGTCGATGATATCATCCATCACTCGGATTCCGACGTTTCTGCAACTTTTATAAAGATATCTCCTATCTCGACTGCATATCTCAACTGCATTCGTGGTATAAGTAATTTCCCTAGGCGCGCTGTAATAATCTTACACAAACGAAAGCGCCAGCGGGTATCATTTGACGCATGACGGCTCTAGATGTATTTCAAGGCGGAGTGGAAACTCCTGCCGAAAATCGAGACGTGCCGCAAGTTTCGCGAGCAAGGACGGATGTGAACTTTGAAACCCCAGTAGGCCCCACCGGATTCGTAATCGCGTAATCCTTGAGATTTCATTAAACCAAATATCCGAGCTTTCTGTCGTCGGGGCTTAAGTACGCTCCCTAACCGAGAAAAAGTTATGCGATCCGGTACATCGGGAATCTGCTTTTATCCTCGCCGCAAATTAGCTTTAGCAAAATTAATTAAGAACCGGAGTGCCGGTTGAGTGGCGCTTAAGATCGTCCTTGTAATAGAGACGCGAACTTTAATCCCGTTCGATCAACCCGCTGTCAAGCAAGTAAGCTAATCAAGCAAGTTACTTCTATCCCTTTCTTCGTAAAATTGATTTCTCGTGACACACGATACGTTTTACTTTCAATGGCGGATTCATAATTGCGTTCTTGGTAGACCCATCGCGATTATGAAAATACTTCGTTACGCAGTGGCGACGATGCATTGTGTCTCGTCTCGAGTAATTTTAAATGCGCGAATGTATCGAGACTTTGCTGTCAAAATTGCCGGCCGTGAGTTGCGCCAGTGTGCAAAAGTGTCAACGCGGTACACGCATATTTTATCGGCCGTGAACGAATGGACGTTAAGGACGTTAAGGAGCGCATCATGTGGGAAAGCGACGTCCATTCTCTCGACGACAATACGGCCATTTGATAAAAGTCACTCGATCCCCCTTTCGCCGCGAACAAATATTGGAAGGAGAGCTCGCGCGCGATAAGCGTGAAACTCTGAATTCGGAGCTGTTGTAGATTATGGACGCGGTTGTACGTGCGTGCGCCTACGTACGTGTGTGCGTACCGGCGTGTCGGTGTGTACACTTACTACGCCGCTTTACGAGGCAGATGTTGATAACGGGCGACAGCGACAGAGAGAGACAGGGACAGTGACAGCTGCCCCGTATTGTTCGACACGTTCGCGTTGATTATAGGTCAAAGGCCTCTTACGAAGGATCAAAGAATCATACCGAGTGCGGTTCGAAGCCTTTTCCGCGAACCAATAGATTTCGACAAGTCCCTTTGGGATGTACAAATCGGACTATGTCACATTTTCTTCAAAATCCAATTCCAGAATATGCGCGAGAATCTACTGTCGCTGTGTCCGTGATTTCGCAGCTTTTTCTTTTCACGAGAAAACCAGTCACGCTTTATCATTTACTTATATAGATGTGTAGCACATCAATTTTAATATGACATATGTACACTCCATTGAACTTAATTGTTATTCTGATAATTGAAGAACGTAACGTTTCTATTTATTGCCAAATCAATAAGAACTATTCAATCTAAACGAATGTAATCTTGTTTTGATGCTCGAAAGAACAAAAATCGAAGCAGATTAAACTCTTTTTTTTTTAAAGAGATATTCTTTGTAAATGACACAGGAACGTCATTATCTATGTTAAAGATACGGTATAGTTTGAGTCGAATAATGAATTGTAATTCTTAACATTGCATTTATGCGCTCGATATTCATTTCGTTCTGTCCAATAATCTATATTAAGATGCACTGCGTGCCGCTTTCGTGATAATCTCATATTACAAACATGTTAGACTTAACACAAAATCTGTTTTTTTTTTTTCTTAAGAGAAGTGGACGCGGAATGTAGTTAACTGTGTGATTTACCTATACAACAGTGATAAATTCTGATGTTTCCGAGATGTGCGTTGAAAATTGATTAAACTTGATTAATGGAATGTGCTACTCGATAACAGCAGACGTAACGCATTGCAATAATATCGTTGGAAAATAATTGAAATCTAAGTATAGTTTAAAACAATTTTGAGACAAAATAAACATTTCGCAAAAGGTCAAAAATTAAATGTCAAAGATTTTGAAGTGATAGTCAAATGCTTGAGATAATTATTGATATTCCGAAACAGTAGGCATGTCGATAGACATGATATATTGCAGTAATTGTTATAAAAAAGATAATTAAAAGTCGTACAATTTGATGTGGTTTCAAAATGTAATAATATAAAAAATGTTTCGCGAAAGATTAAACGTCAATAATTTTCAAGCGATCGCCGAAACTATGACGAGAAGACTAATGACTTAATCATTTAGCATTCAAATCAGCTCGAGTAATTGTTTTGTATAATTTTGTTATAATAATTACCATCTTCCTTCTATCATCGATTATAATATGTAACAAACAGTTACATTTATAATTTTCTCGGTCAGAAACGGACTCAATTTTGCGATCTCCGTGTTCGTGAAATCACTAAGTAAACGTTCGCGTGGATGTCATGAAAGATAACTTTTATTCGCCTTTTATTACGTACGGAAAAATTTACGACGTATCGGATTTGGAATACGTATTTCGAGTACAAAGAACATCGGTTGAAACACCGGTAAATTTTCAGTGGCGCATCCGCGAGCAATGTATTTTACATCTTAATCCGTATTTTGTCGCATTTCCATCACGAATTTCGAGGTTTACGAACCTTAAATTAATTCCTTGCAAAATTCAAACGTAAATGTGGTAGACCGAGCCAATGGTTTAAGATTGCCGAAAATACTGATCCAATTAGTCGAATGCAATCTCGATGCATTATCGGACGGTCAGCGCGGTATGTTCTTGGCGAGAGAAAATAGAGTGAATATAAACGCGACGTCGAGAATCGTGATCGCGAAGGATTTCCGACGGAGGCAGCGCGCAGTAGAATCATACGATTATGCCTTTGCTCGTATGCGCGTCATATAGTGACGTGAAACGATTATTACGTATAATCCGATTTCCAGCAATATCCACAAAGAGATTACGGAGCACCTTATACGAAACTTGTTTGACGCAAAATATAACTATCGCTGCTTCACGTACATCTTATGACGTAAATTAGACATAAAATAAACTAGTATAATTTCGACGAGGATTCGGGACGTGGAGGATCATATGCAAGCCTTTGGCATTCAAGAAATTTTTTTCATTTCGCATACCATCGCATGAGTACTTGCAACATTGTCATGACAAAAGCTTGCAGTGTCGACTAAACAAGACACAGGATACAGGTGTACATGGAAAAAATAGAAATAAATAAAATGACAACAGAAAGCAAAAAGCATAAATTGTATTTCGTAACAATGATATGAGCGAACGAAAGCGAAACACTGGTAGCACACACCGCATAAACCGCGCATTGACAATCGCGATGAATAATGGAGGGGTCAATTAAATCTCAATTAAACACCACCGGATAATACGAATCGCGGCTCTTTTCAGCGCTCGCCCCACCAGAGAGCTAGGTTTTTTAAACATCACCCGGCGCGTTCACCCGCTTCGAAAATCAGCATGTCGCCTAACGCACACACACGGTCGGTCGTTTTGTACACCTCGTAAAGAATAGCGCGTTAAAATTACGCTGATGGGTCTCGAAAATATGATTTCCACTCGGCGCCCATCGATAACCTCGCCATTCGACCGAATCAAATTCTATCCCGCCACTTGGCGATACCGATACCGCGTATTATATTCCGTATCAAATTATCCGCTAATTTAATAGCACGTTGTCGTCCTAATTTAAAGCCGCGTCCATCATTAATCACGGACGGCCGCGATTCGAAACTGAATCAGAGAACCACGAAGTATGCTCGCGTATAACAGGGAAAACATTACGAATGCTTCGGCACCCTACAATCGCCCGGAAAGCACGCAACGCCGACGACCTTCTTCCCAAACTCGGACGCGAGGGGGAAGAAAAACACCGGAGCACACGAAAGAAATGCGATCTGACAATTAATTTTTTTTTAGCCGCTACAACTTTTCGCACTTTTTTGCACCGATTCCATCTTTCCGTGTTCTAGAACTCGCGACAATGTATTACCGCGCCAAGTATCGCCAAGTGCCGCTGATACGCGATTGTATTCGAAATATCCGAGAGATAATGGGTGCACAAGAGTGAGCGCGAAATCGACAATGTGCGTCAATCGTCGTCTCATCGGTATGCGAAACAGCACCGGAACACTGTGTGTGGGTCGCTCAATACGCGAACACAATAAGAAATACACCGACCACGTAACTTTACCTTGTCTGCGATGCGAGCACGTTATCCCCGAGATAAACACACGTGTCACACTGAGTCACGAACGGTGTCGCGCCGTGAGAAGCAACGAGTGATCACAGATTGATACAAAGATATGCGGATACGATTACGCGAACACAAATGTTCTCTCGAAGAAGTGGACCGCTGGACCGACGTTCCCGGACACTGCGTACGCGATCGCCACCACTGTAGTCCCACCTACAGTTCACCCGGACGATCGATCATTTTTTCTTTTCTTGCTGCGAGAACGCGAAATGATGCGAAGTAGCGGCGTGATCACATTGTCTTCCGCGAAAGTCGCTTCGTCGTCATCGGAAGTCACTAAGTCGGCTCTATCCACGATCAGCACCACTAGCAACCACTGTCCGTCCGTTGGCTGTCTGTCGCGGCCGCTAGCGACCGCCGACGACTCGAGACTACGCGCGATCCTCCCTTCACGATCTCGTACACCACGTTCGCGGACGCGTAGCTCCACGGCGTTTGGTCCTTCGTGTCCTTAAAGCATACGTATATATCCGCGAGCGGGTATCCGCGTTCCTCGGACCTGTCCGCACGTGCATCTAAGCCGGATGCCTGCGTAGAGTAGTGGTTCCGATGCGGTGTGCAGGCGACTTGTCGTTTCCCCCGGTGTGTATGTGTGTGTTACGCGCTATGTTATGTGTGCGCGCGCGCAAGTAGTCTCGTGTGAGTTACGTGTTTGTGGGCGGCGTGTATGTGTTGGTCGATGTATGCGGTGTATGTGTACTTGTGTAGGTGTGTTGTGTATGTGTGGGTGGGCTAGCGGTGCGCGCGCGCGCGTCTGTACCGGTGGGTATATTACAAGGTGTACGCGTCTTAAGTGATTTCGGCCTCGCTGGTCAGCCCCGGCAGCTCCGTATGATGAGGCCGCCGCTTTGCTACTGACAGACCTAAAGACCACCCTAACCCTGCAGTCGGGGACGAGGGGTTCCCCACCCCCGTCGTGAGCGGACGAGAGAGAGACCACCCTCCCCCGCCAGGGACCAGGGCGAATAAGCAACCCTTAGCACCCGATGCCACCTCCACGGCGGCGGCGCAAACGCACTCCTGCCTCCGAGGGTAGTCTTATCCCCACCGACTCTTTCGTAGGAGCGAGACCACCACCCCCCACCCACCCCCCAGTCGATTCAGTCCTGCCACCACCACCGCCCCCTCCTGCACCCCCTCGCGACGCATGCTACCGACGCCGACGCCGACGCCGCCGCCGCCGCCGCCGCCGCCGCCGCCGCCGTATCTGCCCCTCCAACGCGGATCCGACGGCGAGGAATCCCTTCCAGAGACGAGAAACCCCTTCTTCTCGTCTCCTACGGCTTCTCTACGGAGGAGAGTCGTCTTAAGATAAAAACACGGACGATCGGGTTTTGCAGTTAACCCACTCACCCTCGACTCGCATCCCCTCTACAACACGCGTCCTTTTCCGTCCCCGCGTCGTACTACCCCCCGATCCTCCGATATATCCCCCTACTCCGGAGCCGCGGACTCTTGCAAGCAAGCAGCCTCGGAGTCACCCCAACCCTTTCCTCCGCGACACCCCCCCTCGCCGCGTCCTCCTCGCCGCGCTGCTCTCCGCGGATCTCGACGACTCGGCGAAACTTTCGATTCTTTCGGGGGCAACCTTCATAACCTCCCACCCCCGCGATTTTTTCCTCTCTTCGCCGACCGATACATCGCGTGTCGACCCGTTCGACGTTATCATACTGTTCACCCTCGGAGCACACATATTCCCCACCCCGCGCTCGACATTCCCACTGCAAGAGACAACAACGGGACCGACCTCGTGGTTTTTTACAGAAAGGAGGGAGAAGGGCGGCCGTATATATTGTTGTCATTTTTTTGAACGGTTTCAGGCGCATCGATCTTCGACGACTACACGTCCCGTCCTGGTCACGCGCCGATGTGACGCGCCGACAAGATCACTTTCGCCGCGTTTCTTTTCGGGATGAACTCCGCGACCCCGCGCATTACTTTCATCGATACACTTTGCTACTTCTCGTTAGCGAACAAAATTCTCATCTGCGAAATGGTGGTTAGCAAGCAACAAGGTCTTGCGAGATACGATTTAAGATACATTACGTGCCTTTCCGGGACGGATAGAGTTAGACGCATTTTAGCTTGTCTTATCTTTCTTTTTATATATATATTTTTTTTTTCATGATAACGAACAATATCATATTTATTCTGATTCTGTCGAGACAGTTCCGTCTCAAAAAGATATAAGTAAATCTTTAAGATTAATGGGCGTACGTACGCGGTGATATACATATGAGACAACTGAAATAAAGATATAAGAAATTTCAACGGAACGTGACTCAATGTGATACGACAGATATTACGAAGCTACATAAAAATTAAACACATATAACGACAAATAGATATAAAAATAATTGAGAACATAACACACTATCGTCAATTTATGAACAATTTTTGCAAGATTATATTTCATGCAAACAATTTTCTTGTGAAATCTCGAATCATTGTACTCCATGCAAATCTTTATTCGTGAGTTAAGTGTCAATGGCTCATCTATAAGCGCGAGATATAAGATAAAAGATATTTTTAATAATGTATATAGACATTGGTAAATTCGCTTGTAGATATTCAAAGCCACTCACACTATGTTGCATCACAAACAAGAGATTTCGCACAGTATATATTTATCACAATCTTCTCTTAATTATTAAAAAACACGAATAAATATAATTTTATAAATATAATTTAAATAAAAAATTGCATATGCTATTATAACCTCTAGTGTCGCCATAGTAGCGCACATATCGAGAAAAAAATAAATTTTTTAATATAACTTGAAATACTTGTATTTTTATTGGTAATAATACTTCATTATATAAAATAATAGTTCATAAATTGCGCGTGGTGGAAACAGGACTTACACAGATAATATTTTAGTTGTAGATAGGTATGTATTTACTAAAAAAATGTATGTGTAGATGTGTGTACCGATAAAATATTACAAAACAATTTATTATGTCATTCTACACTTTATCCCAAATCAATTAAAATTCAAAACAATATCTGCCTGAAATTAATAAATTTCTTCGTATATGATTGCGAACGATCATATTCCAAAACCTGAGAATATTTTAAGAGTATGTAGTTGAATAGACACAAGAACGACCCTCGATTTACGATGCACTGTCACAAAAGTTCTTTCACGCTTGGCCCTTTGACCACGAGATTGTATCAATTTAAATGCCTGAACGACTATGATCGTTTATATTTACTCGAAGTTTGGAAAAACTAATATCAATTTCAACTTAGTCTATAGCTTTTAGGTGTCGCACGTAGCATGCGCATAATCAAAAAGAATTAAAAATCAAGGTTCTCCTGCCGTGAACAGCGACGATGCTTGAGCGCGTTGCAAATTCCGGTATTAAACTATGATTCGTCCTAACTTACAGCATGTGAATACCAAATATCGTGATGGGTCAACTAGAAACAGACCGATTTCCGTTCACCTAAAACAACTTCCAGCTGAAAGAGTCGCGGGGGGTGGTGGCGGGTATGTATCGAAACAAATTTTTATGCGGGTCAAGCTTTTCTGCGCTTTTCGAAGCCGCCACTCCCACCCCTGGTTGTACACCCCACTACCGATCGACACTCATTTATACTTTTACCACCACCCTACCGCCCCCACCGTGGGGATTGTTTATGACACGATTCGTTTGATTATTAGCTGTTTATACGCGACCATCGATCGAACCGCTAACTGCACGCGGCATTCCGACAGCAAAACAGTTCCGCCGCGCGCTTTACTGCAACCCTTTCCGTTCCAAAACCGGGTTTTTTTCTGCCACTTTTTTTACGCGTGTATCCAAACCGGCGAAACTGGTTTTACTGGACTTTCCATCTGGACTTGGCTACTTCTTTTCGTGATCTTAGTTCTACACAAACGGTTGTCCGAACGACATCTCAACAGTGTTCTATGGATACGTCATTGTTCATCACAATATAACTAATTTTGTGTGTACGATAAAAGTAGGATTTTCGAAACTCTCCTAACTTCGGATTATAGTGTCCGCGTATGAATCTACTTGCACTTGGCAGTAATTGGCAAGAACAGCGAGTATGATCAGACGTCATTTTACAATGCCGATCGCGAATTTTGTTCACCAACAGCCTGCACATTTTTCTACGTTTATATCACGAATTCTTTTTTTTACTATCGTAGAATAAAGATCATAATTTGCAACACATGTTGACTTAATATTTTTTTCAAATTATTATAAAAGTACCCGATATAAAATAACGCGCTTTTTAAATCTGCTATTTATCGCATTTAGTGTGCGAAATGTATTTATTCAATCACTAATTATGACAATTAATACTTTCATCTTAATTGGCTGCTTATTTATATGTTTCAGTTTCATGTCATATTTGAGAATAGCTTCAGTGAGGTTTATGTTATTGATTTAAAAACGGATTCGCATTGCATCTGTCTCGACCTGTCGCGGGTTAAACGGCTACCGTCGGAACAATGTTTGACATCTCCGCTTTTCCGGCTGACAAGAGGCAACCGTACCTACTGTCACGAAGATGTTTCCGATAAGTTTTACTAGATTATCAGACGTTTAAAATTTTCCTTCGTTTATCAACGCTTTTGTATTATACTGCGGTTCTTAAGATATTTTACAGTTTCATCAATTGTTTATCACATGAGACTTCTTATTGTTTAATTATTATTTTTCCCTATAATTTTTGTATTATATATAAATCCAGGGTTTCAACTTCCGTTAAATAATTATATTCGTCTTTTTTATCAACACGACTTTTACGTAAAATTTTAAGCTATTTGTAAATCTGGCGTAATACGGCTTCTTTTTAGAGCGGAATGCTTATATTGCGTATCTTATTTATATATTCTCGCTATTTGTTTTAAATATACGATAATTTATAGAACACTTTTAAAATTTTAACACGACATGTAACATGTTACATTTTCTCGTTTAAATTTCAATTTTTTCCGATTATTAATGGAATATAACACAGACAGCGTAAATTTTAGTAATAATTTGATACTACCGATGCGTTTAAGATTATCGCGCAAAATTAAGATGTTCGATGCATCAGCGTCTTAATATATTTAATATGTTTTCTTCCTTCTTTTTTAATAAAATGGTACGTAATTATTTATAATTAATAAATCATTATCGATTATTAGCGATTATCGCATATAAAATATTTTATACCGCTCGTTTAGATAAGTAATTATGAGCACCATCGTTTCACCGTATCTTATGTCGCGAAAGATTTAAATTTCTTTACACGATCATATTGACACTCAGATATTATAATTGCTGTTTACGTGAGTCCATTTTCTAATTATTTTTTAACGTAAGCACAGTTAGCACCAACACACATCACATCCGTCACCCGTAGACATCACCACACGATCAAGAATCTTCGCTCGGAACGTAATCTAAGTGGAAACAGTCCGTGAGCTACAGACATCGTAAAAGGTGAGACGTAAGTGATTCGTTCACTAGTGAAAGATATATCGTTTCTCGAACTCTCAACATGTCTTCTCTACCGAAACAAAGTAAGTGCAATCATAAAACTGTTTAATTTTGTGTAAAATAGTGTTTGATTATATTCCATTATATTAAAAAGGTTTTTCTGAACAGAGCTTTGGTTCATCACGCGCGAACGTAAAAGACGATGTATTCCCGTTTATCTTCTTAATTTTTCTTCGTTTTTTTATACTTTATATCGCGAAGTAGTGCGTGTAAAATATAAAAATCCATCTAAGCGATAAGGAGTTCAATAAACGTTTATCTTTTCGAATCACGGTAGAGTTTTTCGATGTTATTTTCGTAAAAATAATTCACGTAAGCGTGACAAGATAATTAAAATAAAATAATTAATAACAGTCCGAAGAAACGTATAAAGTCGAAGTACGTCTGGATGTCAGATTGCTTCGCGCGCGATCAAGAGAGGAGAATCGCGAAACTCGCTCACGCAAAACATGTTCGCCAATTGTCAGGAGATTTCGCGACACACAGAACGAAAGAAATAAAAAGTTCCAGAAAGGCACCAGTAATTAGGCTCGTTCGTCGATCATAAACTCACCTGTTTGTCGCGCCGATCCCAAGGAGACAAGTTCGGAGGACGAGGACGGGTAAAGAGACGTTCACAACATCGGCGCACTCGAAGCCGGCAGGACGATCTTCTTTGATCCTCTTTCACTGCAAGCTCCCGCGCGAGCTTTTAACATCACAGTATCTACGTCGAGCCGCGCCGAAAAGTTCTTCCCCGGCACCTTTCCTTTTTTTTTGTCGCGAATTTCTTTACGTTTTATTAAAAAAAAACTTTTCTTTTTTTTTCTAAATGTATTTTAAACAAATTGTTCCTCCTCGTACTTTTTCTCGGCTCGCGCGCGCGGCCCCGGTGCCTCTTTTTGCGTGGGGGCTCCCGGCCTGACGAACGTGGCCGATCAGCGCGCGGGTAGAGAGAGCTTGGGCTGCGTGGCGGAGCGCGAACTTTCGGGCTTGCGGGCGCACTGGCGCACACGGCACACTCGCACCGGCGTAGGCGGAGAGAGGAGAAGCTCCGGCGGATGCTGTAAGCCGAAGGGAGAGAACTACGCGCGCCGGCCAGCGGCGGAGCAAGCCGGTGGCCCCCCTTGGTCACTTGCCCCGTACGGTGGCGCCGCAGCCGCGCGCAATCGCAAGCTCGGCCGTCGTTTCTCCTAAGCGCGTATACGAGAATCGCGGGTGCGACGAGGACGGCGCGCACCGCCGAGAGATCGGACCAGGCGGTGGGAAACGAACGAGAAAGAAGATCCGCGCGCCGGCCGAAGAGAAGGACCGCGGCGCGGGCGAGCGCGCGGAGGGCCGACGAAGGGTTGACGGGGGTTGGTATGTGAGAGACGGCTCGCGCCGGGAGAGGGACGGAGAAAAGTGCTGCGGGAGCAGGACCGCCCCTTGGCGTTGGCTCTAACGCGGGAACCGACTGCCCGGAGCGGTAAAATTGAAGATTTATGCGAGACGCCGTTTACGTCGATTAACGCTACGCTATGCTGCCCACCGTACCCGCCTGTAACTTATTTAAGGATCGCGATCGCGCGTTTTTCACGGAGATCCGGTCGTGTTGAACGCCACTACTCGCTGATTATTCGACATTCCGCGCGATTAACTCCAAGACGTTCGATCTCGTCGTACGATTCTATCGATCGATGCCACGATCAGAATGATTTCAAAGTAATGAGAAAAAATTTTAGCTCGTTTACCTCATTAGTTAACTTTTTATCGCGCATTTTTAGCATTAGTCATTGCTTTGTAATTATGTGTATTTATCTAATATAAAAAAAAACTTGTATAATATAAGTCATAATACATTGTATAAAGTACGAATGAAGCATGTCGAGTGATGAGAATAAAACTTTTTATACTTATAAAAAATATTAAAAAAATACATAAATAATAATAATAAAGAATGATGCAAAGCAAAGTAGAAAAACAATCTCAATCAAAAGGAATATTTGAACATAACAAACATTTTACCCGGGGCGATTGTGGCCTCGTAAGCGCTCCTGAACGAATCCCGAGGAAGATGATAGCAACGGGAGAATCGCCGGTGCGACGAGGAAGATCCCGATCGTGTAAGCTTGCGACGGAATCGCCGTTGGTGGATGTACAGAGCGGACAGGGTCGGAAGGGGTGAATCAGTACGGAAGAGAGAGACGGCGCACCGCTTTTCCGGCACGAGCATGACGAGGATGCGCTAACGAACGATACGAGCGCCACCGAACTCGTTCGAGACGCGCTGGACAGCGATCAGAGGAGAAAGACGGAGCTTACGGAGGTCGCGGAGAGGGTGAAAGAGAGAAAAGCTTGCGCGCCGGAGGGGCAGCGCGACGCAGACGGAAGCAGCGGAGACGGCGGGGCGCGGGGACCGGCGGGGGGGTGTACGAGAGAGAGAAGCTCCCGTTGCAAGCTGACCACGCGCTCTTACGCTCTGCGAAGATGTACATGAAGAAGGAGAGATAGACGCGCGTGAGAGCGGGTGCGAGAGAGCCATCGCGTTTTATCGCATCGACGAGCGCCGCGTACGTGTGAGACATGCGGATACCACGAGGTGTAACAACGGTATTTCCAAGGCGACGGTGTGTGTTCGGTGTATCGACGAGATACACCTCGAACCGCTTATCTCCGACCCGCGGGGAGATTCCTAAAAAGAAGTCGCGATCTTAAAGCACTCCCCGTTCCACGTTCGATCGAATCGAAAAATCGAGCTCGGCGATCGAATATTTTTTAGCGCACGAAAGAACGTAACTTCACGCTCACCGCGGAATCACCGAGGAACGCTCGGCGTTTCATCGATCTCAGTCCTCTTTTTTTTCCAGCTACAACACGCATCCGGAGCATCGCAAAGTTTTCGCGTAATTAAGCGTGAATAAACAAGCGAACGGACCTATAATTTAGTCGGTCACTCTCTGGCAGGATGAGAGCGGTGCGAGGAAGACAGCGAGCGGGCTCCGGTCATGCGCGATCGCCGGCAAAAGAGAGGCTCCGCTGCCCTTTCGATATGCGAAACGAGGACACGCGCAACCTCACCGTCGCCCTTGTATCGCGCGCGATGGGGTGCCGCGTCTGTGGTGGTGAAGCGCCGGCCGGGTTGTGTTGGTGCCCCGAAGAAAAATCGCCGCGAGTCTGTAGTACTCCTGTACGTGCGTGCTAAGGGGTTGAAGGTGGTATGTGGTAGTGAAAGGGTTGCTGGACAGTGGCGAGCTCTTGCTTAGACGGCCGCCGGCGGAACTAACGAGAAAAGGGGATGGAATCTGCTACCTTTGCTCTAATGATCGTGCACTATCCACTGTTTCCTTTCATATCTAATACATCTGATACGTCAGTCCGACAGATATCATTGCAAGATGTGAATTGTTTGTTACTTTCGAAGAATTCAATAGATTCTTTAATTTAAGATATAATTTTAAACAATTAGGCATAATTAAGACAATCGTGGTTATAACAATCGTATCATTTTAATGCAAACAGCATAAATAATGAAAAGTCTGTAATTATGTTCCTAATTAAGAGACAAAAGCTTTTTCTTGTATTTTCGAATTAGATAATTAAGAGATAATTATAATTCATATATAAAGTTTGTTTAAACCTCTTCCCGCGCGTTATAATGCACAACAAATATCAAAATTAATGTTAAAAATTAAAAAAAAAAAAAAAAAAAAAAGAAAAAAAAACTTGTGAAAATACAGGACAAATGTAACAGTCTCTCTTGACAAGCTTTTATTATTATTCGCCTATTGTCGTCGCATGTTAAAATTACATTACCTCAACTAAAAACTATTAACTGCAAATTATATATCTGCCTTAATACTCAAGAATGTTTTCTAATAGCGGGGGAGGAATTTTTGTTGATAGCACGATATGACGCGAACAAAAGGGCAAAATTATGGAACGGCGTACTCGGTTTAGACCTGCGTCTCAGTGTTATACCACTTTTTGCACGCCCTTCTCCGTTTAACTCCAACCCCGAAAAGCCCACTTACCCAATCATACCCCAATCTACCGCTGGCTCAGCGGCGGCGTGCAAAACTCTCGATCAACCGCCAGTATTTTTATCCCCGCAGTTTTTAAGGTCACTTGTTGCTTCTTACTATGCTAGTGCCGCGAAAAGAATCTCGACGCTCTCTTTTATTACAAAGACGAAGTCCGTTTTTTTCTTATAGCGCAACGTTAATAATTGTAGAAAGTGGAAAAAATGATAAAAATTGTAACAATTTGCAACATCTTACGTATATCGAGCGTAAGTAATATGTATAAACTTAAAAATATTTGTTATACCATTTAAGTTGTAGGAGTAAATTAAAGATTAATGTTTAGATTATAACGCAATAATGTCAAAATATCATAAATAAGAAAATAATTCATTCGTTGCCAGTCAGAAATGGTGAATCATCTTTTTCAAGAATTTCTTCACACGCGCGTGAAAATCTATGATCTCATCTATGATCAGATAAAAGGATAAAAGATCAAAAAAGTTAATTCTATTTTGTTAGAATCAGTTTTTCTAAAAAAATACAGTACTATAAGTACAGTCTATATCTGTACCAAAAAAGAAGGAGAGGAAGTTAACAGTATCTAATTGCAAGATCAAGTATTTAAAATTTAAACTATGCTCTTTCTTATTTTTTTATGTATTAGAATAATAATGTGAGAGAAACTAGAGATTTGTTCGTGTTGTATGTCCCAACATGCTTCTACTCGCTCCAATACGCTCCAATCTATAGTATATGCAACGTAAAAAGAGCACTTACTAGACGCAAGGGGCATTGCGATGACCTTAGGGCATTGTGATGACACTTGAAATCTCTTTTATTAGTAAAAAAAAAAACCCCAAAGCAAACAAGAAAAAACATGTATATAGATTATCAACTTTGTTATTTATGTAACAGAACAAAGTATTTATCAAAAAATAAAAGAAACATTTTTAACAAAATGTAGTTAATAATTCAGCTAAAAATGATTTCTGCTAATAAACATTTTATAATAATATTTACTTCATTAATGCTTTATAAATTTATTTTATACATCAAATTTTATTTATTTCACAATCAAATTATATAAATGATTAAATATTTCTATATTTTTATTCAAAGTCAAACTAAAAATTCTTTATTCAAAAATACATTAAATCAGAAAATAGCTAAGAGTTATAATCTATTTTGTTGCGATTAAGCGATTTTTTGGCAACGAATGAATTAATATAATACTAATAATATAATACTAAAATTTACTCACCAATGATGAATGTCCTGCCATTTCAATTCGTTGGTTCCGTTATTGAAATCCGCATTGACGATTCTGAAATAATATCAATTATTACAAATATGAAATACAATTCTAATTATTAAAAAATTTAACATTGCAATTATATCTGATATAGTAGCATTGCGAGTCAAAAAATACTGAATGCGAGTGTCATCGAAAAAACTAATTATCATCACTGTTAACGGAGAGTTCATTTCTGATGTGTGATTATAAACATGATACACTTTTGAATGAATAAATAACAATAATCGCCTGTAGTTTGCTCGAAACTCCTGTTACTCGTAAGATATATTTAAAATAATTCGAAGAATGTGAAGAACTTTGCGACAACCGGTGCTCAACGATAACAGACATCGGCAAGACGAAACGATAGCCACGATTGCTTTTATGTTAGATTAATTTAGACCACACTTATATGACCTGATTTATTTATTACAAGAATCATCCGTTGTTCGATTTGATACTTCTAACACAATCCCGACATTTCAAAGATATATTTACAAAATTCGAAGGATGAGAATAACTTGGGATGTTCAATTCGACAAGCAATATTCGACACAAACCGCGACAAGCGCGACTGAAATCGCGAAATTATACGAATGTTGTAAGACTAATCATCGTTACTGTACGCGCTAATTAATACTTTATAACGATCGTCCCTCTCTAAATTTGATACACTTGGTATATTTGTATGCAAACTCACTTTGACAGAGGGAAAACATGCGCGAAATGCAGGACGATGCTCCCTCGCATCCGATACCTTTGGCGTCATCCTGCGAACTAATTGACGTTGCTACGAAATAGATCTCATGACGTCACGTTCATACAATGATTGCGTAATTATGTATAATTTTCAAAATAAATACATCGCATAAATTCTAATTATATCAATATCATTTGGCTGTATGTGGATCGATTATTATCAATAATCCTTTTTATGTTATCTCTGTTATCTCAAAGTATATAAATAAATAATGCAACACATCGATCGTTTGTTTATGCAGACAATTTACATAGATTATTGTTACGGTCAAGTAAAAAATACAAAAAGCGTTTAAAATCTAATTACCGCGGAGTGCTAAATCTTTGAACTTTAGTAAATTAACTGAGTTAAAATTTTTTATCAAACAAGTTTTTTTATCTTTACGTTTAAATTGACAATTTTTTCACATAATGTATGCAAGAAAGAATACATTTCATGTATATAAATTACAAGAAATCGATAAAAATTACGTAAACAATTGTGCTAATAGAATTGCGTTAATGAAAAAGCACCAAGCGAGTTGTGAGTTAATCAAATTTCGAATCGATAAGTAATTCTTTATTTCTCTTATTCCGTCAATTCTGCCGCAGTGTAAATACAATAAGATTATTTATCGTATTAGAATATAAAATTATTTATTATACAATACGCTTTACGTATTAATTAGAGCAGCAACAAATTTGCAATCGAGAAAAGCCGAAGCGCGTTAGGTGGATTTTGCAGCATTTAGCGTGTATTAACGAGGAAATCGAGCCGGGTAGTGCGCGCTCGTTAACCTGCTATAATAATCGCGTCTGTATTTGGCAAAAGAAGAGAATAAGTGGAACGAACCGGTTATAATCGGCGCAACAGCCGCATGCACTTTTAATCAACGAAACTTCCTTCCACGATGCCGCCTTGCCGCCGCGTTCTTCGTGTTTTTCTCAATGTAATCGCGATGTTTGCATGCCGGCGCGCGTTTACTCGAGCTTTCCTTGGCGCGGCGAAACACGCACCCCTCACCCAGTTTCACCCCTTCGCACCGCCGTTGCAGCTGCGCACGATATCCGATCAGTGGCCGGTATTTTTATTCGTAGATTTTAAGGTCACTTGTTGCTTGTTTAGTTATGTCGGCGTACACACGCGCCGTCAACACACGGCCGCATGGATCGGCTGCCGCACGAGCGCGAGCGCGCCCGCGCGCGAATGTGTGTGCTCACAGGCGTTCGCTCTGGTGTATCGTAATGCACGTGGACAAAGCAATCCGCCGACATGTGTTGAGGATGCTACATGCACGGGCGGAATTGTGTACGTGGCATCGGACCGATAGGTGGACGCCCTGTCGATTTCATTTCCCCCCATCGGACCGTCGGGTGGCGAGGGGAGCGTCGGCGGGGTTGAGCGTTCCACTATTTTTTTCTGGCTTTTTGCCCCTTTTTTCCGGGGCGTCCGGATTTCGCGTTGCGGTTTTTTTGCGCAGCTTTCGCTACTCGCGCGTGGTGCTCCTCCCCTCGCGCCCTCTCGCTCTGCCGCGCGTGTCGCCTCTCCTTCTACTACTAGCCACGTCTATTGGAATGTCCCCGTCTCTCTTACCGCTTCTTTTCACACTAGTTTTCTCCCTCCCACCTGGCTCCCTTTCCCCTCTCGCTCTATTTTTTCTGGCTTTTGCTTTTGTTTTTTGTCAACCACCGTTTGCCGTGTTGCGCGTTCGTTTTGTTTAGTGAGTTATGTCACGGCCACCAAATCGATCTTCGATGTCTGAATGCGTGCGGCTAGAATTACACTTGTAAACCAATGAGAATTATCGCTCAGAAGCTTAGAAACGCATAATTATTTTAAATTAACAGCGATCGAACTTAGGAAGAGTGTACCGTTTTGTATACGGCACAAAAATATGAATCTTATTTCGGTTTTACAAAAGCCGTCTTGAATTTGTAAAGAATATTTATTCGGTATTGAATTTAATCGTTATTGACTTACTTTTTGGTTTACACGTGCAAGTATATCGAAGCAATACTGTAATGACAAAGAATGGACACGTGTAGTCGTGCAAGTCCATATACAAAATCGAATACATGTACGAGAGTGTAGTGGTTGATTTGCGAGCGTCCAGCTTCCATAGATCGAGCAGATCAATGGCACCGACTCCCTAGAGTCAGTCTTTTCGCCCATCCTACTCCATCAAGTTGTAATGTACGTGTGCGTGATCCGCTAGAAGCGAGCGACTGACATATTCGATCCCGATTATCGAATGCGTGTTGTCGTAAACAGGTGCAATCGGGGAAACCTTAAACACGGCTTACCGTTTAACAGTCATTCGCCCTGTCGGTTCAGTGATAAACGATCTTTGAGTCTCAGCGTCTATATCTCTCTCCGTCAAGCACAGAAAATTCTCTTAGTTTGCGATTGCAGCCGTTTATAACCGTTATATATTTGCTTTTTATTATCATTTTTTTAAATTTCAGGTACAAAATTTACAAAAAGAGAAAAAAAGGGAAACTTTGAACGCAGCAGTGCGGGCTTTTCCCTGAAAATACATTGCATTTGTCCGAGAAATTCAGCGTATCGCTGAAAGAGAATGTGGTCGATAAAACTCGGAATATCCATCACGCAGCGCACGTTGCTATTTAAACATCGGAAAAATGAATAGCGCCTCATATTCTTGAGCAATAATAGCGGTATTCTAATGCTTAGCCGATGAACTAACCGAAGAACTTCTTACGACCGCGACCCGCTCGTGAACTATCGTTCGGCGAGCGGAGGCGGAAAAGTCTGAACCCGGCGCGGGACGGACAAACGGACGTACGTACGGACGGATTGGTGAACCCGCTGCTGCCGGTGACAGCCACGGTATTAGCATTCCTGCTCCGGCCAGTAACTTCATACTCAATGATATACCACAACGAGAAACACGTACTGCGTGTACACACACGCAGACACGTGGAACGGATTCGTAGCCGCGCCGCCGACGGAGGATATTGGGGTGCTTTCGTACCCGTTTCACCATAATAATTCGCCGGCATATACAAGTACGCGCGTACTAACGTTTGCACGGAGGTCGACTACGTCGGCTGAAAGGTACCGGTTCAACTTCGCTCTCCCCTTCGCTCTCCGACCGCTACCCTCTTTTTCTCTTTCTCCCCAACTCACCCCCCCCCCCTCCTCCGCGCGCCCATCGCGGCTCCTCTACCCGCCGCTTTTGCTTCTCGCTCTCCCTCGGCCTGGACTGCAGTGAAACAGAGTCTCGCTCCTCCACCTTTGACCATTCGAATTAAACCTTTTAACTGTCGCATTGTTTTTGATGGCTCATTTTCTCCCGCGAAATTGTTATTTAAACTCGTTCCGCGCTACATACGTGCGTCGAGTGACCGGCTACTTCCGCTCGTTTTGCCCGATCACTTTCACTCGTGCGTGATATTTTTACTCGTTCTGGCAGTCTCTTCCGCTTTCCGTCCACTAATTTCTTTTGTCGATACATTTCAGGATATTAAAATTCTTAAATAAACAATGCAATTTAAACAAAAAGGAAACAGTAAAGCGCTTCGCGCAGGCAGGCAGCGTAGGACAAAATCATCTATAGAATACGTTTGCGCAGTGACATTAGTAGCTGCGTTTGAGTTTTCGTGTATCCAATTGATTGGACCCATGTCCCTAAACATTAACGCATCGCCATCGGGGCTTGTAATTGTTGGCGATACTTTGAATAGCGTCTGGATTACATTGGTTTTCCACCTATGAATGCGCAGCTCAAATTTACGTAGAACTACGAAAATGCGAAAACGCGTGCAACGCATACGTTTATACGTAGGATACTGCATCGGCGACTAAAAGTACCTTTACACGAAATTACGTTAATTTTGCACAACTGGAACGTGCCTATTCGTGTGTATCATAAATATTAATAAAAAATTTTAAATATACTATTATTAATTTATTTATTGTATTGGTTGTGATTTGTTTTTTAGCTTTATATTTCACTCAGAATTGCAATTTTATACGTAAAGGCATTCCTTTTTTTTTATTTTTACGAGTTACACAAAATTATTGCGATTTTATATATAAAGGCATTCCTGATCGTTGCTGTACAATTTGAAATATAAAAAAATAGCACACGAGAATATCGTGAACGTGGACTGACTATTAACATCGAAACTTGCTGCCTTTCTTCATCGCAGTGCCATCATCGCCGGCGAATCCGTGGGAATTTCGGCAATGAGTTGCGCTTTGTCCCCGCGGAACCGTACTTGCGGCCTAAACCGGAGCGAATTGCGGCTGGATATGAAAGCTTTCAGAATAGGCCCGGGTTTGCTATATTAGCCCGTAGTTAGATTTTAGTTTAATGATTTCCGCCGGACAATGTCCGCGGTAATGGCGTCCGAATCCTGTCCGCCTCGTTCTACCCGAGCACATTCTCCGAATGGTTCCGCGGCGTGAACCCGCAACACGTTCCTCCACGCACTCAGGCACGCGCGCCTCCGCTCGCTCGTGTGTGAAATGCATTCGTAAGTGGCGGCACTTATTGACGTTCGCGCGTCCGCGATCTTAACAATGCAGATTGAAGGTACGCTTTCCAGCGCGGACAACGCGGACAAATCCGGTAACTATGACGACCGATTGTCGCCCCCGGGAACTTGCTCACGTTACGTTCGTTCAGAAATGCTTCGAGCTGCCAGGGTTCAACCTTTATCATTGCAATAACGTTAGGCTTCACTTTAGTCCGTCAGTTTACGCGCAACGAAAATTATTCGAGCGGTTCGCTCGCACGAAGCTCTTCAGGCGAATGTCTTTCGTCATATTTCTATTCTACAAATTTATGATGCTATTTATGCAATCGAAAGATACGCATTGTAAAAAATATCAAAGAAATGCATCTAAAGGCGCACGAAAGCAATCACGATTGACATCTATATTTCATATTATAAAAGATTTATTTGACTCTTCGAAATCTCTTGTATTGCGTCTTGAAACATTTCATAAAACAGTAACGATTGCATAACAATCACGTGTGAAATTAACGGTTGAAACTGTTAAACAGACGGTTTAGCGCTAAAGGATATCCGGCTCTTTAAAGGGACCTAACGTCTTCGCTACGGCGAGTGAACACCCGCGTAGATGGGGCACCGTTTCCTTGTGGGGGCCCCCCTACAAATGTGTCCCATGCCAAGGCAAACACGCGTCGTGTTTACCCCCCTTCGCGCGGCGCGCCTTTAACGCATGGTGGATTCTCTCAACCGACCGTCTTGCACGCATGATCTCGAGACGGTTATTCCTTATCTTGCAAAATGATCCAACTGCCCTTACGTTATATGTGTAACGGTTTTATTATCGGTCGACTTGGCCCGTATGCACGGATAAGGTTGAGATAGTCTTAGAACTGATAAGAAACGGCCACAACTTTCGCAATTGCAATCGCGACGTACTCTCTTACAGTTGTCGGATATGAAAGAAAGGCGAACGAAAAAGTAGTGTGCCTTACAAAAGGATCCGACTCGGGAAAACGTTGCATTTATGTCCACTTCGTCGAGCGGATAAAATTTGCATTGTATTTTAAATACAATAAACGCGTAACACTGCGGCGAATTGATATATCCGCGTAGCGATTGGTTTAAAGTGGTTTAAAGGGAGGCCGATGGTATCGAATTCTCTTTTTGATGCACGGCCAAGAATATTTTTCCTCATAATACCCAGGCGCATGCACAGATAACAGATTAATATTCAAACAAATAAATATTTATTTTGCAATCAGGCAGCAACAGGTAGCAACGTAATTAAAGCGTGCAGTTTAAACATTATTTTAACAACGTTTCCGGGTACTGACAGGTATGCGATAATTATTGATGGCAATTAGAGGTGTGCGGTAATGTGGGATTATGCGGATTTATAATTTAATCGATATCATAAAGTGATATTTAGTTTTTCTGTTTTATACAACGAGATCAGCGGCCGCAGAAAATTTAACTAAAGCATCAGGCTTTTATTGGAAATTATAAATCGCACACGGCCTGTTGCACATTCTGTTTAATTACTCGTATAACGTTAAGTTTGGCTTGCACGGAGAGAGCAGCAGCTCAATTTGCTGTTTCAATGAATCATCACGAATAGTTATTCGCGTTCTCAAATATCTTTACACATCTATGGGTTCTCCCAAGAATAAGTAATTGTATGCGAAAGTCTGGCGGTGCGCGATATGATATTTAAAGAATATGACGAGTCAATGTATACAAAATATCGTAGAAATTGCACATTCCTTTAATGCAAATTATTTCATGAAAACGTGGTGGAAATCTTTTCTTATAATTTTTAAATTTAATGTTAAATATTTTACTTACTAAGTTTCTTTTGACTCAAAATCCAATTAAATTATTTTCATCATTCAAACCCGAAAAATGATAATACCATGAAATTGAAGTTATCTATATTATTTTTTTTTAAATTAGTAATTTTTAATTCCTGTTAAAATTCTGTTAAAAAAAA
This sequence comes from Linepithema humile, assembly GCF_040581485.1. Taxonomy (NCBI): domain Eukaryota; kingdom Metazoa; phylum Arthropoda; class Insecta; order Hymenoptera; family Formicidae; genus Linepithema; species Linepithema humile. The sequence continues at coordinate 24,180,003 of NC_090130.1, forward strand.
ATGCACATGATTTCTAAGATATTTTGTATAGGCACAAACAAAATTAAACATCTTTACGTCGCATAACAAAATTGTATAAACTTCCACCTAACTGGAAAAATAATAAAAAGTGAGACCAAAACTGTTTCTACATACGGAAAAATTTGAATTAACTTTTTGCTCTTTGTACTTTGACTTTTCATCGAAATTTGCTGCTTTGATTCAATCCGTGCGCGCCTTTTTAATTCACATTGCAAAGGTCTTCACCCTTTCGGCATAAAGTTCTATCATTTCGAAGGCTCTCAGCTTCGTAAAAATATGAAATAACGGCGAACACATTGCATATTCTGCAAGTGTCTTTTATGTTCTCATTACCGGCCAAAATAAATGACTTTATGGCACAAAGCAGATATAACCGTTTGGCGAGCGAATCCCTTTTGTACAAATGTGCAAGTTTTAACAATAAAGGAAAAAGAACTGATTTATAGACTTTTTATAGATAAATGTAAAATTATATATAACACACATATAAGATAAATGTCTCCAAATGTAATTGGATATGTCTCAATATCTGACCACATATTAACAAAACAATTATTTCATATTCGTAGATACAAAACTAAGAAAAATAATAAAAACTTTAATAAATTAAACTTTACATACCAAAAAATTAAGAATCCTAGTATAATATTTAATTAAATAATAATTAATATAATGCTTGTACTCACCAGCTAAGATAATTGTATTTGGCTTCATCAACAGCTTCATCAATAGCTTCACAGCGACAGCTTCTGCAGTTTTCGCAGTGTAGTCAATCATCATAGATAAGCAATCTCTTTCAACTCCACCTGAAAAAATCAATAAATATTGTAGTTATTATGAAATATTATGTATTTGATGTATATTAGTTAATTGTTACATCTTATTTAATTATTTTTATTTTAAATAGAACATAATTATATAAAATATGTAATAAGTTACATAAATAAATTACTTAAAAAGTTTGACATATATTCAATAAATGTTTTAATAAATATTTTCATAAATATTTAATACACACATAATTATATATGATTGTGTATGTGTGCATTAACACAATTATGTACATATTTACATAATAAATAAATAATTATGCTCACCAGCTGTGATATTGTCATTTGCTTCATCCATTGCAGATTCTATCTTACAATGTAATCTGGAAACTCGATGAATATTAGAAATTGGTATTTATTTTTGTGGACTACCAGATAGCATAATCTTGGCTTACAGGAAGACCACAGATGGAATTACGTCACAAATTTGCCATGCTGTAATATGCCAAACATAGAATAAAATGCATTTGTGCCGCCGTGGACATCCGGGCGTAATTGTAACAACTGTAACAACAAACTCTTGTTACATTACTTGTTCGGCGCAGCGACCATCTTGATGACTCATCATCAAAAGTCGTCATGTATACTGAGGCATACATACACGTAGAACAACTATGTTTGTCAACATTCTATCTACATTGAAACCTACTCGATGCACGATGCTTTTGGACGAATATAGAAATCATTTTCACGTGTTTATAGCATCGGTGTTTGTATTCACTGGTTTGTAGCGGTGTAACGTCCAGCTCGACAACGAAACGCTATTAATTGCGGACATTTACGCGGGAAAAGTAATACGTCCTACCAACCTCTGGTGACATTATGATGGCCGCAGGTTGGCACGCGTCAGTATTGATTTAAAAAAGTGGCAGCATCGATATCGATCATAGATACTTCATGGCGCCACCTTCCAGTCGCTACTGCAGCTACGCATATCAAACAGAGATTGTACAGCACGAACAGCATCAATGTTTAATTGCGTATTTTATCTGTATTAATCCTGTACTGAAACTGCATAATAAGTGCGTAATTTTGTCGGGGATGTCAATTGAAAGTTACAGGCAATTACCGAAACGTATTATTTTTGTCCCGAGTATTCGCGATTAACCGCGTTTCATAGATTCTAGTTGACCTTCCTAGCCTCAACGCGCAAGTGTAAATTTAGTGAAATTTGGTGAGAAAAATACTTTAAACACGCGAAAACCCGATACTTATGTTCAATTAAAAGCATCTAGCACGATTGCTTTTCATTAAGTGGAACATTTTGCAGATCTAGCTCTTCGGAATTAAATCGAGTAAAACGTAGTTGTGTGTGTATGTGTGTGAGCGCGCATGTGTATCTATACATGGCGACCTTCCGTGACTGGCAAAACAGTCGTCGCTCATCTCGCTCGCTTGGAATGTATGTACAATACCGAATGGGCCGCTAAACGCGTAACATAACAATAATCGCTATAGGGTTGTGAGCGTGGACGCGTCGCAATACAAAAGCACATTTCATTCGCGTTTGCGTTTCGTGTATTGCAACGTGTAGAATTCGCGACATGATTCCGTCTGTGATTTTCGTGTTCCGGTAGTGCGCGAAAGTGAGCATCAGTTTCCAGTGTTCATTGATTCTTCGAGAGAACAAATGCGGAGCAACCTAAGACGCAATCTGCGGCGGATGGAACAAACAACAATACCCTAGTTGGTAAACACAATTATTTGTACATCATTTAAATATGTGCATAATTGTGATAACACATACAATCAGAATTTTGTGTGTATTAAATATTTATTAAGATATTTGAAAATATATTAAAATATTTATTGAAACGTTTATTGAATATTTATCAAACCTTTTAAGTAATTATTTACGCAATTTATTACACATGGCTATATTCTACTTAACATGAAAGCAATTAAATAATACGTAATAATTAACACGCATAAAATGGATGATAAAATTTATAATAACTAATATATATTAACTTTTTCAGATATAGCTGAGAGAGCGTACTTGGCTAGGGTACAACAACCGGTGAGTGAATTTATTCATTTTTGTTACACAGAATGGAATTATTCACTACAAATCGTACTTTGACAATTACATGTCTGTGATTTGCATTTTTACAAATATTCTATAAATATATAAATGTATAACAAGATACAAAAATATTTTCTCTTTATTATAATAAGAAATATAAAATTTCGCACAAGTCATAGTAATTTATTACTTTTAAATTATAAAATTTTAATTTGAAAATATTTATTATCTAAACATAAATGTAGAATAGAAAATTGTAAAATATAACAAATTATGTTCAAAAATAAAGATTGTAAAGATGTAAATTTTAAAAATTAATATATAATGGATATATTTTTTTGTTTAATGCTATTAATAAATTTTAATTTGATATTCTTTTTTAAAGAGCAAATCGTCGGAGCAAAAAGTACGGTTTTATATAAATAATTTATGTATGTGTGAAGCTGGCATATCATTTCGCGGAAACTCACAAATAATTAAGAGTTCTGACTTTATTTTCAATAGTTCTAGAGTTCCTGATAGTTTAAACAAATAGTTCTGGCCATTAAACCAACGAAAATGCCTCAGGACAAACTGAGACGCCAACTTCACGCAGCGTCTCACTTTGTCCTACGACATTTTCCTTGTCAATAATTGTTGGAAATTAAAAGATTTATAGTTCTACAAGAATTCTAAGAAGAGTTCTGCCTTTTAAAAGCAAAAAAATATCAATAAAGATAAAATAAGAACAAGCGAATCCTTATATCTATAGATATACAGATGAGACGCCGGCCTATTTTCAAGAGTTCTGTTTATTCCAACTTAGCTCTCGTATAGTTCTGGGCATGTACAATGTCTTTCCAAAGAGTTCTGATGGTTACAACAATTAGAACTTTTTTTAAAAAATTATTTTGCCCGAAAAACGTATTTTTTCGGGTATAAAGGTGAGACGCAGGTCGATTTTCAAGAGTTCTGTTTATTTCAACTTAGCTTTCGTATAGTTCTGAGCATGCACAATGTCTTTCCAAAGAGTTCTGATGGTTACAACAATTAGAACTTTTTTTAAAAAATTATTTTGCCCGAAAAACGTATTTTTTCGGGTATAAAGGTGAGACGCTGGTCGATTTTCAAGAGTTCTGTTTATTTCAACTTACCTCTCGTATAGTTCTGGGCATGTACAATGTCTTTCCAAAGAGTTCTGATGGTTACAACAATTAGAACTTTTTTAAAAAAATTATTTTGCCCAAAAAACGTATTTTTTAGGTATAAAGGTGAGACGCTAGTCGATTTTCAAGAGTTCTGTTTATTCCAACTTAGCTCTCGTATAGTTCTGGGCATGCACAATGCCTTTTCAAATAGTTCTGATAGTTACAACAATTAGAAATTAAAAAAAAAATTATTTTGTTTGAATAACGTATCTTTTCGAGTATAAAGGTGAGACGCTGGTCGAATTTCGATAGTTCTATCGATTTTAAATGACATTTTGCGTCAGGCTGTAATCACTTTTTATTTCTATGAAGAGTTCTATGCGTTATTAGAATGTTAATTAAATAAATTAGATCTTTTGAAGCGCTGGACGTATAAATACCGAGCTATCGAGGTGAAACGTTGATTGTTTTTCTACAACGTCATGGATTAAAAAATTTTTATTTTACTGTGTAAGTATATTGTTTTAAATGTCCACGCCGTGATTCTGGATTATGTTAAGAACAAGATAAGTACATTTAAAACAATACACACAATGAAATAAAAATTTCAAAATCCATGACGTAGAATAATGATCAGTCTCACCTCGATAGCTCAATATATATACGTCCAGCGTCTCGAGAGATCTAATTTGTTTAATCAACATTCTAATAACTTTTACGCATAGAACTCTTCGTAGAAATAAAAAGTGATTACAAACTGACACGAAATGTCACTTGAAATCGATAGAATTATCGACATACGACTAGCGTCTCACCTTTATACTCGAAAAAATACGTTTTTTAGGCAAAATCATTTTTTAAAAAATGGTCAGTCTCACCTCGATAGCTCAATATATATACGTCCAGCGTCTCGAGAAATCTAACTTGTTTAATTAACATTTTAATAACTTTTACGCATAGAACTTTTCGTAGAAATAAAAAGTGATTACAAACTGACACGAAATGTCACTTGAAATCGATAGAATAATCGACATACGACCAGCGTCTGACCTTTATACTCGAAAAAATACGTTTTTTAGCCAAAATAATTTTTTAAAAAAAGGTTAGTCTCACCTCGATAGCTCAATATATATATATACGTCCAGCGTCTCGAGAGACCTAACTTGTTTAATCAACATTCTAATAACTTTTACGCATAGAACTTTTCGTAGAAATAAAAAGTGATTACAAACTGACACGAAATGTCACTTGAAATCGATAGAATTATCGACATACGACCAGCGTCTGACCTTTATACTCGAAAAAATACGTTTTTCAGGCAAAATAATTTTTTAAAAAAAGATCTAATTGTTGTAACCATCAGAACTCTTTGGAAAGACATTGTGCATGCCCAGAACTATACGAGAGCTAACTTGGAATAAACAGAACTCTTGAAAATAGGCCGGCGTCTCATCTGTATATCTATAGATATAAGGATTTGCTTGTTCTTATTTTATCTTTATTGATATTTTTTTGCTTTTAGAAGGCAGAACTCTTCTTAGAACTCTTGTAGAACTATAAATCTTTTAATTTCCAACAATTATTGATAAGGAAAATGTCGTAGGACAAAGTGAGACGCTGCGTGAAGTTGGCGTCTCAGTTTGTCTTGAGGCATTTTCGTTGGTTTAATGGCCAGAACTATTTGTTTAAACTATCAGGAACTCTAGAACTATTGAAAATAAAGTCAGAACTCTTAATTATTTGTGAGTTACGGCGAAATGATACGCCAGCTTCACACACACATAATTTATTGATGCAATGTGCAAAAAACTTGCTTATTGATTGCTTATAAAACTAATTGATATACTTGTTTTTATATGTGTTTGCCATTGAACGATTTTCTTTTTTTAACAAACATTATAAATTTAATTATTATTTACTTTTAAATATAACACGCTTCACGAAAAAAGCTTTTTTTGCGCAATGTGTCTATAAAGAACAGATATATTCTGTTGTAGCTTTTCTAATTACCCGATCAAATTTTATCTATTACTTAATGTATAACTCATAATTGCTGCTCAGAATGAGCGCTTTGCATTATGCGAAAAAAAAGAAATCAGTAAGAAGAAGAAGAAATTTAATTGTATTTATTAACGTTGAAACGATAGTATACCAATCTCAGCTGTAGATACAAGTAATCGAGTTTTACACGCGAATCCACGTCCAGTATGCTACTTAGTGGTGCTAGGTAACCGTAAGGGACGGAGATTCCAATCAAGATAGGCTACTTGCTTCGCAACAACAGTATCTTAGTATGGCGTTATCGTCAAGGGACTATCTTTATCTGCTATAACCTTCGAGATTCGCCGTATTCACGGCCTAAGGGACATTCGAGGAATAACAAACTTAGCGGTCGGACAAGAGTTATTGCCGTGCTGTTAAAGTTCCATAATAACGAACTAAAAATTTTGTCATTACAAAATTTTTATTCCTTTAAAGTTTGTCGATTACAATTCTTAAATGATAAGCTTTCTCTACAAATAATTCTCTACAAATATTTCAAACTGTTGAAATGCTTTAAAACAATTTTAATATTACAAATGGCATAGAAATAAAATCGTGAATTCATTATTGCTAAAAGATTTTGTCGCATCATGTCTCATCAATTGATGCAAAACCGAAAATAATTACAATCGGGAAGGATTAATATAGATTACGCTAATGCGTATCGTTTGCTTGGAAATCAAAAATACAAACGATTACCATTGATAGAGTGCTTTTTAATTAAGCCGTCTTGTAAATTGCTCTCTGTTGAATTGGCACAGTGGATCACTTCACGCTAATTTTTCGCTGTTAATTACAAGTATTTGTTTGATTATCGACACCGTGGCGAGTCAATAATAAAATCACGAACCGCGTATAATTGTTTTTGTGATCATGAACATTTTGTCAATTTCAAACGCTGCCACTGTGATTCGATGCGCGCGGTTTCGCGAGTACTCACTTTAATCGGCGAGAAAAATGGTGGGAGGGGATATAAATCGATGGAAAAGCCCAGCGTGAGCGGGAAAAGTGTCGGCGACACGCGAGCGTACAATGAGATATTAATACTCCCATTTGGTTTCGATTTCCTGGAAAAACGTTTGATGGAGATAAAATTACCGGCAACAACGGTACAGCGCCACAATAAATCAACCGCATACCCACCGTCATTTCCATTGTATAAAATCCGGCCAATTATGCGGACTCGATGAGGACCGTATCGATCATTATCTTTGATTTCATTAACGCTGAAATTTAGAATGAAAATACTCCGTGACATATTTTTCAACATTATATCATTAATGATCTTCTCGCATGCATTTATTCTCTCAGGACTGTTGTACAGGACTCTTGAAAATTCTAAGCGCTATTCTCAGTAAGAAAAAAATTTAATAATTTGATACAAAAGTCATTAAATTAAGAAATTATATTTAAAAATAATATATTCAAGAATTACTTTTAAATTAATTAAAAATTATATAATTACGAGGAAAAAATTCTCTAAAAACAAAATTACTGCCCAAATTGATGGATAGTTTATCGCTATTATTTATGTATTACTTCTACCATATAAAGAGAACTCGGTGTATTTTATGATTTCTTGCAATACGTCGTACATTCCGAAAATCATTCTGCCAAACGTCGCGTCTTCGTCGCGTATCTATGAATCAAACAGCGCAGCGTCCCTGCCGGATCCGCGACGCAAGTTACCATGTCAAACATGATCATGCTGGAAGCCTAACCATGGCTCGTTCTACACACGACTGCGTTCACACTCAATAGGGTCACCGTATCAGTGGGTCGTATGCTACCATGGTGCAGGGACACGATGGTTCACCCCCATGCTGCACCCTCTGATAATAGCATTATGATTCGCCTGATTGTGGAAATAAACACGGGATCGCACGGGGTGCGACGTACGCGCGTATACATACACATACGCATATACGGGCGAACACGTACGGGTGCAACTACTCGGACAGTTCACGCCGCCGGTTAAATACGATGTGACAATAAATTTCGTTCCGTCGATCGGCTGGTCGATCGCATCGTCGATAATTACGATCGAGCGATTATCTCTTCTGTGACCGATAACGATGCCGCGGTATAATTCGCAGCTGATTATTCGAGCAGTATGCGTTTCATCGAGGATCACATTGCTGCATTGACAGAAGACATTTATCAACTCACCGGACAACTTTATTTATGCACCTTTAATTGAAATCTTTGATGTATTATGAAATTTAATTGCAGGCTTTCTGATGTGATTTATCAAAGCTCGTCACATCATTTTTAGATGAATCTTGTTTAATTCTATTAATTTACTTAATATTAAAAATTAAAAACTTCAAAAAATTCCAAAAATTTTCAATTATAATGAATATTTTTATAAATACAAATTATATATCAATTAATATTTTTATTCTTATGTTTAGTCTTATGTAAAATAAATGGAGCTATAGGTGTTAGAAATAAAATATGACAGACGTGCAAACTCCCAAAGTCTGAAGCCAAATATACACAAGTGTATAGATAGAAACATGTAGTAGGGATCAGAGAGTCCTAAAAATATCTAATCTTTTTTCTTAATATGAATGACGAATTTTATAATATGAAATTAATAGTTAAATTATTATAAAGTCAGTATCGTGTGCCTTACGTGCAAATACGTGCATACGTTCATCTGTTACACGGTCGTCTACGCAGCGTCCGCATTCCGGTGATAATCGGTGCTCGCGCGGAGCGTAGAAGGCGCGAAGTCCGCGAATATTTCGTAGGGCGACATCACGTGCAACAGGCGTCTCGGTGCGAGGGCACGTGCGTTCGGGCTGCCTCAGAATCTTCGGTATTTGATCGGTATCGATGGTGGACCAATACGCGCGCATCAATGTACATAGCCGGGTGCGCGCGGCCGTGTGTGTGCGACCGTGTGTTTGTACGAGAATGCGCTGGTTATGTGTATAGGTAACAAGGTCACTGTGCCAGCAGGACACGAAGGGGTCGTGCACCCCCTCATCCCCGATTGTCCGAATACGTAACAGACTATCGGCACTACCGGTGTATCACGTTTTGGTGTAGATCGATCGATTGGTCCATTGATCGCATTGCGTGCTTGTTCATATACCAGCGCTTTACTATCTATAAACACTATGTGCGGATTCACTGTCGCTTTAGGTATGCGCCGACCATTAATTATCAAGGCAGATAACATCGGCTGCCAATGCTAAACCGGCGTAGCCGGTGTAATATGTAAAAAACGGACGGCTATCAGAGTGCTATTCTGTTTCCTTCCAAAAAGTCCGCCGTGTATATTGACGAAAGTATAATTACGAGTTGAGTAATGTGGATTATAATAAAATTGTACAATATTAAATTCGTTTAATAGATATCATTATTCTATCGTCATATTAATTTAGAGATCCGCAAATTGCTATAAATTGAAATTAACTCAAAATTTTCGAAATACTTGGACCGTTAAAACGTTTGCGTTATCAAGCCCGTAGGGCTCGATTAATTAATCCTCCGCGAAGTCGTCTATCGCGTGACCAGAAAAGGGTGTGGCTGTCATCCGGATAGTCGCCGAATGTATTAAGACATGATGCGGCGCTTACGTAAAAGTAACGTCGAGCACATTTGCTTATGAGCTAAGTATAATATGAATCCACTTCCATTTAATTCTCCGTCATGCTACTTAAAGTTATTACGAATACCTACGTGCTTGTATTCAAAAATTTTATATTATGATCATTAATTATTAAACAGCCTTCGCTCTCTACACACGCGAAACGCGTGTACAGTGCTGCGCACTGTATATCTATTTTTCATTACCTCCCAGTGTAATTAGAGTACATTTCGGTATCCTTGCGCACGGCAATTGTATTACATTCCCCGTAGCGACCGTATGTAATTATTTTTACAGTGAACCAGTCCGAACTGAATGGTGAACGCGGCTGCTAATGATTCCGCGGCATATCCGTACGATATGAATAACAACCGGCGAGCGTGTCCAAAAATTCAGACGCGAGTAATCCCGCTATTGTTATCGCGCGAACAAAGCGTAACATCTTGTTCGTACGTGCGTGCGATACAGAAGAATTCGGAGGTCACGCGAAACGATCGGACAGGCGGGCGAATCGATGGTCGAACTCGACTCGCAGAGAAGACAATTCACGGGCTTAGCAGCGTAATAAGAGACCAGTGTTTTTGGCTCGGTATGGGACGATGTTGTCCGGCCGCCGGATCACCGTGCATGGGGATGGAACGTAGGTGAAATGAGGGGTGAAGGGTGTCCAGTGACGATAGGTCGCCATGGCAACCGACTGCACCGCCTCACCGCCCCGTGCATCCCCCATGGCTGCAGTCCGAGTTTGCGAGCGGAACTGCATCCTGGCAGAATGGGCAGGGGGGGAGACGGTGGAGGCACCCTGAATTTCGGTGGATAAGTGCGGACGCACGGAGACGGGGTTTGAAACGAGGGAAACGGACAGTCACCCCTGCTCGAATCTATGTCTAATGATTATCGCGTATCCTCGGACCGTCGGGATCCCCATGGAATTTAGCTTTCCGCGTTCATTAAAAATATCAAAGCCTCGTCAAATCCGGAGTCTCTCTCCCTCGCAAAGCTCGTACGGAAGAGTCCACTTGGAAGATCTCAATTATTCGTAGGCGTGCATTATGCTATTAAAAACTAAGATTATAGTCGTATTTGTCATAGCGAGGATCGTTTTGCAAACATGTTTGTTACAAAAATCCAACTGCTCTCATAATTCGCATAAAGCAAACGTGTGTAACATCAAAGTGCAAACGCACGTCAATGGGGTTAATGGCACGAAGGAAATTGATAGAGTAACGCTTGGCGCACAGGCACGCGATCGGAGATAGTCAAATAACGACTTTTGCTCCGCGGCACAAGCAGCGTAATGGTCACTGGCGAATCTCCTTGAACGAGGCCAATCGCAGTCATTCTGCGCGAAACACGGCATTAGGGGCTCGTCGCTGATGGACGTGCACGCGACTTTGAAAGTTTTTCGCGGGAAGGGGTGGTCACCTGGCACGGGAAGGCGCGTTACATTATTTATCTTATTTATCGGACTTTGCGCCATTTTCTGATCTGATTCGTCGATAGCGGTCACGTACGACCGCTGGCGTCGGAGACAGCACACAAGGTGGCGTGTCAGAAAATTATTATATGCCTTACTTTACCGTCTGTCTGCCGAGTGAATATTTTATTAATTCCATAAAGCGCCCACCTCGGCTTACTCCGTGTGCGCCCCGGAGGCTTCCATCGCGCCGACGAACGCACGTCAAAAATGCCAAATGCCCTTTATTCGAAGTAGCGTACTGCTTCCGCGAGCTATAATTGCCCTAAAGCGAAGCTTTCGCGTTTTACTAAAAGCGGATGACGGCTAACACTCGTCAGCGAATCAATCGTACGTATAGGAAATGCATAGAAACGCGTCGCAATATTTTAATAAATTTGAGTAATAATTTGGAATACATATAATGAGAAAATTGCATAAAAATTATATATATATATATATTAAATAAAATATTTCCGAGTAAAATTATTATTTATGTATAATTTTTGCATGGTTAATTTTAACTTGGATCAAATTAAATTTGGAATACAATCACGTACTCATTGGGCGCGAAACAGTAAAGAAACTGAAAGTTTGATGACGCGGAATAAGGTTCGTCCGATGTCCTTAGCTCCGAGGGCCTAAGCCGCAAACTATGAATTTATGCAAATGGAGATAAGACTGGCACGTCTCCATGACCTCGGCCGAACCCCATGGCCGCCGGGGTTACGTAGTGGCTTACAGTTCGGACTTCATACCCTCCGTGCCGACCGGACTAGCCAAACGGTCCGAACTATCCGCGGACTTAACCGACTGTTAAGTTCGACTTGAGTTACTCGCAAGACCGACCCCGTGTAATCCGAAGGATCTCAGCGAAATGCCCCGGTATGATTGCGTAAGCGCCACGCTCAAGTTGCAAAGGAGTCCCGACCCTCTCGGCGGTATCGTTTGATCAGGATAGACACCGGCAAATTATAAGCAGTTGTTGAGAAGTTGCCGTCGTAGTCTGTGATAGAGAAGCTAAACGGTGATCGCGCGTGATTCTAGAACGATTTGAGCAATCGAGTGGCTGCATTCCGATAGGCGTGTATCAATATTTCGATAAACTGGGTCAAAGCAAAGCGATATATTTTTTTCGTATCATTGGCATTCAGTCAATAAAGTTTCAAAATATAACACTATATTACAAGTTAATTGAGGTTAATTATTTTTCTTTTATTTAGTTATTTTTTTTTTTTTGATTGTAGTATTTGATGTAGTTCGGATTAATTAAATTTATAATAATCGCAATAACTACTATTTTTCTCTGCAAAAAGAAAAAATTAATAAAGCAACATATAAATCATAAATTTTTCTTACTGTTTATATTCTGAGGACGTGCATGCGAAATTTTATTGATTTAAAGAAGCCTTGCTATAAAAGGATAACTCGGTGGATCCCGCGCGTGCGATAACACTCGTCTTGATTTCAAGCCACGTTTTTCCCGACGCGCGTAGTGCCGATAACATCTTCGTGAATATTTTAACGCGCGCTTAATCGTCACGATTCGTCGGCGAAGCGAGAGGAAAAAAGGTAGCCGCGCGCTCAAGGAAATAACGAATGCAAGAAATCAATTCCGCTACAAGATAGCCGAGGCGGACACTACCGTGCGTGTGATGGTCCGTCACGTGTGTAGATGTACGTCCGAGGCGAGACCCAGGCTGATCCGGCGATAAGATCGGTCGCGTGAGCCTAAGGGTAGTGTTTGCCCCAAATGGCTAGTCCCATTTCCCTCGTCTCTAAGTAGCCGGGTATTTGTATCGTCGTACGTGTCGGTGCGCTTCGCCTCGATATTCGCATTCTCTTCAACGTCGGCCTGTCCTCGTCACCGTCACACTTTACTCGTCAGATCGGTCCGATAACGGAAAATCACTAACGCTCCCTTCTCCCTGACGCCGCGACCACCGACAAAGCGTCCGTATAAACTTTCTCTTTTTTTGCCCGCACGTCGGAAATGTCAGGATCAACGGATAATTTTCTAACAGAATCATCGAAGCTGCGGAATCATCGTCGGCTAAATCCTCCCGGAGCGCGCGCAGGCATTCGCGTCGAATAAGACGAGCGCGGAATCCTCGAGCGTCCTCGAATGCCGTTCCCATCGGCAAGTAGCGCCGGGACGAATAATCTGGCGACAGTTTCATTAACGCTCTTTCCGGCGGATCCGTCCGGAGGATTTAGGACGGAGTGCAGCCTGATACGCTGCAGCCTATCCCTCGTTCTTTTCGCAAATCGGCTCCAGTGCGTCCCTTTCTACGTGCCCGGGAGCGCTTTTAGACCATGCGAATCCGGCGGACAAGTACCCACCTGAAATTCTGACGTCCTGACGCGGCACTGCACCGCCGGGGAAAGGGCGACGAGGCAAAGAGGAAGGGGGTGAGAGATCGCGTTGCAGAGCCGAGGGCTGCAGCTAAGCTCAGCACATTGCTGTGTGCCTTCCGGCTTACGGCCGATAATGTTTTCATATTGTGGCGTCCGCGCATGTTCGCGGCGTGCTGCCAGCATTTACGTCGCTCCTTGTAACTCGCGAGTAGATCTTCGCTCGAGAATAGGACAAACCGAGCCATTCTCCGTCCATCTCCGCGTCGTGTTGTATCTTCAACCTCTCCGGCCTCTCTCGGGTCTCTTTTATATTTCGCTCGCCGTGATCTTTTAACATCCGACGCGATTCGCTGCGGGAACAAGCTTAAAAGCGGGCTGGAGGACCCGTGCCTCGCGGATGAGAACTTAAAAGGAACCACGAAGAGAGACACTCGACTCGAGTCGAGGACTTGCCTCGGCTTGTGCCGTTTGTCTCCGGTGCTCTCTTCGTACGCTCCTTCTTTCGCTTCCTCTTTTTTTTTCTTTCTTTTTTTCTTTCTGGAGTACCACGGCTTTCGACGCTGGGATTTGCCTCGACTCCCGTTGGTCCGTCCTTGCGGCGCGGCCTTGACACTACTTTGAACGATGCTCATCTCGTGCGCTTTCTCTTTTCGAGAGCCAAGTACATTGCGTAACCGGATTCGGCATGTAAGAGGATTCTCTCGATCCAGACGACTGGATTCAACTCGTTCGAGTCCCGAAAAATAAATGCGCGACGTAATGCAAAACGTGTTTTGATGCATTTTTCATTAATCGATTATTAAACTTTCGCGAAATCTTTCTTCGATTACTAAAGACTTGCTTCCTGGGTGAGAAAATATTCACGAAATTATATACGTAAAAGACACGGATATACATAAGACAAAAAACGCGCGTGAAATATGACCGTACGCCATATGGCAATTAAGCTGGAGCACGATAAGGGACAGCGAGCAAATATTTGCGGAATGACGTCTTCACTAGCCGATTATATGTGTATAGACCTCTTCTGTCTTATCGATGTAGCAACAGCCGCAGATTTACGAAAATTAAAATGTAAAGTACGAACGAATAATTTGCCCATCGCGAGCCTCAATAAATTTATAAAATCTTAGTTATTATCGACTATATCGATCGCAACAAAAAATATTACCGCGATAGAACGTTGTTGCCACGAAAAAGATAAAGATATTAAATATAAATCAAAGATAGTTCTCTAATCAAAGATGTATTAAAATTTAAGAACGTAAATTTAATTAGAAATAATCAATCACCGAGCAGCGAGAATAACGAACAAGTTTTAGTAGAACCAGCGCGCATGTTCCTTTTTATGAAATGATTTTTTGGTTGATTAAAGATATGTACGTCTGTCTCTAGTTTGTCAAGAAGGTTAGATTTCTGTTGGAACACTGCGATGGTCAAAGAGCACGTGCGGTCCGGTGCAAAAGAGTTGGGGCGCTTAACTTTAAGCCGGCGCTAATGAGATTGGAACACGGCGGAAATTTCGTATAACGAACTGAAGAAGCTTTTGGTCTTTGAATCAAAGTCTACCTACTTTTCAAATTTACAAAGGTCTCTCGGCCCGTCGATGAAATAAATTCACGGTAGAATATTGTAGAGAAACTTGTCGCTAAATATTTCACGAGGTCTTATTAGCACCGATCACGCTAAGTACTCGGCAAAGTTGTTTCGTATTCAATTTCCTGAGACGCGATTGCGTCATTTCGTAAGATACATTATTTGAACTAAACGCGAAAAAATACGCGAAATATCTAAACGTACACGGATTTGTAGCGCGTGATACGGCAACCATGACAATACTTTTATGTGTCATTAACTTATCCATCGTAATCTGGAGACGCGGAAAGAAATCGTTCACGAGCGATTCCGAATCGGCCATATGGCGAGTTCTAGTACGGGCTTATCGAAAGATAAGTCGATGCTATTAAACCACCCCGACGGACCCCCGCGCACCTGTCCTTCGCACGCCACGTAACATGTCGAGTCCGGTGGGATTTTTACTCCGTTCTGCGGATATACCGGCGGAGTCTTTTTATCGAACAAAGGCTCGCCTTTTAACGAGTGTACGGTAAACCGAGATAGGAGATAGTGAATTTAAATGTCCTCGAATATAACAGACGGGACGTAGAGAGGCGCACAGGGCAGACAAAGCCGAGGGATCGTCGCGACGGATCTATCCGCTCGAAATTTTCGTCACTCGACAATCCTGAAATGTTCTTTTTCATCAACCTGTGCCGACAGGCTCTTTTGAAATGCATTATAGTTTATCGCTAAGAAATTCGATAACGCGAATGATTAGTATACAGCATTGAAAAGTTCTTGAAATTGCCAACGTAGATAAAAAAGTCGGTGCGACAGTTGACCGGAGAGTTTTACTATTATTTTCTGACGTCAATGTGTTTTTTACTTTCGATTATCATATTCATAGAAAAAATGTTTTGATAGATAAAATATTTTTAGATTATGTTTTTATTCTTACTTCTTGCTAAAAGATATCGTATTCAAATTTACAATCAGTATATATATATATATTTTATATTACTTTTCTAATCAATATACAAATGTTATATGTTAGTACTTAATTTTTCAAAATGCATTCTTCAGATCTGAGTCGAGTGGAATTATAGGATTATTGTTGCATAGCTTAATTATAACACTCCGATGTACGTAAGTTTTTTGTTCTAATAATCTTTGCCCTTTCGACCCAAGATCTTCTCACGTTGTGCCATTAATTCCTTTTCTGTAATTTGGACTTGACATCTGTTTGCGTAACGGTGACATTTTATATTAGCGCAGCATTGTGAATCAGAAACGCACTAAAATTTAATAAATCAAATATTATTCATTACGTCCACTCAATTTGCTAAAAACATTGAGAATGATTAATAATGACACTATAAATCTAAACGTCAAATATTAAATTATTATTAAGGAAATATTTTAATAAATTAAAAAATAAAGCATAGACATGTAAAAAAGTAGACACATAGAATACCCAATGAGTTGCAGTACAACAAGCAAAAAGGTTTTTTGTAAAAAAAATAATAAAGAAATATAAAATTAAGTTCTCCTTAAAAATAAAAAGTTATATATTATTTTTTATTTGTTTTTTGAGAAATTACAAATCAAAATAACCAGTTGCATGTGCATATTAAATATATTGAATTAAGATAGTATAAAAAACTAAACATGAATAAACTTTGAATAAATATATAACAAAATATATTTTACTAAATGTTATTCTGCACAACATAATTTTGAATAAATTTAATTTTGACGGATTACCGCTGAAATCACACATTTGCATTTTTTCTATATTAAATTGCATGTTCTTGCTTTTACAGTTTTCTTATTATAAGCGTCGTTGGCTCAATCTTTTATGTAAATATTTATATGAATTGTTTAATATTCCCTAACAAGCATAAATGAATGATAGAATGATTAAATAAGCTGAGAGTACTTTCTCCGTTTTCCTTGTTGATTATAGCAACGCTGCATATATTTTTAAAGAAAGAAAGTGAAAGAAAAAATATGTTTATCAGAAAAGTAAAATATACAAGAATACATATACTAACGGGGTCACCATGTCGACCGCATTTATCGGGTGCTGCCATGATAAGAGACGTAGCCAATAACGCTACCAAGACGTACAGCATTAATTTTGCCATCTTTTCGCAATGTGCGGCGTAGTATTCTGTAATCAAATAATTTTAATAGATTAAAATTTTTTAGATTGGCAAATTGAAAAATATTTCAATATAATGATTTGGTGTAAATTAGAGAAATATATATACATATAAGTAGTACGTATGTAATAAACTGAATACTAATAATGTGATAAGTCGACCCTGAGTTTTATCCTGTAATTAGCGCAGCAGGTGTACGTGAATGAATCATCAAGGTCTGATTCTATTAGATCTTTAATAGACAAAGTAACCATTGATCTTTAGAATTATATCTTACCATTCATGTCATTACTTGACTATGAAATCACTCTAATATACTGTCGAGAGAACTCTAATATTACTTTAATCATAGATAATAAATCTAATACATGCCAAATGTACTGCAATGTCATCTTATAGAATGATAAGAATAACTAAAAAACCGCTTACAATGAGATTGTGCAATGTTAACATAGCACACACACACACACGAAATATCTCAAAAACTTTTTTGAGACATCAAAATTTTACTTGTTTTTTTTTTTATTTTAATTAAGAATTTTTCTATTAAGCAATAACAGATAACATTAACAAATGTGATAATGTAGTATTATTTATTCAAATGAGCTTAAGCTTACTTTAAATATAATGTCCCAAAAATATATTTTATATGAGTTTTTATGCATTTAAAAATTTTATTTTCTCTTAAATAATCATTGCCAAACAATAACAGATAAACATTAACAAATTATGATAATTAAAAATATCGAATTTGTTTAAATACAAATTATAATATTTTCAAAACGTACTTGCAATGAATAAGATATATAAACTAATTAATAACACGAGTATAAATCAAACAACGCAATCATTTTTTAGAGATCAAATTTATTATTGTCATTTTTGTAATTTTCTACTATTTTATAAAAGTTATTTTTCTAAATAGTTTAATATAACTATTGATTTTTTAATGCAAGAAGGTATCGCGTTATTTTATTTATGCTAAAATGTTAACTATTTGATTTTATATACATTATTAATAATAAGTTTAATCGTGCGAATTATAATTCGTGTTGGTAAACACTTACCGAACACTTAAGCAACTATTCCTCCTCGGATCTGACTGTCTCGAGAGCTCGACCTCGACTGATTTCTTGGCTTACAACGGTCAAGGCATATATATAACTACGATGCTTACAGAGGCAAATTTATACGTTCGTATCATTGCCAGTGTCTGACGACGCATAAGCGATTACATTGAAGTCATTATGTTTTCTCAAGCGTGGCATACTTATAAAATCGCCTATGATTACATTTTTATCGGCATTAATTTACTCATAGAAAATACTTTACACAAAAGTAATGTACATTAGCTTATAAGCTATAACTTCCGATTATAATAATATCCAGCTATAATATTATTTTTTATATTAGCTTAATTTGTTCACTGTGATAAAAAAATCATTCTTATTTATTCTATCTTACATTACGTGATTTCTGAGACATCTCATATTTATGTAATGAACCAATGTGATAATTTCGAGTGAAACAGTAATTTTTTCTTTGCGTTAGAACATTTTGTGTTTTCGAAAGATTGGTATTTCATGTACTTAACAGTCAGTCATTTATATTCTAAAGTTAACACAAGCAATTTCAACGCGATTTGAATGCCTCTTGATGCCTATAAAGTTAATAAACGCTTTACTGTGACGTGAATCACACTGTAGTCATCCGTTACGTCAATCTTAAGTTCACATTGCGAAACAAATTGTTTTGCAGTTATTGCAGATTTCGGTTATTACAGATTACCTTATACGCATATGGAAATATGAGGATGCAAAAAGGCGCCTTCCGCTGATATTCTCTTTCCATTTCAACAGTATCGAATGCACAAGTGCTTTTTGCCCTTTGCACCGGCATTCTATCGAGTGCATATTGCGCGCCTCGTGCATTCCATTGATTCTCCGACAAAGCGCTCTTGTTCTTTAATTCGGTTGACAGGAAACAACAGGAAAGGAAACTGAATCATCCGGTAGCATTGTCCTTTTGTTCGCCCCATAGTGGCTGAATAGGAATAGTCGGGGTTTTTTTCCTGTCATCGGCGAAGCTTCGACACATCATGAGCCGAATTAACCTTTTTAGTATATCCGCAACGGTGGCAGACACGCTTGACACTTTTAAGCGACATTCACGTTTCACGGATTTACCGCCGTCTGTTCGACTCAAGTACTATCGCCGCTTCGAGCTTTTCAGTGTCAGTCTACGTATATGAGATGTTCAAGAATACGTAACGATTATTTTTGTCTTGTTCGTTTGGGAATTTTAAAATTTAAATTTTTTTATCTAAATTTGCAACGTAAAATATACTCGCGTTCTTTGTAAGCGTGAATACTCAATAACTTATAATCTGTAGTAGATAATGAATTCGTACATAGAGTAATAATGACAATCAGTGACTAGGAAATACATTTAAACAGCTTTTATCTTGCCAATAATACAAAATGCGTTACCGATTTTGACTATATGCATATTGTGTTGAAAATTAATACGAAACAATATAAATACCCGAGAATTTGCATTTAATTGGTGAAAATATAAACGTATAAAGAGTGCGTGCGTATGTCAGATCCAGTTTAACAAAGTGCAACATAATACCAATTATTTCTATATTATTAAATATCATGCTCATTTATATTGCATTTATATTGTCCGTGAATACGTGTTTTGCGCAATATTTATAGAGTTTTACACAGTTGTTTTATTTTTGTCCACAAAATATAATAGTGGAATCATTGCTCCGCAATTAAAAGACGTTTACGATCTGATCTGGAAATCTATTTTTGGGATCTATTGAGAATCCATTTAATATAAACGTGACTAGTGCTAGGTGAGCATTTATGTGTATCAAATCGCGCTGTGTGCCCACTTGATACAACACTCGTTATTCGTATTACACAGATAAAACAAAAAATAGTCAAATCAATCTAATTCTTTTTTACGTCATCATATAAGTTAATTCTGGATAGATGTTGTTTTTATTGGTCAATTTCCATCCGACTTTAATTATAAATCTATAAAATACAAATAATGACACACAAGCAAATTTTTTTACACGCATATCATCGGTTAATTGACGTTTATTTAATTATGCATCTAACAACTAAACATAACGTTCATAGCAGGAGCTATAACATGTAATAATAGATATTAAATTTCAAGCACATCCGATTATACCCGCAGATGTATTTACGATAATCCCTTCAAATAATAATGGGCGCGGTCGTCTAATTCGTTTTAACCATTACCGAAGAATTAATGATTGTGTGTAAGTACAGTTCTGTATGTGTATAGTAATTTTATAAATATTTTGTCTCCTTTTATCTATTTTCAATATTATTCGATGATCAATTATTCAACTAATGTTTTGAATTATTTTTTTATTAAAAATTAAAAGCATTATATATTCAAAGGTGAATAATGATAGAGAGAATCATTAGATAATAATCATCAAATCATTTTAATAGAACATTAAATTTATAATTATAAATTATTTTACTTTTTTATTTCTTGGTATATATTTCATTTTCGTAAAGATCATAATATTAATTAATTAAAAATTATAAAACCAGATATATTCTTAATGTGTAACTCTTCTAGAATAACATATTACATATCGCATGTTGCTTAACTAAATTTAAAAAGAACTAAATATTTCTTTAGTTTTTATTTTATTAATATCTTTTTTATATCTGAGTTATATATACATTATAAACATATTCAAAATAAATACAGCCGAAACAGAGATGATATTATATGTGCTAATGCTATAACGATACAGTAGTAATAGGATGATAATTATTATATTCCGATCATATTAATGAATAAATAAATAAACCTATATATGCAGTAGCAATATAAAACGTATAAAATTTAAACATACAGCAGTAATGAATCTTTTCTTATTACATAATTATTAAAATATAAAATAGATGTTTGTAGCAATAATTGCAATTTAAACCAATAATGTAAGAAAGATATATCAAAATTTTTAATTCGAATTAAATATTAACATGATTAACTAATTAATTAATATGTTTATATTAAAATTTACTATTCTGATCAGATAACGGAGTTTGTCATTTTCTATACATATATAGTTATGTCGAAGTTATATATTTCTCTGCAATATAAAGAAATATTTAATTTTTTTTAATATTTGCATTTTTTTGTGTTTTTTATTATTTATTATTACTATCATTTATTAAATAAAAAAATTTGTATTTGTAAGTTAAAAATATTAACATTTCTTGTTCTCAATGTTTATAAATGCATGTGTGTGTTAAGTTTGGCAATTATTGACGAATAAGGCATTAATAATTTCTGAATATTATTTATTTGATATTATAATATATATATAACAGGTCTTTGCTGGAAAAGAAATAGCGGTCAAATCAGATATAAAGAAGCGGCATTATTAATCAAAATAATTGTTATGATAATTCAAACTTCTAGATATGGTGGGTATGGTCCAGGACCAAGAGGTCTTTTGTCCATTTCAGGCATTGGCACGGCTCCTGGTGGCATTGATATACAAGTGTTATTATTGGTATAACATCTTAGACCACGACAACAATCATTATTTTCTTGACACTTCTGTTGAAATAAAACAAGATATTTAGAAACGATTTTGATATTGCTAATTCTCATTAATTAATGTTTCACCGATACACACACACACAAGGATATCTATATAATACTTGACATAATATCTTTATGATACTTTGTTATGCAAAAAATATGAAATACAAATCTATAATTTCTTATTATTATCTAATTTTTTAATAAATGCAGTACAAAATAACTATTTCTTGTGTAATATGCACAAGTATAGTTGAAATACTTACATTTTCGTTATACCAAGGGATGCATTCATCGGCTGCCATAGCCATAGCAATTATAACAAAAATAGTAAGAATAATGCACTTCATTCTGCCAATATTTTTTGCCTTTATTTTCTCTATGATTGGCAAATTTCTGTGTAGATAATAATGTATATTATACATATTGGAATTAAATAATAATTTTATAATAATATTTTTATAAAAGTTACTAATAACTTTGTATAAACATATTTTTTAAGTAAAAAATTTAATAAAATGAAAAACGGTTAGACTTTCTCAATGTTAACTTAAAATAAAATGAATAACTTGCCGTTTTTTTTCGATAGTTGCACCGGTCGTATATACGATTATAACTGACTGATGTGAGGTCGGGGTCGAATATTTATACCTTGTCTCACATTTGAATTAACATCATAAATCACAAGTGTCTTAAAACTGCACACAGTATCTGCAGTATGCAAAGCATATATTGAGAAAAAACATCTGTACGGAAAGTTTTTTTAGGTAATATGCGTTATATAATTAAATTTTATGTCGAAGTTATACGTCTTTTTATACAATACAAAAGAAAACAAGTTTTATCTCTTTGTAATATTTGTATTTTCGCATTCTTTATTTTATTATTACTATTATTTATTAAGTAAAAAATGTTTGTATTTTTATTCTCGGTGTTTATAAATGCATAATATATTGAATTTTACAATCGTTGATAAATAAAACATTCATAATTTTTTAATATTATTTATTTAGTATTATAATATACATATAACATATAACATATAACATATAACATAAAAACGTCTTTGCTGAGAAAGAAAAGACGGCCAAATCAGATATAAAGGAGCGTCATTATTAATTAAAATAATTGTTATTGTAATTCAGATTCTGGTACATTTGGTGGGTATGGTCCAGGACCAAGAGGTCTCTTGTCTTCTCCGGGCATAACCAAGCCTCCTTTTGGTACACATTTGGCAGTATAGCCAGAACATATTAGATGGCGACAGCATTGATCAGTTATTTGACACTGAAAAATAAAACAAGATATTTAGAAATGATTTTGATTTTACTACTTAATATTAATTAATATTACAGATACATGGATATCTGTATAAAATTTAAAAGAATATCTCAATATCTTTATGATACTTTGTTATGCAGAAAACACAAATCTATAATTTCTTAATTCTTATCTAATCTTTTTTTATAAATATAATATGCAGGAAACGATTATTTGTTGTGTGATATACGCAAGTATAATACTTACATAATCTAACCAAGGGCTGCACTGATCATCAGCCATAACCATAGCAATCATAAGAAAAAGGGTGAAAATAACGCACTTCATCTTGTCAATATTTCTTTCTCTAATTTTTTTTAATTGTCAGATTTCTATGTGCAAACAAACGTGTGTGTTATACATATTAGAATAATAATAATAATATTTTTATGAATATGAGAAAGCGTGATTAGATTTTCGACAGTTACTGAAAATAATGTAGATAAATTTAATAATTTACCGATTTTCTCGATAGTTGCAGGTCGTTTATATGATCGTAACTAATATATTTAGTCTTCAGCGAGTATATATACCTTGTATACACTTGAGTTAACATCATGAATCAAAAATGTCTGAAAATTGCTTGCAATGTCTGGAGCATACAAAGTATACATAGCATTTAGAAAAAACACCTGTCTCGATATTATGCGTTTTATAATTGAATTATCGTTTATTATTTCTAATTATAAAAAGTATTTTGTTATTTTTTCTAAAGCATTTTTGTGTTTTATTGAGATTAGAATTTTTTGCAATATTTAATACATTTTATAGATTAAATTGCATAATATACTAATCAAATTATAAAACTCAGTTGTATAATAATAATAATTTTGTTATTGCAACAATTTTATATTATTAGTTAAATAATTATGTCATATACATGTACATAAAGTAAACTGCATCAACGTAGAAGTTTTTTTCATGAATTATAATTATTTAGGGTAATGAGAATATAGATAATGTTAGCCATTATATTTTATATTATTAAAAAAGTACATTATTGATATAAAAAGTTTAATTTTAAATTGTAAATTTTTAATAATATCAATTTTTTGCAATTTTTTTAATTTTAATGAAATTATTAACTCTTATTTAAGATAAGATAATATTGAAAATTTTAAGCAAACGTGTTTTGTATATTCAGTTGTAGCAGTACATTAAAATGGGAGATAAAAAGAAAGTAAACTTTTAATGCAATACATTACACTGACTGCTTGTTATAAATCTTGACTAAAAAAATCTGAAATTAATAATATAATAATTAAAAATACTATTGCACAACAGACTTTTTAATTATGTTGTAACTATCGCAAGCAATTTGTTTATTTTAACAGAATGTAATTCTTGTTTAAAAACATACGTATGCATCTTATAGCTATTTTCATCACATCATAATTTTTTCAGTCAATAATGTAAAGAAAAAGTTTTTAGAGGAATATGAAAGAAATTGTCGTATAATGAGTAAGCAAGTCTATATTTTCAATTATTACAAACTACATTAATTACATCCTTAGATCTTATGTTGATTATATGCAAGATTAAATCGTGAGCCTATATAGCAAAGTCCAAGCCAATCTATCATTCATTTTTATTGAGCTCCGAGTATTCTTTCTAATCTTCTTATTGTCCCCCTGTTCCTACTCTTTTTGGGCTTGTGCAACGACCAGCCCATGGATTACACTGAAAACCGGGGCAACAATCGCTGGAACTTGTACACTGTAAAAACATTCCGCAAAATTATAATCTTGCATAATGTCTCTGCGTCACTTATTATTTATTTCTTTTAATTCAATCAATTTGTTATATATTTAGAAAATTGTTTACTATAGTAAACGCTTAGAATAATCAGTACTCGTTATAATCATTACTCGAAATATTTACTATAAAATTTGATACTTTATTGCGAAAATATTGTCGATCTTTTGCTTTGCATTGTTGATCGTATTAAATAATTAATTTTATGTCTTTGATGAAATAAGATTATACATTAATTAAAGATTCAAATAATGCTTATGCAAACTTAACAATAATGTGTGTTAAACAATGCTTACTATTTGGCCAGGTGGAGTGCAAGCCATGATTAAAGTCATTGCGAGAAGCGCAAAACAAAGGAGGACGAGGAGTTTTCCCATTTTAATAAATATATCGCTGATTGCTATTCTATAAAATATAAAGAGACGTTAGATTAAAGTTCTGTTAGAGATAATAGAAGTGTTACGTGTTCTCACCTGCAGTTCGCTCTTTCCAAAATGCGTTCTGAATCTTTCTGACGATTGCTTAGCTTATATATAGGCCGGTGTAAATGTACAGATAACTATCTTTAAATGTGTGGGTGTATGTAATGCACTTGAAGATTTTTATGACTGTACTCTATTTATGCTCGTTCGTGATTATTATCGTTTATCAGGCTTCATCGATTGTGTAAATATCACGAGAAGAAAACATATTACGCAAAGATGTACCTATGTGCTCGGAAAAATTATAACCCCCCGCAAACAATATCGCGATAACAAAAGCCTTTCCTCGCGGCTTACGATAGCGGTGCAATCGCGTCACTTTTGTTTATTTGATATCGCGACAGCCACCCGATGTATTCGGTGCGATCAAAATAACTGATATCTCTCGAGAGATGGATTTCAATACCTATAAAACATATAAGATTTAATTTCATTTATTTTAATACATTCACAATATATAAATTGAAATCGTGCAATAAATAAATAAATATTTTACATCACAATATTTTTTAATTAATACACACTTTTTAATAATGACACTATTAATTAACAATAGATTGCGTCGTATAGTACAAATAAATCATGTGTTGACACTCTACTTCTCCCTCTCAAACGTAAAATTCCTTCAAAGTAATTTTTAATTTCATCATCAAAATAGGAAAATTTCTATTTCATTCATGTTTATCTCTGTTCAAAGAATGATAAGATGCGGAAATTAACAAGAACTTTAATCAAGGACTATCAAAAGTCTCATAAATCGTGAATTCAGATTTAATGCGCAAGTATAAGAGTAAACAGGCTTATATTCAAAAAACAAAAACTCGATTCATCGTTTGAGTAAAAAAATAAAACTCTTTATTGAACGTTAATATTAATATTTGAATTTTTAAAATTAAATATAACAGCGGGATATAATAGGTTTAAACAACGATTTGTCAAAGGTATTTAATTATTACAATACAACATTACATCATATTGATACACATTGGCATTACTATAAGTGCATTTAAGGCAATAAAAAAATGGATTATTCCGAGATATCGCTAGTTAGAATTATCGTTTAAATCGCGCTAGCAAATTCAAAATTGATCTAGCATTAATAATACAGTTTGCGGACTGATGATAACATTATTTCGTTTTCGCATTCCTCACTATAATGTATCCGCACGAAGTTATTATTTCGACATTTGGCCGCGATCTCGCGAATGATGTAGCAAAATATAATCACGTTTTGTCAACAACGCGCAGGGCAGTTTGCACATTTCCAACTTTTTATTGTCCGAAAGTGTCACGATTTGATGTTAGTTGTAATCGTCCATTACGTTTTTCGCGCGCTGTCGACGATAATTGGCGGTACCACCGGCGTAATATTTCAGAACGCCCGGCGTGTAACGCGCTCGCGTTGTCATTCGGCATATCAAAACCGCTCTCTAAATTGATTCAATTGTCGTTTCTACCCGATGAGAGAAACCTCTTCGCATTTTCGGGAATCTAGTGAAACCGCCCATCATAAATAGCATCATATCTTTTTTTTTCGTATCGTTTATTAGATGTCAATCTAGAACGCAAAGCGGACACGAACCAAACTGCGTATAGTCGAAACTCTCAATTTCAATTGTAACACCTATGAATGTAATGTATATAATCCATAAATTTTTTTTAATATTATATTCTTAAATTTTAATTTTATATTTTAAAGTCAGTAAAATAACTTATTCATTTATAAGAGTATCTATAAAAGATAAATATAAAACGTGGAAAAGAAGAACGATACTTTTTTATTTTTTTTTACTATTTTACTATCTTACAAAATATTTTAAAATAATATAAAATATTTCAGATGACCTTTATGCCATTTGTCGCTTCAATCGCAATTCTGGTTTTAACTTTCTGCGAATCCTCATAAATTTCAAGTATTTTCATCTAGCTAAATTAACGGTATCAATAGTACATGATTATTATAATGAATTATATAATTTGTATAATTTGTACATATAGTATTAATTACATGCATTAATAACAAACAACTAATGCAGCATACAGCCAAAAATATGTAAACGCCTAATTCGTACTGTCACTCAATCTCCGGCCAAACCATAGCTACCATAAATAATATTTTCTCTCTGCGCGCAAAGTTCGCTTAATTGAGTGCGCCATTATCTGTAATTTAATGCAATGTAAACGATTAAAACGTTTATCAAATTCGGTCTTGATTCTGGGCTAACTGATGAGTGGTGAATCATTTCATTATGACGATAATTGTACAATTATGAAGCTAGATGTAGTTTAGCGCAGATAATAAAAATCAGGAGAAAGATTCCGACTCATTATTGAGCCAAAACATTAAGAGGAAACTCGAGGGTGGGAAATTCCGGTACAAACAGCAAAAATTGCATTTTTTTTACATGAGATACATTCGGCAGAATCTGCATCTCGCGATAAAATTACTGGAAATGAGAGGTTATCTCGGAACAATTTAAGCATTTACATTTATATTGATGTGTGCACATACATACGTCACAGCGCAGTCACATGTACTGCGTGATCGCTAAGGTGACATGACTCACACCGAAGAACTACGATCTCTTTCAAAGAAATGATAAAACAGCGTTATCTGTTCCTAGTATTTCACAATGTGTTTTCGTTTGTAGAAATTTGTTATCTATGTCGAGCAACAAATTACGATTATTCTAAAACAAGTTTTTTTAATCGCTTATGCGTACTTTTTAATTGTATATGTAAGAGAAAACAAACTATACGTATTACATTTTTAATTTTGTATTTTTAGAAATCAAAGAATGCATATGCAATATAGGTTACATTTCTCTTATGATTTGTAACGTCTTCTCTCGTACAGAGCAATCATAATAGAATTGTGTTTTGTACGTGGTAAATGAATTACCTTCGCTTCCAGGCTGATGTCTGAATTAGACTTGCGTGCAGAGAGTGTGTACATTTGTAGCCCTTTCCTTAACACAGTGCAACATCTACACGCACTTCCGACTTACATTTCCGAGCTAACCACTCCTTTCCGTTACACGCGACGGCTCAACCCCTAAGAAACCATTAAGCTCGTTATGAAATTACCATAAACGTCCCAGATAAAAACAGCAGCTGCCAACCATGTTTAGCAGCTAGAAATATTAATTGCAATGTTCGAGAAAAAGCGAGTTATTCAAATATTAATCAAATTGCAGCAAAAATTTGTATTTATGTGAACTATATTAGATTTGAAATCTATATGAATCTATATAATGTATTTTAACTATATGAATCGATATTATAGATCGTTTTTTTGCGATAACACTAATTTTGGAATAATTGATAGAGTTTTTGTTGATTATTGGTCATTGATTTTTACACAAGTATCTAATTATTAAATATATTATTAAGCTTTGTCACAGAGAGATTATCTCAGATGAACAATGTATTATTCTCAAATTGTTTTATAGTAAATTGATAATTTTGCACAGTATATCAATTACGCATAACGTGTGTATTAGAAGGTTCAATAGAATTTATTGCGTATATTTAATTATTACATAATTTAAATTTAATCGCGACGGTATTTTTATCAATCCGAAGTTGTCAAATTGAAACTTTAAATTAAGTACCAATATTAGCCGATCAATATTTATTTGATTTTGTATATATTTATATGATAATGCAATATTACCAACAAATATTTATACGATTAGACAAAGTGCAAGAGGCGCGCAATAAATTATTTCCATTATCTATCACATGCGTATCGAAATAATTACTTGAATTATCAAAATTTGACTATTGCTTCTGTTATTCTGGAAAAATACCGAAGCAAAAATCAATACTCATTCGTATCGGGATTATTGATTAGTTTCTTATCATGAAGTACGGACGTAATGTGCACATGAAAAGCTCTCGCATCTGCTTATCAGGCGAGATCGACCTATACAATTAAAGAAAGTATCTCTCTCTCTCTCCCCCCCCCTTTTCTCTCACGCCCGAGCGACGAACACGAGGTGCCGCCTCGATAGAGTCACTTAAACGATAAATCTTCACCGCTAACGTCGTCGTCCCGTCTTTCGCGGTTTTGCCCTGTAGGATCTATCGCTCCCTTAGTTAGCGGACTCGGCCGCCTGGTCGTCTCGCTAGCGTTCTTCGGCGTAAACGTCGTCCTCGATGTCGCTCTCTCCTTCATTCCTTGGTCGGTACGAGCGAGCGGAGTCTCTCTAGACTGAAGTGCCGGACAATTTGATAATTGGATCTGCGGCAGTGCCGTGATTTACGCGCGGTAGGGTCCAACGCTGACCGTCCGGGCACCCGGGAGGCCGCCGCTACGCGGAACCGCTCCGGAAGCAAAGTGGAGGCGATTTCGACAGATAGGGAGAGGGACGTCTTCTCACGAATTAGCTAAAACTACGTCTCTACTACTGCTAGACGCTGTTTTACGACGTTTCCCCAATTCTCGTTACGGTGCGAGCGTTATCTCACTCTCACGCGGTGCACACGCAATCAGCACTACCGCTATCAATGTACGATATATATATATATATATCAATTGCGTATTTAACGTAAATCGCTCACTCGTGCGAGGCACTGGAATGCAAAATTATCAATCGGTAAAGTGTTTGTTGTTGTACGAACAGAATATCGTGGTCATAACAGTTTCTAAATTATACAGTTGTACATTTTTTCACAACATAAATCGTAATCGCGATAAAGAAGTGATTAATATAGCTTTGTGTCAAGCATTAACGTGTCCTAAAAAATTACCTATAATTTAAGCAATAATTTTGTGTGAATAACAATTTTAAAAAATTATATAATGATTTTATATATTGAAATTCTGTATTTTAAATTAACATTTATTTAGATGGTTATTCGCATAGAGTTATTGCTCTTTTAACATTACATTAAAACATTACATAATATTTGAAAGATTTTGATCATATCGAAATTTTATTTTAATGTAAAAAGATATCTACAAATTTAAGCTTGTCGACTTTATTGATTTTTTACTGATTTTATTTAGTTTTATTTGATTCTGTGATTGTTTCGGAAAGGAGGCATCTTGAGAAATCAATCGATTTGCATCATCCAATTTTATCGATCGCATAAACCTCAGAAGACCGGAATTGGTAGCAAAGGTTTCTACCGCTGTTATGTTGCGCAGGGAAATCCGGGAATACGATTTACCTAAGACACTAAAGCCGAGATTACACGAAGCAAGATATAGCTCGACTGCGAGTTTACTTTGCCGTTTCCACCGGCGGTTTCACCGTAAGATCAATTTCTTTTATCGCAGATAAAGGTTATTACCCACAGCATCACCGAGAGGATTCGGCTCCGACGTTATTACTCTGCTTTCGAACATTCGTTGTTTTTTATTTTCACATTTCGCGACTTACGACATCGTACTCAAAGTTACATCATAGTTGTCTTATAATTCTGAGTTACATTAGAAACCATACGGTCGGAATAAAAAGCTAAAATTATATATCACGAAGTCCGGTTAAATAAATATTTATCTTGAGTGTGAAGTGTGAAGACAAATGTACATTATTTTTTCGTGGATAAATGTCATATAAAAAAATTAAGAGGCATTAAGAGAAGAATGCGGTAGCTGCGATTTTTCTCATCGTTGCTTCGTTCGCGCATTATCCTTGTCGCGGTCATCCCGCTTTATTTCCCTTTATTTATCTGCGGTGGGAAACGACGAGGGATCAATTTACAGTAAAACGCGGACGTCGTGAAACTCTACTGCGTCACCGCCTTCTCGGGACGACCGAGACGCGGAAAGGCGAGAATAACGCGCGGAAACGCGCGCCTGGCGGAAATAATTCGAGCGCCGACGAAGGACTTCGCCCTTTCTCACCCGCCCTTTTTCTCTCCCGCGCGAACTTTCCGACATTTCTTCTCTAGGATGCGCGCATACTTTCTCCGCTTCAACTTTTCACACCGCGCGCCCCGACGACTCGGCTTTTCCTCTTCTCGCGCCGCGGAAAGATTCATGTGCCGTGGACGTCACCACGACAGACCGCGAGAATAAAGCGACGCCGTGCCCTCGATTTCAGCTTTTTTACAGCCGAGAAATCCTCTTATACGGAGGATAAAGAGTCGCGTAAACCGTGGGCGTTCTTCCGTGGAGATTTGTTACGACCATGTCGCTCTTCGACAATATCGCCTCTCGAACTTCCGAAAGATTTTAAGTAACTTCCGCTAATACGGTAAAAATGAGTTAAGCCTAGAATACCTGATAAAGAAGAGCAGAAACTGATCACATTTTTATTTTACGTCAATAAAATCTCAAGCTATTTTGCAGCTTTTTTTTCTCCTGTATTGTTAGGTTGTAGAAAAAAACGTGCGTTAACTAAAAAATAACATATGTCAATTTACAATTTAAGCGCAGCGCACGAGCATCGCTGCATTGTTTGTTATACCGATGCACACACGACGATAAATAAATAGCACAAGCGCGAGAGTAGCAACGGTCTTTATCACAGACTCAAAAATCGATTAGACAAAATCTAATTAAATGCATGTTTTCTTTTATTACAAATTATGATTGATTAATTCTGATTTTTTACAAGTATTTGCGAGTATGTATTTTGTGATGCAGAACAACTGTCATGTTTGCAGGAGAATAAAGCATTCAGTCAATAGTGATAAAAAACAGTTATCACAAGCAGTGTTTACAATCTTATTTAACATTTTATTTGACACAAATTTCATCAATTTTGAGTTTCACTAATTTAGCGCTCTAAAATTGTATAATGCAACTGTTGAAT
Organism: Linepithema humile; assembly: GCF_040581485.1. Classification (NCBI taxonomy): domain Eukaryota; kingdom Metazoa; phylum Arthropoda; class Insecta; order Hymenoptera; family Formicidae; genus Linepithema; species Linepithema humile. The sequence continues at coordinate 24,212,134 of NC_090130.1, forward strand.
GAAAAATATATCGCCATAATTAGTGCTAAATATAATGCGATGTCAGCAAGTAAAAACATTCCACTTTTTTCTGGAATATATTTTTTGTTGAATAAGAAAAAGATTTTGTCCGCGTGTCGCGTGAATTTATGCGTCTTTCCGATATAAAGAAGCTACTGCTCGAGGTTTATTTCACGGCAACTTTTTTGCCTTGGTATTTTATGTTTAACACATCGCGACGTATGTAGTGAACCTGAAAAGTCGAGCGATGGGGAGAAGGTAAAACTGACGCATCTCGCAAAGGAAAACTTTATGATCTCAACGCCTTCTCACTATTTCGTTTTACGGATCGTTTCCTTCTTCGAATACGAAAGCAGATTTTCGCATTCCTCGTCGGGACTTTTTTGCACTCACCTTTTAAAATATAACTTGGATAAACTTGCTTAAAAACTTGTCGTGTTAGCTATTAAATAGATAATAAACTGCTGCACGTTACCATTAATTATTTATTTACACGATAATCGATACTCAGAAAAGAGGAAAAAGCGAATTGCGTGTTGCGATCGTATTTAGTTAAATGCGGCACTTAACGAAGTTACCCGAATAAGATTCTGATATGCTGTTATTAGTAATATATTATTAGACTACGTTATTAACTCGACTAAAAATCTTAAAAAATACTGCGAATATAATATCTTCGTCGTTCGCTCGTTTCTGCAATTACAACCGCTGCGCAAATAATCAGAGGTATTCGCGAGGTTGTGCAAAAAACGCGGACGCGTACGAAGGTTCGAGTAATAAGCGATAACAGAGGCGTTCGAGAGAGCGGAGTATGTGTGTGGCGGCAGAAGTCTTAATTTCCTCTGCAACGCCGCCCCGCTCGCGCCGACATGAGACCGTCGACCGTTTTTTAAGTCTGACGCGTGCTGGCCTTTTAAAGGCCTTTCTTCCAGCTGTTTAGGTTATTATAAGGACCGAAGGCAGGGACGAGCCAGCGTCGAAAGGGTGACCATCCGCTCCCGGCCATTTCCTAGCAATTTCCTGACGCTGTTTTTCACGTGAACTTTTGAACTCGTTCCCCCGCAGGGTACCTTTTCACTGTAAAATATCTGCTAAGTAGCCGCGGCAGGACTAGCCAGTTATAAATGGTCGCGTGCAAATACCACGGGTTTTGTGTCCAGATGTGTCCGGTATATTTAATGCCCTGTGGACGCTGCCCATCGTCAATGACTGCGTGACGAAAATATCCTTTGCGGAATTAATGGCCTGTCGCGATATCGATGGCGAAAGGCCGAAGAAAAACGAGTTACAAGTTTTTTCTTTTTCGTTGTACTTTAACATTGATATATACATATTTTGTTGTAAATATCATATAAAATTATGTCTGTAAATGATTTAAATTTTATCAATGTTATAAATTAGTGCGACTAAATTTTTAAACAAACTTGAGAAAACACACGTGTAGTAGATATGAAAACTTACATCAAAGTATAATGGAATAATAAATCGTCTCTTTAATTTTCTCATTTTTATAGAAAAGTTTAATAGCGAACTATTTGAAATTGATATAGATAATTATTAATAAATATTAATAAATAAAAGTAAAATATTTAAACATTCTGACAAAAAAAAGTATAAATTCTAAATGCTTAATTATTCAACATGTTTCAATGTTAACTGACTTTGGTATAGCGCAACAGTTCCTCGAGAATAAATTCTCTCCCGAGATAATTTATATACTTTATTTGTGATGCGGTAATAATTATTAGTTAATAACATATTTTATTATAAAATAGAAGTTAATGGTAACTGATTGATTCAATTACCACATAATTACAATTTAACTGGCTCGGATGATAAATAAATAATAAATAATTTAAATTTAATTTCAATAAATTCGCGTTATACAGTTGACGTGCAAATAATGATTATTTGTCGTCTCTGCAGACATATAACTCTGTGCGCATGATTCTGTATGCTACCATTTACACGATGGCACAATCTCTCTTGTACAATTTTGCATTTTGAGCGTAAATATCGCGACATATATAGACTGTTTCTAACAAAAAAAATCTATAGCAATAACAACTAAGAAAAAAACTATCAAATAACGATATGATTAGCAAAAATAGGTAATAACACAAAAAATATTACGTATTGTGTATAAGGATAACTTTTTATAACGGATGTGACAAAATAGTATTTTTATATAGGTACTTGCAAAATGCAATGTAAATAATAAAACTGTTTAATTTTTAACTTTCTATTAATTTCTCATTCACTATCGTGTGTTTATCGATAAATTATCAAAAGTCAAAAAGACAAAGTAGATTTATTAATGCTAAGAATTTAGGTTTGCAATGGTGCACGAGCGAACCATATCACGATGGGATGTTACCGAATCTTTTCTTAATAGATTAAAATAAATACGATCGATACTTTGCGCACTTAATATGAAACTGCTATCGTCGTAGCGGTAGAAGCCGGATATCCATTTTCGTAATGTTCGCGGACGATTCGTGCCGAACGGTAGCTACTAGGATGTTGTATTATTCAGTTCGAATGAGATCTGTGAATAATTCACACAGCTTCCGCGAAACATCCAGAGAAATACGCACTCCAAAAGTTCAATCATCGGCTTCGTCCGAAAATGATTTACCAAAATGATCGCGTCGCATCGTTGTCGGAAGGTTCCGAACGGTTTCCGATAGGACGAGACCATTTAGTCTTGGCCGCGCCAGTGGGTTCACGCATACCGACACGCGTGTGACTATCAGTGCGCGGAATTCATTGGCCCTCGAAGGACAGGGGTAGACTATTCATACCAATGCACCCTTGTTGAAGGGTTGTGAAACTTCGAACTTGCATCCCCTGTATTCGCCCCGCATTATCGGAGAAACATCGCGACCTTCTCAAGAACACGATCGAATAATCGGTTTTATTTCATTGAATACCTGATTCTTGCGCGGTATGATTGACATTCATAAGCTAAATACAATATATTTTTTTATATTTTATTTTTTTTTTTTTTATCAGTCTTTTGATAAAATTATTTTATCAAAATATTAAAGCTCTTTGATCTTTGCTTTTTATTTTAAATAATATATTGATACTCTTTGTAATCTATTGCATACACTAAACTGCATTGTATTTTACATTAGTATTTAAATATATTATATTAAATAATGTAGTCCTACAAAATTAGCATAATTTTTATATTATTTTGAAAACTTAATTCTACAAAAAGTAGCAAACAGTATTTAATGTTGTGATTGATTTAAGAAAAAAATTTCACATTTTTTTGGTTTATCGATGTTTGACTGTCGTGTATTCCTAATTCTTCGCTTTCGCGAAAGCTCGAGACTAGTCAATAGATTTCCGGCAACGTCCTCCCACACAATTTCGCAGACAATACTTTGGCTCCTTTTTAAGCAGGTCGATGGTGCCATCTGTCAGTAAATGCATCAACTAATCAATATTCACGCATGTGCATTATGCTTTCAAGTAGTAGTTTCGATAGGAAAAGTCGGCAATGAGGATTCCTAATCAGATCGATAGCATAACGAAACGGCGAATGTACCTCGAAACTCATTTTAGTAAGGCAAAAATATATAAAAATAGTTGTAAAAATTATCGAAAAAAATATTAAAAAAAGAAGGCAAAAAAATTGTAAAAATATAATTTGATAACTCGTTGAAAACGAAAAGATTGATGAACACCTATGGGACGGCCTTTTTTATCGCTGCTTTGCATCACGGGTTGCATTCTGCAGGCGATTGTTTTTTATTCTTTGATGCAGTAGAAACACAGTTTTAAAGAATTATATTAATATTATAATAGTACAATACACTAAAATATAATAAATATTTGTTTAGATATTCTTGTAATTACTCAATCCACAGAAATACCAAGATATTGTCTACAATGAAAAATACGAGCAAAGAAATATTTTGTGTCTATTGCGTAAAATTACATTTCCTGATATTGAATTTTATTTAATTACAGAATATATATATATATAATAGAGAAGTAATAATATGATTATTCAGGTTTACGAAATCAACGGGACAAAATCACCACAAGCGAAGTCCTCATAATTCAAACAATAATGAGTATCGGTTGAATCGAGAAGAGCAGTAATTTCGGGATAACGTATCGTTCCGCAAAAGCGTCGGCGAGCAAGCCGCCGCCGCCGCAGTCGCTTACATTCGAAAACGCACGTAGATCCATTACGAAACGATATAATGGCGCAGTCTATTATCTAAACAACGAGAAGCCCAGCAACGGAATCGCGGCGCGGCGCGGCGCGGTGGGGTTTTGCCGCGAACGTTATTGATATTCCCGGCGGTCGTCTCGCTTTACGTTGAAATTAGCCAACGGAGGAAGCCGGCGCATAACGCTGTCGCGATACAACCGAGAAGCGACGCCGGTGCACTATCGAGTATCGATCATCCGGCCGACGAGTGCAGCGCGAGCATCGTGAAACGATACGCGCTTTCTCCGGCACGGTCCGTTTAATATCTCCGTCAGATTCGCGAAGTGGCTGCACTTATTATCGACCACTCATAAAGCTCGCGACTCTGAAATGATAGATTCTCTGGGAGAACTTTGTCGAGAGCGAAAGAAATTTCTCGCTATTGTTTATTACAAAAATTGTTATAAATAATAGATAATTCGAATACTCGTTATACAATTTTATAATTTGTTTAATACTCTTTGTAAGAAAAAATTAATAACTTTGCTGATTTACTCATTAAATAGTCGATTCGTGTCTTTTCGCAACGATTAATTCGGATATAGAAATAACAGAAAGAGAACGAAAGGGCGAGCGAAAGGTGGAAACATTGCTGTTGTAACGTGTACGCATCGCGAATGACCATTGCCAAAGCGCGAGCCGACCGATTGGGCCTTCCCCCGTTTATCCAATCGATCGGGCTAAAGATTTTCAACTCTTAATTAAGATCGCGAGGGCACTCGAGTTTTCAATTAAAAGGGTAGCGACATTCCCTCTCTTGTTGTCTCTGTTTCTCATCGTCGCTCTTTTTTTTTACGCTAGCCTATGTCTCTGTCGCCCGCTCTTTCGCTCCGTATCTTCGTCTTTTTCTCGCCCGTTTCGTGTATTTTCGTTCTCCCTTGCCGCGCGTTCTTTTTACTTCGCCCGCCTGATGCGCTGGCAACATTAAATGCAATTTTGCGCAACGCATCCTCCGAGGGTACTCGGATCCCGATGGTGTCTCCCGATCCACTTTTTCCGTTTTGGCCACTTTTGTGGAGTACACGCGCACGCGGTCGTGTCATTTTTGTTTCCGACAACGTTTCCGATTCTTTGTCGGACGATATCGAAAAATATTTGTTGCCTTGTTACCTCGATGCTCGAGATCGCGCGCAATATGCTTGTAGCAGGGGCGGTGCTTCGAGGATTTCCCATCAGTTCCTCTGTCCATGAACATTGAAATATTCAAGCAACCATTTCATACTGTTTCTAAATTCTTATACGCCAAAAAGTTGCGTATCCTTTTTCAGTACAAAATTATTGTTTCTAATTTAACAAGATGTCGCGTATATACGCTTTTGACCGAGATGCGTCTATTTATGGATAAGAAACTCGAGATCGCTTGAGAAGGCATCGCTCATATTTCGATAATCGCACGCATCGGCGAGAGGAGGGGATGGAAAACAGGAAACGAGTGTGTAATCGGGATTAACAGGCGGGAGGGGGTGGTATTTTTGGCGGTCATCCCTGTCGGCAACGGTACGAGTTGCAAACGGGTAACCCTCGCGCAATGCCAATTTTTGCCACATACAAAAGCGCGGTGAGCGCGCTACGCGTGCCGCGGCGCTTCCCGCCCACGCATACACACGCCCGCGCGCGTTACGTGCGTCCGATAATGCTGCACGATGACCATGGGACACCGGGCTGATTGGGGTGTGCAGGCGACCTATGCAGTTTAATTTATGTTGCATCACCAGCCAGTCGTACGCGCATCAACTCACTACCGGGATCACGATTGTTTTGCTCGCGTTTTGCGGCGATTTTTCCGCGACGACGATCGGCGATTTCGTCTTTCGCGAGTATCTGCGTCCCGATGGCGCCTCCGTATATACGTATGTATGTGTGTGTAGATGACGCGTGTGTATGTGTGTGTATAGGTGAACACATGCTCGCGTTTACAGACATTAAATTGGCTACGCGTTTGTAGTCAGCCATCTTTGTTAATTGTGTGTTGCTGCAGATAATAGATAAAGGGACTTGCGATTATTTGGAGGTTTCCCGGCGAATTTCCAGTGAATTTCGTACATATCGCGTAACGCGGTGATTGAAAATTGTAATTAGATGATCAGACATATGCTAGCGGGTATTATCTGCTTGAATTTCGCCGAGTTTGTTGACGGAAGATCAACGCTATCTTGAAGTTGAAGAGGCTATATGTTGAAACAGTAATGTATCTGATCATAGGATTTAATTTACAATGTTCGAATTTTACAGTTATAAAAGGCAAATGAACAAATACTTTAATGAAACAATATTTTATGATTATGATATAGAATGATTTAATAGTTTATTTATATATAATTCTACCTGTGTAACGAGAGATTACTTATCGAAAAAATTCATGATTTTTTTTCAATTAACATTATTTCTATTATTACAAAGCAACTGTATATATTTTAAGTAATTTATCAGCTTGGAAAACGCATAATTATTGTTGACTTTAGAAAAGCAGTACCGGCAATTTATTGAATTGAATGCGAAATTTTCATCGGAGGATGCAACACAGTCTTTTCCAACGCGACTCACTTCTCTGTTCCCTGACTCTTACGATAAAACTAAAGTCAATGGGCCAATATGCTCGGCCGTTGGTCGACGTGTGATTTAGTAGTCGGCGACGAATCGTGCTCGCGATATGAACCGGTCGTTTATCAACGCATCCGAATAAGATCAAAAGAGCAATAAATAAAAGAAGCACGAGTCGTCACACTCGCGCGCGCGCGCGCGCGCGATACAGGAGCGGGATCCGAGAAGCGGCGCGGGAAGAAAGCTAATTAGCGCGGATCGAACCTACAGCGCTTGATAAATGGACAGCCAATATTTGGACTAAGGGCGACCCCTTCTCCCGCAGCCGCGCTTTTTCGCTTTTTATCGTCGAGTTCTTTACATTGATCATCGTAGCCGAAGACGCGTGATGGCGTACGTGGGATTGAAAGGGGACGACGCGCTTACGCGCAACTTATGCGCGTTTGGGTAAATATCTCCGCGGGTATTTACATGAGCAAGCTCGACTCCGAGATAGCCCGTGATTAATGGCCCTTCTTCAAGCTTTATTAACGACCTGTCCAACCCGGCCCCACCTTGACCACTTTTGGAAAACCTCGTGTAGCCGGCGTCCGTCATATATGATTTTATTCAGACGCTTCCTGAAATTGCAAGAAGACCGCTTAAATATCCGCGTGTCCTGACGGATACTACGTTCTTTAGAAATTCAAGGTTCAGCAACACCGTATACGCGTGTGTATTAAAAAATCGATCGTTTAAACGCTGTTGCGAAAGTTAATTTTTTATGATTTATTCAATTCATATATCGCACACGCGCGCATTAATTATTGATGATTAAATCGATTCTGCGAACGGACGATATTCTCTTTGAGAACGGATCCTTTATACGATCGACATTGAGTCACATGGCGAAGACCATAAGGCACCGTATAAATATAGGGTAATCCTATCCGATAATAGTGGCACGGTCAATTAAGATGACCGTTATAAGAACCAATTAAACGTAAGTGCGTGACCACCCTGGCTCGAGTTACGTATTTACGATCTAAAATTATGCGTTTTCGCCGCCCGCTCTCCCATTACTTGTCCCACGATTTTTTTCTCGAGTGCCACTCCCACCCTTCCTCGTCGTCTGATCACGAAATTTTATTTACGCACTTGATTTCGATACGCGTATACCGCGTTCTCAACCGCATCGCAAAACATTTCCAAAGCTTTATATAATGCGTCATCAAAAGTCGGCCATAATTGGCGCAATTATGTGTATAATGCAATTATCAGTTCATTTCCTCGGTATACGATGGACTGGAACGATACTCTTTGGAAATGCGTAAATAATATATTTGCGTAAACGTGACGACCGGATGTGTGATCTACGTGATTAATCGCTGCGTTAATTAAAATGTTCGCTTAATAAGTTCGCTTAAACGGCGGGAAAAACAGCGGGACGATTCATTTAGCAATTATTTTATGTAGTTTATGTACACATATGCGCTGTTAAAGTACTTCGCGATGTCCACACTCTGATGATTACCGCGTGCGCATACGATAATGCGGAAGCCCGAAAATGCACCGCGACAATATCGATTCCGAATGAATTAACACGCGGCGGGAGGTCGCGTACGATTAGCTCTTAAGACATCCGGCGCTCCGATAAGAACAGTTCATGATTGCGTAATTTATTTTCTAAGGTCGCGCGAATAAAAAACACCTCGCGTACGCGTATAACTCTTCCCTTGAAGAGTTTTTAAAACCCTTCGCCGTCAGGGTTTCTCACATTCATAAATGGTCACCAAACGAGCCGACACGAGGGCACAAAAAATGAAGTGCGACGATTATTAAATATACCTACCTCGAAGGGTGACCAGCGGAAACGGGTCCGTTACATACTCGCCGTGTTATTTCGCCTCTCTAATTGGAAGTCTCGATGTAAGAAAATTGCTTCCGGCTAAAGAGAGAATAATATTATGATGTCGATTGCGTTACTGCGCAATCTGCGCGTTCTTAGATCTACGATACTCTTACATTGTTCAATAAGACTATAAGACTATCCGCGATAATCATCGTCGATCTTGCGATAACAAAACGCTCCTGCAGCTACTTTAATTTTATCCGATACGTGGCTTCTTGATGTTCCGAAATGTATTGTTCGATAATACATTTGATCGATAAATATTAGAGAGTATTTCTAACTTTGTAAACACATTTCGCGTATTCGTGTTAGTTTTTACATAGCTGTTGCAATTAATTTCAGTTGTGAAGGAAATTTTATATATATATTTTTTTTTTGTTTTTTTAACAATAATAAAAACATTAAAATATACATATTTCTTTCGTTTTAAACGTTTTTATAGAAGTATCTCAGATTTAAATGTGCGTGTGTGTACACAATGGGTTTCTTGGATAACATCAACTATAAAAGGAGCAAATAAATTCTGGTTCGGTGTCGATACTTTTAGAAAAATGAACGGCAAGGGGATTGTTTCGTACCGGGGAAAAAATCGTCCCCGGCAGGCTCGCGGCCCGAACACCGGCCGGAAGGACAACACTTCTACGACTGAGACATAGGCAGCGAACGCTACGTATGCTGATATATGGACCCGTCTCGCGTTGATAGATACCAGAAACTTTACAACTTTAATTTTTCCCTCGACGTCAATTTTGGGTTTTAATCTTGACCTACACCTCGGACAGGACGCGTCAGACACGAAAAGAATTATTACCGCTACAATTACTAAATAACGTGCTTCCCTCCGCGCGAGTTGTATATGGATTTTAGGAATTCGTAAATCTCATTTAAAAACTTGCACTTTTGAATGTTAAAACAAAACGGGAAATAAATGAGTTATTTTATAACTTCTTCTCCCTTACTGAAGATAGAATTTGATAAACGCAAAATACACAGATCTCCCACGTTGATGACAAGATAATATTAGATAAAACGATTCTTAACTTTAAAAGAAAGTGACACTTATTTAACTAATACATTAGATAAATACATATAATTGCGTATACTTACAGCATAATGCTTATCGATTACGCAATACTCCTTCGCATTTTGTTTGTACTTAGAGTTGATAGTGATGCTTATACTAAGCCTAACAGTAATTCGATTTTATCAAAAATCGATACTCTTAACAAACTTATAATAATATGTACGATAAGATCGTATTTGCGGAGCAAAGAATAACGTATTATATCACTTTATGACGCTAAAGATACAGATAAAAATGAATGTGCTTGATGGAATCTTGGGAAAGATCACTCAAAGAAATATCTTTCTGATCAAGAAAGATGTATTCCTGTTTGGGACGTCCTGCATCAGAATTTTTCCGGTCTACCTATCCCAGTTCGGGACCCTTATTCATCTCAGGTGGCTGGCTTGCATCTGGCAAACCCATTGTTCACTCGTTAATGAAACTCGCCTGGCTCCGCCAACTTTTATCGCGGATATTTCAATTGCGAGCGCGAACAATTGATACACGCGGCATATCCACAATGGAAACATTCGGCGCCTTATCGAGCTTGTAGATATCGCGTCGTAATTTAGCGATAGGAATCAATCGTTTCAAACTGAATATTCTGTATCAATTGCAAAATCCGCCGTGTGCAACAATTCTAAACTTGTTAATATTTTTTAACGTTTCTACATATCCCGAATACACATTATACTTTAGCATATGAGCAGATTGTAAATATTTTGTATATTTTCAAAGCTATGATACAAATATCTTTTTTGAAACGTAAACTATAAATTTTTTATTCGGAATTTGCTTTTATGAAACTTATTATTTCAAGCTTCTTTTAGATAGTTTGGTAAAAAATGTTATTATAAAATTTTCAATTAGCATTATGTGGTCATATTATGACTAAAAATAATTAATTATCTATCTATATTATAAGTTAGATTTTAATAAGTCAATGAAAGAAATACATATAATTTTATGTTAAAATATAATAGTTGTATTTGTACATCAGTGCTCTGTTATAAATAAGTATAAATTTTATCAGATTTTATTATGTTGTAAATTAGAAGATGATTCCGGCCATCAAGCATCGTAGATCTCGAACGCGGAAAACTTAACGCATTTCTTTATAATGATCACAGTTAATACATAGATATGAACTGTAATTATCGCAGTCCCTGCAATCAACATCGTTCGCGTCTACGCTGAAGTTACCTGACAACGAAAATTCCCGTTTCGAGAGTGGTCTCTCTTACTTTGCAAAAATCACTTTTATCTTCTTTTTCAACTGTAGCCCGTACATTATATCAAAATGATAAATATCTACGTCTGTTTACTCGAAACAGCCCGGAGCCTAAAATTCAGCGCGCGGTTTAATCCGACTGTTTTCCGCATCGCCTTATTATCTTTGTTGCTATGCGCGATATACACGAGATATATTACGATAAAATTTAATGCACCGCGGCTAAGTCCGCCAGCTGGTCCGAGCAATTCGCGTTTCGAGAGGTTGCATATCCCGGTGGATGTTTGCATGCGTGTACGCACCGAAGCGCTTCGAAGTCGCTGCGAGGAAAAAGAAAAAAGAGAGAACAGACAACGGGAGAGAAATTGATACGTATATTTAACGCGACTTGGCTTGCATTTAAAACGCCGAGAAAAGTATTCTTCCGAGTATTTTGCATTTCCGATAAAACGTTATGATGCATTCCACGTCACATGAGACGTATTTTCGCAAAATACATGCTGCTTTACGACGGGTAATTAGGTCGGCCGTGTAAAACGAAACATCGCGCGATAACGATATTTTCTCTCATTCTTTCAATAACTATAAATGATTCAACAGCCACCGATTTCCAGCTTAGGTGGTGTAAGAATGGCACGGGAGAGCTGCAATGCTCAACGCACTCGTAACAGCCGCTGCGGGCGGAAACGAAATTACTCGCCGTGAACGCGTCCGATCGATTGCTGGGAGAAACGAGTTTAACCTGGCGCGGATCTCCTTCCTGTTCCGCGATGAATTTCCAAATCCAGAATCCTCGCTGACGGTCGTAGTCAGACTGAGTTTATCAGATCGCAGTCCCGATTACTTTCGCGAACGGACCGTTTGCAAACGGGAATGCTGTTTTCGTGATCAGGTAGTATTTGCCACGTGCGTGGAAGAGTCGCTTATGACCGCCCATGATAGATGTATGCAAGGTGTCGCAAAAACCCCTCACAAATTTGCCGAAGTCAGTGCAATTCCTCCCGTGGAAGCCTAGCTGGCTGGTGAGGGACTCGGCGAAGAATCTGTACGCACGAGCGTGAGAACATGCGCCACCAGGATCCAACCCACAGCCTGGTTGTGCTCTCCCTCCGTTAGGATAAAAGTCGGCGTCACCGATAGCTTTCAAGAAGCCAAGATGGCCACCGTTAGTGTGAATGATCTCCACGTATTTTGCACTGTCCGTCGATATCCTGTGTTTTGAATCGGCCAGTCTAAAGCCTGGTAGAGCAGGATCGAGGCCTGCAATGATAGAATTTGCGCCATATCAGCAGATATTGATAATTAATTTACCGTGGTCGTAAATATTTTTTTTCTTTTTTGAACAAAAAAAAAAATAAATAATGCAGTGCCCAGATTAATTTTTGAGAGGAAACGATTTTCATTATTTACGAGAAGCAGATCGTAAAGCTTTCTACAAAATAATGTACATTAGACACACAATTGACGTCAGAAAAGTGCATAAAAGATAAATGTAAACTTTTTAGGAACCAGATGAGTTTTCAAAAGTGTAAATATGGCGAATGTGAAAAGTAACAAGTGACACGTCCATATTGAAAGTTTCATATTTTTCCACACGAAGAGAAGACGTAACAAAATTTCTTGCATTATTTAAATAATTTGTAAGTTTCAATAATGCTCAATAAAAAAAAATATTATTTCTCGTTTTGTCCGCATGCACAATTGAAGCAATTAGAATATTCGAAATACGAGTTTTATGTAACATCGAGCATTCTTTTTGAGCAAACGTGCTATCAGAGATTTATTTGAATAATTTATATAAATAAAAAAAGACTTACCTATAACAGTTTCGACCTCGTCCTTAGCATTGTAACCAGCCAATCCAACTACATGGGCGCCAAGAGAGTGGCCGATCAGTATAGTTTGCGACAAATCCATTCCACGCTTGTGGAGGAAATCGATCATGGTGGCGACATATTCGCCGACCACCTTTACATGCTTGCTGGCCCAAACATAGGGTCTCTTACTTATTTTGCTCCAATCGACGACGATGATGTTGTAATCGTCATGCTCAATGTAAGCTGCAGCATATAAAGCAACGAACGTTAGCAATAATCTCTCAGACATGAATATATTCGACACATCATCTTCCGATTTAACTAATTAAATTTTAAATTTTTATAGAGAAATTAACGTTCTATTTTGAATGTTTGTTAACAATTTTTTAATTATGAAACGCTGAATTGATTTCTATACATTGACATTTACATACCGTCGCGAATCAAAGTGCATGCCTTGCTGTTGCGAGAATTTATCCATCCGTGAGTTATGAAACGTGTGGGCTTCGAGAAATCGAAATCGCTGTTCGCTAGAGCATCGTCATCATTGACATACAGGTTTTTCTGTTTGTTGGGATTTTTCTTCGTGTATAGGAAAAAGAAGACATGGTCTTCGAGGTTTTTATCAATTATATCCCCGTCGTCGTCATTTTCTTCGAATGTCACCCTCACCAAATTCTCGTTGTCGTCATATACATACGCCACGGTATTTTTTAAGACTGTATAGTCCTCTGGAGTGAAGATTTTGTCATCTTCTATTGCCTCTTCCACTGGGAATCCTGCACAATCGAAATATGAAGTATTCATTATAGCGCGAAAAAAGGGAATAAAGAGAATATGTTAAATAAAATAAAAATAAGTCATAATGTTCGTATGTTTCCGTTTAGATCTCGAAAAATTAATATACAATTATAAAATAAGCAAAGTTCATCTTTTTGTTAGAAAACATGCAAATGTTATTTTTACCAGCCACAGTGCAAGCGAGTAAGAAACCAATTAGAACACGTGTCTCCATGTTTGTCGTCATTCTACTGCTAACAATGCACGTACAGCCGTTTATAAAGCGATTATTCAGCCATCTCAATGTATTTCAATTTCAATGATAAGATAAATACGTGTGCTCTTTTGCAGATATATCGTAACTATGTGATTACATGATATCTGAAATGTCCTGCTCAGGTCACAATCGCACTCTCACAAAGTATTAATACGCGAGTTAACGAATTATAAGTTCTATATATTTTGTTATTGGATTTTTGCAAATAATTGGACTTTATATGATCCAAAAAGTAAGCTGATATACATAAATCTCGATTACAATTGATTATAGAACTTTAAATTATAAAATCATTAAAATGTTAACAAAAAAAAAAATTCACCAGGAGAGCGAATATAAATTTATAAAAGATAAATGTTTACAAAAAATAGCTTCAGATTTTGGTATTTTAGAAGAAAAAATATATTTCAAAATACATTACAAAAAATTTTGAAACAAAAAAACAAAAAAGAAAATTAACTAATTATTTTTATAAAGAATTTTTATAAAAGAATATTTAGGGAACTGTTAAAAAAAAAACCTACTTATTATTGCTAAACAATTAAAAATTTTTTTTACAATTTTTTATTATTATAATCAAAACAGCTGGGATAAAATCTTATGTGTATGTGTGTATCTTATGTATGTGTGGGGACATATCAAAAGACCGCACATTTCTGAAGTGAATAAAAACGCATTAATTATAAAAGTAATTATTTATTTTAGTAGTAATATCAATCGATAAGATATTAATTGATTATCCATTTTTTTCAATGTCAATTATTCAATTTATTCGATCCATATTTATCTGATTTTATTACCGCATTGAGATTTGTCACTTTCGTCCATCTGGTTTACGCCGTAAGTCAATTTTAATCTTTGTAGATGATTTGATAATCAAAAGCTTAATTAAAGAATGTTTATGACTTAACAAAGATCTCTGTTAAAACTGATCTCTGTTATTATTGAGATTTAAAAGTCTAACGAAAATCGTATTAAACGTGGAATTATTAATAGATATTTTGTCGCGCATAATTATGCGCGAAAAACTCGAAATATCTACTACAGCGTAACAATTTGATGCATCACACAATTTAAATGAATGTGTTTAAAACGATTGGCAAGTTCATATTCCGCATATCTCTATATCTCTTGAAAGAGTCCAATATTTTAAATATATTATTATTCTCTATTATTATATTAATTATTGAGTTAATATCGAGTTAATAGTATAATTAAGCTACCAGGTAAATAAAGTTTTTGCGCATTTCAACGCTTTGATTGTGTAACCTCATTTTGGACAATCAATCATTTATATTAATCTTGTTATCCGCATTATCAATCATTCTTATAAAACATCCGATAAGCATTAATTACCCATATATATCTATTTCGATTTTTTGATCGTGCTTCAAAATACCATACAGGACATCCGCATGCGATAATATGACATTGTAAAGACAAGGCCTTAAAACGCGTTATATGATAATGTTTCTTAAGGTCAACGAAAAATAAAGATAAAATTCAAACAAGCGCAATATAAATATGCGAGAATTTGCATACTAAATTTAATCTAGTAGTCTAATAAAGATGTAAAAAGTGAGAAATAAAAATCTATTTTAGAAACACATTTTTCATATTTTAACGCGTCATTGAATTAATAATCCGCATCTCAAACGTATCAATGTGTCAGCTTCTCAAGTTTTCTGCTGCAAAAAATTTTAAAGCAAGATTTTTTTTATCAACACTGATTTATAAGATATCAGAACGTTGAGAAAACGGCCTAAGTCGATAGTGCAACTATATATTAATACTTATCTATATTTCGAAATACATTTCGTGATGCACATAAATTTTAGACGGGCGTCGTTGTCGATGAAGCAATGTCAAACATCTGTGGCTGCGTTAACAGACATTATCTGATTGATCGGTATTCCCGGTGTTTCGCGTGCGATTCGAACCAGCAAGCTGGAGAATAATACGCGACTTACATAGTCGGCTAAGAACACGTTCTTCCGAGCACGCCTGTTTTCCCTGCCAGACATTTAATTCGCTCATACTCGTGGTTTTTATTCGTAATTGAGTCCTACGGCGTGGGCCGTCGCATTTACGTAAATTTTAAAATATTCCAATTAGTATAATGAAATTAGCGCGCTTATGAGAATTTCGTAGCATTAGCCAGGACGAGGAGAGGGTGGCGTTAATGTGTCTATGAAAATTTTCATTTGCACATTGACGCGAGAGACTGTTAAGCGAGCGCGGCAGGATTAAGAGACGGAAACCTGTTGTGGCGTGTGTTCTTTTTAAAAGCCGCGGCGGGTTCTCGCCCTCGGCGGTTACATTTCTCAGACACAGAATCAAACAGGTTCGCTCGCACACAGTGCGCGGGAATAAAAACCAGTTTTAACGACCCGCTTGAAATTTTTATTGTACACAGAGCGCGCTTCGCGGGATGCATCCGATACAAATACTCTCCGATCAGCAGCGGCTATCGCCTTTGTTCCGGCGCGTTTACAGGTGTTGAATATTAAAATGAGATGGGTTTATCGGAAAAATCATATCGGGACGCGATCGGCTTGCGTTTTCCCCGCAAGCTCCTCGTTTACTTTCGCCCAGCCGCGTTATTTGCAGATCGATCTACCGTAATGTAATTAATGGCAAGTCTGCGTTAGTAAATGTTGTTATACTTTCGACGTATTTCGCATTTCTGCGTAAATTCCTTTCATAATTAAAAAAAAAAAGAGAGAGAGAGAGAAAAAAGATTGATTGGTCACATTTTTATTTTCAAGTTCTCTCAAAAATTGATTTTTTTTCCATGCGCGAAAAAGAATAAAAAAGAGAATTTTTGCATTTTTCACCTAGGCGTAGGTTACTATGCTAGACCAGTGCAAAATTATGCTTAGATGACCGAAGACTCGACGTCCACGGTGCGAGCGCTTGCGTGAAGCTCGAAAATGAGGGGGAGGCCGAGGGGGTTAGCAAAGTGGGTGGTGGTCTGGGGATGACGAGGGGCAAGGGGGTTGGAGCTGTGAAAGCGAGGGCGCCTGCAGTGACTAGCCTCCATCGATTTACCGTGCGGCGCCATCTTGCCACCCTACGCCACGGGGGTTGACCACCCCTCTGCCACCCCCTTGCCCCCCCTCGCCGCCGCCCGTCGGGGTCACCCCCCTCGAGGCAGAGGCAGACATTTTGAAAAATGATTCCGAAAGTCATCGTGGCCCGCACTGGCGTTTTTTAGCGGGCTCGACCCAGCCCGCCCGGCTCGCCCGACCCTCCCTCTCTTTTTCGCGCTTGGTCTTTCGCACTCGAAGAGCAAGGGAAGAAAAAGCGGACGCGCGACAAAAAGAGGGAAAACTATCGCGGCAAAAGACGCGGAAATAAATGAGCGCGTAGCGCGTTCTCGCCGGAGTCTGCGTGTTCTGGTTATTAAGCCTTAAGTGATGAGATTTTCGCAACACCGAGCACGGTACAGCCGTAGCAAAACGCGCCCGACCTTTTTGTCACATCGAGTTCGCAGCGATCGTTTTTTTGCCAACAGCAGCATTAATCATCGCGAACGTTTATCTGAAATCATTATGCTTGAGAATTTTAATGACAACAATACTTTTTTAATTTTTAATGCAGAAACATCGATGCGCGTAAGTGTGATGCATAATGTCGCGATGCATAGAAGTAGCTGAAATAGAATTTTCGTATGTATGTGTGTTTGTGCGACTTCTTTTTGAAATATTGACGACCAGGGAAAGCATGCTACTTTGTTTTATTTTAGTCTATATGGAGCGATATCGCGTCGTTGCGCCGAGAATTTATGATAACCCCTATATAACGCTGTGTCAAGCTATCTGCAATTATGCATACAAGTAGTTCTATTTGTGTTCAAATACTAAACGTTGACTTTCTGAAATTACTTACCTTCGAGAGACGGTCATTTCCGTAATTGCACAGCTTCGATATTACACAGAATGACTCAAAATTCGTGTCCGCCGCGCAGTTGACATTACTTGTGTGGACACTGATGTGAAATTAAATTAAATCTTTCGGAGAATGATTTTTGAATATCTCATTATTTTTCTTGCCGATAATTCGCGCGTTAAGACTAAACGAAATCACGAAGTACTTAAGAATATCCCAGCAATTCACTGAAAGGACGTGATATTTTAAATGGACGGTTGCAGCCTGTGGCTGGACATTCTGAATCGAAAGAGGCGAGGAACAAAGGTCGGACAGGAGAGAAAGATTTCAATCGCGTCTACCAATCGTGGAATAAACAATACGGGCTTTCGAGAATGCACAGTGCGGTCGATCGGCTCTCGATTAAATAGAAAAAAAATTCTTGTTTTCCCAAAAAAAGATCACCATTCGAGACGATGGCGTAGGAACAAGGGACCCTGAAGTCTCATGGGAAATGCGACGCCTGCAACAAAAACAGAAGAATATATAAAACACGATAAAAATAAGTCTACGAAAGATTAATCTATCAAATAATATTTATTTGCAACGCCGTTATATATTTATTGTTGTAATAGTGATTTAATAAAACCAACGATATAAGTTGGCGCACATTTTTAAATAACATCCTATTTGTATTCCACTCGGGTAGTACGCGATTTGCATTGCGACGAAAGTGTGTCAAAGAGAATTTGCGATACTTTTTCGAGCTTGTCACAAATGCAATATGAGAATGATAAGAATAAATCCAGATTAAATAAGGGCGCTGATGAATAAGAGAAGTAAAATATTTCAATGGGATTTACGAGTGTAGTAGTAAAGATAAGTATGGCTTAATTGATGTGCAATAAAGAGCAAAGGAGATGAAAGAAGTGGCGCAAATAAATAATGTAAAATAAATCTCATCTGGAAACAAGTCGATTCATGCACAGGTTATCACAAAAACAGGCTTCACGTTCGCATCCGCAATTGAATTTCGACGAGAATAATAGGCGATCGACAAATTTACAGAGTAGCGGTACATCGTCCACGTTGCGCAATTATATTTTTATATCGTGCGTTTTACATATGCTTTACATTTAATTAATGGATAGCTACGCGCCACGATAACAAGGGACGCATGCCCTTTTTTCCGCGTGCCGCGCGCGGCGAGAAATGAAAGAAAAAGTCCCGGCAACACTTTGAACTTGATTGAGAAAAAGAACACAGTGAAATAATTATTTTTAATCGCGTATCACACGGAGGTGTTAATTGTATCGGCGTCGAAATATCACAAGGTAATGACGTATGTTCAATTTATCGATTACATCGAGATTAATATTACATATAAAAAATAAGGAGTTATTCGAAGAGAATCGTAAGAAAAATTGCAAATTAATAAAACATTTTACAAATCAGGCTGACTACAACGTTCTTTTTTATCTCAAGTCCAACGTTTTACGTTCTTTTTCCACGTCAAATTTAATAAAAAGAAGTAAATAAAATAAGAAGTACAAATGACAAATGTTGCGAAGAATATGTAAGATCTGCTTGTCCGGCTAATACGGTAAAAAAAGAATTTCCCACATGATTGCCCTAAGACGCAAGAAGTAATGCTCGTTGGACCGGCGCAAAAATAGGTTTCGCGCTCGTACCGGTAATTGAATTTCGAGGAGGATAATGGGCGGCCGACAAATACGCGCGGTCGCGTTAGATCGCTTTCGATGTGTGGCGCGCGGGCATTCAGCCAGGCCAGGATGGATCCTTGATGGCTAGATTTAAAAAACCGTCCCCGTTTGCCACCCCCTCGCCGCGTCCCGTTCGCCGCGTATAGCCCCGTCGCCATGTGTTACGGGGGTGGTGGCGTTGTACGTAATGGTGGTATCGGCAATGGTAGTGGTAGTAGTCCAGTCGGCGGCCTCTATATAACTGATGGTGCTTCTGAGTGTCAGGGCCAGGCTGTCCACTTCTTTGCGCGAACGTGTGTGCGTGCGTGTATACGCGCGTTCAGGCGATTCGCACGTTGGCCGGTTTCTAAGCACGGCTAGGGTGCGAATTATATACGGGGTGTCACGGTGTTCCTCGCATTTTCTTTCTTATTATATTCTAGAACCACTTTAGAGACAATTTATCTTGGAAGAAATATCGAGAGACCGAACATTTTTGAATTATAGACGATTAAAGCGAGCTTCCAGATATTAAGGATGGATAATAAAAAATATTTTTTTTACTAAACTCTAAATTAGCTTTATTTCAAATAAAAAGAGTTTCTTTTTTGGACAAATCACGTATAATTTATTTATGCAATTATATATAATACGTTTTGTTATAAATATATTCAATGTTGAATGTTTAAATTTAAGGACAAGTTTCATATTATTTCAATCGAAAAATTCGTTAATAAAAGAAAGTAATCTTATGTATAATAAGACAAGATCTGAATTCTCATATCAATAAGAAAAAATAATATGTTTCAGATCGCTGACCGATGTGTTAACAACGACGATAAAATGTTGCAGATTACGGTGAAAGAGGGCTTTATTGAAAAGATTGCATCGTGATTAAGGTAAGGATCATGAAAGATAAGATTTTATATTTTCAAAATATACAATCTCGCTAGGAGATCAAACATATTCATCGGGAGTGCTAGTTTAATCCGTATTCTCGAAAAGATAAGTAATTCGAAATTCATATGTTGTGTGTGGTAATGATATAATCAATTATCTGATAATACATTCGAGGATTAATTAGTTTCTTGCGACAAAGCAAAAATATTTATCAAATTTCTTATCGAACTTCCGATGTAAATATCTTATTGATCCAATTTGTTTATCAAACTTTCGTTATCACTATCTCATTTAATAAAACTCTCTCTGATATACATTTTTCATAATTTCAAGCGTACGTCATATCGATTACGAGTTGTTAATTACTAAAGATTGATCAGTTTATCAAGCAAAAACTTCATCTGCTCAACGAATGTTTCTGCCTTATTGAAGTTATTTTCATCCGAAGCTCCGTGGGTTCTCGTCGTCGCGTGTTTCCGTGGGATTACCCGTTAAGCGGCGCAAGTAGAACTCCGGCTTCATCGGTGATATTGAAAAGGAAGGTGGGAAATGTGGTGAGCGCGCGGCAGAGGACGAAAATAAAAGAAAACGCAGTCGGTGCGACGAGTCAATTAAGGTCGATCGAGGAATCGTTCTCCGCCTACCGCGCGTACACGTGCATGTATAAATGCCTACATATACATATACATACATATATATGGCGGATCTATTGAACAGCGGATGAGAGCGGAGCCGCCAAGCGTAAACCGTGCGAGTGCGAAAGAGAGGCCGGAAGGAGGGAGAGTGCAGCGGGGATGTTCGGGGTCAAAACGTTAATACGCGTACACAGGAACGAATGAAGGAACGTTGCCAGGTCCAATCCTCCTGACAATAATCGGATTGATTAAAAGTCGCCGTCGTCCACCACCACATGAAACCGTCTCGTACGCGAGATCGTAAGCGAGTAAGGTGCGGTCTACAGACGCGTTTCACACACCGTGCACCGCGCGTGCGAAATCGCGTTCGCGCCGCGGCGGGCGATGAAAAGCGCCACGTCGTTACGTCCGCTTGTTAATGAGCTCGTAATTGCGCGCGGCCAGATTGCACTCCATGACGCGCGACCAGTAACGTAAAAATCGGCGCCAGCTGCAATATGCGGTCCACGATTCGGGGAATTGAGATATATTTTGGCGCGACTTGAATGCGGGAAGAAGTCCCGTGTATTCAGCAATAACGCCAGCTTGAACTTATCTCGCTGTTATCTCTTCCTCTGTTACGCACGTAGAGGAGGACGTTCGTTGGTCGTCAGGCAATCTCGTAATTATTCACCAGGAGACGCGACTGTATCAAAGCGCCGCTCTAATTCCATTAGGACCGAGTAAGATAACCGTGATTACGGCGGGTTTGAAAGGTGACCGAGGGGCACGGGGGAGACGAGGCAAAGGTGGGACGCGAGAGTCAAGGCGGAGGATCGATATTTTTGACTGCAATTTAGTCTGCATTTAATCAACGTTTAATCACCTCGTCAACCCGCCAAGTTAATCCGAGCGAGCTACCTACCGCTGCAAGCCGCCTCTATGTATGCCCTAGCACGACGACGCCATGTTTAAACTCATCATTATTCGGCGCACTAATAGAGCCGCACCGAGGAAAATTCTCTCGGGATTCTGACTCGCGTAAAAAGGTGAACGAGCCGCGCTGAATAGCGATCGAAGCCTGAAAGGCTGCATGTCCAAACCGGCGCGCCCAGAATCGGAAGAACGTTACATTTCATAAAGCTCTATTTGCGGTAAATTGTAAAATAAAATAGTATTTATTAGCATCTATTAAAGCGCGGTAAATCATGTTTCGAACACTTCACAGCATTATGGAATGACGAGTAATAATTACTCATATTCTTGAAACGTGAAAATTTATTAAATTTTATAAACATTTAAAAAAAAGGTTACAATAAATTACGATTGAACGTAAGATTCAACACTATTTTTTTCCTAAAGAAAAAATGTGTAATATGTTATATATACTTGGTAACATCACTAGAAAGATTCCTAAAAACAATAGTAAAACTGGTAGACCGTCCTTTTAATTGTGTAAAGAAATTAACGCAGTAAAGTCCACGTCGCATTTAGCCCTTTATGGGCCGCAGAGTCGTTTCGAAGGTCTAAATTACCAAGGGCCGGTCCTTCGAGTTCAGAACCGACCCCGTCTCAACCGGGGTTCTCCATTCCCTTCGGTCCCTTAACGCCCGGCGCGGCTGCCGACCTCTATAAATTCCCTCAGGATTTTTCTTTTCTCTACTTGCCTTAATTAAAGCCCACCCTTGCTAGCCGTACGACTACGCCTATGGACCCGCCCTTTCGCGTCACATTTACCCCTAGCTATGACATTTCCACTCCCGACAGGTACACGACTCAGACTAAATGTCAGACAGAGCGAAGGATGTCGAGCCTTTTAAAATTACGTAACGATCCACCGTTACACAGAAATACACTTGCGTCATGTTTCACCCTGTCATTCACAAGAAGCATAATTTCATTTTAAATGCCTTAAAAAGTTTCTTCATTCATAGAGTGAAATAAAGTATAATATACGTATGGACTTTATTTAATTATGAAAAAAAAACTTGAACTCCTTACAAGAGTAACATATCAATTGTTGAATTCAAATTCTACAGAAATACATATATATATATATATATATTTAACAATTTAAAGCTTTCTTCAGCTGCGTGGTTGTCTGTCAAGTACGCTGCATATACGTGGTATATTACTGCCATAAACAGACAGTTTCGTTTTAATTTACTTAAACATCTAAAAAAAACTTTGCATAAGTTTGCTCGGCCGTTTCGCAGACACCCGCTAGCTTCGTTATTTATTTGCAGAAAGTCCTCTCGCACATAGTGGAAATGCCATTTTCCGTCGTAGCTGGGAAAGTTTTGCGAGTCGAGGGCGTAAGGAATTCCTTAAGCTAAAAGCATACGTGTCCCCATCCCCCGGTTTAAAAACTTTCATCCCTTCTGCGCTGGCGTGGGGTGGTCGTGGAGTAGTTCGAAAAGTTTTCGCGCGCAAAAAGCTGAGCTTTTCGCACTTTTCTTCGTCGCCTGCGCGAAAGGATGCGCGCGGTATTGTCGAAGGAGGGTAAAGTCATAGGGGATGGTGGAGGTGGAGGTGGTCGTGCGATGTTAGTGGCGACGGTAATGTTGGGGGTGGCATCTGAGGGTTCGAAGAAGGAGCTGCGAGAGTGGGGAGATCGGCAGATAAGAGAAAATGAGAATGAGAGAGACAAAACGAAATAGCGAAGAGTGGGGATATCAACCCCTTTGCAGCAACTGAATAGGATATTAGAATTCTTAGGTGAATAGCAGTGGAATACTTCGACAATTAAATTTTAATGTTTTAGCGTGTGGGTTTAAGGAGAGGTAAACTTTTTTCGTCGACTCGGTAAAACGACGAGTCGATAAAAAGACGAGTTCTCTGTTCAGTTTTATATTTTGCACGAAAATTGTTTTCGCTTTAATTTTTTCATAGGAGAAATAGATATTGAAGAAAAATATTGAGAAAATTGTGTAAATATTCATAAAATCAACTTGCTAAAGTTTTATACTTGTGCTTTAATTTCATTTTTAAACGCATTAATAAAATAAAATATCTTACATAATTTGTTTATTATCTAAAATTAGAATCTTTATTTTTCTTCCAATAATTTTTTTCTCGTTAATAAATATCCAATATATAAATGTCAAAATCTAATCTAACATAAGTCTGCAAAGAATGTGTGTATTTTATCAACAAAAATTTCTTGCAATTATTTGCAATATGTTTATGTGGGATTAAACGCAACGCAAATTACCGATAAATTATATATTTTTGCAACAAGTTAACAGAAATTTAAAAGTGGTTTAAATTCATAGTATTTATATTATTCAATTCAAATGACGAGACGCGTATTGATCGATAACCATTTCAATTGCTAAGTAACGATAGATTTGTTTACAGTGAATTTTTTGCACCCATAAAACAAATTTTGCACGAAGCAAAAAATAGTTTATATCGCGCATCCGGGACGAAATATCTGGTTCCGGAAGGAGACGCGTTCTACGGAGCCGAGCGTCTCCATTTCGAAGTGAAGAGCTCTAGAAACTCCGGGAAATCGCGCCTTCTAGATAGGTGTGCTCGTTTGCATAGATGGATGCAGGTGCAAACGGGATTCTATTGGTAAACCGTGGTAGGTGATGGGAACACAGAGCGGCACCATCGAAATACCTATCTACAACGTACGTTAGTGCCGTGAAAGAGGATCGGCGAGCTAGAGCGAGCGACGGGTAGCCCGCGCGGTGAACTAGCTGCTATCCTCGAGAAGCTTTTGCAAACCGAGTCGAACTTGTCGCTTGCGTTGTGTGCGGTGCTGATGGTGGGGAAACTGGTCGGTCGATGCGCTCGGTCGCTGCCGGAGCTGCAGGGGGCTGTTTTTGCGGGTGTGGCTTAACGCACCCCCTGTCGTCCCACTGACCCTCGCCTCCTTGCCCCAGGAACCACCGACCCTCCTCACCGCGCTCAACTACCTACCACCCCCTCCCCCCTCCCCCCTCCCCCTCCCCCCGACCCTTTCTGCTCACCCGCGGTCCTTGTACTCGCCTTCCTTTCCCCCTTACCTATTCTCACCCGTCCCCCGCGAGACCCACCACCGGGCTGTCCGATCTAACCCCCGAGGGCGACTATGAGCGCGAAACTAGAGTCGCCCGATCGCATCTACGTGATCAGCAAAGTGTACTTTTCGGAAAATGCGCGTGAAATATGGGGGACGACTTTCCGCCACTTTTACGTGCCCGCCATACCGGTCGGGCCGCACCACTCCGACGAGTTTGTTTGTGTGTAGTCGATAGCGCGCACTATAGTCCTATTATTACCGGAGTTTCGCGCATCCATTCGCGAGATTAACTTCATGCTTAGTTTGACGCCGAAAGAAATTGTAGCTCTCTTTCTCTCTATCTCTCTCTCTCACTCTCTCTCTGAATGCCGCGGATATAATTCTACTCGACTCTTTTGCGTTATCTACTTTTTGTTTACGAAAATCCATAACGTGATCGAAAGCTGTTTTTCTGTAATGAAAAATATGCGTCTTTTAAATGACGACATCTAAATATCGTGCAAAGATTTGTAGATAAAGAATGACAACGATCTATTGAGTAACACATTGATCGATTCTTTCAGATGAACGTATTAATATGCTTAACAATTTTAATCAATCAATAAAACTTATATTAAAAACTTATATATTACTTCATCGATTAGTAAGATTTATAAGCGTACACTTGAGAAAAACATTTGATAAGATCAAGAATGTATGTGACTATTCACAATCAAAATGAGTCGACAAAATTTATCGCATCCATCACAATGTGATAAATTAATCATTGATGAAATCTATTACAACTTGTACAATAATAAGTTGATATATCTGTTAAACTTCCATTATAATTTATAATTTAAAAAATGAAAATTATGCAAAAAATCTTTTCCGATAATTACTGTTATTTTTTTATTACTTATTTATTTATTATTTTTTTACCCAACTAGATTTTTTAAATTCTTTTATTATTTACGAATACATAAAATATATAGTAATATTCTATCAAACATCATAAAAATGTCAATCTAAGATTGAATTTATCATTAAATATTTAAAATAATCATTTACAAATACAGTTTTCTTCAATAAAAAAATATCTTCGTCGGTTGTATTGCTTTATTATTATGTGGCGGGATTATCCTTGCGTTATTGATAATTACAAAACAATCATTAAGTTAATTAAACACGATCCGTAGTCATATCCGTATATCGTATTTGAATTAATAGATATGCATCTCTTTATAAATTAATTTTCCGAATAATCTTTTGATTTTTCTATTAATTTTCCTCGAGGGCAATTAAAACCGATCGATCAAATCCTTAAATTTATCAACAAATAGGCAAACTTATTTCGCAAAATAATTTCGGAATAATATAATCTAGATAAAAAGTGAGAATTAAGCAGACGAAAGTTCAACAAAGGTCTACTAAGAACAAGCAACGTTTTGCACATTACAAAGATAAGCGTGTCTACTTTTGTTTCCATGAGACATCTTAATTGTCATAATTTTTCTAATTAGTGCTTTTAGTAGAGGGATGCGTTTTCACTCTTTCGAGCTGACGCCTCGTCCACGTCGTCTCATTAAGACGCGTGTTGCAGCTGGAAATAGATAAAAAGGAACAGCGGGAAATATTCGTGACATTGAAACAACGTCGATTTTTATTGTGGACTGCTACGCGGGCCACGGCCGTTGCCCGACACGGTTTCGATTGTTGCTTTTCTCTGTCCTCATCCCGTTCCCTTTCCCTCTTTCCACTCTCTTTTTTTTCGCTCCTCTGCGTCGCGTCGCGACACACGAAAACAGCTGTTACTTCACCGCTGGTCGACCGCTGGTTCGCGACGCGTTCGGGCCGCGCGTCGCCTCTCCGCGCGGCCGCGCAAACGCGAGTTCGAATTCGCTCTTTTTCGTTGCGCGTGCCACACGCGTATAGCGTGCCGGTACTTCGACCTCCTACGGTGCATCGACCAGCATCCGCATACTGCACCGACGCGGCTGTAACGCGGTCGCATCACCTTCCGCACGGCCCTGACCGCGCGCATCGTATTTTTCGTGCGCGGAATCGGCGCGCCTCTCGAAAAACCATAACATCGCGCGCGAATGCATCGATAAATGTTCACGCGCGTTACAAATTGCGCGTACGCGTACGTAGAAAATAGGGGCGTCGTAGATTTCTCTTTCTCGAAATGCACGCTATGTTCCAAAGTGAAATCAACGCTTTCGTTTTTACGCGCCACATAAACGAAATGACGCAGGCGATAAAGATTGATACTTTTTTATTACGCGTGCATGGAAACTGGAGCTATATCTCGGTTTTTATGACAGACATTAAGTTCTCTGATTATTTTTCTAAATAATTATCTCTTTTGATGCTCTGCAAGATAATACAAAAGCGCGAAATCACACAAGTAATCAATTTATTATGAATAATTTATTATATATGTCCGATCGCGAGCTGCAGCTGGCTTTTCTTAATGAACGAGACCGAACTGGACATGTGCTCCAGGATGATGATTAACCATGTGACTAATTAGAAAAAAAAGCGAGTCTGCACTCAGAAGCGTAAACATAATTAGGGCCAATCGAGGGGGGAAGGGGGGGAATAAAGAAGAAAGGGTGACTGTTTGAGGACACACGATCCGCCCGCCTTCCTCCGGAGTCTACGATGACCGAGTGGTCATCGTTAATGGCGTCGGTAAAAAGTGTTTACACGCGCTTACAAAGACCAGGGACCCGCCCAAGATCGGCGCCCGACACGATGCCTTACGAAGCGGAAAGAAAATCTCACCGGCAAATTGAAGTGCAGTCGCGTGGAAATAATCGTTAATCGACGTTTTAATTGCGATCAATTTAATTAAAGTCCCGTCGATGAAAGTATATTTCAAGTTTGTGTTTTTTTAATACACTCAATATACATTAATCGGCGGATGATTAATATTAATGAAGAGTATCCTGTTATGCTCGCTACGTAGAAAACGGGAAATAAAATACCTGTTGGGAAAACTACCGTTTAATATTAAAAACTAAGCGTACCGCGCTTATAAATTATTTAAATGCATGCACATTTAATGTGTATGAAATTAGCGCTTCTTGCTCCCACCGTACACTTTCCGCGCATTAACATTATGAAACATATCTTATTTGCATTAAAGCGTGATGCGACTTTAATACGCCCATCGTCCCGTATCGGAAGATGAAACCGAAAAACGCAAATAACATAAAAGGTGTCGCTTGCGTGGTGACGAGCCGGTAGCGCGCGGGCATTCGCTAATCGCGTACGGTATTTTATTCGGACTCGTCAAGAAAATATTGGCCGAAATTGCCGGTGGTAATGGAGCAATTAGCGCGAAAACTGGCAACCAAAGGGAATCGGTTTGACAACAAAATTGGACGACACTTCCGGCGCCGCGGCAGCAAAGTCGAACCCGACAAATAGAGGCATTATTCACTGTTCACACGTTACGCCACATATACGGGCGCGTGCAACATGGAAAACGTACGTATCCGGCGTGGAAGGAGAACAAAAAGTGGGAATTCGTAGCCGCGGATAATCGAGTTTACCGCATGTTATAGAGCGTTAAAATTTCCGCGGGCATTCGATCGTTCTTCCACTCTCCCTCTCTCTCTCCCTCCCTCTCTCCCTTTCTCTCTTGCTTTCTCTGTCTGTCGTTCTGTCTCACCGCTTCGCTCTCCTCCTTGCGCACACCGCATCGCTGATGGAGACGAGCTCAGTGTCCGCTTACAGGTCGCGTCAATGGTCGAACAATCGTCGGACTATTAGCAAACTATTACAATATCGATGGCAGCCGATGGGTCGATAGATACGCGAGCCATCAGCTGTTGCGCTGATCGGATATCTCCGATAGACTGGGAGCTGCCACGGCTACACAGCCTCCGTCATCCCCAAATTGCTCCTCGTAGATCATCGGGTCCAACTTGGCAACCGTGAACAGTGCGATATATATTGCTCTTCAAAGATCTCCGATCTCTTTTTCCACAAGTTTATCCTTTACATTTTCTATATTAATGTTAACGCATTTCAAACATTTCTCTGCGCTTTTACATACGCGAAATGAATTACACGGGGTTTTGTATATTCGCAATCGCGTTTATTTCTCTTGGAAATATTTGAAATATTGCGATACGCATTCTTATGTATGCTGATTTTAATTTTATTATTTGGAATATTCAATCGCAAGGATTGTTTACAGAGAAAAGAAATTCCCGGCGCAACATGTGGTCGCCGGGTAGATTATTTCGTTGGCGGATCCGGTTCTCAGTGCGATAACAAATCGAGCGCTTTTAAATAATAGACAACATCGTTATCGCGATTGTAACAATTTATCCCGGTGGCTCGCTTAAAAACGTTATACAGCGTTAACATTTGCCTTTCGTTAATGTTACGCCGACGCGGCAATCACGTAACAATCGTAGCTGCTCTGTTTTCCTAGAACATTTTCATTATACATATTGTTTAATGCCTCTTTCGTTCGGAGCAATTTCATTGGGTGAAATTCCTACGTTATATCGCGCACAACGATATCGCCGAGTTGTGCAATTTTTATTGTCCCTCGAGTGGACGGACTGTAAAATGTTGGAAGAAAAGGAGGAAAACAACGCGACGTAAATGCAACGCTGACCTACGGCCGGTCCAGCCTAGGGAATAATTTGCCCAGTAATTCATTCCTGCTATAAAAATATATCCAATTAAAAACTCGAACTATCTGTTTCGTTTACTGCCCGCATCGCAAATCACCCGTTTTTATTGAATATCCGAACTTCGAACGCATTCTCGAGAGTAAAGAAATTCGTGCATTCGCTCATTTAAAATTAAACGTATAGTCTGACAATCGTTCGCAATAGTATGCCACATAAAGTTGAGCGGTATAAAATACAACCTTCTATTAATTTAACCACTTGTTTGCGTATCAGTCTGCGAATCTGTCTTCCAGGCTTCGCTTTGATCACGCAGCGGAACATTTGGATAAAATGTTAGCGACGGCGAAAAAAAGTATATAAATATACGATGCGGCAGTACATAAATGTAACCCCGACCTAGGGGAACACCCGTGGCGGGAAAAAGAGGCGGAGGAAGGGCGCGCGTGATGCGCCATTCGAAATCGATTCCTGCAACGCGGCGTTGCAGCCTTCGATGAACGGGTCACGACCATGGAAATATGAATGAAAAACGGCTCCGCGCGGTTCTTCGGGAAAAGCCCCGCTTGGAAAAAAAGGAGGCAAACCACGCTGCCTGACCATCGATCGGCCACGTGCTCGGCACCTGTTCGACTTTGCCGCCTTTCTCGATGCACCTTCTATAATACTTTCATTGAGATTCCTTCCGTTTCTCAGAGTGCCCGAGTTTTACACAAATTTATCAATTATTTTATAAAGATGTTGGAAAAACGCGTGGATTTTTTACCGCGACGCGATGTTTCGTCACTCTGAAGTAACGTTACTTGAAATTCACACTTGTGCTTTTATCGCGAAGAGTTTTAAGAAGCAAAGAAAGACGCTTTTAACCAAATTACAGTCAAATGATATTATCAACTGCTTTGCACGTACAAAGATTGTGTGTAAGGAGGATTATCGTGACTTTTATTTAACAAAAGCAGCGACTAAAAGGAAGGATTTTGCACGGCGACGTTTTGTCACGTTCCTTCCGCAATTGTGTTCCCTACCACGCGATGCGGAGAAATGTCGACCACCTCGACGTTTAATCATACTTAAGTTCCTGTTTGGAGAACGCTCCCGCGCTTGAATGTCAGACAGCCCCGTCCAACTAATTATGAATTTCTGTAGACCGCAATCAATTTTCCCCGGGAACGAAATTGCCGGTAAATTGGCGTCGTCGGAGCTGATGTCCAACTATGCTTCCGGACTATCCGTAGTGGTGCCCAGACGCTGGGGATCACGCTGGGCTCTTTGTGTTCCGGGGGTTACTATCGAGTAAGGTGGGAGGGAGACGAGCGGGCTGATGCCGGGCGAGCTTAGAAGAGAGACGAGAGATAGGGTGGTTTTTGGTAGGTGGGTTCTACAAAGGCGGGAGGGTGCCCGCGGGGGTGGACCTAAGCGAGGATAAAGGAGAAGGAGAAAGCACACACCATGGTGTGTGGCCCCTCTTGGGGAGGTGGGTCGGAGGACGATCAATAAGGAGCATCGCTGGTGGGGGGTCTTACCAGGACCTCAAGCTACCCCCCACGTTGTCCTGCTTAGGGTGAGGGTCCGCAAGAAAGAACCGAGAAAATATTCTGAAAGGGGTCGCCGTCGCGTATGTATGCGCGCACGTTGGTGATCTCAGTCCGTGAACTTTGGCTCCCACCATTGCGCGCATCGCACATATACACAGACACATATGTATTGTTCCGCAAACATGGACACGCGCGGTCCAGGCGGTCTCCACGTGTATCCGGAGACGATGGTGGTCGCGTATATGCGAAGTTACGAGGGTTGCGGAGACCGCGTCGGGAGAAAACCGAGAAAAATTCCGAAGGAAGGCGAGAGCCTGAGGAAAAAAAATTGTACGTGCAATTACCCATCCTCTCGACGCGCGCGGAAAAGTGGGATTCCTTTGGCCAGCCAGACCTCCTTTCTTTCCCACGGCGGTAGCGGGTTCTTTATGCGGAACGAACTAATCTCTTTTCTTCGGCTGAAAAAACCTCGCCACGACGTTGCGCCTCGTCTTGGGGGGGTAAGAAGCGTCGGATAAAAAGTCGTGAGATAAATGCAAATACGTTTTACGTATTACGGAAGCACGCGTCCTACGCGCGACTCGCTTGTTTTCTCAGGAAGCTCGGCGAGCTTTTTTGTCGGAAGTCGAGCGTCGTGCACCTGTTTGAATGTACCTTCCAGTAGACACATGTGGCGCGTTTTTTTTCTACTAAAATATGCGGTATTCAAACACAAACATTTTTATATTATTTTATATTATCCGCTGACTTGTAATATGACGTTCGATCGAACCATCGTATCGATTGATATAATTTCTTAAATTCTCGCGATTTTTCAGAACAGAAAGATTTACAATTATAATTATTTCTTCAAAAGCTAAATGTTGTTTTTCTCTCTAATCAAAATTTTTACAAGCAACATTATATATTTAGAAAACTATTTGAAAAGCGTCGCAATGGCCAACGTTTCTGGACGTGTTTTACAGCAAAATAAAAGTCTTTACGAGCGCTTTATGGTCGCTTCTGAAATCAAACCTAGCGATCGAAGTCCCGAAGGATAATCGTATAAAGACGCGTCGTCTGGCAATCACCCGGATAAAAAAATGACCGCAACGTCGTTACGGTCAGATCGTTTTAAATCTAATTTCCGACGGGCATATCGCGCTCGCGCGGTACACGATAAGGGACGTCAAGGAATCAGTGTCAATTAACAATGATGAAAGCAAAGGCTTGCCGCGTTACCGGAGATCGCGCATGAATATTCATTCCCGTTTGGAGAATTTAATAGATCACCGACACCCTCGATGAACTACGAAGAAACGAGTATGAGGATGGCAAAAAAAAAGTCAGAGCAAGGAGACGTCCGCGTGTGCGACGTGCGTGTGTTACCGCGATGTGGGTGCACGTAAGTGACTCCGTCGCGATGGAACATCGACGAGACGAAGAGGTAAGCGCATACGCACACGCACACACATACACGTATCGCTGCGTGCATGTACGCGTATACGGGCTTATGTGTACCCGGCGGAAGCGTCTAATCCATCGGGTGGGCATTGTTGTCAGACATATTGGGGTTTGTTCTTGAGGCAGCTCGAGGGAGGAGGTGGTGAAGGAGGTGGTGGACGAGGAGGAGATGGCGGAAGGTGGTCAGGTGGGTGGTTCGAAAGGGGGGTGGTGGGCCTCGGAAAAGGGGGAGGGGGAGGGTGGTTAGCTTTATTGATCTGTAAGACTGCCAACCTACGGACTCCATGCTTACCCGCTCTCCTCTTCGTTCTCCACATTCTCCACCACTGCCTTCTCTTCTCTACGGCGCCTACGTACTCGCTCTTTCTCGCTTTCCCTCTTTCTCTCCCTCTCACTCTCTCTCTCTCCTCTCTCTCTTTCTCCTTACTCTCTTACTCCCTCGCTCTCTCTATTTCGATTCTACCCGTCTTCTTCCCTCGCGCGCGGTTTCTCGGCCCTCGCAAACACGCACACCAATCCACATTGTCACTCTCTCGCTCGCGCCGTCCTCTGCCTGCGTCTCACTTGCCTGCGTTCGCCTCATCCCTGCGGTACGTCCCGTAAGCTCTACGTACCTACTCTAGCCACCCTTAACGCTGGCTTAGCAAGGGACAACCCCCGACCATCGCCACCGCCATCCACCGTCGCCGTTCCCCGCGGCCACCCACCGTCCTACCCATCACCGCCACCTCCCCCCGTCCCGCCGTCACCCGTGCCACCGTCTGCCCCTTTTCTCTCCTCGCCGACGGTCCTCCCGGATTCACAACCAGCTAACCAACACGCAAGTCGCTTAAATCCACGCTCAACCTAGTCTCATTGTGTTTGTGTAACGCCCGAAGACCGCACGGACAATGCGCGTTCGCCGTAACTTTCTCGGCGCTCACCTCGACGAATTTCCTCCTCTTGCACTTTCTTTTCCCCTTTCTTTTGCGCGGCTTCTTTCGCCGCGCGTACTATCGGATGCGCTGCCCGAAAGCCATTCTCTCATTCGATGAACGCTGATCGGATGCGAATTCGAATGGAGAATCGATCTGCGATCAATTTCCATCACGTTTAATTCACGCTCGTATTTAGATTGTCCTTACAAGAAGTAGCTAATACATACTTAAACGTCTTAATCGAATCGCCTCTCGCTACGATATTAATATCGCCGATATCGATTATATTCCTTAAGAAATTATACTAATTCTCACACATTAGCGCTTTGGAATTTAATTCAATAAAATTCCCAAGCAGGCTGCGGCGCGAGAATAAAACGGCATATTATTTTTCTTTTTTTCGAATAATTAAAAAAATAGCAATATTTGTACAGCTGTTCGAACAATATCGTCGCTTTGATGTCGCTGACACACGCGTATCGGGCAGTAAAGTCACCTGACGGTGCAACGTCCAAAAAATAATACGGAAAAAGAATCGACGAGCGTACGTGACAACCGTTAACTTTACAACTTTGCACCCGCGATATATATGTATATCGTTCTCATCCACCGTTCCCATCCGCTCTTCTTTCGTTCTCCCTCCCTCTCTCTCTCTCTCTCTCTCTCTCTCTCTCTTTCTCTTTCTCTTTCTCTTTCTCTCTTTCTACGTCTACGTGCCTTCATTCGAGAGTTACTGTGCACAGGATATAAGCGATTTCGAAACATTTCCCCCGCTACCATGTTCTCACTCTCCATGCGAGAGCTCTCCCCAGGCGTCCGTCCACCTCCTCGGGTCTTCCTACTCCCCCGCGCATTTTTCTTACGTTCCCCTTTCTCCTCTCCGTCGGTATTCTCCGGCTTTCCCAACCTTCGTCGACCATCGTCGGCGCACGGACACACGCACGCGTCGATGAGCACGCTGGTCCCTCCTATGACGTGAGATTAAATTCTAACGGGCCAGCTCCCCAACGTGCAGGCATTTTTCTTAGCTCGCCGGGGAAAGGACTACGGCGCGCCTAAATTAATACTCACTCCCACGTAGACGCCGAGGGTGGACACTAACAGCCGTGGATCGCGCGTATACAAACACGAGTGCATAAGCTTGGACCGCGCTGGCTGTGATGGTGCTCGCCATACGGGCATTTCGACCCCCCGTTGAATTTCTAGCGGCCATTATTTAGCGCGCTTAGAACTTGCTGCCCGTGGGGTAATGGCGCCCTTCCGTACACCGTACGTAGACCGTATATACCGGTAGGATAGCCAACGGGACTACCAGAACGGAGACTACAGGATGGTAAGAGGAGGAGGAGGAGGAGGAGGAGGAGGAGAAGGAGGATGAGGAGGAGGAGGAGGAAGAGGAGGAAGAGGAGGAGGAGTAGAGTTAGGGGTTGCAGCACGGCCTCGCAGCAATCTGGGAATTCCTGTTAGTTCTTTGGGCGTAATGACTCAACCCTTCCCGACGAAATTACGGCAAGAGAGCGCCGGATGAGAAGCGAACGGTGATTACGCGCGGCGACGATAGGGGCACACATACCTGTCTGTACGTAGCGCGCCGGGTGCAGCAGCCGGAGTCTTGGGAAAAGTCAAACGAGAGATTTTAAAGCAATTAATTAAGGCCGCGGCGGAAGGAGTTCTTCTATTATCCGCGCGAGAGCACGTGAGGTCGTTTCTCGCGATGAATTTCAGCGGACACCACCTGAAGGCAAATACGAGGAGCCGGAATTACGTAATGTTTTCATTACTCCGCCGTACAGAGCTCCCTTGCT
Source organism: Linepithema humile (assembly GCF_040581485.1). Taxonomy (NCBI): domain Eukaryota; kingdom Metazoa; phylum Arthropoda; class Insecta; order Hymenoptera; family Formicidae; genus Linepithema; species Linepithema humile. The sequence continues at coordinate 24,247,407 of NC_090130.1, forward strand.
TAAATAATCCTCGATTTAATACTAATTATCCACGATTTATAGAACCGTTAGTCGCGGAGAAATCTTTTCATACTTTGCGTAATCTTTAAGAACGAAGACGTTTGTTGCGGCGTTTAGATCTTCGACACGATGCTCGTGTTGCAAAAATATTCTTATACTTTTATTGTATACTTTCACTTTCAGTTAGACGAGATACGAGAGAGTCGGGAAACGACTTTTTTTAACATATTTTCAAATATTTTAAGAATTTAGATTAAATCTTTTAGATAATTTTATAATATTTTTGAAATGTTCGACATTTATTTTTATCGTTGGAGCAATTTTTGTTAAAATGTGAGTTTTGTCGTGTGAATAACTTTCCCTTTTTCACAAGCTCTTCTATGAAAAAGATAAACATCAAGAACCATTGTACCTCGGTGGCTTGAGAACGGTTCAACGAATCTAACATCGCGTTTTCTACTCAGAGTGTACCGCTCCGGCGGACTTAGATTTAGGGGCTGCTAGTTGGAGGCAGTTCGCGGGGGGTGGCGGCGAGCCCGGTGAGCCGAAGGGATAGAAGAGGGGCGAGGTATATGGGGGGTCGACGAGGAGGGAGGGTCGGGTTGGTTCACATTTACATAGCGGACCCGGCAGGACTAGATGACTAGGCGGTGGGATATTAAGAGGGAGAAAGGGGGTAGGTGGTGGCAATTCTGGCAACATGGCCGCGACCGAGCCGCGCGACGTACACCAAGGGAGCTCCTGGAAAAGGGGGAGAGGGTGGCTAAATTTCCTATGCCACTGCCGCCTTCTCTCGCATCGACCACCCACCTTCGTCAAGCCACCCATCGCCACCCACTCCCACCTTCCTCCCTCTTTCGCCCGTCGCCGGGATGAGTATCCCATCCCGGAGTCTGCTTAGACGCGATTTCTCGGACCTAGCTTTATTCGATTATTAAGGACCGCTATTGGATTAAACGCGATTCCATTCCACGCGTGGTTCTGCGACTGATTTCAGCGCCTGCCACCACCCACACCCGGCTTGCCTAACTTCCTCTCGCTCTTTTTCCGACTTCCTGTCTCCGTTCGTTCGTGCCACGCCGTTGATTGGTCTCGATGTCAGAGGGGATAACTTTCCTCCACGGATACGGCTTGCCGCGTTTTAGCGCGGAATGGGGCTCGCGAACGGAAAGGTTAGCCAATTAGATCCGCGACCGCGCGAAATCGGGCATGCAGCGACGAATTGCAGCGTGACAGAATTTCTCGGGATATGGACACGTTCGTTCGTTCGCGAAACCAATCTTTTTCACTCTAATACCCTTGCTTACACCGAATAATTTTTATATACTTCTATATGACGTTAAACTCCCAATTTATTACATTTATTGCACGATGTTAAAATTCTAGGTGGTTTCAAGATTTTTTCGTCCATTTCTATCCGCTGTTTTCTCTGAATATTCAGAAAAATCGATGTCCGAATTCATTCCGTGTCGTAATGTACTTTTACTTTTTCCCAAGGTGCATACATTACCCCGCAATCTGCGAAGCTTCGCTGTGTGCGCGACGACATTCAACTTGCGTCGCAAGGATAGATCCGCATTTTTTCCGCGTGTTCACCGACGTGCGCCGCAACATTCACGATGTGTTCTTCGCGCGCGAGCGAGGCGAACGTTAATCCCCGTCGCTGTAACTTTCAACGGCGGTAACTCATCCGATCAAAACCGTGAAACTTGGAGGCACGAGGCTTAGTCCTAATTTAAGGGTAGAAGTGAAAACCACCCCTGCCGGCGCTAATTTAAGGCCGGCACGGCCCGCTCATTTGTTTTAACCGTTCTCCCGCGGGAGACTCGGGGGGGCGGGGAAAGGGAGAGAGTGAAAAAGGTACGCAGGTTTGCGGAAACGAGAGACAGAGAGACGGAGAGGACACACGGAGTTCGATAGAGAGAATCGGGCGCGAGGGTGAGAACGGGGGGAGGGGAGGAGAGCGGATGGACGAAACGCGGTTTAGTTTAGTTGCAATTCGCGCCGTGGCAGCGACCAGCTTTGAGTTTGCTTTTACATTTTGAAAATGCGCAGGTCGGTCATCGACAGGCGATACTGTTTGATCGTCAGATCAACAGTTTCGGGATTAGCAACGTTTTTTTCCCCCCAGAAGTAGCGTTTTATCACATTTGGCAAAGTGGATAAGGGTAAAAATTTATTCATTTGACAATATTTATCCGCGAGTGAATTAATTCGTAAATAATTCGGACTAACCTTTTTTTTTGTATGCAACGCAGAAGGAGAAAGTTGATTTTACAGTAATGTGCTCATCTGGACAATTTATATATATATATATATATATATATAGTAAGAATATCTTTTCTCCTCGTTTCGCTGCGCAAATACGAGAACGACGACGTTCTACATTGAAGTATGCAATAGTAAACAGTGAAAAAAAGAGCACGATGTGACGCGCGATGCAGCGTCCGAATTTAAGCTCTTTAGGCTGCTTCGAGGTTTATCGAATTCTTCGATCTTTTCTCGTTTTTTATTTCGCCGTTCCATCATCCCGCAACGCGTTCTTTTTTCTCACTCGTCGAGATCACTTTAAAGCCGCTCTCGCCGGCGCCGGCGTCCCGGCAGCGTTCACTTTTCTTCCTTTTTCCTGCATCTGGCCTGCGCGCGCGAGCCTTCTCCTTTTTTATTCGAACGAATCGCTCAGAATCACCCCGACGTAACGGAATTAACTCGCGATTTACCGATTTATTAGCACGCCAATCTTCCTTTCTTTTTAAGCGCTTTACTTGTGTATGCTATTTCCACTTTTTCTGCTTTAAGGATGTGTCAATCGGCAAATATCAGGAACAAATCAAAGAGAAACAAGAATCTAGGAAAAATATTTCCGCGTAACTTCAACAGTAATAAGCAAATAATATGTTGATATGAATATTGGCGTGTCTTAATTAGCTAAAAGCTGAAAAAAGTCTTACAATTTTGGATGTAAAACATATCGAATTAGTAATAATTAATTAAAAGGCAAAACTTATCAAAATAATGGTTTTATTACATACATTTAATGAATGTGATGTATAAATATATATATTTTATCATAATTATCAAACAAATATAAGCACAAAAAATGATACAAGAAGATTGTATTGTAAGATTAACTGTAATCAATCAATTTTTAGAAAAAAACTTTATTATTTCAATCATTTTTTTTTCTAGAAGTGTATATCTTTTTTAATTTTTCTAATTAATGTGTCTCGATAGAAAATGACAATGTACATTTAGTAGATGGAAAGGCACGAACTACTATTGTCACCGCGATCCTAATCTCACGCCAATGTAGAGATACCCGATATAACATCACCGTGAATATCTACACTCACCTCGTGAAATATAAATCGGAGCGAAAGATTATAACACACGAGCGTCCATATTTTGTACAATGCATCAACTCGCGCGATCAGAAGAATTCTTTGTCCGTGGAATGTCAGCCGGAGATAGAGCCCGACTCTACTCTCTTTTACCGAAAAAACCTTCGTGTTTCCGTCTCTTTGACTACGCGACCGCGACGACACTGAGAGCTCAAAAGCGCCAAAGGCGATTCGCGATCCTTGCGATCGCGTGAATCGCTGTCGAATCTAAATATCAAAGGGCTTCGCCGGCGAGCTTGAAAACCTGAATGACGGCTGGGGGTCCTCTGGTCCAGGTGGGGTCTGCACCGGTTCGTCTGGTTCCTTCCAAAAAACTGGATCACCCATCCGTCCACTGGGGGGCTGCCGCCGTTACCGTTACAATGCATCCCCGCAAGAGATGTAAGCATCTCTCGCGGTCCAGCGACGTGTTCTCGCGAGAAAACGAGTTCTCTCCCTGGGCGAAACGCGTCATCCCTTACGCCGCTTTGTGGAGAAACGAGTCCGCGGTGGTCCACAGTTTCAAAACTCGTTTCGTGATAAACGGCTGCTGCTCGTTTATGCCAGACAGAAAGGACGCTAATTCTCTAAAGATCGCTTCTCGAAATAGTCCGAAACGTTACGCTTCTCGCAGTAGAGTCGAAGGGAAGGAATGTCATTGTAGTATATCGATCCAGTTATAATTTTATTTGGTTAATGAATTTATTTTATTGGATAAATTCGTTTATGAATGCATTTAATACTTTATTTATTTGTTGAAATGTTTGCGTTTATGTGAAAAATATGATATCTTTCAAAAGAAATGGCGATATATATATATATATATATATATATATAATATTTAGAAAAATGCTTTAATTTTAATCTTGATAAAATATTCAATATTCCAGAATTACAGCATATAATAATGCATTCAAACATTTCTCTTTCGTCGCATCTTGTTTGTAGTGAAATTCGATTTATATTTTTAGTATATCAACAAATTTCACATCATCAGGAATGATGCAGCGCAATTTGCATACGAAAGAATACGTTCATCTTAAGCTATATGCGTGAATCTTACATGGGAGTCCACGGGAGAGAAACTTGTTTCGTTAAAGACGGCTGCTCTTTTTCCAACCGGTCTTGAGAACAAGATCATCTCCAAAAGTTTCAACCGTCTTCGAAAAACAGAATCTAACCGTCACAAAGATTGTCTCTTATTCAAGTCTTACTATATTTTACTGCACGCAACAAAGTTTAAATGTTATATTCGTCTCTTCTTCAATAAACTAACATTATATTCCCGTGTCGCAGCGAAAATTGTCGATAAAGCTTCGCGAACGATCGTGATATGGCATTTACTGCAGTATCGAGATCGCGAACGAGAGAGATGCATCTTGGGTGTCGTAAAGCCGATCGGTGTACGTGCGCGTCATTGCAAATGAAGGTGCTACACCTGGCTTTATCCGAGACAATAAAAAGGAATGACTGGCTGGCCGCGCGGTTATTGGATAGCTCTCGCCGCAAATGGTTAATAAAGCTCGAAGAGAGCGAGGATCGTCCGTGAGACGCATGTGGGAAACGGATAAGGTTGGCGTTAATGACGCCCGCATGCCTGCCCGTACCTTTCTCGTAGATGAGCGCTGGTAAAAAAATAAATCGTGCCCGCCCTCGCTAACCCCAAATCTTTAGCACCCCCTTTTTCGTTTTTTCTTGATGTATCAGAAACAGCCAACCTTTTTATAGTAACAAACTTTTATATATGTGATAGTCTTTGTCACCGTTAAATATTGCACATATCTAGATTCTTTGTAGCGTTTCGACGAAACAAGTATCTCCTAGAAACTGAAATATATTGCAGGATATCAAAGATTGCCGAATTAAAAGAAAGAATAATAAAATCTTATTTTATTATTAATTTTTGTGTTATTAATAAATTTGAACAGAACTGTACTATTTAATTGTTTATTACAAAAATATTAAATGCTGAATATTACAAAGTTATGAAAGAGAATGGCATCCATTTTATCGAAGCTGATATTTTTCAGTCCATATTTTTCAATCTGCCATGAATTATCATATATTCTGCTGTATTCTGCTATATAATTTATAACATACAGGGAAACGTGCGCAAATTCTTTTGCCGCATGCTTGACCTCGTTATCGTGCTGCATTGACAGTTGGCAGATCGAGCATTCGCAGCGCGTCGCGATAGAAAATTGTAAACTCATCGATGTTGACGCGAAGCGGAAGACCGAAGATATTGCGGAAGGAATCACTCGATTGGAAATTATTCGAACAAGTACGAGAGCCCGTGGCTGTAAAGTTCGAAAATTGAAAATTTCTGTCGGGACGTTGTAATCGGCCGTTGGCTCGGATCGGATGAGGGTAACACTGATGGGTGGCGGTCGGAGTTGGTTGAGGGATGGCGAACTGTCGAGCTAACGGACGAACGCGCGAGCGAGTGAATAACCACGAACGAAACTTGAGTGATTTATGTTAATTCGTGTTAAATTACTTTGTTCGGTCGATGCGGTCCAAGTTATGTTTAAAAGTTGTCCGTATCGATGCGGAAAAATCGCGAAGACAGATTTCGTTTAGAGTGCGAGTGAGATTTTTTGTAAAGATTTACAAGAGTAAAAAGCTGTACTTATTGTTGATGATATTAATAATGTCCAACAGAAGAAACGATACAGGAAGAACGATTATCCACATTACGTATTATATATTGAGATATAGTTCGACAACATTGAATATTCAATGCGATGCGTTCAACAAGGTTGTTTAAAAATTTCGCACACAAAATTGTGAGGACCACTTCGTAGTACGTTTCCGAATGCAAAGGTCATTCCGTTGTATTTCATATACTTGAAATTTTCAAATGCGTTTCATACGTCGCGTTTCACATACGACATACCGACGAAAAGCGAAAGTTTGACGTTGCTTATTATTTCATGAACTTAGTATAATCATGGAGCGAAAGAGAGCAATAGAGGAATATGCGGAAATGGGTTCTCGTAAATTTCGCGGCAATTTAAAATTACACCACTGGAGGAGAAACGAGAAGGCAAGAGGGGGTGACGGAGATATATTCTCAGTGTCGGGCGCATTCCGGATTTCCCCTATTAATACCAAACTTTGGCCGTCCAAGACTTTTTTCTCTTTCCAGTTATGCCGGCGACATTCGTCCTCATTATTCCGCGCGCTCCGAATTTACTGGGCGAGACTGGCTCTAAATTTGAGCACACGCATTCCTTGAATTATGAGTCCTTATAACACTCGCACTTTGCATTTACGGCTGCATATAATTACACGTTAAAATATGTGGGCAATATTCTTCGTAAGTGTAGCATTCCTTGAAATTATAGCGCAACGTCGGTGCAACTGTTAAAATTTTTAATACGGCTAATGTTATAAATAGCATAGTCAAGAGTATATTAAAAATCCACGCTAGTAATCCCGCGTCTTTAGTAATTTTCTATACGACTAAGCAAATCCGCGCGCTTCCAATCGATCACACATAAATTTCATATGCGCTGAGCGTGAACGCACGCTGCAGATGTATGTTTCAACGTTATCTGCGCTAGCAGCGAGGAATTAACATATCAAAAATATTTTATGCTCAAAATAAACAATGCGAACGTTGACATTCGTTCGCGCGACACCCTGAATCTTGTTAAAATTAGTGTGTGAGAGCGTCTCGTGCGCGAAAAAAGATGGATTCCGCAAATATTTGCGCTTCTTCGTTTTAATTAAAATTCACGCTCGCAACCTGTCAATTTATAATTAACTTCTCTGTTTAGTGTCATACACGTAATCGGAACGTAATAAATGTATATCGCGGAAATTTCTTCGGAAGCATCGGCGTGGATTAAGTCGCGCTAAACCAACATCCGATAACCATCGGCGCGGGCTTAATTACAAAATAATTATCGCCGAGTAAGAACCGTGCACGGTCGGCGAATTTTACACTCGCTCATCTCGCGAACCCGACGCTAAACGTATAAATATCAAAACCGCGGTGGTACTCGCCTACTCCTCCCCCCCTCCTTCCTCCCAGCCACCCCATCCGCCACCCATTCGCCACCCGTCCAAGCTCCGGCCACAAAGGGATATTATCGTAATGCGCATTATTAAAAGAAGCGCGGGTGGGGAGGGAGGGGACGAGTGCTGAAAACTATCGCGTAATGTAACGCCGATAAAACAACGTACGAGTGCACAATAAACGTCCCCATGGCGGACTCGTGTTCACTTTGTATTTTGACGAGCGTACACGCGGTGTACCGACACGCGCGCAGCGCGGGCGAGCGCGCGAGAGCACGGGTAAGCGGAGGCACACACGCGCGCGCTCTCGCCCTCTGTGCCATTCGTAACGTCGGCGTAACGCTGTAACGCTATGCGAAACAACGCCAGCCCCGGCGTATTCTGCCCGTCGTCGTGTTGTAACTGCGCGTTGTAACGGGCACCGCAATATGATGAACGATGAATAATAAATGGCGCTGCCGATGAACAACAAAACGGTGCGAAGTGTACCGCGAATAATAATTGGCAACCCTTTGGCTGTGTGTGCTTGCGCGACGACGAGCGATCGACGGTGCCGGGGAGCGGGGGAAAGCGGCGGACGGTGGAGGCCGCGGATGGACGCGGCGTGACGCGGCGGGGGCGCGGCAAGAGCGTGAGACATTGATTGACGATTTTAGTGCGGGCCGTTTTCTCCGCCGAGGATTTAGATCCGCTTCGAAATCGGATGCGTCCGGTAACGTATCTTCTTCTACGCGGAATAAACGCGCCGCCGCGTGCCGCGCCGCGCCGCGCCGCGCTCAATCCGCCGATCGAGCGTCGACCATCCCATGCATGTTTTTATATCTACACGCAGCTCCAGCGAACCGGCCAGATATATACGCAGTTTTTTGCCGTTTCCGCTCCGACAACGACTAAAAAGAAATACTTGGACCGAAATGTATAGGATATAAATCCAGGTAATTGTTACAGTGTGGAATAAATGTGGTACAGATGTATTTCGTAAATAATAAAATTAACATTCATTACGAAATCGCGGAAAAGATAGAAATATTCTTTTAATAGCAATTTTTTAACTTTTTTTCGGAGAATGATAATTATTAATTTCACCGTTAAACAGTCGTTATAGTGCGCAAAACAGCTTTAATTAATCTTATGTAATTTATTAGAGAGAGGAAAAATGTGAAAGACGAGAAGCGTTTATTTATTCTACATTAATAATATCTATCGCATTTATTTCATATTTCGATAAAGAGAGACCGCGCCGCGACAAATGTGTGCGGCTTCGTGGCGGCTTCGTTGCCGCTGCGACACGCACACAGCGCAAATTGCCGTGGCGTGACAAAAAGAGCCTTGGCGCTTAACTATCTAAACTTGCGCATTAAAAAAGAGGAAGCGACTCTTTCACGAGTGGATGCATTACTCGACGCGAGCCGACCTTTTCCATTCCCGGCGGGAGCTTGTCGCGAAACTTTTCCTTGCCCGACTGTCGAAGACGTCAAGCCCGCCTCGAGGATCGCGGACAGGCCTCGCGCGACAGCAACGAAACGCGGGGGGGGGGGGGAGTGCGGGGCGCGATGCGGGGTGAGAGAAACGCGAGAAAGTCGGAGCAGTAAATACGACATGTGAAAGAAGGAGAGACGATAGCGAATAGACACGCAAAGAGGAGAGAGAGGTAACACACGGTCGGCGAACCAATCGCATGCTGCGCCTGACAACCAGGCGACTACTATACCGCACCATTGCGACCATTTGAGTTTCCTACCGCGGTCTCTGTCTCTCCATCCCTCTCCCATCCTCTCGCTCCGGCACCACTATCGTACCTCTATCTATCTATATTTCGCTCTCGCTCGAGCTTTTCGCTTTTCTCTCTTCGTCTCGTTCGCTCGTCTCTACCTCTTCGTGCCGCCGCCGCCGCTGCCGCCGCCGCCGCCGCCACCACCCTCCTCCTCGTACCGACCATCCTTTCTCGCTCGCACGCTCGCCTCGCGTTCCTGTATCTATCTTTCTGTCTCTCGTATCCTCTGTTCGCCTTCCTCCCTCCTCGTCTCTCCCGCGCGCCGCTCAGTCGCCGTCTCGCTCGCGCCTCCATCGAACCGGCGGAGCACCGGCCGATTTTGCATTTAAATTTGGTAAATTTGCCGGAGTTGGCAAATGAGCTGCGGGCATGGTGTCTAATACTCGCGCACGAGCACGGCCGCCGATACACTGCGTCTAATGCCTCTGGAGAGGGTACGCGCGTACAGTCCTCCGCGAAAGTCGCCGGCGATCGCAAGATGCAATCTTCCAGGATGATCTCGTCGTAGACGAATCTTGAAAAAGGCAACATGTAGTATTTTTAACAATGCGATCTCAAAATTGCCTTCGAGACAGCTGGTGTGCAAAGTGCATTGGAGTAATATTTACTCCAATGCACTTTGCACACCACTTTAAATAGATGGATAGAAAGGGCACAAAATAGCCTCACCACCAATTCAATTATCCTGATTCGATTAATGTGATAATATTTTAATAAATATTAAGAAATAGATAGAGCAGATCTATTTAAAGTTTCTAAAGAAAATTCTTGTTTAATCATTGCTGATACGTCATTAATGATGTACAATATTGATAGATGATGTGATAGATACAGAATTAGCACTTGTATTAATTAAAATTCGATCTTACCGTCATTCGCTGTCATTCAGTATTTAAATCTTTGATCTATATACATGCCGTAAGTTATGTCAAATAATAACAAACCGCAAATCAGCCGAGAAAACACTTGGTGACAACTGCGCGTGTTAACAAATCGCTTTCATAAAATATTATCAAATAAAAAGTCGCAGCGATACGATTGCGCGCGCATGTAAACGGGTGACGGGAGGAGGGAAAACAGTTTCATTCATGGGTTCGACGCATTTTTTTTACTTTCCTTGCGCGCAATAAATCAATCGGCGATAAGCTGATAAATTCTGTACACGCGCGTCGGCGCCGGGCAAAACGGGACGGTTTTTGCGCGGGACTGTACGCACCTACACGTGGGAAATAGTGCATAGGAAATGCAAACGTGTAGCGGAGAACTTCGGACAGCACCCTCTAATTTTAGCTTGCAGAGGGCAGCACCCTGTCATGCCTGTACGTGTCTGTCCATGTTGTAAAGTTGCGTTCCATCCTCATCGTACAGTCCTCTTTCCAAATTCAGTCGGAACAACGCCCGAAAACCCGGAAGCGGTTTCATGGTCGCAGACGAACCGGCCACCAACGTGTCTCTGTCGAGAATGTCTGCTACTAAAGAGTCGTTTCCAAGACCGGACCTGATTGGCGAAGTTCATCCCGTCTGCAACAAAAAAATCACCGGCTTGTGAAAAGACAGCGTGGGATAATGATCGAAGAGCGAGATCCGCACGCTGCGTCGGCAGAAACATTTCGACGTTGAAGGATCTTCCTTTTCAAGATCTGTCCCTTGATTATTTAACTTGGTCGTAATTGTTTTACACGCGTCCGCATTACGGCGGAGTCGTGCCGCGCATAAAATATTTTTTGAAAAAGCGGATAATACTCTACCACGCAGGAAGGTACGTAGTCGGGGAAAAAATGCGCCACGGTATTAAAATTTCACTATCGTATTACCCGCTATGCGCCCAGCCGACGTCACGAAACGTTGCATTAATCCACGGACGTCTGTCCAACGTTTCAATGAGAGCGAAGAAAAGGGAGTGCTAAATTGGGATACACGGCGCGAACAGGAGGGTGGGCGAGAGGGGCGAAAGAGAAGCCGCTATAAAAAAGACTGTCTAGATTCGCTTTAGCGAGTTTTCCAGGTAACTTTCTATCGTTGCCTGGCAGCGCAACGCCGTCCGCTAATTAGCTCCGCGCGCGTTACACATAAAAATAGAGACAAATTCGGAAGAGTGCATTCGCGACGTTAAGACGCGACTTCGGCAAGTCCGATGTGTCATGATAATTAATTTTTCACCGTAATGCTATAAAAAAAAAAGTGCATCATTGATGCAATGATGAGAAAAGCATTTTTTTTCGTATTTTGAAAAAAAATGCTGAATCAATTCTCCGAATTTTTTCTCATTCTACGCGGCATTTCGTTCGCGGAAAGAGCTAATTTATTAATAGTTTCTGAAACACACTCGTAAGATGCAGATTGAATCGCATTACCATTCGATTGGAAACAAGAAACCGGGGGATGATGAGCGGCATGTGGGCGCCGGTTGCGTCCTCGTGGCGATCTCGTGCTCTTGTTTCTAGGAGAAGGTATCATCATTTTTGCCGTTCCGCCGAGTCTCGAACAGCGACGCAGCACGTAACGTAACGCGACGTAACGTAATACGGAGAAATAATAGGTTGATGAGGGGTGGAGTTGGGGGGTTGAGGAGGGCGAGAGGGTGGGCGGGGTGGCGGTCGCACGGGAGAGAACGAAAGGACGGGGATGAGGGCGCGCGAGTGAGGCGCCTACGGGGAGACAAGGGGGGTTTCGGTGAAGGCAGAACGGGGGCCTGGGGGTGCCGGCGTCCTGTTCATTATGCAACGACGCGACTGCACGTCCCCCCCGCGCGCGCGCTACTCTCTTCCACTCCACTTCATCCCCCCGGCGACGCCCGCCCCCTCCTCCCCCTGCGACGTCCCACCCTCCGGAACAACGAGCCACGGTTCTCCGGTGCAGCGGAGAACGGGCGCAAAGTACAATCGGGAGGCCCCGCGGTTAATGAGTCGGCCGAACAAAGCGAAAAACCGTCCATTAAATAATGCGCGATGCAACGTCGGCGCAGCCGCGAAGCGCGGCTACGCGCGAAATGCACGGAAAAGGGAGATGCTTTTTTTTCGAAATTTCGACAGCCGCGAGCCACCCTCGGTTTCCGTCCTCCTCCCTCCCTCCCCCCCTCCCCCTCCCCTTCCTTCTAACGCATCCTTTGTGAATTTTTTTTTCCCTTCAAATAGTTTGAAAGATGATGGCTGGCGATAAAAAGCGAGGCGCAGAAATCTTGAAAAATTGATTAGAGACAGCGGTTGTTGGCGATCGATACGGATGCACCGAAACGGAAGTTGCGGAGCGACGATCGGCGTATGACAGACGCATTTAATATCGCTTTTAATCTTCGGGATTTTTAATGGTTCTATCGTGGCCCATTTATCCCGGCGAACGTTGCAATCGCGATCGCAAGAGACAGGGCATATAATTAAATGCGAAAGTTTGTTAGAACTACGAGCAGCGTTGTTACTCACTTGTCCCGTTCCCTGATAATTACCGCGATGCATTTATTCGCGTTCTCTCTGCAACGAGCGCGCTGGCTGGTTATGCTTTTGTAAACCCTTTGAGTGGTTTCTCCGAGGAACAGTCGCTCTGTATGTTCCGCCGCATTGTTGTCCTTTTAAGCTCTAAGGATTTCTAATGCGCCGCGCGACACTGCTCCGCTAGCATGCCGAAATGCATACATATATCCAAGTAATTGCTCGTGATTAAATAGCGTTATTAGGATAATTGATGGCGCTGTTGCGTGTACGTAGAAAACCGCAGCGTTTACTTTTCAAAATAGCGCCACGACCGGCGATAAAGCTTTTTATTAAATAATAATTTACGCTTTGTTTGTTTTAAATTATAATATCTGATCATATCGATACATTTCTACTTATTTTAATATTCCTGAAATTCAAGCAAGATCGATCGAGCAATAAATGCAATATATCTTTTTAGCATCGTTAAAATACTTGTTTTCCGTTCCGTTGTTGATCAATATTTAAGACACAATTAAACGCTAATGTTAAACGTTGCAGATAAGTTGCGCGCGAGTTCAGCTGTCGGACTTTATATAAAAAACGTACAATTATAGTTCGGACGAAAAAAAAAAAAAAGAAAGTCTAAAAGCGCTTGTAACTCGCAAAACTTGATACTTGTAATTTGTCTGCAAAAAAGCACGCGTCATAAAAATCGATTAAATGTAGAGCGCTGTTAACTGTAGCTGCAAAATAAAAGAATATCCTTTAGACTGGACTATACGATACGATCCTCTTAACATGGACAAATCTCTACGCGCCGCAGGGGCTGACGCACCCTGCATACGTGATCTAAACTTTCATCTAAACTTTCATCTAACCTTCCCCTGTCCATCTAATCGCACCCCACCACTATATTCTACGAAAGGGCTAGGAAAGGAGTCGGAGTGGGGCATGTCAAAGTATGGTGGGGATCCAACACTGACGCATTTGCAAATGGATAAGCGTATGTGCACGAATATGTAGTGGGGGCAAGGACCCTTAATAAAACGTAGATCTCGAGAGGGACGCAACGACTCGTGAAAGAGTATTAAGAAAGATCGCCGTAAAAACGTCTTGCAGGATTACTTAATAATTTTACCTTACTCGATTCGCCAGAAAAACACCTCTGACTTGCGCTAATTAAAATGTGTTATTTACAAGTGTGTATATTTCTAGCAATTCCCATAATATAGCTTCTTTTGGGAATCAATAGTGCAAACGACATTAATTGCAGCACGTTTCGATAATCCTTGTCTCATTACGTTGTAATGTAAAAGTGTAAAAATATACCGAACTACACTTGATGCTAATATACGTCAGTGAAGCTATTATTAACATTTGCAGAACGCTAACGACAAAATTGTAATTTGTATTTAATTTCAAATTGATAAGACAAGATAAGATTGGCTATCCTTTCCAGCGAGATATCAGATTTGCGCGTAAAAACACGATGAAAGTTCACGATCGACTTTCTCCGTCGGAAATCCAGCGTATTTGCTCAGCGTGCCGAGAGAGCGGGTAATCCTTTTATTACTCCTGACATCGGGAGAACCGGTCAGCTCGAGATCAACGGTCACCGGAGATCAGCGTCTCCCTACTTTAAAGAGCGAGAGGAAGACCGAGCGTTATCCGATGACGCGAGAAATAAAAATTCATGCCCTCCTGACACGCGGTAGATTCGCCAATCCAGACGGGTAAACCGACGTCACCGTCGTCGTCGCCGGACGTCTCTGGAAACGACGGAATTCTTCCCTTTTTTTTTTCAGCCACGCGGTTAAAATGCAAATTAAGTCGACGTGTTTAAGAATGTGAGATTATTAAGGGAGACTGCCGACTTGCCGCTCCCCGCACGGTACTACACACGGGTCGCGAAAACATTTCCTCGCTCTATCTTTTTCTCTTCCCCTCCCCGCCGCCCCCGTCATCCCCCGCGCCGCGCATTATAAAACACATATTACTCCCACGGCTTGCTTCCGCGTCATATTCTTCCGTCTGCCCCTCCGGGAAAACGACAGAACGTCGGCTACTTGAGACTGCAGGCAATAAACGACTTTGGACGCGCTCGCTTTAAAAAGGAAAAAGAGGAGAAGAGAAAAAAATCACCGGAGCTGAGAATTGAGTTCCTCTGGTAATTTTCCTCCGACTTCCCTCGAAAATTAACTCTACACGATCTATCCCGCTTAATGCTTAATTCTTTTCGCATATTGCTAGGCACGCTTTTATTTTTCCAATCACACGTATTAGATACACGTTTAGTAATTATGATAGAGTTCAACTATAAACATTGCATTGTAGTAATTCCATTGTTTTATCTACGTCAGAACTGACAGATATTTGACCACTCTTTTTTTTTTGTCATACTACAGTTTGAAATTGTAACATTTATATAGGAAAAAAAGAGAAAAAAAAAGATAGTTTTTTTTTTGCTTCACGGTATCAAATGCTATATCAATCGACGAAAATGAATTTTAAGTGTACGCTGTCGAAATAAAAATACAAATATAAACATTGTATAATACCGAAGATTCGAAGAGATAGCGAATATCCCTATGATTTGCCCTTATGTTATTCTTATCTGCACACATTAAGGAGCTCATTAAGGAGCATTACATAATATTTATTACTGTAGAAAATATTATACAAAACGCACGTCTGTATTACAGCCAGCATAATGAAACATAAGCATGCAAATTTGCCCGTAAGTACACGCAGTATGTAGTTCGTTTTCCGCCACGCTAACGTACGGGGACACGCGCTGTAACTCAGTTACAGCACAAATTCGTCAATGGCGCAAACAGAATGTACAACAAGCTTGTCGTACCGTTAAATCGATACAACAATTTCGCCGGTTCGTTCCACTCGTTAGACGTGTTCCTCGGGAAAGAGGGCGCCACGCAACTATCCGCGCGCGGATACGATCGTCTCCCCTCGTTGTTGCGAGCAAGTCTTCCACCCGTGGCAATCGATTCCGAGGAAAACAGCTGTCTCGTTCACCGGTATTCGATCCGAGCGTCGACGACAGTGTCCACGAGAGCGAGGAAAAACACGACGGGAGAAAAAAGCGAAGTTTAATCGAGCATCGGCGGGCGTCTCCTGAAAAATCGGCGACGCCGATCGACGCTGGGACCTTGATCCAATCAAGACGCGGTATTTATTTTTGCGTTCGTTTAAAAACGTGTTAAAACGCAAAAAAGCAAACGGCCATGGCGCAGGCCGGCCGGAGGGGTTGAAGGAGGCAGAAACGCCGGAGTCGCGTTAGGTGGAGGACGCGGAGGAAGAGGATCGACGAGGGCGAGAAGGAGCATGGTCGGCGGCGTGGGGGCATGTACGTCGAGGGAGCGCAGCGAGGGGTGGCAACGGTCCGAGGGCCCGAAGGGCGCGGGGGTGTGCGTGCTCGGCGAGGTGAAGAACGGGGACGAGGGATGAAAATGCAAAAAGGCGCCGGGGGCCTCGCTCAATACCGGAGCGGCGGCGCAAGCGCTTTCATTTTGTTTTTCGTACACCGCGTCGCCCGCTCGTTTTTCCAAGATGGCCGCACCGTGCGCACTCGCCGGTGCATAACGTCGGTAACCCGGGGCCCCTCGAGAGGGTTGGCAACGACACCCTACCTTGCCGATCGGGAAAGGAATGCGAAAACCACCCTCCGCTGCGTGGCGCGTTAGTCGTTCTCCTATTAGGGGTTGCTCGGAGACTTCGATACTAGTGTGCGAGACTACCGAGATATTTCGCCCGGAAATTGCATGAAAAACCTTCAAAAAATTTGCCATTATTTTAATTAATATAATTATAATATATAATTAGATGCGAATAATCAATTACGAATTAAATCGCATACCATTGCCAATCATGTTATTAATATTTTTTTAAAACATAAGATAAAAAATTTTATCCAACATTTCTGTACGTCTAACGTTAAGTGCAAATTGATTTGAGAAGTTCAGAATTAATTGTTAATAGTTAATGATATTTTCCGGTCAATAAATGTCCGGAAAAAGCCAAAAAGTCACTTAAATTCAGACAAAAAAAAATTCCTTACTCGTACTCGATGCTCAGTCGTCGTTAGTAGCAATTGTATTATTCAATTTTCGCCAACACCAAGACGCAGCGCGCAAGTGCACACATGGCTGCTTCCGACTTGCAGCGAAATGCTTTTAAGCGGTTTTGAAAAATTCACGGCGGTGGATCGAGTGTCACGTTTCATTTATTTCTTCATTATCCACCTCCTTCTATTTATCCTGCAAATGTTATTATTTTTTTAGCGCGACGGACGCCGCGCCGTTACAATCTTGACGAATATTTATCTCGATTCCTCGGCAAAATACGATCAAGCCGTCTCATTAAAAACAGACGAGGATAGATTCGAATTGCAACGTTTCCGTTATAATTTAGTAACTCAATAAAATGCCGGCGAAGTCTCCCCCCATTAAGTCACGCGCAGTCAGAGGTTCTCAAGGATGCAATTTTTCAGTGTACGCAAATTCGAGGACCAAAAAAAAAGGGGGGAAAAAGCGAATGCGAAATTTAATGAGCAGACGGCCGACGCAGAATGCATTTATGACGGGAATTGAAAAGATGAAAGCAGCTTGGGGTGGGCGGCTGTAAGTAATAATATCGCAAATATCAACGGCAGTGACAATCGTGCGCACAAGTAATGCATTAAATCAATTCGGTATTGACTTTACGTACGCTTCATCATTAATTATAGACGAATATATAATGTACGTTTACCACAGTGTTAATATTATTTGAGCCATAATTTGACCTGTAAACACTGTAATTTTTTAAATAATGCAGATAATTTAATCGATGGAAGTATATAAGCAAATTAGATTAAGACAGGATAAATTATTGACTTTGGCATTTTAATTATTTTAATTGCAAATTATTGGTCTCAATTAAAGCCTCGTATGATTTTATTATTCTTCATCCAAGAATGTCCATTTTCATGTTTTAAAGTGTGCGATTATCCCCATGCGCTCGCATGATGATATGTTCACGATAATTTGAGAGCCGACTTTGAATTCCACAATCGATCCCATTACGGCGATTGAGAGCCGCTGACGTTCACAGGTAGATGCAGAATGCGGCGAATAACGATTGAAAAAAGAAAAGGTGAGAGGCGCCGACGGATCGACGTCAAACAGTCGCGGCGGTACTTCGTTGCGCACGGTGGTCATATTGAAGTTTAAAAATCATCACCTCGGTAACGCGAAGTATTGATCAAAAGTCGTCGAATTACGGAGGTAACGATCGCGGCCCATTAAGCTCGGTATAATGATGGATAACGTGGAAATCCGCGGATCCGCTGCTCGTCAGCACCAAAATATGGCGCAATGCGAGAAAATTCATTTATAAAATATTTAAGAACTGTATTATTAAGAGCATTATTCTTGTTGAATGTTGAAATTCAAGCCAAGAGGAGCGATATTTATTCCAATGTAAGGACATCAATAATTACAAAGCACTTAATATTGGAAATTAGCTGTTTTTGATCAGTTAATTTTGAAAAATGTAAATAGATAACAAATTCTTACGGATTTAAATAAATTTTACATTGTTACGGATTTAACGGAGAATCTTTTTTAATAATAGATTTATAATATTTAGATACTAAAGAGTTGTATTATAAGTAACAATTTTGCAATTGCCCTAAGACTTTTATTTAGAAAAAAAGATTAGGTTTTAGTTGGTCATAACGTTCATAATTGAAAGGATACGCTATAGTTTCCGGACAGATTCTATACATGAAAAAGTAACAATATAGAGTCGTAACTCTGTCAATAGGTCGAGAAAAAATTCCGTTTCGGAGATAGAAATACTGCAGAACAAACTTTCGATGTATGGTCATATAAAATAATATTTAACACTTATTAACCACGATCAAATCGGTGACAAAAGTAAAAACGTTTTTAATTCGTCCCCTGTTAAATCTTAAGGAACGTCGATCGACAACGAGTACGATTTATTCAAGGCAAAAACGCAGAAGTAAAATTCCACACAGCGAGTGAAAACAAACGGATGTGCGCTTCCCGCCGATTCCGCGATATTTATTCCCGCCCGAGTTCTCTCGGGCGATCGCCGATTTAAAAATGCGCCACCCGCATCGCCGCGGCACGCGGAGCGGAAACAGCGCGAACTTTTCGGATATTCGCGGACAGACGCGATTCGACGCCGAATTGACGTATGTCGGTTTCTGATAATACGCTAGTAATTGCAGAGATTGCTTTTCTAGCGTTATACAGCACGCGTGTAAATAATGAGATCCCAGTGGTCTCCTAAAAAAAAAAAAAAAAAAAAGTATAAATAAGCGCGCGTTGCGTTCGGAAGAAAAGCCGCGAGCATCGCGACACTCCGCAGATATCCGCACGATGCTCGCAATCGAGCGATAATTGCCGCAGCTCGAAATCAATAACGCCTTGCCGCGACGTTTGATGAAAGCAAACGCCGCCGCGATTTGCAGACAGCGCTGTTTCAAAGGTCGTTCCAATACTGCATCGTAATATCGCTAATTTATCGAGTTTGCCGAGTCGAATACCCCTCTCGCGCGCACTACTCCAATGCATCGCGGTGCACATTGGATTAATCTGGCAACACGCATACCGTATTTCTTTTTTTTCCTTTTCTTTCATATTTTTCTTTTTTGACGTAAACGAGATGACTAAGTTACGCCTTGATGCAATTTTTTTGCGGAAGATGTAATAATTAAAATATATATATAAAAACGTTGATAATCTTAATAGTGCCAAATGACTTATCGTTAATTTTGCGCAATAATTAAAATATAAACTTAGTAGATTACTTTCTTCTAATTGAAATCTTTTTTACACAAGTTTAAAGTATTCAACCTTTGATTTGATTCTGTCTATATTTTCTATAATATTTTCTAAAATCAGTAGAAATGGTGTATAATTGATCAAACGCTTCTAAGTGATTGCATTCGCTTTGACAAGCGTGAAGAATTTGAAACCCGCGACCATTTTACGTGTGCGTATCCGACTAGCAAGCATTCCCGGCGCAATGATAACGGCGCTCCGGTACTCGGATAAGCGACACGATATTGAGCATAATTCGTGCGTTTATCGCATCGCAGCCGCTCGTAATCCGACATTCGACGCTTCTTCCGCGCACGATGGCGAGCGTCGCGGCGACCATCGCGGTCGTTCGCGCGTCCGCGACGGAGCTGGGCGGTGGGAGTCCCACGGAAAAACAAAAGAGGGAAAAGCGACCCTCGGAAAACAGACCGCGAGGCGGGACAGAAGGGGGGTGGGGGGGGGGGGGAGAAGGCAGGAGAAAGGTCTGCAAAAGTACGAAACGAGAGAAGGACCGGCGGACGGACTGCGAGAAAGAGAAATAGTTGTGTGGGCGGCGAGGGGCTCGGGGACGAGAGAGGGAGGGAGGAGAAAAAGAGAGACGGAGGTCGCCGTGGTTGGACATTAAGAACGTTTCGTGCGGCAATTTAACCACCGACAAGGGACGCCAGGGGCGCGGCGCGGGCTACGTCGCTCGAAAGGCGCAGGAAGGGTGCGTGGAGAAGCAGGAACGGAAAGAGAGGAGAATAGAGAGTGAGAGAGAGAGACGCAGGGTGAGGGGGCTATGGACGAACAGATATAGCGCAACGAGAATTTTTACGACTTCTGCGCGCTTGCGCCTGCACACCTGGAGATTAGGTTTAACAGCCTTAATTTTAAAAAATTGCCGCTCCTCTCGCTCGCTCCTTCCGCCGACCGCGGTTCCTGATCCTTTTCCACTGCCTCCTCGTTCCTGCCACCCACCGCAGCCCTTCGCCCGTCCTCGACCGACCTCGCCTTCGTCCACCCCCCGAAAACGAAATTGCGCCGCTTTGCACTGTTGGGGATAAAGTCCTGGTGCTTCTCGGCACGCTGACCCCCCCCCCCTCCCCCTTTACTCTGCCGCGCCTATCCGACCAGCGCCCACGACACCCCCCCATGGATGCTGAAACACGCGAGGGTATTTAGCCCATTTGCGCGGTCGCCTATAGCTCGTCCGGGGTTAGGCTGACTTCGAGATTATCCCGAAGAAACGTTCTTTAAACATAGGTTCGCCTTTTTTTTCGTTGAGGTTTCTTTTTCTCTCTCCGCCTTTTTTTCATTTCTTCCGCACGTTCTAAAGCGAGCCGCGAACACGCACTTGTTACACCGTAGAAAGTGTAAGAAAGCGCGAGCAAAAAGAATTACACGTCCGCCCTTTAATATTTTTGAGAAGAAGCCTTGAAAGAGGATAAAAAATTGTGAATTGTCTCTTCGTGTAATTACGTGCTTTTATAATATTTTATATGCATTTAAAACGTAGATTATAAATAAAGATAATAACGAATAAATAATATTATGAGATCTTTTCTCGTCAAAATCTTTATCTTTATTTTCCTCGCACACCAGAGTTCCGACAAATATCGCTTGGAGATAATTATCCTGAAGTAATAAAGATTCGTTTATTCGTCCAGTTTTATTCTACCGTGTCTTCGTAGAAACGATATTAATTATTTTTTTTACTTTAATTAATTTTAATGTAACTCATGTGTTTTTAATTACGCATGGTTCCGCTTGCATTTTTTCAAATGCAGAAATTAATGCAAAAATATTCAGTCTTGAGAAAATATGAAAACTTTCATAGATTTTATATTAACAAAAATTAATATTTATTGATCGGATTGTGTGTCGTGTATCTCGATAAAACCATAAGTACATTTACTGCAACTTTAATTATTATACATGAATTATTATAATAGCATGACGATGGAAAGCCTTTTAACAGATTTTGCTATTGTTACTATTACGATGAATTTCAAATGAAATCATGAATAACCGCCGCAAGATCTAATAATTACATGCAGGTATAGCATCCAAATTATTATTCGCGTTACATACTAATATTCTGCATGAATCATAACAACATTGTTTAGCAACCGCTTTTACGTCGTACGTCTCTTGGAAAATCACTAATTTTCGACTATTTGCTCCAGCGAGAGCTTTCATAGGCATTTTGCATTAAATGCAGTGCTTTATCTCATATAGATTTAACAATGTACGGTCCTGTTAAAAAAAAAAAATATATATATATATATATAATCGAAACTTGCGATTTCGAATTCGTGCGACACAAACCGCTCTGCAAATGTCGGGAATCGCAACGTAGAAGAACTTCTTCGCGCGGTCCCCGTTCATCTCAACATCCGCCCAACAAGAGCGCGCCGAGAAGGCGTATTCAATTTGACATAGGGCGAGATCGGTCGACCGCGCGCACAGCCCAGACGCCTAGATTAATTAACAACTTCACCGTGCGTCCCTTCTCGCGTAGTGCCTTTTTGGTAATTCAGAGAAATTTTCGTACCGCGCACCGCCTCTCCGCCCTCCCCTCCCCCTTTGGCCGCCCACCCTCTTACAGCCGCAATAAAATCCACGTTGAGCCAGGTTCCAGACTCGTGTGAAATATCGCCGCGAATTATCATACCATCTGAAATTAAAGGGCTGAAATTTCGGGGTGGTACCACCGCGTCGGCGGTGGTGCCCGCTGGAAAATAATTTTGATGCTGCTCGCTCTACGTACTCCTACAACCAGTCCCGCCACCGTCGACCCTCCCGGCCCCCTCACCTCCTCCCGCATCCCTCTTCGCCTCTTGTTCCTCACTAATCCCCTTTTCCCTCCGTGCCCCTTCGCGCCGACGCTCCTGTTCCGGTACTCCAGCCGGCGACGCAGAGAAGGAGAGGACTCGTGAGGAGCACCAAAGGGGTGGTTCACCGTGACGAAAAGGGGACGGAAGAGCGCGGAAGGTACCGTGGTGCGAGCGGGACGGAGAACGTGAGTCGCGGAGCGGAGTAAGAGGAGTGCAAGAGGGATAAAGAGGGAACGTCGTAGCGTCGAGGGATCGTGGAAAGAGAGCGGGCGAAAGAACGAGAGGGGATGATTTTCGCGAGAGAGGGTTGCGCGGTCCGCCGCGCCGCGGCGCAGAATCGCCCTCTTCGCCCGGCCGCCGCGCGCATTTTCCTCCCTCTTTCTGGCCCTCTTAGCCGTCCTCTCTTTTTTTTTTCGCCGGGCCGCCGTCGCGGCGCGCGCGCTGCTTTTCATCCCCGCGGACCGCGTCGATTTTTCTTTTCGAGCGTCTGCGCGGCCACGCCCCCGCGCCACAATGGCCGCGTGCCCAAAATTCGTCGCTCAGGCGGCGCCCTTTCCCGCGGTCCCCCCGCGTCTTTTTCGCCGATTCCCCTCGCGCCTCGGCCTCCCCTTTCTCGCGCACCCTCATCTCGCCCCTTTCCCCTCTTCCTTCCCGCCCTCCCTCGTCTGCCCTTTTTTCTCTCCCTTTTTTTTTGTCCCGACCGCCCCTCCGCCTCCACCTGCCGCCGACGTCGATGTCGATCCGACATCCGCCGTCTCCGTCGCTCGCGCGCGCTCGCCGCTCTTCTCGGCTTCACCCCCAGGGGTGTATTTTAAGAGGTCCCTCGACCCCCGTCGGCCACGGTGCGATACGGTCTGTACGGTGCTATATACGGTGCTATATACGGTACTTGAGGCGCGTAATGTATGCGCCCGTCTTCGGTCGGATGTTTACACGGCCGCTGTTTGACGATCGATTATGCCTGATGCTTAATGAGACGCGCCGGAGTTATTACCGATCGGTTTACTGCCTTACGCCGTTTAGACAGTATCGTTTAGGTTCAGCGTGCTGCTGCGTATACGCGTACACACGTCCCGAGCGTATGTTTGCGCCTTTAATTAAGCCTGAGAAATGTCTCGTGCAAAGCCGGTCTTCCTTCTAATCGAATGTCGCTGGGGAATATCGATCAATAACACGTGATGGCTCGATACTCCTAATCAATGAAACACACCGCACTTACTACTGACCGCTTTAAACGGATTACGGCATTTTAGTGCGGTCATCTGTAACTAATACGGATGTACCAAGGTTACGCATTAGTCAAGTATAATCGGCAGCCGCGTTTAGCCGATGTATCGATATGCGTGCACACGGGCCTGCGTAATATGCTCGATGGAGCATGTATGGAATGTCCGTTGCGCTTTAAATCTGAATAATTCTTCTTCGAATTGAAATACTTTCCATTGATTTCAGCGTAATGTTGGACAAAAATAATATAGTTTAGCGCTCGGGACGACTAATCAAATTTTTTATTTATTCAAACTTCACTGATATTGTTATCGGCGATTTTTACATGAGATTTGTATGAATTTGCTAATAAGAGGAAATGGTAATGTCATCGTAATATTAGAATATTTATACCGATCATTAATCTTTCTATTTATACTCATTTTCAACATGCATATTAATTGGTATTAAATTATTAGAAGTAATCAAAGCGCGACTGAAGAATGAAGTTGAAAAGCTACGAGCGAGACGCATTAGCTCGCAGTTTTAAATTCTATGTGTTGTCCTGCCCCGTGAAACATCTCGCGGATATAATGTAATCAGAATATGAGCTAGCGTGCAAAATAATAATATAATGCGTATAAAAGACGGCATTATGCCGGGATGAACTATGTATTCATATAGAGCGCAATATAAATTATTAATTTTCATTTGATTATTCGGTGATATACTGCATTATGCATCGTGTCGATGAATGCGATAAATTATTGGCAAGACGTACGATTCGCTACAGGGTACGTGCGCGAATATTCTTTTCTCGGGCGCCTAAAAATATCACGTGAGATATTGCCACGACACGTTGATATGAATTAAGTTTTTAAATGCCAACGTGGATTGACGAGATATCAGGCGAGAATCATGATAATCGTCCGCGTTGATATCAGAAGATACCCGTTCATCGGCGCGAGCGCTGGGCAAGATTACACTTTAATTATGTTTATCAGCGACGAGCGAAACTAACTAGATTTATCAAGAGCAGTCCGATTTGCGTTGCACTGTACAAATGCTCATAACTCCCTGAATTACAGAACCGTACGAGCGATCGTTTATCTCTTTCTCTCGCCCGCGCCCTCCCGCATCGGCGCGATTTGACGAAATTTAAAGGGCTAATACGTGAAGCCTCGATGATTATGCCGCGGATTGGTAATTACATCTGGATTTCCATTTCGATTCCCGCTGTCCGTCCACGAACGAGCAGCGCACGGCGCGCATCCATTGTACCAGCTTTCAAAACGTCCCGAGATTATCTAAACGTCAAGAAGTTATAATCCCGTCAGATAAGAGAAAAGCGAATTTCCGAAAACCGGTTGTCATGCAAATCGCAATACCGAAAGAAAGTGTAATGGAGCGTTTTATCGCGTGCTAGATTCACATAAATCTATCTAAGATCCAGAATTTCAGTGTATCTTTCTTCAAGTAATTAAATAGCGTAATTGCGATTAGGATGGAAGTAACAGCAGGGACGAGTAACTGGAAAAAATCTGAAAGCATTATGAAAACTCGATATCTTTTTTGGAGGCAATCGGTACTAAAATAAATCTGGTAAAAAGTAAAAGTATCGAGTCACAATCGCATGGCTTATCTCGCTAACGGTCTCAAGCTCTTCGATTAACGTAAAGCGTAAACCGGGTGGAATTAAAAGGAGGCTAATCATCGAAATTACGCGGAAACCTCTGCAAATCCTTAATCCTTCCTGCCCGGTCCATTTACCCTACCGATGTAATCGCGGTCGGCCGAATAAAGAAGCGCGATCAACGGTGAACGCATTGGGAATCGAGCGCGGCGCGGCGCGGCGCGGTGCGGCGCGGTGCACAGCGGCGCAGCGGAGAGAAGAAGAATCGCGATTCTTTGACCCCCCCGTCGATACGGCGCTGGTCATGTTTCCGAGCTTCTCCGCGCGCACGGAAAAAAGCTCGACGACGAACAGGTTGGTAGGGGATTGAACGAGGTTTGCGCAGAATGCAACGGCAGGTGGGGATGGATGAGAACGCGACAGCGGGGAGGACGAGGAGTACCAAGCAGGTTGATTAGGGGAACGGAGAGGGGTGTCGGGTACCGGCGGGGGGGGATCGAAAAGTGGGAAGAGTAAAAAGAAGAGTAGAAGAGGCGCATCGGCGATATCGGCGAGGAAGGGGAGAAGGAAGCCGACCAACGCAAGTCAATCGTGCGTCTCTTAATAGAAAAGTGGGGTCGATTTATGGGTTATAGGTAAACTGCACTCTCACCCCTCTGTATCATCGACCCGGCCCTCCCGCGCTACCGATGTCCGCGCTTTCCTCGCCACCCCGTCACCGGCGTCCGATCGTCCGACAGATATCGCTCTTTCGTTTTCCATCGCGGCATCCCCCTTTTGTCGATGGTCCACGCGTGTGCTCCACGCGGCCCTGACCGACTGCCACGTGAGGATCCCTCCATGTGACGAGCGGCGATCGCGAGGCTAATTGCGAGGCATCGCTAGAGACAACACCTAGACGATTGTTATTTCGATGACAGAGTGCGCTCGCCGACGACCGATATGCGCATTATGATGCCAGTAGTCGCAGGCGACGCCGAAACCGGCAGAGAAATGTTATTTTAGCTCGACATTAGAGAAATAATGTTATGATATTATTAATGATAATTATTATCCAGCAACAGATATTTTTATACAGTCGATTCTGAGTATTTTCGAAAAAAAAATTATAATAAATGCAAGAGCAGTACTTTCGCGTATATAATAATTCACAGAATGTCATACTTTTTGACATAAGTTTCAAAATAAAGCTTAGGAAAAATGTCCGAATGTGAAAAACAAGTCGATGGACAAAATATCCAAGATCAAAATATATTTCAATGTGTCTAACAATTAAGCTTGCTCTTCTCGCCTTATTAAATATGGACAGCATTTATTTCCAAGTATTTTATCCTTTTGACATGTTGACACGAAACATAGAATAATCTAAAATTCTTAGACTTTTAAAATTACTTTGAAGATATATCTCCGTTATGTTATTTGGGAACTCGAATGCATAAATTATGTCCGCCAAAAACGTCATTCTCACATTTATTTTCGTCCTAAGTAATCCTAAACAAGAACAACAGAAAACGTATCCGCTTTATGAGCCCGAAAAAATATATATGCAATAAAAATATCTCTACTAACGTTTCATCTACTCACACCGATATCAAGCTGCTATTTATCGAAAAGTGCGAAATAATTTATTTGATCACGCTATTGTGATCGTAACATGCATATCGCCAGAGCGTAGGTTTCAAATAATCTTAATCATAGCTAGAAAACCAAGTTCTCTCGGTCATACAATATCCACGCGATTTTCTATCTTTAGCTGGCGTTGTAATGAATTAGTATTCGCGCACAGGGGAAAAGAGCTGTTATTCCCGACGGCGTCGTTGTAATTTTTGCGTAATGAATACGCACTTGCACAGCATCGTGCCCGGAAGTTCGCTATGATTCTCTTTGGAAAATTCATCAGGATACAGGCGGTATACGGAAAATTAACTCGCAGAAACGTACTCCGCATTTTCGTCGATTCATGTTTAACAATAGCTTCTCATGTAGAATGGTTCCGAAAATAAAAAGAAGCAGATAAATGCGCAAATAATGCATTATCACTTAAGTTGCTGATAAGACAGTTGATTGTTTATTTACACGCGATGCTTTCAAATCAATTAATTCTATAATATTAAAAAGACATCTCTTTTGTTCAAATAATAAATTTCCATTAAATTCGAGCTAAATAATTTACTTTCACGTAAACTCCTAATAAACTTTATTCACAATAGACAATATATCGTAGTGATTGACAAGAAAAAAATTTCACCGTAACTTCGCGCTGCATTCATAATTAATTTTGTTCCCCAGCGTCGGCAGCGACGAATGGTGCGCTATTCTTCCGACGCGCCATCATCGAGAATGCCAATATTACTTTAATATCGCGTGCGTTTTGTGCCAATTTGAAATTCCGCGTAATAAACGTCATAGTACATGATGAAACTGCACCGTGAAGCGTGTCGGTCTCATAAAGTGTCCGGATAGAAACCGCCGACCAAAATTGCTACGGCGGTATGTCGAACGCGCGCGTGAAAGTTGCACGGAAAGCTTAGGTCGCGCTGCCAATTAACAATCTCTGCATGTGATGCACGAATTAATTAAAAAAAAAAACCTGCTGCTCATCGGCGTCGTATTCGATAACGCGCAACGACTGTGCGATCGGAGAAAGAGAGACGGGGAGAGAAAGCAGAAGACAAAAGCCGGATTGGTCACGATCCCGTACCCCTAATTAACGAATTTATTAAAATCACACGACACTCTCCATCCCCGTTCCGCGCGCGCGCGCGCGCGCGCTATTCCTTTCGCCGACGTGCCGGTGACTAATAACCCGATTTCCTGTAAATTTCGCCCCCGCTTCTTTTTTTCCCTAGGAAATAACCGGTTTAATCAGGGACGGCTTCCTTCCCGTGCTATTTGCACGAAATTTCGGAGTTTCGAGCCCGCACGATACATGTGGGTGGCACAGCTGCGCCGAATGCCGGCTGAAATTAGGATGTGTGCGCGTGTGCGCACGCACAGCCGTACGTACACGTATCCCGTGTGTGTTTGTGCGCGTACGCGCGCAGAAGCCTCTTTCTCCTTCCGTTTTTCGCCGCGTGTATCTCACCGGCTCTCTCGGCCCCTTTCACCCCTTTCCGTTCCCCAGCGTTCTGGCTCTCTCTCTCTCTCGCTCCGTCGCTGGCCGCGCACTTTTTTCTCGTGTCTGCGGACGAAGATCGGTCGCTTGCCACGAGGAGAGAGAGGACGAGGAGTGGAAAATGAGAGGGGCCGAGGGAGAGAAAAAGCGGCGTGGGGACGACGGGGAACGGGAGACTCGGAAGAGAGAAGCGCCGGCGGAAAGAGCGAGAGAGAGAGAGAGAAAGAGAGCCGGGAGAGCCGAGAGGGTCGATAGGTGGGCACCAACCACCCCAAAAGTCCGCGCACTACCACCCGCCTGGTACGAAGGGTCGACGGAGGCGACGACGCTCGCTTTATAAATATCTGCCGTAGAACGTTAAACAGTTCCCTCGTCGCTAATGAAAGTAGGTATAGAGCTTTGGCGGGGTTTCACGTTCGTCTCCGTGCGATCTGATAGTTCCATGGCGTTCCGAGTTGAAATATTCCTTAAAAACGGTCCGTAACGCCTGCGTTTTAGCAGTTAGTTTGCCAGCTAGCGCCGACTCGACGGCCGCCATGTAAAGCGACTAACGAGATGCACACGAGTCGTGACGACCAAAAAATCGCCGACTCTGTGTTTTGTGACAACGTCGAGACGCGCACGGTTCGGCTAAATGAGCCGTCTTTGATTTTGGACACGAAGAATGTATTTTTAGCAAATTGTAATTACACAGTCGTACGTCTTTCTCCTCTTCCGCGCGGCGCGTCAAACAATATTATTTCTCGCGCGCGCACCTGTGCGAGCGCGAAACGGTATTCATTTACGTTGCACATAAAGAGAATATATGTACAAGGCAAAAATGGCGGTAGACGTCCAACAAAAATAGGCACGAGAGGATACATTTTCGCAAAATTATTATCATGCGATGTATAATTATACGCGCTGTACGTAGGGAATTGTTCGCAATAAAGAAAAAAAGGGAGTCGCGAAATCAAGAAACAAAAAATAATTGGTTATCGGAAAGGAAGCTCGCGATTACTTAATTAATTACCGTACATTCAGCCTTTTCACATCTCCGCGTCTATTTCGATTTTCGCGTTTATTTAGATAAATGATTGGGCTCTTGAAAAACGCGCGCAGAATCGCCGCGTACCATAAATCCGTCACTGTCGATTATATTTTCCGTTCCCATAATCAACAACAGAGCAAGGTAAAGGCAATGCGATTAAGGCAATTTTAGTTTTCGATTAAATTTTTTTGAATATTAATTCTAACATGAAACCAGTGTCAGAATCGATCATCTCTTAAATTAAAATTATTCCATGTAAAATAGCTTTGCTTTGCGTTAAATCGTGTAATACGCTACATCCATTTGTGAATATATCTTTGTCTAAATTCAGATTAATCATATAATAATTTGCACACGTTACAAAAATGCAAAGAAAAAAACATTAGAGCGCAAAATATTACTGCAACTCTAATAGTGATTGACCATTTCATACATTTCGGAAAAAGTTTTGCATTCCTAGAGTTAAGAAGTAAGCATGGCAAAACGCGCAAGTAGAAAGGAGGGGAGAGGGAAGACAACCATCGTAGGAGTTGCCTCGGCAGGTTACGGCCAGACCGAGGACGCCGGCTGACGTCTGAGATTTAGAAGCCGCAAAATAACAAAAGCTTAAACAATTTCCGGCTACAAAAGCGGAGCCATTCTCGTGCCCGACGTCGCGCCATTGTTTGCCCCCGCTGGTCACCGGCAGGAGCTGCGGAACCGCGGTGGGCCGTGAAGGGAAGGGCGGGGAGGATGGTGCGGGTCACGGAGCTGGGGTAAGGGAACCTCCCGCTCAACCACCACGTTAATATCTCGCGAATGCAATATCGCTTTAACGGCCACCGTTTGTTCCTGGAAGGAAACGAGGAACTCCTCGCAAAAAAAGACTGGCACACTTTAACTCAACTCAGCTGGACCGTTACAGTCGCTTGGCTTCGGATACGTTCTATTTCGAAATAAACGAAAAGATTATTTTTGAAACCAGATTCCCAAGTTTTTCCACCAATTCTTATAAGATCACATCAGGATTTTCTGATCTTACTGTACGACTAGTAATACTGTCGTTCATTTTCCAAATGAATTTGTTGCAAAATTTTTTAATTTTTAAATCTGTAATTAATTACAGATGGATAGATGTGCTTATGATAGATAAATATAGATGTTCTATAAATTTATTGCAAAATTGTTCAATTTCTAGAAACAGTTGATTTTATTTTTTGACGATAATGAAAATAACGATAAAGTTATTATATTATTGAAATATTAATACGGCGCTTTAATGCATCCAAAATATTTCTTCAGTTTTCAAGTATGTTTTTTATTTATATTCAGATAGATATTCAGATAAATATAACACTAAAAATGTCATCATTATGAAGATATATTATTAAAAAATTAATGAAAAGGAAAAGAAGGCGGGTCAACATTTTTAGAAACTGTCTTGGCCTTATGAATCATAAATCTCAATAAAATCGTATGTCACATCGCCAACTTAGACGCTTTTCGGAACGGCTATATTTTCACATAATCCGCTCCTTACATCTATAGCGGACTCATCCCAAGACCCGCGGTATATACGTGCAGTGAGATATCAAACGGACTGGGAGGAAAAGCGTACGGCGGTCGTGGTCGGTAGCGTTGCAGTGCGACGCACGTAGTGGTAGTGGTGGTGCCAGCCAGAGATGGTGGTGGTTCGGGCGACGGTTATCAAAATTGCGCGTGCCATTATAATTTTAAAGCCGGCTTTCCTCGTAGTACCGTCGCCTGGTCGTTGGTCCAGGAGGCAGGCGGTGGCGGAGGGACGGTGGAACGGCCGGGGGGAGGCCGGCGAGAGAGCGGTCCGTGGTGGACATAGGTAGAGGAACAGGAAGGCGGAGGTGGAAGAGGATGGCGGCGGCAGTGACGGTGACCGAGGCAGGGTGGCCGAAGAGGACGGCGGGGCTGGCTCCGTGCACGCTGGGGATTGAAGTTCGGGACGACCGACCGGGGGGGAGGGGGGAGGGGCGGCGGAGGAGGTGGAGAAGGGCCGGCTAGGGTGGGTCATTTATTTCCCTCCCGCACGGCATAATTTATCGCGAGGATTTTCGCGAGAGCACGCAGAGAGCGCCGCGATAGAGGAAGAGGCAGGTAGGCGTGTGCGGAGAGAAGAGAACCGTAAGAGGGTCGGTACCCGGGGGGGGAAGAGTGGAAAAAGGGTGCCGCCGCCGCTGCCGCTGATGCTGGCCGCTGGCGGTATCAAGGAACCGATGTAAATGGAGGCGAGGTATACTTATGCTGCGTGTTGGGTCTTGCGCCTTGCGTTTGACGAAAGAACACGGATCGAGTTTGGAAAAGGAAAACCAAGAACGCGAAACAGCGCGGATGAATAAAAGAGGCGCGATAGTTTAAACACATGTAATCGATTGTATAATATAAAACTGTGAAATATAAAAAGTATACTTATTATCGTTGAAAAGAAGCAATTATTTCCTTTATTCGAGAACAGACGATGATATTATCAAACAGACACTGCCGTTGCATTAGCACCAAGGCTAAAAAATTATTTGTTTATTATACATAATCTATAACTTCATAATCTAGAAATCGCAAATGTGTGAAAGCAATTGATCATCTTCATTTTACACATGAATTCAAGGCATTAATCGATGAGTCACGATATATATATAATCGTATACCCATTATTATATTGCATACGTTCAAGTACTTCATCACGTTGCTACCAGCCTGGAAATATTTAATTACATTCATTATTTAAGTATTTACTCTTTTCCATTGTAAAACAGAGAAGTTAATATTAAATACTTTTCTCAATTAAACTCTTAAAACAAAAGATCGCTTGATTAACGTCCGATTGCTGACGAAAAAAAGTATTATTCTGAAAGCTAATAAAGTTAAGCTCTCGGGTGCCAAAGCTCAACTTCGTCTATATACAAATCGATCACACGTAAATTTTATCGGATTAACAATTTACGCGATCCAACACACACGTACCTCTTACATTAATAATCTTCTAATTAACTTAAAACTACATAAATGTACACAATTAAGATTATTTTTTTATTAATTCTAGCGATTCTTTGTAGTTTAAATAAATGATAGAAATAAAATTTTACCAATAAAATGTTAATTATTCTCATTTTGTCTCTTGGCGAATTACATGCTGGCAAAAATTTTTTCGGCACCTATTTCCGATCGTTTCGTATTCCGCCTCAGATCGTTGCCAGTTGGAAAAAGGGCGTGATAGCCCTAACCGCGTGACACCATCATTGATTTTCGCCCACGCGGAAAAGGTTACTCCTGGTGAAGGCACGTAGGAAAAAGGGTGGACGGTAGGATCAAGGACGACAAGAAAAATGTGACCAGCTTCTTCGCAAGCGCAAAAAAGGAAGCCTTGAAAGCCATGTCTTTCTGACCAGACATGAGGCTTTCCGACTAACAAGGATCAGAAATAACAAGATAAGCTTAAAGAGAAGGATTTATGGTAAATGTAACATATGAACAAAAAAGTAGCGGCAAGGGCGAAGAAGACAATGAGAATATATCTAAAGGAATAGATTTTAAATAGCAGAGATAATACGATAAAATAATTTCAAATAAGATTTAGTATTCAGCTTTATAAGTGATTTAAATATGCCAGGTGATCGTAGATGCAAATACATTTTTTTTTGTTTAATATTAATATCATATTCTGTTTACATTATCAAATATGAATGTGCAAGACAATTATATTAAAAGAAAAGTAGAAAATAATTATTGAACATGTTTAAAATTAAAAAATAGCTGTCTAATAATATTATAATATCACAAGGATATTGCGAAATAGAATCGTCAGCTGTTATCTATAATACTGGGAGATATTTTGCGTCTGATAAAAATGGAGAAAAAACTGGACGCGATAGTAAACGATGTGACGTACGCGTGACCGTATGAACCTATCATTGATTTCCGTCGACGCATCGGCGGTTAACCCCAATAGAGAGGGACGATGTCGGGGGCAAGAAATACGAAAAAGAAGAAACACCAACGCGACCGACGAATATTTCGTGCGGGACAGGCCGGAACGAGGATGTCGCGGACAAGAAAACGGGGTGAAGTTACGGCGAGGGTGGCGGCGCGAGGCTGAATTCGAATCGATTCGGAAGCCTTGAAAGTCTAAGGGATGTTGTTCCGAAATTGATCCTCGGCACACGGCGCCATCGCCCGCGTAAAAGTTGCGTACTGCGCACACCCCTGTACCGAGAGCCCCTTCTACGAACCCCTTTCCCACCCCTACGATGGCGGAACGACGAGCTGGCATGCGAGGGAACAAGAGGCCGGCGGGGGCACGGGGGCGGACGGGGGGGGTCGGGTAGCGGGAAGCCACCCTGGTGCGACCTCAGAGGGGAAAAATACACACGTCGAAGTGCGCTGGTGGCGAGGGTGGCGGCGCAGCAGCGCTGTCGACGGTGATGGTGGAAAGGTGGGTAAAAAGTGCGGTGAGTCCGGATTGGACCGTTATCCTGGGGTGGGGCACCTTCTGGATCCCCGCCGCTCAACACCCCCGCGTCCGCCGCCTCTCACGTCGCGCCGCCGTGGAAACTACCCTGCCGTCGTGGAAAAGCCGCGTCCCCCTTTCCCGACCGCGTCCTTTCTCCGATGAAAATATTCTCCTGGCAGGGAGTAAGGGCATCGTCGCTCCTGCGTACACCCCTGAACGGAGCCCTTGCGAAATTCTGATCTTGCTGAGACAACGAGCCTTGGGAAATTTCCACGGGACAAAGGGTCGTTAATTTTCGAGCGACTTTGCGTGGAAGTTGAAATTTTAGGGGGCTGATAATCATTGATCCACTTCTTCGCGTTATTATTGCTTTTAGCAAGCGTTAATAAGCCCCAGCTGCGCTTAGCAACAACATATACTAATGCATAATTATTTATTGCACCAATCCTACTTCAAGATAGATTTAATTAAATGTTATTTTTTAATTTTCTCTTAAACATTCAATATTAAGTATCTAAATATCAAGATTTTGCGTCAAAAACTGAAATTTTTTACAAATAAAAAATTACATTATCTATCTTCATTTTAATAAAGAGAATTTTATCTCTATTAGACTCATAAAATCAGAAAATTTTGCATGTTCTTTTGTTTGATTCATATAAAATAAATCGATTAATTTTCTAATTCTTTTCAATTTATGTGCGTCCAAACTTATAGACAATAGCA
This sequence comes from Linepithema humile, assembly GCF_040581485.1. NCBI lineage: Eukaryota > Metazoa > Arthropoda > Insecta > Hymenoptera > Formicidae > Linepithema > Linepithema humile. The sequence continues at coordinate 24,281,833 of NC_090130.1, forward strand.
AGCAGAGATTGACTGACACGAGAGTAAAGTTCGACCCTAAAAGGAAGCTATCTATAGATTATTCGATCTATACTGACTGGTGATATCTTTGAAGGTATGGATCGGAACGCGCGGTGTGTGGAAAGGGAAAAAAACATCGCTGGTTGCGAAAGGCTCCTTGTCGCCTAATGGAAATTCCACGTTTTGTCGCGAACGAACGGACGGACCGACGAGTCGGCGGGCCACTCGGAAAACGTAAAAATTGTCACTTTCAGCCGGCGCGCTTTGCATAATGCGCGTTACGCGAGGCGATCAGCATTCATAGAATAATTTCGTTCTAGAGATGCAGGCGTGCGAGCGCGCGCGCGCGCGCGCGCGCGAGCACGCTTTCGCGACCTATCTGTCCGCCACGGCTGACAGGTTTTCCGCGGACCCATTTTAATTATCTCATCCTCCGAATTATTCGCTCGGGAGAGCGCGACCTGCCTTCGGAAACAGCCGAAAAACTCTTTTTTCCCATTAATCTGTCTGCGCCGCTCCGTCTCCGGATGAGAACGTCCGAAGGCGATTCGCCAGGATGTAAAAGGCCGCGAGTGTCTGTCTCTTCCGTTTCGTGAAGTGAATAATATCGGACACGCAATGAATATATGGCGATTCCGCAAGAGATAAGTGTGTGATTGCTGCATTTTCGTAGCTGGCATGATTAAAATTTTGTCGCACATAATAAATAATATTTTCTGTTTGTTTGTGTGGTTTATTTGGATGTGAAGAATTCAAGAATTAATCAAAACTTTCACGTAAAAATATGCGATATTCAGCAATGTGCCGTACTCGAGAACAAGCATATATGTTTGCTCTGCGTGAAATAACTTTATTCATCATCTATAACTAACTTTTGGATTTCGCATATCCAACAAATATCCAGCAAGCTTATTTCGTCTATTATTGTATCGCTGTCCATCGCTTTATATTTGCGCATGGCTGATATTCCACTTAGCGACACCAAGGAAACTTTAACATGAAGCAGTTTACGCAGAGCGTGCAAATGTATAAAAGAATGCACGCTCTGAGAGGCAAAGGAACTTTGATGATGAAAATTTTTGCATCGCGCAAACGTCCGTGACGCTGCCGTTTCCGCTTTTGCAATTTCACCGAGGAGTGTCACCGGTCGCCCACGTCGTCAAAGGACCCCGAAATGCGGAGCCCGGACAAGCAGACGCGCATACACACCGCCTTTCTGCAGGACGCTTACAGCTTACGGCGTAATTAAAAGCCCAATTTATTCGTCGCGCACGAGCACCAAAGACGGGCCCGTCTCATTCACAAAATCGCGCACGGCCGAGCGCTCTTTCACAATTAGCAGCGTCGTTTTCGGCCGTCGCGACGCGACACGACGCAACGCTGCGAAAAGCGAAGAACGCGGGTGGACGAACCGGGCAAAAAAAGCAGGAGGTCTTTCCAGATCGCAACAACCCCCGCGCGACGCGATAATTAATCAAGCTAAGAAAACCGTACGACCGTGAATCGTTTGCCGGCGGAAAAAGAAGCGGATTGAGGCGAGAGAAAGAGAAAGAAAGAGAGTGAACGATTGCACGATGTTCGAGAGTGGGTGCAACAGGGGGGCGGGAAGAGGGGGGTTTGAGGGGGAAGGGTAGATATCAAACAGAGAGGTGGCAGCAGCTTGTAGGCAGGGAATTTGGCGGGAAAAACGAATCCAAACACGACGTCGGGGAATGAGCGAGAGGAGCAATACATCACGTTCTTCTGGTAGAGACTACAACGGAGGGAAAAACGCAGTGGGGAAGGAAAAAGGAAGGAACGAACGGAAGGACCCCATGGGTCCTTGCGGGGTGCTCGCGCGATCTTTGTCCCGCCGCTTGTGTATGCCATCCGTATTTTTCTCTCCGACACTCTTTCCCCTTCCGCGCTTTTTTTTAGACGAGCACATCCCAGTAGGGGGAATATATCCCTTCACCCGTAACGACGCACCCCCACCAGCCACAATCCACCACCACCGTGTCGGTCCATCGAGGGGGGGACACGGGGGTCGCAGGCACGGACGGAGGGTAATTTTTAAAACGCCGCTTGCGGGAAAATAAAAATTAGCCGGAGAGGGAGGTACCATCGGTCTTCTCCCGCGGGGAAAGACGGAGGAGCGGCGCGCGAGAGAGAACCGGCGTTCGACGAGTCAGCGGAAGCGAGACGGGCGGAGAGACGGACATGGAAAAAAGCCGGGGGTGGAGGCTCATTTTTCAGAAGGAGAAAAAAATTCGGGAGGGTGGAGGTCAGGATCCCCGAATCGTTCGTGGTGGGGATTTCGCGCGCGAGGGGAACGCGGGAAAAAAAAAAGCTGCCGGGAGAGTGCGGCGCCCCTCCAACGTACGTATCGCGCGCGGCTGGATCGGAGAAATTTACAGGGTGTTCCAGAAGGTATCGTTCCGCCCGCATTTGTTGGCGCACGCGATGCGTCACGCGGTAACACGTTATAGCATACCGGCCGATCAATTTGGCGGGAAACGATCGAACCTTTCACGGCTGAAAACCCGACTGACATCTGACAGATTGGCCGTCGCGCCCACCACGAGTGTTGACCTACTCGCATTATAATGTATATCGAGATGGATACTTAAGTGAAAGACGTCGACTTGCTTCTAAATCAATTGTCGGGCGATTCCAAGTCGGAAAAGTGAATCGTAAGAAGCCGCGGTAACGGCATATCGCGAAATGTTCAACACAAAAATCTAAAAAACTTAAAAAGCTCTCCAATTTATGATAATTTAATTATTTCCTTACTTTTCCGCAATTTGATTAAGAATTACGCCACAATTGTCCTCGAAAGTTTACCAAGCTAGAAATTTTTTTAGACAACTCTCGGAAGAATACTGATATTGAGTGTTTCGTATTATGTTGCTAGAAATACACAACCAATTATCTCTTAATAAAATGTATCGTGGAGGTGACAGCTCCTATTTCGTCCTCTCTCATCGAATGGTCGCAGAGAAATTTATAGGTTGTTCCAGCAGCTATCGCTTTGCGCAGATTTATTGGCATACGCGATGCGTTCGCGGAGACGCTCGATATAACAAAGAGAAATCTACAAACATCACTCCATGGAAAATGTATAAATTATTAAATTACATCTAAAAAAAAACAAACAGACGAAAATTATTATCTTGATTAAATTGAATGTCAATTCTTTCAATGTTCGCCTGTACATAATAGTGGCCAGCATTTCAACGACCTGTCACGATGATGCGCATATTATTAATATTATCTCAGATTAATGTCAGCTACGTCCATCTTCCGATACTAAATCGCCGCGCCATGTTTACATTGATAGCTTCAGCCGATCGAACTAACCGCATCGTTATCGTCCCTGGAGGAAAAATCATAGGGATTTTGGCATCACCGAAAGTATCGGCCTGTACATGTTTATTGGCACATACGATGCGTCATGGGAAATCGCGTTATAGAGCAGTGGACGATCGGTTTGACACCGAAATTTCCACGACGCACGTTCGCGCGTGTCGAATAGCTACGCTATGCGATACAAATTCACTAGCCCGCATAGTCGAGATTTATCATAATTCGTGTAACGTATATCATAAAGTCATTAATCAACACAAATAAAAATAGAAATAGGAAAAGATTTATAGAAGCGCGAATAAATTATTTTTAACGTATGCAAGTCCGAAACCGTAGCCCTATTTACAAGATAATTACAATTTTCTTTGTCATTTATGCAAGTAAGAATATAAGTACAAAATAAAATTATACAAATGCAGAAAAGTATATAATACGGAAGATATAAAACAATTTGGAACGGGGAGAATTGAATCTTGATGTATCTCTCTTATTTATTCTGCGAAAAATCGATACTTTATCTGCAAGAAATATTACGACAGGTGTCGTCAAAAATATATATACTGCGCCCATATAATTATACGGAAACAAATATTAACTAATATTCTTCCTCCACCAAAACCAAATACAGTGATGCAATTTATTAAAACGTTCGCGTGAATTCCATTTCGCGCCATCGTTGTAAATGAAAGGAATGCCTTGCTACGTACATTTTCGTATCAAACGCGTTATCGCTGCCAATTAAAATTCTCCAGTGCAATTCTCGCCAAGTGCTTCCGCGAACAACGAAAATCGTAATATTTCGTGCGGAAACTCGAGACAAACTCGATTTTTCGATATCGAAAAAAAAATTCTCGCGAAGAACATCAACGATTCTTTTGGAGAGGATCTGATGGCTCAAGAGGGCGCGTCTCCGGCCTACTAAAACACGGTCAACTAAAACGCGCGGATTGAAATAATTTTCCGCATTATATCCGCATCCGTCTGCCTCCTCTCACTGCGAATCATCCCAGTCCAATGCTGCGCTGCTCATTCCTGATTAAGTTACTCTCCATTCTCGCGCGAACGATCGTTCGTATGTCGAGAACTGCTCCGCGCACATTCGTAATTCGTAGCAGGCCGCACTTAGCCGCAGTAAATTGCGTTCGTGAATCTCGTTAGGCAACGTTTCTAGTCGAGCGCGACTGCTGTTCCCGCAATTTCACACAGTAGGATAGTCGTCGAAGGCGGAATCATACCGCGATTCGCGAGAAACTCGACAGACCCACCGTGAGCAATGCGCAAAATAATATGATTTCAGCGAAATTGATATGAGTTTTCTGTCGAAAATTACAGATAATCGGAGAATAAAGCAACATAATATTAGCGCAGATATTTTAAACCAAATGAGATGGCGGTGATTGATGTTTGTAGCTAAAAATTATCTTTGCTCTTATAATCATTTATTTACATCGAATCTCAACTTACATTCATAAATCGAATTTGTAACAATAATTAATTAAGAGCAGCGCCGAGAGCAGTATAAACAATATTAAAATCGCGTGATTGAATTTTATTGCTTCCGATTACTCATCACTTAATAGTTTTACACGGTAAACGTAATGTTCTTGAATAATTTTCCAGCATGACAGTCTTAATAGGAGCTAACGCTCGGCCACTGCGTAATTCGAGCTTCAAAAGAAAAATTCGATACTGAAAACATTGACTATGTCACCGGATATTTTGTCTCAGAAGCGGATAGGTAGTTGCCAAAGCGGCACGCTATTGTCAAAATCAAAATTAAGACCCTTCAATGAAATTCAAAGCATAAAAATTTAATTTTTGCATCGTAAAACTGTTAGTTTCACTTAAATCGAAAAAGAATCAAATTTCATTTTTACAAATAAATTAATATTTTGTGAGTATTATTTTGTGAATATATATACAGATTATAGCCGATATATAAAATGCATGTATATAAATGTAACAGCACAAAAATATACATATTTATACTTATAAATTTTAAAAAAGATGAATGCAGAAGTGACCGATGAAAATCGATTTGGAAGAAGCGATAAAAGCGCATAGCGATTTTCTTCAATTACATTTCGCGACATTTGCAATAATACAAAGTACATACTCTAGAATCCCATCAAACGGCAGACACTCGCACTTAATGCATGGTTCATTGTGCCGCGATAACCATCTTTCGGAAGATCGATGGGGAAACTACATGGCAAATTCGAATTCCGGTATTGCGTTCGTTATATAACGTGCTTCCTGGCGATTCAGGAAATTAAAAAGTCTGATATAGACATTTTACTACAAAACCAAAAAAAGAAAGATACAATAATAACGGGCATCATAATCGTAGAAATAATTTTATTAATCTCATCAATGACGAAAAAACGCAATTGATTATCTTCTTAAATGTTTTTTTTTTTTTTTTTTTTTTTTTTTATTTTATCTGCATTATATGTTGCAAAATCTTCAAACTTACTTTTGACGATGCATTCTTTCATCAATTTAGAATTAATTGAGAAGTTTAAAATATCTTGTATCATTCGTCCATAATATTCTAATGATGATGAAATATTTGAAATTACGCCTAAATTAGATTTTCATCGATTTTTCTCATGCGCGCGTAATGTGTTATACGCAGAGCAATGATGCCGCATTGTGCGAGCCGCGTATTAGTTCTATTACATTTATATTCCCGACATATCCTCCCGATTCGTTTCTCGTATGTAGTAACAAACGGCGGGGCGCACGTAGTTACAGCATTATCCGTATGCAAAATAATTACGAATGGCGGTGCATGCGCGGCAGAATTTTATGTAAATCCGAAACCGCGGGTACCGTCTTAAGCCGCACCTCTCCGTCGGTGTTTTATTTTCGCAAAACGCCAGCTTAATACCCTAATTAATGTAATTTGGTTTCTATACCGGCAGCACAACTTCCTCTCACCACCGATTTCTCGCGCGTCCTCCCCCGCCCCCGTGCCTCCTTCGTCCTCGTTTACTCCGGCTCTTCCACCCGACGGTGGCCACCCCCTTTCCGGCCACCGAACGGCCCGATGGTCATCTAAACTTTTCCCGTAATTAGTTATAAATTTCATTCCCGTTCTACGTAACAATATTCCTACGCGACCTCGCTGGAACACCGTGTAGTGGTGGTCGCGCGGAGCAGGAAACGCCTGGGGAGTGGAAGAGAGAGACAGGGGGGCGAAAGAGGACGAGCGCGAGAGAGGGTCGACTTTGGGGGAGAAAAAAAAACGAGGAGGAAAGACGAGGGAAATGAGAGAAAGAGAGAAGGAGATGCTGAATTTCGCTTCCCGCCAGCAGCGTTGCCTGTCAGAAATACGAAGGAAGGGGTGAACGGCCGAAGAGGAGGGATGGATGATGCGGTTGGAGGGGGTTGATGAAACCCGGATGATCAGAGAGAGAGAAAGAGAAATAGAGAGAGAGAAGTGTGTGTAGGCTATGAAGTGGGAGGAGGATAGAAGGGGATGGCAGCGTGCGCTAACGAACGAACGAACGAACGAACGAACGAACGAACGAACGAACGTACGAACGAACGGACGAACGAACGAACGAACATGGTATAAAGAGAGCAGGATGGAGAAAATTCGAGCCCTCTAACCAAGTGGAGGAGCCTGGTGGGGGCGGCGGCCATTTTGCGAGCCGCGAAAAACAGCCCTCCCCGAGATAGCGCGAAGGGGGTTTCTGCCACCGAATCCAGCGGCCACCGCTTTCCCCTGCTCTCTTTCCTTTCCCCTCCTTCCTTCGCCGACCATCCCTCCAAGAGCCATCCTCGAACCCCTTGCGCCCTTGCACACGTACACGCGCATTTCTCTCGGGCGCTCTTATTCGCACGGTACTTCCTACGACCCTGTATTAAGAGCAAAATGTGGACGAACATTAGACACTAACGCTCGTTTAAAAATACATTCGTATTTGCGAACTCTCTGGCAGTCGGGCTCGGCTGCGCAGTATAAAGAAAGCGGAGGAGCTTCGCTGCTAGCACATAGTCCAGCGCGAAATTTTTTCGGCGGAAATGAAGCTTCTACTCGCCGCTTAACTCAATTAATCGAAAAAAGATAAATCAAGTCCGCAGAAATGTATTTACCGCGCTCTTATTTTACGAAGGGAAATAAATCCAAACGAAAATGCGAATCTATTTTAAGAATACTTATACATATACGTTTCGTTATATTCGCTACGCGATATCATACATATAAATTTGTTGTCCTTGAAAAAAATTCCAAACAGCTGATAAATGAATAAATAAATTGATGACAATGATCTAGAAATTCAATAGCCGGCAGCGTTGAAAACGACGCATGTTATTAAAATAGTGACAGCAAAATAATTTAAGAGCGCATACGCGATGATTTGATTTTTAATTAATGGCGGGTTCGACGCCACGCAATTATACACACCTCGACGGTCTCGCGGGCGCGACGTGTAATGTAACACTTAACGCGGAATTCATTATAGCGAAATAAACGATTGAAATATATTATACTTAATTAGCACATTGTCGAATGCCGCGGCAAGACCTCATAACCCACATTTTCGCGAAATCAAATTATTGTTATTTTCGGAATCACCTGTTGGCAATACCCAATCCAATAATACCTCACGTCCCACAGAAATCACACGGCCACCGGCGATATATTTCTACGCGACGATTTTTCGATATATCGCAGAATTCGTTTGCGAGCAGATTACGCTGTATCGATAGCCAGCGTTTCGTGAAATCTAGCGAAAGTTGAATTGCGGTTCTCTCTTTTTCCTGAATCTTTATATTATTGAACTTTATTTATTTCACACAAAATATTATTATTAAACATTTTAACAACTTTTTTCAACACGCGGATTAAGATCGAAATACGAATACCTTTACATCGCTGTGATCAAAAGATTGTCACGTTCGTCACAATTGATTAATTTTAATAAGATTAATTTTGATAATTCAGTTTAAAAAATAAAATTTTTTATTAAGAAAATGTATTAAAAAATGTATCTTGTTGAATGACAAGGAGATTTGTTAGAATAATCATAAAGGTAAGATAAAGTCTAAGTAGAATGTAAGTATAATGTAACTAATTATAATTTAACTAATTGTTGTATTAATTATGATAATTAATACAACGAAATGGAGATATCCAACTCATAAACTCTGGAAACTCAAGACAGACTTTGAGGAAAAATGAATACAGTAGAAACATGAGGCGATTAACCACTTTCCGTACACCAACACGTAAAACCGAGCTTGCTCGGACGGCGGTCGACCCTCAGCCGGAGGGTGAATTTTTTTTTCCAGTACGGAGTGCGTGTGCGGGCACGTCACCCTTAACACCCTAACCGCCGCGGCCGATCGGCCGTCGAACAGGTTTTCTCGATCGGGCTAGGAGAGGGTCAGCCCGAAAGCCGCAGGTGCAACGAGCGAAAAATTGAAGCTGCCCCCCCCCCTTCCCCCCTTCCCGTTGGCGAGGGCACCGGGACTATTTGGTGAGGTTTCGCGCAGCGTTTCGCCCTTTCCGTAGGGCCACTCGCGTCCTGAGACCGCGAGTCGCCACGAGGGTGAAAAACAGGGACTGTAGATATTTCGCGTGGCTGCAAAAGAGGGAAGAGAGATAGACAACGGGGGGAGGGGGAAGGGGGAGGGGGAGGACAGGGAAATGCCGTGGGACAATCGAATTCGCAATACGGTGCCCGGCTTTAGACGCGATTGCTCGTTCCTCTCGCTCTTATTATCGCACCATGCCAGTTCCCTTGTCTCCTCTTACTTCCTCTATCCTTCCGCGGTTTTCTCCTCCAGCTTGTCCCTCCCTCGCCGACCCATCTCTCTCTCCCCCCCCCCCCCCGACATTCTCGAGGCAACGAGGGCATTACGTCCAATTACAAGAAGCTTTCAGCAGATCAAATTCGGGATGGCGGAGTTTTGATCACGACCCAGAAGAGCGGCTTGGATCAATTAGAACGAGGTTTCCCCTCCTCGCCGCCCGTCCCGCGCCCCGTAAACTCGTTTTCGCGGTACGATCGCGTCCCGGCTGGCTCGCTCGGCCGCGAGCTTCACTCGACTTCGCTTTCTTCCTTTATCCTTTTGATCGGGTGCACCGGACCGTGAAGGCGTCCCTTCAACGTCGCTCGGCTGCGGCTCGCGCTCGGAATTGACTGATTGGAAGCGACATTTCGCCCGGTTAAAAGAACGGCGCGCGGGTCGTCGCGATAAAAAAATTATCGGCCGATCGATTCCATCGATTCCCATCGATCGCGCCTTCCCGCGAACTCGGTCGCGCGGCAGCCCTCTTATCCGACCGTGCGCCGTTTATGCGATACTATTTCCGCGCTATTGAAATTCTTATCGCGCGTATCCGCGGAATATTTCCGCATCGCTCCTCGTGTACGACGCGGCATAGGCGTTTATTCAGTCGGCGGGCATTAACGTGGACGGCGACAGCGACTACGAGGTCGTCACGAAAATTACCTATGCGGGGTGGAGGATTACTTATGCAGGGGGGAGAACAGAAGGGGGCGGCGGCGGCGGCGGCGGACGGGAACGGTGTAGAGATGCAGACGATGTGAAAGCTCAACTACCGTGGAAAAATAAATGTGCCGTCTGGCCCGAGGGTGAGTTAGCCGTGCAGATCGCAGTTTCAGGGAAACTGCGCTTAAAATACGGACTACCGGATTAATCGCGTTTGTCTTACGTGACTCGCTCCGCGAGCACCTTGCGAGACAAAATCAACTTGAGAACGCTAACGTGAAGGTTCGTTGGACCGCCGTAAAAATATCTCTTGTCTGCATCTGGTTATTCGAACAATAATGTGATTCGTCCGTTTAGACGTTTTTACGACGACTTTTTTTATACTTCTGTGCAAAACAGACATATACATATATTTTTTTTGCTTTATTGGAGGTATGCGAAGCATAGATGAGTAAACTTGAGACAGTCGGATCTGTCGACTCTCAATTCGACACGAAATTCATCGGGGCGGACCCAATCGTTAATCGCTCTCCTTACTTTGCGATAGAGAACAGCGGCTCGTTTTCGCTCGCACTTCGCGGCCTCGCGTGGGAAATGTGCACGGCGACGCGGCTGGCGCGAACGACGACCCGTCGGCGTAAACTGCACCGTAAACTGCATCGGCCTTTACGAACGATCGAGCAATTACAGGTCGACCGTGGCGGCGGCTTCCGAGCAGGTCGTTACGTCGACGGCAAACCTGGCGTAGCATTGCACGGCCGACCTTTGTCTACCAGCCTTGTTGTTCTTACGTACTCCCCTGTGACTGCACGCAACTCCGACATTCGCCACCCCCTCCCCAACTCTCGTTTCCTCCGAGCCTTTATTCGATCTCTCGCTCTCACTCTCTGCAATCTGCCTGCTTTCACGCAGACCATCTCGCTCGCGATCACACGCCAATAAACAATGAATACATGAATATGAAAATTTCCATGAGAATTTATCCACGTACATACGCACCGTGACTCCGCTCTGGGCCTCGAACAAACGCAGCCACGGCATGACGGCGTTGCACTCCGTTGCATCATCCGCGCATCGCATCAATCAGTCAGCGGATCCCGTAGCAACCGGAACGCGTAAATCTGCGATAGCCTGAAATTGAAACTAAAGTCAGACTTCGTTTTAAAGATCCATCTTCGAATGTGTGTTTTATTCTTAGACTTTTTTTTTAGTCAGACTTTTTTTCAATATAGCACAATCTGTTATAATATTATATCCAATCTGATGTAATATCGTGAGATATAAAAAACTTTTTTTTTTTTCTTATTTTTATGCAAAGTTAAAATAAAAAGCGACTTTAATGTATGGAATTTAATTATAGTTCGTAAAAATACGAAACAATTGCGTAAATAGAAATCTTAATGAATTATAAAAAACAGAATTATTTTCTGCAATCACATTATTTCTGCTAAATAAAAAAGTTACCGGCTGAATATATAATGCGCAACTGTATCTCTGCCGGAAACTAATACTACCAAATATGTACATTACAAATATTCTCAACACTCTCATCGTACATTGCGTTTTAATTTTAAAAGACATTAAAATCTTAAAAGCTAATTTCAGAGCTAATTTAGCGAAATTGTTCCTAGGAAAAGATACCTATCGATTTCTCACAAAATATCCACAATTGCGGAAAAAGCGAAGAGCTTCGTGACCAATTAGTGACGAGAAATAGATATTACTCGTCGCAGGCACAAACTCATATCTCTAAAAATACAGATCTCCCATGTCTAGTCCGCGTACGAAAGGAATCGACATTAACGCCGATAGAAAACAAATCTCCAGCGACTGCACGCGTTGTGAGGGAAAAATGCAGCGCAGCGCAACGCACAGAGAGGAACCGTGAAAGGGCGGGAGAGAGAGATGGGAAGAGAGAGATAGAGAAAGAGACGAATACGCGGCTCGGCGACCATCGGTGCGTTTATTCTTCCGCTGCAGGGCGGCACGTCGGAACATCGGAACGTGGCGGAAGCGAGCGGAACGGGCAGAGGCCTCCTCCCGTAATAACAGATGTAAATTACGTGCGTACACGTACGCGGGCAGGTACATACGCCGGGATGGCCGTACGTGTGCGTGAGTGGCGCAGAGCGTAGCGGCGAGCGCCGAGCGAGTAGGTAGGTGAATGCACGTCGGGGCTTCGCCATCGCCGTCGCCGTCGTCGTCGTTGTTGTCGTCGTCGTCGTCGTCGTCGTCGTCGTCGTCGTCCTTGTCATCGTCGCCGTGGCAGCGGCGGTTTTGCGTACACGTGTGCGCCCGCACACGCGTAGCCGCGGGTCCGGAATATTTGCAAGCCAAATTTTAATACCGGAATTAATTTGACCCGAGGAGGCGGACGAGTTTGAGGTAGTTAGGTACACACCTTCCCGCGCTGGTGTACGGCTTCCCCGGCGACTTCGACGTTGGGGTCCGCCCGAGCGAGTCGTCGTCCGCATCGAGGGACGACGGCGTCCTCGCCGCGGTCGTCCTTCGTCGCATTATGTAAAAAGTGTAAGCTAATTTATCGACGTCGCGCGTAGAAAGGGCGTACCGCGCGCGGACCTCGCGAAACTTTCCTCTTCCTCGCCCGCTGGTACTTTAGCTTTATATCGTGAATTATTATGGCCGCCGAGTTCGACCCTTTTCTCCCTTTTCCGAGGATTCGCCGTTGCCCCGGCGCGAACAGTGACGCGCAACTCTCAGTAATTGCGAATGGTCTCTTCTGCGACACGTCGCAGCAGAAACATTCAACAACGTCACGGTTGTTGTATTATTACGGTACTTTCAGCCGACCGAGACTCCGGGACTGCGCGCCCGAAGTTGGTTTTATCTCGATCTTATCAGCCTGCTAGGTTGCGCCGTCGTCACAAAGAACGGAGAGTTAACAAAAGGACAGAACTTGCTGAAGGTTGCGCGTCACTGCTTCATCTCGCGGCGGTTTCCACCGCTCCGCTCTATACGTCTTTCTCCTCTCGCTCCGCTCTGTCTGTGCTATACCACCGTTTTCTTTCCCCGGCTCGTCCCCCGCTCGCCCCCGCATTCGCCTACGTCCGCCCGATACAAATGGCCAAAGTAAACTTCGCCATTACGAAGTACCTGGCGCGGAAGTCACTCCGGCTACGGAGCCACCCACCATTTTGGCGCCGCCGTCCACGGCGAGAGAAACTCCCCTTGGACTTTCACGGGAGAGAAAGGGACCCCTACCCAGAGCGCCACCAGGCACCGCCGGTCCAGAAGGGCACCGGAACTTACTCTGCCGACCTAACTCGCGCTCGCTATTAACGTTCGCGAGAGAATAACGCGGATACGCACGAAAAGCATGTTGAAGAGCGGCCAGACGGAATTTAACAACAGGCAAACCGAGGGTAGCGCCTTCCACGCATGTCGAGCACAAACGCAAAAACTAATGAGCATTAGATTAATTAAATATTCGCCGAGTTTCGAGCGAATAATAAATGCGCGTAACTCGCTTCATCATCATCGGGAATACAATCCGAACAATCGCTTACGTATGTCGGAGAATAATCCGTCTTCAAAGCTGCGGACAGGTTTGAGGGGATAACTCGGCCCTTTCAACGGCTTAAAGGACTGCCGTCAGACGACGACAAGTAGAACTTCTCCAAATCTAACAAAAGAATGTGAGAACGCGTTAAACCGGATTTTTGACTACGTACAGAACGTTTCGCGGATCGATGAGGTGAATCGAATTGAAGTCGACGAAAGAAGATCGCCGGCGGCAGTCGATTGTTCCTTATCGAGCGAGAGAGTTTATATACGAAAGATTCAGAAGCGCGATATCGAACTCTGCTTTACACGTAGCGGGTAATTAAATTTCGTAATCGCCGGCTTGGTCCAGGAGGGGGGGAGGGGCACCGTTCGGCGATTTTAATTAAAATTATTTAGAGGCGGTACGGGGCGATAATTAATTAAGAGTAAGGATACTCCGGTAATTAAAATCCCGCGAAGAAGAGGCCGATCGCACCCACCTCCCGGTGTGCACAAGGGCCTAGGGACGGAGTTCGAAGTGAAAGGCGCCCGGAAAAGAGGACGCGAACGTGGGAGAAAGAGCGGGAGAAGAGAGTTGCGAGTGTGTTGGAAGGCTATTTTTGCGATCCGGGAAATTCGCAGAAACGTCCGCCGAGGCACCGAGGCACTTTTCACCGTGCGCCGGCATCTCCTAGGAGCATTAATTCAATATCTAATTAACGCGCGCCTCGCAGTCTCGAGACCTCTCTCGTCTATTCTCGCGGGCGCGCTGCTTCAATTTTACGAGCTGTCGCGAAAGGCAGCCGCGGCGATACCGGCGGCCATCGCGGCCGTCGTAAATAGCTTTCGCCTGGGAATCGTCGAATAATTTCAGGAAAAAACAGCCAGCCGGCGGAAGTTTCGCGCGATAAATAATTGAGCGATATCCAGCCGAGCGATAGCTTGGCGTCGACGTTGTGCGAAACTTTCATTACGCTCGGACCCGCGAGACCGGCTGGCCGACATCTTGCGATTGCCGGCAAGTGAAAAAAAAAAAAAAAATTGCAAAAACTCACGAGGAAAGTAACGAACGCGATACTCTATGCGCAACTTTTCGTTCGACTTTTAATGGAACGAAAGGGTTCTCTCTCTCTCTCTCTCTCTCTTTCTCTCCCTCTTTTTTTTCTCCGCCAGGTCGGACGAACTACTTTACGAGCTGAACTACATATTCTCCGGAGCGACGAGGGAAAATCGCTCGAGTCGCCCTCCGCGCGCCGTTCCCTTCGGGTTCGACCCTTCGTACCCTCCCTGCCATTCGATAAACTTTGTCGATTACACTTTTCCGTCGAGCGGCCGGCCGACGTGAGCGGCAGCCGCGCCCGTGTAAGTTAATGAATCTCACGTCGGGGACGCGCAAGGTAGGGGGATATCCGGCTGACCCGAGGAAACTTGCGTCCGGAATTACGCAGGGACGAAAAGAGGACGGAGGTTCGTGTTGGAGGGGAATAATCTAGTAATAGCTTCCGATAGTCCCTCGCGCCGGCAAAATCTGCCACGTAGGTAGTGATCCGCGACGCGATAACTTTTAAAATTCAATTTTAATGAATTACAGCATTTATTGTTCGCGACGCATCACTGTATGATCCCGGGAAGGTAAAGCTAGTGGAGATGCAAACAAATTTACCTCAAAGCAGTGATGTAATGAAAAATAACGTGTAGAGTTCTTCCCGGAAGACGAAGAGCGTTACCATAAAGCACTAACAGAAGCATAATGCTAATTACTATACATTTGTAAGATAATTAAATGCAAATCGAATATTATTCTGCGAAAAGACGGCAGACGCGAAAAATTACGATTTATAAATTATTTTTTATTCGTTCATTATTATTCTCAATTAACGATCGAATACTGATAATAATATTATTAAATTCACATATATGAAATATTGTGATTGCTCAATAATTAAGATTATTCGATTCAATATAGTCAAATTTCAATATAATGCATTTCAGTTTTATTATAATAATTAAATGTAAACTAGAACACTCACAAACCTAACAATACTGTTTTTTTCCCCATGAGTATTATTAAACTAACTCTAGACGAAATAAAAATCCTAAAGAACAAAACAACCGCGTCAAAGAAACATATCGCAATGAAAAGGAGAGTCAACGTTCGATGTTCGATAAGTTTCACGCTCGCGTTGCTACATCCTCAGATACAAACACCCTGTGTTTATAGAATGGAATTTCATTTGCTGAACGAAAGGGAAATAAAAACAATCCGCCTACGTACATCAGTTCGAAGCTGCTTGCGAGCTCGCCCGCGCGCGCGCGCGACCGACACTCTTTGATTTTCACTCTCGGCATCCTTGACCCAGAGACCACGTTCGATTCCAGCGTCGGCTTCAATTTTTTCGCGCGGCTCTTTTTATTCCTCCGATACCTCACCTTTCTCTTTCTCCACGCGCCGTTCCTTCATCGCCGCCTCCTCCTTCACCGTCCGTCCGCCTGCCCCCTCGGCAGCCCCGCACTCTCTTTCGCCGACCGAGAGAGCCATCCTCCTTCCCTCCTCTTGCCGCGCGTCTATTCGCGCCCTATCCTTTCGCGTCGTCGCCATTTTGCGCCCTTCATCGATCCTGCGCCCACGCACTCCCCTGCTTTTCCCGCCACTTTTCTCCCTCCCGACGTGCCGGCGTGCACCTCGTGCGCCCGTCGTTTCGGACCTTCCCGGCTTCTTCGCCGGCGAAACGCCGTCGCTTTTCCGGAATCGTCACCGCTCGTATCGGACGACTCGCTCCAAGTCGCTACCGTTCGCGAACTGATTCGTCTTTGCGGCCTCACGTCGGCGATCTCGCACCCGGTTCGAACCGATTTGCATAGAGCTACCGGAGGACCGGATTGAAACGCCGCTAAAGAGAGAGGGAGACGAGAGACGTATGGAGCACGACGCCTTTTATGGTGGAGAGCAATCTCCATTGTCAGACCCCCAGCGGAGCTCTAGCTCGGTCCCCCTCCAAATACCCCCAACGAGTTGCAGCAGAGGCTGCAGAGTTCTGCAGAATCCTGCAGAACTTTGCGGATCTTCCGTCTGCACGGAGGAACCCGTTTATCAAACAATTGTGAAGCGCCTGGCTGTATCTTTGCAATTTGTAAATGATACCGTTCGTTTTAGCAACGCTTCTACTGCGGCCTGAAGGACGCAAATGATGCTGATTGCGACTTTAAAACGGTTCTATCAATATGAAAATTTTTGATGAAGTCGAGAGATGAAAGCATGTATGCTAATATATGTATTCTTCATTAATATTGCTTCCAACAATATGTACTTTTAATGACATAAAGCCCGCTTTTTCAGAAAGACGAATGCGCAGAACAATTTCGTGTGTATAATCTCACGCTCATCCACTGAATACTATCGTCAACTTAATTTTAACAATTAATCCTGGCAATGCCGAGAAAAAAAATGCCCCTGCAGTTTTTAATTGCGGATTTATGCAACGCACATTTCATGGTAGCTTCATCTCAACACTAGCGGACCCTTACTTCGTACAATGCGTACAATGTATAATTGTTCTTTATATTCGCGAATGTAATATAACAGCAATAAACCGCAGAGTTATGTGACGCGAGCAATTTTCCTCTTTTATAACAGCCAAGGACGAAAAAATGGTCTTCTTGGTAGCGCACATGGCCGAAAGTAGTCCGGCGCTTCTGAAATTAATCACCTCTAATCGTCATAATGTATCGCTGAAGAGCGCTCAAAGAGTGGTCGTGACAGAGAACGGCTTTATGTGCGCGCGACTGTCTTGTGGCGGATGAAGTGCACTAGAACATGCAAAACATCCCTCGAGGTGATACATATTTTTGTAAGAGGAGCAAAAAAAAGAACGCACCGCGGAACGAGGGCGAGAATACTTGTGCAAGAAGTCGCGATTGTAATTTATGTTATAAGCGTCGGCAAATTCAAAAATTATGCTCCCGTGCCTGCTCCCTTCCCCCCTCCTCCGCGCAGCTTGTGAAGAGGCGCGTGAGTTTCGGCGAGAGAGAGAGAGAGAGAGAGGGGAGGAGAAAGCGGCGTGACATTTATTAAGTTGTTACACGGGCAAAAAGCTATTTACCTTGTTGCGAAGTAAATTTCCAACTGAAAGTTCTCCCGAGAACACTGTCACGCGCGTCCGTGTGCTTTCGCATTCGAACGCGCGGCGTCGGTTATCAAGTTCCGCTTAGCAGCGTCTCGCGACATGTCTGTAACAGTTTTCCGCGGGCGATTTTCCTAGTCCGTATCTCCCCATCTCTAACCGCCCGAAAGTTCCGTTTTGACGTCGGTCTTTTCAGAAGTTAAACCGTACACCCCCAACGTTGACGAGCGTTTTCAGGTCGACGTGCTAAAATACACAGGCTTGTGTAACTTCCTCCTCTCCTGCCTGCGTTCTCCTAACCGAAAGTTACGGCCAGCGAAATTTATCTCTCGCTGAATTTATAATCATTCATAATTACGCGTTCCGCAATATCTCCAGACGTTAAGCCACCGACGATAACGATATTCAACGTCGTTGCAGCCTCGCCTCGCCCGGCGAGCAAAACCCGCCGTCGGATTAATGCGAGTATTCAGCCCGACGTTCCGCGATCAAACAATCAGTTTAGAGCTTCGCCTCAAAGCTTTGTTCAAGTCTCGCAGACAGATGTGCCGGGATGTTCTATAGCTCGCAATCGTTGGAGGAGTTTCATTGCATTGAATATCCCACGATTTCGTATGCAGGAGCTCTCTCGCGCAGCCTCCTTCTACCGTTCTTTTGATGAATCTTCCAGCGGCGAGCTGCGGCCCGAATCTTCAGCTCCGGCTATCAAACGCGATAAAATCCCACGGTTATCTCAATAATACCGTTTCCTCGCGAGGCTGTCGTGAGAAGATTCTCCTAATGAATAAAGCTAACTATTTAAGCGGTACATCAGACAGCGAACTGCAAATTCATTTTCGCTGGAGAGCTGCCGGACGATCCCCAGCAAAGAACCGGTCTCCTCCGGTAGCTCCGCTGGATCATCGAGCGACCGGACGAGAGCTGCTCCTAAGGTAAATCGATCTGGGACTTGTTTGACGAGGGGTCACCAGTAGGGCCAGCAGGTTGCCACGGAGAGTCGAGGTCCCGACCCAAAGTTCTCACCTTTGACACTACACAGGTATCCGAGCTGCAAGCGGAATTCGCTCAAGCTGAGCATCCTACAATTTATCCTGGCGAGATATTTGAGAATAAAACTCTCGCGGTTCTTTATTTTAAGATTCGCGCTAAAAATTTTAACGCAATGATATTTAGCGATTTGTAATTATGTAGATATTTATTTTCGTCGAATCATCCACATTTTCAAGTGCAATTTGAAATTATGCGCTGGAATTATATCGAAAGCGTATTTATATTTCAGCTCCGAATTTCACGCTACATTCAGCCCATTCTATTGTATTCCGTAGCGATAATAAAGAGGCGTTACTATCCACCTCTTAATGAGGCAAAATAATTACGACAGAGATTAAGTTTCCAATCGCTGTGCGCTGAAGATCCAGATTCCGCGGTCGAACGTACAACAATGATCGAGCCGGCAAAGCGGAGCGCCTGGATCACAGCCCGGTTAAATCGGATCGTGAGGGACGGCGCGCGCTCGGCACCAGTCCCGAGCTCGATCCGCGTGATATAGGCCTATTATGTAATCGGTGTGTATCAAACTGTGTATCAATATGTCCAGCGTACATACGCGCGGGGGCGTCTATACGCGGTGGCCGACGACGTATCGCACAATGCGCGAATGTGTGCCGGCGCGGCGCGGAGCGCGCGGTGTGGCGCGCGGCGCGCGGCGTGTGCCGGGCGTTGCGTTGCGTTGCGTAGCGTGTGCGGCACGGAACACGTGTCGATACGGCCACATAATGGGAACATAACCGCTATATAGGTGTCCGGTAGTATTTAGGTGTCATGGTGTCACAGGTTAATTGCACATGATTGGTTATTGTCCGTCTGCCGGCCGCATCCAGCCGCGTCATCTACTTTCGTTTTCGACCGATTCTACGGCCATTGCGCAAGTCAACCGCTCTCGCATAGCACGCGTTTTTCTCTCTCTCCCTCTCTCTTTTTCTCCGCTCTCTTCACGGCCACGCGCGACATCCGCCTCGTCTCATGCCGTTCGTTTTGGGATCGATGCCGCAGCTGACGCCGGGAAAAAAAAATCGGACAGCACGACGGGAAACTGTGTCCACGCAGGGGCGAGCGACGGCATGGTCTGACCGATTTATTGCAGCGACCGCGGACGCCTCGCACGCTGCGTTTCTTTTCTTCGCTTTTCGCCAACTCGCCCGCCCCCCGACCACTTTCTCTCTCTCGCTCTCTCGCTCCGAATGTAATCCGCGACCTTCGTCGTGACGGACGTGCGCCACGTGGATTCAATCGAGAGACATCGAAACCCATCTCCAGAATTAAAGCTGAAAACTGGATTCCGTGTAGCATCGCTATTCAATAAACGCTCAAATGTAGAAATAATCATAATTTGTGGTTTCAACATTTCTAACTTTTATAAAATGCAAAACAGTCCACTTTTCTTTCGGAGTAACGGAAAGTAAAGTGAAATGTGTTAAAATCAATCGTTTCGAAAAGAACATTTGTAACTTTATATTATATTTTTCTTTGTAAGAGAAATAATTTCTCTCTGTGCGCATTAGCGTGCAAACAGTTGTAATATATGAGACGCGTGATATAGATTTCAGGATGTGCTTTTACTTGAAAAGATCAACCTAGCCTGGCTATCGTGTATATCAATAAAATCTAATTTGATAATATTGTGGATTGAACACGAATGCAATAGGTCATCGAGCGGATCATTCACGACATGAGAGGAATGTGGCACACTCGCTCGAAGCTAATCATATTAGCGTTTTGCTATTAAAGCCGGGATTAACATCGTCATCTTATCGATCCATTCCGCTATCGATTCGGTACACTTCGCGGCGTGCCGGCTCTCTGAGAACTGACCAGGGCTATACGTCCAATAATCGATGATAATGCGATGACGCGCGAGAGAGGTTTGACCTTGACACTGGATCAATTAACGCGCATTGACCCCCTTCGCTCGGACCCCGCCTCCAAACACCCCCCTCTTCCAACCCGAATCCCGTGGTCCAATGCTACTGTGCATACGCGTGCCACGTTAACAGCCGCATACGTGCAACCAAACTGCATACTGGGTGGATCGCACCGGTAGGTATGCAATTTCACGACCGTTCGACACGAAACTCTACATGCTCTAATTCCGCTTGACACGATAACCGAAATATCGGTCGATCCTGACAAGGAGTTCATCGAACGTTTCGTCGGAACGTGCCTTAAGCGAAGCCGCCTGATGTGACTCGCGACTCAAGAAACGTGCGCGAATTTCGTTGCGGTGAAAAACTTTTCCGCGCTTTCACTTCGCGATATCGATATTTGTTTGGATGCAAAAATTCGATTGCCTCTCCGCTCTACTTTCACTCGGCGAGCCAAGCATATTCGGTGTGAATGTGTCGGTGTATCGAGTTTACGAGAAAAATTCAGATTCCAAGCCCTTTACGCGCTTTACAAAGAGACGATGTTCCGCGACGTCGGCTGGAAAGGCATGCTTATTCATCGGCCGTTTCGATTCGGCCGACGACCGATCGATCGGCGTCCAGATTCCGTCGGCGGCGGTTTATCTTCATTAGTAGGTCAGCATTAACGTCACCCGGTACGTGCGTGACCGTGAACGCACATTCTCCGGAACATTGCGGAACACTATCGCTGTCAATGACCGATATTACGCACAGCCGTACGTCCCGTTGCCTCCTGCGAATCCCTTATGGTAACGCGGCTCTCGGCTCATTTCGAGATCCATGCACCTGTGAAATTGGCACCACGGCGAATGTCCGTGCTTTACCGCTCCTGCGGCGGGCCGCATTGTCTCAGAATTATACCGCGCGGAACGTCGATTACGCGTGATGAAACGCCGATGAGAATTTATTTACGCCCGATCTCGAGGGATTAAATTTAAAACGTACGTTTGATGACTGTTCATCCCGCGAAACATGCGCGCTAGAATTTCTGTTTGTAAGGTAAATAGATGTACCTTCGATGTGTGCTTTAAACGGCTTAACATGTTAAATTAACCAATTGTGCATCCGCAAACATCGAATTGGAAATGTTCTTGTGTTGACTTACGATGTAGCTTTCGGTATTTAGATGATGTTTGACGTGATCGCAAGTGTGAAATAGGAAGCGGCAAACTTATTGACAATTTATTGAAATTTGTTGGCCGTTTATGTTTACCGGTACTATATTTCACAAACTTTGCGAACTCGAAATTTTCGAAAATTAATTTCAAATTAAAATGTGCATTTCTCTCATTAAAACGTTAATTCCCCGTAATTGTTCATACACATTATGAAAAGGTCAGATATACGCGGCGCTCTTTATTACAGCGAGAAGCAGAGGTGATAAATCGTCATTAAACCACATTTGAGAATGCGGCGGTGACAAATAGCGAGGAAGGGTGTACGATGGAGATAGCCGAAGGGGAAAGAAGAAACATTGAAGAATGCGGGCGATCGTGGAACCACCGGCCTCTCATTCACCTCGAACAACGCTTCCAATATCGGTGTCAATCCAATCAATGGTTTATTAACCGTCGTGCGAACTACGGAGACAGAGAGAATAAAGAGAGAGAGGGAGAGAGAGACAGGGCGGAAAGAGAAACGGGCAGGGACATGCACGCGGGAGAAAGATGCGCAGGCAGGCGGAGGAGGGAGAGAATGATATCATGAAGAATCGGTGGAAATCGAGGGTGCGAGGGAAAAGGGGTGGAAAGAGAGAAAGAAGAGAGGAAGAAAGAGATGGATGGCGCTCGTCCTCTGTTTGTTTGGACGGAGGACCTTAAACACGTGGTCCCGTTGTACACACGGATCGTACGAATCGACGCTCGAAAGGGATAAAAAAAAGCCGCCCATCGGAGGAATGGAGACAGCAGCGCAAGTGTCGGGGACGGTTGCGCGCCGGCTCGCGGGAAAAGAATGACGCACCGAGAGAGACGGGGGGAAACTCGGGGAAACGAAGGGAGACAGCGAGGAGCGTGGGGGCGAGAGGACCGCGCGGGCGGGCAGGAGGCACCCCTTCATGCGCATGCTGTATTGTTTCTGTGTCCAAGTGTGAGGGAGGGACGGCGAGGGAGGGTGTCGGAGAACAGTGGCGATGCGAGTGCGAGAGGCGCGCTATCGGTTATTGGAAATCTGTATTTTTGTAGGCCATACCTCTCTTCCGCGTTAACCCCGTGCTTCTGTACTGGGTGAATCGCACCAATGGGTCACCCCGATCGTCTCGATCGAGCGACGCGCGCGGGTGAGAGACGCGCGGCGCGGCCTGTCGCGCGCCGGGATGCCTTTCAATCTGTGTCGCGGACTCCGACGGTGCCGGTCCTTCGATGTCCGATGACGCCGCGGCGGCGTCCTCCGCCGCCCGCCGCCGGCGATTTCAATCTAACTTACAATGCCGCATATTAAGGGTCTCCATTCCGCGACACCCCTCCCCTCGCGAGTCGCCGCGGCTTTATCGCCGGAATTGCACCGCGTTGCCGCCGCGCCCGCGTCCGCGGCCCCGTTGCGTCACCCCGCTCGTCGATCGCACAACGGGAACACACGACGGCGGACTCGTTCGCGCGATTGCTTTTTCCATCCGCCGCTCGTAGAATTCGAGGACCCACTTTTCTGTCCGCCGCTCGCTTGATCGCGCGCGAGTTATAGAACGGAATCGCCGAGAGTATACACGGGATTGTAAATGATGAACGCGAGCGCGCCGCTTCGATTTTCTGATACGTCGCTTGTTGCGACCGAGTGAGAGAAGAGGACACTTTCGAGCGTCCTTGTTTTTGCTCGTCTTTTACCGCTCATTACCGCGGCCATGTGTATTTCATCCGAAATATAAACATAGGGACCAAAGTATACGTTCAAAGTTGTACATCGGGCATCGCGTGCGCGCGTCTAAATCGCATCGCAAAACTTTATGGTCGCGAAGCGGAGCGGAGGACGCGGCGCGACGTCCGGCGTCCGCAAATGAACGAGATAACGACAAATGAACGTAAAAAAAAGAAATTTCCTCGAGTATAAAGCGCACGGGCAATTATCGTAAACCAGATATCTCCGTGGGTCGATCTCCCTTTTCGCGCCGATTAGCCGGCTGAAATTTCAAGCGTGAATTCTCTCGTTTGCAAATTTCCCTAAAAATCGCCGCACTTTGACCGGTGCCTGGAAGGTACACGTAGGTACACGGCAGCGTCGGGCGACGTTATTGCGCGCTCGCCCTTTCCCGCGGTAACTGCGTTGCATCGCCGACCGAACGACACGTTGCTCAAAGAGGTCCAATTTTGCATGGCGTTAATCGCATTATCTCGCCCCGCCCGATCGAAAACTCAAACGGCCAGGCTATCTCATCGTCGCCTCGCCGCCTCTCGCCACCTCTCGCCGCTTCATTAAGAGATACACCTCTGGGTACCCTGCCTGGCACACGTTCGCTTCTCCAGGTGCCGATCGGCGCGTCGTTCGAGCCGCAAGCCTCCGGTAATGGTATTCTTATTAGCCGCGGCATTATCCCGCCCGTCGAAGCTAATAGGAATCGAATTATACCGATGGACGCTAATGGAAATTAATCGTAATCAAATAACCGATCGTTTACACCGTGATTCCGGCGTGCGAAGCACCTACGTAGTTCGTACCCACTTCGTCGAGAAGTGTTTGTCACTAACTTTGTTCATTTTTTCCTTTTTTCCATACTTTGGTTTGCGATGCGCAAAATATATCTGTATGTATATTTGCGCAGACATGTATACATGTATAACTTTTTCACTGGCACTCACGTCGATTTTCAATTCAATTTCTGTCAACTCAATCAGAGAGGCATCTTTTACGGGAAGACTAAAAAATTATGGATATCTTATAGGTTATTTGAACATTTATCTTGTTTAATATATTATAATAATAATGTAATTACAAGAAATTGACAAATCCCGACTTCCATTACCGTGGCTTTGAAGAGAAACGAGTGAGCGAAATGAAGTCCATCACACGCGTAGAATAGTTTTCGAACGGGAAAAGACCAATGAACAAAATCATCTGCGTTTTTTACGACCGACTTAACCGGCGAATGAGATTTTTTCATCGATTACGGTCAACAAACGTTTCGCGCTTTCACAATAGGTCAGATTGACGCGGTCCACGATACGGATGATTTCCGTAAATCAGGTTAACGAGACGAATTCGCTGGATCGATGAATTTTTTCTCGTGGCGTAACTACACGCCGGGTGAGGAATTATGATAGATCGAACGGATAATTGCTAATTAGTACATCGGGCTTCGATTTGGGAAATACAATAATTAATTTACATTGACGAGTATGCGTTTATACGGCACTGCAATTATTAGTTATCTACTTATTACGAAACTATACGTAAGAACAACCGCTGATGTAGAGAAAAAATTCAGGATGCGCTCTATAATCCTCATAGGTCGCTTACATAATTTTCGACGTATTTTACACGCGTTTTACACATAATACATAATTTATAAGATGTTATGCATAACACTCCGTAATGGCTGAGCAGTTAATCGTGCAAATTTTATTTAATTAAGCTAGTGTGCCTTTTTATATCTTTATTCATTAACGTGCGTGGAGGAAAGAGCCGTGCTTGAGTTACTCATTCGTAAGGTCCGTGAAAGCAGTAAGAGATGATAGCGCGGGGGAATGTCGCGACCGATGTTAACGCGCAATCGGAGAGCCCGTTAATTCCCGTCTTAATTAGCGCGTAACGCGCTTATCACGACGTTTTTTAAAGTAGCTATATCGGAAAGGCCAAGCGTTACAAAGTCACTTTCGTTCGTACGGAGCGTGCCGCGACGATAAATGGTATCCGATAAATTTACGACGAATTTACCGATAAAAATAAAACAAAAAAAAAAGCGCGCGCGCGCTCGTTCTCTCTTTCTCTCCAGCGAAAAAATACGCCCGGTAAATCCGCGCACCGTGAAACGGGGCAGCGCGCGGCGCGGTGCGGCGGAGTGTTCGGCGAACGATCGACGACCATTCAAAAGCCGCTGTCTGAAAAGTTTTTCCACCCGCGGCTCCGGTAAACACCGCCACGGTTTTTCTTCAACTTTTCAAACACCCGCCGCCGCGCGCCACGCCGCTCCGCTCCGCTCCGCGTCGTGTCGTCCGCCCGCGCGCATCGTCCCGACGATCTCTTTCTTCTTTTCTCGCTCGCTCTCCTCCTCACGCTTGGCACACATAACGAACGTGCATCGGGCAATCCCGCGGAATTTATACGGTCGTTACTCGCGACGTTTCCACTATTTTCAACTACGTTGCCGGTAGTTGGACTCCACGCGCCGAATAACTTGTCCGACTCCCGTCGCAAAACAGGCGGAGTAATAAAAAGGCGTCGTGCCGATCTAATTGCCGTCGCGACTCGTTGCCGTGCGATACGAGCGGGCTATCGGGAGAGATCGTTTCGAGATTGACTACGTCTCCCCCTTTGTGCGCACCGCATATATCAAAAATTGTTCGTCGCGCGACACGCCACACGCAATCCTGGAGACTAGTTTGCGAGCAACGCGACATTATTAGCCTCTGCGATTCCGCTTTTGTCGCGAAAGTTCGCCGAATGATCGTCGGGCACCAAATAATAGCTTTGCGATGACGCACACCTTTTGTGCACTGTAAAAAAAGTCTCGAGTAAATTTTTAAAACATTATTGTATTCATTAGCACTAAGAAAGCCTCATATTGCCATAAATTATCTTTGATGAGCAACATTTTCTGACATGACATTCTCACGGTCAGTTTTCTTTCCGCCAGTGGTGACTGGTAAATCTACAGCTAGCATGCATAGCTCTCATACATAATTCGCATATAGACTGCACAAATCAAAATAATATGTGTAAGAAATATCTTATCAATGGAGGACGAAAATTTAAACGATGCCGGCGAGACCTGGCGTGGAGATACTCGAGTCTCCAATCATCCAGTCCTGAAAATGTAAATAACAGTCATATAAGAAGTACTGCGTTTTGTTACACGAATTTATTTTCTTCGCACGAGCTCTCAGCCGGGTCATTATTTCTACGTCGGTTGATTGGACGTCACAATTTCACGCGAAGGCGCTGGAAGGAAACCCAGTTAGTGACGAAATTGTTTCATCACGGAAATAAAGTAAAGGGCGATGCGTATGCACGAAGAACAACGGCGCGTCGTCCGGATTTCGCGCGACGGCGGGGTCGGGGTCTGAAAAGCGTTTCCTCGCAAATCACGTTGTTTCCTAGCTCTCGCGCCGCTCGTCCTCTATACAAAACGTCCCCCTATACATCTCTCGGAAAGCAGACCTTAAATATTTCCGTACGTACGCTCCTCCATAAAACGCCCGGCACCGAGAAAAAGGATAATCACACGCGCGTATTAGCGCTCGCCCGAGCCCTTCGCCCTTCGTTGCACGTACGAGGCCGTTGGTACGCGAGAGTGCACGGCGCGGCCGGGCGCGTTCTCCGAGAGCTATTTTTCGAAACGCGAAGCGGGAAAAAAATTACGCCCGACGAACGAACGAGGTTCCGTGTTGCGCGTTTCCTCTTTTTCGAGCATACGGCTCGTAACGGCGAAGGGCCGAGGCGGGATAACGTGACGAGGGGGAGGCGGGGGGGGAGGGGGCGCGGGAGAGCGCAAGGCAGAGAAGAGAAGAATCCGCGTGCGTCCCCGTGCGTGTACGTGCTCTTCTATGCGCGGCGCCCGCCTCTATAAGCGCCGTGCACACACGTCGTGAATTTGGAATGTTTGCCGCGCACGTCGAGCAAATATTAATAAAATGTAATATCCCGCAAATGAGCTCGCCGTGCGCCGTGCGCTGCTCCGTGCTCCAATGAACTCTTATAGACGCATCTTTGATTACGCGACGACTCCGTCGCGGGCAGCAATTTTCTTTAAATAATTCGCATCGCCATGAATATCGCGTTATCGAGTTTTAAACGGTCTATGATATCTGACATGTACGAAAAACCGTCGCACCATTGTGATTCACCTCTACCTTTCGTCTGCACGAATCCTATCGTTTATGCACATTTCCCTGGGAACCGAGCGCTCTTCGTCCGGGATCGTATTTATTTCTTGCAAAGGGTTCCGTGTGTGCACATCTTGCACCGTGCGTGTGCGGGAACAAGTGGGACGGTGTGCTTTCGGCCCCCCCACGAAGCGGAGACGAACTCGTTCCCCCCCCGAACGTGTCCCATTGGCTGTTGCCGCACAAAACAGAATCTGGGTCCCACGAAACTTGGGACCGATGGTATTCTTCGCAGTCGGGAAGATTCACGAAACCTGACAGTGAGTCCTCTCGGTGCGAACATGTTCCTCAGTTCGTCCGGGTATTTACAAGCTTTTCCAATCGCGTAGATTGTGTGAATCGATCGGTATAAAAGTGTAAGTGTTTCTTACACCGAATTGTGCATGCGTGATTTCTCATCAGCCGGAAAAAAATCTTCGAGTGAAAAGTATTATAACGTATAAATATTGCAGGAAGAAAAATAATAAGTTAAAATGAGAAATACATAATCGATTTGAATAGCCGGTGATAATAGCACGGATACATATTTTCATTGAATTTTAAACAAATCACTGAAATTATTATTTTCTACTGGCTGTGAAATATTGGTGTAATTTTTGTATCGCGTATTATTTGTGCAATTGACGTATCATATTTTCGTGGATACGCTCAGATTTCAAGAAATTGATCCGCGACCTTCACCGGTCAAGCACTGATAACGCCTGTACAAGCGTTGAAAACGTCCCACTGCACCGTTCTACGGAAAAAAATATTTTTTCTCCGACCGTTGAATCAACATTCCAGTATTTTTCATGGAGGTACGAGTCGCTTTTCACCGTGACGGCGTGCTCGGTATTCTAATTTCTGATTCCGGACAGCGAACGAGGCGCACATTTTTTATACAGCGCATAATTATCATACGGTCGCGTAAGGATGCCGGGAATAATATTTTACAAAAAATATTAGGATTTATGCAAGCTCGATCGCGCATGTCTACCATTTTTATCTGCATGTTGAATAAAGCGTACTCAGCTTTTCGTAGATGTGGAAAAAATTCTCATTGATGCGTTATTTCATTGAATAAACCTGTATTGTGTCGCAACCTGTGCATCAAAGATTGTCGGACGGTTATTCATTGCAGTCTGATTGTCTACATAACATCTTTTCACATTCTGCAGTATCATACTGGGATTTATTAAACTCTAATAGAATTCACGTTGCTGTATCTTTTAAATGAAGTAAGTTTTCTAAATGTTCTTCGATGTTATTTTTAAGTAGAAATTAACTTCAATTCTAATATAACTGTGTCCCTCTCTCTCTCTCTCTCTCTCTCTCTCTCTCTCTCTCTCTCTCTCTCTCTCTGAAATTATTATTGAAGCGAGAATTAATTCAACTACAGTCAAAGTTTGGCAACGTTGATAAAATTAAATTTCAGACAGAAAAGTTAGAACCTAAATTAATTTCTTGTTTACACAAAACGAATTTAGCGTTCGCTAATTGCGAGGGCGACGACAATGACGATTGCACTCGCTCGTTTCTAATAATTCTCATATTTTATCCGCCGTTTCGAACCTTATCGAATCATAGGTATGCGGTTGAACGTCAAACCAATCGCGGTTATCGGTCGATGAAATCGTCATGAAGTTCGTTTCGATGTTCGGCGTATTTGCGGTGTCGGGCACGAGGGCGACGCAAAGCAAATTTTATTTCGGGCCTTCGCGATCCGGTGCTTCAGTAGTTGAAAAATTTCCGCCGGACCTTTCATCGACGTCGCTCGCGATATATTCCGCCATACGAGTCGGCATATTTCCCTAACTTGTAATATCGCTCACACACACACGCGCGCGCGCGCACACACACACACACACACACACACACACACACACGCACAAGCGGAGAATAGGCAAACTAAACTTCGAAATAATTCGATTGATCTGCATTAAAAGGCTGTTCTACGCTCCGGTGCCTTGTGACGCATAATAAAGTGTTGCGGGTTCGTGGACAAAAAGAATGGAACATGTTTTTGAAAAAATTACGTGACTTAATTAAAAATATCGATCGGGCTATTACGATGACAGTTGAACGTCCCGTTTCTATCGTGCAAAATGTGTCGTTTTAACGTTTTACATGTTAATTTTGCATTCTCTTATTCTCATTATTCGAAAGCGATGTCCGATGTAATTACATGCGTTTAGCTCCGGAGCCCGCAAAAGTGCTTGTACAATCGGTTTTCTGTCAAGATCGTCGGACGTCCGCGGTATCACCTAACTTCTACCAAGCCCGATATCTTTTTCCGCCTGCAAAATGTATTAATAAATTTCGCGATCCGCGAAACAACGAGCGTGTCTTCCGTAAAAACCGCGACGGTATTGTCGCGCGCGCTGTATTCCCGTTTATCGCGAATAATATAAATTGCGCAGAAATGTAGTCCAATTACTTGCAATCAATCGGAATAGAAACGTAATGAAAATGCGGAACGCGCCTGTGTTTCTGCGCGACTCTCCCCCGCCCTCTTTCCCTCTCACCCAGCCCGCCTATTCGCCTCTGTTTTTTGCCGGCAATCGAAAGTGCGATTCACTTTCCATTTCTGATCGCGGATAAAGCGAAGGAACGCTTGCTAATCGCCGGAGGTCATCCGACGCTCTTCTCGGACTTTAGATTTCCGCAGGATTTCCGTCGATTACTTTTTTATTCTCCTCTGTAAGTAAAACGGGAAATCCTCTTCTTACGCGATTAAAACGTTAGTTTTACAGCGGCGAGAGCTCAAGTCGCGAAGTCGGGGGCACAAAGTAAATTACATAATACCCTACGTCTGGGTATTACACCAAAACGAAGATGAGCTTGTGAAAAAAATGGTCGCGCGAGGAATGTATCTCCCGCTCGGCCTGTTCGCGCAACAGAAATCGAAAGCGGGAGTTTTGCAAGTGAAAGATATAAATGTTCCAATAATTACTAACAATAAAATCATGTGGAGCATTCAGCGCGCGGCTGAAAACAGAAAGTGATCGGAAACAAATACGAAACTAATAATGTATGTAAAACTGGCAGATATTTATTTAAACATTTAAACGTGCCGAGATAAATGTAAAAGGGCGACGAACCGCGCGCGAATTATAACGCGGATGCGAAGGTTAAAGTTCGTAGTTACCAACAAAATAATTACGTTAAATATCATTTTCGCTACGATGACCTGAAAATGGACCACTATCAGACGAAATTACTTTCCGCGTCATCGGTTCGTAATTAACTTCGAAATTTAACCTTTATCACTTCATTATTACTTAAGTTCGATTTATACTTCTTTTCCATCGGTATCACGTATTCGATACGATTACCATTTTTCACAACGCGTTTATGAAACGTACGTCCGTTCGTCGTGAGGTTAAAAAAAAGGCTATTATTATTCAATCGCCATTTGATGGTCGTTGAATATTTGTTAATCGATACATGTAAGTTGACGCGCTTCAAATTGTCGGTGAAACTTACGAAAGCAAACGAAAAGAGGGAATTGAAAAATTAATAACGACAGTGCCACGATTATATTTTATTGCTGCGGTTATTGATATAGTATAAATCCACATAAAACTCAACAATCAAACGCGATTCCGATACATAGGTCACGATATTATAAAAATGTATATTTGCCCAACAAAATGGAGATATTTATACATATAAATATGCATTCGCTGATATGATGCATGTTCTCGATACAACAGCAAATGCACGCTTCATATAATAAATAAGGTTTTATGGGAAAGATAGTCGCCAATTATGAACGGAGAAACGGCGAATAGTAACTTCTTCTTCGCATCTTTTTACTAAATTCACTTAAATACGGCAAATAATGTTAAGGATATTATTTTCCTTAGAACGTAGAGCTCACCGCCCGAGATAAAGAGGGAG
Source organism: Linepithema humile (assembly GCF_040581485.1). Taxonomy (NCBI): domain Eukaryota; kingdom Metazoa; phylum Arthropoda; class Insecta; order Hymenoptera; family Formicidae; genus Linepithema; species Linepithema humile. The sequence goes on from NC_090130.1 coordinate 24,313,150, forward strand.
AGACATGTTATACCTCGAATAAAAATGGAGGAAAGTGCGAGTGCGCATGAATCGATGCTCGAGACGAAAGAAGACCTTGCCCTCGTCGTTGGTTGAACTCACCGAATTTTTATGGCGGCCTTAGCTCACACAGCGCCGTCGCAGCCGCCTATCTACTTGCAATATTTCGTAAAAACACTCATCTAAACATTTTGCGATAATTCTTCATTGATTCAAACATCTTACAGATGGTTTTTTCCTGACAATACTAAAACTTTGCGCGCGACAAATATTTAACAAAAATATAATCGTTTTAGACAAAAACGAGCAGTTGGATCGAAGTATATTGATGACATTTATATTATTCTTAAATAACATTTTCAGAAAATCTTACAAAATGCATCAAAATAACTCAAATAAATGTCTTGTAGAAGCAAATCTGTCACATATACCTATATTTAGGAAACTTTGTAGATTTATTATTAATGATTGGTGAAATAATGCAGATATGATGAATAAAGATTAAATAAAAAAAAACATTTTTTCAATAAATAGCGAATAAAAAGACAAAACAAATTTTCGTCGCGCAACGAGCCGTTCGCTTTCCGTCGGACATTTTGCCGACGTAAAAATGGAGGCGCGCGTCTCGTACAAATATCTTCGATATTCTGTCGCTTGAATCATTATTTGCATTAAAAAATTTGCATATTCCGAATGTTGTTAAAATATGGTTTATACATGTTCTTTATTGTTTGTCAAAAAATAAATTTTTAATCAGAAAAATGTAGTATGCCGTGCAGTTAATATTTTCTCGTTTAAAAGTTGAATTTTTAATTTTTTATGGAATTACTGATTTTTTATGAACAATCTTACTAAATTGCATTAAATATTTATAAAAATAAGAAAATTTTTTCGCGTATTGTGTCGCCTAATATAAAATTTAAGAGAAAGAAGTTTTTTTTATATTTCATGCTTCGAAGTAACTTCGATGTTAACTATAAACATGCATTATATCTTAATTATATTAGAACTATATCATACTTTAATAAATTATCGACAAAATTCACAAATTACAAATTTAGAAAGAATATAAGTCGTGCTAATTTTTCTTATCATTCTTTTTAGTAAACTATGATAAAAAATAATATAAGAAAGATGATAAATATTGTATATAATCGTAATTATCTTAATTTATGCGGATAATTATTATAATTTTCAAAACAAGTGCTCTGCGATCATTTCAAGCAACACATTCTTCTGCCGACGGTAAAAAACAGCGATACCGTAATTTGAAAAATTAGTCCAATATTCCGGAAATATTCCAGAAAACGCGACATGCGCCATTTATTTAAGTTATATGATCCATAAAAACAAGTTTTGTTGATGATTTTTATGCCAGATTTATTATTTTTTCTCTCGCGTGATCGCAAAACCAATGGCTTGCCGTCGGACCGCGTAAAATACATTTTTAACTATGTTTTTCGCTGTTTAAGATAAGACTTGATAAAATTATCATTTATTGGACAATTGATAAACAAATACTGCATCTAGACAATGTGTCAATTCGTTATAAAATAAGAATATAATCGTTATAATTCATTTTAAGCGCTGATCCATCTTTGATCAGTAGTTTTATTAAGAAATACTGATGTGTTTAGTGAATATAGTTTAACGAAAAATATGCTATAACATTCAACAGACGTGATATATTGAGTCCGACACAAAACTATAATTCTTAATAAAGTTTATATCGTTTTCTTGACATACGAACAAGATTTTTTTACAGCTGCAATACAACTTCTTATTAGTCCTAAAACATTACCTGAAATAGGCACTTAAAACACAGTAATGTTAATAAATAAGTATACTATTATGTAAAGTATTTTTTTCACTACTTATAAATTAACTACTTACACAACACTACTTATTAATTGCCAAAATTAAATAAATGCTACTGCATATATATTTCGGATGCAATGTGGGGAACGTAGTACGCGTGCCAAATAACGAGTTATCACGTTAATTTATTTTAGAATAATTTCTAATAAATTTCGTTGCTATTTATAAGATTTGTGCAAGCTGTCGGCAACTTCAGGAAAGATCAATAATCACTTAAGCAGTCGGCGTCAAATCGAGACAGAGGAACATAATAAATTGTTGATCACGCGTACCTCGAAGGTTTTTCATGAGGCATACGACGTTAATTAAGTGCGCCATTGGTGCTGGTTGACAGATTTTTGCTTATTAACCGCCCATCGCAGGCGCGGGTATTGAATTTCATTTATTTTTTATACCGCGCCGGCTGTCAATAGCTTCCTCTTCCAATTTTTCTACCGTTTGATTAATCTGCCTGGCTGCACACGCACGCGTCGTCCGTCTATCTGGTTTCGCGAAACAAAATTTGGGAAAATTTATCTCGGCTAACCCTCAAAATGTTTAGTCACTGTCGTGGGTAAATAGAAAGTGCGATGGCAGTGCGCAATGTAAGTAACACAAAGTAGACACACGGACAATCTTTTCGCAGTAACGATCGTTTCGGTATTGTTTATATACAGATATATATAGACGATAGCTGTTTACGAAAAATTTTATTTTACGTTCTGCGCGATGTAAAACGATTGGTTTGAAAAAAAAAGAGCATATTGACAGTGGCGAAACAAATTTGCAACTTTGATGGAAAATAGATTGCCATTGGATCAGAAGTGCTCGATCGGATGTGTAAATCAGCTTCTAATGATCGACGATATGCAGACCGTACGCGTCCAATTCGCATGATATATTTGCTGGACAGATTCCCGAATAAAAATTATTTGTCCCGTTTATGTCGCTTTAAGTAAAATCTATAAACCAAAAATAGTTTACGCCATTTTATAATATAGTATCATAAATATTTGTGCCGCGTTATTCGCGTTAATTGCAGTTTGTTATCGAAAATACGAAATATAAATTTTCGTAAGAAAATATATTGGTCCGCGCGATTGATAAAAGCTTGTCACACAAGGCCAACCGTTTCGTAGGTAACACGCAAACGACGGAAAAACAATACGAGCAAATAAACACAGCGGTGGGAAATATTTTCATTGAGTTTTTCGGAGAATTTATGTTTACGTCAACTCAAGATTGCGCGGACACCGATACAGAGCAAATCCCGTGTTACAACAGCGATGCACACGGACGGTCGGTCTGTTTGATATGAAGTGAGAGTGGAAACCGGAAATAGTAGGGATCGATGTGCGACACAAGGTCAACTTAAATACAGCTGCTTCGCTAATAATCTGTAATCGATGCTCATTAAATTATTTCTGTAAAATCCACAACGTGGTAAAATGCGCATTAACGCGTTGCGTTTATAATGACGCCCGCGAAAAATATTGATTTTTCATTAACCGGCAAGTTTGTAAATTAGTGTATCAATTAAACGGCCGAAGTGATAAACACCATTAAAAGTGAGAGAAAGCGTTTTATCGTTTAATTTTGGCACAAACTTCCGGAATTCATTAAATCGCAGTAATAATCCCGCGATAGGACACATATGCGTGCGCAAATTATGACCTTGACGCAAAAGTTAATGAACATATTAGCAATAAAGTATCTGCTACATTAAGCTATTCAGAATTATCGCTGCGCGGTTGCTAATATTTCTTCCTTGTGAATAATCAATTGCCATTCTCAATAGACCCGGCGCGATGTATAGTTGTTTAAATCTCTACGCGCTAGCTCTGCTCCTCCCGTAATATTAAAAATTCTAATATTCAAGCTAGATCGTGGAAAAAAAGTTTCACTTACAAATCTCTGTTATAGGTTGCTGTTAGAAATTGGCAGTTAAGCCGTGAAGCGATTCGCTAAAAATATCCGATAATGTTACTTTCTCATAAAACACAGAACTGACTCGCGATATGACGGCTTCTATGTAAACCAACGGGAAATCGTGTTGATCTCCTTCTAAAAAGCCTATTTGCAAACTTTTTATCGGCATTTCGTTTGATCCGTTCAATCTGGCCGCGCTATGTATAATGAAATCCGATTCTACGTCAAATGAACGAGCATAGCCGCGGCAAACTGCACCTGACCGATGCACTAGTCGCTAGTGATACGTTCACGATGCTGTGCGATGTGCGTGCAGATAAACGAAAGCCTGAATCGCTCCAAGCTTATTTATAAAACAACTTATGGCAATTAAGACTTGATCTTCTGCAAGCTAGTGATCGGATAGAAAAGGAAAAACCTTCCGCAAGTTAGTGATTACATGTAAAGGAAAGAGGATTGGGTTTTTACTTCTATTAAAAATTTTATGTGATAGTAATATATAAATAGTAACACAAAAAACGACAAAAACTATGAGAAGATAATAACAGTGAATAACAGTGACTTAAATAAAAAAAAATGGAGATTCCTGGCAAATATAAACATTAAATATGTACGTTAAATAATTATAGATAAACCTAAAATTGGTTGGACTATTTACACATATTAATGTAATAAAAAAAAAAAAAAAAAAAAAGAATTGTTTTTATCGACACAAAGAAACAATTAAACACGATTAATGTCTCGATATGGGGAGGATGCGGGAAAAAACGCGCTCGGGATATGCAGCAACAGAAAAGAAACAAACATGGGAAAAGGGATAATAATCAAAGTTGATACCACTACGATAGCATCGATATTGGAATGCAAATTATTGACGTGTGCATTTCGGAAACCTGATTCGCAAACTTTTCCCGGACGTTGCGTTTCATCCAATCGATCTACCCTCACCGATGTTTAATGAAATACCGATTGGTGCAGGATGAAAGACCACGGTCTTCCAGCGGAATAATACCAATTTTTTCCCAAGTACGATATGGTACGTAAAAATTTATCGACACCGCCGATATTATAGCGTGCATTAACGGTAGACTGGCGTAAGATTATCAAAATTAATATATGGATCGGTCTTCCCATCCCCGGAGAAGGCAAGCCGATTAGACTCCTTGAACTATTCTACAATAATATATTATAAATTACTCAAACTAACTGTTAAAATTACTGTCAATTTTCAAATTTAATTTCTATTATTCAGATGTAGATTTACAGGTTGATTGTTAATGTCCGTAATGGATTGGGGTTCAATTAGGATAACAGCATCCGCGGATCGCTACATTGTCCCCCGCGCGAAACTTTTACAATAGCTATCCTGAAAAGCGAGAAGTCAGATACCAGAGAGACCGACGAAAAATTCTTCAAAAACAAAATTCAGCCGCAGCCGGGCGATATCGCCGGCTGCGTTCTCATCAACGCGATGTTGCTTATCGCCGACAGTCCTAGTGTAATAGACGCAGGACACGTAGGTAACCACCGGCGATACGGTCGGCATAATATTTCAAAGTGCCTAACCAAAACGGGCGGGGACAATGGCGGGCAGCCATCTTTCGCGAGGTTCGCATCAACGACGGCTACCGGGCCACCCTATCAGCGAGGCCGTACAACGCGGAGAAACACGCGGAAAAGAGGGTTGCCGAGGGTTGGCCTGAGGTTGAGGGATCGTTTAGCATTCGTCGTCGTTTTCGTTTCTGTAGGGGTGCGTTCCTCTGGCTCTATCTCCGATCCGCTCGCTCGCTCGCTCGGTCACCCCCTTCATCTTCCCCCCCGCCCCTCTGCCGCCCCCGCGTGCCGTTCGAAAAAGCAAGTCTCCGCAAACAAAGGGCCACCCGCGCGCCCACGCAGCCCTGGCCTGGATAAGCGGGCCGATCGCGCGATTATAAACGGGAGGGCTAATGCTTATTATGCGTCACCGCACGCACGCGGCTTCGACGTCCTCCTGGGAGCGAATCCTCCCGGAGGTTCGTGCGGCAGCGATATCGAGCGAGGCCTCCTCAAGGATTAAGGCAGTGACTATGCTTTTTGTCCGCTTGTCGCTTTCGTTGCCGTGGCGTCCGCCTGTTTGGAAGTCGGCAAAGAAGCACCGGGGAGGATCAGCGCAGATCGAAAATCCGCATGGTCCCCCTACGCGTGCGGTTTTAATATGCGCTCGGGCGTTTTCGAACGCACGCTTACCAGAAAAAAACCCAAGAGAGCCAGTCGTACACAAAGGCGACTGAGCAGTATTGCGGTCACCGATTCCATCGTAAAATTGCAATTGTCGACGGTGGAACTTGATTTCCCTGATAAACGTTAGTGCCCTTTGGAATACGCTAATGACCATAATCGTCGATACGGACGTTTAAAGAAAAAAAGGGAAAGAAAGATCACTTTGAAATATGAAAACTTTGTAAATGCATTCGACGTTTGTACTTTTCTATTGATTGGCACGCTTGAAGAGATGTTATATTGCATTAGATTTCTAAAAGAATCTCTTCTTCGTTCACTAAATCTCATATTTTCCGCTTCGTCGATTCAAAAGAATTAATAAGTACAAAAGATTCTTTTTTATCATCTTTATTTTTTTAGCCAAAAATAATCGAGTAATTAGTAATTCTCGGTTTCTCTACAATGGTCTCTCATTTGGGCGCGCCATATTTACTTCCGTGTTCTCTCATTTCCATTGAAATCAGATCCGCGAGTTCGTTACCGAAAACAATGTCGATCTTCGTAATTGGTCGATCAAGAATCACGAAATATAATACTTATTATGCACTGTGCCGTTACGCGGAGGCTTTCTGCTGGAAACTCTTTCGCTAACAAATTCTAAAAAGTAACTGTGCATCCCTGCTATCGAACTCTTCGACCCGCCTACGATGTATCGCACCTGGGTCCGGATCGACCCACGTATGATTGGTGAATTCTGGTTACGAACAATGGCCGGGATTAAATTCAATCCGTTACACGTGCGACGCTCGTTACTGGGTTAGATCGATCCGGAATTTTTCGAAATTGTTTGGCATTAGGTCCTACCGCGCGTTCCGAGATTTCGCAGCGGCCGGATATATCGGATCTGTTTAAAATTTTACCTGGTAATGCTGTTAACTTAGTTGCGCATACCGGCACCAAAATTTGCGAAACACTCACCGATCGTAAAACAAACAATGAAACGAAAAAAAAAAGTGTAAAATAAATCACGCGTGATTCAGTCAGACGCGATGTTTGACCTTTTTTGTTTTTAAATTCTAGCTAATTGTAATGCAAAATGTTTGCGTATTCTGTCGATAATAAATTTTTTAATCCACAGAAAGCACGAGCGTCACATACTTAGTAGTGTAACGATCATGTAATATACAAAAATTTACAAATAACATAAATCAATTCGCTGCAAGGATAATGCATCTACTCAGAAAAATGTTTGCATAATTAATGTGGTTATCGCGATGCACCACCGCTGGGGAATCCCTCTTTCGCTACTTTACTATCGCGTGGAAATATATCCGATGAATAATATCTACGACGCAGTTGCCGTTTTCGAATTAGCTTGAGCTTCCAGCAGCCTCCGGCGTTTATTGGATACGTATAATCGTAGTATCGCAGCTACAAGTAACAAGCCGATTTCATTTGTTTCGTTACACATGTACACATTAATATGTCTATCAATGAACCGCAAGCGGATAGAAATACCGGAAAATTTATTCCCGATATTGTTCCGTGCGTACAATCGAAGTATGCGCATTATAAATATTGATTTGGGGTTAACGCAAATTCACACCGACGCGAAACAGTTTTCATTGAATTGTATAACGATAAATGAAATAGAAAATATGCCATGGCAATAATTCTATATCTACGCAATGTTTTCAAATCTCAATCGTTTCTCAAAGATAAAAATTTTATATCTTACTTGAGTTTCAATAAAAAAAAAAAGTTTAATATATCGTCTCTTACTTTGTCTTATGATACAATTTAGCCACACGCGAAATTTTCCGATATCAATTCGAGCGAATGGTATTGTTTAGATCGGTGTTTGTGTGAGGAATTGACTTCATTCATTTTCAAAGTTCATGCACCGATAGTAATGCACTTGTCGATCGATACCTTAATGAAGACAAAGGTCTCCTCCCATCTCTCACAGCTCTCATGTTTCACGATTCCAGACATCGGAATTGAGTAATTATTAGCAATTGAGACGCAATCACTGATCTACATAGAAAATATATACGACACTTTCCACAATATATGTAGTATAATATATATTACAAATTTTGTCAGTATTAAATTTCTGCGAAATATAAAAGGGGAAATATTTTATTTTATATTGTCATTTTCAATAATGCAGCAATATAAAGAATTTTTGTATATATAGAATATATTTGATACGGCAAAAAATTTCTCGCAAATTATAAAGTTAAAAAGTTAGAACTGTGTTAACTTTAATGTGACTTTGAAAATTCATATTAATTTGCGAAAATTTTAATAATCTGACAAACTGCCCAGAAAGATCTGAAATCTTGCGTGCCGACGCAACTCCTATCCGACGGCGCGCGGCTTCCCGACGCTCGCCATTTTGTCAGAGTCGCCGGTGAGAAAAAAGAACACCAAATCCACAAAAATGTTGTTAAATGTATAGGTGCCATCACAAAATCAAAGTTACAGGAAAGTGCAATATTTTTTAGTTACATGCTTTGCAGCTCAAACAAGAGCACGACAATTCCATCAATCATTTACGGAGCGCATATTGGAAACAAATTTTTTTAACGAACAAATCGCGAAGAAATTGTGAAAATAAAAATGTAATTCTTTTCAAACATTTTCTTTTTGATTGATTATTAATGAACGCAAACGAACATAATAACAATGGATCGAATAAAAGTAACTTCATTCAGTCACTCCTCCATGGTCCAAATAATTTATTTTAAACGTCAGGATTTTAATCAATGTCGCACTTGCAATAACATAGGCAAACACTGAACAAGGAAAATGGACGTCCTTTTACACCTCATTTACATTTAAACAACTCTTTAAAATTCGCGTACACGCTACGCTTGAATTAGAAAGTGAACACATTGTGTCGCAATTATTGTTAAGAGCGTTAAATGCAAATAGAGTATCATTTAACGGCAGTAGTGCAGAGAACAGCTGTAAAATTCTTGAAAAATTGTTAATCGCCAATTTTCGTCACGTATAATCGTGTACTATTTGTACGAGCAATGTTACATCATCATTTTTATCGTCTGACAGGTAAACAGATTTGTCAATGAAATTCTACTCACATCTCTTCCAATTATTTGTAAACATATTACGACATTCCGATTACCAAGTTTGATCATTATTAGCATAAATAAAATGTTATAGAAACTCAGATGTAATTAAACAGAAACTTGCAATTAAAAACTGCTATATTTATGCTGTAAAACTCGTCCCTATGTAAAACGATAAATTCCCATTTCTTCGAATGAGCGTCATAACTGCAACAATAAAAATACCTCTTAATGCCGGACAGGAGTAATAATAACGTTTGCATTGCTAATAACAGGTCGTAAGATCTAATGACGATATTTGTCGCAAATTATAAATAATCACCGATTTTAAGAATAATTTACAGTCGGCAGAAAGCCCGTACAACACGCGGAGCCAACAAGCAGTTGTTATCAATAACATTTCTACAGAGCCGTAATATCCCGGGAAAGTAATTAGAGTAAATTCAGGGGCTCCTGGCGACCCTTCCAGCCGCACAAAATGGCGGCGGGAACCGCCCTTGCGAAAAAAATTAGGCCTCCTTCCGCCGCGCAGTAAAATTTACATGAAAAAAAAGGAACGCCCAACGCGGCATTCGGGAAACGGAGTTTCGACAATGCGGCTATTTTTATGGATAAATCGAAGGGGTCCGCGTACGTGGTTAGGAAATGCCCCGTAATTTATGTCACTGGAAAATGCAGAAAGAGTCATAAAAAATATCTCACTGCGTAATAAGGCGACGCCAAAATGCGATCAATATATACTATGGTATTCATTACAACAGCGCGTTATTAAATTCACCCTCCAAGCGATTCCTCCAAGAACATATACAAGCGATTGTTAACGATGGAAGTACCGAATTAACGTTATATTCCCAGATGTAGTTTCAACGTTGTTTTTGAAAATTATCAACATATCCGCGAATTATCTGAAAACATATTATGCGTTCGTCTGTTCCACGAAATCATTATAAGACTAGAAGGACTCTGAAATCGTGCATTTGCATATCAAACAACGCACGTTTATGTAACTTGATAATAGCATACATTATTTTAATCATAATATAACATAGAAATTTTAGAAATAAATGCAGATTGACAAACGTGAGTATAACCACAAACAATACGATACAATACGATACAATACGATTCTTCTCTCGTGCTCTCGATATATTTGCGTATCGATCTATGCATAAGCGATTCTCAGAGCTTGTTTCTGGCACATTCAACGTAATAATATAATACATTATGTATACTAGATAATATTTCTATTATAAGCAGAATTATTTATGCATTTTTTTTTTTTTTTTTTTTAACAGCAGTGATCTAACGTGCGAAACTTTGCAGTATACTTTCTGAGAACCACTGATCTCTATCGATACACGCGATTGTGTGCGCGCGTGTGGAAACCGCACGAAAGCCGTACCACCGCGATGAAAAATTCCTCCGCGTTCACGCCGGTCTTTCGCACCGACACATACAAATCGCGAAGAATAAGCACGCGTAGAGGAGCATCCTAATTGATTCCCAGAAAATCCAATTCGCGCCTTCATACCGGGATGGCGGGCGGATCCCTCATCAAACCGGAGATGACGAAGGAAGGAGGTCGGGGGTATCGCCGGCGATATTTTTTTCACCCTCGTAAATATTCCCTTCAACCGGGCATATTAGCAAGCGGTACGTTCTTGGCAAGGAGCCGCTGCTACTGACAGGACATTCATATTAGCAAACGACCACACGCCGTCCACTCTTTCTCTTTCTCCGTCTCCGCGTCTCCTCTCCTCCCTGCCTCCCGTCTCCTCTCGCTCACCGTGGAAACCGTACCGACCCTCCTGACTCCCGTCCTCGAGAGAATCCAAGTGGGCGCTGCTGATTGGTAATCGTTAATTACTCCGAGGCAACTTCCTCTCGAGGAGCTGCTGTTCCGACGATTTTTAAAATATAGGCACTCTACCGGATGGAGGGTCAGCTGCCGCGATATAGAAAGTGAGATCGAAAAAAAAAAATCTTTAATGGCGCGACACACGAGGCGTCGCTGGTTTTCGAAATGGAAGTCCCCCTACTTTCACACGCTGCGCTTAAAATTAACTGGCTCGTCAATACCTTTCGTCGTGTTATTTATTCGTTTGAATGATGCGAAAGGAAGCGAAGGAAGAAGGTGCAGAAAAGGGTGATAAAAAAAAAAGGAACTCAATTGCCTTTTATATATTATTTAACACATTGTGGAAATGTAAGTGAAGAAAAAAAAGGGCTTGAAAGGAAAAAGAGCTTAAAGTCGGAGCAGCGAGATTACGGTGAAGGCGGCGTACCAAGCCGTTCGCCAAAGGAGAGCCCGATACGTTCGCTATTATTACTTTCGCGGATGCCGGCCGCGATAAATCATCGCGATGTGCTTCTTTCCCTCTCTTTTTTTTTCGCACGATAGAATTCCCTATAATTCCTAAAATATATTCCTGGAGAGGGTTACCCGCGCTCTAAGGCCGTATCGCACGTACGGGCGAGCGAGCGAGCGAGCGCGCGCGCGCGCGCGCGTACACACAGTGACGGCAGTTCCCGGGCGTCCTCTCGCTCATAAGATCCCGGAGGCAGCGGGACAGGAGGACGGAGGTGGCTGCAGGACATTAAGGGTAACAAATGAGGCCGCGCGCGGTTCTCCCGCAGGACTCTCTTCCAACTGAGGTGGCGGGAATGAAAATAAGTGTACCCCGCTTCTCGCCCAGGCGCCTTTTTTCATCATTTCCTCCTTTCCCCCTTGTGCGCGCACACCTCCGTCTCGGTTCCCGACGCCCACCGGAGTTTCAGGTGTCCCCGTCGTTCCCCGGGATTTCTAGTTTTAAACGACTACCCTTCTTCCCCCCCCCTCCCCCTCCCCGCCGCCGACGTAGCTTCGCCCGGAAAACGCCTTCCGAGATTTACGTACAAGCCGCGTCCTCGCCATGGCGCGCAACTTTCAGCAAACCGGTGCGGCATAAGCGAGGGAATGGTTTCACGATTATCGCCGGTACCAGCCGTTACCGGCCACTACAGCGCCGCGGCGGGTACGGCACCAGGGGCAAATGCGGAAATATTCAGCAGTTACCGGGGATTAAGGAATGCGTTAATTGCGAAATACTGGCCGCCGTTGCCGCCACCGACGCCGCGCCTCTTCGCTGTACGAAACGGAAATGTAACTTCCTCACGCTTGCATATTCACATGTTGCGCAACTTCTGCCGCTTGGCTGACATTTTTCCGCATTTTTTTAACGTACCGCGCTTTATTAAAACTTTTCATTTATATTTCAAACGCGGCTTTCGCCGTCCGGATGATGCGCCTCGCAAATGAGGAGCGCGACACTGTCTTGGACCGCCGGCTACGGTACATAAATTAAGAAGCTGAGAAAAATGCGTGCGATTCTTCGAGAATTCGTTCCCCTTTTGCATGCCGGAACATTGTTTTCCGTTCGGCAATTTTTCTCTGAGGACGATAAATTGAGTAAAACGAAGAGTATATATGTATACGTGTATACCGAAAAAAAATCGGGTCGAATATGTATATGTCTACATGTATATATGGCGCGCGCGCAATGTGCACGGATGGAGTGACGCGATTGACACTACGTTCGAACGACCGAGATGCGCCAATATTGGTACGCGGGCGTCCTGGTGGAAGGACGCCACAGGTTGATGCCGAGGCATCGCTCTTTATCGGTCGGAAGATTTGATGAAACGGACACGACGTGATGCGCTGTAACGGGATTTTTTATCACCCGATGTGAACCGGCTATGCTCTTTAAGGCTCGAGCATTTTTTTTTATTGACACTCACTTTGCGAAATTGTGTGAATCTTTGTTAAAAAAAAAGTTACCTAAAAAACTGTTGTTCATTAATCAGAGCTTTCATGAAAAATAATCGCGTTTTTTGATAGAAAAAAAACTGCACATAGTGTCATATTTAGATACCAGCAATAACTGTTTTTATTTATCCATTTATTTATTTAACTTAATTGAAAATTACCAAAAATATGTGTTTTAACAATTTCAATATTAAAATTTCTTCACAAATTTTCGTCTTCTTCATATTTTCAAGAGCCCGTATTCTATCCGCGTATGGCATTAATTAACATAATTAATTCATGATTATGTAAATTCATAATTAATAACATAATTAATAATTATAAAAATCTCTATTAAAATCTTCTTCGAAAAAAATTAAAATAATTTTAGCATACAAGGTAAGTAATCTTTGCTGAAAAGAAAAATCGGAAGGCGAACCTTTGCGAAGAAAATAAAAGTAACATGGTTTAATTTGCGGATCTGCAGAAAAAGTGCTAAAATACTACCAATAAGGCGATGTCGAGATCTGTCGTTAATAGAATTGGAAAAAAGCTTTGTTCCACTGCGATATATTCCTAAAACCCCGATATGCTGATGGATCAAGTGCAAGGTGTGCGGCACAAAGACAAAAGACCGATCAGCGACAAAGAAAGGAAGAGGCCAGTCCTTTGGACAATCAATTGAACACAGTCGATAAATCGGGTCGAGCGAATTGAAAGGGGGGTCGCGTGGGGGGACGCTAGCAAAAATAAACTATCGCCGATTATCCGGCCTCGTCTGTAAACGCCACCCTTTTCGCGCGGACATAGGAATTCCGCGCGCACGCTCTCGTTTCCCCCCGGCCGCGCCGCCGCGCTCATCCCTCGCCCACCCAAAACAAATTCGCGGCCATTTTTCTGTTCCGTGCCCCGCATATATTCCGGCGTTTCTCTCCTTCCGCGGAGGCGCGTGTTCCGTGCCGCGAAAAAGGCGCCGGGAGGCGGCAGTCGGTTGGTCAGTCCGCTTTCTGAACGTCGGACCGAGCCTGGTTACGGGATGAGGCGAGATGGGCGACGTGGCCGGCAGGAGGGCGGCCAGGGGGGAGGATAGTGGGTGGCAGGTACGAGGGTGTGAGTTCGTGGACGCGCGGCACGGTCGGTTCCAGGGTTCGCCGGCAATTTTTTCTCCTCGAGTTTAGCAAGGGAAATGACCTACGATATATTTCTAAGGGGTTTTTGCTGGTTGGTAAGCGGGTGAGACGCCGTTATCCACCCACCGGAGGGGCCACCGCATGCCTCCATCCCGCCCCCAACCGCCCCCTGCCTCCGGGGGTTACCGGACAATTTGCATTTCTCAACCATTAATCTAACCTTCGTCCAGCTCTTTTTGCCGGGAGACCGACTGCTCCTCCATCTCCTCGCATGTCCCACCTTCCACGTCCTCCTTCCTCCGGATCCCGGTGGTCGCGAGTCACTTTCCAGCCACCGCATTTCCACTCCGTAAACTCGGAAGAATGCCTACGGTGATTAAGAATCCGGTGCATGCGCGAAGAAAATTGAATGCACGTCGTAACCGAAAGAGACGTCGACCTTTCTCCGTCCGCCGTTAATCCTTTCCTCGCCACCGACTTTCGCCGAATAACGCCGCCGAAATTAACAAACGCCCCGATTGTTGCTTACCGCATTGTTTGCACGGGCTAAGAGTCGGACGGCTATAGCTGGGCTACTAAATATGGGAAATGCGGGCCACGCACAGGCATGCGCCGGCATTAATAAAAGATAAACGTAGCGCACGTCGCTATCGCATAATTGTGGCTCAATCGACTCGAGTGTGGAAGGGAAGAGGTATGTATTTCTATCTGCGGAGCGAGAGCAAACGAATTTCCACGGGTAATTATCCCAGCCGTCGAAACGAAGGGAAATATTTTGACAATGTTCCAATCTATCGCAAATAACGCCGTCGAATTGTAACATCTCTCGCGGAATTGTAAAGTAGTTGGAGCGAGCCGCGCGCGGCACCACCGACCGCTTTTAAAACATTTCGCCGATGTAACGCAGCGCCGTAACATTTCATCGCGCGAATTATCCATGAAAATATTCAGTCTTTTGCCGTGAACCGTTAAATGGAATCCCAGATTTTAATAGTTGCCGTCGCGGGGCCGCGCCGGCCGTACCGCGCGAGCGGGTTGGGGGGGAGGGAGGGGGTCGGTGGCGAAGGTGGAAGCGGCGGCGATGTTGGCGGACGAGGGGGTCGGCGGCGGCGCGGGAGGCGGGTGCGGGAGGGGTGCGCAACGAAAACGGAAGGATAGAATTTCCTATCTGCGATATGAGACCGCGGGCGGACGAGGGCGATGTGAGGGTCGCGGGAGGCGAGGGCGAGGGACGCGGTCCCGACTGTGCGAGATGGTAACGCGGCGCGGACGATGGCCATGGCGGACGGGAGAATCCGCGGGATGCCGGGGCTCGGATATCATTTTTCAGCAGTTTTACCTCGCAAGCACGTCCCAGGTATAAATGAGCTTACTATCTCCGAGCAACTCTTCCCCCACCCGCGTGGCGACCGGCCGACCGCGCCGCGGCGACCCTTTTCCACCGATCTATGGTGGGTGCGGCCGAAGCGTTCGGACGTCCACGAGAAAGCAAAGCGAGGGGGACACCCGGTTGAAATGAAGCTACCTTCGCGGTAGCGCAAGGCGAGAGTACGCGGAAGTCGCGGAAGATTTTCCGATACCGCGTGAATACATCGGCGGTTTCTTCCGTCCGACCGTCGATCAGTCGGATTCAACATCGCGATAAATTTGCAACGGGATCGCGCAACAACCGTCACGAGTATCTTCGTTTTATTGGACGGCGAAATAACGCGATATTTCTTTCTCTCTTCACAGACACAAGGGACCATTTGATGAGGATGACTTCGCGGATGACCGAACGGAAAACTCGAATTCGCAGCCGTCAGAGCGGCGGTGTCTGGCGGACGTTCCGCGTTAAACATTCTAATCGGGAACGTTGTACAATTCGGAGCCGGCGTTATACAAACTCACGGCACGCATGCATTCATGCACGCGTGCACGTCCATTCTTTTGCGGACAGATGAAAAAGACGGGAAATGAGATGTGCTTCGAGCCTGTAGCCCACCCGCAGAGATGACCAGTAATTTGTTAAAGGATTGACGTCTCGGAAATTGGATATTAAACGAATTCTTTTTTCCCTCTTGCGATCCGCTCTTTCCCTTTTCCTCCTCCTCCTCCTCCCTCCCTCCCCCCACCCGCCCCGTCGATTCCAATCGCCCCGTAGATCGCTACTTTATACTCCCGGCCGGTTATCGACTCGAAAAAGAACATCGACTATTAGCATCACTTTGCGATCAATTAAATCTATTTTTTATTCCAGAAAGTGTTCCGCGATAATTATCATGCGAATTAATTCAACCGTATCTTAATATGTCGGATTCCTAATATCAAATACCGCAGCAATATGCATCATATTCACGCATGTTTATATACGCATACATTATTGGTGTATACGAAATTTCCTTTTACGAAATTTAACCGCTATGTAAATTAATATTCCGCAAAGTTCAAATTTGCAATTAGATGCGCGGTATTTAAGGAATGTTCGTCCGAGATAATGCACGCATGGGCCTTTAATCCGCGCGATTGATAAATAAATGTGTACGATACACACAATCGTGTGCCGGATGTGCCTCGACAAAGGCAAATCCCGAAGCGATTCCTATGCTTTTTACAAAACGAGTTGAGCGATACTCCTGAGAAAATGTCTCACCTGTACTCCCTCCTGGAGAGTTTCGATTTCGCTATCGGCTGTCAAGCCGAGCGCACAATTTATTGCTAGCACACAACTAACGCGAGCTTGTCGTGTCCGGTAGTGATTAGCGACGCTATTGGTTAATCTGTCGGCGATTATGTCGAATTCATCGATGCAACGTGCGGAATTCGCTCAACTTCCGATTTAATTATTGCTATTTACCATTTCGAATTCATGATGGAACGTTGCTCCACCGATCGAATCGCTGTCGTTCAGCGATATCTACAAACGCGAAGATCACGGTTGCGATAAAATTACGCGGGGGATTAGTCAGCTTAGAAAATTAATGCTGACGAAGAGAGGAAGACCGAGAGTTCTCATTACACAACAACACAAATAATTAATTCCTAATGGAAAAAATACAAAATGCAATAAAAAATGGTGGCGATGTAATCAGTAGATTATCTAGAAAGAATTAACGTTTTCAATGTTCTCAAAAATTTGCTATTCAAATATGTGTGTGAGATATTAAATACAGCATTACGGACGCATCGGCATTCCTCGACGCTGTCGCAATTAAAATGACGATTCACTTTCTCTTCGTGAATGATCGCGCGGACGAGCTGATCGAAGTACAGTGCGATAATTCGAAAGGGTGAACAGGTGAGGGGGGAGGGGGTAAAAAAAAGCGGAAGGCCGCGGAGGTCCATGTAAAATGCATCGAGCGACTAGAAGAATCCTTCGTACGCCGTGTCCTTTCCCCGTGGGGGACCTTCGTTCTCCAAAATGGCGTGCCGCGCGATACGCCCGACCCTTCTCTCTACGTCGTCGCACATGGGTGGAGGCTAATTTATTCATTCGTTCCTTTTTACCCGGCGGTAACACGTACCGTACTTTCAGGGCACCCTTTGTAAAAAGGGTGGCTGGGCGGACGCTTACGGCGCATAGCAACGTGCTCCGTATTTACGTTGCCCGATTTCCCGCCTTCCCACTCCCCCTCCCGCACGACCCTCCGCGCCGTTACTACTTTTCCATCCCCCTTCAAACTCACCGCTCGTTCGCCCCCCTCTTTCCGACGTTCCGTCCGGCCATCCCGATCTCCCGCGTGGAATCCCACCCTTACGCGGTCCCTTTCAACGCGAGCCCTTTTTGTAAGGAGACTGATTTTTCAACGCCCTCGCTGACGCCGGGGTGGTGGGTGGTCGCGGGTGTACGATGGTGTTTCGCCTCGGAGATGGAGCGGCAACTACTTATTAACCCCGAGTACGTTGCGGACGGGCGGGAAGGGGGTCCCACACCTTCGTAGGTGAATACCTACTCCGGACGCGCACGTGGTCGTGTACCGGCCTGGATCACGCCGTATTGGTTCGCCCTCGTGACGAGGCCCGCGCGTCACTGCGTTCGATCAGCGCGTGTCAATACGCGCACGCGTTCTCCGCGGTTCGAGACACGTGCGCGGCGCGATTGCTGCCCACCGTCAAGGAATGCCACCGTCACGAATGCCTATCGTTCCCGGTCACCCCACCGAATGTCTTAGGATCGCTGACACCGATAACGTTCACCACTAACCTGATTATATACAAATCGCTCCCTTTGTACGCGTTATGTAGGTCAAATTCGAGATCATTTCCATTGATTCGGGACATCCGATCGCCATCGTTATATCCAATAAACTGACCGTCATGCGAAAGGGGACTCCAAATTACTAACTGAAACAATCGATGCAACCAAATCTTGGTATCAGATTATGCACATGTAAAGTAGTTACAGGCGTTAAAATAGAATACAGCGATTATATTTTAAACACGATGATTATAATTGTAAAGTTAAGTGGAAGAAGAAACGAAACAAACGTAAAGTATTTTTGCAGTTATTCAGCATCATTGAATAATCGATCTGAAAAAAAAACTGAATAAATCTATCAGTGTATGAATGAAAATACCTTCCACAATAAAAATATATATACGAACGTAAGCATTAAATAAATATTGATTGTGCAGGTATTAAATAAATATTGAATTGAAACTAAGTTCTCCGTGTCGCTTTTTCTCTCTATCGATATTCGTAGAGTATACATATAGCCTATAATAATATATATCGAAAAAGAGGAAATTATTCTATAAGAATATAAAAAAATAGATAGCTGAAACTCTATCGGAACGACATGTATCAGTACGGTGCGCTCGTAACACGGCATAAATGTAGCTCTTCACCGTGCAGCCGGGATGTACAATTGTACACGATGTCTGGTATAAATCGCGTCGGTCGCATTTCGAGAATTGCTAAACAGGTACGCGCGGACACAAGTTACCCTTAACGAAGAAAAGGACGAAGGGTCTGTCTGCGTTACCAGCTGCACGATCACCTCGCGTACAACCCTCCCCCTGTGTGTCAAACAGCCCCCGGCCATTCCCCGGTCTTTCTCCGTTTGCTGCATTTTCTCTCCTTTTCGCGGAAGTAATAGAGTCGTCGATTGCAGCGCTGCAAAAGGAAAAGCGAGCGAAGATAGAGACGAGGGCGCGCTTGTGCTCGTCGACTCCACGTCGAGAAAAATTCCCACCACCGGAAATCAACCCCTTCCCCTCTCGCCCCCGCAACGGAGAGACGAAGACCCCTCGACGCTTATCGCCGCGCTCGAGGATCTCCCTCTCTTTATTGCTCTCGTCCTTTGCCGTCCCTTTTCGCGGCGCGCCCTTCCACACCGTCGTTCTTCGGGCACGAAGAGCAGGAGGAAGCGAAGAGCGGTCGCCGGAACGAGGACGGAAAAGGGACGAGCGCGAACGAAGCCGAACGAGCGTGATGGAAGGGCACCAGGGAGGGACAGTGTGGGTGAGGGAAACACGGTAAAATGGTAGAGGAGAGAAAGCATGTCGGAAAGAGGAGGGATGAGGGTAGAAGAGAGAAAGAGGACCGCACAGTTCCGGCGTCGGTTGCGCAGAGGGAGCCATCGCCTGAAAAAAATTGGCGGGGAATGATGGCGCCGTCGCCGTCGACGAGTGGAGCGACGGGCCCGAGGGAAGGTGGCGGCGGGGACGCCTGGCATCCTCCCCGTTCTTCTTTTCCTCTCGCACACGTACACGCGGTAACGCTACACCGGCGTACCGGCGCCTCGGGATGCCCAGCTGGGTTACACGCACACGTGCCGAGGGATACCGCGCTCGCGCGGCCGGGGCGGTGCTTTTGCGCAAAGTTTTCAACGAATAAGGCGCCGAGACTCCGGTGCGTTGCCACGCCTACGCCACCTTTCCAGGCATGCACGGCCGGAATTTTCCCTCTTTCTCGCGTAATCAATGAGAGACGCAGCAGGCCTGGGCCACCGTCGGTCGACGGCGGCGGCGGCGGCGGCGGCGGCGGCGGCGGCGGTGGCGGCGGCGGCGGCGTCGTCGTCGACGGGTTCTGCCTGCCGCCACCGCCACCGCCGCCGCCGCCGCCGCCGCCGCGCGTCGGTATTATACTGGGTTACGTACCCGGAGATATAGCAACCTAGAAAACCGTGCGAACCCGTACGTCGGACATTGGGCTCTCCCTCGACAATTCTGTCCAACCTTTAGACGCAGCTATTCATATTAATAGAAGTCGTAAATCTAATAAAGTATGATGAGTTGATTAAATCTCACTTTCTCCATCAATATCGATTTCCGTCTTGACACATATTTTTAACCGATATTGCATATTAAAAACTCCTTGTTTGCGAGAAAAAAAATAACCGAATCAGAGGAGCGCGTCAGCTGAAAGATCGAATTGCACCTAGGAAACAGGTATCTCGTCAGATCGCATATGCAAGATACTCCTTCATGTACATATATGTGTAGGCGGAAACTACACACACGGGGAGCAAAGCTCTATATGCGAACGCACACGAAAGTGCCGATGGATGACCAAGCGGCTTACTCGACACGAATGCGCGTGATGCGGGAGGAAGGGAGAGAAACAAACGGCGGGTGAAAGAAGGACAGGAAATTCGTATGAGGGGACTTTGAAGATAGAACGAGCGGACTCTACTTTCCCCCTGGGACGTCGGAATATCAAAGTTCGGCTCGCGTAAGCCGCAGAAACATGCGGGCTGATTCTCATGGACCATTCTGGTGTCATCGAAAATTAAATTGATCTTACCCGCGATCGTAATATTTTTGTCACGATAATTTAATTCCTATATATATATATATATCGACCTATATGATCGACTCGAACATATCTTTATTTGATTTCTATTGGTCGAATCGATCAATTTTTTTGTTCTTTTTTAAGAATATATAGCTTTATTTTTTTTCAAATTTTGATACAGTCATAATATTTACTTGTATCAATAATCATTATAAAAAATTTAATTAAATTTATAGAACTCATTGTAATATTTGTCAAAATTTTACAGAGCGATTCCATGAATTGAAACTAAGAGAAATCAAATATGATTAATTTTATCACAGTACTACTTTTAGCCAAAATTATTCTGAGAATTATTTTAAAAATTAACATCGGTTGTTTTAAGAGAACTAATGAATTTTAAATACGGAGTAATTTTGCTCACTATAAATTTCTGAAAAAAGATTACTCAGGAATAATCTAAATAATTTTCAATAAAAAATTACCTAAAATATTTTAAGAATATAAACAAAGACAATCACCCATCACTAATAAAAGAATATTTAGCAATGTATGAGAATTGGAGTATCTTGGAATATATGGAGTATATTGAAATACGATTGATGACCACGTGTGATCCGGTCACGAGTGAATATAGATAACAGAATATAACGGCTAAAAAGGAAATTTGTTAAAAGTACCACGTTTGCGGCATTTAAAACTGCGTGGCATTTAATGCCAACGCCAATTAAAAATCCAATACTCGTCGTCGGGACGATATATTCGTCCTGCCGTTTACACTACTCTCGAATTCGCCTACTTGAAAACTCTGGCGAGATCATTTTTCTCATAGCCCCACGTTATTCTGGGATAAATTTGTCGTTGTACATTTTTTTTTTCATCTAGTAAAATCGCTATCGTGGCGGGAGGCGGCATTAATGCGCAGGCACGCAACTAAACGTGACGATGAGAAAAAGAGAAGGCGATTAGACGTGCGTGCATACGTTGGAGCAATCCTTACAATTTAAACGCGTACTCTATTTTAAGATCATGTGCACCATCAAACACAAAATTGTAGAAATTAATTGTATCTCCCAGTAAAATATTTACAATTAAAAGACTATCTAATCACGCTTCATACATAAGATTCTAATTCAAGCAATTTTTAATCGTACAAATTTTTCAATCAACACGTCATGCAACATTACTTTCTGATTATACGCAAATTTTTAGCGATATCGACCGTAGCGAAATCGAGGCATTTTTATATTTTTTCGAAGCTGCCGTATTTTTCTATCGGTACATGGTTCCGCGGAGACAATCCTAAATAGGCGGATCCACGCATATTTGTCACGCGTACAAAGGAGTCCCAGGTATATCCCGCGAAACTCCACCGCCAATCAATATTTTCGTAGGATTCAACGGGTGTCCTGTTTGTACGACGTCAGTTTACCGACGCGCTCGCTTCAGGATGTATGAGTTTGCCGAATTAGCGTGCTGTTTAATCAGGCGCGAGGATTGTGTCCTTCCAATGCTCGCGTCGCGTTGCGGAAATATCGGGGAACCAATGACGCTCGGCCCGGGTCCCCACATTTCACGTCGCGAGACGCGTGATTTTTCGATGATTCCCGGCGGGGTCCACCCATCCCCTCGCCCCCGCGCATGGCCCTCCGGCTAAATAAAAATACAAAAAATAGCGGCGCTTCGCACGATGACCGATCTGGGAAGTGCAGTTCGGTGTCGGCCGCGCCGACATCGAGGAAATTGACCAACGTTTGCTACACGCAGCCGCGCGCTCGAAAACGCTGAAAAAAAGTTTCGAGCTTGCGACAAACGCGGACAGCCGAACACGAGCGAAAGTAAAACGATCTTTATAAATGGGCCGATTAAAACGATCGTAGCGTAAGTTATATCGACTGCGAGAACTCGTAACAACGTTTTATTACTGAAAATATTTCGTCTGCATCGTTCTCATTCCTGTTAAAAGGTAAATATTTATATTCTGTAAAGATAATGTTAACATGTTATAGGTAAATTGATAGTTAAATCTACTTCGATATTTATACGAAAATTTATATGAAAGTCAGTTTGTCGCTTATATTAGAGCCTTTGAAAAATATATAAAATTTTCAGAAAAATGTTACAAGGAGTAATCACGTCTGATGAAACACTTACTTTCATTACTTATTTAACGCAATTTTTAAAAATTTAATAGTAGATATTCAACAAAAGATAAATAAATTGTTATAAAAAATTACTAAACAAAAAATGACAAAATATTTCACGATTCTCGTTCTACGTAGACGACTTTCGTTCATCACGTTAAAAAGCTCGTCCGATAGAATAAAAACAATTAGAAACGAATGGAAATAATTTCTAGATTGCACTAATGTTATTTGATCATCATTCGAACCGTGATAGACGTGTGAAGAACTGTCACCGGAGGAATCGACCGCGGCAGAAAGCGCGAACGCGCGAACGACATCCGTAAATCGATATGATTTACTCTCGCGGATAGAGAGCGGCGACTGTTCGCGGGACAGAGGAATACAACGCGAAACGAGCCGATGAACGACATTTCGATTCAGCGATGAAAGAGCAATAAGCCGGATGAAGCAAACACACCCATTTCCTCCGGTCGATGCACTTCCTTCCGCTATTTCGAACTTTCGTATTCCCTTACAGCTCTTTTTTTTTCCTCCTCGAATTGGCTGTAAAGCCGCTGTCGTCGTCGCGACTGAATCTCATAATCACATGGTGCCAGCCGGACGAATTTCCACGACGATGACGACTCGACCCTGCGGCTGGCTGCGCGGTTTTCGGCGAATCTGCGAAAAAACCGCACGCCGGCCGTGAATTTCGGCCCGGCCGAAGATTTTCGAGCGATTAATCGGCATGCGGTTTGCGCCGAAACGAGAACGATAACAGGTTGGCCGTAGAAGGAAAAAAGAGGAAAGCGTGTCCGCGGCGCACGGTGTTTTGACCGTTCTTGTTTCCCTCGACACCCGATATTTTTGCGGCGTTGCAGGAGAGCCGCGTGAGAAATTAACCGCGGCTGCCGAAGGTCACGGCAATTGAACGTATAAATTCCAATAAATTGGTGCTCGCGATAAATCAAGTTTTCCGATGTAACCGCGACGAATCGCCGAATTTCATCCCTTACCGACTCTCTGCGGCAGAGCAGAAAGCTCCCTTACCGGCGTTTGTAAGGGGTTGCAACGAATTCGGGGTGGACGCGAAAGGGTCGCTACTGTCGGAAAAAAAGCATAAAAAAAATTTTATTACCCATTTTAATATGCAATGATCTATATTTGCATAATCATGTTAAATGCACGAAAAGAATAATAGTAATTAAAGATCACCATCTACACACAGAGCGTATTTCACTTCTTAAGTCATTCGTTAAAATAAAAAATTGAATATTAAGAACTGATAAAGAGTAATAAATCAAAATTATAAAAATGCTAAAATAAAATTTCTATCAAGATTATAGCACTTGAATTCAAAATAAGCAAATTCCAAGATAGTATTTTTTCTCTCGACAAATTATGGAAAGACAAAGAGATTAAAAAAAATATTAAGTTTTAATACATTCCACGATGATAAACGGTTAAATAAGCATAACGGCGGGAGATGTATTTTTTAAAATCAGCTTATGTAAATGTGTAAATATTATGACATAGTTTCCGATAGCGATAATTGGCAGAAAATGTGGATCAGTGAAGACCCGTTAGACAGAAAACATTTTACACAGTTTACTTTTTTCTCATCGATTAAATTTACGCGTGTAAAGTCTCGAAAGCGCGCTAATGCAACTTTATGGCAACACGATCACGGTGCCGCCACCGCTTACGAACCGCATCCATCCGACGCCTGGCGCGTATTATATCCCGCGGCGAAACGGATAACGCGCAAATATATTCGAAAAGCCGGGCCGATACAAAAAGGAAGCAGAAAGAAACAGGGGGAAGTTCCTCCACTGACCCAGTGCACGCGTGGCGCGTGCGCGCGCCGTTCGTCGCGGTGTATTTACACGCCGCGGTGACAAGCGCCGACGATACATCCGCCCATTTTTTTTTCGTGCAACGCATATCGAAGTGATCCGCACACACGCGCCCTACCGCGTGGGGTGGGCGCGAGAAGGACGACCAGTGTATGCACACATACATGCGCTCACATGATGTACTGCTCGCATACCAGACACACCGGCCGATATATAAACGTCGAGCGAAAGAGCGTTGGTCGGAGAAAGAAAACGCCGTAGAGCGAAAAAGATGAGAAGAGCGCAGAGAGACGAGGTAAAGAGAGAAAAATAGAGAGCAGTTTCGAAGCGAATGCAGAGAGGGACGGAATATTGAAAGGGATGGCATGCGGGAGCGAGAAGAATGCGAAGATGCGCGCTACGAGAGGCCGGCGGGTAGTAATTCGACGAGGATCGAGCGAGCCGCGAGAGGGTGGTCACGTACCACGGCGGAAAGAGAGGTTCTGAAAGAGAAACAGCAATGCGAGAGAAGAGCAGTGGATGCGACGATACGAATGAGAAGGGGGAAGGGTGAGAGGGGAGACCAGCGCGACGAGCGCGAGAGGAGACCGGACGAAGTACGCCATAGGGCGGATACGGGCGAGCGAGCGGGAAAGAACGGGGGTGAAAAAGAGAGAAGGGCACGCGGAAAAGAGAGGCGGAACGAGATATCGAGAGGGAGGAAGAGAGTGCGCGAGGGTGGAAGCGGGAGGACGCGCGAGAGAGAAGGCGCGCGGCGCCGCGAACGGCGGAGAAAGCGAGACGGTCGCATATGTGTTCTGAAACAAACGTTCGATCAGAGTGCCGATTGTTGCCAATCATACGTTGCCGCGGCGTACCCCTCTGTGCCCGTGGCTGGTCCGCGGATTCAGTTCCGCGTTTTTACGCGGCGCGGCAACCAGGACCTGGTCCGCGCGCGCGGCTATCCGCGAAAACCGCGCGTTAAATCTGTCGCGAGCCGTTGGTTGACGGCCGTGTGCGCGTCTTCGAGTTAGCCCTCGCCGCGGAGTCAGTCACAAGGGCCGGGGATCGAATGACGGGTGGGGAGCGGTAAAAGGCAGCCGAGGCCTTTTCGGCGTGGCTCGCGTATCGATATGAAATAGGCGGTGTGCGTGCGTGGCTTGCGTGCGTGCGTGCGTGTGCTTTCTGCGGAAAATGTCGGCGCTGGCGGTGGCATTCGATGATTGATGACGACGGCGGTGGCGGACTACGGCGGACGAGCGTGTGTGCGTGTGCGCAAACGAGTGTGCATACTTCTCATCGGCGCTCAAGCCGCGTGCGAGTGTGTGAGTGCGCGCGCGAGAGGGCACGATGATTTCGGAAAACACGGCGGCTCGTACCGACCAATAGCAGCGCGTCTACTCGCCGGCCGGGCGACGGCGATACGCGATGACGAAGAGAGAGGGAGCGAGACAGGAAGAAGGGAGAGAATGACTGGGAGGGATGACGGAAGTGGAGGAGAACGGACGGGGTTCGCGACGAGTAATAATGAATGTTTGTTGCCGCCGGCTAAGCCTTCATTTTCGCTGCTTCAAACCGCGGCTAGAGCTCCTCGCGCGTCGCCTTCCTACCCTTCGCTCTCGATCGCACGCCGATTCGTCGGGTTTCCGTCGCGTCTCAAGCGCAAGGAAACGCGAAGACCGGCGAATCTGCATGCAAGGGAACGGAACCGGTATAATTCCGGTGAGTTCAGGCTTCAATGCGTTTGACGAAAATGATTTCTATGATTATTCGTCACGATGACTATGCGGCAAACGTAAGATACCTTTTTACCTCGTTATCTATTCCGTTCCACCATCAAACATTTTTTTAATTTAATAAAATTGTATAGATTTAATTTCCTATTTTAATTATCTTTTATTTAATTTTTCGCTGACATGAGAAAGTGTGATCGACATTCACGAATACACATGATTAATGTAAAGATGCACGATCTTATCGCCGGCAAAGCTAAATGTAGAAATCATCAGATATAACTTTTTACGAACAGAATATATATGTTTTTGGAAACCACCACTAAAATTAAAAAACATTTTGCGACTATGTTGAAAAACTAAATTTTATTATAAATTACCTTCTTGTTAAATATTCCTAAGAAATTGACCGAGCGGTATTTTTTCATAATCTTAAGTTTTCAATTTTTGAAAACTCGAACAAAACTAAAGGACATTATATACCTGAAAAAATTATTCAAATATTCGAACTTTATTGTCGCACAGTGAAATGTAAGATTATTTCTTAGCATATAAATGTATCGCTTGTATAAGAGATCGCTGCTTGTACAAGAGATCTCGCTTGTTGCGAAAAAGCAAGTTTCTAAGTTCAAGAGTAAAAAGGTGCAAAAAAATAGCTGTAAGAATCTTCAGAGAAAGTTAAAATTATTAAGTCGACGCCGACGGCGCACGCGCCGGAAGGAAAGCGACTCCAACTTTCTCGAGGGCGCGAAAAAAGGTGCGCGGAATTAGCGGAGACTTTCTCCGCTTCTTTCTGGCGATTTTCAAAACACGATGGGAACGGCGGGGGATGGTACAGGGTGCAAGTTAAACATTGCGCAACCCGATAGCTCTCTAAGAGCGCGGGAGCGCGAGAGGGATGTTCGCTAGCGTGCGGGAGAAGCGGCAGTGGGACAAGGATACGCTGGGGACGGAAAGGAGGGAGAAAATGAGAGTGAGAAAGAGCAGGGGAGAAAGCGGGAAAGAGAGGACGAGATGGATGGTGGGGATGAGTGCTTTTCACGACGTCGGTACAGCTCGTAGGCGATAGTGCGGAGGGCAGCTCCGGGCGCGCACGCGCTTTTTCGAAAAATCAATAAAACGAAAAGCTTACCTAATGCTATGTTACTACGGGGGTAGACTCCGCCTTCATCTACTAACTATAGATACGGGCCCGATATATCGCCGCCTAGATACTACCGCGACCCGACCAGATGACCATCTGCAGATGAACGCGGCTACGGCGCGCGCGAGCGCGCCCAGGGTGCATCATTTCCATACTTAACTAGTACACGCGCGACAAAGTCCATTTCGCGCCGATCAAGGAAAAAAATGTTCCCCCCGTTTACCGTTTATCGCGTCACGTGGAAACTTTTCGCATGCGCGTTCCCCCACGTTTGAAACAATTATTTAATACCTTGAATCAAGGAAAAACAAAAATCTTTCCTGTGGATATCACAATAGCATGGATATTCTTACGTAGATCCTTATGCAGATGCTTGCACGAGTTAATTTCTTACGTACGTTTCAATTTATTAAGTAATTATTGTTTGGAAATATATTGAATTTTTTTAACAACATTTAAAGTTACAATTTTAAATGATGTGTAATTGTTAGTAAAAAGAGGAACTTTTGTTATATTAGCTCTTTTTATATTAACAAATAGCTCAATTTACATTTCCTGAACATTACGTTATTTCGTTTTTCGCAATTTTGGCAGAGCCTTTCAAATGCTCGTTCCATATTTTAACATGCGAGTCATGTTGCATGAATTATCCAAGGCCCTGGCGATTAATGGTTTATACGATGTGAGGTTAACATTTGCCGATATTAAATGATATATCTTGGTATCGTCATAATTCCCTTAGGACATTGGAATCTCATATGTGCACATTAACGAGGTATTTCGTGCACAGGGCAGTTCGCACAAAAGGTATATAAATCCCGCAAGATAATGGATAGTTGACTAGCCGCAAACAGGTGCAAATAATCAATTTCAGCGAAACCCTTAGCAGCTTTCGAAGATTTGTATCTCAATTTTTATGCTTTTCAGAAACTGAAAAAAATTCGTAATCAAAATTGTAATAAATAATTTGAAGCTAACATGTAAAGAACAATTAATAAAATTATAATAATTAATAAGAATTAGATTTCTATCATTTATGAGAGGAGGATGGGAGATTAATGGTCTAAATCCAAAGACTCCAGCTAATTGTACGCGGACAAACAACATGGTAAGCCACGGAGCGATCATCGAGTGGCCGATTAACCGGTTTCGCGGCTTCCAAGGAGCGGAAATAAAACGGCAAGAAAATCCAGTGTACAGGCCCCCACGATATCCTGCAAGCTCCTGTAAAATAGGGGCTTGCGAATGCGGCGAGCCATGATTAGATTGTGGCTTGTGCTCCAGGCGTCCGACTAGGTTCAGCACGTTAGCGAATTCGGTCCGTTGAGTGTTGACAAGTCCGCATCCTCCTCTCCCGGTGCCTTTAGCGCCGGCCGTGTAACTCTAACGAGCTTAGGGCTGGCTCTCTGCTCGAGTGCATTATCTGAAACCGCGAGGTGTTCTTGGGCAGAGTGGATGCGTTTCCGGTGCAACGACGGGTACGTAAGTGGCGAATCCGTTACCTTGTCAGCGGTCAATATCTGAGAGAGCGGATCAATCCGCGGAAAA
The DNA here is from genome assembly GCF_040581485.1 of Linepithema humile. Classification (NCBI taxonomy): domain Eukaryota; kingdom Metazoa; phylum Arthropoda; class Insecta; order Hymenoptera; family Formicidae; genus Linepithema; species Linepithema humile. The sequence goes on from NC_090130.1 coordinate 24,342,251, forward strand.
AATTCCGATAAGATTATTTCCTACGGAAACTGCATATTCTTGTCTTTTCTCTCACGGAAAATTATTGTCTAAACACAAGACTTATTATTTGACAAGAATTATCGTCAAAGCAGCACATCATTTTGTTGCACGTATTTATTTATTTTTTGCATCGGCAAATGCTAATAAATAGTTGAATTATTGAATTGAATCTGTTATTCTTCTCATATATAGAATAAAATAATGTATTTATATGTAGCTATAAAAAATAATTATAAAATATTAATTTAAAAAGGCAAGATTGGCACTTTGATAGATCAATATAACTACTTTCGAGAATTATTTAGAACATAAAAATATAGAAATCCAATTTTACAACGTAATCTTTTACAGAAATAAATAAAATATAGCGCGCTATTATAATTTCTTACTTGCACATTGTTAATAGAAAGCCTCCCAATTAAGATAAGAATAAAAAAAAAGATTTTATGGAAATATACATGTGTTTAAATAATGAAAGCTATTTCACAGAACTTAAATAAACGTTAAAAGTATTTCTAACGTTTCTAATTTATTACATAAAAGATTTTTAAATATCTTAAAATTGAAAAAGAACGACTACTGTATTCGCAAAGTTTTATCTATCTGTGTTGTCGGACTATATGCGGCTCTTATCTACTTCGTTACTATCTACACGCTTGTCATGTCCTTTGCGAGAACGTGGACATCTGCAGATAGTATAATAGTAGCACCCTTGTAACTCCCTTTTTTCTTGTCTTTTTATCTACGAATGAATATTTCTACTTTGTGCCGACAGTGGTGAAATTAAACCGGATTCTTCTCATGATCCTGAAACATCCGCCGCGGTAATGTCGTTACTTTTTACTGCCTTCGTCGCCAATAAACATAATCGTTTTCGTAACTGCCAACGCGAAGCATAGCTGTCTCTACGAGAATAAATCGGAAAGTATATCCGACAGCTGCCGCGCACAAGCTGTCCAGTGAAACTCTTTGTGAATCACTGATGAAAATTTTCAGATTAATAGATACAAAGTCGAAGCGTATGAGCGCATACATGCTTCATTGAAGCTTTAATCTAGTTATGTAAATTTAGAAATCCTTACAAAAACGCGACTTTTCTATTTTAATAATACTGTATGAAGCTAATATAAAAGATAGAGCTTAGAAGTATTGAAAAATAATCTGTAGACTTTTAGAAATTTTAGAGTATCAATGTATGTATCCAAAATTACCAAATTAATGATAATCTTATTGGTAAGATTTCGTCACGTCACACGATTAATAATTCTGTATAATTCATATAATTAATAATTAACAAAATCCTGCAATTGTACGTGGAAGCCGGACAAACGCGAGCCTTGACTTGTAAGTATCGCGGTAGAAAACCCCGAAAACCCGGTCATTAATTGTCTTAGACGTTTAAGCGGTGTAAACACTGGAGGTCGCGAAAGGGAAAGCCCCTGGGTAAAAGCTTCGGCAAAAGTACGGGTGCCGTTGACGGAAGTTTTTCCGCGCAGTGACGCTACAGTCCGCCGGTAGTTTTCACAATTTTGCGGGGACTGTACTGCGGGGGTAACCCTTCAAGTATAAACCACCCCCTACGGTAACCATGGCAACGCGGACGTGGTATTCCTACCCGGCAACTCGCCCCGTCCTACCTCCTCCTCTTCCTACGTCCTTCCACCCTTCGCCCCCTACTCTGCACCCGCGCCTCTCACCCGCCACCACCGACACCCGAGCCTCCACCCTAAAAACAAGAGTGTAGTTGCCGGATCACGTGGTTCCGTCGCTCTCAAGGGGTGGGAGGTCGAAGGGAAGTGAGGATAGAGCCAGAATAGGATAGAAGGGGTAGTTCCTAATTGCACCGGGTGGGTGAGACACTAGAGGGGCTCCAGAATTGATGCTGGAATTTTGAAGCTAGGTTAACTCGCTCTCGCTCCCTCCCGTTCCTTTCCTCTTTCCCTCCGCCTTCCCATCTCCGTTTGCCTCTTTCTCTCCCTTCGTTCATTCGCTCTCCATCGTTCACTCGTTCGCCTCCTCTCTTCTTCCCGGTCGCGCGCACCTATCTCTCGCCGGTCACTCTCCCTCGAGTGAGTGCAGAGAAGCTAGTAGGGGTTGGTCCCCTAGACTGAAAAATGCTGCGGTGTACCGGCCGGGCATGGGGGTCCTTTTCGAAATCCTCCCGAAACTGTAATGAGAAACTCGCCCGCCGATTTCCAGCCAACCGAGATCTCGGCCCACTGAGAATCGCCGAAATGACCACGGCGGTCCGGTCGTAATACCATTTGCTATGTACCGTACTTAACTTAGAAACTCTTCGCTTTTTTTTCTATAACTTAGATGGAACCAGCGAATATTCAGACGACTGCGGACATGCGGAACCCCTCTGAAGCCCGTGGTATAAAGCATTCGAAATTCAACGTTCAACGAAATGTCGCTTTCATAACATCGATTCTTGCGAAGCGTCTTACGATAATAAGATGAATATTGTATCATCTCTGAACGCACGTCTCTAATGATATGTTTATTAGCGATTGATATATTGTTGGAATTAATAAATGTAATGACTTGACGCAATAAAAGATATTTCCTTCATATGAATCTTTTTCTTGAGCTCACGCTTTTTTCCCGCCAAAAATGCGAAGAGTAGTTCAAATATGATTTTTTGCAATTTTCTCTATTTTTTCCTTTTTTAATTTTTAAAAAATTTTTTTAACTTTTTTTTGTAACGTTGGGAACCCTCAGAGATTCCTGGGCTCCGCCCTGAAAGTCGAGAGCGAACGAGTCCCTCTTCGGCTGCCCGGCCAACGAAGAGGGTAGTTTGCATACGTGGTGCAGCGGAGAGGGTGGCAGCCGGACACAGCCCCCCGATCAATGAAGGCGAAGCGCGCGCAGCCCCTCCGGTTTTTTGAAAATCTGCCCGCCAACCTGGTACTGCCCCTTGTTTATCCCCTCCGCAGTGTCTACATCTGAACCGCATACCAAGATGGGGAAACGTTGCGATCCCGTGAATACACCATTTTGCCGTCGACTTGTTCGATGCACCTAGCATCGCCATTTTGCCCAAAAAGAAAATGCTTTCTACGATAAAAAATGTCTATAGCAATGCACCGAAATATTAAATACAGTACAAGTGATCTTTTACTTTTACGAGAACATTTTGTTTAAGTCAGAAAAAAATCGCTTTCTTTAAAGAATCGCCCGATCATAAGCATTTGCGCGCGAAAAGAATCGTAGAGTAACGCTCCCTCGCTTTTTGTAAGCACGATCTGCGCGCGAAAGGTGTGAAAAAACAAAGAAAAAAGCTTCTTTCTTTGCGTAAAGAGGGACCTAGTGCCACCTGCCGACATTTTTTTGTACAAGTCATTCTTCACCCCTCAAACCTCACGTGCATTCGTCGAGCAAGGGTATGTATGGGTTCACCAACCCTTAGCAGGATGGCGCCACTAAGCACATTCCATTTTAAAAAATGTTAATAATATTTTCTCATTCTTTAATCATTTGATCAAATCACTAGACTGTTCTTTCAAGAATAGTATACAAATATAAAATAACATAATTGATAATTCGATAAAATATTAAATAATAATATGAGATGTCATAAAATTATTGTTAAATTATTATCGAATTGTCTATTGTCTTAACGAGATTTATAGAAATGTTTTAGGAAACGTAATTAGACGTAATATTCACAGTTTTTTAATATTTAATATGTTTCCCATATGTGAATACTACTGGCGTGTACCTTTGGTGATGTCCAGTAGTAAAAGCCATCATAAATCAAACGAAATAATAAAAACGTATATAACTGCTTATTTTAAACAAATTAATTTCTTTATAGTTTTTCAAACATATTTTTTATGAATACCTTTTAGGATTGTTCTATTTATAAAAGTTTTATAAGGAACTTTGCTGAATGCTCCGCTAAAATTATTGATCTTTATGCTTGACACTGATTTTTACAATTGATTTTGTTTGATGTGCATATGCACAACCTGCTCGTTCTACTTGCTTATTGCAAACTATTGCTTTGACATTATTCAATACATTTAAGTTCAGATATTGTGTATCACGTCTGACACACACAATATTAAAATCGAAAAGTTCGTTAATCAATTAATTACTCTCTTCTCGATAAAATGTAAATTTCAAAAAATTTTCTAAAGTACTCTTTCTCAGAAAATATAAAGATCATATTTTGTAGTGGAAATAAATATAAAGATCATATTTTCTAGTAAATAATCTATACACAATAGTGTAAAAAAAGAGATAGATTCCTGAATTTTATCAGTACTAAACTTGTTGCGCGTATTATAGATCTCTCGATATCTAAATAATACTAACTACGATTTTTCTAATTTAATCTGTTATTCTTGGATTTTGAAATTACCATGTTACTTATTTATTTAAATACAGCTAGATCAGAAATTTAAAAGTTTTAAGTTTATGATAAAGGAGAATGAATAAACAGTTTTAATAAAAAACAAACAACCATCTTTCGTGATTGAAACGAGCACACTTGCAACTCAGCTGATGGAAGGTCGACGAGGGTCGGCGCATATGCACGACACTCGTTTCCCGTTCGTAGTTCCTATAGTTGCGTTCTTGTCCAGGTTTCGAGAGGACGCGGTAGTCGTGCGATAATAAATTATTCGAGATAGATGATGTTGCCACGCCACAACGGGTCTGGGCTTGCTCCCTGCTCCTGCAGTGTTCTGCAACCGGGTATTTATGCCGAGTCTGGCCGCCATGCTTCATACCACCGGGATAGCAACCCCCCTGAGTTATGTCGGCCGCGTTGGTCTTGATAGATTTTACAATTTACGATCGCCGCGTACACGCGTCGCCGAAATATCAACCTGTCGCGAACTTCTCCGACGACTTCGCGTTTTCAGTGATCGTACCTATCATCGCGGAGACATGGTCTATGATGCTTTGTCTCCTGATGTCGTTGGGGTTACCCAACGATGTCCGTAAACTTTACCGCGATTATCTTTGTTCATGCATGAAACCGAAGTTTAAATCTGATTATATTACTGCATAATACGTATACGGCGTATACGTTTGAAAACGTTAATTAATATAGCTAGAAAATATACTAATGATAATAAACAATTACATTAAAAATTATTATATCTCTTTTCTTCCAGGGATTAAAATAGTCGGTATTCGCGTTTGCTCCACTTACTTCGTTCAATTTATTGAAACCTCTTCGAAAATAAATCATGCATAAATCAAAGATCTATCCAATTTCAAAACAATCGCAAAATACACGGTTAAAACTCGAAATTCGGATTTTGGAAGGAGCTGTATACTGATATCCGAGAAGTGCTCATCATCAAGCGTATAGAATGGGTTAGTTTTATGGTCCTACAAAGATAAACCTCTGGCTGTTACTACCCTACCATATTATCTCTGGGTGCGAGGTGGAAATACACTATACTCCGGTATCTCGCCGGACTAGACCGCCATTTCATAAGCTTTCACATCATTTTACCCGGATACTAACCCCCGTCGGCTGATGTTTCGTACTCACCCTTGAATCTCTTCCGATGCGCCGCAAAGTGCCGAGTCAGCCGGATAGGATAAATGCAGGTGGAATATATAGATCGTTTAAAAGAGGGGGACACCTTTATTTTCCATTCGGTTCAGGAATGTGCATTAGAGGAAGTGATGGGCTTTTAATATAATTACGACTTAAGATCTCACCCACCCGAATAATGTACAATATTCTTATATAAAATTGTCTTTCACTAGAGTGGCGAATATGATAACTAATTATAGATCTTAATCTAAATATCCTATGGGCCTTAAGTTATATATGCAGAGTTAAAACGAATGTCTAATCACACATAAACCGTTCCTTATAAATTATTATTAGTACTTATATATTAATAAATCATCTTACTTGAAAGCTGCTGAAAATCCTTTCTTTATCGTTATTATATTAAGCGTGGTACCTGAAACATAAAATAATCAATACACAATTAGCAGTTTGAATAACAATTATATATGTATATCTATTATTTTGTATGTTTTATACAATTGTTTTTCATCAATTTTTGCTTTTGAAATGACATTTTCATAATATGATTACTGAGTCGACAATTTTATCAGCGACTTGCACATTTCTTGACAATGTATCTCAAATTAGGAAGCTTTTATTCGAGCTCGTTTTATCAAACGCTACGGATGTTTGAACTTGATAACATGAAAGCTGGTAACCCTTTCCCACGATTTCGCACGAGTTCGATAAGGACCGGCCTTCGTCTCTACCCTATTGCCGCGCGCTATGTCTAACTCCACCAAAGGCTTTAACCGGCTGCGACCCCAATTGAAAAGTCTCCGGACTCTCGCGATGAAATACTAACGCAATTAAACGCCGCCGTCGAGCCCACGCCGGATATTGGCACTCCTCGGTCGTGCAATGGCATTACCCTTCCGCCTCGACGCAGACACATCGCGTCTCCGCTGACCCCCTGCGACCATCGCCATCGTATCGCAGCCGCCGCCACGATTGTCGTACCTGTTCTCTTCCCACGTCATCCACCCATTTCACCTCATTTCGCGGCACAAAGGAAGTGCCTGGAAATCGTCCAATATCGAGTGAAGTTCTCGAAATCCCCGATAACACTTCCCGATCATCATAGATTGCGCGACGACGCGAATGTCTCGAAAGGGCCGGCGGGGATAGAAGTCCTGGATCGCGTGCGGAGGGTACGACCCGATTAAGCGACGACGTTCCGTGACGCTCGACACTCTCCGCACGTACGACGTGCACTCCCGCAGCTGCTCGAGATTCCATTCGCGCCAATTTCGTGCGGCCGATGAAGACGGAGACAGCCCCGGCATTCGGCGTAAGAAGTCGATTATCATCCGGACCGCAAAATACGTGTGAGAAGCGACGCCGTTACGAATACGGACGCAAAACGTATACTATCAGGCTTTACGAGAGTTACACGAATATTTTAATAAACTTCGAGATACATTAAGCGTCTCGTGTCGCGCGAAAAAAGTAAACGCTGAAACTCGTAGCAAATTAACTAATTCACAAATGCTTAAACTTCAGAAAAATAAATAACGCGAAAATTTTTAAATAACTCTCCAAGACACAAAAAATAAATCTTTTTTTGTACTTTGTAGACGCGAAATATGGTTATTTCTTCCAACGAACCGCAAATTTGCGTATCCATTTAAAGGGTTAAGAGCTGAGTTTCCTCAATTTCTGGCGAAGGCTCGCTGGGATATTGTCGCGGGGATAGAAAGCATGGGTGGACGGCGAGTGTCGTGAGGGACGATAGGAAGGAGAGATGGACCGAATTTGTCAGGCTAACAAGGTGTTAGCTTCTCGCCGCGGCGCGCCTCGACATCTGTAATGCTCAAAGTTAATTTCAGCCGCTTCGAGGGCACAACATCGACCGTTCGCCCGCAAGAGGCGAGCCAGGACGAGGTGAGCCGTTTCAAGCCGGCTGCCGGAGAACGCTTTCGAAGCATCCTGGCTTTGTAACAAATTCATTAAAAATGTTCGCGCGTTAAAATAAGTAAACAATAAAAAAAAACAAATGTCTATTTCAGAATAAACCAAAATTTTGTACTTATTATTATTCTTCATTATTTCAATTTCTAAGATCACTAACAAGTTTTAGACAAATTATTCTGTGGAAATTGTAAATAGTACTTATAATAAATTAAGGAGATATTTAAATATTATATTTTATTATTATAATATTATAATTTAAATATAGCCACACGCTATTAAAAGTGCAACAAAGCTCGACGATTTAATATAATATTATCCATGGGAGAAAGTCATTTATATTAGGTATCGAATTCTTGAGATATAACCACATACGATTTGTGAACAAATATTAGATTTCTTTGTTTATATTGAATACTAGAATTCCTTTGTTTGATCGGAAACTCTGTCTCCCGCGAGCTGAGAAATGATCACAGTACGAGGTTAACAAAGTCGATGGAAATTGGAAGCGTCACCTATCTTGTCGTCACTGTGACCGAGGCCGAGCATCGTACGTGCACGTAAAAGGGATGGCGACGACGGAGGGGAACGGAATGCCGGGCGAGAGGTAGTTGGAGAAGGAGGAAGAAGAGGAGGAGGAGGAGGTAGCGGTTTGGCGAGGACACCGGGTGGAGTCGACGGCGTTGCCCAGCATCGACCAGAATATTATGGACTTATCAAGCCATCCTAATAGTCTCATCAGGATGCAAGCCTGCAGATCTCATCATCCTCGACGTCCCTGGACCACGTACCTACGTAGGAACGAGCGAGCAATGGCGTTTCCTGGCGTAGATAGCGTTATAGGAAGTAATAGCGGACTGGCATGATTACGTGCTTTCCTAAGGCATGGACAACTCCGAAGGACATGGACGACGCTCGTGGACGACCTTAGTCGAGAATCGCGTCGTACTTGAGTCGCGTCTCCTTCCGTCGCCATGTCGGACAACAAACGTTCTCGCATTGAAAATAACGCTCAAATTTTGATTCGTTCCACAGTGGACGAATTAAAATAAATATTAATGGATCTTTACCAGATCGAGAACATATTTTTTAAGAATTTTTAGTTTCGTTAAGAAGCTTGTATGTCGCTTTAAAAAAATCACACAATTCTTCTGTACATATTAAGTACGTAGTTGCGATAAATTTTACATTCAACGTTTTCTACTCGCCAATTAACGTGAAATTGCATTATATTTATTATATTTATCTCATTACATTTTCCATATTCGTCTAGGAATATTAATTCTAATGCTACTATTAGTTGAGGAATTCAAACAAATTAATGTATAATGCATTTCATTCGGAAGATCATAAATTATCAAAAAGGCAGCGCAAAACAAATTAGTACCGCGGCCAGTTTGCAGCCCTCGCTACCGCATATTGCATACCGTGTACGCGCAAGCACGAGGAATTACATAGTTTTGGGATATATATTGTTGTTTAGTATGGTTTAGAATTTCCATAGATAACGGAGAATTATAACGGAGGCCGCTGTCACGGGACCGAGAAATCGTGCGCCGTATAGGTACGCGTACGCGTGCACGCGTACGTATTGAAGTCGCTTCTTTCTTTCGTGTTAATCAGGAAATCGAAAAGGGGAGGTGGTCGTTATCTAACATACTCGTTGCATTATTTCATTGCCTGCATTTCAATTTAGAAAAAAAATTAAATTGCGAATTAGTAAAAAATCTTATTGAAATGTAGATGGAAAAATGAAGAAAGGAGAGATCTAATAAAATGAAAAATTCATCCCCGCGTGAATATGATTCGAAATGCAAACGCAATTATTTATTAATCGTTCTTATAAGTAACGAAAGATAGTACGCGTCGCTTCAGTAAGTAGTATAAATTGCGGTTGAAGCGCAACGGAGATCTGATAAGCTCGCGCTAAATTGCGCGCGCGAGCGCGAGCCGCCTGACCTCCTCATCTTCCCGCCGGCTCCCTGACCCCCCCGAGCCACAACTAATAACTCGGCTTTTTCTTTAACGACGAACTACAAACTAATCTACGGCACACGCGCGCTGTCGCACGGCGGATATACTATTGGCTACTCGAAATTGCCGTTCATGCTCTTTCTCGCTTCGCCGTGCCGTCCAGCGGGCCGTTCTCGCGGCTACGGCGAGAGCGGGCGAAAGTCGCGACGACGCAAAAATCGCGCGGCATCGGCGGTCGGCCGGGACCGAGTAACCCACATTCTTTCGGTCGAACCGCGGACCACACTTGATCGTCCCACGTACCCGTGAGAGCAGGTTAGGTTTAAGCAACTCTGTGGAAGTTGCGGGCAGGGTCGGTTGGCCCGAGGGCGGCGGCAACTATTATAAACTGTAGCACCTCGAACTACCGCCTCCAGCCTTCCTTCTCTAACACCGGACGGGCCGCCACCCTTCTTCACCCGGCCGTCCCTCGCCACCGCCCTTTACCTTGCTTCCACCTCGAATCCAACACCGTTCCCCACACTCACCCGCCTTCGCCACCGCCGCCGCCGCCGCCGCCGCCGCCGACGTTGCTCTGCGCCAACCACCCACCTCCCCTCGCCTTCGCCGCCCCCGACCCCAAATAACCCAGGAGCCCCCCTGCTGAACTAACCCGCACCCCGGAACACTCCCCGGGTTTCTCTCTTACGCCGTACCCTCTAATCAATCAACCCCCAGGCATCTCGGCTGGTCTACACCGGGGATCGCGGCTTTCCAGTCTTCACAGAAACGTCTCTCTATCTCGAAAGACGAAAGCGTCGGCCGGAGTCGGTGGGTAACCCTGTTGCTGCACAGTCCGCTGCAACCGGCCGCACGCAGACACACTTAGCCACATATACACGGACGTACGTAAGCGTGCATTCATCGCGCGACGTGGAATCTCCATCTGCGGCGAGCAAGATCGAAAGGTTTTCGGACGAACCTCCGATCGACCTACTTGCCGGACGTTCCTGATTAGCGTCTTGTCCATTGATTAATGTTCGTTGATTAATGCGAGCCCGCTCCACGGGTCTCTCAAAGGCTTCTATGTTTAATCCGTGTCTAGTAAGGTGCAAATTATTTACACTTCAACGGCCAAACTGGTCAGTTTGGCCGCTGAATAATTGTTCACATCGCATCGTGGAAGCGTATATTTTTATAAACTTTTAATTAGCATGAGAGAGACGAAAAGTATAAAAAAAAATATGAAATTTTGCGAAAATTGTCCGGAGATAATTCTCTATTTTATTTAATTTGAAGATAGAAATAAATGATGATAAGAGAGAAAATAGAAACCTATTTCTCGAAATTTCGTTTAATAATAGCTTCAGATCCATTCATTTGATCCGACGATTCATAGCCACTATTAGAAGATATAAATTTTAGCGGACTCATAATTTCTTTTCTTTTCTTACTTTGACTAAATTGTAAAACACGAAGCAAGCACTTTGGCATTTATCCACGTAAGCGAAGATGAGCGTAATTCTTTACGGCGGCGACGGTTGCCGCGTACAGTGCAGTTAATAGGTAATTATCGCGGCACAATTTTGCCCGGCAGCCATTGCCATTCATTTCCTCGATATCTTCGGACGAGCCACCGCCGCCACCGCCGCTGTCCCTCCATCGTTTGGTTCCGATCGTGCATCGCGTTCCAATATCTGCCGTTTTCTCCCATCGATTTAGCCCTACAGACTACCCCAGCGTGACTGTACGCGCGCGAGAGGAAATGGAGTAATTATAAGGAAATAACGGGCGTTGTCCGTGTGGTGGGCATCGAGATCTTTGGGAGATTTTGCTTCCCCTCATCGGACCGCGGCCGCCGAACATGAGAAAGCCAATACCGCGCTATTAGCGTACCGCGTACGAAGTTATCGACATGCCATAACGTATCGTTATTTATTCAACCCTACAATGTATACTTACGACGCAGCCTAAGTTTGGCCGGCCATTAGCGCCGTGAAACAAGTTCTATTTATGTTCCATGTCCGCGCGACCACGGACGAGTCCTCCATCTGAAAATCCTACAAACAAGACGGGAAGAATATGTAACAAATCTGTAAAGACGAGGCGGGGAGAAAGACACAAATGTGGAACACCGAAGCGAGAAGCGCGCAATTTGCGAAGTGCATGCAGAATGAGTCGTGCATCTCAATTAATTCCTCCGGACGCAAGCGTCGACGTGTGATCAGCGCGAGGAGCTTCGTCGCGTTGATCGCACTTTCTAATTACACGGGCGAAACCGCGGACATTTATTTAACAACTCGCCGCCCGCCGTGGAGAGTCGGACGCGACGTCTCTCGCAGAGACGTTAATTCGTTAACGTTTAATTGCGCAACTTGGACCATCTCTCCCTCCCTCCCTCCCCCCCCCCTACCGGTTCCGATCCGGTGCTTAGGCGCGCAGCTGCGTGAACGGCGCGTTTGCACGCGCGTACTCGCGCGGAATTAACCGACGGGCCAATACCTCTCGTAACGGTCCCGGGGATGCGCGATGCAATTAATATAATTACTTTCGATTACACGGAAGAGTAGGAGAACGAGGGAGGCGAGAATGGGAGAAAGAGGGGCCGTCTCTCTCTCCATCCTCCATCGTTTTCCAGGCTACCGCGTCGGCCGGCAAGAGATTGCGTGCTTCGCACACGTGCATTTTCAGTCGCGCTCACGTATTCCCCCTTCACTTTATCGGCTCGATCTTTCGGCTGCTTTACCGCATCAACGAGAACAAAAAATTCTGTTGGTAAAAAACTTGAACTGCGAGATGAATGATCAAAAGAAATGTTATTAACAACCTAACACCTGTATGTTCACTCCCTCGTGCCGATACAGTATCGGAGTTTGTTTTTCAATAAACAACTCTCCTCGCTGCTTCACCCCGATATGTTAATTGGAGATATTAATATGTCCATCAACTTAGATGCAGTTAGAAACTTGAACGGTAAAGTGTCGTGTTTTTTATTTTCCTCGATGTAATTTGCCGAGCTTGATTGCAAACTTGGATAGTTTTAGCATAATGCACACGACGTTGCTATTTTCTATCTAAGATTGCTTCTGCGATGTAGAACACATATTGACCTTTACTCGAGACTTTCGCACTATTGTGCGACCTTTGTCATTTCTTTACGTATATGAATAACTCAAGGTAAGCCTTAAAGTACGCCCTTTGCGCCGAGTTTATTTCTATCGCAGACTTACTTAATGCGAGACGAGCGTCAACTAATCATATCCTGGCTACGCTATTTAATCGTTTCGAATTATGATATATGCCGATACAAATTTAATCGTACTATTGCAAGCCAATTTGCGCTATCAATATTCAATTGGCACACGACCACAAAGAATTATCGCGCAAATGGCGCGCTTCAAATATGTAACGGAGCGAGGGACGCTCTTCGCGCTCAACCGAAGTGAATTCTACTTCGCACACCCTCGTAGATACGAGTCGAGCGGGCGCGCGCGCGCGGGAACAACCACACTCGTGAGTTTACCAGAACGAAACTACACGCGTGGTCTAGATGTATGCAATTTTGACTAGATTAACGCTGCATTATTCAGCTAATTAACTGCTAGAAACCGGTCCAGCCCGTTGTTTTCGGTATCCCCCGTGGAAACAACGTCGTTTGTCTTGCACCTCTGCTCTCGGAGATACTCGCTCGACATCGTCGAGCGTTTTAGGTATAGGCTTTTTGCATTATTGGTCTTTCGAGCCTGTTCGTTGTATTTACGGACTGCACCTTCGCGTCGGAGAATGACATCACCGATTATTGTTCCGTGGTACGAAAATACACTCAACCATTCGAGAAACAACTTCTCCAATTACTTTGGTAACGATTTATGCAGAAATGTTACGTTAAGTGATACTTCTTTTAGCAAAAATCTAAACCGACGTGACTATTTGCCGAGCAATCGCGTAATTATCACAAAGCTGAGGAGTTCAATAATTTTACAGGGTTTCACTTATTGAAATATTCAAAGACTGAAAGAAGTTTACGTATGAGAAACTAAACGGGACCAGAATGGAAACCTATATCCGACCTGCCATCCGCTTTTCGTATTGATTCGAAGAGCAGCGATGCACAAGCAAGCTATTCCGAGTTTGGCAATCATGTTCAACGTTGCGACCGCCATCTTCTTCGGGAACACTACGCGATATTGCAGTGACGTTCGGCGTTCCTCTCAAGCGCGAGCTCTCTAAACTTTGGTCGAATCGAGGAGATGGCAAAGGAGGATAAGAGGAGGAAAGCGGGAAGGGGAGCGCGGCCGCAGAGAAACGAGAAAGGCGGTACTGGAAATGGGAGAATGGCTGAATATTCCTCGAGGACGAGCACTCCGTCGGTAGCGGCAATGCTCGGAGTCTAGGCGTAGTCGGTCCAGAAACCAGAAACCAGAAACCAGGTATAGCTTTAATACAGAACTATCTTGATACCGCACGGATGGGCACGCGAGGCGCCTTTGCCGCGTTTCAGAGCTACGCAGTTCGCGAAATCATATTTATCTCGATCTCATTCCCTTGTCGACAAAATTGCGAAATGACCGCTAATTATATAATAAAGACAGCACTACAAAATTCAACGATGTTGCGATAGAAGTATGATTGAAACGTTACCCTTGAAATTACGATTAATTTATTCTTTATCACCCAAAAAGATATGTATGTCTCTAGAGTCATTTAGTACTAAATGTAATCGTTTAATTTCGAGCTTTCTCTATTTAGTATTTACGTTCAGTGTCAATGTGAGAGAAAAATTATACGCGCACACTTAGCGTTAAATGTGGCATGAAAATACGGATCGTCACCTTCGTTATTGGTACTACAGCTTAAGCGGCGCATACCTCCCTTTTTAAAGATGACCTTCGTAAAAGCTTGTCTTCCTTGCTTTACACAAAGATAACAAAGATAACAAGAGATATTCCAGATCTTTTACACTTTTTTTAAGATAAAAAAAATAAGGATAAAAATATAGGTTTTTTATTCTTGTAGCTACTCGATATCGAAATCTGAAAATATTATACATCTATATTGTGAAATCAGAAAGAAATTTAACATATCACAGAGATGCTTAGATTTAAAATGTGATGTACAATAATTGTGCATTGAGTATTTTATTGAATAACAAATAAAAAGATAGGAAATTTAATAGACTTCTAAAATACTTAAAATAAAATCTTAATAATGTAAAATTCAAGTTTATTGCAAAGATCTCATTTAAGAAGGAGCTTTTCGAAAAGAGTAGTTACGAGAAAAAGTCAGACATTGAACATTCGCGTACTTGCAAACTATTCGCAAGACCCGTCATAAAGCGAGACAATGACGCATTCGGAGGTCTCGCAGAGGAGACTTCTCGACATAGTGATCGGTAGCGCCGAATGTCGACGGCGGCGGGCAGGGACGCCGGCGACGGCGGATGCGAGCCGATTGGCGACGCAAGTAAGTTCAAATGCGGAGATATGCAAAAGGTATATACGAGACCAGCGCGGGCATTTCGCCTCGGGAGGGCCCCACGGCTACACTGCAAGTAGCGCGATCGCGTTATGCCGCAGACTGAAACTATCGTTTGCGTAGGTGTGCGCGAGTATGCACGGAGACTTCGTACCGCACACCACCGTCCCCCCCTCGGCCCGCAGCCGTCCCAAGTCCGCCTCGCCACACCGAGCCACCCACCGAACTCTTCCCCCCCCCTCCTCCACGAGAACCCGCGGCCATCCCCCCCGGCCCGCCGTTCACCCTTCCTTATTGCAAGTTCCACGGTCCGTGCATTAAACTATGGAGTTGCCCAGGCATCGACCCGACCCAACCCGCCCACCCACCATCTGGATATGCGGCCCGCGCGCATATACGCTATGTACATTTCTAATCAAGCGATATTGTAACTGCGGTCTAACCTCCAAACACCACGGCCTCCACTACCGGCAACCACCCTCCTCCTCCTCCTCCTCCTCCCCATCATCCCGGTCCACCCTCTCAGTCGTTCCCACCGGTCGGTCTTCCCCTCTTTCCTCTCGCCGTCCCGTGCTCGGAGAGTTTCATTCGGTCCTCCTTCGTACACTATCGCGCTCGTATTAAATTGCCGACTTGCAATCGTCGCTATCCACCCCGCGGTTCTCTCTCGGGGGGCGGGCGGGTCGGGGGAAGAAGGCGATTGACTCTGCGGGATGCAGTCACATGGTCGCGCCTGGTTAGAAAGATCGTGCGGCGTATTCCGAACTAGTTCGATATTGGAAAGTGAAAAAGAACTTATACTGATACGTCCGGTACTTTATAAACATATAGCGTATCAATTACCTGTCGATTGCATTCTGAGGAAATGAATTACTTTTTTATTTAATCTATAAAGATTCTATATTCTGTCAAGAGCATAAGAGTCTTTCACTGCAAAATAAAGTTATACTTTTTCGCTCCCATTTGAACTCGGAAACTGCATGAAAATCATATTCAACATTATAACATACACAACAAGTTAAAACATTTCTCCATAGAAAATAAACTTTGCGCCAACGCATTCATATACTCGGAATCAACGTTATTAATCATACTGGTATTGATCTGAGCAGCCTTTCATGTAGAGTTATAGTTATATGTCTTGGAGCTTCCTCCGCATGGCGCAAAATTCACGGAAAATCGGCGGTCTCTATAATCGCCGCTCGCAAACCACGCAAATATGGCTCGAGTCTCGTGACTGCCATTGACTAGAAATGAAATTCATACCCAATCGTAATTGAAGTTACCGGAGCCGCACAACCGTGGAATAAGTTTTCATGGTAAACGGTAAATATATATGCGATGTAATATTCATGTCATTCGCGTCTGATTCATTTAACTTGCTGCATCAAATTTTTTTGTGAAAATGACCCAACATGACGATAAAAGATATATTAAGAATAAATAAAGAGAAACGTTATATGTCTGTGTAGAATGTTAAATATGCATTTGCATCATAATAGGAACGAGTTTAATCGCGCGTATGAAACAACCGCGCACTTCCGTCGAGACGATACGGGATTTCATCTTACGGAAAATTCCAGCGAGGGAGTGAACTCCATTTCGCATGCCAAGGTTATTTGACGCTCGATTAATGATACGTACATTACGGCACGCAGCCGTCCCTAAGCCGATGGCGGTCCGAGCCCTTAGATGTTTAAACACCGACGTGCAATAACGCGATTTTGCAAACGATAGATCCGTATAATCCGCGAGGGATCATAACGCGCGGCGGAGAGAAGAAACGGGGCGAAAATTTGGAAGGGACAGCGGTGACCCTTCGATCTTCATCAACGGTTGCTTTCGGGGTCGCCTCGTTGCTTTAGAAATTTAATCAACGGGAATTAGATACTTATAGAAAAGATACCTCAATCTTGTCGAGCGTCCACGTCGTAACTCGAGTTATAACAAAAAGCAATAAAAAAAATGAAAAGAAGCGATATTCCAAGTTATTATTGTGCTAATTTTTCATTGGTATGTTAATTCTAAATGTTACATTAATAATAGAGAAATAACTATGTTATATGCACGATCCGGTACATTGAATTCAGCGAGGCGAAACGAGATCGGTGAGCAGGAAACGTAACGTAAGCGCTGGACCAAATTTTCGAAAACCTGTTTCGCTGAGAACTGCTCTCAAGACTACGGGTCTTTCTCACGATACCGATGACCGCTGGTCATCTCACGAGATGCGTGAGTATCATGCGGAAAGAGCGTATCCCTCAAATCAGATCCAGGGGATGAAACTGGTCGGACCAGGTTAATGATAATGCGCGTACGTGACTTGAGCAATAATATTCGCTTCATCATATTCAAACGTGCGAAATTAGACGGTAGCAAATTTATATAAAAAATAAATTAACAAAATAAATAATAACAACAATTAAATTATTATAATTAATAAATAACCGCGACCGTCTTAATAAATGTTGTCTAACCATATTTAAATATGTAGTAACATATGCATAATGCATATAAAATTAAAAATAATTTTATTTTAAACAATTGTGTAAAAATTTATTTCCTGATTCAATTCCGTGGAAATATTTCTGTATTCTTTTGCATAGATTTATCGTTACGAGAAATTTTCTTTCACACGTGCAATTACTTTTTAATATCTATCAAACTATGCGTGCTGAAGAAGTTGACACAAAGAAATTCGTCACATGCTATTTCAAGGTCTCGTAAGGCATACATCACGTCAGTGAATAGATTATGTCGTATCTTTTCGCAATACTGAACGAGATGAAAACCTGTTCCGCCGCAACTTCCCGTCATCTCGCTACTTGACCACTCCGCGTTCTCACGCTAAGCCTGGACCAATGGTTTCTCCCGTGGCTTTCGACGGAGAAGAAACGAGATCCTGAAAAGAGGGGTGGCAGGTTCTCGAAATGTAAAGACCGAAATTCTGCATCGCAAATGCAGGCGTGCGGTAACCCGCGAGCTGGTTCCGCGTATTTCAAGAGACGAAAATCTGGGTCTGTCGGTCAGTATCGGGGATGCTGCGGTCCACGCAGCATCCCTTCTGCTCGTAAAAGTCTTTTTCTCCCGGCAGACAACATCTCAAAATTTACGATCGTCAAAATTACAACCGCGCGGGCATCCCTTCGGATCGTAAAACATCTTCGTGACATCGGAAGATGCTCGTCGAAAAACAACCCGTCGCGCATCAAGTTTGTTATGCAATTCTACATTCAGTCATCTTGGGACAGTCAATCATAATTTGGCGATTCCTCCAATTTCGGTCACTCTACAATACAACGCTGATACAAAAGTCTCATCGAGGGAATCCGAAACTTTTTCATCACTTGTTTCTACTACAAACACGGTAAGACAATTATTTTTATTTGTAGTTTTTATCTTTTTTTATCTATAATTTATATGTGATATAAAATATCGCATTCCCATTTCCGGTTTCCGGTCATTCTTCTTCGACTTATTCAAGTGTATTATTCGCGTATCGCGGTCAAAGAACGA
This sequence comes from Linepithema humile, assembly GCF_040581485.1. Classification (NCBI taxonomy): domain Eukaryota; kingdom Metazoa; phylum Arthropoda; class Insecta; order Hymenoptera; family Formicidae; genus Linepithema; species Linepithema humile. The sequence continues at coordinate 24,360,672 of NC_090130.1, forward strand.
CATCTCCGATTTTACTGCAAATTATTAAATCGTCCCTAGAACGGCACGAAGTAATATTCAGGACGAAGGAATATCGAGTTACATCCATGTTCGACGTCCGTGACCGAGCCAGTCTGAGGTTAGAATTATTGATCTAATACTCGAGGAAGCTAAGCTGGGTGTCTACGTTGGTTCTGAGCGTATCTTATACTTCCCATCCCACGCGCGCCGCGCTCCCAACTGAGCTCAAAGCCTCGAGGTTCGCAGCCCCAAAAGGAGCCCCATAATTAATCGCGTCCCGGGCGAAACACCCCGAACGGAGGTAGCCGCTATACCTAAATGGATTCCCCGCAGAGATCCGCGAAGAGTCTCTGGAGTTGCACGAGATATGCACGAGATCCAGCTCGAATCTTCGTCACCAAGACGAATTAAAACCGATTATAATGCAATTTACCAATTATACATCTTTATCTATAAGTAAATTTAGAAAGAAATAAAAAATCAGGTAACCTAATATTCAAATAGTCGATGTTAATTTGACTATTAAAAAATACAAACAATAATATTTAATATATTATAAACACGACGTTAAAATAATAAAAAAGTAAAGTGTGTAAGAAGCAAAAGAGTTGACCTAGCCATATCGTCTGACGTCTAATATCCAATAATTCCGTCGGCATTAAGAATTACCAGCCGCCTAGTAATTAAGTTCCTTTTCGCGAATATTCAAAGCTGATTGAGTGCTAATTAACAATTAAACGCGTTTAATTGTAAATGAGAACATACTACGACCATTAAGAAAAACCGACATTTAGAATCTCGAATTCTGTTAATTATTCTGTATTTCCAGGATTTTTTTTTACTTTCTTCAAAATTCAAGGTAGATACAGTTTTTACCGCCGAAGCTTTAGAGTCATTGTTTTTTCGGGAACTCCTGCGCGCGAACGTCCATTACCACCTCGATGATCCTAGAGCCGTAGCATCGACAAACACTCGTAAACGAGGTACATACGCCGGAGGTGGGACCTTAGAGCGAAGTGTTAGGTCGGTCGGTTGGTTGGTCGGTGGAGGGAGGGGGTGGCCAGGCCAGGTTGGAAACTACGTGCGGCCGGTGATTACGTCGATCGTCGAAAGAACAAACTCCGGATTGGATTAAGCACACGGTGCTGCACGGCGCGGCACCTTCCCCATTTACCGGCCGTGGCCGGCGTCGCCGCCACGGTTTACCATAAAGTTTACAACTTCTGTCAAGCTCCGCGCCCGCTGTAACCGTACCAGAATGACGACAGACCGACCCTTTGGTCCACGGCGTCCCTTCACGATCAGCAACGCGCTCGCTCGCTCATACTCGCACGCCCACACGGGCGCCGCGGAACGAGTGCACCGGCTACGAGTTAACGACCACGTTCCCATTGTGCGCGCGAAAACACTGCGATCATTGAGTAGGAGGGAAACTTTGGCCGGGGGGATAAATAGCTGGTAATTTCGAAACTCACCGCGCGCTTTCGCCTATGCCGTAAGTTCGGCGTTCTGAGAATTCCTCCTGCGCTCTGTTCGTCTTCACATTACGCCACATATTTCGCTTTAAAAATATGCACAATATGCACAATATTAAATCATAATTGTGTTTCATTGCGTTTAATTCTGTGCAAGCATATATATTTTTAATATGATTTTAAGCTGCTAAAGCTTGACTTAAAAATATCATTAATTTCATTCTGGAATCTGTTTTGATTTGAGATTCGTTTATTACAGTTAGCGATTTTAAAATATCGCGAAAGTAACGTTTTAGTTACTGTTATCGATTAACGTCACTCTAAAATGATCAAACGCCACGCAACATTCGCGTTAGTCGCTTTTCTGAATTTCCGAAAATGACCGCCTCCGTCCCTTTAATGCTCTTTAACGCTTATCGATTGCGGTAGACTCTATTTCGAGCTCGGCGGACACTCTGAATTTGCACAAAGTCATAAATGTAGGTCAGCGAAAATAGTGCAATATTATTTTTGGAACTGACTTTAGCATAATTAAAAGTATTCCATCGATCATTGATAATTAATTTGTTAAATAACAATTATTATGATTATTTATTCTACTATTATAATATTGAATATGAATCATGTAGCGGCAGAAACGCGCACAAAAATGGACGCCGTATCACGCCCCTCAATGCAAATTACATCGGCTACCCCCCTCGCACGCTTTCAGGGATGCGTCTGTCTACGAGGGTCGAGCCACCCTTTCCTTAATTCGCAACTAAGATGGCAGCCGACTCGCCGGCCATTTAGTTTCCCCCGCGATCCCGTAGGATTTCTTGCTCGTCGCTATAAGCTCCTGTCTATGTGTCGGATTGTGTCAAAAAGGGGGCAGGGGGTGCCGAGAACCCCGCAGTCATCGTCTCCACATAACGTGGGGCAGGATAATTTTCTCAATTTCGCCGTGTCTCTCATGGGGTCGGTCGTTAAGGGCTCGAAGTGAGATTCCAGGGGGTTGAGGAAGGCTTCGGGGTGGGGCTGGTAAGGGTTAGACCGTAAGATAGTTTGATAGGCTTGGTTGCCAGGAGACCTCTAAGGCCTTAGCACGGCTACCTAATGCCGAGAAAGGCTACCCAGGAATACATATATACAAGCCCGGGCTTATAAGTGATCCTGCCTATGTACTCGCTTGCTCGCACTCGCATTATTCACCCTAACACTCGAAGCGATACGCATCAATAAAAGGGAGGGAAATAAGAATTTGACCCGAACATCTCGTCGAAGTATAGACTGCCGTTTGCATGAATGCACGATTCAAAAGAAAGTATTTGTTTCTTTCAAAAAGCGCGCTGTTAGTTTTCTTCGAGCAATGTGAAATTAGCTTTCCAATTTATATATATATATATATATTTTTTTTTACGACAATAATTTCAGAATTTAGTTGAAAATTAAAGTAAAAAGTATATAATGATTATAATAAAGAAGATGACGATTAAATTGTACAAATTAATCCGGTTAACCACAAATCTCACGGGCGCCTTTATAATGTGAGAAAATTCAATCACAATCAACGCCAGATAAGGAAAATGTCGAATGGCTGATTGTACACCATGGACAATTGTGCAAACTGGAACAATTCCTAGAAACTTGCTGAAGTTTCTTCACTGGAGGCACACAAATGTTCTCTACAATCGAGCGTTTCCTTCAAACGCTCGAAAAGTCGAACAGACAAGCATCAGGCAGATAACTGATTTCTCACAATGCAAAGTAATTCAGGGACTAAATTTAAATTAAACTTAATCTTAAATTAAATTCATTTAACTTAAGTTGTTGTTTATCTTTTCTCGTTCTGTGAAATTCATTAAAACAGTGATGACTACAGAAAGAAATAAAAAAAGAAAATCATAAAATTATTTTATTCTAACTATTAGATATTTTAATCTTTATTAGAATGTCACAATTTTCAATTTTAAAAAAACATCTAATATCAAAAAATACAATGCTCCGCGGAACGGAATATTTAATAAAAATATTTTTCCATTTTTGAAATAAATCGGAACTTTATAAACTTTGGAATAAAATATATTTTTTATTCCCAAATTGAATTGTATTTAATAAAAACCACAATTAAAAATTTGGTTAAAAATCTTGTTTTACGGAAAATAATTATCTTTATCTGTTATTTGCGCATAAATAAAAAACATTTTAATATCGACGCGGTCAATTAAAAATTTTCCAAGTATGTAAAAGTTCATTCGAACGCGCATAAAAGATATTCCACCGTCCGATGCTGATGCAGCGAAAGGCCAGAATGCCTGACCTCGATGCGAGCGAGCGTGACAGTTTAAGCAACGTCTCGACAGGGTTTACAGGGTTTCAGCGAGTCTTCGCTTCCTGCGAACGATTTTAGCGCGTGGGGCATTAACGTCGCGTAATGTACCTCGCATGCATACCTAGCAGACAACGAGTATAAGGCCAGAGATACTCCCGCGGCCAATGGCTGAACGTGGTAGTCCTGTACAGAACAGTTTTACCGATAAGACCCGCCGTGTTTAACAGCCCCCGGCTAAAGCACCGCTCAAGCTCGTTCTCCCTCCCCCGCCGTCCCACGCGCGACCCATACCCCATGCTCATTCACCATGGAACATAGACCGTGTTATATTTTATATATATATGTATATATGATATAACGCGTATCTATGGAACTGCCGTGAAACATCCTACGTAATCATTGCGATCTTATAACGATCTATTCTGAAATGTCGACAGTCCTCAGAGAAAGCGCTCACTTTGAAGAATTATGGAAAATTATAAAGTCTTCTAGCGAGCAATATATATGTATGACATGACAAATTAATTCATCACTCAATTTTAAAGTCATAGCAAGCACAATTTTGTGTGTAAATTCTTTGACCATTAAAGCATTAAAATTCATTGAATTTGCATGAATCTACATTAAAAAAAAAAACAGATTATACAAATCTTGCAACGTGTTCTAAGTATATTTATTTTCCAAAACAGCAAAATACTAAAATCAAATTATTAAACATTGCTGTAAAAAGCGATATAAAACGATGTAAATTAATTAAAGACATGCATATTTAATCACAAAATATTTTAATCAATGTCTCGCAGAAAAAAGCCGGATTTTCTATTCTAGAAAACATGTGTTTGTTTATAAAAACCCTCTATATACGCGTACTACATTACGCATGCAAAGCTCGAAAGCTCCGGCCAACGTGCCAAAAGACAGGAGACGTGCAAAAAAGCGCCAGCGGAGAACATTCAAGGTTACGAGGCGCGAAGTAGGGGACGAGAAGAAAAAAGAAGATACGAGGAAGCTTTCGGGTGGCGTTGCGAGATCCGTGTAGCGGTCTCTCCGGGGCGCAAGAAACCACCTTAGTGCCGGATCAATAGAAGAAGGGGGGTCGGTATACTCTCCTACCGTGGCGGGAGCGAGCGGGGTGGTCGAGCTACAGAGAAAGAGAGGGAGAGGGGGAAGAAGCGAAGAGGGTAACGACGGCGAGGGTGGTGAGCGTGGAGAAGCGGAGCGGCGGGGGGGCAAAGTGGAAAAATCTTAGGTTCCCCGCGCGAGGAGAGACCGGTGCGGGGAGCGAGAGTTCGCGTCGGTGGGGGTAACCTTAGACAAGAGGCGTGGTCTGTACGTCGTTCTCACCCCACGGGTTTCCACCGAGAAGCAACCCTTATCGCCGACGTGCTGGAGGCCACCATGGACGTCGGCCACGATGATCGCAGGCAACGAACGTAGGTGGCGGGCGGAAAGACGCCGCGCGGAGCATCCGCCGGATTTTCGCCTTCTTAACACTCTCTCACCAGTCCCCACCCTCTCGTGCCATTCTCGCATTCGCGTCCGTCCGTACTCCTGTATGGACGCACTTCTTTCTTCACATCGCGTCCCCCGTCGGAACGTAGCCGCATTCTTCTTCCTCAATCCCCATTTGTCCTGTTTCTTCCCTTCGAGACGACACGCGACGAAGATCGCACGAAAATGATGAAGATGTTAGCGCGACAGCGATAACAACAGCGATAATGACAATGACGAAAACGGCGACGATGATGATGAAAACACGAACCGCGGACGAACGGTACGCCCGCGACGAACGAGAGTCGCGCAACGAAGCTTTTTTATCGGGCGATGGGTAGACGAACCCCGAAGAGTGAAACGAAACTCGTAGCGGCCGTGCTTTTTTACGGCGCATGCGGCTGTTCCGCGGAAAAGCGGTGGTGGGGCTGAAAGAGAATCGAACTGACCGCCTGGTTCGCCCTTCTTCCCTCTCGCGCGCACTGCACGTTTGGGCGTTTATTTTCCGGAGAAAGTGAACGATCGATCCATCGGCCGTGAAAAATTTATCGGAAAAAAGCATATCGAGAAGCGCCTTTCCGCGAGTAAACTAGAAAACTTATTAACAATTTGTTTTAAAAAAGCAACACTAGGCACTGAGCGGTTTCTCGCTTTGAAAAGAGCGTATTCTAAATTCTCAAAACGCTTACAAAAATCCAATTATTTATATATGTATACATTAATTATACATTATACATATACATATACATTAATTATATAATTCATGCAATTGAAAGCTGAATAGTACGTAAAATAATATTAAAATGTCGTAACACACTTTGATAGTATTAAATAATTACTACTTAAACAATTTTTGCATCTTTAATATTTTAATAAATCTTTGATTCTCTATGGAAAAATTTTTTTTCAAATTAAATAAAATTATTTTACTACATTATATTACATTTTTACACTTTCTACTAATTTCGCATACTATCTAGCCAAAACTTTGCATCCCTACATCATCTTTACAATCGACAGCTGACTTCCATACAGCTTCTCGATCCCCCTTTGCGTGGTCTTACGCACACTCGCATACTCGCCGGCTGATCACAACGATGGAGGTTTACCCGTGCAAATGTGGCAGCACGAAACGTTCATACATTTCGGTTACATTACCGTAGACATCATCGGATGTGTTGACGGGAAATACGAGCATAACTCAGCCGATGCTACCTGCCAGGATTTCGCGAAAATCCCCCTTCGCTCTCCTCCCTCCCTCTCTATCTGGCTCTCTCCCGTCTCGTACAGCTTCCACGACCACCGTCTCGTCCTCTCGCTACGCGTATCACTCTCTCTTCCTCTCCCTCTCTAACGTTACACTGAGTGATGACGTCATTTCCTACCGAGTATTATACATCTCGCAGCGTATTTCCGGCGGCCGATTAAGATTCGCTCGACATTCGGCGGGAGAATGAGATTTTCCGAGAATGCGACGAGCGCATTGCAAGCGGGTTGCACGATGTTAAACGATGTTCAAGAGTAAATGATAGCAAGTGATATCTCTCCATCTATATACCATCATATTTTGAGAAATGAAAAAAATTAATGCAATGTAATGCCGGGTAATTTAATTCTTATAGAAACATGGCTTTCATTATTTATTGCAACTAAGCCACAATCGCGCGAGACAAGTTTTCTGAAACAATCTAATCTGCATCTGAATAAATTATTTCTACAACAATAAGAATAATAATGTGTAAATCTCTATCAGACATTTCGAATCAAATTCAACTAAATATATAAGGTAACAGACAGCTTTCGTAAATCTAAAAGATAATGGAAAATTTTTACGAACATCCAAACTTCTGCACGAATGCAACGAATAAATGTCCACAATAACAAAGTAGTATATCTAAATGATATAAACGGACGTACGCGTCTGGATTTATGCGACTCAACATTTTTTGAAAGTATAACACGGGCAAAAAGTTCGAGTTACAGGTCATCCAGTCCTCTCGTCACTGGACTTTCTCTCTCCTCTTTCTCGCCATAGGTCAGAAACTTATCAGCGTGTAATTAACGATGAAGCAAAGTCGTGTCGTTGGCTAGCAAAAAGGTACTCACGCGGATACAATCCCGTAAATTTCCGGACTGGCGCGGCCCTGCCCCCTGTCCAATGGCGAGCAAGAAAACCCGTTGTTCGGTGTTTTGCACACGGTGCGCGACGCGACGTGTTCGCCGGAATCAATTGTTGTTTCGGGGTTTGTTTGTGGCCGAACTACGCCGCGGCCACGCAATGAGACAAGCCGGAAATATTACCGTTGCACCGCGAGAAATTATGCGATCAACGTGGCTGTAACGCAGCTTCGAGCACCGGTTCCGCCTGGACAGCAACGAGTTTTACTCGATAACCCTCCGCCGATTGATATCGATCACTTCAAATGTAGCGGCCGCGACCGCTACGCGTGATTACTAACTTAATTTGCGTTGTGAAAATGTTAAAAGTCCGCTCGCAGGATGCGTGGCGGCAATTTGGCAATATTAACGACGTGCAAATTATGTTATATTATCGGGGAATGCATCATGTTATGAACCGTATAAGAAATCAAATTTACATCTATTAATCCGGCATTATTTTTAATAGATTTATTGACATTTCTTTCAATAGAAATTATTGCTGTTGCAATTCAATTTTGATTAATGAAAAAAAGTCTTTTGTGCACAGTTTTACGTCATTGTTTTTTTACTGATTTATTCATTCCTATACTTAATTTAAATATTGAAATATTTTAAAGAGGACAAGGTTATTTATGCTAATGATATTCAGTGCATCCAATAAAATAGCTAAAATATTGCTTCCTCGTTTAATCAGAATCGAAATCCCACGGGACATCTTCTAAGCAACAAAGCCTCTGGACCGCAAGATCCGGATTTCAAAGCAGGATAACTTCTCTCGTTGAGAGGGGAATGTTTTAGAGAAGTTAAAGGTCGTGGGACAAATTTTTCTCTAAAAACCGGTTCAAGATAAATTCGAGAAAGCTTCATTTAGCATCATCACATGCTACGTTATTTTTCACACGATCTATTGATTTATATATGAAGTTATTAAATATCTAATAATAAAATAAGCCTGTGTCATAATAATAATAGTTTTCAGATATTGCTCCAAATCTCAAAAAAATGCGGAATTATCTTTTCTAATACTAAATTTAAACACGTTTATAAAAATATTGCTTATTGTAATATATCTAATTTTTTTAAACACCAAATAACAATTTATAAATTAATGGTCAACTATTATAAAATTATATTTTTTTGCTTGAAAGAAATCTAGATACTGGACAGTTATGATATATATATATATATTTATCTCAAGGGAAAAAAATAAGCTGTAAAAAATATCACAATCAAACGTATTCCGTATTATCGCATCGCAAATACGAGAATTTATTTGCCGAGCGAGATGATGCAGCATACCGAATTGTAACTCAACGGCCGAATGTACTCGTTAATCGTGTTTTCACCCCTTCACATCATCCTTCCTATCCAGTCAACGCGACGGCAACGCACGAGTTTCGGTAAAATCCAATTAATGCCGACGTTTCTCTGCGTGTCTTTCACCATTTTGAATTTTAAGCGACATAATGCGCAGACTGACACACCTGTCAGCCTCTCGAATTACCTATCACGCCTTTCTTCGGATAAAATCGGACATCACTCAGAACGCGAAACGGTACGAGCAGTGATAAATTTCGCAAAAAAAAAGTTGTATAAAATTGTGCTGAAAAAAGTTGGAGAAGAAAAATATTCCGGACAAAAAAGCACGTTATTTCACGTGATGTCGTAATAAAGAATTCTCGCAATATCGTACTTTAAACATGTTAAATATAGCAAATACGGTAAATGCTCGAAGCGATACGGCTATGAATTTTCGTGTTAGCATTGCGTGTTATCATTCATGGTACACGAGATTTGACGTAATATTAGCATTTGCCGTGCCCGAAAGACGCTATTGCAAGGAATCCCTAAGCATCGAACATTTAGCGGCGGAAGTGCTGTTGCATAATGCTGAGCCCCGCTGATATACGCGAGGTATATCTTCGATGTAAAGTGAAGGATTAGAGATAAAAGGATTGGAATTAAATAGTCATGTTTACGTTGTTAAACGTGCGGTGAGAGCGCGAGAGACGTGGAGTATATTGTGCGCGAAAAGTGTTCGGTCAGGAATTCAGAAGATAAACTGGAATTTCTGGCTTGCAGAGATGTAAGCTCTCGTATTTAGCGCACCGCGCACCGTCGCGGAGCAACGTGCGATAGTTTAATTCGAACTTCGTACGAGACACTCGTATATGTCACGGCAATAACGCGGAAAACAACGGACCAATCTAAAACGATTGTCTAAAAGTTCGGTTAAACTCGCTATTAAACTTGTCTGGAAACTGTTAATTAATTCGAGGCTGCCGCCGCCGTTGCAGCCGCAATCGTTTCAAGGCCGTGTCTATCGTTAGACACGTTTATAAAAAGAAACGTAGGATGTGTTAAAAAAAAACTGTCTGTGGCCGAGGGTGAGACTGGAGACAGGCGTTGAAAAAAAGTCGCATAAAAAATTATATAAAAAACAGCGGCCATTATAGAACGCGGGATAATAATAAAGTAACTAATATTAACTTATATATTATATAAAAATACAGCAGACACGCTGCGAATAAGACCGCGTAATATTAGAGCAGTCCGGAAATAAAAATATTTAATTATTCGACTTAGATTCTCATCCTTAAAACGCCAGTTTTTCTAGTCAAATAAAAAGATAATGAAATCTATGTAAGTAGACCAAACATTTTTCTTCTATTTGTGTTCGCTTAAAGTCAATTTGAATATATAGAGGATATTAAAATTGATTAGATTATAAAATTAAAAGAAAACTTAAACACGTCACTTCATCGCAAATCTATCTGTGAGCAATTTAAGATGCGATTTATCGTTCCATGCAATAACCTCGTATGACAGAACGGTGAACAATACCGCGATTCCTTACCTAATCCTAGAACAATCCCTCGACCGAATGGCGTCGGCGATTCCGCGACGGAAGGTGGGAGGGGGGGGGGGGGAGTGAAGAGATGCACGCGATTCTCGAGGGTGAGAAGAGAGGCCCCTTTAGTCTCGGTCGGATGTGGCGACGGCTGAAGGAAGGGAAGGGTAGCTGGGAGCAAGAGCGGGTGGAAGGTGGAGAAACAGGAAGAGACGAAGGAGGTGGAGGCAGAGGAGAAAGCAGAGAGGAGGAAGAGAGAGAGAGAGAGAAAGAGAGAGAGAGGGCGGTCACTTGGCGATTAAGAACACGTACTAACCCTGCCTGGTTTTCCACCCCTGCAGCCTAGGATCAATACAACTTAGTTTCCCGTCTCAACCCTCGCCAACCCCATCCTGCCGCTCGTCTCACCCCCGGAGTAACCCTTTTGCGCCGCTACCACCACCGCCGTCGTCGTCACCGTTGCCGCCACCACCACCAGGCAATGTTCTTATGTCGCGAACCAGCACGGCGAAGCCGCGCTTCTTACGAAGCCGCGCTCCGGCAAAACCGACCTTTGAATCTGGCGGATGCAACGGGTGGTCCAAGATAAAGGGATTTAAATGTGGCGGAGAACGGGACCACGCCGAGAGAGAGCACGAGTCGCGCCGCCGCGACACGACGTGCTCGCACAAAGTGATTTAAGAACGTTTCAGCCGGTTTTATGCACCTACGTGCACCGCGCCGCGGACGTGCAGCGTCGTAATTAATAGCCGGCCGCTTTACAGAAGCGGGACGCGTTTACACTCATAAAAGAATAATCGACCACTTGTTACCGTAGTAATTAAATAATTATCTCTTCAGAGCTTACGCGCCAATTTTTTCTAAACACCCGAGTCGACCGAGTAATGTAAATAACGCGCAATAATCAGCCCCGATGCTTGTGATATAGATTATATTTTATCACAATTGTAGATATTCTTAGAAAAAAATATAAAATCTCTATAGTATAAATGAAGATGAAATAGAATAAAAAGATAAAATTCAATTATTCAGCTCTCCAGGTGGAAATGAATCACCGTTATGATCGCAAATTTCACCTAATTTTTTAAATAAAAAAAATCTTTTCTATTATAATTTTTCAAAATCGCGCATCTCTTACTTTGTAACTCATTATATTTCACACTATGATCCCGTATAATTTAATTCTTAGCATTAATGATCTAAATATACGTTCGGTTTCCATTATGAGCGAGAAAGTTGAGTAACCTGTCAGACGCGGGAAGAACTTGCGAGGTGCGAAATCAACCGGGAAGCTATGAAGTAGCATGAGTAATGGAACGCTGCGTGCAATCACGCGGATGGGCAGCCGCTCAGGTGCCTCGGCCGGTTTATTTATTTATACGCGATCCACCCAGTGTAGGACGCGCAACGCGAGGAAGTGTGAGGTCCGTAGGTGTGGAAGTCTTCTTACGATCGATAGAGGTTAGTCGCGCCCAGTTCCGCGGATGAAAGCACCCACCCCCCTTTTCTAGGCGCTGCTAGATGGTGGTAGTAAGCCCCAGTTGCCTCTTCCCGAGGCGGAAAGTCGCCTGACTCGATTCTTCGTCCTCTTCTTCATCTTCTTCTTATCCAACTTCCTGTCTCTCTGCACGCGCTGAAAACCCGCGACCGAGCTTACTTCGTTATATCGCAGAGAGATATGTCCTTGATCCTCTCTCATTTGCGTACCTCTCATACATATCGTTTGCCTTATCATCTTCTACCTACATTACTCCAATTCTATTATTCATTTTCTTTTGCATGTTTTTATAATTCCAAGGACGATTCTTCATTTTCTTATATTACTTAATCTCTTCTTGCCTTCACATTTCTCATTATAAGTATACCTTTCTTTATTATCTCCCGACTACACATTATCTCTGTGCTGCCAATTTCATCGTTTATTTTCTTTTCCGCGGCTTTGTTATCTCAGGTTTTACATTTGTATCGTCTAAGATATTTATCTCTCCCTCCTGTCCGATTACATCCCTCGTGCGCGTCGCTTCGTTTACTTTGGGCTCTCATTACGCCGGGTCTTCGTCTTCGTCCTCCGTTTACGCCCCCCCCCCTCCCCCTCCCTCCTCCCCCTAACCCCCTTAGCCGATTGTCCTCGCCACGTTCTCGCTCGCTCCGCCGCGTTTACTTCGCGCCGTTGTTGAAGCCAACCTCTTCGTTCTCCACTCGTGCTCTCCTCACACAGTCTGTCTTAGTCGTCCCCGCTCTTCGCTCTTTCATGCCTTTCGTCCAGGCCATCCTCCGTGACCGGAGGACTGTGATCGGCGCGCATGCGTCCGTACAATTTCTGTGAGAAACCGGCCCGATGCCTGCGGTAGAATCTCACGAGACGCGGCGTCTCCAGGCGAAGATATGCCACGATTCGCCGAACGTCATCAGGGACGAAAGTTAATTTCCCAAATTGCTCCATTTTCATCTCCTGCAAAATTTAAACCGCACGCCAGAATGGCGCTTCGCCTACTTTCAAGACTTTACGCTTGCCCATTATTTTCATTTATTTTAGCAGAGCGACGATGATTTTGGCATCCCACTTCCGCAATTACTTTAATAATATACGATGATTGTGATGTAAAAATCTTTCCATTGTAGCGCAGATATTTTACGAAATAAAAGTATTAGCCAATAATAAGCTATTGCGTTGAAAAGTAATATTTGTCACCGATTTCACTCGCATGAATGCTTTAGCAATTATGCACGGGAAGAAACTTTTAGATCCAGTATATACGGCACCATGGTAAACATAAAGCTTATTGACCGAACATATTATGCATTGACATAAGCTTATAGTTGTCCATTTATGAAGTAATTTACCTCGTTATATTTCCCGTTTTAACGCGAGTGCTATGTAAATCACTAAAATTTATCATCGTGTTTTTACAGTGATAAGTACGTGTGCTTTAAAAATCCGTAAAAGAATATTGCAGTATAGTGAAACTTATGCGGAATGAGTTTCCACCACGCGAACGGAATAAAACGATACGTAGATTCAAATCCACCGACGATGTTTCGAAAAGTTGCGCGGCGGACGTACGAAAGAGGATAACGAGTACTTCAAACTTTATATGTCCGATACTAAACCGATGTACGAAATTTCTAACACACTCGTCCACGATATTACCATACTTTACCACGCATGTATAATACTTCTAAATGCCAAAATAGCTATCTCCGAACTAAATGTGCGGGCACATTAATAACGTTACAAAAGCAATATTAAGAGCAGATATCTCTCACACTTCATATAACATTATGAATAAAAATATTAAATGAAGACGATTATTACTGCATTTTTATCGCATAAAATAGATTCGAATAGCACAGTTTAAGATTTTAAGCGATCGATAAAATTATCATGCATTTTGCTGATTATAAAATAAATCCCTCGAACTTTCTTGCGTCACAATGTATTATTACAACGCGCATTTGGCTATTTGCCAAAACGAAAAAGGTTACCAAGACGACTTTCTTACTTCGGGAGTCGACTCGACCCCGGTGTGTGTACGCACACCGACTTCGCTTATTGTCACCCGGGCATTTCGCCGAAGCTAGACGCTAAGTCGGCCATTTTAAGCGAGTCCCTCGATAGCTTTTCCTGGGGTACCTGGTGCCACCCCTCGGATGAGCTTCAGCCGGCAGCGTGGCAAGCCAACCCGGCAAAAGCGATTAATTACTTTGAGCAATTTGCTCACCAACTCCACTCAGCTCGTAGACCGACACTATTCTCATTTCTCTGTCCGGGCAGCTACCACCCTCCGTGTCCCCCCGTCTGCACCCCCCTCGCACCTCTACGTACGTGTCCGCGCACCAACACGCGCGCGTGACCGCGTGCATGTACGTACACAAAAACGCGCTCGCGCCAGTGTGTCGGTGCGTGGAAACGCATACACCGAACAGACAGGACACACGTGCGAACGCACGCAGACACCGTCGCGGCGACCACGTGTGTTACTGGTCATTCAACGAAGGTACAGAGTGACTTCCTGTAAAGCTATGTACATCCAACCGGGCATTCTCGTTCGAGTTGTCGAAGGGTAGCGCCGCCGTAGTCAACATCCACCGAACGCTATTTTCCGCCCGAGTACCGGCTGCCGCGTTACCGGCGGATCGATCATACCGCTCGCCTTCCGCGCCTCTTCGCGATCGCAGACTAGCAGGAAAAAGAAGGTCGCGTGCTTTCTCACCGCAACGTCACGCCGCTTGTTTGAACCCCTAGATGAATACGTTCGCGCGTAAAAGTAGGAAATCTACTTCTTTCCGAAAGTCGTGAGAGCGTTGAAACGTCTAATCGGAAAATCGCGGAAATTTTATAAGATTTCACAAGAAGCGAAGTATTAGATAAAGTAGAATACTTATTTCTTCTTATCGCACGTCATCGTAAAAAAAAACATAAACATATTTACGCGTTTATTGAAAATCCATGCCGTCGCAAGCAGAGTATGGAGCCTCCGCTGACTGATGGAAATTTTTGCACGCACGACTGAGACGAAATTATCGAGAGGCGTTCGGCTATACGAACCGTCGTATTACGGAATATTACGAATAGCTCGCTCTGACGCGCCAGTATAATTACGTTTTTATGCTAATGCGATTCTGCCGCTCCATAATAAAGGATTACCGTGCCGGTAGTTATTAACCAAAATTTGGTGTAAGCTGACGTAGATAATGTGCTGGCAATAATCGGCGTAACGCGGTACGCATCGGTTCCTCGAGAATCGCGCGACGACATTCATCGACGATCGATTTTCTTCCCTTATGTTAAAAGATGCGTCAGTTGTCAAATATTTTATTGAACAAAATTTTTATATTATTATATAATATATAAATCTTCTTCCGCAAAGAAACTCGTCACTGATGCAATTTTTTAATAAAGAACAATTTCTCAATGAAAATAATGGCTTTCTAAGCACATCCGTGATAACCGAGAGACATGGAAACATCGCGCGTTGACAAGCGCGCGATACGGAAGACGCGAGTTTCGGATCCACGGAGATATTAACGTAATGAGATTAATTAATAGAACAGAGTCGGGAGTTAATTTAGATGCGTGCGTGTGGGGGGACGGCCACAGGGTTACTCACATTTGGGATGTGCCGTCAGTGCCTCTTACAGGACGCTTCAAAATGAGCTTATGAACAACTAATGCTACGATTTCCTATGTATTAGGTATAGGACCGGTAATACTCGGCTAATTATCCGAGAACAGACATCATGCGCGTTCTCGAGAGCGAAAATCGTATTATCAACTCCAAGTTGCTTAAAGCTACCCATGCTGAACCATCGGTGGCGCAATCACGAAGAGCGCGAAGAATGCTAATCCGAGGTAGCTCGTGGACGTTACTTTTTCGGTACGGCAGACACACCACATAGGGGAAGCAGCCTCTTGTTTACGGATAAATGTCTTACTTCCCCTACTTCGCCGGTGGTCGCGGCCATCTTGTTACCCCGCCTTTCCTTTCGAACCCCCCTCGTATTCCCCCTGCGAACGTTAGACTGCCACCACCACCATCACTACCACCACGTAACCCTCGTAGTCCCTCGTCTTACCCTCTCTGGAAAATGTGGCTCCCCACACCATTCGCCCCACCCCCTTCATCCACCATTCTGACTTACCCCCTCCAGCAGAAGGAAGCATGGAAAGACGCCAAGATAGCTTGCAAAATTTCTCATTGTCGGAAGTTGGAAGAAATATCTTAATTACGTTCTCTCTCTGCTTTGTATATGCGTATTTGCGAGATATACATTTCTTGCATTATGTAAATTATTGAAATATACAATGTATAAGCAAAATTTATGTTTAAAGAACGGTCAAACTATTAATTGTTCGTTTAGCAAATGTCAGAACTGTGTAACTTGTTAGGTTGTTAGTTGTTGTCATTAATCCTACACTTTAAGATAGACTTACAGCTTTAAATCTCTACCGCGAAAAATTATTCGAACAGATAAAAGACTAAAAAAATTCCAAACAAACTATTTAGCGAACTCTAATCGATCATTTAAACATGACATGCCCAAGCACTCTCAGTCGTAGAAAACGACTGTATCCAATCCACCGACTTTATCGGTACAATATTCTTGTAATTACTATTCTTGTAATGGAAATGATGAATGAAAGTAAAACTTACCATTAGAATAGCGGGACAAGTCCTCCACGTGGCTGGAAACAAACGTTGAGATGCATCTCAGTGGTCATGTAACTCTGTAAATAAAACATTAAATACATTAGTAAAAGTTTAATAAAATAAAATACTCTACATTTTAATCTCTCACGGAAAGTTTAAGTAAACATTTATAAAATAAACAAAAATTGAAGGAATAATGAGCAAATGCTCTACGACTACAAGAGCTGGAAGATAAATGAATGAATGTCTTATACAAATATACGAAAAGCTTTTTTTTCTATCCATGTTACGTGGTCAATTTATATTATATAGAATATCATAAAATTTAATTTTAAATAATTTAATAAATTCTGCTACATTTTTCAAATAATTATTATAAATATTTTATATTATTCAGAAATCAACGAAAAATACATCTTTTAACTAACATAAGTTAATAAAACAGAATCATTTGGCTTACGTGTTATTTATTATCGTGTAAAAGTCGCTTATAATAATTACTTTTATATCAATTATATCGTCTCGAAATTTTATTTCAATATTTTTAAGTACATTTGCATACTATGATTATGTTGTAAGCGTCTGATTTAATTACACGGACTTTGGTAACGCTTGGTTACGCGAAGAACCGTTGCAAATAGTTTCTCAGCTAACCCACGTCAAGCGCATATTTGCATTTATTTGCGAGTGTAAGCATCTCGTTTACGTATGTAAAGGAAGAGTGGTGGAAAGACAGAGAAAGGGGAAGAGAAATAGCGGCTACAGGACACGGAGTCAGATTGGAAGGATTAGATGGATCTTTAATCGGAGAAACCCAATCTCTCCCGTCGGAGAATGGAATGTCCTCATTCCCATCAGCCCTTTCGCTCCCGAAGATACGCGGTATTCCGCCAATAAAGATAAGAATCTTCGATTACAGCAGATTTTCGCATCCCTTCTCTGTCACGCCGCTCTTTCTCTCTTTCTCTCTCGTCCCTCCCACTTTCCTTTTCTGTTCGACTTCAGAGGTATCTACCACAAATGGCTATGAAATTCCAGAAATCACTCTCCGCGCGTCGCATGTCTATATTACTTTTATCTTTTCGCTAATAAAACACGCTGATTTCAATTAGCGCACCTTTCATTATCATACAGGAATTCTTTCTCTCTAATTTTTAACAATAACATATTTTCTACATTCATAACAATTTAATTCGGAATTTAATTAGTATACTTAATAGAAATTGAAAAACTGCCGTTACTTTAATAATAATTTACAGTGAAATTTTTATTGAATTAATTAACTCTAGATATATAAATAAAATCTGTAAACACATAATTACAGATGTCTTTCAAAGATAAAAGAAATACAGAAAATTTATCGTATCGATTGCAATTATAAAATGCCGATGAAACAACATCGCTCGTTGAATCAACACATTCAATCGATATTGAGCACCACCCGGCCTTGCTCCGGGCAACTGGCATCTGTACGGAAAATCGAACCGTGGGGTGGGACGGGACGCGACTCAGGCCGCGGAAGGACGAGCAAGGATGTGTAAGGACGCGTTACTGCAGGTGAAGGAGAAGTAGGTAGAACGTGGTATTCTGGAGCCAACGACGATCAATACCCAACAGCCCGGCACGTACGAGTCTGTATAACTATACCAGTGTATTCGGTGTACACCGTAAGGGGGTAGTTGGTAGAAATAGGGGTGGAAACATCCCCAAGGAGCCGATAGTAGCCCATAGCGCTGCCAACCCACCCCATAGTTCTGGCCAATGGATGCCCACTGCGATCTCTAGGTCTGTGCTACGAATGAGGAGCTTTCTCTCTCTGCTCCTTCTATCTCTCCTCTCGCTATAGGTATATAGTATATACATAGGCGTACATATACATATGTACATATCTATCTATATTACAACTCCCGGGGCTTTTCGCCGTCTCCGTCTTCCTCTCTCTCTTTCTCTCTCTTATTCTCCCGTGCATCTCGAGTGTCTCTTAACATTTAAATGCGTCTACTCGTTTCCTCGATGGGAGGCGAAGGAACGCTTTTATAATGCACGAAGATGCGCTCCGTCTCGCTCGCATCGCGCACACTTCGTGGTCCTTTCCGGAGCGAGTCGCGCGACCATTGTCCCTTTGATGCACACGTTCTGAATCTTATGCACACCATTGAAGCAATTGTTAGCTTCTGCAACGAGGACAGATACAAAGAAAGTAAATTAATTCCGTAAGGAATAAAATGGCTGTGCACTTGAAAATATTATGTGTCTTAAAAAAGAGAAGTAGGAACAAAAAATAAAAATAACGTACACCGTATTACCACATTTCAAAGGATTAAACATCTCGCTTAATTTTTCCTTTAAAATTTCAATTTTTGAAACCAGCCGGATGGTAATTCTGCCGTGTCAAGATCTCTCTTCGTTCATAAATATAACATAATAAAGATAAAATAGAGCTATGGAGCGAAACGGAAAATTACGGAAAAGATGATGAAGAGGGTAGACGCGTCACATTTGAGCTCAAGTCTCTTTTCTAAATATAACTATCAGAGGGCTCGGTCCCTTATGAATAAAAGGTATTGCGCTACTTTTCTCCACGTAGCGTGCGTGCGTGCGTGCGTGCGTGCGTGCGTGCGTGCGTGCGTGAGTGCGTGCGTGCGTGGGTGAAGTCACGCAGGAAGATCTTCCGACCCCGACCTCCGACTTCCATCGTCCGCGTCCTACCTTTGACTTTATTACCAGAAGCCGCGAATGAATGGAAGGAGTATGATAAAGCGCGTTAAAAGAGGGTGGTGGGCCATCTCTGAGGGCGCGGAAGGGTGCGAGGTTGTCTAGCGTCGGGACGCGCGCTGCGCGGGATGGGTGCGGAGATGGCCGGAGAAGGGTTTCATTCATGAATGTGTTTTATTGTTTCAGGCACAACGCGACTGGCGAACAGAGGAGGCCGGATAATAGCGACGGGAGGAACCGGAAAGCATAAACCCACGCAAAAGTGGAGGCCACTTCAAGCGTTTTCTGCGGCGGTCGCGACCCTTCCGAAAATTATCCAGAACGACCTCGTAGCCGCCGCGGCCTTACCGCCGAAGAAATGACTCGGCTTCATGCGGGAAAAAAAATGTTTCCGCAACAATGGGACGCGCGAGCGGCGCAAAAGTATACTTTCCCCGAGCAAACTGTGAAAATAAACTTGCAAGATTAGGTTGCCGACCTCTTCGCAGAAAGCAATATAAACATGCATTTCTGAACAATTTTTATCAAAAAATATCTAGAAGAATACATTTCGAAAATATCTAACAAGAGCAACCAAAGAAAAAAATTTTCACAGAAATCTATTTACGCTAAAATCAAAAACAAGTTCGATGTAGTATGAAACACGTGTATGAAAATTAATTACTTGCACAAATGCATAAAAATATTGACACCGATATGTAGAGATGAAAAATACTGATATAAATATTTCATCACTTTTAAACATTATTAAATTTTCGAAATTTTTAGTCAATTGGGAAGAATTTGAGAACATAAATTAGTGCGAAAAATGAATAATGCTCTCTTCACAAGAAATATCTATGAACATATCTATCAAGCTTCGGAATTTCACCAAGAAAGAAAGAAATTTAATTTCCAACAATGGCATCTTTTTTGACGTGTAATAATTGTAATAGTATGGACTAAAAATACTTTTAGTACAGTGCTGTAACTTTAATATTATTTGAACATGTTCAGCAAGAGGAAAAATTTTTGCCGACGGGGAAACTTTTAACTTAATTTCCTTACCAGCTTTTATCTCTCTCGCAGTGGAAAACTTTAATAAGCGCAATGAGAATGTTCACTAAAAGAAACTTTCATTATCTTAAAATGATCGGTATGCGTATGCATACTGTGTAAAGAAAAAGATGATATTATGGCTTCCACTTTTATTCCGCAGTTCTCGATTTTTATTCTCATCTCGGCGCGCTTGTTTTTATCATTAACTTATTTATAAACATCATTTTGATAGAGTCCTCAGAAAATGCGAAAAAATCCTCCCTGATATGGACACTTTCAAATATATCCTGCGATTATAATTGCAATTTCGGCTTCAAAATTAATTAAAATTTATAAAGATTGATAAATGATGATGTGAGTGGGATGTGAGTCGTACGAAACACATGATTATTTAAATCCAATTTTCTATTATGTTACGATAATGGCTCATAACGTCTTGAAACGAAAGCAAGTTAGGATTGCTCCATTTTCCAAGTGTACGCCACGCCATTGAACAAGTTATGGGCCTGTAACTCTTAAGGTACTGCCACGCCCCAATGCAACGACCTTAACTTCCGGTATTACCTACATGAAACGCTTTAAACCCCTCGCTGCAGTGCACCCTTCTCCTTCTCCCGACCCTCCGCGTCTAGGGTTGACCAAAGTTCAAACCCTTTCAACGGACAGAACTTTTCCCGTTTCAAAAACTCGACTGTCGTACAGTCACTAAAGAAAATATGCGAATCCGTTCAACTGAATTCTTGTATTAACGCGTGTGGTTTTGGTTGCATGCGGGTTTTTGGAAGTATGCACAGATTAACTTTTATGTAATTTCACCAAGTTGTCAGGATATGCGAACGAAATTTAACATACGACATATGATATGATAAACCTATGCGAATCCAAATTGAAATACGCGTATTACGAATTAATGTTATCGCTTACGTAGCAGTTCAAATTATTCACTTCATTGCAAAATAACTGAAATCTCCCATGCGATACAATTTAATCGTTCACACACACTCGCTGTAACTTTAGTTAACCTAAACGATATTTCATCGTCGAGATCCACAAAATCAGTAAAGAATTCAAATTGTATAAATTTTTAAACTTTGAAAAGCTCGGTAATTTATTTCATTAACAAACGTAATTGAATCGCTAATTGACAATTTTAACTTTTTTCGCTAATTATTCTCCGAGCCATATTCTAACAAAGCGCACGATACATGTACTTAGGATTTATAAAGAAGCTAAAACTCTGTTTATCTGTATTCCAAAAACGAGCAGTCGAAAAAAGGAAGCACACGCGAGAACGACGCGTTAAAATATAAATATCAGCCTCCGCGTTAATCGCGTATCTCAAAATTCTCTCGGAATCAACATGCATATATTCAAATTAACGCGAGTCGCGTAAGTGAGCGCGCGAAGGACTCCGGAGCCTTAATCTGTTTTAGCGGGGGCGTCAGTAAAAAACCGGCAGACGGCAGAGGGCAGAGGGCAGAGGGAGTCGCGCGCTTTTTCCAAGACAGGAGGAAGAAACAGCCTCGAGCTCCCAATTAGCGTTCTTACCCCTGCCCACGTCTCGACGGCCGCGAGGCAAACGCGCCGGGCTTCAGAACGGCGTCGGGATGCAAGAGAACGAGATAAACCGCGCGATAAAACGGTACACGCTCTCGCATCACCCACACTCGCCTCGGCTACCTTCCGTTTTTTTCTCTGTTTTTTGCTCATTCTAGCTTCACGCGCGCACACGCCACCGGAAGGGTGTTAAAGTAGAAACGGCGGAGAAACACGGCCAAGAAGAGTTCATATCCCGCGTAGCATCCCGTTGACTTAGGTGACTCTTTCTCTCTTATTTTCTCTTTCTCTCGAGATTTAAATGTGTAAATAATACGGTGGACAAGAGTCTTTAAAATATTTTTTTAAATTTACACATTTCGCGAAAGGTTCTGGTAAAAAAATCATCCGACTCGTAAAAAAACTTAATTAAAGTCATACATAACTTATGACTATTTCTCTACTGCTCTTTTTCTTGCTAAATCCTTTTCTGGCATTGAATACCTCGCAAGTTTATTCTTCCTTCATCTATATATTTTTTAAAGCATTTGAAATTAAGTTTTCCTTAAAAATATTGAGATGTCGAATATTTTAGCTATAAACAATTGACAATCTAAAGAATTTTACGAAATATATTTCAAAATAACAATATTTTGTCATTCATTTTATTAAATAGGCATATCGTTATGACGGAATTTTAAGTTGAAAATTGATCATCAATACATTTCAAATTGAATGCTAAAATGTTATAAAAAATTTATATCATCGTTGAAATATATATAAAATTCAAAATTCGTATGTTACGTAAAATTTATATCATACATATACATGTCAAAAAATATAATATTACGAGTTGTATTGTTTAGTTAAAACCTTCAAAAAATTGTAGGAAATACAAAAACAGAATGTTAAAAATTCTACCCGAATCTGTCCATTTACGATTAATTAAAGTTTATTGTGAAATTTATTTAAAATAAAATAACAATATTAAATTTAATAGATACATTTTAACATCGCTATTTAAATCGAGACGCTTCCGCAAAACAACCATTAAAGTACTCTCTCTTGCTCTCTCTTCGGTACGACCGCCAAGTGTCGCTAATAACTTTAACTCGCTAATAAAAAATTCCACCAACACTATGCAAACTCATAATTTACATTTCCGTGCCGAAAGGACGAAAATTCGCGAAGACGAAGGGGGTTGAGAGTCACCGGACACGGGTAGCTCGCTATTTTCAGGCTTTTACGAGAAATTCACGCCGCCGAGATAACGCGAAGGAATTGTCCTCGGACTCGGCGTGGCGCGCGGATGTAGTACGGTCAAACGCTTTCCGTCTGGCACTACTAGAGGTATCTCTCCTTTTTTTTCTCGCCTTTTCTTTCACGCCGGCGGCTGTTAAACACGCGCAACTGAGAAACGCACGACAGTCGGCACTACCGCGGCAGCTACCACGCGCTAATTATTTAATTATTTATTTACCGGCTTCATTTCACCGGATTATTATATCCGCGGCTGCCCAAGTTTCATTCTTCATCGCGGCCTATTAGCGCGCGCGCTCTACCTTCGTGGCTCCTGCAGACGACTAATTGTTTACAAAGCGGCTCTCTCCACTGCTCGGCGTTTACGTACTAATCGTGCCCGTGCACATTTTAAACGAGTTTAATTTCACTCCTTTGGCTTTGGGGACTGCGCTGTTTACATTATGCGATGGAATTATTACTTTTGAGAATTTTTAATCATCGCTAGCTACCTTTGTTAATTACGAATGCCGTCAATGTTAAACAGTATCTGCGACTGTGTGTATGAACAATATATTTAAAATTACTGCAAAAAATAATCTTCAGGAAAATATTTATAAATTATCGTGACAATTATAAAATTAGAAATAAATATAAAATTGTAATGAAGAACATACGAAAAAGATAATAGAATTTTAACTTTGCAAAAACTCGAACTGCTATTTCATTAACGTAACTTTACTGGGATAAAGTTTTATAAAACCAAACAATGTACAAATATAATTTACAGAATCCTTTAAAATGTAGAAATATATTTTAATGCACATTGCTTGAATTTTGTTTCAGCGCGCATGAACAAGCGAGAGTTGCTCATAAGCTTCACAGATAATCGTGTATGCATGCGTATTATTTTGAGAGTGTTACAAATCAAGTTTTTGAACAAGAATATTAATAAACAAATAGAAATTTGTGTGATATAACGATTTAGCAAGATTTTTGTCTTATGCTTTTAACTAGATGAGCAGTAACATATATATAATTCTTGACTCAATATCTCATGTAAAAAACTTGTAGAAAATATCGCGAATAACTGCATCATTTCAAACATTAGAATAAGCCAATAGAAAACACTCGCCGTGTGTATAAACTGATATTTAGTTGGACATAATGCATTTACAACTGATTATACGTCATTATAATCCTCTATAATAATATGGCATCACTAATAACATAAATTACTCCATTTCTGATTAATATAACAAATATTTATTTGTTTATGAATCATAAATCCGTTTTATACTATAATACATCCATATTTATCAAAATAGATGTCAATAGCGTATCGTTACCGTCACTCTATGTCAACTGTCGATTAAATTATTACTTCTATTATGTCATATATATCTCAAAGCTAAACTACCGTATGATCAAAAAAATAAAATTTTTCATTTTTGCTTTGTTGCACGATAAAATTCACTTATCTCTTGTAAAGTGTAAAATATTGATATTGTCTTCAGCTTTAAGCTTAAATTGAAAATAAATGGTAACCAATTACTTTTAGTTTTTGTTCAATATTGTTCTAAAAAAATATATAAAATTAAAACTTTAAAAGAATATTTATTTTACAAGAAATTTCCTTTTTATATTTTGTGACTGAAACAAAACTTTATCAAATATATACACAAAACATTATGTTTTCAATAAATTATTTGTGCTTTCTGTTATACAAAAATAAGTAAATGTAACGCACACGGTAGCATAGCTCTGAGATATATAACTTCAAATTTACATATTATTGTACATAAATGCACAAACTTGTTATACAGGGTGATTCAAAATAACCTGATGTCCTTGCAATGCCATATTCTTGAGCGAATTCTGAGACGATTTTTCCTTTTACAAAATTTTGTCCGAAGCTTAGTTTTCGAGTCCGATACAACGGACAGGCAGGGACGAAGCAATGCGTCATGAGACGATAGTAAACACTTGACAGTCTCATTATACGTTGCGCGTCCCTGCCTGCCCGTTGTACCGAACTCGTAAGTTGCTATCTATTTTCAATTATAACTCGAAAACTAAGCTTCGGACAAAATTTTGTAAAAGGAAAAATTATCTCAGAATTCGCTCAAGAATATGGCATTACAAGAACATCAGGTTATTTTGAATCACCCTGTATACACGAGCAATGAACAAACGCTTCAAAATATATATCTGATTGAATAAATAAACAAATTTCTGCATGGTTCAGGAGGGGTGTGACAATAAAATAATCTTTCTTTCATACATCCTATAGAACAAAATCTGCGCTCCATTCTCCTACTTCCTGTTTCATCTCGTTCAATAATCGTCACTGGTCCAGCAGCTGAAACAACATCTGCTGGACCGGTTGGTCATCTCGATGTCCGGTCTCGAATTGAATCTACGATATTCTTTTGCCCGTGCAACGCGAACCGGTCACTCTACTCGCGATGGATCCATCAAGATGCTGCACGCGCTACGAAGCGCAGACTAGTTCGTCCGTTGCAGCACCGAACGCGTTTGACCAGCCCTTAATTCCGGTAATGGGCGAGGACTGGTTTCGAAAAGTCGCATCTTTGCGAGGGATTCATCCCTCATCGGTTTTTGCGGCAAGCCCTAGTTACGAGATCAGTGAGCATCGCGACGTTGAGCAGGACGGGATTCGATTCGCGATGGCAAGTGAAAATTTTGGTAATTATGTAACATTTCAAGCATCGCGCTAAGCATACAGAGTGCTACAGCAGAGTGCTTACGAGTTTAGAGTGGATTTTTTCTTGAATTGCTAATCCGTGTACTCTGTGGAACTGCATATAATAAATAAATGCCGGAAATTCTGCTGTAGACTTATCGTGTGACTTCATTGGAACGAGATGACATTTAAAAAAATTATCTAAATTAAATCTTGCTTCGAAGAAAGGATTGAATGAAAGTCAAGGATTGTGCAATTGATATCAGTTAAAAGTGTAATTGTTATCTCAATAACTCAAATATCACTATAGTTAATAAAGGCTGTTATTAAACAATTATTGTTAAATCCTATGAATTATATGTGTTAAATCTCAATTAAATAAATATAAATTACCGACCGATTCTTCGAACAGTTCAAAGAGCAGAAACCAGAAACTTACTCCCCAGTTGCGTAGGTGGCTGTAGCAAAGCGTCAGACTTCTACGATCAATAATTAACCCTCCCTGTGTGCCGAAACAGTTCGCAAAATGGCTCCACACGCCATCTCTGAGAAAAGCGCTGGACGAGTTGCATGATTCGCTTTGTTTAATCAACAAATGCGTTTCCTTCCAAAAGTTCATGTCAAAGTAGATTGTTATTTTCCGTCGTAAAGATATCAGTCGAGTTATTTCTGTCTCTCAAGGTTGCTCCCAATAAGAAACAATTCAAAAAGACTGAACACTAAGATGTATTTAATGAAATAATTGCACGACAAAGAAGGACGTTTCATAACGGCAGTTATGACACGAAGATCGCGTAAGTTCTATTAAGGGTGCAACAAAAGGGGGATGTTTTCTCAACCGTAATTTACTGAAAACGGTGTGGCACGGACGTCGAGATTAATTCAGTTGAAGTCGGTCAATCTTAAGGCGACAGCTGCCGCTGAAGGAATCCATTAGTAGGCTTACGGTCACCGTCTTTCTCGGGGGTGACCAGCACCCACCCCCGACGAGGGGAAAGCATAACTCTGCTTTTGTTCGAGATAATAAGCCGCCATTGTTGAGATACGCGGATCCATCCAGCGGCCTTATTGTCCATCGACCCGCTTTGCCGAGAATACCCGCGATAAGAGTGAAATTCCCGAGATTCGTAGACAACCCGGTCGTAACAAGCGCGGATCATCACGTTAAGAACGCTTCACATCCAACCATCCGCCTACGCTTCGCATCTTCTAATGAAGATTTCATAGATATCATATTTTGAAAGTTTGCTGAGTTTAGAGACGTGATATTTGGATGTTTGTTGAATTAGTAATTCAGTTTATCCATAATTTTTTGTCCAATTCTAGATTCTTTAGTGTTATTTAAAAAGTTGATAGATTATTAAAAAATTTAATCAAATTTCTTATTAAACTTTATACATTAGTGAGTAAAAGTTATCAAATTTTTAATTTTAAACTTGAATAAAAGTATAATCAACGATTAAATATTGATTGCTTCGTCCGTTCGTAATTACTTCAGGCAATTTCAAATATGTCACATCTTATAGTTGTAGAATTTCATTAAAAATTGAATTAGAATAAGTCTATAGAGATACTAAAAGAAACAGTTGTTAAAAAATATTTATGCTTTTTAATGTGCTTTGTAAATAAAATTGAAAAAATTTTTAATTGATGTATGATGCGATTAATACAAGAAAATTAAATTTAATATTCTGCTGCTAAGAAACTTTGCGCTATAATTACGATTTGCATAATAGCAGAACTAGTAAATTTACTTTTATTTTAGTATTCTCCAATTCTAACACAATATGAATATTACCGATTTAATTGGAAACATTCTTTCAGAGAGGCAATAAACGCCACAAATAAATGTGATACGTTTCATTTTGAAATCGTATCGTGACGTACAATATCACTGAGAAACTCATCGTGCGGAAAATACGAGGTTCATAAAAGAAGAGGGGTTTGGTACTCGGTAATCGGAATACTTTCCAAGTAAAACGCCTTCGTCGGACCGCGGAATACGCGCGGCAACGATAATACGAGTCGTGTACAGCAATGGAAATCCACGGCATCGTGCCATGGCTATGGGGACGCCTTGGCTCGTGAAGCGGTACTGCACCCCCAGGAACAAAGTTATATCGGCTCCTGGTGCCGGGGACGTGGGTTGAGGCCCCGCTGCCCATTCCCGAGGGAGCAGCGAAGTTCGGTGATTACCTAGGACTCTCCTAGGAGCCGAGAGTTTCGTACTTCGGCAGCGCGCTGGCTTCGAGTACCTAACAGTCGAGCAAAGTAACTAAGGTTATTCGGGGATGCGTGGACGGCGAGAGAATGGGGAGGGGGTGGCAAGAAGCTCGCGAAATATCGAGACCGAGGAAGTGAGGAGGTAGCCGGATATGCATCGCACGATACGTCTGCATCGATGTACCCTTGATCAAGTAATCGCACCTCTGGGAATACCGGAAGATTGTGATTGAACGGAATCTCCCATGCGACGTGCGTCTCGAGTCAATAAGTTCTTACTTTGGTAAGTGCGTCGCGCGCCGAACGAGCGCCGAAGATGACGAGCTAACGTCGTGTGCGGATTATCTCGGTCTCGCGGGTATTCGCGTTTAGATCGAACAAAGCCCGCAGCTTCGGAAGAGATTAAAACTTTCGATGCAGAATAAATTGAATTTGACGTAAGAGAGATTCAATATGCTAAGGACCGCTTTTAACCATAATGAGTTTTGATTGAAGAGCGCAAAGCAAATTTTCAAGACAAGAAAAAAGAATTCTGTTATAATTCAAGTAATTAACTCGCAATAATTCGCTCAGTCTACGACTATGTTAAACAATCGCTATACTATTTAAACAATAACTATAAAAACATTTTTTGGTAAAGCTATCAGTATTATTGCGATTTTATTATATGCACGATTTTTAAATCAATATTATTCTTACGTGTTTCAATTACAATTTTAATTATATTTCTTATTTTTCTCGATAAAGTTAAATTAAACGAAACGTTATAAATGCAATTAGAAATATTTAAATACATCATCAACTAATCGTAGTTAAATTTTACTTTTCTCTTTTTTTTTTTATTAAATATGTAAAGACAAGAAGTATAACATCTATGCATTGCGTGATATTATAATCTGTCAAGCGAAAATCTAAGAAGACCTGCAAGACATGCAAGATCCTATACAAATTCTCGTCCATTGCTCATCAACCGGTTCCCTCGACCGCAAGCAAAAAAGCGATTTGACTTGCCGGAATTGAAACTCTCGTGACTTCAAAGGGCACAAAGTATCGTAAGGACGAGACCTCGTAATAACCATAATTCAATATAGCCGGTAAGATGGCATAGGCACCCCGAAACGATCCAGACGCGGACTTTCATGGAGGTCAGAAATGAGTTGGTAGTTACCCTTCCTCCATTGACCACCCCCGACGATGTAGATGCTATCTAAGAAGGGAATCCGGCGTCTACTATTGTTCTGCTACGAGAGATCTCGATGCTTCGGCACGACTGCACTCCGGTATCCCTTAAAGTTCCGCGGGAGAAACTTTATCTTGACGTGAACTTCTCGATACAAGTACAGGATGGCTTCGGGTTGGTACGCGTTAGAAATCCATGCATCTAAAATCGCTTCAATCAACTCTCTATCGAATAATATTCAAATAAAATGTTGAGAAAAAAAGTTTTTCCATATCAATATATCAGAAAATTTCATTTTAACATGAAGAATTATTCATTAAAATTGATTGTCACGTGTTTGTGTAAAATATATGTTTAATTGTGTAGAAAAAATGTTAAGAAATCTTATCTTTTACAAAAAAACAACTCTGTAAATAGCTTATCACTTTCGTCGATTTAGCAACTTTTTCTCTCTTTTCTTATGTGTTAAACTTGTAATATATTTTTTACTTTTTATTACTTGTTTCATTAAATTGACGAATTAATACAATTTTTTTATAATTTTATTATTTTGCAATCTTGCAATCTTGCAAACAAACAGAAATAATGAAGCAATCCAGTCGTGATTCTTAATCATGATACTTTTGCAGAAAATTTTGCCTAATTTCTGACTCGCATCAAAACCTTATTTTCCTTAAACGAGATGTTTGTTTGCGATATTCCTAAAGCTGATGAAATGGAAAATCAATCTTCTCTTAACGATAACTCTCTGACCTCCTTATCCTCTTTGTTCGAACCGCGACCACTGTTTGGTTTAATGCCACACTTTTTGTTCATTACCCATCCCTGTCAATAAGAAGATTGCTGGAATCATCAGTTCGACAAAAGCTTTTTTATGTCGCATAATTGGATGATGATCGAATCGTATAAAATTAGTGACGTCATTACAATCATTTATCTGTGTTTCACATATAGAATACAGATTCAATTCTACAGCTTTTTTTATATTCTGTGAGCCCAAGATGTTACAATATTAATACTATTAAATATTTTTTATCAAATATCACAAGATTATTGTAAGTTATTAAGATATTGTGTTACGTAACAAACATTCTGTACTACGAAATATTTGGAATCTTTCGTAAAGTTGCCCAAGATGGCCCTCTTTATTCGTCGTTCGACCGTTAGATCGAAGTGTTCGAACCCCTTCAAATTGTGTTTGGCCGGCCATATTTTTCTACAAAGCCTACGGAAGGGGTGAAATCGCTTTCATCATAGAGAAAGCGAGATGCTGGATGGAGGGCGAGCGATGCCTGGCCAGCAGGGGCGGTGAGGGGTCACCCAATCAACCCCCAGCAAAGCCACGTCTTACCCTCTCTACAAAGTTATCTTTCTTGCCCCTGCCCTGAACACAGTTAGGGTACCCTCGAAATTCCCAACTATTGACCGAACCACTCTCGACCATCGTAACGATCAATCGGTGCCTACGTTACTAAGACGCAAGTTTCTTTAATATCATTTGCCTGCGTACATTGCGGTGATTCTATAAGAGCCATGCGTTGCCCCATACGTGAAAATAAAACGCTATTTGAAACGAGATTGAAGTTACTAAACAATATATCGAGTAAGTAATTTTTTAATATATTGAATTGGTGGAAAAGTAATTTTAAAATTTTTCAAAATTAGAATTCAAAATGTAAACGCAACAACTTGTCCGAAAAATATTTGTCAAGTGTTTCAAAGTTTCACGGAAACAAAACGTGTCAATTTCAATTTAAGAAATTTTATTTTGGCAATTTTAAGTTAATAACACCCGTTCTGGCAGACTGTCAATGGCCTTAAAGTAACGAGAAAAAATTTATGGCTAATATTCCAAGAAATGGTAGAAAGAATAAATGTCGATTATTTAAAAATTTTAAATTACTTGCATAAGTTTAAAATATAAAAAACAAATTACTTTTCTATCAGTCCGATATATAATATAAGTAATCATAATTTTTATAATAAAAACACATGCGATATTAAACGATTTCTAATTGCTTTGCTATCAATCTCTACACATTACATTATCAAATATTATTACTATAAACTTAACTCCTATTTTTCTCGTTTAAATTGTATTTAAATCGAATAAAAATACTAAACGGTATTTGAGAATAAAATATCTATATCCTACAATACATTAAAATATTATAATGATTACTAAAACAAATAAAATCGAACTTTCGAATAAAATGTGCGTTATGCCTGTCGCTCGTTTGTGCAATTTATAAAATTATACTTTCAATTTAATGTCAAATCTATTACGCGGCTATCGATTTTCTGCACCCAATCAGCATGAGTAGTCAAACTCGGAACGATAATGTCAATCCCATTTCGTGAGTGTACCGCAAAGTTATCCCATATAAACTTCCGATAGCTCAGACTGCGTATGCCCGATGCGTTTTCAATCTCATAGAGAACCTTCGAACTTTCGCCATAGATTTTACTGCGTTCCGGGAAAAGTAAGGATTCGCGGTCGCATGCGAGTCGTGGCGCAGCACCGGATTACGAAACGACGAGCAATATTTCGCGACGTTTCAGTTAATTCGCTTTAGTGCAGTTTTCGCGAGTGAAATAATTCATTGTTCGCCGCGGCGAGTTCACGTCGTGATCCTACTTTTCCGTGATCGTCTTTGTCCGAACGTCGCAATCAGACAGAGCGTAAAGACCACATACGTTGCGGTATTTACGCCTTGCGAGAGCGTACAGGGATCGCGGATAGGTATAATGGTCGCCGGGACGAATCACGAAATGCCGATGACCGTGCCGTACGACTGTTCGGCGAAGCGTCGATAATTCGGGCCTGCCTACTAACGTCTCTAATTTCCTTGATATTCGCATCGAAGGGTCCTTCCGCTCGAGGAGCTTAAGGATGCCAGAAATACCTACGCGAAGATATAAACGCCTTGCAGGGTAGGCCTGCAGGACTTGTATTAATTTCATATCCCTTCCGCCGTCTGACGTCGGGACTGCGTTCAATCATCTATTTATTGCCGGTCGCGTCCAATCCGGTAACGCTCCGTCTCTCTCCCACTTTCTCTCCTCGTGATATCGCCTAGATGCGAGGGAGTGGCGACTGGTCATTAATTTCCACTAGCACCCCGCTAAGGATACCTGATGGAAAACACGTCACGAATCTCACCTGTAGAGCGACCAAATTACGCGATCGTATCAAAATTTGATAAGCGTATCGAATAAGCCTCTCGACATTTATTATCCCTTTGAGATATAATTACAGCGCATTCAATAACAATTTCGTTCACAAATATTAACTTTTTGATGTATATAAAAATTTATATAAGTCGATTAAAAAGTTATAGTTTGCAGATGCATTGATCTTCGCTATCTTTCAACCATTTTATATTTGTCTGACTAGATAATCGCGATGTAACCACATGAAAAAAATAAGTGAAAAGCAAAAAATACATGCAATGCAATTGATACATCCTAAAGATTATGCTTTTTTTGTTTAATATTAAAAATCGTATGTATCTTTTGTCTTTCACGCATTCTTTTTCATTCTGACACATAGTTACGCAAATATAAAGTCAGCAAGAGGTAAATAAGAAAAAAATAAAAAATTTGACTGCATTTGTATATTGCATATTAAGAATATTAATAGCGAAAGAGTTGACGGCTCGGAATGAAATTCAAAGACAAACGTTAACCTTGGAAAATAACAAATGCTTCGTAGCAATTCACTTAAAACCTAAAGCCAAGAAGAAACGATATAGCCGGCAATATAAACGCATTTGACGAGCGAAACTCGCGATCGAAGTGGACCAACAACGTGTAGCGCCCGCAAGCGATCCCTGCGAAGCTTTGCGTGTCCGACGGCGCGGTAAACGTAGAAATCCCGAAACGGAAATCTCGAAAGCGTAGCAGAGAATTGGGACAACACGCTCTTCGAAGTATCATCGGCGCGGGGTGCTTGGCGCGAAGTTGGACGCGCCCTATTAGCGAAAACGAGCCGGTTTCCTTGCTTCTAACTACGAATGCGCCGCACACTGAACACCGTAAAGGAATTTGCGGTCCGAGTTGTTACGCTCCCCGAGATCTGCAGCGACCTTCCACCCTACACCTTGGGCCTCTGCCGTTCCCCCTCGCCGCCCCATCCCGACGATTTGCTTCAGCCCCGATCATCCGTAGCCCCCAGTCACCCCAAGGCTAGTTTCTCCCTGGAACCCTTAAGCCCAACTATCCGCAGAAGTTGGAATCTGTACGTACCTATGCCGCGACGAAGCTACGAACTCGCCCCTTCACGTAGAAAACCCCAACGCTCGATATAGCCGCGCCGAAGATTTCGCGATGTATATATTATCGACGAAGAAGCTCAAACTAACATGACAGAAAACTGAAATTCTTCGATGCTATATTAGCCTTGTAAAATTTGCACACATAAATAATAAAAAGCAATGTGAATTCGTTGTATTCTAAAATATTTCTAAAATAAAAAACTATTTTTTTTTTATATATGCAATATACTATACTTTAATACTTTTAAAATTCTTATACTTATATATAATATTAGAACTTTTCAAAATGTAAAATATAATAATCCGTAAAATTTATGACAAGATTGCAAAAATCTTCCTGTATGTTCTAAGTTCACTAAACAATTTTCTTCATGTAAAAATATTATTTTAAAATATTCAAATAATTTATAACAATGCCAATAGAATCGGGAAGCACAATAGAAGAACCGTTTTATTATTATATGTGTTACGAAGATTTGCTAAGAGTCCGGTTTTAATTCTAGCTTTCTTTTCAAACCGGTCAGCTTACTAGCAGCTGGACCATCTGCATGAATGATTCTACTTTCAAATTCATCCGAAACCGTCATTTCATCATCAACGTTAACATAAAAAAATATTCGAAGGTCGCGTTTAGCCGGTGAAATATTTTAAAGTACAGAAAAAAATCAGCTAAATTTGAAAGGCATCTCTCGTGACATGCTATTGATTTCGCGCGAAATCGCCGCGGGCGAAATTCCTAAATCGAGACTGAGTCGACGAGAAGGGTTAGGAAGAACAAGGGTGTAGGCGAAAGGGTGACACGATAAGAGAAAAAGGGAGAGAAGGGGGAAGATCCCGCATCCAACCAGCAAAGACGACAAGCACCCATGGGATTTCCTCGAAGGCGGGGCTGCTAGATTATGAAGTTCTACGCCAAACTGGCGTCGGGCAATTATGGATGCCGATTGCTGGCATCGATCCGACAATTTCGCATAAACCGCCAATTTCCACGTGATCTAGCCGCTCGACTTAGAATTAATTAAGCTTAAGTTACGAACGGAAGGCCCCGCAAGGCGCAAAGCTACTAAAGGTCCTTCAGGAGATCATTCAGAACTTGGAGCAATTCCGATATGTTTCAAAGGAATATGAAATGTGCCGAGACACGCGTTTCGATAACTTGGATATATATATTTGTATTTTTAAATTTTATATCTTAGATATTAAAACAAATAAGATTGACTCACCAGCATGATCCTTTTCTCGCAGCAGCAGAGTTGTCCATAAATTAACCTGTAACATATAAAATACGAAATTAAAGTAGCGCAATATTAATATCGATCAATTTTTAGAATGATGAAAATAATAGTCTAATTTATGTCATGAAAAGAAAAAATTAGATGTGAGAGAAAAAACTTATATTTAAAAAAACAGGTAAATATGCATTTTAGATCACATCTTACCGTGGACATTTAATGTGTCCCTGAATAACTTTTCGATTAATAAAAAAATCTATTAACTTATTGCTGTCCTCAGCAAGACTTAGAAATTCGTGTAATCGCATGTTGAAAGCTGTTAACGAATCGCGAGAAATAGGTAAAGCGGACTGTTGACAAAATATCTATGACTATGTAGCTTCAACAGATTAGTACGACATACACAAATTTCACTGTTCGTAATATCAGTTTATAACACCTAAAGTGGAGTATTAAAATTGTGAAACTTTAATTTATTATATTTCCTAAACCGTTTCCCACTTATTTTTTGCAGGAAATTACTCAGAATAATCCCCCCTCCCCCCCTACAACATAAGGGCAACAAAATCGATGACCTAAAATGCATATTTACCAAAAAACAAAATTATTCCGCCATATTCAAAGAATGAGCTTATATTCAAACACACATTTGCCCAAGTATCACGAAATCCCTCCTCAAACGGTCTTTCAGCAACGAGACAATCTAAACGGAAGAGGGGAGATCTTAGTTAATCTTACTAATCTTCAGCGATTGTTCTGACCTCGAATAACGAGACTGCACAATGGCTGGTCGAAACCGCGACCTAACGATATTACAATTACAAATCGCCAATCACCAGTGCGAGCAGACGAAAACGATAATATCCGGACTCTGATTAACAGCTGATATACCGACTAAATTTTAACAAATTCTCTTTGCATTGTTATTAAACCGCGATTCAGAATTTATTTGACTAAATATAAATTTCATTTACCGTTCCTTAATTATATTACTTTTCCCGTAAAATGCTGCGATAAACAATCTT
Source organism: Linepithema humile (assembly GCF_040581485.1). Lineage (NCBI taxonomy): Eukaryota > Metazoa > Arthropoda > Insecta > Hymenoptera > Formicidae > Linepithema > Linepithema humile. The sequence continues at coordinate 24,396,284 of NC_090130.1, forward strand.
AATTAAATCCTCAATTTAAAAGAAAAATTATTTATTAATAATTTCTTATTTTTTATTTTCTGATGTTTAATTTTAATTTTTATATTTTTATGCTTGTTCTATTTATTTTAAAAAATTTGCAGTAGATTAATTACATTTGTTATTCCTATATTTTACTGATAATTTTTTGTGAGACTAAGAAGATAATATTGTTTAAGTTAATTAGAAATACATATAAGATAGATTGTAAGACGCGTCAAAGTTTATCGCACTAATTTTCGTCATTGCTGGCAAACATACTTGATATTTTGAAATATTATTCTTTGCACCCCAGCAAAGATGCATTTGTCGGCGAAAACTGTGCAAAACTGAGTTATCGTTATCGAGTTCTTACGTCAAATCGTTTCATGCTACGAATATCGAGCGCTCTCAAGTAAGATCAACATTAATTATTAAACTTGTATTATTTAATTCATCAAAAAATTAGTCGATATATCAAAAATTTTATATTAAGCTACGTTACTTTTTTCAAATTAAAACAATTTCAAAACAATTACTTTTTTCTAAATAAAACAATTACTTTTTTCTAATTAAAAACACAATAAAAATTTTGGTCACTTTTGTAATAGATACCCATACAGCACAAAATATCCTACATATCCTTGGGACATCTTGGGGAGATCTCGATGTCCTCAGAATCTTTGGGACACCGAAATATTCTCGATGTCCTGAGGATATCCTGAGGATGTTTTGTGCTGTATGAGTAAACATCTCGCAATACAAAATTACAAAGAAAAAGTTTTGTAGATAATTTAGAACATATAAATCTATCAAACCGATTTTAGAACATATTACGATAATATGAGAACCACTGAATCGATATAAAGCTCAGTGATACAGAATTAAAAACGGGAATATTTCGATTATATTGGTGACAGTAATTTTACTTCGTGCGTGTTCTCTATATTGTGTGTACATAAAGCGTCGTCGTTTGTATCACCAGTGTGCGTGACGTTATATAACCCGACTCTACGATAAATACGATAATATGCACATAAGGTGTCTCAAAAAAATGTATATCAGTACACTCTATAATCTACTCAAATGATACTTGCGATTCTTTCTTATCAAACATTTTACTTGCAGTTACAAATTATATATCTTAAGATTAATTTTTTAAAGTGTAAGTTTATGTAAAAAATTCATATATAACTAATTTAATTTATATTAGCCGTTTCTTTAAAAACAGTTATATTTATGAATAATATAGTATAACTGTTCTTATAGTAAAATTATATATATATCAGAGTATAAAAGAAGGAAAGCTGAATTTTCATCGTATAGGATTTAATCTGAATTCATTCAAATTAATATTAGAATAATATTTTTTGGACACCCTATGCAAAGCCGAGAACCACTTGTGAACCGGTCGGAAACACTAAATAGATTCACTCGGTCAGCATCAGTCACTCAACAAAGAGCAGGCTCATATGTTTACTAGTAACTTTATCAATTCGTGCGTGTAAAGGAAAGTGTTAACTGAGGAAAAATTAGTTTCGATCTAGGAATCTGCTCCAAAGTTACATAAATTTTTAAAATTTATCCAGATTTCTAAATAGAGCCATGTCTACGGACGTAAGGGGAGTTATATTATCTGGAACTGAAGTGGCAAGGTGAGTGACATTCTTTTATTCCGTACAATCGTCAATGTCGAGAATTCTGTCTTATAAATGTCTATATATGGTGTTACAATATTATATATATATATATATATATATATATATATATGTAATTAAAATACACGTGTTTCTACTTTATTAGGTTAGGCATGTCAAAATATGCAAACAGGTGTATTTGTACAATTAAATAATGTTACAATATAAACGCGAAAGAAATGTTGAATTGTAAGTTAAATGTGATAAAACGTGATAATGTTTTATAGCCTATATTTAGAAGATAATTGTCATTGTATATTAAGAAATCGCGCGAAATTTAAATGTCGAATGTCTGAAAAACGTTAATTCACCCGCAATTAATTAATTTACGCGTTTAAATAATTTTTTTATATTAACTAATCGTAAACAATTACAGCTAATTTTCAAAACAAATTATCAAATAAATAATAAATGGAATAACATAAAAATATATTAATAAACAATTATTTACAAGTGTGCATTCAATGAAATTTTATAGAGAAATCCGTCAGGGCTTAGTCAGAGATGTAAATGCTTTAAAAGAGAAATTACCCGATTTTGCACCCGGCTTGGCTATCGTCCAAGTGGGTGCGCGAGAAGACTCGAATGTCTACATTAAGATGAAAATGAATGCGGCCCGCGAGATAGGAGTCAACGTCCAACATGTTCAACTTCCTAACACCACGACAGAAATCGATCTTATCAACAAAATCAATAAACTGAATAAGGATCCAGGAGTCCATGGAATTATTGTACAAATGCCGCTCGACAGTATCCATAAAATCAATTCAAACTTGATCACCGATCTAGTATCACCGGAGAAAGACGTCGATGGGTAAACAAATATATACATTGTATATTATATAAGATGATACTCTTAATTTTTTTATCATTATTTTTGTTTCGAGTCTAAATTTCGTGACCTAAAATTCTACTTCTACTACAACTTATTGTTTTTTTTGAGAAATATTATGTAGCTCATAAGAACAGATATTATAAAATGTCTAAAATTATGATTTATTATCGAACATAACTTCAATTAATAATATCGATTTTTTAATCGTTAATAATATTTATGATTATTAACATCTACTTTATAATTTATTTATTAATTTACTGTTTTGAGCAAAACGTAATTTTGTATTCCGCATAAATGACTATCTGCACTAGCGTAATTTAAATTTTAATATAACGTAAAAATTTTTTCCAAATTTTTTCTTGATGAGTATTACGAAAGTACGATATTAGTATTACGAAAGTGTGAAATATCGAAGAAGACGCATTTCGTGACGCATTGATTGGCGATAAGCAACAGAAAAACAGTAATAATGTGCCCTTTGACATGCCGTGAATTGATAGGAACATATAAACGGTCAAAAATATATTCTGATGCAAAGATTTATAAATAATTTGCAATAATTACGTTATAACAAAATTTCAAAAATCTTTTTCCTATCAAATATTAAAAGACTTGTTGCAAAACATAATAAATACAGTTATAAACTAATTTAATTGCAGATTAAATACTATTAATGAAGGTCGAACTGCAATCGGTGACACGTCTGGATTTTTACCATGCACTCCAAACGGTTGTATCGAGTTAATTAAAAGGTGCGCTGTTTTATCAATAATTTGTTTTGATATTGAACAATACAGAAAGCTCTTTTTTATTACGCAATAATGTTAAACTAAATTGAGAAAACAATTTTTAGGAGCGGCGTACCTATTGCTGGCGCTCAAGCTGTTGTTTTAGGAAGAAGCAAGATCGTCGGCACTCCCGCAGCTGAATTATTAAAATGGCAGAATGCTACCGTAACAGTTTGTCACTCAAAAACGAAAAATCTCCCTCATGTTGTAAGCAATCATTCAAATTTATGATTTTTTACATCTCATAAAATAAAATATAAAAAATAATGCTAATTAAAACTTGCACCATTAAAAAAAATTTTATTACAGGTACGTCAAGCTGATATTTTAGTGGTGGGCATAGGGCAACCCAAATTTGTTAAAGGTGATTGGATTAAACCAGGTGCCGTTGTCATCGATTGCGGCATTAATTCCATACCAGGTATGTAACTTCGTTTTGTGATTACTAAATTTTTCGATATATTATTCATTTTCTACGTAAAATTTTAACACCTTTAGTCCATCGATTTATATCAAGACAATAAAAATCTAAAATTAAAAAATGTGAATACATTGCAGAATTTAGAAAAGAAGTGGAATATTTATCTACATTACTACTATAAGACTTTTAAAAAATATAAATCAATAAATATTATTTTGAACATGTAAATGACATTCAGGCATGAACTGTGAACGCGTCAGTATACGCTTGCATAATGCTTATCGTAACGTTTGTTATCGGATTCTTGCTTATTAGCCCCTTTTCTTCCTCTTACGACAGAAGATAAATTTTATTCATGCATCATAGATGTCGAAAGACTCAACGAAAAAGATATAGAAAACAGCCTCCCTAATTTTTTTAGTTTAAATCTAGTCGCGTTCGAGTACGTGCGTCACGCACAACGCGTTAGTTTCTAACAATCCGAGTACGTAGAGTGTTTATCAAATAAAGCAATGCACGTATAATAATTTATCAAGTAGATATTACGAGGGCGGTTCAAATATAAATGAGACTTTTTTTGTGTAAATACAAATCAACGCTAATAGGTTTATAATGTGTTTATAATGAATGAAAGGTAGGGATATCTACTCGCGCCCTGCATAGTCGTAGCCTCGTGGTGATAACTTTATAATTGTTATGATATTCGAATAATTAGTATCGAGTACCGTACGCAGCGCGCTGTTATCAAGTTTCTTGCAAAGAAAAACGTCAAAGTTTTGTGTAAACTGTGTGCACAGTTCAGGAAAGAGACGCTATCGAGGGCGCAAGGTATAAGTGATATTTCAATTCTTAACTGTGATTTTTTGAAATAGAAAAAATTTGTTGTTTAAAAAATTATAATAATTTTTCAAAAATTAAAATATAAAAAAATATTCTCAATTTTTAATTTTATTTATTAAAATCTCAATTACGTTTTATTTGCATATAGTTTACTAAATTGAAAGATTTGTAAGCGTATCAACTTAGAAATATTTTTGACATGCTAGTTTTTTTGTTAAGAAAAGTATTTATATAATTTCGTACTGTACACAAATTATATAATAAACTAACAAGGAAAACATCAGACATGGCCCCCTCCGATTTCGCCGAGTCAATAAACAAATTTTTAATTATTTCTTTTGCCACGATTTTTATTCTTATATCAGCAACGAATTTCGACTAAAGAAAAGGTTCCCTTTTTGATAAGGGTATCTGTCATTGTCTAAACTTATACGCACGCTACCTGAGTTTTTTTTGTGTGACACTGGGGTTGTTTGAATAGTATTTAGACCGTTGGGTTCATTCGTGACGAGCAAGAGCTAGCGTTCAGAGCATACCACGTGTAAAAAGTGAAAAACATACGTAGACCGTAAATTTTTAAACGCGTTTTTCTCGCGAATGCTTAAGAAATTGCATTATTTTGTTTAATTAAATTAAATTATATTATTTTATTATGAATTCGTGGGAGGACTATAATATATATCAGACTTGGTGAAATCGAAGGGAGCCATGCCTGGTGTTTCTCTTGTAAAAGTATTATAAATTTTCTGCATATAGCAAAAACGTGAAAATATAAAACATATATTTAAAGAATTCACAAAAAGCAACACTACTAACGTTAAGGAAATTTCAGATCCGACGAAGAAAAGTGGATATCGTCTAGTGGGCGACGTAGAGTACGAAGACGCTGCCAAGGTAGCTTCATACATCACTCCAGTACCGGGCGGCGTTGGCCCGATGACAGTAGCGATGTTGATGAAAAACACCGTGATATCCGCGCAAAGGTCGGCGCAGAAGCTACTGAGCACTCAATGGGATCTTCGAATACTTAAAATATCTCCTGTGAAACCTGTACCGAGCGACATCGACATATCCAGGAGTCAAGAACCGAAACTGATTGCTACATTAGCCGACGAGATTGGATTAACGCCGAACGAGTTTAGCCCTTACGGTAGCACAAAAGCCAAGATCGGTCTCAACGTGTTGCAACGACTGAAGAATCAACAGAATGGAAAGCTCGTCGTAGTAGCGGGTATCACGCCGACGCCGTTCGGCGAGGGAAAAAGCACAACTTCGCTGGGCTTGGTGCAAGCGCTAACGGCGCACAAAGGTAAAAATTCCTTCGTCACCCTGAGACAACCTAGTCAAGGACCTACATTCGGCGTTAAAGGAGGAGCTGCCGGAGGAGGATATTCGCAGGTAGGACGAAGGAACTTTCTCGAATAATATCGATACTTTTCGTAGCCGTTGTTCATCGACTACAATGACCTAACTCGATTTTATTATAGGTGATTCCTATGGAGGAGTTCAATCTTCACCTGACCGGCGATATTCACGCTGTCAGCGCCGCGAATAATCTTCTAGCGGCGCAAATCGACGCACGATACTTCCACGAGTCAACTCAACCTGATAAAGCCCTGTACGATCGCCTGGTACCGACTATCAAGGGCGTCAGACAGTTCTCGAAAATACAACTGAGACGATTGCAGAAACTTGGTATCGCTAAAACTGATCCGAATGCGTTGACGCAGGAAGAGCAACGTCGATTCGCAAGATTGGACGTTGATCCGGCGAACATCACATGGACACGAGGTACGGCATAAATATTTATAAACAATATATCCATTGCAATAAAACATTGCATTTATAAAAACATCTTTTGCTACAGTGGTGGATATTAACGACCGATTCTTGCGGAAGATCACCATCGGTCAGAGCTCAACCGAGAAAGGCAAGACGAGAGAAACGTCGTTCTGCATTTCCGTCGGTTCCGAAATAATGGCAATCCTGGCTTTGTCGACCAGTATCGAGGATATGAAGACGCGGCTTAGTAACATCGTTGTCGGATTTAGCAAAAGTGGCGAGCCTTTAACTGCTGACGACTTTGTTAGTATAATTGTAAAATTTATCACGCGTAGAATTATTTAAAGTGTTTCTATGTCATTATTCATCATCGACAAGAAAAAATAGCTATTATTCATTATCCATTTTGTTAAATCATGTCGCGTCAGTGTCATTTTCATAATGTAGAATACGATTAATTAGAGATACTGCTCGCGTAACGGGGTTTATATAACGAAAACAATTTGTCGCTTGTCTAAATATCTGTTAATCCTCAGGGCATGACAGGCGCAATGGCGATTCTGTTGAAAGATGCCATAGAACCGACACTTATGCAATCATTGGAGGGCACACCAGTAATGGTACACACTGGACCATTCGCGAATATAGCCCACGGATGTTCATCTATTATCGCAGATGCAATTGCTCTAAAATTGGTCGGACCGGAAGGTATTGTAGTAACGGAAGCCGGATTCGGATCGGATATCGGTATGGAAAAGTTCTTCGACATCAAGTGTCGTACCTCGGGACACATACCACACGCTGTCGTACTCGTGGCGACTATCAGAGCATTGAAGATGCACGGCGGCGGGCCGCCGGTGACAACTGGAGCACCTCTTAAGAAAGAATATCTCGAAGAGAATATCGAACTCGTTAGAAAAGGCCTGCCAAATCTGCAGAAGCACATCAGCAATGGTCTGAAATATGACGTGCCCGTAATTGTCGCCATCAACTCTCACAAGTAAATTTTTCTTCAATCATCTTTAAATAAATCTCTTAAAAGTGACAATTTAAATCATTTATATATTTCTTCTATTTCTAGTGAAAGAATAACTGATGAATATGTTGACGTAAATTTTATAACGAAATAGAATTAGTACAAAATTAATTTAATTAATGCACTCGACTGCAGATTACGAACATAAAGTGGCATTATTCTTTCAGCACCGATACCCAAGCAGAGCTAGATCTCGTTAGACAAGCAGCGTTGGATAGCGGTGCCGCTGATGCAGTGATATGTACTCATTGGGCCGACGGTGGTGCTGGTGCCACAGCACTTGCAGATGCAGTGATAGCCGCCACTGAGAAACCTAGTAATTTCAAGCTCTTATACAATCTCGAGGACAGCATCGAGGAAAAAATCAATAAAATAGCCAAAGAATTGTATGGCGCAGGTCAAGTCGTCCTTGCGGAAAAGGTAGACAAATTTTACATTAATTTTATAAAATTGATCGATATTTATTTTTCAGAATTTCTAAAACTATATATTCTCCAATACAAGGAGATTAGTTTTATTAATATAATCATTAATATCCATATTAACAATTACACGAATTTTTTTCAATGAAATAATTATACTTCTCACAAAAAAATTTAAATGTTATATTTAAAAAAATTGATACTTTGTATACTGCATTTTTTATCAAATATACGATATATCATTAAAAAATTAAATTTTTCCACCGAAAAGAATATAAAAGTTTGATATCTGTTACAGGTGCAGCAAAAGATCGAAAATTACAACAAATTAGGATACAACAAATTCCCAATATGTATGGCAAAAACATCGAATTCGTTAACTGGAAATCCATCTATCAAAGGTGCACCAACCGATTTCACTCTCGATATTAACGACATATTCGTTTCCGTCGGCGCCGGATTCGTTATTCCCATAGTGGGAGAAGTAAGTACAATGATTCTTACATTTCTCAATTGTTAAATCAAAAAATTATCTATTAACTATCTTATTATATATTTCAGATTATGATGATGCCTGGACTTTCAACTAGACCGAGTATTTATGATATGGATTGGAATAGCGAAACAGGTGAAATAGAAGGTTTGTTTTAAACGGGATAATTGTGTTTCTAACGATAAAAACATTTCTACAATATGTGATGTATTAATAAATTAGCAATTTATATACCAATATATAATTATCAATAAATGTTTTTTTACAAGTTTCAACAAGTATATTTCTTACTACTTATATACAAATATGCGTGTTGACAATATATTCTGTTAAAATAAATACATTGTACATATATCATCATTACACAATCTCAATGTAGTTGTATATTGACAGAAACGTATAAACATGTTCTCATATGTAAAAAAATATTTATTTTACTTTAACGATAGCACGGAGTTTCGCCGATCGTGATCTCGGGTTTCTTTCGATTTCCTCAGCTGTAGGTGTGAGAACATGCTTATGCATCATTTTCCACGACGATTGTGTTAACTGTTCGCATTCGTTCTTATCAAAAACTTTACCACGACTCGCATACTTTAACGCTATGGTATTGGCCATATTATCTATTATGTTTCCAGAGAGATGTCTCTTAATTACAATATCTTCGAGCGAGTGAAAAGAAATCGTTATTAAACGACCGGACAGTTTCAAGTATATTGACGCAAGAAGTACAGCGTAATTAATTTCGTTTAATTCGTTATTGACAAAAATCCTAAGTGCTTGAAATGTTTTTGTGGCGCTGTGCGAAAATCTACCAAGACTGTCCCTTCTGATTTCACCATCTAAAGCGGACTCGATTAGCTGAGCCAGTTCCTTCGTAGTCTCTAATTTTCTAAATCTATATCTAGCCTCGACAATAGCGCGTGCGATTTTCTTAGCACGCTTCTCCTCCCCATAATATTTTATGATACGAGCCAGATCTTCCTCTGTTGCTCTCTCTAATACGTCCGCGGCAGTAGGCTGTTCTGGATACCGAAATCCATCCATCCTCATATCTAACGGTCCATTTTTGGATAAGGAGAAACCTCTATTTGCCACATCAAATTGCATTGATGAGCAACCAAAATCGAACAGAAAGCCATCTATGCTATTTTTCTCAACATTGTGTTGTTGAAGTAACTGTGGTAATTCCGAAAATCTACCTAGCAAAGGAATTATTTTCCCTGGATATTTCTGTGATAACTGTTTAGCAAATTCGTGTGCTGCAGGATCTCTATCTAATGCAAATATCTTTATATCCGGTGTATGTTCTAAAAGTTTAATGGTGTGTCCACCAGCACCAAATGTCATGTCTATATATGTCTCGCCTGGTGATGGATTCATATGTGCCAATACTTCCTGTGCCATAACCGGTACGTGAAAATTTTCATTAGTGCAAACATCGTATTTTAAACTATATCTTCTCACATTAGCAGAACATGACAAGTTAATGCTTGCCAATAATGCACATGTTTCACTACTAAAACATTTCTTTTTAACAAACTTATTTACAAAGTGTGTGAATGTAATTCTAATCATGTTTTATAGTATATTTGATCTTGTCATAAAACCTTTTAAATATATTCTTATCTTCTTTTTGCAAATAATCTAACATTTCTGGAGTTAACGCCAAGTTACATTGCTCTCTGTTTAATCCGCTTGCTGTGCTTAACAAAGAACGTTTATAAATCTGTCCGTAATGATTTGATGAAATTCTCTTTAAACTTGAATAGTACCGGTTACACTGTTCGAGATCTGGTTGACTAGCTGCGTCGCCCTTTGCAAATGCAATCTTCACTTGATCACGAATATGTTGTCCCAAATCTCTGAAAGCCACACACAGGAATTTAAGTATGTCATACACAATAATAATGTGCTAAATATTATATTTTGTTCACCAATAAAAATATATCAACAATAAAGAAAAGCATACTAACCTAACTTATATTTTCAGAAATAAGCACCACACACACACACACACACAATCATTAAATAATGTAGAATTAAAAATAATATATATGCACATTATTTTGTAATGTACTTACTTGCCAGCTTTGCTTCTGTCTAATGGCCACGATTCCAATAATTTCATGAAATTTTTGTAACTACCAGCCATGACGGCGGTCACCAATTTTTAGGTTATGTATAACACTGTTGCAGATTTGGTATCACATTTTTACCGCGCTCTATTTTACCGAATAATAATAAAGTTGTCGGTAAAGTTTTGTGATTATCAAATGAGCTCGATGAGCTCAAGTATTTATTGTTAGAAAATCTAACAATAAGCTCAATGTAATTGATATATCAACACTGATATATAAATACATATACTAATTATTAAAATATTATTCGATAAAAGTAGTGTAAAAAATAAATAAAAGAATATTGTGTGACGGTACAAACTGATAGCAGTAATGATTAGTAACATATAAATAATATATAAAAACGTTTTCTGACGTAGTGAAATGTTCGAAACAATGAGCCAAGATAATAATAAAGTATTAAAAATTGAAATATTAAAATATCAAAAGCGGTCGACATAACGTAAATTAATCTTAGTCACTATTTAATATACAAAATAACTTGGTATATCCGGTGATGTACATACCTAATGATGATCATGCATCTATTACATTCCGCTACACATCAACGAAAAAATGGGTTGAAATATGTGAAGATGATTTTCATCCATTCGACACACACACACACAAGCAGATTGTCCAGTCTCAAATATTGATATTAGTGATTGATGGCAATTGCATACAACGTCTACGGTACCACGAACACTATACACAACACGTCCGATAACTGTTAGCGCACGAGATTCACTTTTACTCGATAAAAACCGCGAGAAATACCGAACGATTGAAATTCACTCCGCGATCCGCCATGCGCGACTTTTTACGAGTGACCGTGAAAGGCGCGAAATATACGATTTTAAGCAGTTTAAATAATGGACCAATCACATTGCAGTGCAATGTTGTTTTACACTGGGACTGCACTTTGCACCTTGGCGCCAAATATAAAATAACATTCAGTCTTTGAAATAAAAAAAATAAGTACAAAAATGCAAATAAAACAAACAAATTCATTGTTCTATAAAATAAAATTTCACATATTTTAATAAATATAAGAAATAATTAAAATAGTGAACTACTACAGAATATATAAAAAAAAGATTAAAAAATATTAACAACAGATTGTTTGCCTTTGTTTCGTCACTTTGCTCGTCATTTAATATCGTATATAGTACGTACGTATCATATTCAACAATCCTGCGGTTCAAGTTTTAAGATTTTACAATATTAAAGTTTGCGATTTATTCAACAAATCCTTGACAACACGAATAAATGACTTGCTCTTTTCTTATTAACTTATTGCACGCGGATGTCCCAAAATAATCTTTAATCAAATTCCCTAAAAATATTTTGAATAACGTTTCTCTTAATACTTTTGACTGAAATAATATAGGTTATCCGCATTATCCCGTACCTATTCCCGTATCGAATCATGATATTGATATACGATAGCAATCGCACATGTTATTTACGGACACTTTACGATACACTTTCAATAATTCATCGCGCACACAATTTACTTTTAAACGTAACTATTACGTAACTATTACGGACAAATACGAAAGAATACACTTTGCAATTTATCGCGACATGTTTCTGACTAACCGCGAAGCGAAGTTTGTTGAAATTATCGAGATATCGAAGCATAGAGCAAAGTAAATAATAATTATTTAATAAAAAAATTAATTTAAAATAAAACATTATAATGTTTAGAGTTATAAATTTATTTTATTGTAACTATTATTTAAATAGAATTTAAATAGAATTTGGCATATAAACTTTATAAAATTTATCATTGTAAGTTTCTTTTAAAATTACCGTGAAGGTTATGATTTGACTACATAATACCGTGCATTACCGTAAGATGACGTCTGCTATGCATCAGTTGCGCTTTTCTTCGATACTGGTGGATGTTTATCAAGAAATTGCAAAGCAAATGTTCAAAGATAATTATTTATCTTTGCTACAATTGTATATATAATATATATTATATTAAATTTTGGTAAATACTTGCACATATAATGATATCTACTTTACGTAAAATTTATGAATTATTAAACATTTTTCTCTTGCCAGGTAATTATAACCTCAAAAAAGGATCTACTGATATAAATATTTGAAAGAAATATGGAAACATATTTATTATAAATACAATTGTATATTTAAAAAACAACAATTTTTGTATACAATTTGTAAAAATACCAAAATGGATGAATTTTTGTATACAATTTGTAAAAATACCAAAACGGATGCAAATGATACATTAATATGTAATGTTTGTGGTGTTCAACTTGAAGAAAGAGAATATATTTTTGATGAGGTATCGCAGAAAGAAAAATTAATCATCACGTTACCAACCAAGGTACGCTAATACTTTGTATATTAAGTGATTAATTCATTCTTTGAACAGCATTTACAGCCATCTTTTTATAAATCAAACTTCTTTATTTATATAGAAATGTGTAATACATACATAAATAAATAATCCTTATTTTTCAAGAAACAAGTCTGAATACTATATATATTTTCTTTTCAGATCTTACTAGAGGCTGATTCTGAATACATATGTTGGGACTGTCATGAAAGAATTAATAATTATTATGAATTCGCTCAAAATATTGTTTTAAATTCTAAGAAAAAATATAATACAGCAGGAATCAACTCAGCAGGAATCAACTCAGCAGGAATCAACTCTTTACTTGTAGTTGATGAAAATCATAAAATAGAAATAACAGCAATTTCAAATCTCTATAGTGACATGATATATACATGTCCAAATTGCAACATAAATCTAAAAATCTTAGTAAAGAATAATCCTGAAGGTTGTTATTATCCGTTCCATATTTCATTGATTGTTGTAGATCAAACGGAAAAATTGATATTGGAAAAAAATGCACAAGCGTGTGAAGATACAACGGAGCTCGTTAAAGGAATTTGTAGAAATAAATTAAACGTAGAAGACAAATTGAATAACTTATCATTATGTAATGATATTGCCAAAGACATTACTAACCATAATGAACAAAATATTGATAAAATGCAAGACAGCTCGCCAATGTTACAAGAAGACATCAACAATCATGACTTTATTCAAAATGTTTCAGAACACTCAAAAGAAAATCTTAATACAGCACATATTAATTTACTTGAAGATAATGAGAATGAAAAAATAGAAATGATGACGTTATCCAAATTATACAGTGATGTAATATATACATGCCCAAAATGTAATATAGATTTAATGATTTTAATAAGAAGTAATCATGAAGATGATTGTAATTATACATTTCAAATTTCACTGGTTATTGTAAATATACAATCATCAATACAAGATGAAGCATATAAAGGAGATACAATGGAACTTGTTAATGGAGCCTATAGGAAGGAATCAAATGTGGAAAATGAACTACAGGAATCTTTGTTGAATCAAGAAATAGCCAGTGATATTATCCATGAAAAACCAAGTACCAACAAAATATGTGGAACTTTGCCAGTATCACAAAAAGGCATTACATTTCAAAAGAGAAAGATATTGCATCAAAAAGGAAGAAAAAAGAAGATTAGAAAAAACAAAAAAACAACTGCTAAGGATATTTGCACCAAAGAGAAAGACTATAAGATGGATACAAATGAGACAAGTGCCAATGAAGCCACAAACGCTGCCGAAAAGGAGGAAAGTGCTGTAAATTGTAGTCTCTGTGGAGAATCGATAACAATAGATTTAGATCCAGATGCTATTAATGATCTGATAACATGCGCCGCCTGCGAGGACTCCACTCTATCATTGATGGTTGATGGATATGAAGCGAAAGCGATTTCCCGGCGGCAATATCAATGTTCGATGTGTCCTAAACGTTTCATACGCAAGGAGAGACTCGAATTCCATGAGATGCGACATAATGAAAACATGAACGAGTTTGTCTGCAGTACATGCAACAACGAATTTAGTGCGGAGAACTCTTTGTATGAACATTACCTCTTTGTGCACAAAGGTGCCAGACCGCATATTTGCGAGCTATGCGGAAAGTCTTATCAAATCAAAGCCCGATTGAAGGAACATCTTCGAACGCATACAGGCGAGAAACCTTATCAGTGCAACGTATGTGGTCTGCGTTGTATGACTGTTAATGCACTGAAGGGTCACAGGAAAAGTCATTTCTCCAACAATCGACATATTTGTAACATATGCAACAAATCGTATAGTAAAAAGCAGAACATGAACGAGCATCTGGAGAAACATTGGAAGATGGACAAGAACATATCATTACCTCGATTGTTTACGTGTCCTTTGTGCAATGAGGGTTTGCCGACATATCGCCTTCTCAAGAACCACATGTCGGAATTACATCAGATTGGTCGTAAAGATCCTTTAGTAACAAGTCAGCAACCATTGCACGAGTGCAACGAATGTAATGAGAAATTCAAGCATCAAATGTCGCTCAAGGCACACAAAGAAAAAGTACATGAAGGCAGAACAAACCCGACATTTGAATGCGACATATGCAAAGCCACATTTAGGATCAAGCAGATGCTGATAACTCACATCAAGAACAAGCATGGCGGTGAAAAGCGGTACAAATGCGCTCAATGCGGCAAAGGATTTAGTGGCACCAAGTCTCTGTACAATCACATTTTACTGCACACTGGTAGAAAGCCATACTCGTGTGAGTATTGTGATATGAGTTTTAGACGAAAAGACTCCAGGGATCTTCATCGTCGGAAGCATACGAATGAACAGCCTTTCCAGTGCCAAGATTGTGACCAGTCATTCTCCACCTACAATAATCGCTCAAAACACCGCAAGAAGGAACACGGAGAGGGTATAACCGAGAAATGTCCAGAATGTAGAGAAAAATACAACAGTCAGCAGGAAGTCAGAATTCATCTGAACAAACATCTCGGCGAAAAGTTGAATGAATTATTGCGAATAACACGATGCGTTTCACGAACTGGAGTAAAATAATGTTATATAATTATTTAATATGGCATAATCGTAATTGATTAGTGACAATTTTTTCTTAAAGCTGATATTTTTCAAGTAAATATGAAGTGAATTTCAAACAACTGTCAAGTAAATAATTTATAATTGCATTTATATTGTTTTTAATATAATACAATTGGGTTCTTTTTTATGTGATTAATGATGTCTTTACATTATTTCTGCTTTGAATTTTGATTCATTTATAATGACTGTAATCATTCATATATATATTATAATATATGTATATTATCATATATTATAATATATGCATATTATGATATAATTATAACATATATATGTATATTCATATTGACTGTAAATGTGTAATATATAGTTGTATAAATATAAAATATGTTCATAATAAGAATATATTATACTTTTAATGTATTCTTTTATGAATATGAATATGCACATTTGTAATTTTTATTGTAATGATAAATTTTACATATATTATGTGTAATTACTAGATTTAACAATAGATCTATTCCACATTTTTGTAATCAAATACCGATATTTTTATTTTATTTAGAATAATCAAAAAGTTTTCACAGTAATATCTTAATATTATTAATATTTAAGTGCTATGGTGGTCAAATCATGCATGATTTGTGTATTCGTATTGCACAACATTGCCGAAACAATAAAGCAGCGTGGTCGCCGTCATTTAAATTTAAATGGCTACTATCGTGTGCGTTTTACGCAGAAATTTAAATGGACGCGACGTTGGCGCAAAAATCAGGTGGTCATCCATGCTCGTCCATGAGCGACCACACAATCGAGACGAATTCTCGATCGTCAGTTGCAATGGCAAAACGCTTATTTTGCATTCCAGATCGCGGTAGAATACCATGAGAATGTCAATATTTCAAATGAAGCGATCAAAGTTCACCGAGTCACGTGCTGTTTTTCGAAAACCAGCGAAAAATAACACACGACGGAACTACTTTCTCGCGGAGTAATATCAGCAAGGGGTTCGCCGCCGAGTCGATATTCGAACAGTATTTCGGCCGAATCGATCATTTCTTGTCGCAGCTGAGAGCAACGAGGGAACAGCGCAAATTTTCACGCCAGTGTGTTGCGAAAACTCAGCGAAATATATCATTTTTCGCGAGATTCGCCGGCATATAATTTTTTCGAAGGTAGGAGGGTTGTACACGGCAAGACCGTTCATCGGACGTACTCGAGGGGGAGCGAGCGATTCGCAGTACACACACTGGTATACCGTCTACGCGCCGATACGGGCCGCGGTTTCGTATTCGATGCAAACTCGTCGCGAGTTATCGCAGAACCCGAGGCCGTCTCTGAAAAAACCGACGCAGTCGGTTATTCGCCCGTGTCGATTATCAATCGTATCGACGTGAATTTTAGTTGAAAATATCATATCAAGATAATATAACCTTTCAAACATTTTTCACGCATTTTTTTGAAAGCGCTTCAAAACTTTACTTTCTCCGGAAGGTTAGGTTGGCGGACCGAAAGAACGTCCGGGCACCCGACAAACATCGATACGGATCTGGTTACCGGGCATAGCAGGGCGCGGGCCGTGCGCGGAGGGGACTCGCAAATTCACACGCGCACACATAGCACGTATACATTGGCGTACGGCCAACAGCGAATTCGTTCGCCGGCTCCCAACAAGAACGCGTCGTCGCCGACATACACAGCGTGAGAGCGCCAACCTAACCGAGGGGGAACATCATACATATAGATACACCGCTATTAATCCTACGGTCGTGGGCGAGTCGTTCGTGGAAATGGCCGGGGAAAAGCGCAGCCAGGATCAAGATGAGACCTTACTCGCGAGGACGGTGCTCGTCGACATCGAGGGCACCACCACGAGCATCAGCTTCGTAAAGGTAAAGTACAAAGGCAAAGAAGCAGAGCGTTAGCGATAACGCGAGGCGGCGTCTCGTAACTCGGCTGCATCGTGCCGTATCAATTCGTACCGCTCCATTCTTGGGCGGTCCGGTCGTGAACTTTCTGGATGAATATTTCGTGAACTCGCACTCTGCCGGGAAAGTTATCCGGGTCTTCGCAAGAGGCTCATCTCCTCCTTATCGCACAAGTATATGTGCGGTCGAATTTCGCGATGGGTTATTGTCCTCGCGTCGGGGCGGTGTGCCGGCTCGAATCGCGAATTTTCGACCACGAGCCGCCGCCACCACCACCTTCGTGTTTGTGAATCCAATCGCGATTCGAAAAGAATTTAAACGACGGTTCGAATTTTCGACTGAAGAAAAAATAAGACATATTTTTGGTCGAGAACGGCTGATTTCGGATCTATAACGACCGGGCTTAAAAACAAATGCTGCAATCTTTTTATAGATATCGGTCGCGGTATGTATATTGACGCGGCGCGTCGAGACGCCGCCGGGAACAACGGAACACGCGTGCTCGATTTTTCCCGGCGAACGTTTTCCGTCACAATTCACGACGGCAGGTGATCCTCATGCACGGCTTGTTTTTTTTCCTTGCAGGAAACCCTCTTCCCCTATGTGCGTCAGAATTTGAAAAATTATATTGAAACAAAATGGGAGGTTGAGGAGTTCAAACAAGACTATGAAAAGTTAAAGGAGCAGGTAAATATGAGATTTTGATTCCAACCAGTTTTACAGGATGAAGAACATAATCGGGAGTGAGACATAAATGTCTTTGTTTGAAACTGTGAGATAAATATATAATAGTAGTATATAATGCATTGTGTTAAAGTCTTGAGTGTTATTTTTTTTTTTTAATATACATATATCTTAAAGAACAAATATTTTGAATTCAAATTTTGAGTAATATGTAAGAATAATAATTTTCATAAGTGACACCGTAGCAAAATTGATGGATTGAATTTTATTATTAGATTTCAGTTCAAATTCTTTTGCATTAAAATGTGTTAGATAATACTATCACAAAAGAGCATTAATTTAGTATAATTATGCTGATAATATAAAAATAATATAAAAAATAATATAAAAATTGAAAACTGGTGAATTTTGTATAAAATACTTATAAATTAACCATTTACAGGTACAACTTTATTATGTTACTATAAGAAATGATTATATTTTATTCTTATAACACAGAATTTATCTAATATTAATAACAGATGAGCATAAAATATATTTATCCTTTCCTGTTTCCTTGGCAATGTTAATATAGTTATCTTTTGAATATCTTGGTTTATATCAACATTCTTTGTGTCTATTATTAAACTTGATATTATTTTATGTTTTACATCTTAATATATTGTATATATTTATTAACTAAACATTTATATTTCTTTATGTTATGCATCAATAATTAAGTTTGTTTTATAAGTACTGATTATAGATGGAACAAATTGAAAATAACTTTGTATAATTTCTTTTCTTTTTTGAGTGGTATATTTGGATAGTATATTTTATTGTTTTATATTTTATTATTTCCTTTTATTAATATTACCAATAGTTTACTAGTCTCCTTTTTTAGGCAAAGAAGGATGAGGAAGATAAATTAGATGGCTTTGTAGCGATTGCTGGTGATAAGCCTGAAGAAGAGAAAGATTCGCTTTTAAAAAACATTCTGTGGCAAATGGATAACGATCGTAAAACAGGCGCGTTGAAACAATTGCAAGGACATATGTGGCGTGAAGCATATGAAACAGGCGCAGTTAAAGCTCAGTAAGTTCAATCTCATCTACAATATGTTTCCACATTTCTATTGTCTTTATAAAATCTATAATGCTTAAAGATCTTTCATATTAGTATTTAGCAATTCTGTACAAGTAACATTATATTAGAGATATTAGTTATATATGATTAGGTATAAAAGTAACATTACTCATTTTACATGCATTTATATAAAAATTTACATAATATGCTATAGATAATATATACATATATATATCACAATAAATAGTGAGGTGAATATGTAGTATTGGGCTCACTTCAGTTGTCTTATACTTATTCTTTATATAGGACTATATATCATGTTGAATAATATAGGCAAAAGTTCTGTGATGGTTATATTTTGTATTTTAAATTTGATATTTTTCATTATTTTAATTTATGAATATAGGTATTGAACATATTAAAATTTTTCTTTCTAAGCTACAAGTATACCATGGAAATATTGTTTCACAAATAATTTTATTTATTTATCTTTATTTCTAATTCTATAGAATAGTAAATTGATTAAAAAAATTAAATTGCTACTAACGTTAAGCTTTAAAGTATATATTTATTATTTAAGATGTATGTTTCTAATTTGAATTGTGGATGAACAATTTCTCTAGCACAGTAGTTCTCGAATTGAATACGATTATGAAATAATTGCTTCAATCGATTAAAGAATTAAGACTAAAAATCGATAAAAATATTAAGATATTTTTATAGTTAAGATTTAAAAGTATATCTTATTTAGTGTTTATGAAGATGTTCCGAAAGCATTTGAATTATGGACGAACGATGCGAGAAAAATATATGTTTACTCAAGCGGTAGTGTTGAAGCGCAAAAGCTCCTTTTTGGACATTCTATAAATGGCGATTTGCTGAAGGTAAGGTGTCTGCAATTATACAATGTACAATGTATGTTAAAAATATGAGATACCTGGATGAAATATTTAAACTTTATATCCTTTTCTTTCAGTATTTCAGTGGTTTCTTTGATACAGAAGTAGGTGCCAAGCAAGAATGTGATAGCTATAAAAACATATTAAGTAAAATTGACGAGAAACCATCTAATGTTGTTTTTCTTACTGATGTTGTAAAAGGTTTGTAAATTTTCTTTTTGATATCGAGCTAAGTATATTAAATATATCATATTGCATATAGGGTTTATTACATCATATTTGAATGATATCTGCAGATATTTTTTCTTTACTCATTCTTTTTTGTCTTATCGTTATAGAAGCCGCAGCTGCCAAGGAAGCAGGTATATCAACAGTTATTGTAGTACGTGAGGGTAATGCCGCTTTGACTGATGAAGAAAAACTTACATATACGACTATTAAATCGTTCTTGGATTTGACATTTCAAACATCTACGAAACGGCAAAAGTTAGAAACAACGGATGAAAAAGTTGACGAAGGTACGACTGGCAACAGTGAACCAATGGATACTTCTGAAGATGTAGAAATGACTGACGTCAGCGATAAAAAAGTCGAAAAAAACGATGCGAAGGAAACGATTAAATCGGAAGAAGCGGAATGTGCAAAGAAGCAACTATCAGAAGATGCTTCGACTTCCGCGGCGCAAAAGGAAGAACCAGTGGCGATTGAAAAAGATTCTTCAAATTCTGAACGTGAGACTCCGACTACAGAATCAAATGATGCCAAATCTAAGGATAAGATTGAAGATACAAGTTCCTCTGAAGGTGCGAAGCAGACTATGAAGGATGGCGCTGCGACGTTAGCCAAAAAAGACAGCGATAAAGTCACACCAGAAAAGACTGAAGATAACTTAGATGTAGCCGCAACTGAAGTTACTCCCGATGACTCCATGGATGTATCTGTGCCAGAGACTGTGTCAAAATCTGAAAATACTTCCACGTCTTCCGAGAAAAAGACTGAAGACTCCATAGACGTTGCGAAAGATGCCCAGGCTGAAGTAGCCGATAAAACTCAAAAGGTTGAAAGTAACGAAAAGGTAGATGACGGACCGCAGTCACAAACTAGTGACAAAAATGATAAACCTGAAGAAAGCTTGAAAACGGAAAAGGAGGAGGTTAAAGAAAAATCAAAGATTGTTTCCGGCACGTCTGAAAGCAAGGATATTTTAGCAAAGAGTGAACAAGAAGAAGTAACAAAAATGGAAACAACTGCGGCAGAAAATGGTGAGATTACAGAGCCAGCTGTGGAAAAAACCACAGTACCGCCAAAGGTAACAGACACGGAAGCAACAACCAGTACGACAGATGTTAAAAAAGAAGCAACGACTGAAACACCCGTGGAGAAAAGTTTGGAAACAGTCGCAGAATCCGAAAAGGCGGATGAAAAGACGCCCCAAGGCATAAAAGCGGAGGAAACGGTAGCAACTGATGCTGAGAAACGTGAAAACGAACCTACGAAGGATGCAATGAAGGAAGAGGAGGCGGCGGCAGCGGCAGTGAAAGAAGAGAATGTGGTAGACGCGAAGGACAAAAATACAGTGGACTCGGAAAAGCAAAAGCTTAACGGAACCACGCAAAACGGAGATACAGATGTGCCAGTGTTGGATGGCAAATTACATAGTAACGGACTGAACGAAGGGTCATCGAAGGAGACGACGAGCAAGGAGGCGGCAGCGCAAAACGGTGAGCCGGAAAGTTCGTCAGAAAATAGTGCCGAGTCTATAAAAGTTAAAAAGGTCGTCGATTCCACCGTAGCTGACGGTGCCGGAGAACCCGACGTTGTTCCTCCTGTAGTTGTAGCGGCGACGTCTTAACTTTGTTCTTATACAGTTTAAGGAGCCCTTCATGCATAACCCCAATCCACAAGTACTTATTCGCAGGTATAAACTGATATAAATTGATTCCATATACTTTACGTAAATCGTACCGCGTCAACGACGTCGTTACTTTAAGATGTAGTTCGTAAAACTACCGTTCGTTTCGGCGACTATAACTAAAGGGGAAAAAAGAAATAGCAGGATGATACGAAAGACGCTTGAGATTTGATTTGATTGTTTCTTAGGTACCACGATATAACTGTACATTTTACTCTTTTTGGTGGCGAAACAGGCTGTTTCTATTCGTATGACATCGATATCGTTAGTGTTTTATGTTGACTCGTATATATACTGAATTACGTTCCCTATATCGTGAAAGTCGACTTATATTGTTAGTTCCAATCACATGTGCTTTCCCTAATAATGATTCATCTTCGATTATTGACGATTTTTATGAGGGAAGACAGTGACCTATGACGATTCAACTTGCAAAACTTTCTTAGCTGTAATTTCGCGCGTGATCGGTCTAGAAGTAATCGAACGTCATCGGTCGTAATAGATGTTTTTGAGAATCTTTTTTCCAGCGCTACTATTACTTTTTACACGACATATATTGACGTCTCTTTTATACCGCCTAAACAGAACGATTATACGTGAAAACTAATAGGATAGGATCCCAATATAGTTGCAGTATGTTAAAATATCGATTACATCTGTGCCAAATAAATTTCGCAGTTCGAAGTCTGACTTTCTTCTTTGGTTTTTTTTTTCTTGACGATTTGATATACATATATTATTAACTAATCGATGTTTTATTTTACTGCTATAATCATTAAACTGACTAATTAATTTAAGACTGAATTTGCAACGCCTTGAACAGTCTCTGGCCTTTAGATTATATCATGGACTTTCATCGCACACAACGTATTTAACTTTGAGAACTGATAAAACAATGCATTTCGTATCTAAATATTATAATTACTGTGGATACATCGCGCAGTAATATTCACTCGATTGCGTTAAGTTTTGCTCATTGCGTTTTTGTTGTAGAAGATAATTAGAAATTTTTTAATCATAGGGCTTTTATGCATCGATACGCTTTCTGCCATCGTTTGTCTGCCTAACATGGTTCGCATAATGTCATTTTCTTTTTCATAATGGACGTTACAATACGTAATCGATAACGAGTTATGTCGCGAAATATTTTGTCGAAATGTTTGAAACTTTTATTTTGATATTCTATTGTGCAAGTTAATTTGGAATCGATTTTAGAGGCGAATGATTCTAAATTGGTTACTTGATTAAATTGACCCGGTGATTATAATTGATGTTACGTAACCAATTAGATCCACTCTCTTCTATATTGAATTGTGACGAGATTTGAAAAGATAAAAAAGTACTCGCGGAAGAGCATATCGATTCGTAGATTTACTCTGTCATTCCTGTAAATTGATAGATGCAAAGTCCACGCGTAATGCTTATTACATCATCGCGCTTAAATGTAATCCAAGTGGATAAGCGATAGCAAATCGAACATTGTAATTTTGTATCGATTACTTCACTTAAATTACAATATAGTAATATAAATTTATTACGCGTAGACTTTTGCGCATTTTTGTGATGCTCAATATGGTTTTAAACCGCACATATAAACATTATATTAGAAAATAACAATAGCGATTAAAATGGGATCGCGTTTTCGGCATAGAATTGATTATTATTACGTTTACTGTTATTCATTATGTCCATTCCTTAAATTGTCTGTGATTTTAATGTGAATATTGATAGAAATAGGTTCTCTCCCGAAACGATTCGTTGTTATCAATGCGCGAAGACGATTGTCTTTGTTTGGTGATATTCCGTTGCGATTATTATTTTTATTCGGATATAGCATGCCCGCGTCTAGTCGAGATCACTGGCGGAGATTTCTATAGATCGATAGACGATTTCGCATCGTTCATTTATGTTACGTTCGCCGACTATGCTAGGGAGACCGCGATGAAAGGAACACGACGTGTCTCAAATGTCTACGCAAGTACGCGTATAACAAAGCGAACGGGAAACCGATACTGAGCAAACACGATTTGATATTTTACAATATATATACTCTTGACAGACCTCGCATATATTTTATTTGTAAGTCGTCTTCTTCGAAGAGGTGTAGACGGTTCGATATTTGCGACGATCATCCTCGCTATTACATCATTCGTCTCGGAAGTAGCCAAACTCTCGTTTTTCCGCCTCGTCATTGCACTTAATGCCAAGATCTTCGAGGCACAACGATTGAGATCAGTGGTCGAATGATTTTTACATGACCGAAATAATTTATTTATTCCATCGAATATATGCTTGTATATGCATGTTTTAATAGTGATTTTTAGAGATTGATCTATGAAAAGAATGAAAACGGGAAGGTTGCACCAATCGTGCAGGTTGACTGAGAAATCCAAATGATAGAAAGAGACGATACAAACTCAGACTTTTCCTGTCTGATTTTCCTGTCATCGACTGATTATTGATATCATTGCATACCATGAAAGCCGATAAACTGCCATCGTTATGACACAAATTAAGACTCGAGGGTGAGGTGACGATATGCTTGAGGCCTTTCTCGGCTGACTTTCACGACATCGCCTAAATCATCATCTCCATATCATTCATACTACTGTTTTGCGTCGATAGTTGAGAAAGCCGAAGTGCACATCTTGATCACACGCTCGAGTGCGAGTCACGCTCAAATCTCAGATCACCCCGCGTGTTCTTCGTGTAATCTCTTTTAATACATTCAATGTCATGGTAATCATGTCAATGACTAGCATTTCATTGAAATACATATAAAAAAATTATATTTAGAAATTTGCATATACTGCCATTATTTACTTGCATTTGACTTGAAGTTTTAGAATATAAAATTTCCAATTAGGCTTTTATAAAACTTTATCATGCAAACTGTATTAGATGCATCAATATTAGCGATTGTTTAACAAATTTGACAAGTTCCAGATACGAGGAAGGAAAGATCTTAATTCGTATACAAGACTATGGGCGACTAAAAACTCGATGTAACACACTGCCTCATTATTTATTACGCTACGACAAAAAATGGTTCAATTAAATATCCATATCAATCTTCCTATTACTAAGTAATTATGTTTCTAGGACAGTGTGTGTGTGTTACGTCATTGCGGAGCTTCGTGATTTTTCGATAGATTTACCAATTACGACTCTGGCGAAAATCGAGAAGAGAATCCCGGAATATTGCTTTTACGATTGTAACTCACAACTACTTTACCGGATACTCTTTTCAAAGCGTTAAGATTACGAATGAGACGATCGAACAAAATCCATCGAACATAGGACTATTAACAAAACCTCGTATTCATTATCAATATTATTGTTTGTGTAACTCATTGGCTATACTATCTCTAATACATCAATATAATTGTAGAGGAGACATAAGAACTTTATCGATACTTTCTCACGCTAACTTTTAAAGATAGTGTCCCTGCTGGAAGAATGGAAATCAAATATTAACAAATTTTTTAAGTCAAAATATTTAAAAATATTTATAAATTTATTAAATTGATTTTATTAATTTACAAGAACAGTAATAGCAATATCAATTTTCAAATTTAGAGGAATATTATTAACTAAAAATATATTAATGTATTATATTTGATTTATAGAAAATTTGATTTTTTGCTCTTTCTAATTTTGATTTTAACAATTCAAAACCAATATATTTCTATTAAATTCGAGAACTCTGTTGAATTGATGGATAAAAATATTAAACTTTATTCCTACAGTTTTTTAATTCTTTTTATATTAATCTTTTATGTTGGAAATTTACCTATTTATATTAATTTAATGTTCTAAGCATTTTAATACACTAAATTCATAATTTTAAATGTGTTTTCCTTTATCCGTAATTTAAAATATTTCTAAATTTAGCATTCAGTTAATGCTTGATCTCCATTTTTAAACAACTGTTCCTACAAGCCCGCTCCATCATATATTTTCTCTTGTGTTTTTTTTTTTATATTTTCAGCAAATTGCTTTACATTTCCCTGAAAATAGATTATTCATTCATAATCATTGTCTTTCGATGTTATCACAAATATCAATGTGTGTACGGTAGATTGTAAAAACGCTAACGATTTGGTTTGGTTTGTTCTAATTTACTATTTAAACACATCGATTACGCGATCGATGATATCTTATATATGTTTCTTAGATAATACGAATCCTGAAAGACATGCACTGTGTACAGAATGAATTAATAAATTTTGTTCTCTCTGAATTTTGACTGCATTAGTAGAGCAAAATAAATGAATTTTGCAACTAGAATTGCAATGTGCGTTTTCATTTCCGTCTCCCATGTAATACGTCTACATTATGTACGTGTGCGAATTTAAAACTTAAGGATTTATATGTGTGATTTTGAGAACATATGAACTGTACACATATGCTTATTGTTAGTTGATTGTACGACAATTTTCAATTGAATAATTTGCCAATTGGATAGTCTGTTATTCGTTACATTCATATAATTTCGGGTAAAATTCTTAATCGAGATGCCAAATTTAAGAATAATAAATTATCAATCTGAGATACGTCTATATATACATAAAGTACAGTTTACGTGATAATATATATGTATAGTTCCTAAGCCATTATGAAGACTGTCCTCTAATTATCATAAGCTTATCATAACATTTGCATTCTGCGTTTATAATGTAGCAATACTGTTAGACGAATTAACGAATTAAGACGGTTGGATGTTAATCTATTAATCTAAATATTTTGGTTCGATATTTGAATCGCATTTTCGTAATCGAACGCATTGAAAAGCGTTATTTTTGACAAACCAAACAATCTCGTTTGATTTATTGCTATGGAATTGTGAACATTTATTTTACACAGAACTTATATATGATATTCATGTTCCAGTCGCCAATGAAATACAGGATGCCTCATCATCGACGCATTTAATTAGTAATTCTTTGACGAAATAATCATACATAATTAAGGGCGATGAAACACATTACTTGCTATAAATTTTCAGTCTCTAAATCAAATATCGTGTTACTAATCCTAAAGTTACAAATCTATTAAAATGTATTTAGAAATTGAAAGAAGAGAAAGAATTGCTACATACTTTCAATCCTAAAGCTTAATTCGCTGAAAATTACATTTTTACTGCTTGTAATTCGACATTATTGCTAAGAAAGTTGTGAATTTGATGAAAAAATTTTAAATGATGATGCAGTGAGTCATCCTGATTACAGATTCAAGGAATGCCTATAGGAATGGAGAAGCTGGCTGGTATAGTTTCAAGGAGAAGAGCAGACATAAGAGATTAGAAACAATACTTGCTACAAGTAGTTAAACATAAGTTGAGCGCCATTAGTCGACTTATATCTTTGATTTTTTAACTCGTCCATTTAACTATCGTCCCCCGTTAGTTTGTAATATTAGATTAACTCATTAGATGTAACTCACCGCGATACGACATAGTAATAGTTATAGCAGCGTAATTTGCAAGCTATTACGTTAATCTATACTTTTATTATTCATTAATTTTAACAGCTGATTGATACATGCAAGATGTTTGTATGCATTTACTGGTAAATTTCATTGAATCGATGATAATGTGTAATAATATACGTACGATGTTGTCGGTGTATATCTTTTAACCAACATGATTTTATTTTTAAATAGCAGGTGCTTCACTGGATTACTGTAATGTTGTTAAAACTTTATTGTATTTAATTGAAATCACATATACTCTTGATTTGAATAATGCTTTTTGTTGTTGTTGGGATGCCAATTTTAAAACTATTTAAGTTTTGCATTGTAACTGTAAGAACAAAATGTATTGGATATTTGGTACTGAAAATACACAATTTTAAAGTGTGAGATACTCTCGCATTTCTTTCCATAGTTGTATAATTAGATTAAGATTTGAGATATATTTTTAAAACATAAAAGATTGTGTGTACTCTATATATTATTATGTATGATTTATTTTTTATTTGTTTTTAGAACAATTGATATAAACGCCGATGAGATAATATTAAAACCTGATTTTACGGAAATTTAATTTGAAAAACCCGCCGTTGGTGGCTTTCAGTGATTGATCCGCTTTTTCAAAAATTATGATATAGGTGTCGCTTTTTGGCGCCATTTAATGATACCGGAATGCAGACGCGGCTTGCACGCAACAATTGAGAACTCCCAAAATGTAATGCGCAGAGCTATTCTGCGCCGAATCTTCTGCATGTACATGCTGCGCAAAGTGGCTCTGCGCATCACATGATGCGGGTTCTCAATTGTTGCGTTTTGATATCATCGGCGCCATTATAGTCTGTTATTCTGTCGGTCGGAACGCGGAGCGTAAATAGCTCATGATTTATCACAACTTTTATTTGTCCTCAGTGCGTGTCAAGTACAAATTTTGGCCCAGAATGTCGATAAGATGGCGGGACGATTCCTGGAACATATTTATTCCGGATCTTCATGATTAACAGCGTTTCGACGATCACGACGCTGTACTGTGCAACTGGTGTTATACCGCGTTGTGAAAATATATCGCAGTGAGTACAAATTTCAATGTTGTTGCTACGCGGAAATGATCCTTACGTCCATTTATGAGGATCAAAACCAAAACATTTGTCACTCGCCTCGCTCAATCTGAATGCGTGGACAATATTGTGACTGCCAAGGCGATCGTCGTTCGTTTATCTCATTCTCAATGTATATACAGTGCAAAATTGACAAAATATGTAAGATAATAACGAACAATTACAATTATATGCATGAACATGTTATAGGATCAAATATTTTTCGTATATTATAACGTGATTTGCGATTTGAATCCGTAAAAAGTAAAAGTGAAGTGCGCGGATATATTCTCATAGCGAGTGGTTTTTGATATTCATCAAATGTCTTCGATGGAGCTTCAACGTTCAAGACGAAATTTACAGCAGGAGGGCATAAAACTATAAACAGCTATAAATACTTTAGCTGGTGAGTACAATTCTTTGCTCATTATTGAAATATATGCATAATTTTATGATAACACGTCAGAATAACACATCAGAATTACAATTATATGCATTGTTGTGTATTTAGCTACTTCGATTATATATTTCATAGTAATTTATTAGTTTGATCATTTCTGACTTGCTTATTTAGCAAGCACTTTTCTATTTGGCTCTTTCTCATTCTAAAGGCTGAATGTATATTCTTTTCATGTTAAGTGCAAATAAAACGAACATATCTAACTACACTATGACGTGATTGGTTCACTTCGACGACTTGGGTTTCAAATAGATGTTAGTTGCAGAATGCAGCGTACACGTCGCGGAGTTGCATTCTAATCGTTCCGTATTTTTCGCGATTATTATTACTCAAACGTGAAAAGTCGAAAAATTATTATGAATTTCTCTCATAAAGTATTAAACGTTCGTGATGATGTGTTAAATGTGCGCATATTATGCTCCGATATCACGATGTCGGCATCGGTGACTCACGTATGCAATCGGAGTCGGTTGAGATTTTTTTGTATATCTTAAGACATTTTTCTTGCCAAAATTCAGCGAAAGTGCAATTGACGCTCAATAGTGAGGTATGTTTTAATCAATAGATTAATATAATTTATTACATTCATATTTCAAATATGTGTCTCTCTAAATGCATAGTCGTTGTGATGCTATTGAAGAGCGACTACGTTAAAGCTCTCTAATATTTCTAAGACAATTGAACCCATTTAATAGTCATAAATTTTTGCTTTGAATTTCAAATATTTGATAGCATTTCTAGCATTGATAGCAATCTGGCTAGCTTGTTGAAAGCAATTAACACAAATTAGAAGTAGCTTTATTGTAATATGTATCAATTTCATGATATATTGATGAAAAATTTCTTGAACATATATTTAATGTGTTATTAACAAAAAGAAGTCTGATGTCTCGGCCATTTTAGGTGTTCTTCTTGAGACGTGAATTTTGGGTCAATATCGCCGCCTATATTAGTTTTAACTGCATACAACCGCGTCTAGTTTTACACACTGTCGGTAAATTATCATTTGATGCATAATCGTACTGTATTCACAAGTTGTGAGCCAGAAGTATCTGTGTATCCATCGAGTTGAATCGTGCTTCTAGATATCTCGAAAAGGTGTCGCTAATAGAGAATGTTCGATTTTTCATTAATTACATGTAATTTTTTGACGCAGTTTTAATGATTTTTATTTATTTTTGTTTAAAATACTAATAATATTTACGAATGATATATGTTAGCTAAACACGTTTAGTGACCTTCTTTCTTATTTTATAGAAATAATATTTTAATGCAAGCTCATCTCAGATGATCTTGATTACTACAGCATATAATATCTTGAAAAGCAAATTTTGTTGAATACATATTCTGCTGAATTTGTAAGATTACAAGAAACATTGAAATAACCTAAGAAATAATATGCATATATTCAATATACATGTTTCGATTAGAATTATACAATTTACAAATGTATGCGAAAACGAATTAATTCGTATTCAGCAGTCGGGTTTTATTTATTCCAATTTTTGCAAGTAAAAAAAAACTAGAATTTTTCTCGTTAATTTATACGGAATCTTAAATTTTTTTATAACACCCCCCCCCCCCCCCCCCCTCTCTCTCTCTCTCTCTCTCTCTCTCTCTCTCTCTCTCTCTCTCTCTCTCTCTCGATAAGTCTCAAACTCGTGCGAAATAGTTATCCCGGCGCGAATCAAATCTCCCGTTGATTGCAAAAAGACGCCGGCCGGATGAGACTTAATCGCAGCGTGATAAAACACAAGTATCGCCGGCGAATAGAAGCGTACTGTAATAGCGCCACGCATTTACAGTTACTTCCATAGGCCTCGAAGTATTCTTACTTCTCGGCGGCGACGCAACGGCGTTCTCTCTCGCATACAAAACAGTCGATCAGAAAACCGAATCCCCATTCACAATTATTGGAGGTTGCTTCCACCTCCCGCTCACTCCATCCTATACTGTCACTACGTCTCTCCCATCTCTTTCTCTCTCTCTCTCTCTCTCTCTCTCTCTCTCTCTCTCTCTCTCTCTCTCTCTCTCGCTCTCTCTTTCTCTTTCGATCCTCCTTTAACCTCACAATTTCCCTCAGTCTCTGTTCCCTCGCTCCTCACTCCCCACCCACTCCTCACCGCCTTCCCTTCGCTTCTCCCTCCGCCTCCCTCTCATCACAGTTCTATCTTACTCTCTCTGTCTTTCTCTCTCTTTTTCTCTTCTCCGTCGCCGCTCTTAACCTGCTCTACGTCCCCCTTCCCCCTTTCTCTCATCCTCTCACCTTGTGATCCTGTCACCCTCCCGCTTTCCCCCGCTTGTCTTCTTGCTCGCCCCTCTTTCCGCTCTTTCCTCTCATCCTTCTCTTTCTCTTTTCTCCTGGCTCTCTTTCTCTCTTCTTCTCATTTGCTCTTCCACTTTTATATTCTCTATCCTTATTCTCAATTACGCGGACTCATCACTTTTCCGTAACCCAAGTATTGTTTTACGTTATATTTGACATGTTGACGCGTTCTCTTACAATTAATGAAGGATTTCCAAACTCTCCATTGAAGAGATTCATATAGATCGATAATTGATTTAATCAACTTATCGCTCCAACGTGCTTGCGCTATATCGCGAAATACCTACAAATGTATACCGTTATATGAATTACAATAATTAAATAATTTGTAATATTATCGTAAAAACTTGCGTTAGAATCAAATGTCGAAGAGAAAGTACGATATAAATTGGATAGGAGAGAGAACAGAGAGCGTCTTAATACAGAAACTAATACTCTCGTACTATAAGCAAGTGCCAATAGTGATCCCAGAAATTTAATTGCTACATTAAATCATGTCTGTACGGAGAGTTGGAATGACCAACGCCATTCTGTGACTTGAAGATAAAAGCTGAAATGTTCTCTTTGTAAGATCTTACCGTTCTTTCTGCCTTTTTAAAAAACCATGATTATTCTAACTCCTGGGAGCAGGCATTTATTGAGCACTGTGCGACAACGTACAATATTTAAATATACTAAATTTTATGGTAATTTGGAACTAGAACACCAATATTATTCTCTGGCATACATCCAATGCACGGGGTGCGACACTGGTTGTCCTAACTACACGCTATAGATATTATGTATGACTTTCACACAAGGTAAAACTGGGATAGTGCATATTAGGTGTATTGGTTCCACGGCGATCATAATGATAAGCTACGTATCGAAAAGATAGGATCAGTTTCATCTCGTTGCTTCGCAAGAGCTCTTTTCGAGTTCTCTCGTTATCTTTCTTATACTCAACGATAGTCACATCGTAGCTTTTTAACCCTTTCATTTCAATCGTGATGTTGCGAGCTACGTGAAGTGTATACATTATTTTTGAGACCACAAAAATTGCTTGCGAAATTGCTTACGAACGTATAATTATTTTTAGCAAAATATATTCTTTTTCGCTGTCAACCAATGTTTGTGTGTGCCCCGCATTTCTAATCTAATTTTTTTTTTTAAAGTGTACAAATATTCAATGAATTATATCAAAAATAGTGTTTTAAAATATAATCGTAAATTATTATAACAAATTCGTCGTATATTAAATCTCTGCATAAAATCGCGAACATATATCAGTTTTTACACGCTGTTTCGATTTCACCGAGCAGCGTATTTCGGGTTTCAAGCGCGAAATCCGCGATGGACGCGTCAGGGCGGGCGTCGCGAAGGCTCGCCTTCTGGCTTCACCTGGCCGCGACTCGGAGCAAGCTCCGAGAGGACGGACCGGTTCCAAAGGATGCTCTTCCACCTTTCCGTCCTTCGAGCAGCGGCCGTGCCGTCGCCGTAAGTTGCTTCTTCGTGGTCGGTCCGTGTCTTCCCCCCCCCCTCTTCTCGTACCACGGCTCGCGTAGTCGCCGCCGCTTCTTCGGCATCTTCTTCGTCTTCGTTGTGCTTCCTCCTCCCGCCGCGCTTTGCCTATCTCGGCCCTCTCCGTCTCCTGGTCCCCGGAGTTTCCTGTACGCGGCCATGCACGCGCGAAGGCACGCGGTATATCCACCCCGCCCGCCCTGCCTCATCCCCTTTCGCGCCTCCGAGATCCTTCTCTTGATAATTTATTTTTGATAAACGACGCGCCTCGTCATACCGCCACGCGGCATGGGAAACTCACCTCGCCACTTCGCGCGCGCCTTTTTCGCTAGCCCCAAAGAAGATCTCCGCTGTCGGACAAGAGCGCGCGTCCACGTCTCCTCGCCGCCACGGCGAAGTCTCTCCTCTTCTCCCGGACGAGAGATCGTGCTCGTGCAAGGTCGGGACCTTGCGAGCCGTAGCGAGGCGTAGCGAGCCATGGCCGTGTATACTGATTATCGCGTCAAGGCGGATATCGGCTTTTCACTCGCAAAACGTTTCGGCCGAGACCGATACTCAAGTATTTAAACGCGGTTATTTAAATATTACAACTAACTACACACGCTGTGCGTTTTCATATACGAACTACGCCAAAACCTCTTCATTTTAATGTCTCTTTTTTTAAATAAATTTGTCGCGATTAAAACTCTGCTGAGAAAACTATAGGAAATTATCATATACATATCGATAATTTTATTTTCACGTTTACGCTGAAAATTTTGTTTCCAATTACACAACATTTGATTTATGTTTTATCAGTGAGGTAAAGAACGTAAATTATTTATTATGCTGCGATCAAAATTTAATAAGTAAACGATTTAATGATTGATAAATGCTTATTTATTTATGATTCTGATCATACTGGAGTGAATTATAATATTTTTAAATTTATTTTCGTAAATATCTTCCAGCTTTATTGAGATTTTCTTTCACATAATACCGCTACAGATCTCATTCTTGCATTTTATTGTACCTTGGTGCCTTTTTTCGCTGTATTATATTTCGTTTCCGTGGCGTTCCGCAACCGGGGCGAATATTCGCGTGACCGGATGCGCAAAATCGTGCGGGCCCAATATAGAAGCACAAATCACGAAAAAGATACGGCGAAAGTTTGAAATTTATTCATATTGGATAGACGGAATCAGAATTAAAATGTAAGAAGAGAATCTTTTAATTAAAAACATGACTTTTTTAAAGAAATGCTACTAGAATTTTTTAATAAGAGTTATCTCGAAACGTTACTCTGACATTCATGTCATTATTGTAACAATATTGTTTTAAAAATGCAATTTTAATATTTGATTTTTTCGTCGACAAGTGATGCGTATCGGTATCTCTTATCGTTGGCAGGACTCATACGTAATAAATCGGTGCGCCGCTAGGATGAGGCATTGATTGAAATTTAATATGACGAAAAAGGCACTCGAGAAGACGTTTTAATATCACGTGCCTGTCGAAAACAGTCCGGTCCTACTCTTGGTGGCCACACGATTAATAATTTATCACCTGTCAACTCCTGGTCGAGGTTGATGAGTGCACTGCCAAATTAGTATATATCTATATACGTTTAATTTAATTTGGAAAAGCAAGAAAAATCATCTCTATTATTATTATTATTATACCTTGCCGGTTATCTAGCGAAATGTAAGCTTCACGTAGAAGGATCTCATGTGGACGAATCGCGTCGATTTGTCTGTCACTCCTGGCGATCCTTTAACTTCTTTAACTCGCGAATGTCGCGCCATGAATACTGCGCTCAAATGAAAAATTGCCTTTCCACGCAAAAAACTATACGGTATATTGTCTTACAATCTCATTTTTTATCTTTTATTTCTATGTAATATAAAAAATATATAAATGCATGTATGAGATTGTAATTATTTCATCACTTTCATTACATATATTTTCAATTATAACGAGTAGGAAAAGCGTGAGAAATGTCTTGCATTTCTTAAACTCTGAACTACATTTGCTATTTTACTCTTGTGCTTTCTCTCAACTCTTGAAAGATTGGTAACAGAAACGATTTCGAAAAATTTCTAGATTTTATTTTTTCGTGATTATCAGTGTCTTTTTAACTTATTATTAATTTCTTCACGGACTAGAATTATATCTCTTGTAAAATTTATATCTCGATATTTATATTTAAAATACTTGGAAGAAAAAATACAAGTTATAATCATATATATTACAGTAGTATCTATTTTAATAATATACTAAATTAATTAAAATTAAATAAGTTTGTCAAATTTGAGATTAGTAGTTTTCCTTTGCAATTTACAAAATTTTTCGCATACTTAATACACAAATACAATTCAATGTTGAGTTTTTATTAAATATTCGATTTATGTAACCTTTCTTAGCGCTTCAAAATGCACTATCATGCATTACTGTAAATGGCGCATTAACGTGAAAGAGGAATGAATCCCGTAAGAATATGTGTCCAGGGCGGTGAGCGGATAGCGGATAACGCGTGATTCACTCTATGACTCAAGCTCTAGTCGCTTCGGTTGCTCTAGTCGCGCTGGAGAAGGCGCGCCCGGATCATGGTATAACGTTTTCCAATCCGAGTCAGCGACTTCTCCGCAGTTAATGTCGTGGAAGAAAAGAATCAAGCGGGTGTGCTCGCGAATGTTACGTCACCAATATTGACGTTTCTTTCGCAACAAGCAGAAAACTTAATTTTACCGCTTTTAATAGATGGAAACGCCACTTCAATATACGAAAATTTATTTATATGTTTGTTTGCATATCTCATTCGACCAGGGAAAAATCGATTTCATATAAAATTAAAGACATGTTACTGAGAATGATGAAAATCAGCCGTCAGATGATTTGTTGCATATATATATATGTGAAAATTATATGAGAATATATTTTAAATTTATATTTATAAAAATAAATATATAAACTCTGTAACTTTTTGTCGACATATTGGCAAATTGATATCTAGTTCATAAAATTGTAAAAGTAACGAAATTTTTAGACGATCAAACAGAACGGAACATTATAGCTTTTATCTCCGCTGATTTTTATAATGATCGCGAACGCGCATTGAGTGAATAACAAACGAAATCCATAACACATGCGCCAGCACGGTTATTGTGTTGGGCGGAATTTCGTCGTTTACATTCCAAACATCGTTACTAATTTATCTGCAGGTCGAAAATTATGCAAAATAATAAACCGTCCGTTGTAAACCGTTGTGAGAGGGACACATATTGTAAAAACGTACCTATGAATACAAATCCGATTCCGTTGCCAGTTATGATAGATACGCGTATAAAATTGTCTTTCAAACGATCGCGGAGATTATTTTCGCTTTTCGCGTCTCCACTCGTCGGACAAACTTGACGCTTGAATTTGCTGTAAAGAAAGAAAGGCGAGAGATCAAAATAAAAAGATCATCCCTCTAATTCCTTATGAGGGACACAAAAGTCGGTGTAACCGGAACCGGGAGGATTAATAAATGGGAATTCAAAAACTTGCGAGCCAATCCGTGATTTCGAAGATTAGGAATTCAATTCCGCCGAGTGAATTCCCGCTAATTCCTCTTAATCCACCTGTTCTCTGGGGTTTGAGCGATTATAAATTAAAAAAAAAAGGGGGGGAGGAAACGGGAAAAGGATAACGGCGTGAAAAAGAATCGGAGAAAAAAAGAGGAGGAGAAGGGTGCCGGCAGGGACGAAAGAAAAGAGACAGTGAGTGAGTAGGGAAAGCGGGAACGAGAGAGAAAGAGAGACGGAGCATGGATACGCATTGGAGAACGGCCGTTAGCTCGCTAGGCTTGGCGGCGGCGTCGTTGTCGTCGTCGTTGTCGTCGTAGTCGCTGTCGCCGTCGCCGTCGAATGTCCTCGGACGACGGCGCCATCGCCGACCTCGTGCGAGCGTCCCTCGCTAAAGTAGGTTAGGTCGATGAGGCCACGACGATGCTGCCGTGGTTTCTGCGCAGCGCTCTCGATTCTGTGCCCCCTCTTCCACCCTTTTGTCTCTCTCTCTTTCTCCTATCTCCCTTCCTTTCTGTTTCTCTATCTTGTTCTCTTCTTCTCTCTTACTCTTTGCTTTTTATCTCGTTCTCTCTCTCCCTCCGCTTCTCTCGCTACCAATCTTTCTCCTTGTTTCTCTATCTCGCTCTCTCTTTTTCTCTGCCACCTATTTTTCTCTATCCCCCTTCACCCTTTGCTACCACTGTCATACACTCTCTCTTTTTCTCTTTCTTTCTCTTGCTGGTCTCTCTCGCTTTCATGATTCTGCTACCGAGTTGGCGATTCCGCAAATCGTCACTGCCAGCTACCGCACGATCGATTCCGGCAGCGTTCCTGTTTTTCGAAAATCTCAAAAATTTTCTCGAGGCGCGATGAGCGATCGCGAGATTCAGTTTTACAGAATTGTTTATCTCCGTTCACGTGATAAAATTGTTGTCACTAAAAGGCAACTTTATTCATGAATGTAAATATATATGAAAGCAGAAAGAATCAGTTAAAAAAGAGAGACTAATTAATCTTTGATTCTGCAGATAAAGGATTCGCAGTTTTTCCGAATAAATTTGCATCAATTTCTATGCAATCCACCTGTTACAACGTAGGTAATATCTATATACTTGCATATGGATACTTAAGAACTTACTTAAGAGCGATTATGGAATTAGTAACTAACTACTTGGGATTACTATTAGTAACTTACTTATAAGTAACTACTACTTGGGGTTTGAGGTTTACTTCTGGATAGGCAGTACGCCGTCTATATTCTCACGGCGACGATTTGATCTACCTGACTGCAAGGGAAACGCGCGCACAATTTCTTTCTCGCGCCCGTTTCCCTCCTCTAGATAAACGCTCTTGTTCCACGCAAATATGATACATCGCGGATATGCAATAAAATGTAATGTTTTCGAGCAATATCTCATTTGTATATCAGTAAAACTGAAATATTTTACAATAACAATATTCGTAATAGCACGATAAACGCAATTACCGAGTTGTTAAGTTTTTAATAAACGGTGTTTTAATTATTGATTAATTTAAATCTAAATCGATATAAGTATTTAAATTCTAAAAATTGACAAGGTGAACAGAGAGTATATGTCTCATAAAACTTAAATTAGGAGAATTAAATTAGAGAGTGAACACACAGAATCATTATTATTTTCAATCTATGAAATGTAGCAGACAATCTGCCGAATACATACGCAGAAAAATCGATTGGATTTATTGAAATTCACGTTATTGGGAGTGTTATTAGGATATTAATGTATGCATTACGGCAAACGAATAAATACACGCACGCAACGGCTGCGCATTGCCGATGGAATTAGTCCCTTTGTACCTCAGGCAGAGAGGAATTTTGCGTGTTTCAATTAAACGGTTATGAATTTTTGAGAGCATCTGACATCGTACGATTTCTGGTTATATCTATCTTCGTTCACGTCATTCTAGATTGCAAAAACATTATTTTCTAAAATTTATTCTTAAAAATTTTTTGATGGCTTAAATATTGTTTTATGATATTTGTGAAGCTTTGTACTCACAATGTTTGACTTTACAGCTTTATTGCTGTTCTATTTGCATATGATTGGTTCTAAACTATCTCTTCTAAGAAATTTATAGAGAGACAGGTAAAAAGGGAGATCAAACTCTATATTATGAATTTTTTATCATTATTTTGACATTATTCTAATAGTGAATTTATTTATGGAAATCAAAATAAGTAGTACATTTTTATTTTTTTTTTTAATTTATTTATATAGCATGAATATGAATATTGTATTAATTATATGTATGACATTAGTGATTTATATTATACTCTATTAATATTAATCTTAATATTATAATAGCAATATTAATTAATAAATTGTCATCAATGTGCTAATAGTAATATTTATTAGTAGTAATATTTATATATTCATATTTCATAAATAAATGAAAATGGATCAAGTGTTTTAACGCCTACTAGTTATCATATTTTATTTCACTTGGATATACCAATTTCGTGAATAAAACCGGTTTTTAAAATTATTTGATTCATATCAATAAACGTGGAGGGAATTGTTCTATTTTTTTCGCTCTTTTCATTTTATGACCAGAAATCACTCGCTACTACAAAAACTCATGTATCGAAAAATGAATTGTTTATGTCAACTATTTATTTTTTACACAAGAAATTACAATTATGTTTGGCGAAAACATAAGTAAAGTGTTTGAAGTGAAAAAGGAAAACAAATGAATTTTCGACGACGTGACTGCTTTGGAGCTGTAGAAGGTTAAATGCTGAAGACACAAGAGAATGACATATCTAGTGGCGACGCGCGCGAATGCCGTTACGTTTCCTACCTATAATATACTAGCAGAGAAAAATTTCACGCATGGAAAAACCGTTGTTTGAAAATCAAGTATTTTATGTCAATTACAATTAGTAATTATCTTGTAAAATATTTTCTATATCAAATTTTGATTAGCTGCACGTTGAAGATTGAAATTATGTGTCATGCTAACAAAAATACTTTTCCATTTAGTAAATGGCTTGCTTGGACGGAATAGAATGATTGATTTCCGCAGACGGAACCTAATGATTGTTCGTCTCACTTTAAAAAGAATATAATCGAACAAACAAAACAAAACGGTGTTCGAAGAAATGTGCCTTTTTTGCTCCACACAGTGTGTAAATTAAAAAAATTGACAAGTACTTCTAAATAAAATCATTCTATTTGATACATCCAAAATTTTCATATTTTCTCGTAAAAAGTTAACTGCACACTACAACCTTTTTCCAATTTCTGCTTTACTTCATATTTTTATCTTCTCTAAGACAGACAAGATCGATTAACTTTCGGAAAAATCGGACGCTAACGCGCGATATCAGCGATGAAGCGTTTATCGTGGGGGGCGATCGAATTGCGCGAGGTGACGCGAGAACGACGGAAAACATTCGACTTGCTCTATACGCGCGGAATTGCGCGGCGAGAGAGCAGATGGACGTATCGATCCATCGACACGGAACTCGAAGCCCACGCCGGCTTGAACGTTATACAGCGCGGGCTAACAAATAATACAATTACGCTATGACGAATATTCACGAGTCGGCTTGTAATATATGTATAAAGTGGATAAAAAAGCATTATACCCATGCGACGCGTTGTTTTATGGACATGTAACGATAAATAAGAAAGAAATTGCAAAATACTACTGCGAATTTAGCGAAACGCACGACACACGTGCGTTTGTTCGCTGCCGAATCGCGCGCGAAACATCCTTCAATTTATACAATCTGTATCATATATGTTTTTCATCTCCGACTCTTCCTCTCTCTCTTTCTTGTGCTTCTCTTTCTGGCCTTCCGTGCGCCCTTACTTGTACCTGTACTAATTGCATCTTGGGTGAACGTACATATATATTTAGTTGTCCCGAGTTTCCCACGTTATCCTTCGGTACAGATTCTTGGAATAATTTAATGTAGGTTTTGTCCGTAACAAAATTATTACTACTAAATGCAAACTAATAATTTTTCATTTTAAAACTTTGAAATTTTTATTATTTAAATTTACGATATTTAACGAACGCAAAAGTAGCTGTTATAAATTATTACTTTGTACCTAATATATCATCTTGATTACGATATAAATATTATCAGTAAAATAAATGTTATGATAACTTTTAATAAATTTATATACATTGGAAGTATGATAAATATTGAAACAAAATTGTAGACTTGAAGAACAGTCGAAATTCGATATTTTTAGCCAAGGAATTTCATTAGACTGACGCAGTAAGCTCTCCTCGTCGGTAACATCCGACTACACGCGCTCGCCGTTATTCTTTCGGCGAACAACCGGCGAACTTTTGAACGGACCGCTCGAGGATCGAGCGGCCGCTGATTTCGGCCGGCGATCGCCGTGGTCTAACACGTGAAATAGACTCACGAATTGTCCGGCCATCGTGCCGACCGGATGTCGACGTATATCGATCCATCGAACTGGACCCGCGAGCTACCGTGTCGCGCGGACCGTCAGACGTAACGGACAGGATAGTAAAAGCCCTCTGGTTCCAGTTGGTACGACGGGTCCGTTCGTACATCCGTTCGTACGTCCATCCGCTCGTACGTCCGTCAGCCCGTCGGATAATACCAGAGTTCACCTAAATATAACTCAGAAGCGGAGAAACGGAGGGAAACGTGCGCGCCCGCGCGAACGCGCGCGCGCGCGTAAGCTAGTGCGAGAAAGCATGAGAGGAGAAACGGGTGGGAGACGTGGTGGGGAAGGAGAGAGAGACAGAGAGAAAGAGAGAGTATGAGACGGGAGGATGGGCGAGACGAGGAACTCCGGACTCACCGCTATGCCGTCCAGGTTGCACGGCCAGTTGCAGCTGCATGGACATCACCATGGCCATGTATTATTTTGTAGCATGCTTAATATATACGCCCGGAGAAGGGATCGGGCCGAATTTCGACCGCGGAACGACGAATTCGACTTTCCGTAATTGAGTACATAATATATATATGTATATATATATATACACGTATGCATACATATGTACATGTACCGCACCGCTGATGAACTCCAACTCGATCGATCGCCGCGTTAAAATCTTGACAAGGCATGCTAATGTCTCCCGTGTATATAGCGCAAGTCGAATCCCCGATCGATGCGGACGAGCAAAAATGGAAACGGATCAGCCACTATTAACTGTCATTCTGCATTTCCCGAATTATTATTCTTATATATTTGTCCCTAAAATGTTATAAATTTTTCCAAATCATGCGCTTTAAAAGTACAGACATTACCAGAAATAATTATTGTTCAAAAAATTCATTGGAAGAAAGAACATCGAATGATTAGGAGTTAATGATTCCATACGATTAAATCAAACAATGTGATTTATCTCTTAAATATTTAGAATTTAAATTTCGCTGAGTTTAATTACATTAGTTAGATTTATAAATAAAAATAAAAAATAAAACATTTATCACTAAGATCATGTAAATAATTAGGCGATAATCTATCGCATTGCTTTTGCAATCGCCAGTATTTGATCCCTAGTAATTATGACCGATACATAAGGGAATTTGAATTTCCTCATTAGCGCTAATCCGTAAGTTTGGGAAAATCGATTATCTATACTTATTCGCTGGAATTCTGATTCCATCGTTCGCAAACAAAACAAACGAAATATTTCATAGAAACTATGA
Source organism: Linepithema humile (assembly GCF_040581485.1). Classification (NCBI taxonomy): domain Eukaryota; kingdom Metazoa; phylum Arthropoda; class Insecta; order Hymenoptera; family Formicidae; genus Linepithema; species Linepithema humile. Next base: position 24,438,219 of record NC_090130.1, read on the forward strand.
TTGCTACATGAAATGCGAACATTTTCTTACTTTGCTCTCACTTTCCCAACTAATGAATTGGTTTCTCTTTCTCTCCCTGACATATGTGAAAGTCCTAACTTAATTAAAAATAAATTAACAAATAAATTAGTACACATATTAAGAAAAAAAGAACTTTGTCAATTTTTATCGTCACATTTTTTAGAGATATAACAAAACTGCTTACATAGTCAAATATTAAATAATATGTTGTAAAATGCTTACAATTAGCTAATAATTATATTTTAAATAACGATAGACTACTGTTATCTATGTTACAATTAAAAATAATAACGATTAATATAATATTGAGCAACGATAGAACTATTACTAATTAAGCGATTTTTTACTTGATTTCCGCGTTAAAAAATTTCACAAGTTTCCATAGCTTTCCAAACTATTCCCTAACTGTTTTCGGTTTTCTTGATTTTTGGTCTCCACGTTCTTCTTCTAGAAATACTGAAAAACGGTGTACGATGAATCGCGTTTAATTTCTTGTCCTCGATGTTCTTTCTCGTCACGTTGGTGGTGATTCGTTCGCCAATCGTCCACGTTTATTAATTGTCCGCGAAATATTTTACAGCGACATTTAAAAAGAAAGGATCTTGGCTGTAAAACAAAGTATAATACGATCGAAGTATTTGTCACTTTGTAGTATAATGCCGAGTGAGTCGGATTTGAAATTAAATATTCGCGCATACTGACAATGAGTTACTTCCATTTACTCGGATTAGTTTTACTAACTTTTCTGGTCGTCTCGAAACAGTTACGTTCATAGCCTATGACTTTCTCTGAGAAACGAGTCTCCGAGTTCAATCCGATTTACCCTCCAATTCCATTTCACCCGCCGTTATTATGGCGCTATGCAGGGACGAAAATGCTTGCATGTTTATTTTTGAAATACCTTTAACAACGAGAAACGCGATCAAATTCGATGTGATAAATTCCACAGTGCTGCGCGCTGCAATCGTTGTCGGTAAATAACATACAAAAACGAACGGGCGTATCGTTTTTCTGTGAAAAACGATGCAACATTGAAACCGAACTTGACTTCAAGTATCACGAATCAAATTCTCTCTTTTTTTTTTTTGTACAGTCGATCATAATTATCGAAGAAAGTTTTCACTATCCAGAAGAAAATTTATTTAATTCTGCCGCTTTCATGCGCGCATGCATTCGTGCATAAAAATATAACACCCTCGAGTTTGCAATTTCATATTTATATTGCCATTAGCAATATTTATTAAAATTTTAGAATTTTGCAAGACCTTCCATCGCGCGAGAAGTACTCTCTTTCGATAATTAAGAGTTTTGATTCACATAAAAATTGCGCATAGCTTAACAGCATTAATGATGTCATATGCTAAAATTTTCTCTTCACCAACGCAATCTGAACTACCCTCGAAAATATCGAACCGGCAGAGCAAAACAAATATGAATAGGCATACAATTTTAGAATGCCCGTTTTATTTCACTCCTTGGTTACTCACACTCTAAAATTGCGCGATCTGAAAATTAGATCTTAAACTTTATTATACACGTATATTTTTAAAAAATAGAATTAAAATTAAAAAGTTAAGATTCAGAAGATTAAATACTTTTTTCTCTGTCTCTGAAAAATTAAAATCTGTGATTTCAGATTCCCCAAAGAATCTTTCACCATAAAAGACGTTGAATCCGCGGGACATTCTCTGCAAAGGAGGACATAGACAGAGCACCGAGTAACTTGCGGAAAAATCTACCAGGTACTCGTTAGATTCATTTTCCACGAGACTCGTGTTCGTGCAAAGCGCAAGACGCGGACAGAGAACGCAGTATCTCTCGCGGAGCGTCCTTACGTCCCATTCGGAAATAATGCAGCGCCTCTCGTTAAATTACCCGCCCGCTCGTTTCGCGTCGTCCGCGCGTAATGCGTCACCCCTTTCCCTCCAACCCTCCCGCCCGCCGCTCTTCCCTCCCCCGACGTAATGTACATAAATACATTTAATCTCGCTCTCCTGCTGCCCTCCTGATATTTTTCGAGAGATCGATCGAGCCGCGCGGTCCCACATTTTCCCTGCTAATTCCGAGATCTCGTTTGTGAATTTCGGTCGACGTTGGCGCGTTCCAAAATTGGTATTGGCGATCCCTGGCAGCGCTGAGTTTCTGGCTCGAGCGCCGGGGGTATGGCAGAAGCGCGCGGCTATAATAAAGGCGCACCATCCCTCCACCCCTCTGCTTCCCGCGCCACGCCGCATCTACCCGCGTCTCGCCCCGCTTCGCTTCGCCTTCGTCGTCGTGCTGTTGCCGCGCGCGCTCGCTCGCTCGTTCGCCCGCTCGCTCGCACGGTCCCGCTTCGCCGGGTGGCGGCGTATACCCTCCTCCGACTGCCGCTCTCGCTCGGAATCGGAAAGGGGAGACCGCCGGTGGTGCGCGCAGGCGCGAGGGTCGAACGGAAAAAAATCGGCCGGGCTGACGACGGGGGATGGTCGTCGTATCGATCGCGCTAACATCGGGGACCGAGAGCGCCGGAGTACGGGTATCTACGGGTATAACCGTGATGCAGCCACGGTGACGGCTATACCCCGACTCGACCGAGAGTGAATGACGTGCCGCCGAATCCTGGAGGACTTTTAGTTCTTCCAACGTTATCACGAAAGCATGTCCGACGTACAATCTTTTTCTCGCGTGGAAAATTTCACGCGATTCTATTGTTAGATTAATTCGCAAAAACGCAGTAAGCGCAATACGATACGACGTTGAATTCTTCAGATGATCGGAATTTATCGCGCTCGCATTGGGCGAGCGCGTATCATTAGCGAACTGCGAGCGCTCGAGAGCACTCCCGTCCAGCTGAACTTTACTCCCCGTTCGCATCTTGCGCGAAAGGCACAAGGTAGCACGCGTTGCCGGTCCCGGAAAAAGTCTCATCCGTTTATACGTTCTACAAAACGCGCAACAAAAGTCAGCACCGACATCGCACGAGCGCGTCCGAGGTTGCTCGAAGTTACGGCGATGGAAAGCAAGAAGGGACACGGCGATAGAGAGAGAAAGGGAGAGATAAAGAGAGACCGAGCGAGCGAGCGAGTGAGCGAAGAGATGTAGAATGTAGCTAAGAGGGGTCGACGGGGAGGGAAAACGCGTTCGACGCACGATGGATGCAACGGACTAAAAATCTCGGATATTTTCGGCCGCGCTCGGCCGCCATCGGATGTAAAATTTATACAAAAATACAAACGCGCGACGAGTATTAGCCAGCGTTATGTATATTAACCGAGAGAGCCAGTCGCGATAAATTCTCGACTTTGTTCGATGTTGACTGGCGTTACGTCCGTACGAATGCAGTACCGTAAATAATAAAAAAAGCTGCGATATTAATCGTAACAAGGCCGGATAATTATTCAGAATCCCAGCAACGCGGAGAACCGTGCTGAAATAGCACTCGTACTGCTAAATAAGAAGCGAATATTAGAACAAATAGATATCGGTCAGTTTGATCGATCTACAAACCGAGAAGCAGAATCGACTTTAAACTCGAAGTGGCTCCCAGGTTCGGTTATAATGTAAAAAGGCACTTGTCACTAATGAGAAATATCGATTTTGCAGCTATTAATTTATGATTAATAATAATTCAGCAAATAAAGTCAAAATTGAAATCCGTCCAGCAGAACATTTATTTTAAAGATGAAAAACTTTTGGTTTCTCATCATAGTTACATGAAATTATGAAATAATAAAATTATATGATTTTTTTTTTAGGATACATTGAAATAAATTAATTTCTTTAAATATCATAAATCATAGATTTATGGATTAATATATTATTCATTATAATCAACTGTTATAATCCAATATAGATTCACTGATTGTAGATTTAAATTTAGTGTTTAGTTTCAATTTGTGGATATCACATTAACAATAAATATATTTAAAACACATATTTAAAATTCAGCGAAAAAAAGAAAACAAGCAGAAGAATTTACTATCACACCCGATATATCGCATGCTATTATTTATTTATTGTGATGCGCGCTATAGATTATAAAGTGGGACATCACAATCATAAAAGTAATTACTACTACAAGCCAATGGCTTGTATCGCTCCGTGGGAAAATAATCTAATCAAACGTTGAAGTATGAAATACATATATTAGATCTATTTTATTTTTTTTTCTATATATTTCTATCGTCATATAAATACATAAAAACTATATAAGAGTGATTGACCAATGTAACTGACAGAAAACAAATTTATAGAGAAAGCAAATCTTTTCTTTTTTTCTTTAAAGTTATTTTTAGATACACATGCGTATATTAAGAAACTAAATATCACTGAGAAGGTGCAGCTTTCTAAAAAAAATATATTAAATTATTTTTCTTGATGTGATAAAAATGTACGTAATGTTTAGATAATAGACAAAGAGAATGGATGTATTCGAATGTAAACAAAATACTAATGCCACCCCATGCCATCTAAGCTCTTTTTCTCATAATTCCTTTTATTAACAAAGCTTGATGAGTAGGTAAAAACAATTAATGTACCAAATATTTCTCCCAAAGATATTTTGCTTCTTTATTGGCTTATCTTGAAGGTTTTTCCTGTGTTTTCTAAGTTGCTGCGTGTGCTATGTCATTAGCTTTGCGAATTAATGCTTTCGCTATCCTCTGCTTGCAAATTGAAAACATCTGTAAGGATAACAACGATGAAAAGCTTTTACATTTTCCTATGTGAAAAGATTAGAGAAATAGTTCCAGATATTTTAAATTTATAAATAACGCCTGATTTCTTTAGCGTTGAAACATTTTCTTATTTCTAATAGTTTATTAGAAGTGCTACACATTTGTAGAACATATATCTTATATACTTATAGACTTGTATAGATTAAAAACAACACAAATTTTTTTAATTAATTTAAAAAGTACAATTTATGTACAATAAGAACATGCCTGGCTTTCCTTATTTTTTTTAAAGAAAGATTTGAGCTATCTTTGCTATTGCGAAAAGTATATTGTCTATATTTGATTAAATCACACTTCTTTTAAAAAGGGAACATTTGGAATAATATTCAAGTCGAAAAAATTATATAATACACTACAAATTTTACACATTTGAAAAATAATACTTTCGATGCTTGATTTACACTATTCCTCTTTACACAATTTTAAACACATAACAAGGGATGAAAATATCTACATACTAAGACGACAATGTACATCTCTATGAGAGAACATTATAATAATATAAATAATTTTCATCAATTACTTTGACACAGCGAGTAACATGAAACTTTATAAAAAAATAGCGAATACTTACTCATGTACTTATCAAGACACTCTGTGAAACCTTTTGACTATCGTATTCTGGATCCATCCATCTCTATCTATAATAAAACATACAAACTATAATATATATTAACAATGAATAATTTGATATTACAGAATTGGGCATACATACATGTCAAGCGTACCGCAACATGATCCTTCCGTTGATCGTCGAGGTGCTGGTAAGTCTCACATCGTTACTATTGTTCCGTGTCGTGTTATTTTAGATTGATAAAGCTACGCAATTTGCGATCGTACTCCGTTGCGGATGCCGCGTGGCATCGCGGCGCGTTGCCATTTTCATTAACGCGTTACGCTGCCGTCGTCGTCGCTACGAGAGACGGGCATTCGGCACACCACGAATGTGACAGCCGGACCGAACTTCGGTTAAGGTCGAGCGGATTCGGTCCTCGTCGGATTTAAATATCGGCCGGAAATAGGACCTCCGTTCATCTCGCGCAGCATCGTGGAGACAGGTAGTAGGGGTTGTCGGGGGAGGTCCTTTCGACGATACTTAAGCAGGATTGCGTTTTAGACTAGTAGAATTATAACAATAACAAAGTCGCGTATTTTTTTTGGATTTCTAATTAAGATTAATTGTATTCGGGGTTTTGGCACAATTTTCTCTACTTTCAAAGTTGTGAAAATCTTATGTTACTCTTTTACGCCATCTTTTATATACGAATTTTTTATTGGGAATTCAATTTTTCTTTTTTTATCTATTGATAAAACATAGATAAATCAATAGTTTTCGAGTTATAAAATAGTACCGTACAATAGTATTGTTTGTAAAAAATCTTTGAGCCGAGCACAACCAATAATAGCGCCTGACGGTAGTAGCAGTCCTGACGTAGACGATAAAATCAATTGAGAAAGAAGACGTGAAAGAGAATTGAAGAAAGAATATACAGGATGTCTCGGACGTTTCTGGCCACAACTTTTTTATAAATACTTTGTGAGACGTCTATTTACCAAATTTTGAGATAAATATAAAAGTACAAAATTTTTTAATGAAAGTAATAATGAACATATTTTTGATCGTGTCTCGGGAAAAGGATTTAATAATATCTCACGAATAATAGGAGATAGCTAGCAATTTGTCAAGGTCCGAAATTAATAATTGATTTATAGATTAACAATAGCATTAGGGGGAGATTATTAAAAGGAACACGTTTTCCCTCTCCGATTCCCAATATACTCTAGAAAGTGGTAAGTATTTCTCGAAAATCGTTTCATCAAAGCCTTTGCTAGCAGGAAGCATTATTTACTCGAGATTTATTTGCCACTGATGAAACCGAATGAATACCGGGAGATATGTTGCAAATAGGCGAATAATGCACAGCATATCTGGATGTATTTGCGGTACATTACACGCGTAGCATCAAATAAGTTCGTCCCGCGAATATCCCGGATATTAAGATAGCCGGTGGTACAGCGGCAGTCGCTAGAAACCGAGCGAGCGTGACTGTACAGGTTCCTCAGGTATGTACGGGGCCAGGTGGAAACGTACTTGCGAAGGTAAACGGGATCTCTTCACGCTCGACCTCGTGCCAACTTCGATTCGCGACCAACGATCGACCAATGATCGACGAGAGTCCACTCACGAATTATCACGTGTTTGCGTACGCGAGGCTATAGATTTATTCGCACACGCGACACTATTTTTACTGCGCTATGATTACATTGGAAATCTATCGCGAAGAGATTAACTGCGGTTAATCTCCTACTGTATGGGATGTTTAACGAGCACCACTCGGCAGACTCGACACTCGTTTGCAAGTACTTTAACCGATTTGGTACCAATTATTCTTTACTACGAATATCGAAATATTGATGATTTTTTTGGTAACATTTTCGGTTAGCAAAGAAATTTCATTTAAGAACGCAAAATAATTTTTTTTTTTTTTTTTTTTTTTTTTTTCCGTTTTATCCCCGGGCGTAGTTTTCAAAAAGTATATGAAATATATTAATAATATTAACGTAAATATTTCAATAAACTTCTAATATTGCTCCAAACGCTCAAGAAAATATCGGAAGAAAGCATGTTGGAAGCAAGATTTAATTTTATCGTCATTTGGGCAACGAGGGAAGTAGTAATCGTGCGTAAAGAGTTCCTTATTAGATTAGAAGCTCATTAGGCCCTTCGATACGAATACCTGCGATACGAATCTTCGGAAGCGAGTTAACGGCGGGCGTTATTAGCGCGACAAGGTGAAACCCAGGGGCAGAAATGTCTATTGATTTTTCGAAGAAAACTCGGCATCCCTTCTCTTGGATCCGCCGCCGCTAACCTACATTCGAGTTATAGCGGCGGTACGAAGTCTGATAAAACGCGTCCGATAATGAGACTCGCGGCGTATCGCGCCGACAGTGACGCGCTGTTTTTTTTTTTTCTTCCATGAAAAACGAACTCGCCGATTTTTCTCGTTTGCGTCTACATTTTTCTTGCTCGCCTCCCTCTTTCTTTTCATCGAAAAAAGAAAATTAGATCAGCATGACGATCGAGCGCGCGCTCGCGCCACCGACGCTCATGGTACCGTGTTTTCGCCGATCGTTCGTATTTCGGTGGTTCCGACGTGGCGCCCTTTAAACGTTCCCGTTTTCGGGGGTGAACACGCCAGGATACCGAGCAACGGAGAGGGCGACTCGGTCGCAACCCCCCATTCGCACTCGCGCCGAGGGGGATCGATCCGCGTTCACTCTGCGCACCTACCCCTGCGGCAAAACCCAAATCCGAACCCCGCTCGAAGAGCAGGAGCAGCGCCGGCTGAAATCACCCCGCGTTTTTAGCCGGGGCGAATTTTCGACGCGGCGCCGTGCCGCGTCGGTTACGCGTGGTGATCTATACGAGTGCTCGCCCTTTTCATTAAGTAGGAATTGAAACGCATCGGGACCGATGTTATTTCGATGAGTTCAAATAGGTATGCGTAAATGATGTTCGTCCCCCCCCGTCTGACGATGGATACATAATGATTGCATCAGTTTTAATCTTCGTTTTTCGCCTGAATTTTCGCAGTAAATGCTGCGCAAAATTGTACATTACGGCGAATAAAAGAAGAATATGTAAATACAAATCGAAGATAATAAATTACATTCCGCTACAATCTTCCTTCATTGTAGAGCAAAATTATTCCCGCTGGTGCAATCTAACTCCATCGTACGGTATTGCAATAGCGCTATTAGTAAAATGATATTACGTTCTCTTGTGAGACCATGATAAAAAAAAAAAAAAAATAGCAACGCAGCAGTAACTATAATATAGTTACATAATATGTCGAAATGCGATGTTTCAATTATTATAATTAAATCTAAAGCGTTGGAAGCGTTAAATTAAATCGATAGATTTGTTGATGCGGCAGAATTATTTTCTTTCTAGCATTGGTCAGGAAAATCAAATTAGATACTATCGACAGAATTCAGGGCAAGACGCGAGAGACATTTTGGTTCAGTTGACTTCGGGCAAACGTGTGTATACGTATGTATGTGTGTGTATTATAAATTTCTGCGCGGATAAACCGCGAGTTCCGCACACGCGCACTTCGGTCACTCGTCGAGAGTGCATCGAATGGTCCACCAACTGGCTCAAGTTCGTATATTCGAGGTGGAAAATTTACAATCGAGTTCGCGGGGAGTTAAAGATTCGCGGAAGGCTATGGTTCCGCAAGAGCGTACGATCGATACGGAAAAGTTCCTCGAAATCCTGAGTAAAGCTTCGCTCGCCTCGTGCTATTCCGCGTAATCGCGATCGTCAGATCGACCGGGTCTATTCGTCCCTGCGTAATTTCGTGCAATTCTTAAGAATGAAAGTCGTGATAGTGTAACATAAAGGACGAATGGCTTCACCGACTCTATATTCGTCGAAGAGTATATTATAAAAAATCGATGCGACATATTTTAATTTAAATTAATTCGTTGAGCTGACAATTGTTGACAATATTTGCTCTTCTCGGAAGATTTAGAGTTAACTTTTCACATAATACAAAAAATCTTCCATACTGTACAGTATCGAAACGAACGTAGCTTTGGGGGATGTTCGTCACGATCTTCGATGGGTAGGATATGCGTTCCCTCATAACTTGCCAAAAAAAAAGAGATCGATCGTGGAATATAATAATAATTCTTTCTTTGTAGTAGTTAATCGGTTTTTTTATTTACAATGTTTATACATCCGGGTCAATTTTGAAATGTTGGTGATGCAGCGGTATATATAGAGTGCCAAAATAATCCAATAAATAATTTTACCAATATAAGATCCAACAAAAGACCAAATAATACACGTATTATGTTCTTCTGTGCTACTCTCTATATATATAAGAAAATTTATATATATATAATCTTTTTAACAACAGAAATAAAATTAGAATAAAAACTGATGCAGCAGAACTGATACGATCTCTATTCTATAAAGATTATCACAGTTCGTGCACAAAAAAATTCAATATAATGTTTAACGAAAAATATAATTTGTGTAATAAAAGATTTGATTTTTTTTTTACGCATCGAGTTACACGTGGGGTCCTGCGTGAACGAGTAATTAGGTTAAAGAATATCGAAACGAACATCCAATTTCGCGTGTTCACGGGACATTCGATCGTGGGGGATGGCGTAAACGAGAGAACAAGAGAGGACCAACAGGCGTGGGTGGGAGAGAGGGCAGAAAGTTGTCGACGTTCAAATGATTTTCAGGAATCGCGAACGAATCGAGGGCTTTGCACGCTCGGCTCGCGTGCATTTTCGAAATTCCGGCCGGGGAGAGAGCCATTTTACATACGGAATTAACGTTGCGCACACGTGGCTATATATGCATCCGCCGCGTATAACTATTCCAATCCAAACGAATCGAATAGCTCGAAAGTCCATTTATCGCAGCGTTCATCTCGATATGTGCGCTGCTCATGCATCATTGATGCATAAAAATGCACTGGACACGCATTCTCTACTCCGTGATATCGGCACCTCTTTTCCCCATGACATTTTAATAATATGAATTCGGAAATTAATGATTAGAGATGGGTATTTTATATGCGGCAAGTCCGATCTCGTTGTCATCTTGACGCTGGCAAATAATTCAATCAACAAATATAAGTGTGAACGCGATATATAATTCTGCATTAATTAATTAGTAAATTTTTTAATTGTCCATTTTAAAGAGAGTTAAATAATCGTCGCGTTAACAACATCTAATGTTGAACACAAATTATTTTTCAGAGAATACGCAAGTTGATAGCTATCTAAATTTATTCATGGCATTTACGATGCAGTAGCAATATAACAATTTGTCCATGGAAATAACTTTTATAAGAATGTGACACAGCATTTCCCATCCACCCGTTTCTTCAATTATAACGTCGCGCATCGTTTGGCTCCTCCACTTTCAAAGCGCCGAATACTCCGTACCTCAATATCCAATTTTACGGAGAATGTATTTTCTAAATTATCACATTTTACCGAAAGATAAAAAAGAAAAGTGTAGAAAATGAAAAAAAAGATGAGCTTAATTACTTCAATTAAATAAATCTATTTTTCTGAAACTTTCTGAAAATTATTAATATAAAATGAACGTTGTTGGCGTAGCAATTCAATGTTAATTACTTTTGATTTTCATATAACATGTAAAAGATGGAATGAGATATTGTACACATGTGTACTGATTTCCCGATATTGCTAAAAAATGTAATTCATTATATGCAATTTATGTCTGTTGATGGCATTTGACAATAAGAGTGTTTTCAACATTGAAATTCGTGTATTAACGGTATACAAATCTAACTATAATAAATTTATTAACGATAATATATTCTTACCAATTTTTTATTAAAAACTTGATTAAAAACGCTAATTTGTAACTTTTATCCGTCAAGAAATATAATGTAAATAACTCTAAAATTTAATAAATATTTTTTTCATTTACCGAAAAGCAAATTCTTCGCTATTATGAGATATTATGGATATTTACAATATTGTAATGATTTATGAATGCGACGTAAAAGGGACGACGGCCGATCGTTCGCCTCGCAGAAGATCTCGCGGCTACTGCCGGGTTAACGAGAGACCCGTGCGGTATGCATCTCGGCATTACATCTTCGTACTTTGCGCCGTGGGCGTTACAGCGTGTCAATATATTTTTCTCACCGCGTTCCGGTTTGTCTGCATTTCGCGTATAATCAGCCGCGTTGGGCCGCGCGCCGGTATCGCAGTCCGTTGGCATTACGGTTAGTCGGTATCCGCGTCCGCGGCATCAGGTCGGTACTACAGAACGTCGATAATAGGCCCATCGCCGCTTTTATCCATCGGAATCGCGCCCGTCGATAATTCGTAGGGAAGAAAGGCGGGAAATGGAAGAAGGAAGGGTGAAGAAGAAGGTGACAGGAAGAGGCGGACACGAGAGAGGATCGTCGGGATATGCGGAGGATGGTGGAGGATAACGCGGGCGAGCGGGAGGACGGGGGAGGAGGTGGATAGGGTGAGAGGATGCAGGTAGGGGGAGGACGCGCTCTCGCGTGGAGGAGGACAAGGGAGACGGTGTGGAAGGGTTCGAGTGGCAGGTGGGAGGGAAAGCGAGATGAAGGTGGGAGATGAGCGAGACCACGGGGAGAGATGGTGCCGGTCCGAGAGGGAAGGGGCGAGGGGGGGTGGCGGAGGGATTGGGGTGGGTTGGACGATGTCATTTTAGATATTCGATGGAACCTGCACTGTGCGAGCACGTTGGTAATACCGCGCGCACGGGCGGTGCAATAAAGAAGATGATGTCTGGGAAGAGTAGGAATTATACGCGGTTGACGCGTAGAAGATTGGTTCTGTGACTTTTAGTTCTAATTATAAAAATAGGCACCGGTAGAAGGCAACTTGTTATGCCATTTGATAATTATTATGCCGTTTGCTGTGCGCTGCATGAAAAAATCAGAAATTGTTTAAAATTTATTGGACCTCGTTGTACGGTTGCTCAACCATTAGTTACCCCCGCCCAAAGTTTGTTCCTTTATCTATGTTATGTCAGGAAGTACGATTTAGAAAGGGACACAGAATGTCGAACCAAAGTTAACCAATTAGAATTCGTTGGAGCTTGTTACGAGACCACAAAAATTATAGCTTGTCGGAATCAATCGGAGCCGATCGGGGATCGGCTAGTCATCTTTACCTAAATATTCTTTTCTGATTTGTGTTATGCTAAGGATTATGTTTTACGAAGTGCAAAAAATCGCCAAATAAAATTGGTGAAGCGGTGCTATAAATAAAATTTAAATCTTCGATGCACGTTCTGAGAATTCGCAGAAACTCAAATAGCAAAAAATACCGATAAACTTAATTTAATTTGGCTTTCGAGAAATAGCTTAAATTTTCTTTAAATGTTACTTGGAGAAAGAAAATATTAAAGATACTGAAAATATCATTTTTCTAAAAGAGTAGTAAATATTACAAGATCTCAAAAAACACTTGTATGCATTCAAAGGTTAATGACCCGAAGGGACGTTAAATTATGGTAAACTTCATGGGTTCCGACGTAGTCGCGATGTAATTACTCCATAGTCATTTGTGAGATTCCAGCAAATTTTTCTCAATACATACGCGGTACATCTTCGCGAGCGTGTATTTGCGCAATGTAACGTGCAGATGCGATTGCGATGGAAGAAAGCACTTAACTGATTTATCCTACGCAAACACTGTTCTGCCCCGGACATTGCGAACAGGATGAATACCACAACGACGTGACGTCTAATTGACTTGATGCATATTGTTGTTCGACAAACCGGGATTTATCAACTCTGAGGTTTTGTTGTTTTCTTATGAGCGATGGGCAGCGGCCTCGGGAGGGCAAATATTTCAAGCAGAGAGAGGCAGAATTTTTCCTATCGTGAAAAAGAAAAACGCTACCGTCAGGATACTCTCTTACGATATTTACCCTCGTAGCTATTTATCTCGTGACGCGCTGCTGCATGCTGCAAACGCCGTCGTGCGTAAACGGCGTTCGATTCGTTCGAGTTGTGAGCGAGTTTTACGGTAAACAATGTGGAATAAGTCTCGCCAATCTCGCGAAACGGTTTGGCTTTTTAAAAAGATCGTAGGATTCGATGACTTTCATCGGCGGGTTTTCGTCCACCACGTTGGCGCACCACGCGTCCTGCGGTCACGCGACGTGAATTATAGTGCGGCGAGATGTATTAATGATCCTCAGTTATTCGCGCCGCGCGATCGAACTTAAAACCTGGCGGGATGAAATTTACCGTAGGTCATGGTGGACCTGAACCGCGCGCTTCTTATTAACGATCTTGCTTTAAAGGTGCCGTGGGGTACGCCCCTTATACGTGTGACAAATTGCGCTCACCATAAGCTTGGTGTAATAACAATAATGATTGGAGGTAATGATTGGAAAGAGAAGGAGCGATACAGAATCGTTTATTCGTATCCTAAGGACAAGGCTTCTGATAATAAATATCGATATGCAGAAGTATAGTACAAAATGCGGTATATAACGAAATAATTTGTCGTGAATTATTGATAGTTCTTATAACTGACTGATTGTGAGTGTGTAAATTAATTTTTATATCTGATCAATAATTGATTTATTCACGCAGCAATTTCTCATAGATTATCACCTTTGTATCATCTCGTTCATTTTTTTTTTTTTAGCGCGATAAAATAATTATTCCTATTTCCATAATTATCTTTTTCTTCTTATTCGGTGTAATAAATTTGCATTTTTGCCGATGAATGATTTGTAAGATAATGTCAGGAAGAAAATAAGACATGTTAATTAAGCATTAATAAGAAAAACTGAAATAAGAAAAAGTAAACCTTGTTAGGATAAAGATTAGCAAAGTGCAAAGATAGATTGAAGTTGCCGTATATTTTTGTAATATTAGCATAAATGTAATAAAACATTTCTCTACGAATTTTTCAAGAAAATTTCCTGCAATTTTTCGAAACGAACAAATTGAACAATGTGAGAGTCATGCGTGGGGTAAACATCCTCCAGACATTTCCTCCAGCTAAATGCCATTTATAGAAGTTCGAGCATTTATGACGTTTAAGTGTGGCTCACTTGCGTGTCACTTTCGCTTTGAACCCCCTCGCGTCGATACCGGTGAAATGTCGATACGTCGATACGTCATTGATTCCGAATGTGTTTCGATCGTCTTAGGCTAGAGCCCGTGAACGTTTCCAGGCCGTGTTTACATGAGGACGAATATCCGCCGCGTGGAAAGGAGGAAAAAAAAGAAAGGAATTTTCGTCTTCCTTCTCGCTAAAATCCGACGCTGAAGCGTGCCAAACAATCGGCCGTTCGAAAACAATTTCGCGTACCGATACATATCTCGGCAGGGCACGGTATATGGTATAGTCAAGTTGTTGTAGGAAGCCGGCCGGCCTTCCGAGTGAGTGAGAGAGAGAGAGAGCCCGGGGATTCCGAAAGCGCCTCACCTTGCTCCGCCAACCCCCTGTAACGACGGAGACGGCGATAAAAGCAGAGCGGCGGCGGGCGAATCGCACGCGCTCGTAAATAGAGTCGCGGGTCCATTCATGAGTTCGGCCAGCAGCAGCAGCGCGGCAGAAGCGGCGGCGCACTCGTGCGTACACGCCGGAAAAGTCTTTTTCTCGGTGTGTTTTACGGGAGGTCAGGGTTACAGAGGCGGAAAGAGGAACGTGGCAGGAGGGCGAGAGTGGGAGGAGGGGGGGGGGGTGGGACGAGAGTTTTACGTGCGACTACTACTCTTCGTACGAGAATTGTTCTCTTTCCCTCTTTCTTTCTTTCTCTCTCTCTCTCTCTCTCTCTCTCTCTCTCTCTCTCTCTCTCTCTCTCTCTCTCTCTCTTTTTTTCGTGCATTACCGGCGTGTCCTTTCGGATAGAGATTAATTCAGGGCGATGCGCTGAACATCGCAGACCGTTTCCACCTGAAATAATGCGAACGCAAAAGTTTATCTTCGGCTCGGCTAATTGGATTGTCCATCGTCGTGGTATCGTGGTGTCGTTCGGTCGACATTAGAAACAATGAAAATCCAGGGATTTTATCAAGATAGTGTGATTACAGTTAACTTTGCACACAATATATATATATATGGGTTCAATGGACTTTAGTTTGTTCATCCATTTGAAATAATCTCGATATTGTTCGAAGTTTTTTATCTTTACGTTAACGCGATCATTTGCGTGTTGTTTTGAAAGATACTTACTCTCAGAGAGGGATTAATTAGTGTTCCGAAACAATAACAATAGTAATATATTATGCCGATTTAAAATAAATAAACTTGACAGTAATGAGAGCAGTAATTGTTAAAATGTAGCAAAACACGATTTATCATGCGGCAATGAGAGGTTCACGTTCATCTGTTTCTTCATTAACTTCACGAGATGTTTCAACAGTTCTTATGAGAGGAAAATGACGTTACTTGCGAAAAGTGCTACCATTTGCATGAGATAAATGTTTACATTTAATATTATATCGTTTCGCTCAAGCAATACTCAATAAAAAAGAACGCGATGCTTGTTGACATTTTCTCAAAATTAGTGAAAATTAATAATGTATTACGTATATATTTTTTAATGCTCGCAGCATTCTAAAATTATTTTTATAGAACATTGCGAAAAAAATGCAAGATTTTTTTATCTTAATATCTTAATATACGCGACCATACTTTTGTATAGATATTACTTTTCATATATTAATGTGCTTAAACGCATTAATAGCTGAGATTAAAGATAGAATTTCAATGCCAAAAGTATCAACAGATAACTATCAGTATCTTGAACCATCCTAATCTCTAATTGCATGCGTGCTATGCGTTACTACATTTCCTTTCGCGTTCGTATTCTGGCGACCGAGATAGACTCGAGCATCGAAACGACTTTATCGCTGATAAAGATAGCCTTATCACCCTCGACGAGCCGATAAGAGGCATCGTGTGGAACGACGTACTCGACTTTCTTTCTTTCTTTCCGCCTTACGGTCACGTTATGTTTAGTCAAGATATATATACAAATCTGCCCATTGGAAAGCCCATAATTAATTAATTCTAGTTCGAGAATGATTTTGTTTCGTTCGGTATCTTTCTCATTTTATATTCTAATTCTATTATCTTACACTAACCTTTTTGGATAGAGACGAAACGAACTGTCTCCTTCAACCTTAAACTGCCAAATATAGACATTACTTGCCGTCATAGCAAAAATAGACGAACGCTTGATCTTACCTATTTACTAGAAATTTCAATATTGATACCACAAAGCAGATTTATACAATCGGACAGTTATCATAAATACACGACTCGAATTAAAAATTGACTTTTATATAAAGTGTAATGAAATATAATATATTGAAGATATATTTACCGAAAAGATTTTGCAACAGCTAGTTTAGTACTGTCAATAATTGATAGAATAGAAAGGTCTTTATATTAATCCGTAAATGAAAGAAAACGCGGTAATTCTCGAACATTCTGCAAATATCTTGCAAATGTAAATTTATCTATATCTATGTATGTGCAAATACTTTCCCCGCATATTTTTGCATACCTCGGCAATCTCTGATAACTATACATATTTATATCCGAGTAAATTTATCAATATTTATATACCAAAAATAATTTTGTATTATCGAAATAGACTATTCTATATCTAATTATCATGTATTGAAAGCAAAGTATCGACACTCTGATATAATCATGGACATCCTTACGGTTGACGGGAATATTTTGTCCAGATTGGCCGTTTGCCCGTCTCTCTTCCTGATTGCTCTTCTGTTAGCGCCCTAAGTCATGCGTCGATAACAATCAGCGCGAGCCACTCGGCGAATGGAAGTCGCGCATACGCACGAGCTGTCGAATTAACCGATTAGCCTACAGAACACCTGTCATCGTCTCCGGATGTCGGTGTCACCGGCGCGCCGAGCCGGCCTGTGTTAACAGGTGCCTTCGATTCCGAATCGCCGTGCGGCACCGTTCGATTCGGAGATAGAATTTTATCTTACAGGAAATGAAATTAAGCAGGAAAGTTCGCGGTAAACAAAAATCGCATCATTAACGCGATATATTTTAATGAGTAAGTGAGATTGCAAAATTGCTCGTAAAAAATTATTTCATATATACTTTAGTTTTTGTTTAATTGCTTACCGAGAGCATAAGCTTAGGTGCACCAGTTGTCATAAATAGCTAAAATGCAATTTGGATAAGAGGTTATTAATACTGTCAGTGGGATGCAGAGATGCACCCTCCTCGCGATGTTCATCTCGCGAAGTGCGAGAGAGACGTGACTGCGAAACAACTTTTGGTGTCGCGGAGGCGGGAAGTGGTGGCGAGAGTGGCGGGAACGGCGGGAAAATTGAGCCAACCGTCCCGGTATATCTTGTTGCTGCACTACATCGTCGGTGTAATACGGTTTTCACCGGCTCTCTTTCTCGAAGTTACAGCTAGGCAGAATCGTGCCATAACTGTACACGAACAACGCGTGGATTTCGCTCGGTTCGACGATGCACGTTGACGTTGCGATGTCTGGCCTTTCCAGCTAATCTCAAGCTTTCTTTGAACGTTTAATTCCGAAACATTTTATACTTCCAGATATAAAAAATGCGATCGATTAAAAGATTTACTTGTGATATAAATTTTGGTAAGGAAAATTTTATTTTTAATTTGTAAAAGAATCTCTTAAAGAGAGAAAGTGCGCGATTGTTTTTTCTTGATTTTTTTTACATGAACGTGTATATTATATAATTTTTATGTTAAATTTTTTTTCAAATTTCTAATGACTAAACGAAATTTTTCAATAAGCTGTCGCTTCGCTGTAAAGCAAGTGTGAACAATTTGTAGAGACAATGAATAAGGAAAGCGACTTTGCTTTTAAACTGCTTTTTCGTGACGCGTCGAGTGATTCTCGTCTTCTACGTAAAGAAGTCCGTCCAACAGTGGTTTAAGAATTCAGGCCGGAAGTGCACAGGAGTCGCAGCTTTCGAAGACGATCGTAAAACGTCCCGCCAGATCTCCGCCGTTTCCTGATCCCCACCATAATATCCTTCGCCGAGTAGCTTCACCAAGGCACTAACGAGCGCTCCTAGCCGATGAGAAAGTCCAACGACGCCTGTGCGCGGCAAACCTCGGCGAACTGAATTCTGCGGTTGCCTTTATAAACGATGTATTCGCGGGTGGAAATATTGGGAATAATTGTGCCTCAGAAGGCCAAGTATCTTGACTAATGCACGTAATATATCTTTTTCTGTAGTCTGAAACCACGAAATGACATTGATTATTCTAATTGCAAGATGTCGGAGTATTTTTGTACGTATCGCGAAAATATTCTTTCCGCGTACAATCAACTTGTGAGGAAATTTTGCATATTGCGGGAGATATAAATATATTATTATAAAACTTCTACACATAATCTCATGTTTTCCGTTGCCGTGAGAAATTAACAAAGAGCGATTTGAAAGAAAAATGATTAATAAGATAAATTTTCGAAAATTTCCAAGATTTCAAAAGGTGCAATGCGTAAACATTGCGGAGGGAAAAGGTGCAAAAACGCGGAATGCGAGCGGAAGCGCATGGTATCGGTGCCAAATTCCAAGTTCCCTTCTACCTCGCGACCCTTCTCGCGATCGTGTCTCGTTGCGCGCCTTGCGTTCGAATAAGACATGCTCGCGTCTCCACGGCCTCGTCCAGAATGCAAGGACATTCATTGGCCACAATTCATCCGTCTCACCGTGCCCAACCAATCATGAACTCGACCGGCGCTTTTCTCCGTGCCGGAATCGCAACGTTGTCGTCGTCGTTGCCGCCGCGTCGTCATCATCTTCGCGTTAAGAGCCTTGTATCGCGGCGTCCACGCAGGACTCTGCACTATGCGCATAGATATCGCATGGATTGCACGTGTGTATCGCATGTGCGTGCATCGGACGCGTAGGAGCGCGGATTCGATTCTGGCGGTGGCGGCAACGCGTGCGGCCGTTTTCGCGCTCAGCAATGTTCGCGCATTCTCGCGCCGGCCAGTTAAAAGTCGCTTCCACGCCGCCTATACGACTTGGCCGCTCTTGCTTCGTGGCGAACTCAGCCGTGGTGAACAACAACCGGACACGTCGCGACGGAATCGTCGACAGGGAATACCAACACGCACGACGCTATCCAGGCGTTTAAAGCGCAAATTTCCTCTCGATATCTCTTATATTTGCACATTTATGTACTGCATTGTGCAATAAAGAAAGCCTTGTTACTGTTATTGCACCGACGTGCATCCTACAGTTTTTTCCTCAATGGTCGATCGAGCAACTTCGTCTAGAGTCGGGAGATAATTTAGAATCCAGACGAAGAATGATGTTTTATGAAAGTTATTTTACAATTTTCAATTCTCTATGTCAAAATTTTCCATGATCGATCATCTCAATTTGAGAGCGCTGTCTCAAAGATTCGATAAAATCGTGCTATTACGAAACTCAATAGACCATTGCATCGGATGATAAAATTTCGTAAAATTGTAGAAGAGAAAAAGAGGTAAATATGTATGTACTCTGCATGCGCCTACATTTGCAAGAACATTTTCCGCGCGGCTTAATAATAACTTAAAGAAGCGCGCCGGTATACACGCGCGCGTATATCGCGGACTATGCCGAAAATATACAACGCGGCGTCCCTCGGCCCCGCCGACATTTCCACCATCGCCACCGTCATCAGCGTCACCGTCGCCTACGAAGAGAAACCGAGCTCGGTGTTACGCGCGCGGCTCGAAGCCGCGTCGTCGGCGTACGTGTGGCACCGCTCTTCTCGGTCTCTGCCGAGGCCTCGGAGCCGCGCGCACTGCCTCGCGGCCGCATACGGAATGACGCGTAAAATTCGCGGAATTGGCCGACACGGGGAGGTCAGCCGATCGTCGAACGACAGCGCACGTCCCCCGGCGTCCTTTCGCCGTCGCGGCGTCCCGATGACGCGCCCCTTTTACCCGATAGGGAATAAAAATGTTCCCGGTGAATTTTCTTAGGCTGCACGCCGTATGGAACGTGGATCGCGCGTTGTCTACCCGTCGCCCGTCGCCCGACGCCGTGCCGTCGTTGCTGGCTGGCTGGCTGGCTGGCTTGGCTTGGCTCGGCTGCGCGAGCGTACGAGCGAGCGAGAGCCGAGATCTCCTCTTTCGACGTTCTTCCGCTGCGTGCCGTATGTAGCCAGCCAGTCAGTGGCGAGTTTCGAACCTAGTGGCGTTAGGCTGACTCCCTCGTGCTCGGGGGCCCCTGCACGAGAGACCGGAGGTTCCCCGGTGAAGGCTGCCGCTCTCGACGCGCGCCGAACCTCTGAGACTGTACGCCTTGCGTTTAAGGCCGCATGAAAATTTACTCACGGACGCGCTCACGTACCGCGAGTTCCTCTTTTCCATCCGTTTTCTTTCGGTTCTCCCTTCTTTCAGTAGGCCTGAACATCGGTAAATTCTCCTTTCGTAGTAAATTGTATCACTCCACGTGTAGCGGATAGCTTTGTCACAATTAAATATTATTTTCCACGCAATATTACAGACATTGTCACCGATGAATAATACAGCGAAGCGAGAACAATTTATCGAAGATATTTATTGAATAGAATTTGTGCAATCGAACGATCAATCACTCGACCAATTTTTTCTCGATTTTGGAATAAAATGAGAGGAATATTGAGAGCGCGGAAAACGTTCCGTCACTCGCGCAGTTCTTCGCGAGCGAGCGCGTGATTACCTTGCTGGCCGCAAGGTCCTGGCATCGCGCAGTAGCGCGATTGACCGTGCTATCTCGGTCGTCTCGTAAGATATTAAACAGCACCGCGACGAACGCCTGGAATCGGTGCGATCTACGCTCGGACCGCGCGTCCGCCAAGTCATTTTGAGTTTCCGCCGTGTCGTTGAAATATTTCAGCGGCCATCGTCGATCCGTTCTCCGATAACTTTCATCGAACGGCCGCGCGCTATCACGGACTTTCTCGGGCAGAGCGATTTTTCTTGATCGAGGGAGCCGCGGACGAGAGAAGAAGATATTTAACGCGAGTCCCGCTCGAGAGAGAGAGAGAGAGAGAGAGAGAATCCGTTTCTTTTCCACGATTCAACCTAGCGTTTTCCTCGTTTCTCACTACGTTAATATACGTTAACTAATTATTCGACATAATCGTATTGTTTATAACCGAAAAGCTACTCATCTCGACGATGATATTTCTTTCGCAAATCACTGTATCAGTGAGTGATACGCAGCGTTCTGTACGATATTAAATCCGATACTAATTATGTAATTAATTTATGCGGCTTGAATGAAACGTACCCTTCCATTTATATCAAATACATTGGAGCGTTCGGGCGTTCAACAATATGGCATTATGCGCTTGGCGAGCAATCGACTTTTTTTTCAAAATGTCATGTAGAGAATACGACGCAAACATATGTTATCGCTGATCGAAACAATCGCCAGTTCATAAACTTGTTTTTTTTTACTTGTGTATTTACGACGGTTTCGTAAGTCACGGCAACGATTTGTTTTCCTGATTGATCGCTTTTTACGCGTCCGTATATTGCGTTCTAATTTCTGCATCAAATGAAATTCGATGGACAAAGCACGCGTTACGCAGCGAACAAGGCATACCGGTGCGTATTTACGGCACTGACAATCGTGTCGGAGTGCAGGTGGGCCGAACGCTAGCGGAAACAACCGAGTGCGCGTTCGGGGGAAAACCGAGCGGCGCTACTCGGCGAGGACTGTTGTCAGAGTATACTCAGTAATGCTTTGCATGGCCAGCTAGCTACTAGCGTGTGCGTCGGTGACAGTCACGTTGTCATCTGTTCGGAGTGATCGTGCGATGTTACTTGAAAATCTAACCGGGCCAGACACCGGTGGCCGATACGTATGTCGCGCAGTGCGTTTTACGTGAGACTGTGAATTAAAACGGGAAAAAAAGCCGCGTTAACAGACATATATACTAGGTAGGACAGGCGGTGAGTGAGAAAGACACAGTGTGGAGACCTGCAAGAGACAGAAAGAGAAAGAGAGAGAGAGAGAAGAGAACACGGGCATTTGGCAGAAGAGAACTTTATCGTGCCGAAGTAACGTGGGACTTGGATTCCGCGTAACGCCGTGTTCGTCTCGATTCTTTCGTGTTCTTCGTTCCGAACCGAGTCACGCGGCGAACGAGGGAAAAACGGACCGTCGCGGTAACACCGTGTGCGGCAGTGCAGCAACAACGGCGTACCAAGATGCTGTCGTCAGTGTCAGCGAAATAATAATGTGGTGCGACGTCAGTCAGGTGAGTGTTTCGCGCGCGGATCCGCGCGCATCCGTTCTCGCTTGCTCCCGCACGCGCCCGGCCGCCCGTCCTTTTTTCTCGCAACCCCCTATCCCCTCCCTCGCGCCCTCCCGCGCTCCCCCGTGTGCGTTCCCTTCCTTCAGCGTGTACGACACGCGTGCCGCGTTTCCGCGTTTTCGTGCCGGTCGTGGAGAGCGCGGTTACGTGATCGCGCGCGCCGCTCCATTCTCGTAGGTACGTGATCGCGAGAGAGCGATTCGTCGTACTCGACCGACTCGGCGAGGCCGACTCGAGTGTTTTGCCGTTGGGACTTTAGTCTCTCGATAACGATGCTACGCTACACGGCCGATGCTCCGCTGCTTATAATATATACGCACAAGTTGAAATGCTCGAACATCGCGATTTCTCAACCGCTGCTCTATCTCGAGGAGTCGTTCGACTTATCCCGTCCGTCGGGCGCAAACCGCGCCCGACGGCAGCATTCCACAGCCGTTTTCTTCGCCTGATGAAATGAATCAAAAAAATGGAAAAGGGAGGCAAGATCCGCCGTTTTCTCCACGGCGCATCCCGCTTACATCATTCTCGAAAATCGATCCACGTTTCCGCGTGCTCGTCCCGCTCGCTCGCTTTCGGATCTCGCGAGTGAAGAAAAAACCTATCTGTGAAAACTCCCCGCGCCGAACACGAGACGCGACACCGCGCGTAGGACGATCAAGTGTCAGATTTGACGCGTGGTAACCTCGTGTTCGGTAGTTTGAATTCGAAGCGATCCCGCGTTTCCTTGGCCCGGCGGGGGAGGGTGGCAGGGGTGGCGGGAGGACGGACGGCCGCAAGGGGAAAGAGGATGACGAGGCGAAGCACCGACGAGGGGGGAACGACGAGGTGGCTTGCGTACTGTGTGTGTGGGCCGTGGAGTCAGCGGGGTGCGAGAGAGAGAGAGGGGGGGGGGGCAAACGAGCGACAGCGGCAGCTTGATAGCGCGTAGGGCGGGAGGGATGGAGGTGCGGGAAGAGGAACGCGGTAGGGGGAGACGGAGCAGCAGCGAGTGGTGTGGATGGGAAACGGCGGGAAGAGGCGGGATGAAGAGGGAGAGATCGCCCGAGGCTGCCTCTTCTTCGCTTGGCCAGCGCCGCGAGGAAACCTAGCGTCGGCTCGGAGACGCCTAGGTGGGGGTACGGTTATAACCAACCATCAAGGGGCAGCGTCGTCATGGTTACCACGACGACAACAACCCGATCTGGTCTAGGGGGGTGTTTTTAAAGACATATTCGCTTTTGCCGCGTCTCTCGCTCGCTCGTTCATTCTCTCTCTCTCTCTCTCTCTCTCTCTCTCTCCCCTCTCACTCACACTCCTTTTCTCGGTGTTCCACCCTCCTCGCCGTGCTTTTCTCCTTTTTTCCTTTTTCCCCTCCGCCTTTCCCTCTTCCTAGCGATTGTTTTTCGTCACGAGGTCTTTGAGCGGCGCGAAATGTTTTGCGACAAAATCGAAGGAGAAGGGCGCGATATCGTCGAATCGTAATCCACGAGAAAAGCGCGCTCGAGTCATAATTTTGCGCCCACCGTCGCCGAATTGTTTTTCGATATATCTCTCGCCGCATGAAAAATTACTATCATTATTTAGTTTCGATCTGTTAATTATTGCAACGTCATAAAGGCCCGACAGCGCCGATTGTATCGAAAATATGCTTCATACTCTTTTGACCATACATGTAGATTATGAGATACAAAATTTAGTAGAAAATGTTATGAGTTAATCCATCAGTAATAATGTAGCGAAGCTAGATTTTGAAACAGGAGTCACTCTGCAATTCACTATAATTTATTAAAAAATTATTATTCATACTACACTTTCCGGAAAAATGAATCTATAAATTTTTGAAACTGACCAAATGTTGAATTTTTAATTTTCCATTCAATTTTCGAAATCCTACGTTATAGTAGAATGTTTATGGATCATCATTCTCGGGCTAAATTTGAGAATCGTGCTGCGATCTTCGGTGTCGAAAGTAAGAAAAATGAATGCTCCAAATGATTATCGACCTTAGGATGTTGACCGCGTGCATCGTGTTATTTGCACGGTCACCTGTAGGGACTCACCGCGTGAAACTATTCCATGATTTGTCAAAATTATATTCAAAGGGAGAAGAAACTCAAAATCAGCGTGAAACCTATTGAATGATAAATGGTACAAAATCGTTTTCTTTTCATATTTTTTATTGCGTGACCATTTTCAAAATAAAAAATGAGTGACCATATAGAAGTGTGTAAACAGTGTCTCGTGCCAAGAAATTACTGACGGTTAGAAGATTACCGAATGGAGTTATTAGATTTATGTGGTCGACAAAAAAATTGGAGCATTAGCGGAGATTTTTTTAGAAATCGTCGATAGGAAGAACCAGATTATTGAAAATCTTTCAATGCATTCCAAGCGAGCACGCAATAAATAGGAATATCCCAATTTTTTTTCAATATTTGCGTCTTACTGATTCCAAGATCTCAGCGGGATCCGACTCGAACCAGATCGAATTAAGAGCTAAAAAAAAACTATCCGCATGATTTTCGTCGAGTTTAAAAGAAGGCATTGGGTTTATTCGTTTAGCGCGGACGAGCGATACGATTTCGCGTGTAACGGGCGTAAAATTGGCGCACGGACATAGAGCGGTTGCGTCTACCAAAATTCGGGTGGTGATAAATCAGCGTGTGCAGTGTCTAGGGGATGAAGGCGGGTGGTGCAGGCACGGGGAGGAGGTGGAGGTAGAGAAGGCGGGAGAGGAGAGGGTTTTTCGGCGTTTCCGACGGCCGGCGCGCCATCGGTGGCCCGATGACCGACAAAACCAGCAGTTTTTCCACGTGGTTTCGCGTCGTACGCGACAAAAGGCTGTCTCGGTGTGTGCGCGTGTCACCAGGCGCATCGTTGAACTTGGATAGAAAAATTCAGGCGCGCTCTCAATCCTTAATTTACTCGGAAAATTCGCGCTTGCTCGGTCACAAGTGCAATATATCTAATTGTTTCGCTGGAATTATATCACATCAATTATAAATCGAAACGAGAGAGAATACTATACATCAAGATACTAACAAATATTTTTCGTATTTCTATGCACTGATTCGCGAACTAAGCATTTACGTTTCCGTGTCTTTGACCTTTGACATTTTGTAGTGCTGAATTATAATAAGCAGCTTTTAGCGATCGCTAGAGTTCCCGTAGAAGAGAAACGTGCAGGCGAGAGAAATTATGAAAATAACTACCTAATAGCAATTTATCATTCTTAGTTATTTCGGATTAGTTTGGATCACGGATCACAAATATAACTTTTGATATTTATCGTGAAATATTCCGGAAATGTTTTTGCCGTTAAAATCTAATTCCAAAAAAACTACGTTTATAAATTATGTTTTTTTAATATTGCACGCCATCCTGTTATTCGCGCCTGTTAGTACGCGTACATCTAGTCGTTCGCTCGCTCTCCGAATTCTGTCGACGTAAATAAACTTAGGTTCGAAGAGGGCCGCGAGGACATCGCACTAAATACACGGTCTGATTTATCGAATTTTTCTAACAACGAATTTGATCGAAACGAGTGGTCCGGGGAGAGAGCCAGCGAGCATCGATTCACCGGAGAGCGCAAGTTATGTGACATAACTCCTCCGCGAAATCTATTTCTGCTCTCGATGTATTTCCGTATTATCGACGTAAGCGAACGTAACGTAGCGGACCGCGCGTTTGATTTGATGCCGTGAGGCAAACCGCTGACCAAAAACGTGTACGTTAATTTCGTAATAGCCAGGATTGCATTCGAGGATGAATCTCCGTTTGATTAATCACTGAAAATCAATCGCGTATCCAGTCCTTTATTGGCGATGGCAGGTAATTTTTTTCAAATTAATTTTTTCCGAAATTTATATTTCTATATTATCCGTTAAAAATCTATATTTCGCAGTCAGCATGCGAAATACTCGGACAATAAGCCGTGCGATTTTTTTTTATCTCTGTGGAGAATTTACGTTCGCGCGCGCGCGTGTTTATACTCGAAATTATATTTCAATATTGCATTTCTCTCCGTGTGCTACGCGGGATGAATGCGCTCTTAAGCGTCCCGTGTTCACCGATGGATTATTTCGACCGATCAAACGCGCGCGCGTGTTACTTGGTTGCTGCATGTCGCAATGACCCGTCGGCGCGGTGCGGCGCGCCGCGAGTCGGCACAAAGTGAGTCCAAGTTTCCCCTACCTCCCACCCCCCCTTCTCCCTCCGCCTCCTTCGTCCCGCCGGCCCTCGCGCGCCCACCATCACGGGCCATTAACGAGAGAGTTATCGACGCGCGATCTGTCAATAGGCTTCTCCCATTCATAAATTCGCCGGGCCGGCATGCGGCGGGCGGCCGCATAGTTTTGCCGCAGAAACCACGTGGCGGCGGCGGTGACGGCGGTAACCACGAGACGGCGTACGGACGGACGGGCCGACGGACCGACACCTCCGCCGTTACGTTACGAGACCGGGGCTCCGTTTTGCCCGCGTGATTTACGGCCGGCGTCCCCGTTTTAAATGCATGGGGAGCGCACGAGTACTCCGGCAGCTCGTTCTCGCGCGTGTCTGTGATCGCGGCTTGTAGCTATTCGAAATCTTTCGCTCCCTTTCGACTGCGAGAAGAGTGACCGACCACTCTCTGTTCGTACTGTATTGAAAATAAAGCGCTGATATTTTAAGAATTTTTTGCATCTTTTTTTGGGCGCTGAATGACGAAATTCTATTTACAAATACTTTGCATTTTTGAAATTAAAGTTGTCGCAAATAATAATGTCTAAGTCTTTGAAAAAAGTTATTTGCAAATGTACTATTTTTAGAAAAATCTTTCTTTATTCCATTTTATCTCTCCGATACTCTTTTATTGTTATCGTCGCATTTTTTTCAATGTAACGAGTCTTGTGATGTATTTTTGCAATATGCTTTTTATTTGATATCATATCGTCGCTACCAGGTTAAGCAACATGGTATGACAATGTTGCGATTGAGCCGGCGACCTTCTGACGCAGTTTCGCTCGTTGGCGTTTAACTTTTGCTCTCTTCTCTCTACTCATCTGGCGCGTGTATCATTGTCGGGTAGAGGTTATCGTCGCTCTACAGCAACAATTTTCAAACATCATCACGTGAAAATAATTTCGCAACATCGAATTATAAGTATTCATTAATTTATAAAAGACATTATTCAACGGCGTGTTGAAGCTAAGATATACTTTTTTTTTTAGAAATTATGTAGAAATATTGTTCTCTGTCGTGTGAACAATTTCTGATTTAAGGTGGACGACGTTTCGAAATTAGAATCTCCATACAAAAGTCAGGACAAATTCAGATCGCGTCTGTCGTAACGCGTAACTCGCCAATAAAATCTGAAACGGACACGTGGTACGCCGTATAA
Source organism: Linepithema humile (assembly GCF_040581485.1). Lineage (NCBI taxonomy): Eukaryota > Metazoa > Arthropoda > Insecta > Hymenoptera > Formicidae > Linepithema > Linepithema humile. The sequence continues at coordinate 24,466,173 of NC_090130.1, forward strand.
AAATGTGTCTGGTCGTGTGTAGCGTATATCGGCCGCGAGATCGATGAATCACGAATTACGAATATTGTAACGCGTCCGCCGTCTGTCTCCATCCGACCCCGCCTCCCGTGATCCCCCTCCGTCGGAGACATCGAGGCACGTGGTGCATCGTACGCGCCTCGCATCGGCATCACGTCGTCGCGCATTGTTTTGTTTACGTTACGTGAGCGGTTCGCGGCGATTGAAAAATTCCGCCCGACGTAATCGATACGTCAATCATGCGCGGGCGTACGCGCGCGATGAGTATGAAAAGACGATAACGTAGGATCCGTCGTATCGTGCAATTCATTCTTTCTTTCGCCGGCTTGAAAGCACGGTAGATCTCTTTTCATGCGGATTTATTTTTAGTATGGAAAACACTAGTAGTTATTATACTTAATAAATGCTTGATAAACTCTGTCGAGATTTTTAAAAAGAGAGAGAACTGTTACTTTAACTGTGAAATTACCGCCTTTAAAAGTTTTAATTTTGTGGCACGGAGCGATTAAAGAAATATATTGCACTAAATAGATCTACTACATATAAATAGATATAGAAGATACTTGTTTCGAAATTAAAACATCACAATTTTTTTAAAGATCTCAGGAAAAACTTACAAATTATTCAAATTCTTTGAATTTTAACACAACTATAACGCAAAAAAAAAACACTTTATTACTTCATCTTGCATGTATAATTCGGAACAATTGTGAAGCAACCCAAATTCTTTATTTTCACAAAAACTTTTTTCTTTTGTGTCAGGTGACTGATATATACGCAAATTAGATTCCACCGACATAGAGATATAATAAAACCTAGTTTTGTAAAAATGAGGTCTCCTTCTATCGTCTGAAAGACTCTCTCGAGAAACGCGTTGTTTTCCATTTTTCTAGCATTAATGTGGCACGATAAAACACATAGAAACAAAGGGTACATTCAGTTAGAAAGTAGAAACGCGCGAGACGCGGCGTCGTACACGCATAATTAGTTCTTTTCTATTATTCTGCCGCATCATTATTAATTTATAGGTGACGATTTATGTATGTAGAAAATACGTGTAGTAAGAAAGTGTTTGAAATTATAAGATCACATTTCATGTGCAATATAATCATGATGTAGAAAAATTGTTCGGTGGAACAGGGCATTCGTAGCGCGATCACTCACGGGTTAAATGAAAGAATAGCGGATTTTGTTCGGCCTCGTCTCATTCGGGCCTCTCTCGCGCGACTTCGTCCGCAGGAATCTTCCGTAAAAGTAACCGTTAGCGATACCTCGCTAGAGAATGTTGTAGGTTTCTTAGTGCCTGAAGAACTGTACAGGAAGAAATTTTTTCACCAATCCATGGCTACATAATATATTTCATGAATACGAATTATAATTTTTTATTATTTTATTGTTTCTTGATTACGATTTATTATTTTTTAGAGAGCGTTGCATCAATCACAATACTATTGCATTGATTATTACAACACTTAATAAAATATTTCTGTTTCTAAAAGAAAGACAGAGTAAAGTTAAGAATAACAGTTAAATCTTCGACTTGCGGAAAAATACTTTGTATTTCTTTGTGAAAATAAAAAAAATTAAAAATTTTGTCCCATATGTTGAGTAAATGCAACTCTTCGCAACAGCTATGTACATTCTGTGATATAAAATTAAAGATATAAACACAACGTTACAATATTTAATGTCGCATATTTCGACCTTTCTCTCGAAAGGTCAAAAATATTCCGTGTAGACTTATTCGTGGCAACATCCCGTTTAAGAAGAATGTGGTCGATACATTCGCACCACGTTGCACGCTGGCTAAAGGTTAAGGTTGGTGCTTTACAAGCGCCCTAAATTCGCGGGCCGAGCTTGAATCACGCCGTACACCTCGCGAACCCTCGGCGTCCGGGGATGCGTCGCGTTCTAATCGAGTCGCGCGCCACGCGAAACTCTCGTCCTCTCTTGCGGTAGGTTAAGGTTAAATGCGAGAAGAGACGAACACAGAGGGAGAGAAAGGGAGATGGCGAGAGAAAGAGCGAGATGCAAACGGAGAGTTTCGCGGCCCCGTTCTCTCTTCCCCCTCCACGTTAACGAGACCACGCGCGGGCCTTTTGTGCGGGCGAATTTCACGCCCACCGCTGTTTAATGGCTACCAGGAATCAGCCTACGGCGGTGGAGGTGCTCCACCACGACACAATGGCACCTGCTGCTGCTCTCGGCAGCGTGTGACAGGACACGGATAGATTTTACTGTGTCCGAGCGTGGCAGATGCCGGCGTCGAACCGCTGTCAACAGTGCGGCCGCAAGAAAAATTATATTAGATCATCCTCGACTTATTGTCACAAAGATTTACGATCTATTATCCGTGTCAGGTATTGAAAGGTACTAATGTGACGTGCTAACATCATGTTCGACAAGGTCGTGTGGTCTTCGTGCGGAAGGAGTCGGGAATGTTCCTTCTCTTTCTCCTTCTCTCGGATAGAAAATGAATTCCGTAGATAGGACCTTTCGGTGCGGCTGGCCGAAGGGTAGCTTAATGGTCGTTTGACCCCCTCCTTTCTCGTTCAGAGAGTCGCGTGCCTCTCTCGAGCGAGCCCGCCTTAACACGCGGGACACATGCGGCGGCGGCGGCGGCGGCGGCGGTGGTTTACCCACCGGCGCGACGACGGAGGAAGCAACAGTTGACGATATCGACGTGAATGAGGACGGTTTATGTACTTTCTACGGCGCGCGCCGTAGGAAGGACCCCGCGCGTATGCGTGAGAGAGGTTCTCGCGTTACGCGCGTTACGAGAGCGCTGTGTATACGTACGTATGTACCATAAAGTGCGGTATAAACATACACGACCGGGTGGATCGCGGGGGAAAACGGGAGGAGGGGGGGGGGAGGATTTGAAGCAGGCACGAACGGGAGGGAGATGAAGAGAGACAACGCGCCCCCGCTGGGTGACGGAGGGTGACGCGGAGGGTTCCCACGATGGGCGGGAGGGAGGGTGGAGACTACGAGAGAGCCGACCGAAGTTCGTGAATTCGTCCGTGTGTGCGTGTCGGGTGCATTGTGGATGTTACACACCCCTCCACACCTCGGCACAACCGGCGCGCGATGTGTACTACTCCACCCGATCCCGCCGCCCCGTGTTTTCCTTCCCCCGCACTCCCCGGTGCCCCGCATGCCTTTCCACATCCATCCCTTTCGACCACACTGGAGAGATTCACCTCGTTGCGCGCCTCACCTCGCCTCGCTCGCTCTTTCCTCTTCCTCACTCTCTGTCGCAATCTCTCTTCTTCCCCGCGGCGCCCCTCGCTCGCGGTGCAACGAGCGATGCACTTTGTCGTCGTCGTGTAGTCGCCGCCGCTGCTTCCATTCCGCGGCTCAGTCGGTTTCGGCTCGGTTGCCGGCGAGGTTCGTGCAGAGATGGGCGTCCGCCGGACGCTCATCCGTCACTCGGAACGAGCCGAAACGCACGTGGGAAGAAACTGATACTCTTACGCCAACATCTAGATATTTTGTTTCAAATTTATTATATATGCTGCTTCCATACATTATTTTACTACAACACTATCTTGATCGATCTATTTTGCTTGTCCGTAAGAAGCAGAAGTTAAATAATTCCGGCGAATTTCATACTATTATATAGATTTTCGTTAGCATAATGTTTTTCAGAGCATCAAGTTTGAAATAATCGAGGGATTGCGACGAAACATGCAGTATGAATGCAATTTATAAGGAGATAAATAATTATGTAACATTCAGATTTAACTATGTCGAAATAGACTTAAAAAATTTTTGAATCTTAAGAAAAGGTCAGCTTTGTTAATGGACTTACAATCGAAAGAAGATGCACAAGACTCTTTGTATATGTTTTGCGCATTCTGCAGGATTGGAAATGAAAGTAGATAAAATCAGTAGCTCGGAGGATCCACGACGCTTTTGCATTCGAAAGAAAACAAACACTTGGCGCAGCGCTTGTAGCGCGAATAACGCTTCCGGATCGGAGTCGCGCGCGTACGCGCGTACACGACGGTTGACCATGAATGAAGCCTATTTGCGTACGAGCAATAACAGGTGACACTCGACGGCTGTTTACCTTCCCTATCGGTAAAAAGAGGGGCTGGGTATGCGGCAGTGCGGCGAGCGGCGGGCGGGCGGGCGTAGAAGGGATCGTAAACACGAAGGGAGGGGCGTTTAGGAACCACGTGGATAGCGCCGTTTGAAGGAGCCGTCGCGCCGAGCCGCGTGGCGCCTATACCTCACGGATATGCGTGTATTCTCCCGCGCGCGAGGTGGCGGCTTTCGTCGACGAGTGTCACGGACACTTGCGAACACTAGTTTGAGCACCGCGTGCCGCGCCGCGACACATCGCCGGGGCGCACGGTGGCCTGCAACGTTCTCCCACGGCTTAAGGAGACACCCGACTCCGCAGTTCGGCCGATGTGTCACTTGATCTGTTTTCGCTGCTATAATTAACTCCGCTGTATTTGACGAATTAAGAATTCTTTTTTGTCAATTCACGGGTTTTCAAGCGGATGTCGTAGGCATCCTCGTGTGTCGATTAAACAGACTTGATCGAGACCTTTTCATCACGCGAAAAGCTAATTTTTGCACATATAAATGTTTCACCTAAAAAGCCTTGTATTTTAAGCGCTTCACGCATCTCTGGGTGTAATAGATTATAATATTGTTTTTTGCCGACGTTTCCATCGACACAAAGGATGAATATTTATGTTACATTGTACATTGTCATTTTATATCGACGCGTGTTTAAAACGGATATCGTACCATACTGCTATAAACACCTCTCGCGTGCCGCTTTTACGGAAGTACATCATAACGCGACGCTAAACGGATGCACAATGGATCATAACAAAAAGCGATCTATAGCTGATTCGCGAGACGGAAAATTATTATGGAGTATGCAGTAAATTTGTACGTAGCGATATCAATGAACCCGTTGAGATTGATTCGTATTTATATCAACTGTTAAAGTTGTTATGAGATTGTTTAATCACGATATCCCGTTTTATCTTTGTCATATTTTTTTTCTCGTGAATGTTTCAAATATATAATATTGTACATAAAGGAACCATACGAAGAATAATACGACATATGTATTATTTGCATATGCAATAACAGTAAAAAAAGTACGAAGAGAAATTTAATATCCGTGACTTCTCGATAATAACAGAAACTGACTTGTCAAAAATACTTCTCGCTAAACAAATGCAGCCGTACTCAGAGCATCGATATCGACCCGCGCGCTCATTGTTAGCATCCGGTGATGATGATCGAGTATACCGTAATCCATAAACCGTGTACGCAAACCCTGTAAATCATTCGCACAATGAACGTCGATAATTATCTATCGAAACAGAAATACCCTTAAGACAGGCCTATATTATCTGTTTCGAGCTAATATTAGCAGGGTGAGCTGAAGCCAGTCAGGCAGGGACAACTCGTTTACGCTCTTACATCTGAAATAGCCTGACGTTGTACGTGACGTTTCATTCTTTTATGCCGCGGGTTTACGACCGTCTGCAATAGCGCCAATTTAAACGAGCTGCGGTGTAATGAGGTCTAAATACGATAGGCGAATCCTGGCATATTATTTAGCAGAGTTTCCATCTTAAATATCGGATAATCTCCGCATCGCGTCTATGCAAAAGGATTAAATGCGCTCGCTGCAATTTCGGGCGCTTTTGACGACTGGCGTTCCCCGGTTAATCGCCGGGCCGTGATTCCGCGAGCGCAGAGACGCGATAGCGACAGGCCGCGCGCGCTTTTCCTCGTCGTTGTTTCTCCGTCCGGCACTGACCCGGTAATGGAAATCCTCTTTTAACGATCAACGTTGCATGTATATCAACCGTGTGCGCCTAGAGTAGCGAAGGTACATGTACGCGACCCCTCGTCCTCTCCTCCAGCACTCCCACTCCACCGCTCTCCTTTCCCCCACCTTGTTTTGCAACGTCACTCCCTCCGTCGTCCCGCCTCACCTTTCCTCCTGTGACTCCATCTCCCTTCCTCCCTCCCTGCCCCTCTTCGTCCCCCTTCCGCCACGCTCTCTCTCGCAGTCTTCCCCTATTCTCCTCCCTTCTCGCTTCTCCGTCCTCCCTGCGCTTCCTAAGATCGTATGGCATTCCATCGAACCGGAATCAAACGAGCAGGCGTGGTGGGAGCGAGAGAAGGATGCGGCAGGATAGAGATATATACATGTATATAGTATATACATAGTATATACGTTCGTATATATGTATATATTTTATATATATATATCATATATATATATGTTTATGTACGTACGTATATATGAACGTATATACACGGAGAGAAAGAGGCCAGCGCAGTGGGGAGAGAACGGGGAAAAAGAGAGCCACGGGAAGAGAGGGAGATTGGTGGAAAAGGATAGCGGGGGGCGGGAGGAGACGAGAGGATGACAAAAAGATGGAAAATAGAAATAGAGCGTAGCGGGAAGGGCGAAACGGAAAAAGGATTGCTAGACGGATAGACAAGGACGCGAGGGTGTGCAACGCGATAGCCGATGCCAGGCCTATGCCCCCTACTCTCTCCTTTACCTTGGGCCCCGCAGCATCGTCCTGCACGTATGCGATGATACTTACTTCAAGGCCACCGAGAGACCTGTCTACGAGCAACATGGTACCGCGTATACTCGGTGACTGCGCTACGCGCTCGTACGAGAACTCGAAATACAAGTATATGCAAAGTCTCTCTCTCTCTCTCTCTCTCTCTCTCTCTCTCTCTCTCTCTCTCTCTCTCTCTCTCTCTCTCTCTCTCTCTCTCGGTGTGGAAAGAATTGGAGAACGGCAGTGTGTGACGATTTCGAAGAGGCTAGAATCGAGAAGCTCTTTTTAGCGCGATTTTGAATCGAGATTTAATTATGAATTTATTTAACGTCGAAAATTAATGAACCTCAATTCATCATCTGAATAAATATCTTACTGTTGATTAAATCCTAATGAACTCCGAGTTAGATCTATTCGATTTCGAGTTTAATTTATGATTTTTCTTCTTCAATGACAGCCCGTGTCACTTTTTGCGTTAATGTGACTTTGTTAGAATCGCCTCGTCAAAGTTTAACGAGACCAATCGAAAATGTACAATACATATAGGTTTCTTCAATTGATTGATGACGGACGTGAAGATGATGCACTTGACGAGTGTAGTGTCCAGAACGACACTTCTTTCCACCTGTCCGCGTCGTCTTCGGGACAAATACTCGTCAATTGGCGAAATATCATCTTTCGCATCCCCGTTTCGCGCGGCTGGTATTTTTGGTACCACGAAAGGCGCCGGTTCGGGTCGCGCGCAGCCAAGATCCATCGATTGCTTAACCAAACTTAACGCGATAGTGACCGCTCTCGCGTGACAAATAGATCGCCACGTGGTTCGGGTCATCCCTCGCACCCCTCGTCTCCCCCTCGCGCCTATCCCTGCCCTCTCCCCCGCCTATCTCCGTCTTTCTCGCGGTCCGCACCTCCCTTTCTCCCTTCGCGACATTCCCACGAGCTATAAATTCACGCGCCTACACACAGGTGGCAGCGCTCTTTTGCCAAGTGCATACAGGCAGACTCCCTTTGGAGATAGTAAAGCGCGTCTAAACGCGCGGTCGAAGCGTGGTGGGGGCAACGACGACCGCTTATCGTATGCAAACGGGAGTCGGCAGCGTGCGCGCGACGACAACGGTAAAAAGCGGCTACTCCACGAACGGAGCAGATATCGGCACTCATTCAGCAATAAGTATCCTCGCGAGGTGGTCCTCCGCGAGAACGACGTCTTCTTCCCAAATACACTCCGCTTTTTAGCTGCGTTCGGAAATAACGTCGCTTGAGATGCCGCTCGAATGCCGCACCCTCTCCATTGATCTTTATTCGAGAAACTCCTTTTTCATTAAAAAATTATTCTCGCAGAAGCAATTTGATATCAAGAGCTTTATAACGAGTAAAATTACAAGTTTAGATATATACGAGTTCAACGGCAGAGGCAAATACGCGTTCCTTACTTCGAGGAGCGAAGAATTCCTGAATATCCCGATAACGTTAAATTAATCCTACGATTCTTTTTATTATTGCTTTTCAGCATACATCTCAACGAGATGTGTAAATTCCTAAAATCTAGAAAAAATATTAGCCACTTATATTCGACGTTTCCAGCGACGTTAATATGTCTCTCATTCTTATTACTTTCTTAGCATCGATAATTGATTGACTAATCAATGTATGTTGCAAGCCAAGTGTATCGATACACTTGGACAATCGCATGACACGCTCCATACGAGTTACGTAGAGCGCGTCTCGTCCGCTGTTTCTTTTTTTTCATATGCTATTCCCCATTCCGCGCGGACGGGGATGGTCCGTCGGGACGTGGTCACGCCGGGCCCTTCGCAATGCACGCGACTCGCGGCGGGCGCGTTTTATTGCGTGCGAAAGGCCAACCACGTGCGGTGAATCGCGCATTCTCGGGCAGGTGGCAGCACGCCGTGATACACCTTCGCGCTCACACACGCGGACTCCTTGCGTAGCCGAGTCGCGCCACGCCGACGACGTCACGCGCGGCTACGTCCTCGCTCGCGCGAAAGCGCCTCGCCTCGTCTCACCTCGCCTCGCGGCCAGCAACGTGTTTTTGCGGCGTGCGCGCTTCTTCGCGGCAGCGGCCTTCCTTCCCCCCTTTACGCACACCACGCGTGTACATATTTCTTCGTCAACTTAATCGCGCCGACTCGTGGCTTCCTTTTACCATGCTTTTTTGCGTAGTTTGCCAATATATATATATATATGCTTATCTCGCCACTAAATATTACGATTGATATTATTCCGAGTATTTTATACACTTTTTTTCAGAAATATTTCTAATTTCTCTTTTTTTATATATATCAATTATTTTATTTTAAGCAACAGTACGTTTCGACAGGCCATATTGCACAGGTGCATGTCGAAGGTCTTTGATATTGGTCACACATAGACTATTGGCGAAATAAGATATCGGCGCGGGAAAAAAAAATATATATTGAAAACAACGTATCTATGTTTCGTTGGTATTCGAATTATTGCGTAGCAAGTCGACGTAACACTCGGTAAAGTGGCGGTACCAGAGGCAATATCCTAGCGCAAGAGCTTTCAATCGAATAGAAGGCGATTACGCAATTGATCAGCCAGGAAATATTCATGACATAAAACGTTGGAGTAAAAAGAATTTTTCTTTTATTTTAAAATAAAAGAATTGCATGTATGAAAGTTCAAGTATTTATAAATTCGACGTTTTATTTCTGGAAGCAACGCAAAAGAGCCTTTTCCATTCTCCGAACCCCGTCGCTGGATTTCTCTATGTCTCGCGTTCATCGACCGCCTGCAGCAGTAATTGAAATTAACATTTGGTAACATTGTTTCTACCATTGCGATGCATAACCGCGCGATTTCTCGGGACGCTCACGGGCTTCGTCCTCGTGAACAGAGTTCACTCGACGTAGCAGCAGCGATCGACGCGCTACGCCGTTACTGTCGCGGCTCGCTCGCTCGCTCGATAGCGCCGAGGGTTGATAGTCCGCATTGATCCTGCGGGAGAGCTTGGTATCGCAAGGCTAGGTCGCTGCCGCTCGTCGATCGCAACCGAGATCGCCGTTTCCCCTCCCCCGCTCGAGCGTAGTTTTACTCATTCGCGAAATCTCGCTATACGAATTAGAGACGAACGATTCTCAATCTTGTTTGGAAAAAAGATTCATCGGAATGATACAATTTATTGTTACAATTGAATATAAATTTCATAGCGCACAGCTCGGAATAAGTCAAATAACCAGTATGAAGAGAAATTCGAAAAAAAGTTTAGCTCTTTCTTTCCGCTGACTGCTTTTCGCCAAGCTTTCCGATATTTTATTTAACTCTTTCGTTCTCCGAAGAATTGCATCGATCGCAGATATGCCACCCAAATCACTCAACGCTCGCACACGAATTTTGCCGGTTTGCGCTGCGGATTATACGTTTACAGGATACGTCGCATTATGCAGGATAAATTGTAGCCGCGAGGCGCGTGTAGATCTTTTCTGTTACGTAGCTCCGGCTTATTTTAGAGATGCGTCATCCGGTAAGCACAATTCAACAACGGCATGTAACGTCGTCTACAATAAACGCAAACAGCGTTATTTGGATGGGTTAGTAGAGCACGTCTCGATTTGGAGTATTTAAACTTGAACGACTGATGACACTCTTGTTTACTGAGCATCGGAAAAACGAGTATTAATGCCATTGATATATCTTCGATAACTATTGATGCTATGAGATACAACGTAAATAAATCACAAGGCAAATTACTATTCAATGCTACCATAAATATATATGATATCTCTTTTGCTATCACATTATACATAAAAATAAATTTCCTATAGTAAATATTTAATCAGAAGCTCTCTCTCTCTCTCTCTTTCTATCTCTATCTCGCTCTCTTAATTGATGGTATCAAACTCGGATAAGTGTTAGTTTAGGTTCGTCGCTTCACCCTCCCTTTTTTTATTCTTGGACCGCGATGACGATTCAATCGCGTGCACGCGACCTCGCGATCGCGGATAATCCGATCGTGGCCATTTATCTAGCCGTCCGTTGCTCAAGAAGATCGTATCGCCGAACTTGGTGCGGCCATCGGTAAAACCTCGTCATTAGGACTGTCGTGTGCAGGGTGTACCGAGTCAGGTAGTGAAATTACATATTTGCGGAGATTTAAAAAATGGGGGGAAAACCTGATACGTCGCATACGCGCTCGCATTTATTATCGCGAAAATAATATTGTGCACAAAGGGGTGTTTTTCGGAGGGAGAGACTTCTATATCATAAACTGCGTTATTCTATATTACGTTCGTACGTGGGGAAAACCCTGTCGAACCTCGAAAGTACATACCGCAATAAAGAATCTCGATCGTACTCGTGCATCGCCCGAGTACACGAGTACTCGTGGATTTTAGATATTCGCGCTAACGAAAATTGATTACGCGCGGACCAGCGAAGTTTTAATATATCGCCTCTCGCGCGCGCGAGCCGTTATTTTCAACGACCTCCTCCGAAAAGTATCGAGGTGGAGCGACGCGAGAGATAGAGAAGCGCAGGAGAGAAAGAGAAGGAGACGGTAGGAGAGCGCAAAAAAAGGGGGGTGGTAGGGGGAGAGGGAAAGAAAGAGAGAGGATCCCATCAGGGCGCTACGGCGCGGAGGAGTCAGTGTCCTTTAAGTAAGTTAGGCGCCTGCGCGAATCGACGCTGGAAATTCTCGACCGGTGGTGGTCCTGCGGCCATGTGGTGGCGGTGGTAGGGCGTATCGGTGGGCGCCGTTTCGCGGGTGCGGGTGGTGCGCGCATCTGTATATGTGTGAACTTTTACGCGTGTGTCTGTGTGCGCGCGCGCGCGCGGATGGGCCGGGTGGAGGGTTAATAGGACGTTGGCGCCACGACGGCGGCTCCGGGAAGCGCGGCCACGTGCGCCCGCTATCGAACGGCCACCATCCCCCGATCCACCCTACCCACCCTCAGCCTCGTCATTCCCCCGTGTCACCTACCACCACCCTCTCCCTCCGCCCCCCGATCTCCCCCCTCCTCCCTCTTTACCATCCCCCGGCCGCCTCGCTTCATCTCACCCTCCCGACCCCCGTTTATCCCCGCGCCACCATCGCGCACCGCCACCACATCGGCACTACCACCACCACCACCACGCCCCTAACCCTTATACCACCGCCGCGTTAAACTATAGCGCGAGTATATAGGTACGTATCGTTATGTACATCTACGTGGTACATGGACGTGGCGTATATACGCGCCGCGCTCGTATATACCCGCGGCTCTCTCCCGTACACAGCTGTATCTCAGAATGAGCTGGATATATCGCGCGCGCGAGAGAAGTCGCTGAACACGAGGTATACAGTTTATGCCATTACCGACGCCCCGCCGAATTTCGGGGCTCTTTCCGTGCGGCGACACGTAACGCGCGCGCCTCTCTCGCGGAGAGAGAGACGATCGGCCGCTTCGCCGTGCGCGCGTTACGTCAATTTTCATTTAGCGGCATTTTCGTTCGGTCATCGAACGCGCGTAAACTCGGATGACGAATCGCCGCTTGCTCGCGGACGTAATTATTTGTCGATGCTCGCGATTCTTAGATGCCGCGAGGCGCAAACAACATTCAATTCGCGCGGAGAGACGGTGAATAACGGTGTAGCTACGATCGTTAATAGTTGACATAAACTTTGCTTAAAATATTAATGAAGAGTATACGAAGCGTTGGCATTAGAGTCAACTCTCAACTGTCATAACTTGGCAAGCGTAAGATAATGTAACTACGGTTAAACGGCTTATAATAACATCGTTATATTTTAGATTGTCCATATATTTTAGTTAAATTAAATTTCAATTTGGACGTTCGTTCATTGAACAAACGCGGACTCTCTCCAGCAGCAATTTCCACTTTTAACTGCAGATAGTACGCGTTAATACACGATATCAGTTCTTATCGATTATTTTGTGAAATTATAATGAAAAATGATATCAAAATTCTTTTCCGATATTTTACACAATATCCATATCGAACATGAATGGGATTCTATCGGCGATAGGTAAGGGTTGAAATCGCGATTATCCGTGTAATTATATTTGACGACATTATGAAAGCGTTTCACTCGTATTGCGCAACTGTTTCGTCTACACGTAATAATCGTAATGCTCATTAATGATCGTGATGATGACGCGCGTATCCGCGGACGTCTTCAGATGCAATTGCATTAACTCGATCTCTGAAAAACGACGCAGGCGAGAGTAAATTCGAGTGATCTGAGAAAGGTTCGTCGAAAGTGTTGAACATTTCCGTTCCTCTCCGAAATACAATGCAGTGCCTTCTTCATCAAGCGAGATAATCATATATTTGAGCAAGTGTACGCCGCCGCCTGACAAAACCTTCGCTCGTTCATTGGTTCCGACTTGGACCACAGCTTAATACGATCCACGGTAGTTCGGTTCGACGGTGTTCCCGGCGATAAATACCGTATGCCGAGCTGATTCGAGAGAACTGGCGGAAAGGACGCGACCGCTCGAAATTAGGGCTTCTCTAATTATGGTGTACACTTGAGAATTTCGTTCTGAATAATTCTGAATCATTCTTAGGTAAATTGTACTCTCTAATCTCAAGTTACATTGAGAGTCATTTTTATCAAGATCGCCTTCAATAATTTTTATTACTAAAAACGATATTACTCAAAGATTGAAACTGATTTATTAATAATTATCGATAGTAATTTTCAGCTCTAAAACTCAATATTAAGATGCGCTTAAGAAGGCTATAACTTTTAAAGGGACCGGTTTCTCTCAGATGACAGCATTCACCATCGAAAGTTGTTCTTGGAGAATAAAGTTCTTGAGCGAATATCCATCAATAATTACTCGCATTTATATGTCCGCTAACTCGCAACTGCCGCGCGCTCTCTCTCTCTCTCTCTCTCTCTCTCTCTCTCTCTCTCTCTCTCTCTCTCTTCCTCCCTTTCTCTCTTTCTCTCGCGGGGGACGAAACTCTCTCGAATGTGCACCGGAGCCGAAGAACAACATGGAAGCATAACCGCGAGAATAAGCTCGCGATCCACATTCGCGAGCGTGTCATATAACTAGTTACTCGAAACTCGTTTTTTTCTCTCCGCACGTCAACGGAGAGCGCGTCATCAACTCTCTTGTTTGCGCATCGGGGTGAAGTGGAGAGTGATGGAGACAAGGAGATGATGAAGAAGGATGCGTGCGTGCGCGGGAAAAGGAGAAAGAAACGTGGATCGCGATGGGGGTGGGTGCAGGGGAGGAGGAGGGTGCAAGAAGTCAACGGGAGAGTGGCGAAGGGGCTTACGCGAGCGAGTAGTCGGGAGACGTACGTCTCCGGTCGGCTGAAACTAACGAGTAACAATCCCGCGGTTATTTGCTTAATGGCGCTTGCTGTTGTTCCGTGCAGTCTTCGTGATGACTACACGGGGATGGCCATCTCTAATTACCGATACGAATCTCGAAACCAGTAATATTAGTTATGCGTTGGGTTGTCGCGTTACATTATGACGATCCCCCTCGAACGAGAAATCATCAGTCTTCTCCGCCTCAAAATTGGCGCGGGCGGGTTTAGTTATCGCCGATAATCATCGGGGTGTGCGTCGATTCAATAGTTTTTATTTTCGAGAATAACCACCGATAGTGACATCAGAGATTTTTAATCTCGGCACTCGCTTGACCTGAACCGATACTACAATGTGTACTGTCATACGGACTACAGCAAACTGCTACAAAGCTCGCTTTTATGTTCGCACAAAGTTTCAGCGAATAATATTCGAGTAATGTTGATTTGCGTTTATAAAAAAAAAATACAATTCTTGTTTATATATTGGCTCCGTACTACTGATGTAATATTGATAATAATAACATAAAGGATTTTTTATTTACAAAAAAATGCGTATTGTTACAACGACGTTGTTATGCAACAGAAATTTAGATGTTAATGAATCAAATAAAGTTCATCTTTGTGCTTGTAATATTAAGTGAAATGACATTCAATTACGTTGATTAAATTCCGTGTGCTATATCATGGTGGAATCATATGATGAGAACTTTTAACGTAATATTACCAACGGTGATACAGAATTCATTTCTAATGTTCCCTTAAAATAACCGTCAACGGCAAAATGGAGCTTACACGTTCAGGGAAAATAACATTTTAGGAACGTTTATCAGAATTGCAAGAAAATATTGCAGTACCGCTCTGATATAACGCTGATATATAAAAGGTCAGGTTTAATGTACCCCTAAACCGACTGCAGTCGAGGCGCGGCATTTCGGAGCTAGTTACTGTTCGCGTAATAAGCGTGCTTTTCTTTTTTTTCTCTCTCTCTCTCCCCCTCCCTCCCTCTCTTCCCCCCTGTTTTTCAGCCGCGCGAAATTATTTTCACTAGCTAGACGTTCATCATCGCGCCAGCACGAATTTGCAAATTTTCCATAGCTGCTCTTCAACGGGATTCGTTTTGCCCCGGTTCCACTACGGGCGTAAGCGACTTTTCCCATACACCTGCGCATTTACCATCGCGCACCTCCCCACGCTTTCCGTCCCACCTCCGCGTTCAACCACCCCTTCCTCCTGCCTCTCCACGCCTCCGTATAGTCTCTCGCCGACCTATCTCCTCGCTACGGCAATTTCAAAAAAAGTGCATTTTTCAAAAAACCATAAGACTAAACTTCTCCTAACTGTACTCCTCCTCGGCCCCGACGAGACGAAGAAAATCTATACGCTGGATGGAAACTAGGCGCGGAGCGTTCGTTCTACGGTCCGATTCAGAAAATGTTCTCGCTTTTCTTCCCTGAATTCTCGGATAAAGCGGCCGCTTGTATGACAACGCATCGACTTTTGCGGAAGATTCGAATTTCCAATAATCATCAATTATTATCGTAAATCGAAAGTGGTATAATAGTGAGCGATGGTCAGAGTGACAGATTCGCCCGGCGTGTTCCGTTCAATTATTTTCACGAGGAGAGATGAGATTTACTTTTGAACGTGTAGGATGAATCGCGAATTTTCGGACCGACGCTTTTCGCCGCAGTCGCGTAATTTCGATTTGCAGAGAGAATTCCGCTTTCTCGCCCGTTCATCCGACTCGGCAAAAGCTTTCGACGATAGCGTATGAAGCAGCCTGTACGCAGAAGCGCTTCGTAGAGGGGAGCGTGGGCGAGCGGGAGGATGGGAGCGGTGAGGAGGGTAGGAAAGTGCGCGGTGTGCGCGCTGTGTTCGCTGTTGGCGAGCGAGCGACGGCGAGGAGCGGGACGAGCAGGGTATGCGGCGACGAGAGAAGGACGTCGAGCGCGTAGTCGGACAAGGATGGAAGGCATTACTCGTGCATGGGGCGTTACCACGGAAACCCCTATTCGTTCTCCATCCCTTCGCTCGCTCGTCAGGCAGCGCAAGAGAACGAGGGAACGCGAAACGGGGGGTGGAGAGGGAGACGGTGACAGAAATAGAGGGACCGAAAGGACGACCGACAGAGAAAAAGGACGAAGCGAGGGGGAAAGAGAAAGAGAATCAAAGAGAGAGGGAGAGAGAGACGAGAAACGAGTTGGCCGCGCGAGTCGATGGTAGAAGGAGAGAACGAGAAAGATAGCGGGAGTGGGAAAGCGAGCGGGGGGAGGAAGAGCGAGCGATTGCGCTCGGCGGCGGGTGGGAGCGAGAGAAGCGGCAGCGCGATATCGAGAGGGGGGTGGGTGATGAACGAAGCGAGAGGAACCGGGACGGAGAGCGAGAGGGCGCATGCTGGAGGAAGATAGCCGGCAAATGCGGAGCCGCCAGTGCAATCAACCCGTTGCCCACTCGCGAGGGTAAAACTATCCCGAAGTCAGACGAGGATACGTATATTGCGGAGGGAGCCTCGTTGCTATATACGTATATATGTATATAGATATATATATACATATATATACACATATATACACATATATATACATATATATATATACACACATTACATATATACATGTATATATATATACACATATATATAATACATATATATTATATATATACGTGGGACGTCGAGTAAGTAGGAGATGTGGAGGGAGGGAATGAGCGCGGAGAGCGAGATAGAGACGGAGGGTAAAAGAGAAACGAGTGCCCGGAGTGGAAAAAAGACCACGCGAAATTACGAGATTAGATGCCTGCTACCTGTAACGAGACCCCGTCGATAAAGCAATGCTTCGCGCTAAAGATCCCGAGACCATCATTCACGCGTGCTTTTTTAATTCGATCCGCGCTCCCGACCGCAACGACGATCCCCTCGACGAGTGCTGTCTACGCGCTAGGTGCGGGCGCACTCTCGAAACGCGGATATACGCCGCTTGGAAAGATAATTCCGACGAATTGTTCACCTTGTAGTAACGAACGGTGGTGGACGGACGGGAAAACAGGGTCATCGTCCATCCACCGTGCGCGTTAAACCCATTTCGGTGTCGTAATTGTGAAAACTTTGTTCCTGCGTCGCGTTACAAAACTCGCATTTTACATAACGCGCTGCCGGAGAGTATACCATCGATATTTCTCGCGCACGATATCTCGAGTTACGCTCCAGTAGATGAAAAATCTGAAATCGGCGTGTACGGGAAAGTCACCTCGCCGTAGATCCTTCCAGGTGATTCGCACATTCATATTTCATTCGAAAATATTTGAGATATAGTTAGCCTTGGAGCGTGACAGGAACTGAAGTTAAAAACGTTATTGTTGTTTGTTGCGATTTCGAAACGTCAAACAATTTTGAGTCATCGGCGGAAAGGAACGAAAATTACAGGTTTGCGTTGAGTTATAAATTCGTGGACAAATGGATCTCCGAGTCATCAAAATCACATTTTAATAGATCTTTATTTCGACTTAATGTTTATTGTTCATATACATAGTATTAATATTTTAATATAAATTCTATGAAAATTTGATCAAAGTAAATTTTGAGTTGGGGGAAGAATCCATAGATCAGAAAAATTATAATAATTCTGGGGCGGTCGTTGGTATTTCTGCGTAATCGAAAAATTTATATTACTCCAACATAATTATACGCGAAAACTGATACACGCCAAAGTTAAGCTTTTACTAATTTATGTCCCTGTTCCGCCAAACGGCACATATGTAACATATACGTGCATACGATGTTAAACTTATGCGCGAGGGTGTCGGAGCTTTCGTTCCTCGTGGCTGTTGCTGGTAAGGCGCAGTTGCTCTATTCTCTTGAAACCAGTTTTCCTCCACATGACCGTCGGAGAAGGGCAGACGGAAAGAACGAGAAAGAGAGAGGAAGAGGGGGAGAGACTGAGAGAGAACGAAAAAGAGACAGAAGTGAGTGAGTGAGCGAGCGAGCGAGCAAAGAGGACGGGAAAAAGAAAGAAAGAGAGAGAGACGATCACGTGTATGTATGCCCGCATGCACGCACACACTCCAGCGTATCCGTAAATGCGTGCATACACACGCGACGCACACATACACGCGGGGCTCCTCGGCGCACGCACGTCAGCTAAACTAGAAAGTTGCTCCGACCGACGACGTCGGTCGAAGAAACGCCGCTGTTCGAGCTAGAGCTACCTTTCGAATTTCAACCGCGAATATTTTCTACGTATAAAACGCCGCTCGCCGCGTTGCGCCGCGCCGCACCATGCCGAGCCGAGCCGAGCATGCGCTTCCCAGCGAGCTGCAAAATTCGATCGGCGCGCGCGCGCTCGCCGCACTCGATTCTCTCTCTTGCCGGCACTAGCCCACGTATAAAACAATGCGCGGCGATCGAACGCAGCGTTTTCGAAAGCCCCCGTGTATCCGTTCCGTCCGCGTTAGCTCTCTCGCGAGCGGCGGCGAGCTCGCCACGGATCGGTAGGTGCGATCGATCGAGCGTATATTTGGTCGGAAGCCAAACGATGCGCCATCGCGTATACATAATATACTATTGCTACATGTTATACTCCGTATATAATGTACGCGGAGGGTCTTGTTACGCTTTAATATTTTATATCGCGCTGCCTCTTCTAAAAGCGTCACGATTGTAATTTGGAACCGATGCTTGACCTTTTAAGTTTTACGGAAGGACCGCAAAGTTCGTTCCTGCGAAAAACACTTCTGCCTCCATCGGATATCGGAGATTCCTACCCTCCGCGTAAACGGAACGCTATAATTTAACCGCGAAATTATCAGTAGTCAGTATCAACGGTGGATTCCGCCGCTCCATAAACCAGAGTCTCACATCGGGGGGGAGGAGGGAGGGGGGGGGGGTGCATCACACCTCGGCGATGCATCGCCGACGGATTAAGGGGACGCGTGGATCCACCCTGTGTCGTGAAAGCTGGCCGCACGGCAACCCTCTTTGGCGTTCCGGCGAGTAGAAAGTCCGCCGGTAGAAGTATTTCGCTCTACGCCGAGGCAACGGCGACTTCCCGCCGTGGCGAGGCGAGGCGAGACGAGCTGAAGCAAGCTCTGTCGAGGAGGCGAGGCGAGACGAGGCGAGGCCTCGGAGCGTGGGTATCAGCACGGAACCGAGTCTACAACGCATTAGCGCGGCGTTGTCACGTTTCGAGGTTCTCTCTCTGTCTCTGTCTCCCTCTCTCTCCCCCCTCTCTCTCTCTCTCTCTCTCTCCCTCGTTCTCTCTCTTTTTGTTCTTCTTGCCTCTCTCCGTCTCTCCTTGCGCCGCCCGTTCCTTTCCCTCCCTCGCCGTTCCCTTCCCGACGCCTCGCGCCTAGCAGTACCGACTCGTTCTTTCTCTCGATGCCTCTCTCGCCGCCGTGCCGCGCGACGTTGCTGACTCGACTGGCGGGAAAACTGGCTCTTCAAACGGATTTTCCCGCGACGGGCATACGGCACGGGATGTTTCTCGCCACTTTATGTTGCCGCTTTTGTGTCCGCTCGCCGCCGCCTGGCCATCGGTAGTACAGGCGTTTCGCGAGCATTATCGACCGTCATTAACTCCGCGCCGAACGCCCGACGCGTCGGGTCGCGTCTATTTTAGCGGAGATTTACTCTGACGCTGGAATTTTTCGAAAACGCGCCCCCTCCGCACTCGCGAACAATGAGCAACAGCGTGACCGCATTTGTAGAGAAAGCGATAGATACATCCGTTGCACATGCGGCGCGCCTATTTAACCACACTAAAAATAGAATAAATTATTATTTTTATATCATTTCCAAACTCTTGCCGGTATAATCAATTGAAACTAAAACTATATTTAAAAATATACTCATTATAAAATCAATTATAATAATATTTATCATTGTCGCAATATTTAGCGATATAAATTTTTTTATGATACATCAAATTTGAAAGTTAAAATAACATTGACTTACGATCCTTCTTTTCTTTCTGTTTCAGCATAAAACTAATGAAAGGGAAGATGTTTTGGGCCTAAAGGTAAGCAAATTTTATAATCTAATAATCACATTCAATCTCTCGTTTATCAAATTTGCGATAACTCCGCACTGAGATTCATATTTGTAAACTCATTTGAGAATAAAATAGGGGAGAGCGCGCGGTAATGGAAGATATAGTAGATTTGGGGCATTACAAACACGTACACATACATACGATAAAAACCATGTCTATTGTATTATCTTTTGTGTCACGCGTGACGCTGGTAGCTCTGAATGTGTGCGGCAAATGGAAAGCTAATGACCGGAAACAGGAATACATTAGGCAGGTTGACTCGAAGTGAAGTTTTCCGAATTTACCGCAAAACATTCCCATGTCCCCCTGTAATATAAAGTGCACTTTGGAAGGACTTGTCCTTCGCAGCTTCCATCTACCGCGCGATTAACCTCGTTTGGCTCCATATTGCGAGCGATAACCCTGACCATAGACACCATTGTCAAGCCGATTGCATCGATTGTTCAGTGGATTAATTAAGAGACCCACGAGACGAAGTGTAGAATGCCGATATACGAATCGATTATAAGACACATATTTGACTTTGCATTCCGAAGAAAAATCTTTGTTGATATTTATCGCTCGATAGCCAAGTGATGATATTAGAGATTCATAAATTTTAGAATCGTGATGTTTATCCTTGAAAATGCAATCAAATTGCTTTCAGACAGAGTTATATTAAATCGCTGCGTTATTAATAATAAAATATTTCATTCCGAAGGCATAGAGAGACTATATTTTGAAAATAAATGTTTAAAGAAGATTTTGGGAAAGCGGCGAGCTTCACCGAGTTGTTATGACGCGGTCTCTTGTTTCCCAAGCTCGGCGTCTTCGCGAGGCCTCGAGCGTCCGATGGCGCGCGTCCTGTGACTTTGGAAATAGAAAGTCACTTTGAAAATAGGCTCCGAAATATGCACGCCTGGCGAACCCTCCCGCCGTCGTCTCGGCTAAGAAGAAGAAGAGGAGAAGGAGGACCGCGGTGTGGAAGATGAGGCGCGGGAGAGGCGCGGGAGGGTAAACGCGGTTTTAGACTACAGACTCGGCGCGTCGGCGTCGGGTTAAAAATAACAGTAACAGCGGCGGAGCCGGTCCTCGTCTTCGTCGTCGTCTTCGTCGTCGTCGTCGTCGTCGTCGTCGCCGTCGTCGCCGTCTACATCGTCCGCGTCGCATTTACCGCTGCTGCCGCCGCTGTTGCTGCTGGCTCGTATCTTCCACGAGCTAAGCTGGACGGCGATATCGATGACGCTACCGCGCCGGTTGCGACATAGCCTTGAGCGCGTTGTGCGTCGCGCTGAAGAAAACTAGCTGAATCTCGAAACCGCGTCGTTTGGACTTTTTACAGGAATTTTAATATCTCTCTGTCGACTCGAAAGATTCTTATCGCTTTCATGAGCCGCAGTTAAATTCTGATCTGCACGCTTAGCAGTCGCGTATTACAATCTTTCGAGCGGAGTTTTCCACTTGTCGCGCGAACCGCTCCAGGTACTCGCGTGTTTGTCAGAACGAATTTATAAATCTTGATGACGAATTGTCATGTTTCTGTTTCGCGAAACTTTCGCACCGGTATAACCGGACAAATTTGTCGACGGCGCCGGTGCTTTTTACAGAAATTATTTAGCTCGTACTTCCACGAGTTGATGTATTTGTAGACTTTCGGACGTAAACTTGACAGATGACGTACGTCACTTCTCGCAGTCTCTTCCATCATTATGACAACTATTTGCTTGTTATTATTATCAATGTTATTCTCGCGGTTAAAACATATATCATAAATTTGATAATTTGTCGTTATATGTGTTCAGACACCTTTATCGTATTATCCAATTTTCGAAACAAAAGCTTGTCAGACTTCACTGCAATATTTGTCTAATCTTTATTCTATTTAATCAAGACATAGATTATTGTTTTCCAAAGCAATTAATTCGCAAAAAGATTCGTGAAAAAAAATCTGCGAATAAATGCTACTTTCGTCTGGAGAGACAATTAAAATTGAAATATTTACGCAACTCTTCTAGAAAACGCAAATATAAAATAATTCAATAGCATGAATGATATACGTAACAGTAACCTTGTTATATTCCCTCCAAAATTGTTATCATATTCAGTATCGATTAATACTTTGACTACTAAATTTATTTTTCAAATGCATTATTTATATATACTGCGCTTGAGACTTTATAAAAAAACATTGGCGCTGAGCTTCACGAATGAGTTCCATGATGCATACGATTGGGGTTCACCGGCGAGACCCGCGGTGTCGAAGTATCAAATAAAAGTGTCGATATAATATTTGTGAGACACGCGTGTCTGTACATTGAGAGCATTATGGGCTCAAAATCTTGGCTGCGCGCGATCAACGGGTTCTCTCCGCGCAACGGCGAGACGAATTTTATTTTCGTACCGTTGTGGCGTCCCGCGACCCCGATGCCACCGGCTGCCGTCATCTCCCTCCATATCTTGCTACTCTAGCACGCGGCTGACACTCGTAAATCCAAAGCCGCGGCGTGCGATTGCCGTCGCGGATACTTCGATAATGCTCGGACGGTGTCAAACATCGCGTACGTGTCGGACAAGCGGACAGCATCGAACGAGACCGGTTCGCGACTGTTCGCATTGTGAGCACTCGAACATCATTTTTTTCTTTACAAACGATCATATATATATATATATATATATATATATATATATGATCCCTAGCTATATATATATATATGATTTGTAACTTTATTTCTAATTTTTTCGAATTATACGAAACATATTTTTGATGCTAAAAGAACAATGCGTGTAACGTGATTTCGATGTTCATCGTGCGAACGATGGTGCGATATTTTGTTTTCTTTTCAGCATTCTTGCATTTGCTTCAGATTTTTCCAGATTTTCTCATATTTCGTGTAATTGCCGTATAGGAAAAGAATGATGTGAAAATGCGAGCGTAACGCTGCGGATAATTGCGAAAGAGCGCCGTTTTGAGCGTGCGATTTTAAGCCTGATTCGCTCACTCGCGAGCGCGCTCGGCTAGGAATAGTCCGAACAGGATACGGGAACAGTTACCGCGCGTCAGGGCCAGCGTTGCTCGAGGCGATCCGGCAAGGACGGTACCGCTATGGGCGAAAGATCTCCCATTGCTCTCCTCCCGCAGGAATTTATGACGCGAAAAATCTCGTTTCCTCCGCGGGAATTCCCGCTGATCGCCGATTCCTCGCGCGACACGCGCGTTCCGTTCCAACCTGCGGATCGTCTTTAAGAAAAGTGAGAAAATGTGGCAAACTGTTCGCTCGGAACGGACGCGATATCTATGGACATGAGATTTACAGAAAAAGACGTCTTTGCTTTTTTTCTCTCTCTTTTCCTCCGGAGTTGATTTTCCTTCGATAATTTTACGCAATTTTAAATAAATTTTTATTTTACACGAAAATTGGTTAAAAATTTAAGTTTATTTAAAATTAGTTGACAAGCATTCTTTGTTCATTCGCATCTGTTCATTGATAGCCCCGCATGTAGCGCGAACAGCCCAGATCCGAGAGCGCTGTATCGTGAGCTACATCACGAATTGTCTCTGCCGACAAATAGGGAAATTCTCATTTCCATGACTAATATTCGTCCGATCCAAATATTGGCGACGAGGGCGCGATCGATCGGGGGTAAATAAAGCCGCGAGGCGCCTCGACGTCGACGGGATCGGCCGGGGGCGATATAGCACGACATACTCCTAGATCCGAGCGTACGGAGGTCGTTGAATCCCATTAAGCGGTACTCTCCGATCGTTTCGCTGCCGACCACCTGTACGCCGACGTTCTTTTCGACCAATGTCGCCGTATTCATGTCTCTCCCTGCCCCTTCTTGCGGCGTACTCGCCAAGATATTGCGTCGAACGAACGACGAGGAGGAGACAGGCACCAGGATGAGAGCGATTACACTCCTCATCGTCGTCGTCGTCGTCGTCGTAGCTCTCATCATTTCGTTGGCGTCGTCGTCGTCGTCGGTGAATATCGCGCGCCATGGCTAGAATATTGCATTCTCCTTTTCTCGCGTAGTTAATGCGGCCACACCTTTCACCAACACCCAGCCCAGCAGGCTCTGGTCTGACTAGCGTGTTAGCTAGCTAGCTAGCTAGCTGGCTGGCTGGATGACTTGGCTTTTACCGATCGGAATAACCAGGCGCGGCCGCTTGACTCGATCGTTCGGTCGCCCGCTCGCTACGACCGGCTGTACGACGACTATTCGCGCGCATCTTGAGAGCCGCCTAACAGTAAAGTCTTCTCTCGCTTTGTTCCGTCGTCACACGGCTTCAACAATCAAAGAGAGAGAGAGAGAGAGAGAGAGAGACTTCGCGGGATTTTCATTATGCCCTCCCATTGTTTGCGGGAAACGCTGACGACTGCCCCTCTCAGATCTTGAAGGAGTCTTCGATACACCGAGGTGTAACTTGAAATATGATGCGCGTATATCTTTTCGCGCCATTATACAGGGATTGAAACTAGGGCTCAGACACAGATTCGAATGAACTGCGTGGTCAAACAGTTAAGTAGAAACGCTTGAAATTCAGATTCGCACAGCTCGTATAATTCAAACGGAACTGTAAATCGATTCGCAATGTCCGAAAGTTTAACCGCACGAACAGTTAGACATCAAGGAAAATTTGTGCGAAAATAGTAAATATTGTAAACAGGGATAACTAGTCTTTGTTCCATTTTTTTTTTTTTTTTGGTTGCAAAGTATCATTTTGCTTTATCTAAATTTAGAATTGAATTGTTCAATTATAATTGCGAGATCGAAATATTTATCACATATTAATTACAATTTATTTTCTTGTGTTACTTTTATAGGTTTACTTCATTATTTATCATGATATCTACTTTACTATTCAGTTTAATATTTTATCAGGTTTGCATATAAAATATCTGTTAGAATCCAGTTTCAGATCTTTAAAGTTTTATTTGTTCGAACATTCAAAAATGTCGAAACTTTCTTAGGTCTTTGCTGATGATTAAAAATTGATTTGAGAATTTAAAGTATTACCTGTATAGATGACGTAATGCCTAAAAAATCGTTTCCTGTTTAGGACTTTTCTGTCTCTTCTCTATCTTTTTTTCTCTTTCCTCCAGCCTTCACTCTTGTCAAATCTTTTTTCTCATTACCTGCTTTTTCTCGAGAAGACTTTTCACTGCTGACATTATTCTTTATCCTCTCTCGATTGAATTGCCAAGAATTTGAATTGTTTCGAAAATTAGAATGAAAGAAATATGATTTATTAATATCCTATACCGGCGAACTTCTCAAATCTTATTGATATATATGAATTAAAACTCTAATAGGACTTTGTCTTAACGATTTCAGTTTCACAAAATAAGAAGTTACGTAATCGCTCGGTATCTTGCAATCTAATTAGCTAATTGGTATAGTTACGTTATCGCGATAAAGTGCAAAGTGTTGCAACGAAACAATCAGCCCATCGTCCTGCACAGTTCGCTCCCGCAGGAACGGTAGACCTAGCCGATGGAGGGAGTTTTTTTCCGCTGCCGCTTCGACGATCCGAACAAAAAGGTCCAAGGCCGGAGTCCGACCGGGGACCCTTCGCGGCATAAAAGGCTCCGCAACCCTCATTCTCTCTCTCCCTTTGGGTGCTGCGTATATAGGGTCTTCTACCCCGAACTCAAATCCGACCTGGTCCCGCAGCTTCTACGCGCTATCTCAACCATAAGGTCTCGTATCATTGTTCACTCACTATTCGGTGATTATTTCCATTAATCCACGGACATGTATGTTATCTAGAATCTATTGTTTCAAATATGAAGTAGCAACATCGTATTGTTCCTAATTACAAATTGTTTTACATTTTTTCTTCTTAAATGAAAGTGAATGCAAATATTGAGCAATCTATCGCAATCGACAAAATGCGATCTTATTGGACAATATGTTGAGTCCTTTTCTTAAATTGTTAGCATCTGTCGAATTTTGAATATTGCATTCCGTGAAGTAACGCCATTTGTTTCGACCTTATTGTTGAATGTTGCTACATTGCTATGAGCTGGGATGAGAATCCCTGAAGTTTTATTGTCGGCTCTTCATGGAACATTCTACGATGCGCCCTTATGCCCGACCCTCGTCAAGGCAACCCAGCGTCACGGCTCAACATGACCCAAGCACGACCCAAGCACGTATTTCCTACCTGGGCCCCAGGTATCGAACTAAAGTCCGGGCCTCACAAGTGGAGGCACATAACTTTCCAAAAATGCATTGAAATTCTTGAAGATTTCGTTTTTGGTGGTGAGTCACGCATGCGACTTCGAATTTTTCCGCCAATTTTTAGGCATTTCAGCAAAATGACACAAAGAAGACCTTGACGTAACGATACAAAACTGTCACAGCGTGAAAAAAAACCGTTGACATAACAATCCAGGTCTAAGCAATCAAGTTAATTTTTATTTCCAGTGAAGGAAAGTTAATTTATTATGGAAAAAAGAGCTTCGACTTTCAGTGTTTAATAAATTCGCTATTAAAATACATCTTGAACTTGGCGAAGAATAAGATATTGTAATTTTATACTTAATTATAAAGTACAGTTTATTATCGATCATATAGGTATTCAAATTACCGTTCACTGAAAATTAAATGTCCGAAGCTCACTTTATTGGAAGTTTTTTTTTTTTTTTAATTTACAATTAGTAATTTCGAAAATATCGATGTTTCAATGTTTGAGAGAAAATTATATTAGAAATTAATAAATGAAATACAATCAAAAGTATTTATATCCGATACTTGTATTGCAACGGTAAAATCTCGGTGCTTGAGTACTTATTCGTCTTTCCAGCTTTTGTTTACCGATCGCAAAGCCACCGTGATTCGGTGCATTCTTAGTCACACGTCAATTCATCAGTCTCGCAAATGGAAAGTATTCACATATACGCAAACCAGACGCGTGTCCATTGTTGACTGGCCGACACCTGCTACGTCCGAACTGTCCACTTGTTCTCTTCCTTTTCTCTCTCCTTCGAGTGTCCCACGGACATCGTAAACTTCATCTCGCGCGCCCACTCGTCAGAGACGAACAGGTTCCGCGCGCGTTGCCTCTATCTCTCTCTCTCTCTCTCTCGCTCTCTCTCTCTCTCGCTTCGTTCTCCCTTCCTCGACCCTTTCTTTCTTTCTTTTCTCCCTTGCTTGTTTTGCTTTACACTAACTCGGGTCTTAGGTGTACTATTTTAACCGCATTGTCCGTGCAAAACAACCGGGGTATTCCTCGATCAAAACAGGTGGAAATTTTCTGAACCGTGCTGCGAATTTATTATTTTATCCAACATGCATCGTTACTTATATATTACAATTTAACGGCAGTATGGCACAGTGCTTTATTTATATGTGAACAATTTTATGGCGAATGCAGCGTGCGTTTAATGGAAAATTAATCTACATTCTATTTCCGCTATAATGTAAAGAAAAGATTAGTCCAGGATTTGTCAAAGTATCCATAATTGAAAGGACACTCAATATCCATAAAACACTTCGCGCAACTCACAACTGTAAATGTATATTGAGTACGATGTCCCAAACTATATTGCTTTACAGCTTCACCATGAGCGATCGCAGCGTTCCATTCATAGACGGGTCAATCGGCGAGTCTCTCTCACTCTCTCTCACACACACACACACACACTCTCTCTCTCTCTCTCTCTCTCTCTCTCTCTCTCTTTATCGAAATCGAAAATATTTGAAATAAAAACCTTCGCGCTCCACATGACGCCGGGTGACGGACGCCGAAGGGCAAACGGGAGAGAAGAGGAGGAGGACGCATGGGCCGCGGGGGAGGGTGCCGCGTCATACGCGGCGTAAGCAGGAAGACGCTACGCTAAAAAATCCGACGCGGGGCAAAAAATGTATCGGAAAGGGAGAGTGGCGTGTATATGTATCCCCACCGGCACTCCCACGCGCAAAGGGTGCCTACCATTGCCCGACATATGGCCCCCTTTTTCAGCCGCCGCGTGCGTCTCCGCTTTCCCACACGGCGAAGGTACAGCCACCCGCGTGCATACATGCGTGGACGCGTATGCGCGCGCGCGCGCGCGCGTGTGTGTGTGTGCGTGTGTGTGTGTGTGTGTGTATGCACAGCGATGCCCGCACGGATGCATCCGTCAAGCTGTTTGAATTCTCGATGGAATAAAGGGGAAGTTTACCTTGACGCGAATCGCTTCTGATATATGAGCAAAGTTCATTCTTAATTATTAAAAATGTTGGAAATTCTGATTATCCGAAAATGTTTTATTATTAAAAAAGAATTTAGAAAATACGCGCACTTTATCAACTGGAAACTGTTTTGTTTTTGTTTTTTTTTGTCGAGATAAGCAACTTGCGTTCACGGAAAATATATAATGGTCACGATATTATTTAAAAATACTACTGTATTCTTATAAATATAATTTTATTATTAACGCGTCGCGGTTATCGCATAGTCCTTTATTGTATTATAATTTACAAATAGAATTCGTTATGTCACTATATCAATGTCGCACTGTGAATTTATACGACACGTGGCTCACGCTCGAAATGCTCTCACTGTCATCCAAGCAAATTGAGACATGGCCAGATACGCGGGGGGGGGACGCACAAACCTTTGACTTTACTAGAACTGGCACGGAACAATTAACGACCTCCAGGGTGACGTTTTCCGTCGCTTTATTTCGAGGAGTCTGACGTTCTTTTTCCGTCCCTCTCTTTCCATCTCCCCCATTTCTGCTTCTCCTCTCTGTTCGCTCTCTCGCCGGCGTCACTCAATTTTCCGTTCTCGAGTTTTTCGCTCCCTCTCTTCTACTTTCTCCCTCACACTCTCAATCTCCCTCTCCCTTTTGGGCCCCCACCCAATTCTTCAGTTTTCGGGGTAGGACCCTTCGTTCAGGACACCGCAGATGTCGTGCGTCCCTACAGATATTATCAGCGACGCTCAGTCTGAAAAAACTTTTCAGTAAAAGATCACGTGTATTCTTGGCTATTCCAAACGCAATACTATATTCCAACGTAAGAATTATTTTTAGCTCCATCTGATTTTTTAATAAAATATTGTGCATATTTTAATAATGTATTATAAAAATTTCGATAATTAAACGTTTGATATGATTTTTACTGAATGCCGTATCTTTCAATAAATAAAACTGAAAGTTTCTAACGTCAACAATAACATACAATTTTAACCATCGCGTGAGAGACGAAGGTATTATAAAACGCTTGCCGAAAACACACGTGCGTGTTTATCGAGTATGAGCGCGTAATCAGGATCGACCGAATGAGAGGCACTGGAGAGCAAGGGGAGAGCCAGCCCGACCCTCCGTTTTCGGCGACCTTCCTTTATTCATCCCCTAATGTAGGCCCGACTGGCGCGTAGGCTCTCCTCATCGCTTCGTATATAGGGTAGGGTATCTACCGGTCGGGAGGCATATATACGCGCGTTCTCTGTATATACGTATGTATACAGGCGCGCGGGGCAAGGGCGCCTATCTACGTGCTGGAGAGATCGCCTACGCGCTATCGTAGGTAGCGAGCGAGCGAGCGGGGTGTCTCGGGGGTGGCGGAGGAGTGAATGAGCGGGTCGGCGTCGCCTATTGGGTAGTTACCGTCGAGACGCATTGGAACACAACCCCCCCCGGTTCCTCGCCCCGTAGGCGTCCCTTCTGCGACGACCGATTCGTACACGTGCCCGTTGTCCCTCGGGGCTGAAACAACGCAGACTCCCGCGCGCGTTTCGCGCCCGATGACGTATTCCCCCGCGCTGTTTTCGGCCACGAGTCGCGTGTCGCCGAAAAAGGCCGGCACTGTCTCGCACCGTATCTACAGTATCGGCCAGTCTTTTCTGGAGAGTTACAAAGAAACTTGGAAACTTCCTCGGCGAAAGAGAATAACTTTCTGACAAAAATTTCTTTAATCAAAAGTGAAGAAATGTAAATTTATGCCGAAGCTGAATTATATTTAACTCACGTTATGTAATTAAATATTTTCTAGAATGAAATAATTTTGTATTAAAATTTCCAGATACTTGCGAAAAGTTCTCCGATTAAAAAAGATGTTCTACGAATTGAGACGGTAAAAGATATTTTTTTTATGTAAATCTCAAAATACATTTCTAAAAATTTCTGAAAGTCGGCGCGATAATTTTTGAATGTTTTCTACCAGAAATGTAAATATTCGCGACGGCCGTTGCTATATTCGCGCGCTGTATTTCCAGGGTTGAGCAACGGGAGCCTCGACGAGAAATTTCGTCTCAACGTCTTAACCGCCTTGAACAGCGGAGTCCTTGAAGCCTGAAGCCGGTCGACCGGCGCGGCGCGGCGCGGCGCGGCGCGGCGCAGTACAATCTTATCCACGCGCGCTCGTTGCGATAGCGCGTGGCTAATCTGCCGCGGACTTTACTCTGTTAAACTTGTCGTCGTTTCGGTCAGACTCCAGAATAGCGACAAATTTTAACAGTGGGGCGTTTCAGAAAATTATGAATCGTCTTTCGACACCATGTATTGATGTACAAAAAAAATTTTTTTCTTCGGAGTTTCATACATATACAACAGATATATGTATATGTATGACGAGCTATATCACAGGTTGTATTTGCGCCGCTAACAGGCCGACGATCTGGTAGAGCGATAGTATTTCGACCTTGGCCCCGGTTCACGTAAAACCCGAGGACCTCCGGTCGCGTCCCCGAGGACATTTGTCAAATCGGAACGTTCGATCCAGTCGCGCGCACGTGATAGCTGTGACGAAAGGGAAACGTCAGGATACGAATGGGTTTCTATACCAAGACGTGGAGGATCGAGAAAGTGGAAAGGAGATAGCAACATAAATATCCGATGGATTCAATCTCTAAAGATCAGCTGTGAAATATCTTTTTAATATTTAATAATATTATTAAAACATAATTTGCTTACTTAGCATTGTTTAATTAGAATTGAAGGCAGACGCGCGTTGCATATATTTTTTTATTATTATATAACTTCTAAACTTATTACAGTAGAAAATAAATTAAAATTTAATATTTCACAAACTAATTGCAAGATACATCATCAAAAATTATTGTAAAATTAAAAGTGGTAATAAAAGTTGGAAATATATTGTCGAAAACAACAAAACTGAAAGATAACACAGAAGGAAAGTACGCCGATATCTCAGAGAGGAATGCAATCGTAACTTTTTTTTAGGCAGTAAGCGTGTCGGTGCTTAAAAAACAATGCTCGTTATTATTTACGTAAAGCAACGTTCTCGTAACTCGCGTCTGTGACGATTTACATGTCTTTAATAAAAATGCTTTCCATCCACGCAAGACGCAACTGTGCGAGTCCTTTCGACATATTCCACTCGCTCGCTCGCTCGCTCGCACGCTCGCGTCGCCCGCAGCTCGCCTCGTTGTTCCTCTCCGTCCGATAGCGACGTGCTCCGGCTGTTTGCGCCGCCTCGCAATTTCTCCGCGCGGAGCCGCCATCGTCGAGTCCCCTTTCGAAAATAACACACGGCCGGTTGACGTCATGCTGTCATGACCACCGTGGCGCGCCAACGTCGCTTCGACGTCGTGTGCTGCACGGCGCAGAAAATTCAGCTCGCGCGCGCGCTCACGCACACATCCACGTATTACTCATCTACATATATATATATATATGTGTGTGTATTTTATATATATATATATATATATATATATATATATATATATATATATATATATATATATATATATTGCCCCGGCGCGTTCGTGTTCTTCCATCGCGTCATCGCCGATATCAACGTCGAGCGTGTGTAAATGCACCAACACATACACCGACTACTTTTATCTACCCGACGACTGGTCTCTCGGCCGACTCAGCCTTCGAAGCGCGTTCGCGCGCAGGGCCGTCGGAAGATGACGTGCCATCGCTAACATGTGAATTTAGAATCAAAAATAAAGCCGATGTTCGACCCGGTTGTTCAAACATTACGTTACATTTTCTACAAAAAGAAATAAGTTTTTTAAATAGTGAAACGAGAGAAAGGAAAAAGGAAAATTGATAAAAGTTCAGAAAGCGAGGCTAAGAGAGCAGAGCTTTTGTCTGCGCTGTCCAGATAACAATATTGCGATGTTATCAAAGTATCGCAAACAATTCTAATGGAATATTTATCGTAGATCATAGCCAATCGTAGTTCAGCAGAGCTTGTACTTTCTCATTGGTTAGTTTTTACGCATTATGTTCAAAATTGCAAGTTGTAAATTTTAAACTTGTAAATTTACTTTTTGAATATTTAAATGATATATTCGTTGTTATATATTTTTCATGAGGTATCCAGGATTTAATATCTCAGATAAGGCTGGAGTATCCTGGTACTAACAATGGATGAGTAACCTTCTAAAATGACGTCGTAACGCCATGAGTAACTTAAGTAATAACACAGTCCGCATCCTTTGTTCGACTACATTACTCAACAATAAGTTTTTATTATATTTTACATATACAACAATATTTTATTGTAATTGCTACAGTTTATTACTTTGTGACATTTAATTTATTATCATTGAAAAGATAATATTTTATATTAATTTTATTTGATTAAATGCTCGGGCTGACCACGCTCTGACTCGAGAATTCCAGATGTCGTTTAACCAAATATTACTTTATTTTAAATAATGATCTGTCTTTTTTTAAACATTACATTTTTTAGATATGTTTGTTAACTCTACGAATTATGTTGATAGTAAACGCGCGAAGTAAATTGTCTAAAGTTGAATGGATTGCTATTTATGAATTAATTGTTGTTTTTTATAAAATCTGCAGCGTAGTTTACGATGAAATATTATATTACAAGAAAGAGACGTTCGATTATTTATAATAATTAGACAAGCAAACGCGTTTACGAAAAGAATTTTATACAAAAGAATTTCAATAGATAATTACAGTCACTCATCGTAGAGATAGCAACGACAAACGGCTAGAGTTACTCTTAGCGGCGAAAGAATTGAACCTCAGTTGACGTTAATTAACATTTTACGAAAGTTCAACGAGTTGAGGCGAAGCGATCGCTAGCGTCGGCACTGCTCGCGCGAGTTGCTAGATAGCTTCGACTCCAAGCTCGAGTCTGACCGAGGCAAACATTACCTCATCACCCGACAGAGCCGGATCCACCGTGAACCTTCTCCACTTGGGATT
Organism: Linepithema humile; assembly: GCF_040581485.1. Taxonomy (NCBI): domain Eukaryota; kingdom Metazoa; phylum Arthropoda; class Insecta; order Hymenoptera; family Formicidae; genus Linepithema; species Linepithema humile. The sequence continues at coordinate 24,499,245 of NC_090130.1, forward strand.
TTACTAGCCGCGCGCGCCTTTACTACCTTGCGCCACTGTCGACGCGCGTCATGCTGACAAAAACGTTCCTTTCTCAGTCGACGGACGGATCGAACGGTGAATACGTTTGTACATATTCACCGAACTTTTGCGCATCGCATGTATTTGCCGCGAGATCATTGACCAATCTATCGGCGGCTTTATCGTCGTTGCCACCGCTATTTCTTGCTCATTAGCGAAAGCGCTCTCACTATTGAGCGCTTGCGCGCACCGATTTGCGTCATGTGAGGAACTTACGTAGAACTTATCTAAGCTCTTATCTCTTACTTTTATCGTTCACATGTACCCGGGTTGCAAAATGATAGTTTAGATGCCCGGTTCGAAAATAACCAACAATGATTTTGAGGAAGCTATTCCTCGTCGGAATCACACGAGATTTCAATTGCATCCGCTTTCAATTCTTGTCTCTTGTTATACATCGTTTAATTACGTATTTTAAGTGCTTCACTATTAATCGCGCAAACTCGCCTATCTCGTCGTCTGATTACGGTCGGATTCGCCGTGAAGCTCCTCCACTTCCAACCCGTCCACATTCATCGATCATTGATTCACACCGGCGCGACGAATTCTCTTAGCCGCGATCTTTCTTCGCTTGTGTACTTCTTGACGATTTATGCGGTTATCGAAGTCTCGCGAGCTCACCTCGTATATTCGTCTACAGTTCGAAGCCGCGATAAAACTTCTACGGATTGTTCCCTATGTTTTCGTTATTCCTCCCCCGCGCTCGCTTGACGCCTGTTGCTCGCTCGTGGCGAATCCCAGTCATTTTATCACCCGACGTCAAAGTTGCCACGCGTCGCGAATCTATGGCTTGCTTTACATTTAAGTGTGATACCGAGGCGACTTATATGCTCCGATAGTTTCGAATATTTGCAACAAGTCTTTCTAGATCATTCAGCCTCGTGCAAGAAATTGAAAATAAATCTTATAAATATTAAATAAATTAAAATTAAATATATCGGGCAGCTGAATCGATTGCGACGTATATGTCGGAAAATTGAACAGTAACATCTAGATACATCGAGACAACTCGATCAATTTTTTCATCATGTCTTGTAATTTTGAATCGAGATTTTAACTGCCGTATCTATCGATAGACGCAAAGTTGCATTCGCGAGATGCGACAAACGAGATGCAACTCGCGAAGATTTCACAAGTGGAAAAGGAGCGACGGGGCGTGGCGCCTCTCTCGAGTCTGATTTACGGCCAGTTAAGAACCGCATATTATCGCCACGTACAACTAATCTTCCCAATGTATATCCTCCTCCGGTCTCTCCCTCTCCCTTATTGTCCCATCTGTGTGTTGCCTCACCCTCGTCCTCCCTAGCCACCCCTGACCCTCTTTTACACCGATCACCCTCTCTCTCTCTCTCTCTCTCTCTCCCCCCGCTCGCGTTTTGTACCTCATCCCTCCTCCTCCTTTGGGGCTTCCTCCTTTCCCTAACCACCTTACCTCTCACCGTCCATCCGGCTCTTGCCCCTTTCTCCCGCGCTATCCTCTACGCTTCGCCCCGGCCTCTCACGCCTCCTTTCTCCGTCGCTCCCGGTTTCCTCTTGTTCCCGTTCCCGTTGTCGATTCAACAAGTGCCCGGTCACGCTTCGCAAATATCGCACGTAAGAGAAGGAGACGCCGAGATTACGGCCGCATCCGTAGACGGACACGCGCGCGCGCTCATTCCGCCGAGTTCCGTCGAAATTTTCAAGTACGGTCTCGTGCCTTCCCCTTTTCTCTCTCCCCCCCCCCCCCCTCCACCGCGCAAGTGGAGAAACGACCAAGTTTCGCCGATCGAAAATTATTAACTCGTGTTACGCGCACACCCTTGATTTCACGAGCTTATCGCCTTCCCCGATGCACGCGTCACTTTCACGATACGCAAGACGATACACAGCCTGTGCTGCATTTATCTGAGATTTATCGTGCATGGGCAGTGTGGATCTTTTGCAACAATGTAAACATAGGAATTATATAATTTGGAACGATAGCTAAAGTATCATATTATTCGTGCGACGTAATGTATCGATAAGTATACCGTGAAGTAAAAACTCCAGCGCAAATGTCAATAAGATATCTCTAGAGTCTTGTGCTTTATGATAAATAAATTATATTCAACGGATGGAAAATCTAGATTTAAAGTAGCGAATTTTAAAAAATTTTTACGCTTGATTTTTCATAGAAAAATCATGTGTTTATTTATTCGTCTTAAATTCGCTTAAGTTATTTTATTCGAAAATTCTGGAAATAAATACTCCAGCACAAATGTCGCTTTTGCTTTTAGTTTGGAAAAAAAAGTTGCCGGGAAAAGAGTATTGTTTTCACGGCGTTAGAAGGCGAGATGAGATCTGTCGCGTTGTTTTTCCTCCGCGATGATTCCACGAACGTTCTTCGGAGCTCCGAGCTGACCGGTTGACCACGTCGCGCTGGAAGGAGAATCTCCACGAGCGAGTCATATTCCAAGTAGGCCGCTACGGCCGGCCACGGCGGATGTACGCGGTCGCAAGAGCAAGCTGTTGCCGCTAGAGACACTCGAGTCAGATCAGGGACGTAGCCACAACATACGCAAGCACATAGAAAACCCGTGTGTGCTCGGTCCGTCTTCTTAACTGATAAGTCAAACTGGGTCACTTTCAGTCGAGCAAAAGATACACACAAAATTATGCTCTTTCGAGTGCAATAATTTAAATTCATATCTGCGTATTTAAACATTTAATCGCTTGAATAATCCAGTAAAAAAAAATATATATAATTTATCTAATTATATTCTACGGCATTTATTAAATTATTTGGAACTTTTTTTAATATCAATCTTTTGAGTGAATACGATAGCGGAACTATAAAATAGAATAGTAACAGTGGGAACATATCACGCGTCATAGTGACTCTAACTATAAGTCTTTAGTTACTCACCGCGAGCCTGGTCGTCATCGTGACTACAGCAGAACCGTGCTATCGGCGTTGCTCGAGGCGGTGTGGTAGTGACGCGCGGAAGCCGAGTTCGATGGTGACGTCTGTTTCACGAGCGAATTCTATTAGATCGCCGCGTTCGCGCACGAAATTTCGCGCAAAATATTCGCGAGCAGCTTTGTTTCTTTGCCAATTGCCCTGCGTCGAGAGGCGAAGCTACGTGAAAATTAAACGAAACTTAATACTTTTGCTTGGCGGCTTTGTGCAACAAAACGCTCGTGTCGGTCTCTTATCAGCCTTTGCTTATGAAAAGACATGCTACCACGCTTTCCAACTTTCCCAAATAAAAAAAAGAGAAAGCAACAATGTTAAACCCATGGGCCTTTAACCGTCAAGGCACCCTGTGGAATAACATTGTTCGACATGTTGACTCGCGGAATCGCGTATCGCGTGAAAAAAAAAAAAAAAAAAAAAGAAGCGACACGTCTTTTCTCTTAAAGACTTTAAATTTGATAAGTCGCAAGTTGGAAGCGCCCGAGATAGAAATAGTATCTGCAACTATTTCTAACGCAAATTTATGAAAGTTGCGCGAATTACCCAAGTTTGGTAAGTGGCAATTCGCTCTGTAATCGAGTCGCGCGACGAAAGTCAAAGAGACGATAATCGACTTCGGTAACGAGATTAATCGCGCGATTATGACGGGGGATTCTGCGTTCGTCCGCGTCTCTCATTTCGTATTTCACGAGAGTTCGCGTGCCCGGGAGGCGAAGTACCGTCGCTGCCCTTTCGTCGCCGACCTTGCGACGCCAGGCTGTCACTTTTTCATCGTTCGTCCGGAGTGGTCGTTCGCCACCCTCCCACCTATACCTACCTACCCTTTTTCCCGTGAAATCAAACGTCATGTGGAGGCCACGTGGACTCGGTCAGCCGATGAACGTGTCGCCGGTGACATCTCACGGCATCTCCGGGCACAAACGGGCTGCGCTACCATGGCGATACACTGCTTGCTCTCCGGTTCCCCCCTCCCCCTCCCGCCGTCCCCCGCCCTCACACCCTTCCAAGTCTCCCTACCTTCGGCCTCTCTTTCTCACGCTCGCGAGAGCGTGTTCTTGCTCCCGCCAACGGAGAAACGCTGTCTCTCTGTCTCCCGAGGTGAGCAAGGGCTGGAGGGAGGTACGATTATTTACTTACTTTCACTCGCGCGACCTCGTACGCGCGTAAATCATCCACGGCTGCGTGGGTACCGCTTTCGTAGGGTCGTGATACCGAGATACGCACGCGAGGTCCGGCCCGCGATCGACGACGAAACTTGAAAAAATTATAATCTGAATGATTCTTAGGCCGCGGAAGAAACGTCTGCGACTTTTGCATTGAATATTTTGACCGCTGCAAAATGAGACAGAATCTTAATCCTTGTTCGGCTCCAAAATAATTCGAACTTAACGTTCGCTAAATTGTATTGTTCGTAGAATTAAGAATTCGGGATCACACATGTTTTTCCATTTCGTTCTATTTATGAATTCTTCCGTCATAAATACTGGCCGAGCTAGTGATGAGAAGATACTGCTGCTAGAAGGCTGCGGTCGAGTCCGCTCGCCAGCAGCGATCGTCCGCGTTCCGTTGATGATTTCTTCCAGGCAGGGCTAGGGAGTCGTGTGACGTCACTTTTTCCATCGCTCCGTCGGAGTGCCGAGCGTCTGAGTCACGTCCTTTCTTGCCTACTCTCTCGCCTCCGAGCGTCGCGAAACTAAGCGCGCCCATTCGATTTTATTGTATTAACACCAACGAATATGCACGAGCTAATGTTGACTCTTAACAATCTCAGACGGCGAGATAAAATTATAACTTAGACGCTCAGCCGTGCCTTTTTTAGAATAGAAAATGCATGGCTCTGTAATTGAAAGAAAATGTTATACGCGTATCTTTTCTATGTAAGATAGAGACGTAACGTGAGATACACGTAGCTAACAGCAGCTGTTCACGCGTGCTTTCAGAGTTGTGCAATGATGGGTCTGCAGGCGACGGCAGGTAAACGCAAATTGGAGGGTGGTGGCGTTGGCTGCATGGAATTCCACATGGACTTGGGCGAGAGCCCGTCCAAGATCGGACGCGTGGACGGTAGCTGGTGGGCGATGGACGACAGTTACGGGCCGCCCCTGAGCCAGACGTCGACGTCGTATTACGAGATGGAAGTCAGCTCACCCTGCCTACAAGCGACGAACCCCTGCCAGCCCGCGGCGACGAGTTCCCCGCAATCGCAACAGCAGCAGCAATCGCCGCAACACCCGTCGCAGCATCATCCATCTTCCCAACCACCGCAACAAGCGCAGCAACAGCAGTCGGCGCAGCAGCAGCAGCAGCAGCAGCAGCAGCAGCAGCAGCAGCAGCAGCAGCAGCAGCAGCAGCAGCAACAGCAGCAGCAGCAGCAGCAGCAGCAACAGCAGCAGCAGCAGCAGCAGCAGCAACAATCGTCGGTGTCAGCCTCAACATCGGCCTCATCCACGGTGACGCAGCTGCATCATCACGCGCAACATTATTATCACCATCAGCGCAGCGCCGTCACCCCCATTGGCAGCAACGGCTACAGCCAGCTGAGAGCTCAGCCGCAGTGGGGCCTGCATCATTACGAACCGCCGACGATACGTCGCGAGGAGAACGGCAAGAGCTACTTGGAACTCGGCTCGAGTTACCGGGCGAACGAGCGATGTTGCGAGGGCTCCAAGTCCAGCTGGTGCCGGCGCGGCCGGGCTTGCTATCGACAACGCCGATTGGCCGTGCTCAACATCTCCATGTGCAAGCTTGCCAGGTACCGCCAGTTTCCAGACCCGAGCCTCCACCGATCGGTCCTGATCTGCAACACCTTGAGACACCTGGAGCGTGAGATGGAGAGGGACAGGAGTCCACCGCCCATGGAGCCAGTAATACCGGCGCCGATAGCTCAACTGCAATCGCCCGAGCAGGGCAGGTTAACGCCTTTCCCGGTGCCGCCGACATCGTCGGGCGAGACCGACGTCGACTCCGGCATCGGCGACAGCGACGACAGCCGATCGATCAACTGGGGCAGCGTACTGTCCCTGTCGAGCCAATCGCCGCTCGACCCGCTCAACAACAACGAACTACTGGACGTGGACATAGGCCCCGATCTCGATCTGGACTTTATGCCCGGTTGGAAGCTAACGTCCCTCTCAACGGACGACATCCTGAGAAGTACAACGACGACCCAGGAGCAGCATCATCACCACCACCACCACCACCACCACCACCATCATCAGCATCACCATCACCAGCAGCAACAGCAGCAACAACCGCATCAGACGCAGCAGCATCTGATGTCGTCGGGAAGCAGTTGCGGCAGCAGCTGCAGCAACAGCAACGTCGTCGGTAGCGCCGGCGTCAGCAATGTCGGTAGCAGCAGTAGTACGCACGAGTCGCTGATGTGCGTGGGATCATAGCCCTCAACTTTAACGTCGTTGAGTCATCTCATCGATTTCTATCCGCTGACGCCGCAGGGCAAGTAGATGAGCGGCGGTGGTGGCCAGCACGCGATTCGCGCAGTCCTGGAAGGCGGTGGTGAAACGTACGGCACGTCCTCCCTCCGGAGCGCTCGACGTCCGGGCCGGCGACTCTCGAGGAGTCCCCCATCCATCTCTCTGTTTCGCGTTAATTTATTGCCGCGTCAATTACACACACAAAACATACATACATACGCGCGTACGTATAGACAGACGGACACACATATACATCGAACCCTCTGTGACATTTTCGTTCTTCCTCCGCTCATCTTGCCACCGCTACTACTACTGCTCTACCACGGCTACTTGCTCTAACCCTATTATTCTATCGTTACCACTTCTACTACTATCCAACCGCGACTATTTACCACTATCGTTACCGTTACTTCTACTACTATCGCTACCATTGCTAATACTACTATTACTACTATTAATAATACTTACTACTACTATTACTATTATTATTACTATCGCTAATCAACGTGTCTCCCAACGTATCTGCTCCCCGAGGGACGGACGCGTCATAACACGCGGCACTCGCAGGTGCAGACAAGACAGAGCGCTCTGAGGGCTTTACGAAAAGAAGAGAGGACAAGGGCGAAGGATGGGACCTATTCGCGAACCGACAGGTGTTATTCGCGTTGGATGATCGGCAGTGTCGCGGTAGAAATTCGGGCGGCTTTCATATCGAGCTACCGCGTACGAGATTATCATGTACCGTCATTTTATCCACCGTAGAATTTCGAAGCCGGGTTGCAAGCTCAATTTATGTGTACCTCGTGAAAGATTCACAGACGCTGTAATCTTCCAATAAACGCGCAACCACGTGCGATTTCACATTCACCGCTGATAAGGCGCGTTTGTTGGAAGATCAAGGCAATGTTTTTGCAATTGCATCCGCGAGCTCGAAAATCCACGCGTGAGTCCTGCGCAAGGCGATTAAGACGTGTGAGGAAAAGATGGGAAAGAAGGGATCTCGACTACGCCGAGTACGAAGAATCTTCTTCGGGGCTGGGAAACGACGGGAACCGTTGTGATCCAAGTCTTCCAGCCCGGAGAATCTGCTCCTTCGCGTTTTCATTCGTGAGTTGAAGCCTAAAGTTGCTCGAGAAGGCCGTCCGGGGGGATTTTGTTTTCATGGAATTCGATAGTCCGCGACTCTGAGGGGGAAGGAAAAACGCAACCAATTGCTGATGACGCACCACCCGCGCATATACGTACACGGACACACACACACACATTTAAATTACACACAGTATATATGTACAACCGCCGTGGCCTATATTACATGCACGACGCACGAAGAGACACGCACGAGTGCAAGTGCATGAAAGTTGTATGGTGCTACAAGGCGGTTGCAACCTGGTGCTTCTCTCCTCTAGACGACACACAGACACACACACAGACACACACACACACACACATAGACATGCTCTGTGAGCCGAACGCGTACCGAATTCGCACGGATCGCTCGCAACGTCCGTCACTCGGGGGGTCGTCGTGACGCGTCCTGCCGTCGTAAGCACGATACGATACGTAAATCGGAGAAGACGTCGGCGTCTTGATCGAGGAACCGATCGCACTATCGCCAGTTAGTCGCAAATTCCGCTTGTCCGAGTATTTCATCTCGCATACGAAAGGTCACACATTTTTGAGAAAGGTACAAGGGAAATGTAACGAAGGCCTCAATATCCGCAGAAAAACAAATTTTACGATGTTATTAAGACAAAGATGCTCGGCTCTACATCACTCTTTTCTGTAAATAATAATATGTTGAGAGATGTGCGACCTTAGAACTCGAGAAACATCCCGTATTAAAGATGAAGTCATAATTTTGAACGGAAGTGTCCGCGAGAAAATGACAAACGAGTCGCTTTTGATATAAAAATGTAGAATCAGGATAGATTGAAACGAGCCGTTAGTGCGATTCAGCCTCGATGGTTTGCGCAATACGAAAAAAGGGGAGGACAATGAGGGTTCAAGCATTTGCGTTGGAACTGCGAGACATATTTGGGCTGTGTAATAGCATTAACGCTCGCATTTGACCAGTGAGTGTAGCATGATGAGTATTGCGATCAGAACAAAAGTTATTTTCGTACAGCGATAAATATACGAAATATTACGAATAAATATCTACTTTTGATTTTTAACATTGTAAGGTACATACACATGTGTATTTGAAAGTACAAATGGCGATAATATATTTGTTATTTAAATTTTAAAGCAATGCGTGTTTCACGATGCGAATACTCACTGGTTGATAACTTGCGATCCGCAACCGGATGATTCTTTCGAGGAATAGTAATATTTGTATAGATTTCTTTTTTAAACACTTTCGTCACGTTGAGACTTGATGAGAAAATACATGCCGTGATTGCCCCAATCACAAAGTCTAATCGCAAGTCAAAATGTGAAAATTAACCATGCAAAGTAGTCCATTAGGTTTTCAAAGTCCATTAAGCTCCAACGCAACGGTTTAGCCCTAAAATGCATGACGTTGGCCAGTGTGACTCAACCGCTATTTTAAATGCAAACTCCACATAGACTATTTTATGAAAATGACCATCGAAATCTACAACTCATCCGCGTGTAAACAAATAGAAAAAGTATGGGGAATTAATATCTTATAAAGAAAAAAAAAAGAATATATCTTTATGGAGGATCTGTTAGATTGTAAAATTATTGCAAGTTGGAGAGAAAAATGAGATGTAAAGTGATATATGGAATGGAAAAGATTACTCTAGTAAAAATTAAATTCCTTATAAAATTCACTGTGATGATAATGAGTTATAACGTGATGTTTGCAAAATTACACTTTTTAATTAAAAGTCCGTGCTATTTATCCTTTCGGTGTTAAAAAATCATAAACGGAATTATATGTAATTGCGGCTGTGAGTGGAGCGCAATGGACTACGTCAGGCGTGTATGTGCGTAATGTGCGTGGGAATAGGTGACGCATCCCAAGAAGATTAACGCGAGACGCTGGCGGCTTCGTGTGTGGATATCTTGTGTCTCGGCGTACGGCGTCGACAAATGTACCTGCATTTTAGAGATCGGGATAACGTTCTCCCCTTCGGATCGTCGCACGGTGGCCACTGCGCGCCACTGATCTCCCGTAAATGTATCATAAATGTACACATATAAATAAAGAGTGGCCGGCGTGCGCGCGCGCGAAGAAGGCGAACGCTTCGAGGGCTTAAGGTCGATTAAAAAAGCCCGCTCGATCACGGACGCATCTTCTCGCGTGGATCCGTGCGCGATCTCGCCCTCAATCGTCCACGAATTCATTCAAGAGCAGCTATACTTAAAAGCTAAACGATTTAAGAAAGTCTAACGTTACGAAGAGAGTATAATAACTTATCGACTCGACTGATTACTTAAACGAGAGAGAGAGAGAGAGAGAGAGAGAGAGAGAGAGAGAGAGAGAGAGAAAAGAGAATGAATACGAGCGAGCGTATGTGAGAGAGAAAGGGGCATAAGAGAATATGCGGAGTGTGAATGTGTGTAAAAAGTAATATAATGTAACTATCACGATAGAGTTGATTTAAATTGTAATTATATATGATGTTCTCTCTTACGGCGACACACACACACACACACACACAGACAAGACACACTTGACACGACACACAGGACACACGCGAGATATGCTAGGTACTTGTACATATATACATATAATATGCGTTACTTATTAAGTCTAAGCTCTTAAGTATAAGACGCGCGAATCGTCGAGAAAGAAGAAACCCGTCACATCCTTCGTCCCATCCTGTGAGTCGCGTCGCTATCCTCAAATCCTTCCCTCGAGTTCCATTTTCTACTTTGTACTATAGCACATTACGATCGGCACACCTCTCACACGCCCTTCCCCCCTCCCCCCCCCGTCCGCCAACATCGTCCCCCACCTCCCTCTTCTCCTCTCGCGATAATGCTCCCTCTTTCTCCGCGCGATTTCTCCACGGTAACGACGAGCAATATTACTCTTAACAAGCGCGGGGAATTTAGGGAAAGAGCGTACGTACAAATCGATGCATCTGACCCCGCGAGAGTGTCACACACGAGGATCTTTATGTATGCATCCGTATGCGCGTTGGGCGTCGAACATTCGATGTAGGAACGGCGGGTGAACGGGATCGTAGGCTGAGCGAATTGAATGCAAAGGCTCGCACCACTCAGGGAAAGAGCAACGATTAAGGCGGAAGAGTAACTCCTTTCCGACCGAGAGAGTTGATTTGTAGGGTGTACCAGCTGTTGCGAGTACATTGTACTTACGAACATTGGACTGGATGCTATTTCTCACTGTTGGCGTCTTACAGAATTTAAATTTGTCAAGCGGATGGAAATTCAGCTCGGCGAAATAAATAAAGAACGAATGAAGGTTCCGCGACGTCTGTTCGACCATTCGAAATCTTTAATCTTTCGAATCGTTTAGCAATTAAAAAATTATGCCGGGAGACACGAGGAACACCCTGCAATATGGATTGAAGTGAACGGAAGTAAATCAGTGGTCGAGCTTTTCATTTCTGATCCGATTCACCCTCCAGTTATTGTGCGCTGAAGGAAGGATTCGGCGTGCGTTTGACTGCTCCGCAGTAAAACAAGTTGTTCCACATTCTTTTTTACAAATTACTTAGTTTTCTAATATTTAACTGTAATTATGATTAATATTCTGTAGTCTAAATCATTTTTTTATTATCTTTGAGCGAAGTAAAGTGATGAGTGATGATAATTTAACAAATGTCGAATCACGTCTGATATCTGCAAAAATGAACATCTTGCTCACAATGTTTTTCGGCGGAGCAGCCGCGTTGTTCTTCCACGATGTTGTTGATACCAAGCGAAGCTACCAGAAGCGTCGTACAGTCGCGCATATTCCAAGTCGCATACGTTTCCATAAATTAATCCCTTCTCAGATTCGATCGAAGAGAATAATCTGGTGGAAAAAGTAACTCATATATCTTCATTTCGTCGATCTGGAAAAAACGCGCAAAAATTTCTAGAAAAATTAAGTGCTACCAAGAAGGGTTACGAAGGCCAATGCGTGCCGTGCTAGCAGCGTCTCGCGCGCGATATCATCTCAATCGTGGATCCGCACGTAAACAACACAGTCGAGTAGCAATTGAATGGTGATTACTATATACGTAAGTTCAACGAATCAGATTCGATTGCTGGTCGGCTGTTACTGCAGCTATTGTCTTCGTTGAATGCAGTCGACAATAGTCTACACGGAGATAATCGATACGAACACACAGGCGGATTTAGCAGAAATAAAAAAAAAGAGTAAAATTGTCGATATGTATAGAAAAATTCTAATGTAAAAAATGCGTTTATTGGCGTTGCAGTTTGACATAGTCTACGATGATCTCTGTAATAATAAGATCTGCGGTCCCTTTCGTAAAGGAAATTTCTAAATCCGCCAAAGTCAACGGTCTCTCACTAGACAAACGTCTGAAGGACATCTCGAAAGACGCACTGAATCTTCGAGATCTTCTTTAAACAACTATTAAGCGTCCTCTCAAGTTTTGTTGTTTGGCTTTCCACACAAGGTAAATGCGAGCGAGCAACGCTGCGTGGCATCGGCAGGTAATGTTTTTCGCGATCACGCTGACGCGTAGCTCGCGATCGGACACGCGTTATTTCGTGAAGTGCCTAAAAACCGCCGAAAGAGAAAGTTACGGTTGTTATTCGCGACGGCAAGGTCGCGCGAGCGAGTCTTCGGCACGCCGACGTGCATACGGCGAGAGCGGTGTGCGACACGACACTCTAACGATAAAAAAGCGTTTTTTTTTATTTCTAATTTTCTTTCTTTTCAGATTTTTTTTTTTTTTTTAAATCGGGATATCGGATGGAGGCGTTTGTAAATAGTATAAATAATGCGAGGAGATACGTTTAAGCGAAAAAAATGAAAAAGAGGATATAATAAGTCTAATATTGAGAAAATATATAAATAAGATATTATATATTATATATTAAAGAAAAAAAGTGTATATGTATACGTATACGTATACGTGTGCGTATATGTGTATAAGATTATTATATACACGTATATATGTATATATTTATCTTGGTAAATAATACAAAGCGGCGACGGGCTCGCGATCGATCCTTCCTCATCGTCGCGACGACATTCGGACGACTCATTTTTACTCGCGCACTTTGCGACTGCTCAGTAATATTTCCCGACATGGCGATCTGTTTTTCTCGGGTCTTTCGCTGAACGACTTTTCCCGACAGACTGTTTCGCTCCTATGATCAGAGGCCGGTGCATTTCGCCGATTGTGCACGATTTCGAGAGAAGCGTATCTGCGATATATTTCTTTTTTCATACTAAGCCTGTAACTTGCTTCAACGTGGGGCTTACGTTATAGCACAGCTATATGATCAAGTTCCTATTATTACGGTGTCTGAGCGAAATTTAGTTATTTATTTCGCGATACAGAGTCCGAGTCGTCGTTACGAGAGCTTGTCCGATCTCGTCTCTCCTTTCGGCCCTTTCGAAGAAGATTGTGAGCGAAGAGCGAGAGTTCCGGGCGGGAGAAGAGACGATAGCGAGATTAGTCAGCGGGGAAGTGATCGGATGCGCGTCCCGGCGCCGTCGTAAGAAATTAGGGCAGGAAGGATGCACGATGTTGTACATTGTAAATAGTAGCGCGAAGGACGACGGTTACAGAGAGACACAGAGTTAATTAATTTAAAAGATGAGAGAAATATAGAGTAAAAAAAAGGGCGATCGCGAGTCGAGGCGGTGTCGTCGGCGCCGCGTCGAGCAAAAAAAAAAAAACAAAAAAGACGCACGGCACAGCGGCACTTCCGGATCGTCCGGATCGCAGCGCGGAAGTGCAATATCTGTGCTGTCGCGACGGGACGATGAGAACTCGAAAGCGATCTCCCCGGCGCCGATTGACCTTTGGTGCCGGCTTTCGCGCGGCTCACGTTCGCGAACGCACACGAGCGAGCGAACGATCGATCGGGGACCTCGCTGAAAATTATCGCGCGCTCACGAACGAACTCTGCTGGAGTCGTCCGCCTTGATTCGACCCTGACGCCGTGCGCTCGCAACGCGCGCGCCGGGTGCGCGCGTTTTAACAGAGCCGAAAGTTTTACTCCGAGAGATGCGATATAATTGTATTCGTCGACGACCACGCGCCGATCACTCGATCATAACGTAGGAGGAGCGTGGCGTTGCGAGGCCGCTGCGTCTAAAAAGCAAAAAGAAACTTAAGGGGGAAAAAAAAGAACAATACAAATCCATACGGAGCGTGTGACGAGTTTTGAGCGAAGACACCGGCAGTGGTTGCCGCTATGTTTGAGCGAGCGGGACGAAAACGCGTACGACTCGATCGGGCCCACGTTTGTACTTGCGCACAAAAAGCACGTGTGCTCCTCGATTATTTAGGAATTGAGAAAAAACAATCGGCGAATGAAGGAATGTCGCAGGAGAGAGAAATCGCAATTACTCTAGTCCTAGATGCGGTCAGCGAATAGTACGGCACACGTGTGTTCGCGAGTGATCGGGCGTGTCGCCATTTCCTTTCGTTTCTCTTTGTTCTAAAATCGTGGAGTTGTATCACGTACTGTTCTACCAAAATATATTAGCGGCGGCGGCAGCGGCAGCAGTAACAGCAGCAACAGCAACAGCAGCAGCAGCAGCAGCAGCAGCAGCGGCAGCGGCAGCAGCAGCAGCAGCAGAACTGACAGTAAATGCGGAGTCGTTTAACTGGATATTGAATGACAAAAGTTGAATAAAAAGAAAACTGCGGCGCACGATATGAAAAACAACAAGAACTATCAAAAATAAAGAATATTATTCTATATATAACAATGACTTTTATTATACCTGATCTTTCGTCTTTTAATTACGTAGATAATCGTATTATTATAAGTTTCCAGTAAACCGTTGAATAGAAAATCGCATAATCCTATTTACACAATAATTTCCTCAGTTAAGTATGCGCAAAATTTCTATAAAACTTCTGACGATTGGCGGCATTTATCCCAGCATGGATTTCATCTTTATTCGCAATCCGCAAACTGCACATCTTGTTAGATTTTGAAGAATATTGATGGAGCTGTGGGCAGAAGCAAAAAGAATTTCGTTAAAAACGCAAGTAAGTATAATAATTACAAGTATAACGATAGAAAAATGCTTACACCAAGTGTTTTCTTGATATTTCGTACATTTTCGATATTTCGAAAACGATATTTAAATATAATTCTGACTCGATACATTATCGTTCTCAATATCTATTCACGCGTTAGTCCGCGAATTTTGTTCCAGTCAGCCGTCGGTGGATGAAATTATACCTCATGTATACAATTATAATTAGTATTAAAATTATTCAATCTCCGAAGAGTCAGTAGCGCTGACATAAGCTTGAAGAATATGTGGCGGCGAACCGACATAGTTCGGTATCACCGAAGTCTCTTGTTCATGCGCTGCGGCGTGCTTCAACATATCTTTCTTCCGTTTAAAGACCTCATTACAATGACCACATTGCATTAATTTGCTATTGTGCGTTTTTGCATGCTTCAACATGTCGTTCTTTTGCGAGAAGCTTCTACCACAAGTCTCGCAAGTGTACGGCTTAACACCCGTATGGATCCTCTCGTGGACAGCTAGCGCGCCTTTGCGCGTAAAACATTTGTTGCAATAACGACACTTGTGCGGCTTCAGGCCCGTGTGAATCTTCATGTGCTGGCTGAGATTACTGGAACATCTGTATCGCGTATTGCACACCTTACAGACGTACGGGCGTTCGCCAGTATGTATTCTCTCGTGAATCAGCCGCGCCTCTCTCGAGACGAACGAGTCTCCGCAGTAGTGACACATGTGCGGCTTCTCCTTAAAATGCATAGACTTCTTGTGATACAACAACGAGCTCTTACTCGCTAATTTTTTGCCGCACTCATCACACTCCATGCATAGTTTATTGTCTTTGTGTATTCGTTCGTGATTTATCAACAGAGCGCGTTTCGCAAACATCTTGTTGCAGACGCTACACTGCCATACATCCTTATCGTTGCATCTCTTTTTAATGCTATCTACTATTTCTTCCGTAGTATGATTTTTCCTGTGTATCTTCAATTCGCTCATAGATTTGCATTTGTAGGCACAGACCTACAATATTGAATCAGTGACTCGTATTATTTTTAATAAGAATGTGTGATAATAAAATCATCAAAATATAATAATAAAAATAATATATATATCTATCAGATTTGATTCTGATGTATAAAGACAAGAAGTTTACAATTTGCAATAAACTTACGCTGCAAGTGTATGCCCCATCCCCATTATTGTGCCGTTTCATATGCGTATTCATGTTCCCTCTTCGATTAAACGTTGTGCCGCAAATTGGGCATATGTGTTTGTTGGAACTGTGTGATAATTTGTGTTGTCGTAACTGAATCCTCTTGTAGAAGGCTTTCCCGCATTGTTCGCAAGAATACGGTCTGTTGTCATCATGTAGATTCATATGTTCTCGCAAATGAAATCTATATGAACACGAAACATAAGGTACAAAAGATATGGCTTTGTAAAATCAATCGAAATAGTTTTTCTAAATAAAATTTCTAAAATTATTACCGTGATCTGAACGCATTGCCACAGACCTCACACACATGTCTCTTCTTTACAGATTCGTCCAAGTGAATTCTTTTATGACCTCTTAAATTATTGGAGTGCTTAAAACTCTTTCCACACAAATCGCAAAGATATGGCTTATCTATCCTGTGAGTAGCTTCGTGAATGTCCAAGCTGGACCATTTTTCGTACGTTTTATCGCACGTGGAGCATTTAAATAATAATTGTCCTTTATGCGATTCCATAATATGATCTAACAAGTTTTTTCTATTGTGATAAACTTCCTTACAATGTCCACATCTTTTACTAGTTTCAGTGAGATTCCCATGAAGACATTTGTGATTATTGTAATTCTGCTGACATTGAAACACTTGGTTGCAAGTTGTACAATGTAGTGGTTGAGAGACTTCAGCAGACTTGTTAATAGCTTGATTATTTTCAAATCTTTTGTTACATATCTGCGAACTTTCTAGTTCTAACAATGAACTAACTTGTTCATTCTTATATTTTCTAGTTTCTGCAATTTTAGGTACAGTTATATACTTAGGAACATTTTCGTTCTTACCACAGAATATTTTATGATTCTCAAATACTTCCTGTGTCTCGCAGACAGTTTGGCACTGCAAACATAAAATGCTTTGATTTCCATCCAAAATTTTACCTCGTTGAATTTGAGATATTTCTCCCGCAATAGTCTGATTATTTCGATTGTTAACTTCTCTACAAGTTTGAATTAAAGGGCTTAGCTGTGATGACATAATATTCTTTGTAACATTCTCGAAATTATTACTTTGTGTTTCAGAACATTCTCCACTCTCTAGCTCTCTCAAACATGTTTTTGTTTTAGAGTTCAGCATCTTATACGTAGCAAATGAGGCACATTCAGGTTGTATATTATCATCCATACATATTTCTTGAACTATCTCCAATGAACATTCTTCAATCAAAGCATTGTACTTGCTCTCATATTCTGACTGCAAAATGTCATACTTTTACAGATTTACAGATTATACATAATAAGAATATTTTACAAACATTTTTGATAGACAAATCTGTAAAAAAAATTTAAAGGCTAATATCACATTACCTCTTTGTCGATATTTAAAAATCTTCTCAACCTAATATCAGTTCTTAAACATGAAATAATTAGTGAGTGTGTAATTTCCAATTTGTTGCAGCAATCAATGCATACTTTCTGCGGCATTGAATCTTCTATGTCAATTGAGACAGGCATATGCAAACTTATTTTTTCCTTTAATCTAAGCTCTATACCTTTGGCTGCAAAAATATCTACTCCCTCCAAAGCAGATTCACCACAAATTCGACATAAATTGGAAAGTCTGATGGTGATGTCACGATATTCATCTATCTCAACATTCATATCGCAATATGTTAAAGGCACATTGTCGCCTACTTCTTGGAGATGTTGCGATTTGTCAAATATACTTATCGATTCACTATTGATACTTAAATTGGTCCCAAATAACGTAGGAACAGTGCCTTCTTCTATAATAATAGGAATGGTTTTGCTTATGTAACAGCGATCTTCGATATGATGGGAGCAAATGTAATAATTTAAATGCAATTCTGCATTCGATTTTGTGGTCAAATCGGATCTGCCACAACATTTTGCCCATATTTTAGCCCTGTAAAAATAATTTTTTAAATTTTGTCTTACAGTAATAAACTGATAATATATCTCTGAGACAATTACATATCATTATTGAGTAACAATAAATGAGTTTTCTAATTACTTAAATATCACTTATCCTAGTAAACATTAGAAGCATTAACTTATCGAAGACTGCACTTACGTGTCATCATTAGGAAAATTAATGAATATGATATTTGACGAATCCTCATTTTCTGAAGAGTATTTACAATTTAACGCGGCGCAAACAATTCTCATGTTGAATGATTATTGTCAATTATACGTAAGATCAAATCTGATTACTCAAACTGTACTTCTCAAGCAATATTTTTGTTTATGTGTCGCTGAGGAACACGACTGCTACGCCATTCTCCCTACTTTTCGTGAACTATCTCATTCGTGGCGCCTTATTTTAAAATTATACCTTGGATTATCACTACTCTCGTGACAAAGCATGTACATTTTGCAATAATTAATTTTATTTATACAAATGGTGTATAATTAATTTCATAATACATTTTATAGATTGTTAATGTAATTAATGCTAAATCAGAAATTTATATTAATGTCGAAAGTGATGTGAAACACTTGTTATTAATTTGAGTCTGAAATACGAATAACTCAAACATATTTCGATCGCTCATAAATATGAATTTATTTAACTTATAATAATTTAGTTATTTAATCACAACCAGCGTATGTGTACGTGTGTAACAAAATTCAATAATCATAAAATCATATATTATTAAGAAGTATTTTATATAAAATTTTTTTATATAAACAGCGAGATTATACTTCAATCGAATTTAGCACATGAAAGATTTCTGGATTGTCAATGTCCAAAAACAAACATTTAAATACGTCATTGTAAAAATCTGGATAATATTCACACGCTCGCTGACAATCGGGTGTAAAATTAATTTCTAAAAGCTTGGGCTGCATCTCCGAGTCTCTCCACTCCAACATTAAGTCTGCGGCATACAAAGCTCTACTTTGCGGACTTTCGGCGATTCCCCTTGGCGGCAATTGTGCGACTGCGGCCTCAAAAACCTGTCGCAACACGGAAAGAACTTTTGGCTCGACATAGGTTTTCCAGGGATAATCCGGATATTGATTTTCCCACTCAACGATGAAATCGGCGCATTTCACGTGGCAGAGATTCTCTTCAATGTAATTCATCACGGTGAAATGTTGTGCATATACGTCAAAGTTATTCAACGCAAATGGTAGATTCGCAAAACGCAAGAAAAAGTTTGCGTAAGCGTACGCGCATAGTGGTTTTACAGATTTCAGCAACACGACGTATCTCACGTCGAATTTCACTTGATGAACGTTTGGTCTGTTGTACAAAACTGGTCGTGATATGTACTTTTGTGCAATTTTAGGCCCTGTACAAGGTAGTCTTAGAATGTGATAGAGATTATTAGTGATGTGAGTATCCAAGCCTCTTGCTAAATTCCACGGTTTGCAAATCCAATGATTATCCAAATCCTTATCTGCCCGTTGCGTAAAGTATGCAACAAATTGTACCAATTCTGTGCTCAAGTTATACGTCGTCGGTAACCAAACCGGATAAGTGTCAAGAGTGTCAAAATCATACAATTTGTTTGTTGCTTTTCTTCTGCAAACAATCGACAAGAGATCCTTTATCGTCAAAACATTTTCATATGGAAATTGATTTACAAAAACATGAGGCGAAGAAATACTTAATTCCTTATACATTTTAAAATGCGACACGAGCCACAATATATCCGCTTCTTCTTTGTTGTCTGTGATTTCAAATGCAGGATCTGTCAAATAATTATTCACATTACTGTACTGTGAAAAAACCTTCAATTTTTGGCTGATATTTTTCTTGATTGTATCCATCTTTTCCGGCAAGCTTTCAGAAACATGCCCTGTTGAGAAGTAATTTGTGTCTGGTTCAGTTTGTTCAAAACTTTCGTTTTCAAAAGTGCTGTGTACCCAAGGCAACAATAATGCACGTCTCTTTTGAGCACTCTTTGTCTGGCCTTCTACAAAATCCCTTGTGACTTCATCGCCTACAGCAACATCTTTTATAGGAAACAGAAGTGTATAAATAGTACCATCTGGCATATACAGAAAAGGCACTGCTCTAAAATTTGGTTCATCACAATGATTTATGGCTGATCCAACTTCATCCATAACATACCATATTGGCATCCTATCTTCTACCTCGCCATAATTTATTGAATATGACTGATTGTATCGCCACATCTCATTTAAAACATTTTCAATTTTTTCTTGCTCTTCTGCATCAGTATCTAAGCCCATGAGAGAGCACATGCGATCAAGCAGAGCAGGTACTTGAGTTAAATGTTGTTGAGCATTGGAGACATCATATGTCCATGCATGATCAATCAAATAAATGTTATTTCTATCTTGTGCACAAATTCCATCTTGCGCAGATACAAGCAATTTCCAAACTGGATCTGTAACACATTTTTCTCCCTCTTCGTATTCTACTTTCACCAACTGGAAGACTAGACCAGCGTCAAAAATCTGATCCTTTAATTTCTTGTACAGAATTTCCCAAAATAATTGTGGAATACCGTAAGACTCAAGTTGTAGTCCATGTGTCTGAAGAAATACATTATATAAATTTGTCCCATCCATTACAAGATAAATTAATGAACCTAAAATAATTTGACATTAATTATTTTTCAATCCAAAAAGAACAAAAATATCAGATATATATTATTAAAAATGACCGATACTTACATGTATTTCTCGAAATCGAAGATATTGATTGTGACAGTCAATCTATTGACAGAGAATGATCGACTATAATATATTGACAATAAAAATCAAATAAAATTTAGAACAAGATATTTATTTAGATTCTTTTACTTATTTATACTAAATCCGTCTTCATAGAACTTAACATTCATTTAGCAAAATACATGAAACCTGAAGAGACCAGGAATTAATGTTTACAGACAGTGATGCAAACTCGAGCCGGCCAGCACCCGAGCACCGCGGTAGGGGAAGCACGCACACAAACGAGAATCGTGACGTCACACGTACGTGTGCGCTTCGTCGTTCAGTTTGTAGAAGCGAGTGGACATACGTGTACGCATCTTTATCGAAAACATTTTCATCTAGAAGAATCTAATTTTATACATTGTTATTAGAGAATTAAAATAGAGATTCTGATTTGGTCATTAAAATGTTATTTACGGACGAGTCATGTTTTACTGGTGAGCGATATCATTGGCAATCTTTGATCGATTACAAGCCTAATTTAAATCTCAAATAGTTTTATTATTAATTATTGAGTGGTCTTCCGCGCCACCCATGAGGTGCCACTTATAGCGCGTTAGGTTTTTCAACGTGGACCTTCGCCTGTAGCCCTATTATACCACATTTCAATATTTTTTTATGTTTGCAAAAGGGAGATATATATGAATATGTGTCTGTATATATATAAATATATAGACTTATATTTAATAGAGACACACACACACACACACACACACACACACACACACACACACACATATGTGTGCGTGTGTGTCTCGTGTCTGCAAAAGAGAGACATATGTATATGTCTCGTGTCTGCAAAAAAGTGACATATGTATATGTCTCATGTCTGCAAAAAAGAGACATATACACATATATATATATATATATATATATATATATATATATATATATATATGTCTCATATTTTTTGCAGACAAGATTTATCTGTCTTACCTGTCGTTCACAGTTCCCAAGTAGCACATGTTTGTATGAAAACATTGGATACGATTAGGAAATGTAAATGAAGCGAACATGTGCAATCTAGGGTGTGATGACCGGGTTTTTTGCTGACAAC
The DNA here is from genome assembly GCF_040581485.1 of Linepithema humile. NCBI lineage: Eukaryota > Metazoa > Arthropoda > Insecta > Hymenoptera > Formicidae > Linepithema > Linepithema humile. The sequence continues at coordinate 24,520,770 of NC_090130.1, forward strand.
GTATTTTTTATCCACCAGTAGGTCACAAATGTGATCTTTTGCAGACAACCTAGATAGACAAATATGTTCTCTCTTTTGCAGACACGAGACACACACGCACACATATGTGTGTGTGTGTGTGTGTGTGTGTGTGTGTGTGTGTGTGTGTGTGTGTGTGTGTGTCTCTATTAAATATAAGTCTATATATTTATATATATACAGACACATATTCATATATATCTCCCTTTTGCAAACATAAAAAAATATTGAAATGTGGTATAATAGGGCTACAGGCGAAGGTCCACGTTGAAAAACCTAACGCGCTATAAGTGGCACCTCATGGGTGGCGCGGAAGACCACTCAATAATTAATAATAAAACTATTTGAGATTTAAATTAGGCTTTCGTAATGTTCATGTATAATCTCCCATCATTTTCAACATGATTATTGGAAAATGAAAATAAAGATTCTGGTTTTGTCCATAAAATTTTATTTTAATTGCAAATCTGAGCGTGCCAGTCCTACGCGACATCATTAGCATCTTTGATTGTTTATAACTTAAAAACTATTGTAGTCTTGATATTTTTGTATTAAGATTCTTTACTCTATTTTATCTTCAAAAAATACTATTAAAGTATTAAGCGGTAGTTATGAGACACCCTGTATAACATAATATTAAACTCTAAAGTATTAACTATCGCAATTAACGCATATTAATAATTTATAAATATTTAATGTTCTGATATTTTATTAATATCAATATTATTTACTTTTTACAAGATCACATAAATCTCGAAAAAGCATTTCACGTTGTCATACGCAACAAGCGCGCAACGTCGCTTTGATAAAAAGGAGACGGAACACGTATGTCCACTCGCTTCTACAAACTGAACGACGAAGCGCACACGTACGTGTGACGTCACGATTCTCGTTTGTGTGCGTGCTTCCCCTACCGCGGTGCTCGGGTGCTGGCCGGCTCGAGTTTGCATCACTGTTTACAGAGGATTCATATTGCGTCCATAGACGTAGTAAATATAGACTGCATGTTCCCAATTTCTATACCTGAGCGGCGCGCGTATAGAGAACATTAGATGCCAACATCTAATAGCAAAAAGTGTTTCCTAGGGACCTTGTAAATAGTCTAATACTAGATTATTAAAAAAAAAATTTTTTTATTAAATATTAAATACTATATGTAGAACACAGTGTAAATCTTCCATTCAATAATTTCTGCAATTGATAAGCGTATTAAAATTATTGATTTTCTATCATCTACAAATGTACATTTTTGATCCAATCAGATTCAGATTCAATCAGATTTATTTTTCTAGAAATCTATATACAAACCTATGCCCAATGTTTTTTTGAACGCAACTACCGATAGCCTTTCGGGCTCTTGCACACAGAACGCGTAACGCGTTGACGCGTGGCCAAAGGCGACGTGCTAGCCAATCAATCTTTTGTTCTTACGGTAAAGCTGTAAGTTGATTAGCTATTGCGTCCCCGCTTGCCACGCGTCAACGCGTTACACGTTCTGTGTGTAAGAGCTCTTACTCTCACTCCTCCCCAATTGTTTATTCACTTCCTTTTCTTCGTGTGTTGGCAGATATACCAAGATATACTTTACTTGTGTGCTAATTGGCGATAAAGTAACTCGAGTATTTCAAAAAGGCAATTAAAAGTAAGTAATTTATTACAAACATATTCTGGAACTGTAAATATTTTACATATTTAATTAAATTCATCTTTTTTTAAACTTGAGTTCTATCACGTCGCACGTGGAATTTAAATATTCGTGTTAGGTCAATTCAACCGTTTCTTTACCGGTTTACTTCTTTTTCTTACAAAGAATAAAAGAATAAGCTTATAATTATTTAAACACATATAATGTAATTATATGTGTTTATAATTATTTGTTGTTTATAATTAAGTTTGAAATATTTAATATAAAACTGATAATCGCAAATTCTTTGTTCTCAATAAAAATTGGTCTGAAAAAATTCTAATTTACATAATACGGTATCATGGATGTATAAAGTCGTTAAATAGTTTTCAAATATCCTAAAATAAAATATATTATAGAAAAAGAAGAGTAGTACTAAAAAAAGCACACATGCTCACACATATTCATATTAAAAAACAAGACTACTAAGATTACAGAAGAAAATAATGTATATATTAAATTTTTTTTATATCTTATATTATTATATAAGATCTATCTTAATATATTATATTTTTCATATGAATTTATTTAATTTCACGTTTTAGCATCCTTAACTCTAATTTTCATATTGTAACAATCTTAATAGTTCTAGTGTTACAGTTCTTTAATAATCTTAATGCTTTTAATTATTATAGCAACTTAGAAACAATGGGTAATAAAAAGAAATCAGCACAAAATCCAAATGCAGTTGCAAATCAATCGATGGATGAAATAAAAAATGGTTCAGTAAAAAAAAACAAGAATTCCAAGTTGAAAAGTACATCTGGAGGCAAGACAGCTTTGATTAACAATTCAAAAATACAAAATAAAAATCAATCATCTCAGAAAAATCTCCAGAATATTACTGATGCAAAGAATAATCAGAATTTACTTCAAAATAACAAGAAAGAATTGAAAGAACAATATTCTCTGAAAGGAAAAGGAAAGGTTTCAAATCAATCACAAAACAGACCAGTCAACAGGAAGATGACAGAAAAGGAATTAGAAGTTGATGACTCTGAGTCATCGGATTGGCAAAGTATGGAAAGTGAAGTTGATGATGTTTCAGATATACATAAGAAGAGTTTAGCAGATGAATCAGAGGAGGATGATGAGGATTCTGAAGAAGAAGATGAAGATGACGAGAGTTGCGAAAATGAAGATGTTAGGGATGAAAGTAGCAGCGGAAACGATGAAGATGATGAGAGTTGCGAAAATGAAAATGTTGGGGATGAAGGTAGCAGTGGAAACGATGAAGATGACAAGAGTTGCGAAAATGAAAATGTTGGGGATGAAGGTAGCAGTGGAAACGATGACGATGACGATGACGACGACGACGACGACGATGACGACGACGATGACGATGACGACGACGATGACGACGACGACGACGACGACGACGACGACGACGACGACGACGACGGCGGCGACGACGACGACGATGACGATGACGATAACGATAATGATGATGATGATGATGATGATGAACAAGAAGAAAAAAAAGATATAGATGAAATGGAAATTTGTAATGATATAGAAATGCAAACGATTGGAGACTGCATCATAAGAGAGACGTACAAATTTAGGAAATATTTTTCCGTCCCTGATGAAGTGGTTAATAGAACAACTATTAAAATTGAACATCTTCCCAAGACTATAACTGAAGAAGAAATAAGAACAAAATTTGAAAAGTTTGGTTCCATTAAAAACATATGCTTGAGAACAAAACAAAAAAGTAAAAATAAATTTAATATAAAACGTCCAAATAATCCACTCGGTGAAGTTTCAGCATGCATTGAATATGATAGTCCAATATCTGCCAGAAGGGCATTTAGCATGCATAGAAAGCTATTTGGAGGAAATACAATAAACGTACAGTATATGGATAGATTCTACTTAGCCCACCCATTTGATGGTAGTAAATGTGTATGGATAAGCAATCTGATTCTTGGTATGTATAACAAATATATATTTCACAAATATGTATTGTGGATTATATAGTAAGAAAACTAATAATTGATTAATTGTGAAAATTTCAGGTGCAGATAACGCCTCTCTTTGGAAAGCGTTTCATAAATGTGGAGAAATAGAATATGTACATGTATTTCGAAGTCACATTTCAGGATTTGGCCATGGGTTTGCTTATGTTGTTTTTATGAAGAAAAATGCTGTAAATGAGGCTGTAAAACTAGATGGAACTATGATTCTGGATCAGCAAATAAAAGTAACCGCATGTTGTCCTGAGAAAGTAAAAGATAGAAAAGGTCAATTAAAAAAAGCTAAAGAAATAAAGAAAGTTTTAGTTAAAGACACAGAAAATTTACAACATAAAAGCAATAATAAAAATCCACCTAAAAAATTCAAGAATAATTCGGGAAAAGCTGTAGCACGTAAAGTAAGTGTTTTATTTTTTTTTTTTTGTAAAATTGTTTTGATAAAAAGAAAATTGGTGTTTTATATTTTACGATTTCTTTTATAGGCTAAAAATAAAAAACAATAGATACCTCAGAAAAGTAATGTTAAAATAAAGGCCTTGTAGAAAAGAAATCGACACCATTCTAGGAGGACAAAAAGCTAATATCAAACAGAAAAAGAACAAGAAATTCAACAAGCAAAAATGTAAATGAAGGGAAAACTGACAACTAAACCAAATAAACCCATAAAAGTGTAAGTGAACAATGTTATGATACATTTGATAGTTCATAGGATACAATTAAGAAATATACTCAACATATGACTCATAACGTTCATTTACTATAAAAAAAGTAAATTTTTGCTAGTGTTTTATTCAAAAGTTTTACAATAATACATGAATTATTTTATATATAAAACAAAAATAAATTTGTAGCTTGTAGATAATTTTTTTAATTATAATTTGTACCATTTAATAAATACAATATATATTTAGTAATAAAATTGCATTTTTTCAATTCTGCATGTTAAATTTCTGATCTCGCTATGTAGTTGGGGTAGTAAATTCTGCATATTGAACTCGCATTAGAGGCCAAAGCGTTTTGTGTAAAATATGCTGCATCCCATACATACAACACGACTGTATATATTGCAATTAGCGCCTAGAACCAAGATTCACTTTTGTTTGGTAAACGGAATGGGTCTTTTATAATGTAACAGTCGTCTGAATCAACAAATTACTGAGCGAACGATGGGGTCTCGCGAATTTGTAGTCAGTATTCTTTCAAAGAACAAGAAGAACATAACAATTTGACATCTATTTATTATTTCAATACCAAAAAGAACAGATATCAGATATACACAATTAGATATTAAAATATTACTGATGCTTATTGACGCGTGTTTCTCGAAATCAAAGATATCGATTGTTAATCTTATTGACAGAGGATGACCAAATATAAAATTATTAACAATATAATTCAAATGAAATTTAGAATAAGGTATTTATTAGGATTTCTCTATTAATTTATATGAAATTTGCCTAAATCTTGATGTTCGTCCAGCATAATCCACAGGTCTGTTCGCGTTGCAATGTCGCAAATATACGTAACATAATACTATAGATTAGAACGTATTGAAGCGAGTAGAAGCATGTTGAGACATACGACGCAAAGAAACTTTATAAAACCGGGAACACATATTTACGGGGGAGCAAAATTACGTCTAATGTTTAATGTCCGATACGCTTCTAGTAGGGAAAAAGTGTTTTCTAGGGACTTTGCAAATAGTCAATTTGATTTTAAAATATTAATTTTTTTTATTAAATATATATAGAACACAGTGTGTAAATCTTCCATTGAATTTGTGTGATTGATAGACGCATTAAAATTATTGATTTTCTATCATCTACGATTAATGTATATTTTTGACCCACCAGTCGGATTTATTTTTCTAGAAGTCTATAGACGAACCTATATACTTTAGTGATTTTTTTGAACGCAACTGCCGATAAATCTTGGAAGGGGGAGGGGCGGTTCTTGTACACAGAACGCGTAACTTGGGGACACGTGGCAAGCACGACGCAATAGCCAATCAACTTACAGTTTTACCGTAATAACAAAAGATTGATTGGTTAGCACGTCGTCTTTGGCCGTGTGTCAACACATCATATGTGCAAGAGCTTTTACTCTCACTGCTCTCATTGTCAGCTTATTCGCTTTTCTCCGTGTTGTGGATGGATATAGTTCACTTGTATATTAAACGGCGATAACTGAAGTATCTCGAGTATTTCGAAAAGGCAATTAAAAGTAAGCAATTTATTACAAATATATTCTGGAATTATGAATATTTTTATATTTAATTAAATTCGTCTCTTTTTAATCTTAAGTTTTATTACGTCGCACGTGGAATTTAACTTTAAATATTTGCGTTAGATCAATTCAACCGTTTCTTTACCGGTTACGTTTGCTTCTTTTCCTTATAAAGAATAAAAGAGTACGCTTATAATTATTTGTTGTTTATAATTAAGTTTGAAATATTTAATATAAAACTGATAATCATAAATTCTTTGTTCTCGAAAAAGATTGTTCTGGAAGAAATTCGGTACTTTATTCAATACACGTTATCATGAATGTATAAAGTCGTTAAATAGTTTCCAAATACCCTAAAATAAAATATATTATAGAAAAAGAAGAGTAGTACCATATCTTAAGAAAAATTAACAAAAAAGCACACATCCTTGAGACATATCCATATTATAAAAAAACAAGTTAAGACTACTAAGATTATAAAAGAACATAATTCATATATTATTAAATTTTTTGTATATTATAAATATACTTAAAATCACGTTTTGTTATCCTTAACTTCTATTTTCATATTGTAACAATCTTAATAGTTTTAATGTTTCAGATGGTCCTTTAATAATCCTAATGCCTTTAATTATTACAGTAACTTCGAAACAATGGGTAAAACGAAAAAGAAATCAGCACAAAATCCAAATGCAGTTGCAAATCAATCGATAGATGAAATAAAAAGTGGTTCGGTAAAAAAAAACAAGAATTCCAAGTTGAAAAGTACATCTGTAGGCAAGACAGCTTTGATTAACAATTCAAAAATACAAAATAAAAATCAATCATCTCAGAAAAATCTCCAGAATATTACTGATGCAAAGAATAATCAGAATTTACTTCAAAATAATAAGAAAGAATTGAAAGAACAATATTCTCTGAAAAGAAAAAATGTTTCAAATAAATCACAAAAGAAATCAACAACCCAACAAGCTAACAAGAAGATGAAAAAAGAATTAGAAGTTGATGAGTCATTAAATTATTACAAGGAAGAGGAAGTAAATGGTGATGTTTCAGATGGGAAAATGGTAAAAGGTAAGATAAAATCAAAAATTCAGAAAGATGATAACAACAATGACTGATTGTTTAGCATAGATGATTAAGAGAAAGAGTAACTAAATAGTCTAAATAGTCTAAATGTTCTAGATATACTTTTACCAAATTCGTCAAAGAAGAACGATAAGGATTTTGAAGGAGATAAAGATGAAAATGGTGAGGATGAATTAAATTGCAAAAAAAGTGATGAAGAGAGGAAAGAGTTAAACATGCATAAAGCAAAACGTATTTTGGAAAAGGTCAATAAAGAAGAATATCTTTTACCTTGTCCTAATAAACGCGGAGAGATTAATAGGACAACTATTAAAATTGAAAATTTTCCCAAGGAAATAACCGAATTAGAAATAAAAGAAAAATTTGAAGAATTTGGTCCCATTAAATCCATACAATTCAAATTGGTTATGCCAGGCCGTTATTTTGATTTTGATGATATTAAATTAAAACATCCATGTTATACATTGCCAGTGCATGTTACAGTATTTATTGATTATCATTGTCCATTATCTGCCGAAAAGGCATTAAGCATGAATGGAAAAATATATGAAGGAAATTACATAATTGTATCCTATAAGAATAACATGAACGGTCCCTCGATTGATAGTGGTAAAACTGTAGTGCTAACCAATCTGCCAAAGAGTATGTATAACAGATATGTTTTACAACTATATATTGTTGCTAATATAGTAAAAAAACTAATAATTGGTTAACTATAAAAATTTCAGATATGGATATCAACCCGATTTGGAAAATATTTGAAATATGTGGAGACATAAAGTATGTAGATATATATCGTAATCGGATTACAGGAATTAATGAAGGGATTGGTACTATTTACTTTGCGACCAAAGATGCTGCGAGTAAGGCTGCAGAACTAAGTGGAACTCTGATTTTTAATCGTCAAATAACAGTAGAACTAGGTTATCCTGCCGGGGCTCTCGAGCAATTGACAATATATAGAACACAAGCAGTTAATCATTTCTTAACAAGTTATAAAACAGTCCAAAATATATTAGATGACAAAAAGTGGCGTAAAAAGGCACAAAAGGCACAAAAGGCACGACAAAATTTGCAATGATAATAGTGCATCTAAAAAGTTCAAGAATAATTTTAAAAGGAGATATAGCACATAAGGTAAATATTTGAATATTTAATATTTTTCGTAAGATGGTTTTGATAGAAAGAAAATTAGTGTTGTATATTGTATATTTGTATATTTGTGATTTTTTTTTATAGATGGAAAATGAAATGGAATATCTCAGTAAATTAATGTTGACCTCGTATAAAAGAAACCGACTTCATTCCAGGGTCAAAAAGCTAATGTCAAACAGAAAAAGAAAAACAAGACACTCAACAAGCAAAAACAGCAAATGATGAAAAAACTTGCAACTAAACTGAAAAAACCCATAAAAGTTTAAATGAACAACGTTATGATACATTTTATAGTTTATAGGATTCAATTAAGAAATATACTCAACATATGACTCATAACGTTCATTTAGTATAAAAAAAAGTAATTGCTAATATTGTTCTATTTAAAAGTTTTACAATGACACATGAATTATTTCATATATAAAACAAAAATAAGTTGTAGCTTGTAGATAATTTTTTGTACATTATAATTTGTGCCATTTGATAAATACAATAACTATTTAGTAATAAAGTTGCATTTTTAAAAATCTACATGATTAATTTTTGATGTTATGTAGTTGGAGTGGTAAATACTGCATATTGTATGCGCATTTGTGACCAAAGCGTTTTGTGAAAGATATGCTACATCCTGTGCATACAGCATGATCATATATATTGCAATTAGCATCTAGAACCAAGATTCACTTTTGTTTGGTAAACGGAACGGGTCTTTTATAATGCAACAGTCTTCTAAATCAATAAATTGCTGAGTGAACGATGGGATCTCGTGAATTTGTAGTCGGTGTCCTTTCAAAGAACAAAAAAGACAAAAATTTGACATCCATTTGTTGTTTCAATACCAAAACGAACAAAGATATCAGATATACACAATTAGATATATATTAAAAAATAATTGATGCTTATACACGTATTTCTCGAAATCAAAGATATTGATTGTGACAGTCAATCTGTTGACGTAGAATGACCGAGTATAATATATTGATAATATAATATATTCAAATAAAATTTAGAATATAAGGTATTCATTAGGATTTCTTTACTTATACTAAATTTGTCTTCCTAAATCTAGCATAATCGATAAATTTGTTCGCGTCGCAATGTCTCAAATATACGTAACGTAATATAAATTGAAGCATATTGAAGCGAGTATATAGGAGCATATTGGGGCATGCGACGCAAAGGATGCGAACAAAACCTTACGAAACTGGGAATGGATGTTTACGGAAGATTCACATTGCGTCTAATGTGATGGTCCAGGCTTGATGCTCGATATGCCATCTAATAGGAAAAAGTGTTTTCTAGGGACTTTACAAATAGCCAATTTGATTTTAAAAAATTAATTTTTTTTTAATGTTAAGTATTATATGTAGAACACAGCATACGTCTTTCATTAAATAATTTGATTATGCGATTGATAGGCGCATTAAAATTATTGATTTTCTATCATCTACGATTAATGTATATTTTTGATCCACCAATCAGATTTATTTTTCTAGAAGTCTACACAAACTGTACGTTTAATGTTTTTTTTGAACGCAACTGTCAATAGCCCTTACCACCACCGACGAGACCCTTACTCTCACTATTCTCAGCTTATCTGTGTTCTTTTCTTCGTGGCTGTAGCTCGTTTGTTGGCTTGTTTGTTAGCTCGTCTATTGGCTCGTCTATTAATCGAAAATAACTTAGGTAGGTTGAATATTTCAAAAAGGCAATTAAAAGTAAGCAATTTATTACACACATATTCTGGAATTATAAATATTTTACATGTTTAATTAAATTCATCTTTTTTTATACTTTATTTCTATTATGTTGCACGTGAAATTTAACCTTTAAATAATCGCGTTAGATCAATTTAACCGTTTCTTTATCGATTAAGTTTACTTCTTTTTCTTATAAAGAATAAAAGAATACGTTTATAATCATATATTGTTTATAATTAAGTTTGAAATATTTAATATAAAACCGATAATCACAAATTCTTTGTTTTCAAAAAAGATTGTTCTGGAAGAAATTCGGTACTTTATGTACACGTTATCATGAATGTATAAAGTCATTAGATAATCGTTTCCTAATACCCTAAAATAAAATATATTAAAGAAAAGGAAGAGTAGTGCCATATCTGAAGAAAAACTAATAAAATAAGCACACATTCTTATATTATAAAGAATCAAGTAAGAGACTACTAATATTACAGAAGAAAATTTATGTATTTAATTTTTTCATACCATATGAATACCTAATCTTACGTTTTGGCATCCCTAACTCTTATTTTCATATTGTAATAATCTTAATGGTTCTAGTGTTTCAAATGGTTCTTTAATAATTCTAATGCTTTTAATTATTGTAGTAACTTAGAAACCAATGGGTAAAACAAAAAAGAAATCAGCACAAAATCCAAATGTAGCTGTAAAACAATCGATAGATAGAATAAAAAGTGGTTCAGTAAAAAAAAACAAAAATCTCAAGTTGAAAGGTACATCTGAAGGCAAAATAGCTTTGATTAACAATTCAAAAATGCAAAATAAAAATAAACTATCTCAGAAAACTACAGACACAAAGAATAATCAAAATTTACTTCAAGATAACAAGAAAGAATTAAATGGAGAACAATATTCTATGAAAAGAAAAAAAAATGGTTCAAATAAATCACAAAACAAATCGGTCAACAAGAAGATGAAGGAAAAGAAATTAAAAGTTAATAATGCTAAGTCATTGGATTGGCAAAAGAAGGAAAGTGAAGTTGGTGATGGTCCAGATGTTGACAAGAGTTTAACAGATGAATCAGAGGAGGATAGTTCGTCCTCTAACATGGATGATATTTCGTCAGTTCTCTCGGATGATAGTTGGTCATTTGCCACTGATAAGGAGCTGGCAAATGAAAAGGAAAAGCTAAAGCAAAAGCAAATGATTGAGCATGAACATGCAAAAGTATTTACCGGTAAAAAGTCAAAAATTGAGGAAGATAATAGCAATGACTCTGATAGTTCTAGTTCATGGGTTTTGTCGGATGACGAGAAGGAAGAAGATGATGTTCCAGATATACTTGGGAAGAGTTTACCAGATGAATCAGAAGAGGATGATGAGGATTTTGAAGATGCAGATGATAAAGATGAAGATGAGGTTGATGATGATGATGAGGATAAGGATAAGGATAAGGATAAGGATTGCAAAGGTGAAGATGTTGAGGATAAAGATAGCAAAAATAAAAATGAGAAAAAGTTAGATAAATTCGTAAACGAAGGATCTGATTATGATGACGATGAAGATGATGATGAAAGAGATGAAGAAGATGATGATGAAAGAGATGAAGAAGATGATGATATAGATGAAGAAGAGTATAAAAGCGATGATGGATCAATTGATGTGAGAGAACTTCAAACCATGCCAGAGATAGAAAATGGTCAATATTCATTCTCCCCTGATGGAAACGTCAATAGAACAACTATTAAAGTTGAACGTCTACCCAACAGTATAACTGAAGAAGAAATAAAATCAAAATTTTTAGAGTTTGGTACCATTACAAACATAGTATTCAGAACGGAACGAAAATGTAAAAATGAATTTAATCAAAATCATCATCCATACTTTGAAGTTTCAGCATTGATTGAATTTAAAAGTCCAATATCTGCCAGAAGGGCATATAGCATGCAAGGAAAGGAAATTGGAGGACGCAAAATAATTGTACAGTATGTGGATAACCCTAACTTACGCCCCATATTTGATAGTAGTAAATGTATATGGGTAGGCAAACTGTCGATGGGTATGTATAACAAATATATATTTTACAAATATGTATTGTTGATTATATAATAATAAAACTATTAGCTGATTAATTGTGAAATTTTCAGGTATAGATAGCAACACGATTTGGAAAATATTCAATGGATGTGGAGACATAGAGTGTGTAAAGCTATTTCGTTATTCATCAGGACATACTAATGGGTATGCTTGTGTTGTCTATGAGACCCAAGATGCTGTAGAAAGGGCTCTGGAACTAAATGGATGTATGATATTTAATCGCCAAGTAGAAGTACGAACCTCTGCTTCTATACACAAAGAAATAGAAAACGCTAAAGAAATAAAGAAAGTTAAAGACGCAGAAAAATTGCAAGGTAAAAGCAATGATAATAATCCATCTAAAAAGTTCAAGACTAATTCGGGAGATGCTGTAACACGTAAAGTAAGTGTTTTACTTTTCTGTAAAATTGTTTTGATAAAAAGAAAATTGGTGTTGTATATTATGGATTTCTTTTATAGGTTGAAGATAAAAAACAACAGATACCTCAGAAAAGTAATGGCCTCGTAGAAAAGACATCGACTTCATTCCAGGGTCAAAAAGCTAATTTGAAACAGAAAAAGAAGAACAAAAAATTCAACAAGCAAAAAATGCAAATGGCGAAAAAACTCGCAGCTAAACTAAATAAACCCGCAAAAGTTTAAGTGAACAATGTTATGTTAAATTTTATAATTCATAGGATACAATTGAGAAATATTATACTCAACATATGACTCATAACGTTCATTTAGTATAAAAAAAGTAATTGCTGATTTTGTTTTGTTCAAAAGTTTTTATAACGATACATGAATTATTTCATATATAAAACAAAAATATGTTTGTAGCGCTTAGATAATTGTTTTTTTTTTTTTTTTTTTATTATAATTTGTGTGCCATTTGATAAATACAATATATATTTAGTAATAAAATGCGTTTTTTAAAATCTGCATGTTAAATTTCTGATGTTATATAGTTGGAATGGTAAATTCTACATATTACTGTACATGCATTTGAGGCGAAAGCATTTTGTGTGAAATATGCTACATCCATGCATACAGCACGATCGCATATATTGCGATTAGCGCCTAGAACCAAGATTTCAATTTTGTTTGGTAAACGGAATGGATCTTATAACAGTCCTCAACCATCAACAAATAACGGCGGACGATGTGGTTTCACAAATTTGTAGTCTAATGTTCTTTCAAAGAACAAAGGGGACACAAAAATTTGACATCTATTTATTGTTTCAATCCAAAAAGGACGAAGATATTAGATATACACATTTAAATATATATTATTAAAAAATGACTGGTACTTGTACATGTATTTCTCGAAATCGAAGATATTGATTGTGATCGTCAATCTATTGACAGAATAATCGAGTATAATATAATATATAGTACTCGATATATATTATATAAATTATAATATATATATAGTATAATATATTGAAAATATAATATAAAATTTAGAATGAGGTATTCATTAAGATTTCTTTATTATTTATACTAAATTTGTTTTCCTATATCTTGATATTCATCTAGCATAATCGATAGAGTAGAGTAGACGATATTGCTTCGGAGGGTCTCCCTTCTTTCGGCCATCTGGATCGGGTAATCGATAGATTTGTCACGTCAGCAACACGTCGTGATGTCCCAAATATTATATATAACGTAATATTATAGATTGGAGCGTATTGAAGTGAGCAAGAGCATGTTGAGGCATGTGACGTGAACAAACCTTATGAAACCCGGAATTGATGTTTATGAAGGATTCACATTGCGTCCAATGTTTGATGTCCGATATGCCAGCATCTAATAGGAAAAAGTGTTTTTTAGGGACTTTGCAAATATTTAATCTAATTTTAAAAAATTATTTTGTTTCTAAATATTGAACATTATATGTAGATCACAGTGTAAATCTTTCGTTAAATAATTTGTGCGATAGATAAGCGCATTAAAATTATTGATTTTCTATCATCTATGATTAATATATAATAGGTCTGTTCTTTATAGCTGAACTGGCTGTACTAGTTCAGAGCTTATCTTTTTCCCTCCACATTGGAAGGAGAAAGATAAACTCTGAACTAGTGCAGCCAGTTCAGCTATAAAAAACAGACCTAGGGTGCGTTCCACTTAACGCCCGCAACGCTCCTAGGATCATTTTATCCTTGTTTTTCATTGAAAGTTAAACGAGGATAAAATGATTCTAGGAGCGTTGCGGGCGTTAAGTGGAACGCACCCCTAATGTCTATTCATGCACCAATCAAATTCAAATTCAAGATTTATTTTTCTAGAAATCTATACACAAACCTACGTTCAATGTTTTTTTTGAACGCAACTGTCGATAGCCAGCAGATAGCCAGTATTGTCACTGCTCCCGCTCCCAGTGTCTCTGCTTTCTTTTCTACGCGTCTGTTGGCAGATGTAGTTGACTTGTGTGCTAATTGGCGATAACTTAGATAACTCGAGTATTTCGAAAAGGCAATTAAAAGTAAGCAATTTATTACAAATATATTCTATATAATTATTAAATATTTTACATATTTAATTAAAACTTTAAAACACATATAATGGATATTTAATTAAATTTATCTCTTTTTAAACTTAATTTCTATCACGTCGCACGTGGCATTTAACCTTTAAATATTAACGTTAGGTCAATTCAACCGTTCCTTTATCAGTTAAGTTTACTTCTTTTTCTTATAAAAAATAAAAGAATAAGCTTATAATTATTTGTTGTTTATAATTAGTTTGAAATATTTAATATAAAACTGATAGTAACAAGTTCCTTGTTCTCAAAGAAGATTGTTCTGGAAGAAATTCTGTACTTTACATATACGGCATTATGGATGTGTAGAGTCGTTAAATAGTTTCCGATACTCTCAAATAAAATATAGAAAAAGAAGAGTAGTTCTATATTTCAAGAAAAACTAACAAAAAAAGTATACATATCCCCATATAATAAAAAAACAAGTAAAAGACTACTATAAGATTACAGAAGAAAATAATTCATATATTATTAAATTTTTTGTATATTACGAATACTTAAAATCACATTTAGGCATCCTTAATTCCTATTTTCATATTATAACAATCTTAATAGTTCTAGTGTTTCAGATGGTCCTTTAATAGTCCTAATGCCTTTAATTATTACAGTAACTTAGAAACAATGGGTAAAACGAAAAAGAAATCAGCAGAAAATCCAATTGCAGTTGCAAATCAATCGATAGATGAAATAAAAAGTTTAATACAAAATGCCAAGAATTTCAAGTTGAAAAGTGCATCTGGAAGCAAAACAGCTTTGATTAACAATTCAAAAATGCAAAATAAAAATGAATCACTACAGAAAAATTTCCAAAATATTAATGATACAGAGAATAATCAGAATTTACTTCAAAATAACAAGAAAGAATTGAAAGAACAATATTCTTTGAAAAGAAAAAAAAATGATTTAAATAAACCACAAAACAAATCAGCCAACAAGAAGATGAAGAAAAAGAAATTAGAAGGCGGTAGCTCTGAGGCATTGAATTACAAGGAAGAGGAAGTAAATGCTGATGTGTCAGATAGAAAAGTAGTAAAACGTACAAAATCAGAAATGGAGGATGATAATAACGAAGACTCTGATAGTACTAGTTCATGGCATTGTGGGGATAAGAAGAAAAAGAAAGTAGATGGTGATGTTTCAGATGTACTAAAGAAGAGTTACCCAATTGACTCAGAGAATGATAGTTGGTCATCTGTCACGGATTCTTCGGAGGAGGAAAAGGAAAAGGAGAAACAAACGGTTATGCATAAAGGTATAAAAGCATTCACCGGTGTAAAATCAAAAATCAAATCAGAAAGTAAGGAAGATAATAGCGATTTCAACTCTGATTTGGAGGAAGAAGAGGAAAATGATTCAGATTCAGATTCAGATATACTTGGGAACCAGTTAGCATTTGAATCAGAGGAGGACGATGAGTATTTTACAGAAGAAGACGGAGATGAAGATTGTGAAGAAGAAGACGTTGAGAATGAAGATGTTAAGAATGAAGACGATGAGGACGACGACAACGACAACGACAACGACAACGACAGCGACAGCGACAGCGACAGCGACAACGACAGCGACAACGACAGCGACAACGACAGCGACGACAACGACAACGACAACAACGACGACAACGACAAAGACAAAGACAAAGAAGATACAGATAAAAATACAGACAAAGATGAAAATGATGAAGAGAACAAAAAGTTAGTAGAAATTGCAAAAGATATCTTGAAAGAGGTCGTTGAAGAAAAATGGCGTATACCCTTTCCTGACCACTATGGAAACATGAATAGGACATCTATTAAAGTTGATAATCTTCCCAAGTACATAACTGAACTGGAAATAAAAAATTATTTCCAATGGTTTGGTTCCGTTAAATCCGTAAAACTAAAATGGTTTGTTCCACACCGTTATAATTATGGTTTACATCCATTCGTAGCAGATAGTGTAAATCATCCATACGTAGTTAACGTTTCAGCGCAGGTTGAGTTTGATTGTCCACTAGCTGCCGAACAGGCATTCAGCGTGAATGGAAGTATATTTGCAGGAAATTACATAACTATATATTATAAGGATAACTTATTCGCTCTCGTGTTTAAGAAAGATAGATGTGTAATGCTAAGTAATATGCCGGAAGGTATGTATAACAAATATATATTTTACAAGTACGTATTGTTGCTTATATAGTAAGAAAACTAATTGGTTAACTGTAAAAATTTCAGATTTGGATGTCAACACAATTTGGAAAATATTTGAAAAATGTGGACAAATAAGGTGTATATTTTTACATCGTGATCTCCAAACAGGAATTAACAAAGGGGAGGGTATTGTTTATTTTATGACCAAAGAAGCTGCGGTTAAGGCTGTAGGACTAACCGGAACTCTGGTTTTTGATCATAGAATAACAGTAAGCCTAACGTTGTCTCCCCAATTTATTGAGCGGATAACTGAACAAACAGAAGCAGTATACGAGTGCTTGATAAAAAATATGAAAGTAGTGAGAAGTTTAATAGAAGATAGAAAATGGCGGGAAAAGGCACAAAAAAAATTGGTAGAGACGGAGAATAATTTAAAAGAAACTGAAGCACATAAAGTAAATATTTAAATATTATATATTTTTCGTAAGATATTTTGATAAAAAAAAATTGGTGTTGTATATTGTGATTTCTTTTTATAGGCTAAAAAATACCCGATATATCAGAAAAATAATGGCCTTGAAGAAAAAAAAACCGACTTCATTCCAAGGTCAAAAAACTAATATCAAACGGAAAAAGAAGAACAAGATACTCAACAAGAAAAAAAAGTAAATGGCGAAAGAAGAAAACTGGCGTAACTAAAGAAAATCTTGAGACTGAACGGAATAAATTCGTAAAAGTTTAAGTTTAAGTTAACAACGTTATGATACATTTTATAGTTCGTAGGATAGAATTAAGAAATTTTATTTTCAAACATATGACTTGTAACGTTTATTTAGTATAAAAAAAAGTAATTGTCAATATTCATGTGTGTCATTGTCTATTCATAAGTTTTACAATAATGCATAAAATATATTGCATAATGTATTTCATATATAAAACAACAAAAATAAATTTGTAACTTGTAATTTTTTTTTTACGTTATAATTGTTCCATTTGATAAATACAATATTTAGTAATAAAATTGCATTTTTAAAAATCTGTATGTTTTATTAAATTTCTGATCTTGTTATGTAGTTGGGGTGGTAAATTTTGCATATTACTGAACGCGCATTTGAGGCAGAAGCGTTTTGTGTAAAATATGCTGCATCCCATGCATACAGCACGATCGCATACGTTGCAATTAGCACCTAGAACTAAGATTTCACCTCTGTTTGGCAAATTGAACGGGTCTTTCATAATGTAACACTCCTCTGAATAAACAAGTTGTTGAGCGAATGGTGGTCTCGTGCCTTTGTAGTCATAGCGTTCTTTCAAAGAACAAAAAGAACACATAAAAATGCCGCTTGCTGCTGTTTGCTGATTTCTGAAAGTAACCTGTTGCTTGCTAACATGAGGTTCGCTTGTTTGTGTACTAGCGAAATCTTCCATCCTATAAAGCAACAAGGAATAGAATCCATTAAATATATTGAGCATAATTTCACAGTAATGAATGTCACGTGATACTGGCTTAGCATATAAAATTAAATTTATTATTATGATTCTCGCTACTAATCATTTTTTTGTTACATTTTTTGATATTTTATATTTATCACCAAACTGTTTTCTCATGTCTGCCGCCGAGGAACATTTATTGATAAATAAAGAATTGGTTTTACATATAATAAATTTATTTTATATTTATATATACATTACAATTTGGCGTATCATGTATATATATCACAATTTTTTTATCTAACAATAATCTATTAATATATTGCATGAATTTTATTGAATATGTTATTTTGTTTCTTTGGCAGAAATAATTTCTTTTTGAACTTCTTGAGGCCACCATGCAGGTTTGACTACTTTTATATTTATACCAGATACATTAAGCTGATTAGCGCTGAGAGCTTCGTTAATACGCATTAAGCCTAATCCGTACTTTCCGGAATATCCCCGAAATTTTCCTATCACATTGCCAGACTCGTTGAGGATTTTTTCATCGTACGCAAGTGACTTATTTGTGATATTATCAAACATTAAAGGCATCAGACGTTTTCTGACTACACCAGTGTGATAAGTACGTGCAGTTAATTCCTGACCGATGTAACAGCCTTTGTGGAAACTGATGCCATGCAAGTAATCGCAATTGATTTCTAAAGGCAATGCTTTTCCAGGTGGCAGATCATGTATACCTTCTCCTACTCCTAATTTATATCTAAAGGCTGTATAATCCTCGACATTCTCTGATAAAACATTGGAATCTAAATGCTTAATTATCTCATGTCTGTCAATCTGTGATTTAGCCAAAATTCTGAGACCTAAATCAGGTAATCGAGGATCTTCATGTATTATAATGTCATCAATAATTTTGCTGGTTTTGCTGTTTAATGTTCCACAAGGAAATATCATCCCTTCCAGTTTACGATTTCCATTCTCATTCACTACAGTCCTGCTATCAAAGTATTTAGTCGAATTAAACATTGACCAGACATTAATCTTGTCCCCTATGTGCTCTATGTCTATTTTTCGTTTTACACGATACATCTTTAAATGCCTTTGTAAAGATTCTGCAATTTGTGAATCACATTCTACATAGTAAGAATCGTTTTTCCCATTCTTGTACACTATAGCATCATACATTACTCTGCCCTTTGTATTCAAAAACAGAGTATAGATGTTAGATGCCCCTTCTTCAAGATGCTTCATATCGTTGGTGATTAATCCTTGTAAAAAGGTAGAGGTCTCATTGCCTCTGATATGTAGTATACTTCTATCATTCAAGTGTACTAACACTTTGCCACCAGTTTGGGTAGAATTGTGTCTAGATAAATACTTTTTACAGCCATCAATCCTTTTATTTCGTTTGCAGATTTGGATAGCAAAGCGACTAATGCAAATATTCATCATGGCAGACGTCATAGATTTGAACTTTTTATTTCTACGAAAAATATATGCAACCAATAAAACCAGTATTACGGACTAAAATTCTAACCTCTTCAATACTTTATATAATATTTAACGTTTGAAAGTATTTGAACTTACATTTATATTACAATTCAATGATGTTTACTCCAAGTATATGACATGATAACTTGAAAAAATAATTTGTGTGCGTCCTTCAAATAAAAAAATACAAACAGCAGTTCCAAGTTTCTCATAACCTAATCTAACGCATTATTAGATTATTTAAAATAAATATAATTATTATAATAATTTTTGCAGTTATTAAACTAAAATAATATCATTAAAAAATATTATGAGTTGTCAGTTAAATTGTACGAGTAACTGTAGCTATTGATATAATAAAGTACACGGGAAAAATATAAGCACGTAATAAAACAATTGTCAGAAAATGTGGTAACTGTAGTGACATCTAACGCTTTTTGTTGAAACTAAAACACTGCGCCGCAAGATGTCATTGTGAGATCAATTAAGATTTTAAGTAAATGAAGATAATATACAGCGAGATAAATTTATTTTTTTAATTTTAAAAAAGGTATAAGAGAGTCAGTGTAAGTCTATTTGTTTCTACTTTTTTAGATAAAATATTTTGAAAAATTAACCTGTTACATAACGCAAATAACGTGAATTTTGCACAAATCAGGTGCCTTGACAATCGTCTTACTGCTGCTGCTCCGAGCAAAGTCAAGCAAAGTTGTGCGGGCAACTAACTCGTGCACGAAGTAGTCATGCCTTCGCAATTCTGTCATCGTTGAGATTTGAATTTTATACGAAACTTCATCGAGGTTGAAACCTTCGTCTTCTTGGACCTAATCTAACGCGCATTGAATTGGAGCCGGTGCTATGAGCGGAAGCAAGATGATAAGGTTATCAAAGTGTAGGTTCCTTTACATCTATCATTATTTCTCGAAGTAGCGATATTTCTCGGCTAACGAGAATTTTATTCAACGAATACGATCGGACGAGAGAGGCTGCACCGCTTTCACGATGACGGAACACGAGAATGCGATGTTCATGCGTGTGGCGTCAGCAGTTTTTTACGGTTTTTCATCGTTTATGATAACGGTCGTCAACAAGACCGTGCTCACGTCGTTCGCCTTTCCGTCCTTCCAAGTGTTGGGGATTGGCCAAATGTTTGCGACGATACTGGTGCTATGTACCGCGAAGAAGCTGCGTTACATCGAATACCCTAGTCTGGAACGGACGACGTTTTTCAAGATATGGCCGCTACCAATAATATACATTGGCAACATGATATTCGGATTAGGTGGTACAAAGCAGCTGAGTCTGCCGATGTTCACCGCCCTGCGGCGATTCAGTATCCTCATGACGATGATCGCTGAGTATTATATCCTTGGCGTCAAAGCGCGTATGTCCATACAATTAAGTGTCTACACAATGATCCTGGGTGCAGTGGTGGCTGCGCTGAACGATCTCGCCTTCAATCTGGAGGGCTATATCTTCATTCTGTTGAATGACTTTTTCACTGCTGCTAATGGTGTATATATGAAGAAGAAGTTAGATTCTAAGGACTTGGGAAAGTACGGACTGATGTACTATAATTCTTTGTTTATGCTCGGTCCGACGATTCTGTTGGCCTGGTGGATGGGTGATATAGCCTCGGCGTTAGAATTTCCCGATTGGACAAATCTCTTCTTTGTTCTACAATTTATGTTATCATGTCTAATGGGCTTTGTATTATCATACAGCATGCTTCTTTGTACATTATATAATTCTGCACTGACCACTACTATAATTGGATGCTTAAAGAACATATGTGTGACGTACCTTGGCATGGTCATTGGCGGAGATTATATATTTTCATGGTTAAACTTTGTGGGATTGAATTTAAGTGTGATAGGCAGTTTAGTGTATACTTGGTTAACATTTCGTAAGAGAGAAATCGCACAGCCAAAATACAGTCTGCTGACTGAATCTCAGGCCAACAAGATACAAGCTGTATGATCGTAAGCTTTAATGTAAGCATTTGTAAGTGTGATGTATTTTTATTGTATAAAGAGTTTATTATCATCTTTAGAAAGTATCTAATGTGGCCAGTGATCTTTCTTTAGATGTAAGATAAATTGTGTAACTTACATAAATTTTTTGTCAGTATATCGAGATTATACTAACAAAAAATTGTGCATATGTTCCTTTGCTCCAAACAATGACATGACGGTTGATATTAGTTGTAATTTTATATGCATTTCTGTTCCTTGTAACATAAAATGTTTTTTAACTTTGAACAAAGTTAAAAAGCGAGATAAAATAACACTGACAACCTGACTGTAATATATACCAAAGTAAAAATATTGTTACCAATTAAGTATTACACTAATTAAGACAATGTTCAGGTCAATTAAGGTATAATACCGCCATAAAATTAGATGTAATCTGCGTAAAATGTACATACGACAGCTACTTTAATGGAAATAAATTTTATTTATTAATGAACACACGATCAAATTTTATTTTCCTCGCTCGGTTTCAGGCCGTTTCTCGACAGTTTCGCAGATAAGTGAGACATTTCTGGAGGATTATTCCAAGCATCACATACCCCTATCCTCTCTGCAGCGTGTGCTTCTCACAATGGGCTCGTCGGCGATATCGTTGGCGAATCCGTTTCGAGGTGACATGATAGCGTGTCTCGCAGAAACTACCGGTACGAAGGCTCTCATGCATTGTCATCAACAGATGAAGAGCACAAACGAGGGTCAACGTATTCTCGCACAAAAACCACGTATAAACACGTCCACCATCGATCTCCATTATTTCAAGAGCCTGCCGGAAGGAACCGTAGGCCGAACGTATCACGATTTCTTGGACAACAACGTAAGATTAATTTTATCGAAAAAAAGAACCTGTAAAACAATGTTTTCTGAGCGAGCGATGTACGTTGCAGAAAGTATCACCCGACGATAGAGAGCAAGTACAATTCGTCGACGATATCGAACTGGCTTATGTGATGCAACGATATCGAGAGACGCACGATATTTTTCACGCTATGCTCTTGATGCCGACGACGATGCTGGGAGAGGTAGCGGTTAAATGGATAGAAGCTCTGCAGATGCGCTTGCCGATGTGCACAACTGCTGCGATATTCGGAGCTAGTCGTCTACGTTCCAGGTAAACTCACGCTTAAATCATTTCACGATCTACGAATAGCTTATGATAGTGTATTGTGATCGTTTATGTATCATGTAACATTTCAGACAAAGGCATTTGTACTTAAATCATCATCTTCCGTGGTCTATAAATACGGGATTGAATGCGAAGTTTTTGTTAGGGATTTATTATGAAGAACGCTGGGAGCAGTCTCTCGAGGATTTTCACAAAGAAATGAACATTACACGTCTAGTATAAAAGTTTAGCTAATTGAAATCAAATTATAATAATTTATGACTGTAATTAGTAGTATTTAATAGTTGTTTGCGATTAAACGAAAGATAAAGTTTGTATATCATTTTGCTAAGACACTTATATGTGAAAATTTTAACTCTTATGTCTGTGATATATAAGTCTTTAACTTCTTCAGTAATAAATAATTCTAAAAAAAAGAAAAAGAAAAGTTTTTTTTACAAATTTGTCGGATAATCACCAGATTTGCGATAATTTTCAAAGCAACACGCATTACTGATATTACAAATTTGATTTAATTAAACGTTACATCTGTTATAAACATATATAATCTAAAATTGTACGTTTATCATAATCGTTATTATCGTCGTTGTGTTCCAATTATCGTAATTGTGATTTTCATCTTTTGCTCTCTTGCTCCTTTTTTTTTTCATTGTTTTCTTAGTGTTAATACCGTTATCATGCAGAATGTATCTTAAAACGAAGGTATGCTTTAAAGACCTCGTTATATCAATTGAGTAATGAAAAATATTTGCACGAATCTGTGTGCTAAAACGCGTCCTTTCTGAATTATTACTATTTTTTGGCACAAAAATTGTTCAAGTACATTCGTACTCTTAAATTGGAAGAATCAATGACGCAATAATGTGATCCGTAAAGAGCGCACCTGCATTTTAAGATACACCCCACGAATTATTATATATTTTGGAATAAAAATGACTTAGCTTGGATGACTTAGTTTAAGATATATAAGAAAGGATATATGAAGAGTAATTCTATTTAAAAATCTTGCGCCATATTGCGAAATTTGATTGAAGATTAAACGATCCGCCTTTCTCTTAAGATAGATAAGTTGAATCGATCAATACGATTATATCATGATATTATTTCGTAAAATAAGTACATATAAGTAGATGAGCAAAACTGATTGTCATTCTTCGACGTAATTGAGTATTACGTTCGCTTCATGCCGATTTCGTTTATATTATTTTGCTTCGGCTACGTGCAACGAATTTTTACCATGATATGAAATACTCAGCTGACGAGATGCGATTAAACTTTACGCATAATCCGCATCAAACTCGAGCAAAACCACGAACTTTGCTGCGAGGTTCATTATCGCAATTTTGCTACTGGTCAGCTTTATCTGAGTAATAGATATAGAGAAATGGAACGATTTTTTCTAACAGTAAAAACGATAATGAGTATCACATATATAAGCGTAGGAAAGATATGTAAATTAATAAATTAATAAATAGATGTGAATCATTCATTCGTTCGAGATCACGCATTCCTCTGGAATACTGATTGTTATCTGGAAGTAATCGTTGAAAGAGATTATTCTCAGATTATTCCTTGGCGTACGCGTAGAGTATTATAAGGAGAAACGTGCGATTATTCACCGCAATGAATTTTATCGTTTTACGTTATTTTAACCTACCTTATTTATAATCAAAATTAGATAAATCTAGTTGAGCAGTAATTTTAGTGGCCAGAGAGCATCCTACGTTCGTGTGTTTAGGCATCGACGGTTCCTCGATCTGATTCGATTATCGTAATTAGTTCGAGTCACATGCAAAAGCAAGATCAAGAAAGCAATCAGGATGCTTCTTAGCTGATTGTAATCGATTTGGTCCGCGCCGCCGCTGCTGGGGCGTGTTTCCATACGCTCTCGCAGAAATGCGTTCGCATTTGCGCAACACTTAATCCAAAGTCAGTTTCTTGAGGTAGCAGTGAATCTCCTGGAAACTAGGCCGATCCTCCGCGCGTTTGCACCAACACCGCAGCATCAGCCGATACAGATCGTCCGAGCAGAACACCGGCTGCTCGAGAACCCGCGGGCTCTTCTTCTTGCCGCCGGTGTCCAATGAGTGATACCACAGGCCGCAGTTTTCCAACACCTGTTCCGAGACCAGATCGGCATACGGCATGTCCTCGCAGCGCGTCAACACTTCCCAAACTGTTACGCCGTACGACCAAACGTCGGATTGGCAGCTTCGTTTTCCCTTCGTAAGATAAATGTGGAAAGTTTCGATAGAGTCACCACAAACATTTAAATGTCAAATAAAATTTCAAATATGATATCGAAACAATCTCTTGGGTTAATTAAAATTGTATGTGTGCAGAAAAACTTTGAATTTAATAGATGATAGAAAATTCTAGTCTTTCTTTAATGTGCTGTCAAAACAATCATTATTGTCACATTGATTAAAAATAAGCGTATATGTGTAGAAAAAATTGAAAACTAATAACAATATCTGGTGATTCTAATCACGAAATCAAATTACCGATAAAACTGCTTCCCATGCCATCCAACGCAACGGTATCTTCGCGTAGCATTCGTCGACGTAATACTCGCCGTCGTATTTACTGCAATACATCGCCTGGTCGGACACTTTAATCAGTAGATCTTTACAAACGATACAATTTCTGCAATGCAACATATATTAGTACACGGTGTAATATATTTACGAGAGTTTTTATTACAAAATGCATGATAAGAACGTGTTGTTACCTGGCCGCCAGATCGCAATGCGGTACGTTCAAACTCTCGAGATACTTCATTCCCGATGCAATTTGCGTGATCACATTCAACGAGCACTCGTAACTGCAGAACCCATTATCGTATAAAAATTGTATAGAAAAGAAATGGCGGCAAAACCTCCAGTTGAAGCATAATCTTACCTTATCGGCACATCTCGATCGCGATTTTTTAGGAAACTAGACAAATCCCCGAGTTCTCCGTATTCGAAAATGGCACTAAAGGGTTCTTCTTCGACGATCGCGATTATCCTGGCAATGTTGATGTCGCGAATTTCAGACAAAATGCGCATGTCGTTCATAAAGTCCTCCCTGAATCGATTTGTTTTCGTGCAAATTAAAACTTTGTAAGTATAGAAACCTATTAAACAACAAAATTCAATACTTTACCTTAGCGCGTCAACGACACCGCGCCATAAAGACCGAACTATTACTACTTGACGGTTTTGCAGGATACCTAGATCCGGATTTTGTATGCCTTTCGCTTCGCACAGATGAATCTAAATAGGATTAAGTTTTTTTATGTTGAAAGTTTTTCAAACAGAAACTAAAGTGTGGCTATAAAATAACCCACACAGCACACATATCTAAAAGGTATTCAGAAGACATCCCGAAGATATCTTTGAGAGATACGATATCTTTGAGAGATACAATATCTTCGGAATGTTTCCCGAACGTCTCTCGGATAATACATGCTGTGTGGGAATTAAGAAAAAGTCTGTACAAGAACCTTTAGAAATATATAAGTATTGTCTAAAAAAATACAACAGACGAAACTCACCAAACCAAAGTTTCCCTCGCCGAGCTTATCGAGAATTCTTAATCTATGCCGAGAAATACGTGGGACGTCGTAAGTCCCGCGTTTGTACGACACAACCGAATCTCGTACGAGCAGCGGTGTGAAAAGACTCACGACGGGATGCTGATCGCGTCTTTTTATCTAGAACATGTCATAAACGCTGTATTGAGTATTGCGTTAACGATCGCGAAGTCGGTTAAGCTATCGTTGCACGCCGCGAGTTTTCTTACCGTTAAAATGTCTGTAGCCGCATAGTAACTTTCGTACACTCTCTGATTGAGTTTCCCCATTTGCGAGTGACTCAATTTTCTTGGCATCGTCGGAATTATGCACTCCACTCGCGTTTCATCGGTGAAATTCTCGTTGCTTTTAGTATCTAAAACACAAGCCGGCGGCAATGTTATATAAAATATAACTGAGAGCGTACACGAGCGTTTGGTGAAATGCGAGCCGCGTTCATTATTTAATTAATACGCTTGTTATTGCAAATGATTTTGCTAATTAATACGCGTTTATATTACGAGATATTAAATTAACCGCAACCGAATTAAAATTAATCAGGAAAAATGCAGGAAAATTAGAGTGAATATAAATCATTAAGCGTGGAGACAAAGAGACGCGCAAATCAAATTATTATGTTCTGTTAATTATAGAATAATCGCTGTGTTGTGATTATATATACATCATTATGTTTTCTTTGATATAGTATAATATTTTCTACTGTGTTAAACTGAAGGCCCGATCAGTATTAAAACTATTAATTTTTAATGCTACTGATTACTGATTATTAACGTCCTTATTATACAATTCTATACATACCGAAATTTCCCGTTTTATAATTGGATCTCGCCTCGCATTTGACATATTGCTCCGAAGGTACGTTATTAATTTTTTCGTAAGCACTATGCTGTTCGCTCGCGTCGGCGTCGCTGAATTTGTAATCGGTGCTCGAGGCAGCTTTGCTTTTCAACGACAGCCTGGACTGCGACAGGTTGTTCACCACGATTGGCGTGGGTAATTTAATGTTTTTCGTATTGATCGTGATACCCGGTGCTGGCGAGCCGCACAGTAGTGCGGTGTGCTTCTGCAGTAGGGCCACTTTGTTGCGACCCCTCTGCTTCATCAGAAAGATCGTGCAGCTCGAGAAAAAGACGATTACGGTCAGCGCCGCGCTGATCAGACCAATATACGTTGACGAATTGTTCACGGGGAAAGCATCCGGTGTTAGGTTCGATTCGTTTAACACCAATGCTGTCTCGTTCGAATCAACTTCCGTTTTATCCGTCATTGTACGTCCATGCTCAACGTTAATTCTTTCCTCGTCGCCGACTTTGATTTTGTTCTCAATTCGAATTTCTGGTTCGCGTTTGTTCTCGTTTTTGTCCTTATTTTCCTTGTCCTCGATTTTTGTCTTCCCGGCGTCATTCTGATTGGTTAATTGAGATATGTTCTCGGTAGTATTAGAATGTGTCCATGACAGTCGTTCCAACGCTCCATCAGTGCTATTTTTCACGACTGGAACTAAATTACAAAATAATATCTCAGTTTTTTGAGTTTCCGAATAACGAAATATAATAGATTACCTGAGTCAAATATAATCTCGCTTAACAACAACCACTTTGCTTCAGGTTTCAATTCCATCTTGACGAACTTGCCAACTTTTGGTTCTAATGGAATAGATATCCAAAAGATATTCCTGGAACCTTTTTCGCGGCTGCTGTTAGAAATAACATTTGCTTTAAGATCGGTAAATGTTTGAAACATTTCAGGCGTGTTCCTTCGCATTCGATGATATTCCTTGCCGTCCGACGAAAACCACAATTTTATTATTTCGAAAAGCTGCAAAATTGCTAAAGTTAAAAAAAGATTGTCACTACATTAAGAGAATCTTCGTATTTCAACTGCGCACCTTGACATTTAGATCGGAAAAATAAGCCGTATGGATCATACATCTCTTGAATATTCGGAGAACTTGGAACTCAAAAAACAATTCCACGTTATCCCGATCGTGCCATCCGACCCAGTTGGTTATTTTATTAGATTCGAAGATCTCCGTTATGCTGCCGACTATACCGTCGGTTAATTGTCCGAGTCCGTTCAACATCAGATTGTCTATCTCCGTGCCGTCATACGACGTATCCTCGACATTACATCCGTTCGGCCCGAAAACTTTGTCAGCTTTGGGCGCGGTGTAACTAATGATGTCTTCTGCATAAACAGTAAAGAGAGTGCTCTTGTTACGCCCCCACTGTTGTGTTCTTGAATATATTTTAATTACACTTTCGTTTTTACAATTACTTACGATTCCAGGTGCATCCATAAATCTCGACGCGCATACATACAGTGCGCGGATGCTGGCTGTATGGAACGAATCTTACCCGACTCGCGACGAACGGTAAATCTAACTTTTGTCTCTCGACTAGATATGTATTGCTGTTACCTCGTAAAACCTGTAATCAATATAATGTAACATAGTCTTCGAAAAGAGTTCATTCATTTAAATATTTTTATATTTTTCGATTTATTTAGATATTCAAGAATTTATATAAATATTTTTTTCTATGAAGAAATCTGAAAATTAAATAAAATCTAATCTGTTCTTAAATTTTTTACAGAAAACCAATTTTTTTAATTTAATTAAAAGTTATTAATTTTTAGCAAGTTTGAATAGTCGAGTCAACCTTGTTCCCTTTCAAATCTTTGTACTGATGCCACTTCTCGTGCCGCCAGTATTCCAGAAAAAATGCCTCTGCATATTCTTGACCCTGGCCGTTGCCGAATCGGCCCTGAGTTTCGGTCCATGTAATAAGATGATCTCTCGTCAAATCAATCTCCAAATATTCTCGTATGGCGCTACTAATTTGAGCTTTCGGACACCAAGCACCACCATTCTTTTCCTGTCGTATTCTACGAATATTTACAAATTATCACGACTGTACTTAAAGTTGTACATATTAGCGTGTAAATCTTATATACCTTGCATTTTGGGGACCCACGGATTTCATCTCGTAACTGGATGACGCCGTAATCGCTTCATCCGGGATTCTCCCTTCTTCCATGCCAAGTGGAAATATGCATTTTTCTAAAAAATTATTACTTATATTATTATTATTACAGAAATTATTACTACCTTAACTATTTCAAAAACACAAAAATATGTTTAATTCACAAATATTTTCAATATATTTATAATTTTCAAATATTTAACATTTCAGGAATATTATTTGTCTGATTTGTATATTATTACATGTAATCTTCAACAAGCAAACACGATTAATCATATAACTTTGATTAATTCCTAAAATATCTAAAAATTTATTAGACAGAATTAATTATCCTGTCTATCACATGGATTTTGCTAAATCGCTCTACGCAAATATACATAAAAAATAGGTCACATATGTCAGGGTTGAAAATGGAGTAATAGAATAGATTAACGAGCGACGCTTACCGAGAGCGTTTGGATATCCGATGGATGCCTTCATGTACCAGTTGAACAGCATTAGGACTTTTATCAAAAGACGTATTGGCTCCATGATATGTTATAATACCGTAGCGCGTACCGATAATCCGAGCGCATTCACAAGTCATAATACTCGGGGAAGTTTCTCATCGCGTTTCCTTCGGCAGCACCGCGCGGCACATCGTAATAATGAAAGAAAAATATACAATTTACAGAACAATAATGTTCATGAGGGTAATGCAGCTTTTCGCTCGTACAGGGTGGGGATGTTGATACTCGGCGTAGCTTGGCCCGGCTGTTGTCTCTGCGCAACAAGTATGGAACGATCAATATGCGTTATTTCGCGGGTGGGCGAAATTCCGCGTATTTCGCTAATTTTTTTTCCTCACGCTTGCACTCGATTTTCGCGGGAAGTTTGCGAATTTCGCGGCCGCCGATTTTTACATCTCTACTCTTGTACATTCGACGTTCTTACCGTTCGCGAGAAACCGCCGATGCTTGGAGGCTAGTCTCATAATTTAAATGAAACACGTGCGTCGCTTTAATAACAAGCTCATTAAGGTCGGAGCTTTAATAATTCCGTTCGACTTTCATTCTCGCGTTTCTATCGGCGCCTACAACTTTCACAATACATTTCCGTCCCGCGCACTTCCGCAACATTCGCGCGAACGAAGGGCGATCGGCATTCGCGGCATTACTCGCTACAGCCACTACAATACCACCGGAAGAAAGGACCTTATATGGGGATGATGTGTGATAACGCCGAGGGGTGTGACGTTTCGACGGCCAATGGCGATAGCAGTGGCGTTTCACTGCGCAAAATCATAAAATTTCCGATAACCGAGATACTTTCTCAATACGAAAATTATAAAAGGCCGTTTATAAACTTTAAATATATCAATTTTTTCTAAAATAAAATAAAATAAATTTAATATACCTGTGTTTAACCAAAGGATCACCAATGATTCGATTGATAGTGTATGATATTATATGCGCCTTAATTTATTATTAATGACATATGTATATACATAAATAATCGGCTTCAAATTGGACATGAAAATGGAGACAAAATGAACGATTTCTAACAAAATATAAACGGCGTTAATATATTTAAATCAAATATAATATTACTAAAAAAAGAGATTTAATAATATAATTGTGTAGGAGCAGGTGGAGGATTTGAGTGTGTTCAAATATTTTTATATTTGACACAACTTTTGTACTTCCAACATGCTTTTCACTCTATGCTGTTTATTCATATTTCCTCATTTCTGTTTAATGCTACTTTCTGTACAATTGGTAATATCTGTTTGCGTGTTACCTTTACATTTCCTTGTTTATACAAGCGTAGGCTATATTTTTCATCTAGAATCTCCTTGATCAATTCTAAATTTAAGTATGGTTGGGTGGAGGATGTTAATGCTAGGATTATCTGAAAGTAAAAACAAAATAAGTAGATATATATACATGATAAACTAAAATATCAATATTATATTAAATAACACTCACATCATTTCCCAATTGATTAGATAATGTTGAAAAGACAGCAATATCTCGAGATACGCGTTCACTGCTTAAATCCTGACCGATGAGAACAATGACAGAACAATTTCGATTATTACCGAACTTTTCAATTGTTTTTATTGCATTCTCACGCATAAGAAAATTCTAAAATGTGTCATAATATATATTTGAAATTAATTAAACAAGTTAATTAAATAATAAAATCTTCAGTAATGCTAGAGTACCTCCACTAAAAGAGAGAATCCCACAAGAGGAATTCCATTGATTACTTTTAGATCTTTAATCATAAGTTCTTCAAGAGTTAATTCGCTAATATCTGTTTTTGCCTTTACAAGTTTGTTAAATGTCTCGGTTCTATCAGATGTGAGTCCACCAAGTTTCTCAATAGCATTTAACACATCAATATCAGTAGCAGTTGCTCGACCAGCTTCCTTCGACATGTTGTAGGTGTCAACCAATATTGGACCTGGGGAATATACATAATTAAAATAAATTCGTAATTATTAATGAAGTTTACTACGTATAATACCTCGTAAAAGACTTGAAAGTTGAGCATCCAATATGTCAGGATTTTTTTGTAGAACATTGCGTGCTACAAGAGTGCTGCAGCTTCCCACGGTTTCTATGTTTAATGATACATTGGACCATGACCAGGCTGGGTCCAATGGTCGATGATCGATAATCGCTATAACTGAAAGTTTCAATGTGATATCTTCATTCGGAAGAGTATGATGGTCGACTAAAATCAGCTCCAGCCTCTTGCAAGCATCATTCTGCAGATTTTGCAAATTGATCTGATCTCTGTCGAAGATCAACTCAAGTAGCATAAAAATCAGATTGTTCTCCAGAACTCAAGGACTCACCTGAATGTTATTAAGTTTAATGGGATGTTATGAGATCTTAAGCTATAAACTACTTCCGTTTTAATACGAAATTCCTTCTCTGGGATATTCATGACTGGTATCACTGCGATATTGCTCTGCCCACGGTTTTTAGTGTCGACATATTCTAATAATCCTTGAACCAGGGCGCATACAGCAGAATCCAAATCGCACGTTTGATTTCCCAGAACAACACGAATTGTTTGATATGATGATAACTGCGACTGAAATAAAATACAAGAGACAAATTAGATAAAATGGTAGACTTTTACAGATTAAAATATTCTGAAAATGTATGCAGCAATTTTTTACCAAAGCAGTCTTTGACACATTGAGAAAAGATTCCATAGCTCCTTGCGCTTGCATTATATATTCCTTTTTTTCTTTTTCTTCTGTGTGTTCTATAAACACACAATCACCTTTTATTATTATGTTTTTTTTTAAATTTAATATGTTTTCTTACATACCTTGAATCATATTAATTTGAAAGTTAATTTAGGTTAGATTTCTCTAGTTTTTCAACACACGCATGCGTAATTTGAATTTGTACGTCTATTGTATGTACACAATCATTAGCACTGTACCAGTTTCAAGAAAGAATTTAAATTGATAACTGTAACAAGGATTATAGATATCGTAGAATATGTGTTCAACTAGACATATCATTCAAACGGTGCATTCTTCTACAAAATGTTTTTTTAACTTTCTCAAAACTGCATCAAAGGTATATTTTTTTTATCTACATATAATTTTATTATTTTGACTATTTTCATCATTAGTGGAATAATTAGTGATGATCACCATTAGTGGATAATTTAAATATCTTTATCATAAACAAAGTGCAGAATTATTTAACTGCAAGAAAATATTTGTTTTAGACTCAAGATGTAAAAATGCTCAGATCTGTCCACACTTATAACAATAATTCTTTTGGTAAATATGACATAGTGCGACCTGGATTAGTCTCTAAAAAGGTTGATGTACCTGCGTATATACCTCAACCATCTTATAGTCACTCGACGATACCTGATCAAAGTGGACCAACAACACCTGAAATCAAGGATGCATCCCAAATAGAATGCATGAGGCACAGTTGTAAACTTGCCAGTCACATCTTACGTGAAGTTGATCACTTAATTAAGGTGAATCATTTACTTTATGTGTAAAAAAAGGATTGTTTAGATTCATATTACTCTTATCAACTCCAAATTGATCAAAGAAATTGTAGATGAAAAAAGATGTAGCGAATCGGTAATATTTGTATATTGTAACAAGTTTGAATGTGTAAGATGAAATTGATTTATACTAGCCAGGCATTTCGACCGATTTTCTTGATGAACAAGTACACGAGATGATCATAGGCAATGGAGCTTATCCCAGTCCTCTCAATTATTTTGGCTTTCCCAAATCTATATGTACAAGTATTAACAATGTTGCTTGCCATGGTATTCCAGACAATAGGCCTTTACGAGAAGGTGATATACTTAATGTCGATATAACAGTGAGTAATATCATCTTTGATGCAAAATGTCTTATGAAGTCATTTCTTTATTAAAAAAAGTTAAGTTATATAAAAAGAATTGAATTCTTTAGGTATATCTTAATGGTTATCACGGCGATTGCTCTGCCATGTTTCAAGTGGGCGAAGTTGATCCAGAAGGCAAACGATTGATAACGGTAACGGAATTGTGCTTAAAATCGGCTATTGAAATATGCAAGCCAAACGAACATTTTTGCAATATTGGTAAGTGTATATATAATAAAATTTATATTTAATTTTTGCTTCAAAATGTATTAAAATTATATTATAATGTACTTATTTCAATATTGTATAAAATGTTTCCATTTCTTTTCAGGTAATGTAATAGAAGAGACAGCAAAGAAGCACAATTTCAATGTAATACCGGCATTCATAGGCCATGGTATTGGATCCTATTTTCATGGTGCTCCAGACATTTTACATTTTGGTATAGTAGAAACAATTTATTATTATTGACATTAATACGCAATGAAATTAAATACTCAATTTTTTTATTTGGAATTGTTGATATGATACATATATCAAATCAACATAAATATATTGAAAAATATATATCTATTTTTTTCTTCTACAGCAAATGATCATTCTGGGAAAATGAAATCAGGAATGACATTTACTATTGAACCAGTTTTGGGCCAAGGAACGACGCAGATTGAAATTCTGGAAGATGGATGGACCGCTTGTACTGTCGATAATTCTAGGACGGCTCAAATTGAACATACAATTTTAATAACAGATACTGGATGTGAAATATTAACACTCTAGTCTATTTTATCGAACTATGTATAGAAGTAATGCTTATTAATATTATATATATATATATTATACATATATTATTTCCAGTAAAGATGTAAATATTAATTAATGTATTAATATTAATTAATTTTCCTATCAAATCTTTTTTAATAAATGACTATATTATTGAAAAAAAAATCAATTAAATGTATTCAATTAAAAGAGAGTCTTAATCAAGCATGTTTTTTATTATAACTTACATTAAAGAAATAGAATGTTAGTTTTACAAGACTGCAGGTCCCCAATAACTATCTAAACTCAATGGTCCTTCTATTTCAATGCCTTTTTCCTTCGTGACAATGCCGAGGTGATACTAAAAAATAGATTAGATTGTTAACAATGTAACTGACATTGTTAATTATGTACATGCAAATTTTAATACTTTACCTTTGGGAAAGATCTTGCATCTCTGTAAAACAGAACTTGCATAACTTTGTAGAGAAGCTCAATGGCTTGCTCTTTGCTCATTTGGCTATTTTCTTCATAAGCTTTTCTCAATATAGGTGTTGCCATATAAGCACCATATCCTGTCGCAATCACTGGATCATTGTAAGCTGTACCAAGCTTGTCCACAGTTCCTAAAAATCTACAAAATAAGATTTATGATAAACTTCCATTCTATCTAAATTTATATAAAGGAAATACTAATAATAAATGACATTTACGGTTTTCCATCTTCCAAACCAGCAATTACAAAATTATTCCAAAATGGATCAAAATTTGATCGTCTGTTGTACATGACACGTGTTAGCCAACAATGTAGAGCTTTCGGCTTCAAGCTAAATCCATCATCTAAGCATTGTTCATCCAGACTGAAACAAAAATATTAATATATAGCACTGTTATCTTTTGGTGATTAAAAAAAACTTTTATTTATATCTTTCAAAAAAAAAACTCTTATTAACTCATATAATAAATATATTAATTTTGAAATGCTAAGAACGTAAAAATCTGCTTCAGTAATCTAAAAATCTTGCTAAATAAAAAAACTTACATTTTTCTCTCCACGTAACTCTTGATGCATTGAAAATCTGCATAATCTCCGGATGCACCAAGAATAATATTATCATTAACTTTCATGATACGTTCTAGATTTCTGTAACGAGCGAGTGATCCATAAGATCCAAGGATATCAGCAGCTATAATGACTCCGTCTTTAAATTGTATACCAATGACGGATGTACCGGTCGTTATAGGAGATCTGTGAAAGGTGGAATATAGATTAACAAAGTATTTATCTATCCCTTACTACATCATGTTTTCTTGAATTCAAAAAATTTATTGAGTTTGATGCAATTTCAATTATTTTGAGTTTCACTTCATAAATTTACTCGATATGAAAGATGACATGCGAATTTTGTGAACGCTAGATGTAGGTTATGATAGACAAATATGTGCAAACAAACAGAAAAATTGTGCATTATAATCAAATAAAACGTACTGTGATTTTTGGAATCCTCCAGTACCATACTGGTTTCCTGGAAACTGATAAAATGCACCTGGTGTTGGTCCATTATGCCACAGAGGTGCGATATCTTTATTGTTAAAAGCCATTTTTCTTACTGTGTTCACTGTGTTTTACTTGTCACTTTTCACTCCATGCATGCAGTGCCACCAACATTCAAGATTTACTAAATAATTTGATATCGATTAGTTAATCGATATATAGATATATCGACTCGATTCGAGTTTTAATTCGATTTTAATCAGAGAGAAAACTGAGAGTCAGAGAGAAAACTGAGAGTGGACATGCCTGCATTTTACCTGCTATATCTACAAAGTGTCGGTAATGCATACTTGTAAAACATGATTATGGCCGGTATTCATAGTTGTTTCTTATATTTAAGATCGTCTTAAGTCGTCGTCATCGTCATCTTAAGATACTAATATGGCTTTTTGATTGGTTCATAGCATTTTAAGACAATACTTAAGACAATCTTAAATATAAGAACGGACTATGAATACCGGCCTATGTATATCAGAGCTCGGCGTTAGTTGCACATTTTAGTTCGATTCTTGAGACGACGCCTCCCGCTGTCCCACCACCGCGCGGCCGCTGGCGGCCGAGCCGCCGATATGCCCTAACTAGACCGGAGGATGATTCTACTTGTGGCTTATCTGAGTGCATAAGTTGACAGGTTAAAATTATATTAAAGTTAACTTCCAATCGTATTAACCATATCAAATAATTATTTTTTGGGCAAAATAATTATTCCAATTAAATCGATTCGGTCGGTCTGTCAAACTATGCACTCGAATGAGCCACAAGTAGGATCATCCTCCGGTCTAGTTAGGGCAATAGCTTTGACTCAGGAGCGTCTGTGTAACAAAGAGGCTGATGATGAGCGGGCACCTTCCAGAAAATAAAATTTTCTCCGTTATAAAAATAATATTTATTTTTACTAATTATAATTAAATATCTTTATTATAATACATTTATTTTAATAATTTACGTAAACAATAATATATAATATTTAAAAAATAAAAATAATAAAAATAAATCAAATTATTAAAAAATTTAACTTTTTAATAAAAATTGTATGGCTTTTTATTAAAAAATCAATAGCTTTCCATATTACCCCTGAGATACTATTGTAAATGCGTTTTTTAAAAAGTGGTTTCCCCAATAGGCCTATTTTACTAAAAAATAACAAAGATGATTTAATATCTATATAAATATGGCTTGGCAGAAAATTTTATATAAGGCTTAGATGATATTTTATATTTAAGATAACAAAAGAGAAACAAATAAAAAAATTAAATAAATTAAAAAAAATAGAAATAGTTAATTTATAAAACTTTTGTTGGATTTTTTTGGTTATTTGCATGATTTTATTAAGAACATCCACAAAAATAGAAGAACTAGTTTGCATCAAAGAGAATAATGATGCATTGCTCACAAAAGAACGGCTTTCCGTTTTTATTAATTTTATTTTACAGAAAGAGTATTTGCATAAATGTGTACCGAAGGCGTTTATTATCAATATTCGAATTACTTTTATTAAATATACGTAAATTAAATTTAATAATTTAAATTTTAAAATATGAGGACAAAAAGAAATGTAATTGAATTAAAGTACTAAAATTAATTTACCACAAACATAATCAGGGTATCGAAAGATCTTTCAATCCCTCCAGGCGGTTTTTCGAAATTCGTAAATTTTTGAAAAAGTTTGAGGTGTTGGGAGTTATGGGTCGCCACCATTTTTTGTTGTTAACAAATAATTGTTAACAATAAATGTTAACAATAAATGTTAACAATAAATGTTAACAAATAATTGTAGCAAAATTTGATACGACTTTATTAATATTGGCAAAGTTTGATGATTATTAATAAGTAATGATAAATATTATCAAAGAATTTGATAAGTATAAACAGATTATTTTTTAATAATTATCTAAGTGTTTGGTAAATATTACCAAACTATGTGTGATAATTATAACGAAACGATTTGTAAATATAAACGAATTGTTCAGTAATAATTACTAAATTATTTGACATTATTGAATATTTATCATAAAATCATATAATAACTATAGCTAAATGATTTAGTAAGTATTAACCAATTTTTTAGTAATAGTTTAGTAATAATTATCAAATTATTTGACATTTAACATAAAATCACGTAATAACTATAACTAAATGATTTAGTAAGTATTAACCAATTTTTTAGTAATAGTTATTGAATTATATATTAGATATCACTATATTATTTAATTATAAAATATTAAAATTTAGTAATATTTACATTATTTTCTCAAAACTATTTTACTCAATTATTTAGTATCCTATAAGAAAATGTTCCACAAAATGCTACAAGAAAAGTTTTTATAAGAACTTATGTGAGTTTTATACACTGAAAGAACAAAATAGTTACAATTACCATAATTTCACTATAATTTATAATCTGTAAAAGGGACAACCACATTTTTATAGTTATTTTAACAATACGAATTATAGCTGACTCAATACTATATTATTGTTGTCATAACTTTAACATGCATTCATGCAACTATATACATGGTTGTATACCCTATAACCTGTGATTTTTATATAGTAAGTTGTGTTATAAATATAATAACTGCGACTATAATTAAAAGTTCAAGAAATCATATGATTTTATGATAAATGTCAAATAATTTTATAATTATTACTGAACTATTACTAAAAATTTGGTTAATACTTACTAAATCATTTAGTTATAGTTATTACATGATTTTATGATAAATGTCAAATAATTTGGTAATTATTACTGAACTATTACTAAAAAATTGGTTAATATTTACTAAATCATTTAGTTATAGTTATTATTACATGATTTTATGATAAATGTTAAATAATTTGGTAATTATTATTGAACTATTACTAAAAAAATTGGTTAATACTTACTAAACCATTTAGTTATAGTTATTACATGATTTTATGATAAATGTCAAATAATTTGATAATTATTACTGAACAATTCGTTTATATTAACAAATTGTTTCGTTATAATTATCATACATGGTTTGATAATATTTACCAAACACTTCGATAATTATTAAAAAATAATCTGTTTATACTTAAATTAATAAATAATAATAATTTAATAATAATAATAATAATAATAATAATAATAATAATAATTTAAAAAATAATCTGTTTATACTTAAGTTACTTTAAGTTTGGATTATTATAACTAATCCTTTTTTTCAGTGTGCCTAAAATGGAACGCGAAATTTTGCGGTCGTAGTCGCGGTTGTTGCGGGCGTTAAGTGGAACGCACCCATTGTGCATCAAAGTTGCGAGTGTCTCTTTAAAAGTGTCGAACATTGGTGGTAATGTGTTGAACTTCATGGGAACCTCTATACAACAACATCGTGATTTCGACAATTCGCCTCTACGTGCTCGAAAAAGACGAAATCTGTCTTCATCAAGCGATTTCAAGCTGTTTTCTCGTCGAATAGCATCAATAGTACAAACATCGCAAGGTATGTAATTAGTTGTATTAATTATACTTTTTGCAACATTTGGATAATGTAAATAAACGAAGATTGCCATTGTTTGATACTGCTACGCTCATAAACATAACGGCCCGTATTTAGGGTTAGAGCCCTAACATCGTTAAAGCGCGAAATCTGAATACGGATCTATTGTCAATATAATGATGCCTTACAGATTAATGAACCCAGACAGCACAGCATATTCAAAAGACATTCAGAGGATATCCAGAGAAGACGTTTTTAAGATGACAGGACGTCTTCTGGATATCCTTTCGATATATTTTGGACATTGTGCTGTCTAGGAAATTTTATTAAAATCCACAATTATAACATATAAAATTTTAACTACATTATAATTGTTTTCATCTGTGGAAACTATCAGAATAATAGTAGAACTATTAAAAATATAGTTTTTATGCATTTAAAAAATTATATTTTATTTTTGGAAGTTACAAAGCAGTTAGTTATTTATTATTAAAATAGTTTTTCTTATATAAATGTTTTGTATCTCTTCTCTTAACATTTTATTTTATAATTATTCCATTCAATATATTGTGTTTTGCATTAAAATGCAATCATAATTTTTTCAATTTATAATATATACATAAAAAAGGCAATGTTAAGATTACATTCTTATAATCTATAATCTTATAACCTAAATGCGCTGATAAGAGAAAAAATCTTTAAACACTAGCATTGGCACGTTCTCAATATTACTCAGATTTATTGCCATATATTATTAAATATTATTATTATTATTATTTATATTAATATAGGCATTTGTAGATGATTCATAAGTTTAATTAAAAGGAAAGATAAATCATCGCGATCGATAGCACAAATACCATGTATGAGAGCATTGTTACAGATGATGAGTTATTATTATTTTTCTTCTTATCGGTGGTATTATTTGCCAAAGCTGCGTTAATTGCTCTCATAAGAGGATAATCACGTTCCTTGAACATCATGTCACCATGAAGTGATGCACAGTTACCTCGAAAATCGTCCGTATCGATGCTCCATATCATAACACCCGCCAGATTTTGTTTTTTTACGTATTCCACCTAATAGAGATTATTAATATTTACATTTTTTTTCAAGTATTTAAAATTCAATAGTTCGTGTAAAAAAATTGCAGTACAAAATACAATTGAATTAATAATTTGCTACGTTTTATACATAAAAAGAAAAAGATACCTTGGCTATCATTGCTTTGTGATCATCATAAACCACGACATTGTCCTTTTTAATCGCATAAGCTGTGCTGCTGTGGTTATCCCATCCAGTTGTCCAATCTTGCGGATAAAATACCAATGCCTCGCAAATCTGCACAAAATAAGTACAATTTATTTATAATAACTGCGCATGAAAACCATATATTTTGACAGTATAATTACAATTCCAAGTAAAAGATGAAAATATTTAAAAATAATTACGATAGCTATAAAAAAGACAAGTTATGAGTAAAAGCTTTAGCCTAAAAATTATATAAATATATGAAAACATACCTCGTTAAATCCCATAAAGCCTTCTTGAGAAGTATAAGGTCCTTTGAATCCAGTATCCAGACTAGGCAAACCAATCGGACTTACTTTTAGCGATTCTGGTATTTTTGTTAGATTGAAAGTTCTTCCATACATTGCCAGTCCTAAGACTAATTTGTCAGCTGGAGCTCCTTGTCGTAGCAAATACGTAATAGTATTTTCCTAGATGTTAAAAATATAATCTCTATATGAATTATGCCACTATATGATCGTTTTAAAATTAATACAATATATAATTTTTGTCAATAGTATTTCTTTAAAATCTTAGCAAGCAATTATCGAAATTTATGAAAATTTTGAATAAATATTATTGACAAAAATTGTCTTTTGTATTCGTTTTAAAGCTATTACAAAATTATATTTCTTACCACACTTAATCCATCCGTACTCCGCAACGGTGAATTTGGTAGAACTTGTTTGTCCCATGCTCCGTGATAATCATATGCCATCACATGAATGTGATCAAGGTATTTGGAAATTTCAGGAATATCGTACGCGGTATTGATAGTTTGATTGGCTGCGCTTATAGCTGCCGTCAGTAAGAAGCGATTTTTAAAAATATCTCTCAGTTCCTGTCGCACGATAAATAACAGATTCAGCTTTACATGTACGTGTGTATAAAAAAAAAAACGGTAAAATTTAACATTCCTACCTTTACGAGACTAACAAAATTCTGTTTATCATACAAAGCACCACCGCGACTCCCAGGATATTCCCAATCAAGATCCAGTCCGTCAAATCCGTATGTGCTGTTGTAATAAAATTTAATTTTTAAACACAACAACAATTTTTTACTGTGATAGTAAAATTCTTTTTTTTTATATTTTAAGTAGATATCATAAAGAATTAAATTTTATAAAGCATATTCCAGAAGTGATAGCCACGTATAATAAATTTCTTGACTGAAAAATATGCTTGAAGAAATAGCATAATAGTACAATCTATAAAGTTGATTGATATAAGTGTCATAAAAGACATACTTTAGAAATTTGAAGGTACTGGCGACAAAAGCTTTTCTACTATCCGGTGATGCAGCCATTTTCGAATAATTTGCGCTTCCTTCATTCCATCCACCAACACCGAGCAATACTTTCACGCCTTGTTTATGTAGTGCAGTCATCTTTCTGTAGTTGCCTACTCCTGTATTCAATTATTTTCAAATTATTTTAAAAAATTTTAATTCAATATGACTTAAATCATTAAATTTTTAAATAAATAAAATCTCAAAAAATTAATATGAATAGTTAGTAAATTTTTTGAACAATTTAATATTATTTTTTTCTTTTGTTACAATAATCTTAAATTTAAATTTAAAATTTAAAATTTAAAATTATTGTAATAAAAGATACTTGAGTTCACAGTAGAAATTTTATCACATAGATTATTCTTTAATTAATTAATTTTTATGGTAATTTGAATTTGCTACAACTTGATGTAAGCTTAATCTTACATCAAAGTTGCCATTACCGTCTTTTTCCATATCCGCCCAAGGATCGAGACTTCTTATCGTCCAATCTGATGCATTTATACCAGCAAATGCGTAAATTAAATGAGTGCAGTGTTCCGTACGGAGATTTTCTATCAAAAATGCACCATTTCCTGGTCGATAGGCTGCCCAAGAGGCAACGTAACAAACGACAACTTTGTCATGTTTTGGTTTCGGGAATCCTATAACAAAAATATTATAAATTAATATAACTAAATTCATAGATTTACATTTTGTAAGAATAAAATATATAGTCTAATAAATTAAATTCATGGATTTATTTAACTTAAAAGAAGATTTACTATGTAGAAATTAATGTTATCTCATTTATAATCACTTTAAAAGAGATAACAAATTAATTACATAGTAAATTTTATTCTAATTTGAAAAAATCCACAAATTTAATTATCTGACCATATACTTTGTTCTTATAGAATGCAAATCTACGAATTAATTACATAAATATTTAAGATAAATGTTAAATAATATCAAAAAGTTGTGGAAAATAATATCCAAAGATATTTTCAATAAAAAAATTG
The DNA here is from genome assembly GCF_040581485.1 of Linepithema humile. Classification (NCBI taxonomy): domain Eukaryota; kingdom Metazoa; phylum Arthropoda; class Insecta; order Hymenoptera; family Formicidae; genus Linepithema; species Linepithema humile. Next base: position 24,563,764 of record NC_090130.1, read on the forward strand.
ATTCTTAAATCAATGAAAGAATTCATAAAAGGAAAGGAATGTTGGAAAATAATTTCGAGACACCGTGTATATACATTCGTGAACCTTATGAAAATGTCGCGTCCCCATTGTGCGGCATGTCGGCTTTTACTTTCGCTCGTCAATACGTAAACGCGGGAATTAATATCACTGACAAACGCAATGTACATTCTATTTAGTATTCTCTATCCTTTTCTTTATATTATATAATATATAAATATTAAGTATAAATAGATAGATGTGTTGCATGCGAACTCACCGTGAACGTTACAAGTTCCAAGAAATAAAATCGTAAAAAACGCCACGTCGGTAAAAGACATCGTAATGCGTCGAACTCTTAATGCGTCGAACTTCTAATGCGACAAACTCCTAATACGGTATATCCGTTTGGCGAACTGTAACAATATTTCATATTAATGAATTTGCAATGCCGTACGTCGAATACAGTAAACACTAAAACTCCGTTGAAAGCCATAAATTGTCAGACCAATTTTTACCTCGGAATTACTTGGTTTTACTTGGGTTTTCTTAACGTTCACTGCGCAACTGCGATTTGACGTGGTATTAATGTTTGTTATAATTGGGAATATTAAACAGCTTACTTCACTTGTGACTAATTTAATTTTTCGCTTTCGATAACGGTGTTATCGGGATCGCACTTTATGTATTTTAAGTCGAAAAACGCCGAATATTTACATCTGCTGTTGTTATCACAAGTCGCGTTCTCGAATAATTTAAATATTGAAACACGTAGCTGATACTGATATAGAATATCGGTACCGATTTCTTCGGCTGTAGGCTGTGGACTGTTGGGAGTCGGTTTCATGCACATCTACCAGACCAGATTACTTTCACTCCTAACTGTTCATTCGAGCGAGGGACGAGGAGGACAACGCTCGCGAATGCTCGCACGACCGCGAGCAAGATACACGTAGAACTTGTTATATATTGCCGGAAGTTTCCTTTGTTCCATAGAATCTTCTGAATTTTAAAAATAATCAGAATATAATATAATATAAATATTTAATATTTGCATATTATACTCTGTTCAACCCTTTCAGTGTTATGGATGTGTTAACATTTCCAGTAAGCAGGATACTGTGAACACTATAAGAGTGTTTACGCGTCTGCTAAATCGGGCATCGCAAGCACTATGAACTATAAACATGAGCTTATAAACAGTGGTTAAAAAAAAAGAAGTAGAAAATGAGGAAAAAAGAGAAAGACGAAGTATTAAAAAAAAATATTTTTAACTGTAAATAAAAAATGTCACGATAAAGTATGAAAAACAAAATAGGAATATAAAAATGTAACTAAAGTTGAGTTCAATTTTCGATCTTACAAACAATGCACGAAAAGATGTTTCTTATTTTACTAAATAAAATATTTTTTTCAATAGTTAGAGTGAGCGATTTCTTCGAGCTAATTTAGCTTGCAGAGCTAATAGGTTAACTAACAGTTTATAGTTTTTTTTTGTTTCTGCATTAATTTAATCTTGATTTATCTTTATTACAGATAAGATTGCAAAGTAAAAATAAGCACAATATACAACGGTTAGACTGCGCGCTTGATAAAGAAGGAATCATTTATTCGAAATGAGACATTCAATGAACATAATAATTACATTAAAATTAAAGACAGAACACAATATATCCTTTGCTCATTTGCCTTACATATGTATACGACATAACGTATGATAATTAATATTTTACGTATGATAATTACATTGATAAGTATAAGCAATTAAGTGTGAAAGTAACTGTTATCACAAACTGTTGCAACGAGTATTTTGAGGCTTCATTCCGTAGAATAGTTTCATTTAACCACTGCAAATAAAAATCCACGCGAGAATAAACACCCGGTGAATTCGGACGAGCGCATGACTCGCCCCAAGAAACAATACCAATTTGCGTTCCGTTGCACAGCAGTGGTCCACCACTGTCGCCCTGCAAATTCGTGAAAAAAACAAATACGTCATATAACATCAGAATGCAATAAAAATAAGAATAACAATAGAACTATAAGCTAGTATTAATGTCGTTTTTATATATAAGATTTATACTCAGCGATATTATTTATTATTAACTCCCGCGACATTTTAAACGCAAAAACAAACGAGATTTAAACGTATTTAAATATCATCGGGAAAAAATTCCAAATCTATTGAAGTTAATTCAAACCTGGCAAGCATCGCGACCGCCTTCTGGTAAACCCGCGCATAATTGGCTCTTTGGATGCACATTCGTCATAGGACATTTATCAGGCGCGATCAATGGAATTTGAACGTGTCGCAAATATGTACCGGATCCTTGCTATTAATAAACCACAAGTAAATTAAAATAATAAATCAAACATTACTCTTTTATAGATTCATGTATATCAAATACTTATTTTCGGTAAAAGTCAACAATAGAAAAAATTCTATTAACAATAAAAACATTAAAACAATTACTTTCAATTATTAAGTAAAATAAATTTTCTTTTCTAAACACAACAATAATAAACTCTATAGAATAAATAAGAAAAAAAATAAGTGAAGAGCAGAAATATCAAGATCTTTTTAGCGCAAGCTAAAATTATCTGAGGCCTTCGCGACTTAAACAAAAAATAAATAAAATTAATACATACAAATAAAAATCAGATAGCAAAAAAACTCAGCAGCGACCTTCAAGGTCTCGTCATTATGTTAATTTGTGTAACACAAGGTCTGAAGCACGTCACATTGTTATTTAAAATAAACGAACTTGTAGCAACTTACATTTGAACCAGGTATATGTCGACCCCATCCAGCTGCGATACAATCCTTTGTACATATTTCAAACAAGTCCGTAATATATCTCGAAGGCAGTGTGATGTACTGGACATACGCGTCTGTCTGAAGTGGCCTTTTCAGCTGCAAAAGCGGTCAGGGGATGTGATAGTGAATGTCGCGTGATTGTTACAAGGTTTGCTTCTCTTTATTATCGACACAGAATTATATACATGGCATAAATAGTCACCCTGAACAATCCAATATCGTTTTGCATGTCCGAGAACCGAAACTCCGCGTGCGGCAATGTCTTGTCTATCAATTCCACTTGCATGGAACCCCAGCTTGGTAAATACACATAGGTTGCGCCGGCAATCACGTAGAACCGGCGTGGATTTTCCGCTATCCACGTGCCGTCGAGCAACAGTCTTTAAACAACGACGAGTTAATTTTATACCTTTGTGTTTCACCTAAACATCAGAGCGATAAGAATAACTGAGGCGCAATCAAACGTAATGAAATAAAACTCCTAATTTTCTTACTGAATAACATTACATCAATTCAGCTGTTTTTGTTAAATATACAAATTGTTGACAAAGGTTTTCGGGATTTAAAGATATGCATTGATCAATCAAAAAATTACAGTAATAAAAAAATATTCTTCCAAAATAAAGAATAAACTTTGTTTTTTATCTCTTCAAGAAAAAATGTAGCAAATAAATGATGGATAATTTGACATATTGAACTTTTTTTATAAACCTATTTTTAGTAATCAAAGAAAATAGAAAATAATATAAAAATTTGTTAAAATCTAACTCTTATCTGAAAGAACAAATAACAGTTCTTTTAACCATCGTGTTTCGTCGTAATTTTTGTCGTATTTTTTCGAAAATTTTTAAAATGTTCTATATAATTTCTTTCTTATTGTATAAATGAAAGGGTGTTTGATTGCGCCCCAATTTTCTTTACGTACAATCACGGGCGGCCGAGCTGACTCGTAAAACAGAAACTACGTTCACGCGAAGTAGTACATCACCGTTAGTACACAGCTAATCGATACACAGATAGATACCGCGACAGATATCATTGCCTTAGGTAGGATCTAGCGCCGCTAACCCTCTCGTTACTCGTTGAAATATACATTCTAGATAGTACATCACTACTCACACAATCGAAAACGAATAACGTATTTATAATTTCACGGCGAGCAAATTGGATTGAAGGATGAATCAAAACTCATTCTATAATAGCTAGGTGGCTTGTCAACGGATAGATATTCTTATACCCTATTCTATTCGATTCTCCTTCTAATTCTATTTACCCGCCGTTACTATAGTTAGACAAAAATGGTTTTTATTTAATAGCAAAAATATAAATTTAAACGTTCCACATACGCGATATAAATTTGCTACCATTCGTGAATGTATTTGGGAGATTTGCACATTACATATTTACTATACAGACACATTTCTTTACTGTATTCAGTGGGATGTGACATTTGTATACGGGTTATACATGAACGGGATAAATATAAATATGTTATACTTTCAAAGTAGATTGCAAAACAGTCAAATTTGAATTGCTTGACGTTTCACAAATGGCAGCGAATTATATCTTACAAGATAATATCTTACAAGACACGTCATTATATTAAACACAAATCTAACTTTCCCGTGAACGATTGTTATACATATATCTGCAGTAGCAAGGAGGTTAAACATGGCTAATATCTTACGTGTGGTGTAATCCTAGAATGTCTTACCAGGGCGTTCGATTCGCTTTACAAATATATAATTAAATTCCCGAGAATATCTCGAGAAAATGTAATTTATATCTCAACTAACAAAAAACTTCTTATAATTTATTTTAAACTGTAAAACCTATTTTATGTCTAAAAAGACCTAGATCACATAGATAGCTCCGCGTTTAAAGGTTTATTATTTTCACAAACTAAGACGTTTTTTTTTTTTGAAGATCTAAAGTGAAAGCGAAAGATATTTTTGTTAATCTATTCCAGAGAATTTTATGTGAGAATATTTTAAACATCTAAATATTAAATGCAAAGAATAAAAATATATAATATAAAATATTAATATATTAGACATTTATATAGAAATCGAAGTTACTCGACATTTCTTAATTAACCATAAAAATTATATTTCCTAATTTAAATTTTTTTGTGTTATATTTTTAGGGAGTTTAAAGTTTACTTATTAATTTGTACAGCTCGAAAAAACGGATATTTTGCATGCTCAAAATTTCTTCCAAATTGTAATTATAAATAAACTTTCTTTGAATTTTTAATAAAATATTTAAATATAAAATTTTAAATGACATAAATGCTTTATCTTTTTTCTCAAAATTCAAGTACAAGGCCTTTAAAAAATATTACTATTATTATGTTAAAATTAATATTATTAATTAATAACGTAAATATATATTAATTTCTTCAATTTTATGTGGTAAACCGTATCACAGAAAAGCACGAAAAGATGATAAATTCGCTGTACGATATGGCAGTGTTTTCTAATTATAATTAGCCACGGAAGCTTTTAGAAATTTACAATAAATTCTGTAGCCCTTAATTATACGCTTTTACACATATGAATTATAAGCAAATAAAAAAAGAATTTGAGATTGACATTTTAATTGCACTAAATTCAAAAGATCACAGTTAATATCAACTGAAATAAGCTCAAGAAGTAGCGTGCACGCTTTCTCTTAGCATTTTTCGGTGTACGTGTTTCCACGCGGAATCCTCACTTTCGCTTTGTGCCGTCTTTCAATCCTAGGATATATTTAAGAGATCTTCCGTTGTACCTTTGATTAAATATTTTATTTTACACATCCGAGGATTAAAGACTGCGATAGAGGATGCGTAAAGTGAACGAATTTATAGCGAGTGCTAAAGCCCCGGCTAGAAAGAGAAACAGACTACACCACCTTTCGCGAAATGCGAAATGCAGTCTTGTGACACGCACCTGACCATGCAATGAGCGGCCGATAAGACGAACCTAGGCGCGACATAAGTGCCTCCGCACGAATGGCTAAAGTATCGGCGCTGCACCGAGACCTAAGAAGAATTGACTTTGAAAAATTCGGATTCGCCGAGTCCGAGTTGAGTCGGTTGCCCCTTTAACCTTTATGCCTTTGTACGAACGATCAAATGCCAGCACACGGCATTTTCGAGACTGTTTCAATCCCAATTTCACAAATAATCACGCATTTATGAATTTATTGTATCTCTTATCTATCATTAAACTTGATTTTAATATTAATGCTCGATGACACTTTATTCGAAGAAATAGTCGTATCGTAATTTAATCATCTTATCATTTTACTAAATTTTTATATTCGTCATATAATATTAAATTTATATTCAATATGAATAAAAAATTGTTTTATGAAACGTTTTTCGTACATATCACTTAATTTTTTATAAAAACTCGAATAAAATGTGTGCTTTATTTTATATTTTATCTTCTTTACAATAGTCACATCTTCCAAGGCAATGCTTGATTGTTGAGTAGAAATTGAGATTTCCAAATGTCTCAAAAGCTATGTGTGAACATTCAAGTTACAATTTATTTAACATGAGCATTTAAGGTACATCGGTACACTATTTGTCGAATGTGTATAAACAGTGCAATGCATTATCTGATTAGAAACACAGAAATTGTACAACAACATCTGGTCTGACGATATAGAATTCTATGATAATAAAAATTCTGGACTTATTTATTATCAATTTTAACTCAAAACATAATTAGTTGTTACAAAATTACCACAATTTTATATATGTCACTATTAAAAATTGAAGTAATCTGATTGAAAGTATTATTTCTGTAGAAGAGAACTAAAAAAAGGAACGTTAAATCATCGCGTTTATACAAATGTCCTTAAACTTTCGTTATGTCAATTTTAAAGTTGATATCTACATAAAATGTTTCCAACTTGCATAATACACTGCATGGAACTTCCTCGTTTTTGATGTCAGATACGTCATACTACGCACATCCATTAGGTGTGGGCTGCACATTGTGGAAGGGCACCGATATTACTTAAAAGGTTAAAGGTAAAGGGGCTATGCGTTGGGCGCGTCGCACGCGTACGAGGAACGGGTAATTCTTGATGCTGGTGATCTCTCCGCCGACGATGCGCACCGCAACCTCGTCAGCCGTGAATTCCCTCGATGTTGTACTCGGCTCGTCGCCGGTCACCAGGGAAATCGGATAGATATACGGGATTAGGACGATCACCGCGAAGAACATCGTGACTCGCGTGCTAGCCGCCGTAAAAGCTTAGCGAGATCCTCCATTTTCTGTGCCACGCTTCGTCGACTTTTGTTTTTCTCTTATTTATGTACACATATAACCAAGCACGCCTTTTCTAACTGCACTTTTTATGTTTACCGTGTGCTTCAAGTAAAAATAAATTATATTACTCTATTAAAAAATTAATCAATTATTGTTGCGAGCAAATTTCTAGAAATTTTCCATTATATAATATCTTTCATGAAAAATCATAATTTTTTTAGAAACATATAAAAAAATAAATTTTATGTATTGATCCGTGCAAAGTATTGATAAAATATAATTTTTTTTTATATGAGATAATAAAACCTAGTATCAAAAATCTAAACCAATCAATTTTATGTTTATTTTTAGAAATTACAGTTAAAATTCAAGCTTGCAGTACATCTGTATTATAATAACCTTCGACACACTAGAGTAAACATTTAAAACGAATGAGAGTTTTATTAGAGTGAGTGACATCGGCAAAAAGGCGACTTCTTTTCATATCGATTCTCAATGTTGAGGTTTTGCTTTCCAAGTATAGAATGTCGCCTGGCAGACCGAGAAATCTGCATGAGATATTTTCTAATTCGCAGACAATATATGAAAAAGGCACTTCTGAATTAAAATATCGTTGCTAAGCTTTTGAACCTTGCTTAGACGATCGATGCTTGCTTACGTTGTAAATATAATAAAAATGAAAAAGTAGTATATTTCTTGTAAGTTTAAAAAGCATGTAAGAATCTGCAGGCAATTGGATTAGTTAATCTCGATTTTAGCAAATAGTTGCAGTCTGAAATATGCGTAAAAATTTGTTAATCGTAAATATATTCTTTAGTCTATAAAGCACTACGTAGTTAATCTTGTTCCCTAAGATTTCTCCTTCCCTAACTACGATGATCGTTAATTTATTATCTGCTTACAATTTGTTTTTTTGTTTTAATTTTTTTATTAATCGTAACCGAAAGTATATTCACTCTCACGCGAGCTACACGTAATGTAACTACAGACTTACGTTCACGAGAACAATCTCCGAAGTTATCGATCCTTTTAGATAGACTAGTCTCTAAACAAAGAGAGACAAAGATTTATTTTTTTCTAATTATCCTAACAATCAAGATTAGAATTAGTACACTAAAACCTTGGAAAGCATCGTTTGCGTTCACTCCAATATAACGCTGATTGACATAATTCTTCGTGTGTGTGTCTCTTAATATTTCAAAATATCACCAGCTTAAACAGTTATATCACTATACATAAAAATATATTATGCACTAAAATATTTTTAAATTATAGTTAATATCGCTGTTTATAGTTGTTGGTATTCGTTACAACAGCGGAGAAAGGATTAAGATTTTCAGCGACGAGCTATAAGCACAGACAAAGGATAATCCCGCGCACTTGTTTGTGACAAGCCATACGGTGATATACAAGAGATGATTTCGCATCAAGCCTCGCGCGTTTCGCATCGTAATGACGAGTAACGCGCCCAATAATGCTTCGAAAAGTTAGCCGTAAGCACGACGGCCGTAAATGCTACTTGTACACATAGTCGCGTCAAAGTTTGGTCAATTTATCAAAGTTACGATATAACTGTACTATGTGTTTCGAATAAAGAGAAAGCATGAACAGACTATCGGTGAAGATTGCCTTCATTGATTAATTGATCAGTTATCGAATAAGTGACTCATGTGGAACTTTGACCAGACTCTGACTCTGACTTGTTTCTAATTATTTCTAGTTCTTCGCAGCTCTCTAGATGCCAAGCCGCTGTCGCAATGTTTTTCAAGTTTGCCTCCTCAGTAAAATACGCGATGAAATTTGTAACACTGCGTTGTACGTTCCGTTTCATTGATATTCCTCAGTTCATTATATATGAAAGTGTGTGTATCAAGAGAGAATTGAAAGTAAGAATAGCTTAAGTGAGAGTATTTTCACGGCTGTAATTGTTAAATTATAATCCATAAAAATCATAATTTATTAAAGTAGAAAAGAGCTCTAAGGTATTTTTATATCAACTCATGCGAAAGTACCTCAGACGCCATCATACGTGACTTATGCCATTCTTGCTTTAAATTTCTTGTGTATAATGTTCCCAATGAAGCGCCGAGCTTCGATTTCATGGTGAAAATGATGATGAGAATTTGCTCTAACATCTATGTCTTATTTTACGTGGGAAAGTTGTCGCTTCTCTAATTAAAAAATTATTGTCGGAAAGTTGTTTTTATCGATATCATTGAACATCGCGAAACGGAGCGTAAAACATAAAAAGTCATTTTTTATCGCGAGTGCTGCAAGTCATGTAGAAATTGACTTTGTTTTAATCATGGTCCTTGCGGATTAAGCTATAAGAAAATATTGACCCAAAAGGGAAAGCCTACTAAAAAAAAAAAAAAAAAATGAGAAATTGATATCGGAGAAAAATGAGATATTGTTCTGAACGAGAGAAATCTATTGAAATAATAGTTCGACTGATTTAAAAGCGTCCTTTTACGCTCACGAATTTTTATAAAAATGCGCGCACAATAACAGGAACGTATTCGCCAGCCTGAAAAACATTGTATTGTATTTTTCCAGCGGCGAGGCGAGACTAGATGAAATGTTATATTACGCGTATCGGAAAACTATATCGTTTTTCAAAGTGAAATATAAGTTAGTGTGATCGATAATAATAGTGATAATAATACTTCAACAACATTAATATAGATCAAAATTTATACATTTAACGATAAAACCACATCTTATCTTAAACTAAGATAAACTCTTCTCCCCGTCAAAGGATATTTCAACTAATTCAACAATATATATATGTACATACACATATATGTACATTGTTCAAAGTTCTTCCGGTGTAAAATAAAAATATTTCACATCGCAGAAGTATTTTTACACAGTTTGTTTTTTTTTCTTTTTTTTTTCTTTTCTGTTTTAATTTTCAGACAAGGATTCCAAGATTTAACTTTTTTTTTTGCGCGCGATAAGCGGATGTGCGTACGGAAGAAAGAGACATAGCTTTCCGACACACACACTTTGTCGAATACTCCGACAATACTTCACATAGGAATTGATATGTTTCGCGAGATAGCGAGATGCTCGTTAAAAGCAATAATCGAAAATAGTTGCGCACGAAGAAGCCGCGTCTATGAGTTTACAAAACTTCTGCAAAGACAATAAAATCGCTGCCCCCGTGTATCTCGATATATCGAAGGAAGACATTGTGATTGTTCGATCTTACGTTTCATCATTTTCGTCTTAGTGTCCTTACGATTACGTATGTTACAGCCGAATTATCCTAGAGCAATTGACTTTTATTAAGGAATGAACCCGTGCATCGCGCTCAGTATGCAGAGTATCGTAGGTAGCGTTAGTTCTTGTACAAGAATCGCCGCGGAAGACGTCACATCCGGCGCTGGTATGATTTGCACTGAAACAAGTTGCGCGTACAAAAGTCGACACGTTTGTATTAATATACTGCAGAAGACAAAATAAAAGTTCTAAAAGTTCTGAAAGCAAATGCAAGTGTTGTATAAGCGTATAAATATAAAAATATATGTAGAAAAATAGCGTCTAAATAAAAACATACACTATTACGACGTAGGCGCGCATCGATCCTTATTCGAGATAATATTACTTTTGTAACAAAGCAGTTTTAGATTAGTTTTTTTTTACAACATTATTTGTTTGCTTGGAGGAAATTGCGCGTCCTTGCGTATTTTGATAAAAATTGATGGATTTAATTTATCATCGTCGTACGCACGAGAAATATGCTGTGAATTTAATATCTATTCATGATGAGAACTTACCCGTCACCGTCTTACTCCTAATATCGGCAAATTGCTCGTGCTGCATGGGAAAGTCTGGTATCGTTGCCCGACAGCTCATCTCTAAATGTCCGTTTTCCCCGGCGTGCAAAGCGGAAACTTCCACTTTCAACCTGGCGGTGGCGGACATCAAATTGTCCTTATGTTGCTTATGCGGATAGTGATTAACTAAAGAAATGTCCACCTGGCAACATTAACGATCGAAATAACGAGAGAATTCTTCTCTAAATATATTTGAAACTTAATTTAATAAGAACGCTTCGTTCTCTCGCAAGCAAGTCTTGAGAGAACTGAAAGAAATCGTGTTTTAAATATGCTGCGTGAAAAAAGCTATTAACGATATATTAAAATGTTCAAGAATGTAAATTATAAAGTGCTTTTTTTCAGTTTTACAGAGTTCTTTCAATGAAATTAAACTTATACAGAGTAACGGAATCGGTAATTGTTCACAATTGTGAACAAATATTGTTTCTCTCGGACTAATTGTTAAAATCAAAGACATCAATTTCAACTGTCTTTTACCTCTTTCCCATTTATAAACCACGTTATATAAGGAACTGGATGTGCGGCCGAGGAGGTACAATTCGCCTCCAGACTCTCGCCAACCACGTACATGTTCTTCTGGAACGTAATCTCGGGATTTTTAACCTGTTGAACTAGAAGGAATTATAAAAAAGTATATTGACAATATCCGATGCAGTTAAAAAACATAAGCATTTGACATTAGCATTTTTCTATTTCAAATGCCTAATTAATTTCAAGCGATATTACTATTTGTATTTAGGCGCTTAAATTTGCCTATGTATTTAATGTAATCTCAAGATTAAGTTAAATTAATATAATTTCAAGATTTCAATTGTCAGATAATATTATCCATTTCTATTTTTGCCAACACTCTCACTCACCTATCACTTTCATCTGCACGGGATCAGAGCCCGCAGTATAAATGGGCGTTGTCATAGTGACTTCGCAAGTATAAGTACCGGAAGCTTCAAAGCGTACATCGTGCAGTTTGATTGTCGTGCCATTTTTCCAATACTAAGAAAAAATAATCATATTTTATTACATTGTTTTTTTTGGCATGCAGCCATAATTATACGTTTTAATTAAAATTTTTTTAACCTATTGCGTTGACATTTAATTAAAGACGTGCGTTAATTATAAGACTGTCTTCAGTAACAACCAATGTTATAATTGAGTAAAACATTTGTAAGTATTTTTTAATACAGTTATCACTAGCAGCAACTTGCGTTGATTCAATAGCCCACTGCATTAACTATTCATTGTTATGACGGTCACCGGTAGTCAACAAGGTATAATTGTTGAATATAATTAATATATTTATGATACGCAATATTGCCTATATTTGTAAAAGTACGGCTATGTTTAATATTAGTATAACGATCAAAATGCATTGGTAAACAAACTAATATGTGTATCTAGTAAAATTTTACATATAATTATTTCATTAAATTTCTTCTTTTTGGGCATGAAATAATTCAAGTAATGTAAACGGAAAATCAGCTAAAAATATAATTGGCGGCAAATATGTTAAGAAATGTTTACAAACATTTTAATCAATTATAAAATCTTTGTTATACTGAAAATAATCACAAAATTAACACGTGTCTCGCACGGTTTTCAGTAAAATGCCAATGCGAGTCAACAAGCAATTAACTACATTATACATTGTATATTACTAGTATTATTATAGTTGTTTTATTTTATATTTATTTACTTATATTCAGGCTTCATCAAATTCGATTTTCATTATATTTACATCCATTTTATAAAATGATTTAGAAATTATCGAAAGCGTTATAAAATCACAGATGTTACACACTGCACGCTCTTAAATCCGAAAAATCGAATAACCATCATCTTATATCTGACAATGAGACATAACATACATTTGATGATTTTGACTCATAAACAGTAGAACGCATGAGAAACGTGACTCAATGGGTTAATTAAGACTTTCTTTTAAAGTCAAAGAGACACATCTGACAAATTCTGTAAAGGCAGAGAATTCTCTAAATGCATAAATTATGTCAAAGTTGTTTTTTTTTCTTCAAGCATGGTCTTTCATATTCGTAATCCTTTATTTTCTCTAAATTTAAATTCAGCGAGGAAGAATTATGTTTATATAACACAAGCGTGAATAAAACACACATTGCAGCGTTTTTTTCAAGACATGTTATTTCCGACCATGTCAAATTTCATAATTAAGCACGTCAAAGTAAACTTTGACCAAAAGCTCAAACATCCTTGTATCAATTTGTTTTGTCAGGATTTGTTACTTGCATTCCTTTCATCTAGCCATTTCAATTATCGAGTGTATACGAGGAACGCTTTGAAACACTGTGGAGATAGAAACAGAGCACTTTGTATAATTTAGTCCAAGTTCTTGCTCTATTTTATGTCTTATTAAATTTAAATCATGTTTATTGAAACTGTTGTCTGCAAGATACATAATTAATCACGTCATTTTAAGATATCGGAAAGATGAAAATTTGAATCGTAGGAAAATGGTTTAAAAGATTGCATAACAATTAAGTTAATTCTGTAGTTTAAATAAATAAATCACAATTTTTTCATTATTACCACTTATACAGCAATCGTAGTATTGTTGATGATTGGAAGTTTTTGCTCATTAATTAATTTAATTGTATTATTTCAGTTCGCAAAGAAATATAGACAATAAGCCGCGATAGTAACATACGTGTGTTTAAAATACCATTATTTTTGACTAAAAGTCTCCGACATCCGATGTTAACAAATTTACTCACGAACACATGGCATAAAAATGATCACATAAAAAATAAAGTAGCAAAATTTGAAACACCTATAGATTTTTGTTTAAAAATTTATTTAAAATCAACATGTAATATTTGTGCAACATTTGACGTAAAATTGCTAGTAAAATTATGTTATACCGAATCATTACATTTATTTATTTTATTGCATTATTTTAATCAATCTTTAATATCTTGCTAACGTTTGTGACTTATTTTTTTAAAAATATTTTTGCAAACACATTGCAAATTATATGTACCTAAAGCTCATCAAAATTGGAGGCGCGGACACTATAATTCAAAGTTATATAATTCTTAACACTGATAACTTTAAAACCGAAATCAACACTGTGCAATCAGAAAAGTTCCCATAATTTAAATATAGGACGATGTGAGCAGCTTTTTGAAATCTCTGCGGAAATGGAAAATTAGAAAAAGGAGAGTACGAAGGAGGAAGAATAGTGATGTCTCCCAAAAGGGACGCGAGTATTTGTGAAAAATGAAGAACATCGTACAGCTCGATCGATTTGTACGTGTGACCAAGACGAAATAGATAAAAATACCGAGTACAGTTGCAATTTCTCGGCATGTATTGCAATCAAAAAGTATGAAAGACGTTTTTGGGACTTTATATTGACCGTTCAAGCAGCAGCTTGCAAAATGAATGTTCTATTTTCGCTGCGAATAGCCTCATTACTAATGCGTCAATCCTATACCCGCTAGGTACAAGCGCTCGTCTTCATGACATTATGTGCTCAACATATAGGTTAGTAACGCGTATTAGTTTCCCTCTCTATGTTTTTTTTTTTTTTTTTTATAAACACTTCCTTCCAAGCATCGCTCGGGTATCGAAAAAATTGGCGAAGGAAATTGTGCTGCCACGCGTTGCCACTCGACGTCGCTGGGGAGGGGGGTGGGGAAGTATTTATGTGGCAGAGTGCATGTACACGTACGTAAATAGCTTTGCTTTGTGTCGATACATAAAGGCTACGCCTTAGGTAAATGCGTTAGCTCTGCTCGCTTAATCATTGGCGAAAGACAGAGGGAGAGGACTTCTGGATGTTTTATCTAGCTTATGTTATCGAGGGCGTCCTGGTTATTTTTGGATTTTTGTTTACATCGGACGGCTTTTCTTATAGAACGTGCCCCGACGCGCGACGAAATATATAGAATAAACTGTTAAAAAAATGCACTATGTGTGTAGCATAAACACACACATACAAAATATACTTAACATTTAATGAAACAAGATGTTTGAGAGAGATGTAATATTAGTTCGATGAATTTGTGAGATTATGTCTTGTGAAATTAATTATTCTAAATTATAAAATTTTTATGAGGTAAAGTGGTACGACATGGAATGTATCTAAATTTAAACGTCGTGGCTAAATCGAATTAGAACTAGATTTTAAGTGTCGCAATTTGTGAACACATTAAAAAAGGATTTAAAATATATTTGTAAGGATCGGAACACGCGCGCGAACTGTTTAAAGCGATAATTAAGAAATTATTGATGTTGCTATTGTTGACACTAGCAAAAAGTAAAATTGCCGAATAATTAGTGCTCAATTTGTCTTGCTGAGACAATTTCGGCTTCTCTTACAAAGATAGAAATGATCAAATATTCACGTTTAAAAACGACATGGTTATATTTAACTTCTGGATGGATTAAGATTCAAAGGTCGATGTATCAGTATCTCGCTTATGTTCTGACCAAAGTTCACGCAGAAGTGTTATCGAACCTATTACGGCGCGACAGTAAGATATGCCTTTGAGATAATTATGGACTTCAAAGCGAGAGAGTGATGTGCGTCGAGTGTAGCAACATCCAAGGTATGAGCGGTCAGGAATCAGAATCAGATTAATTAGGTTTAAAGCTAATTGACAATGATGAGATCGATTACATTATTGCTTTCGATAACTCTAAAAACCTATCTATAAATATCTAAAAATCAGTCACACAATTTCTTTGTGTAAAAACAATCTACATTATTTTTTATCTTTTCTTGAAAATAATAGCAAATAATAAGAAACAAAATAAAAAAGGTGAGAGATACAAGAAGTTTACAAATTTAAGAAAAGATATTTTACAAAGAAGGAAAGCAGTTTACAAGTTTAAAATAACAGTAAATAGAAAAAGATTGGTTTTTTCCGTGCAAACGTTCCGTTTCACTCACCTCCATTTTAGCGCCCTCAATACGCGACGTTGCGATATACGGCGGGTTTCTTTCCTTTACATACTGAAATATCTTCTTTTCGCCTTTCATAAACTCTATTTTGTGCAGCAAGTCGTCCGACACGGTATGGTTGCAGAACAGAGTGGCTGTATTGCCGAACTTTACGTATTGCGGTGCGATCAATTGTACCTTCATGTGATCCGCTAGTGTCGCATCTGAAAAATCGTGAAATCATCGTTTGTATATAGTATTCTGTAGTATCCTGTAGTTTTGAGAATCGATATACGGAACGATAATCGTCGCATCGGGCTTAAATAGAATACTATTCCAGGATTGCGCCAGCAAAAGTCGCGAAAATGTGATGACATCTTAATCAACTAATACCTTTATTTTATTTAAATTTTATTTAAATTAATTAATACTTTCACAATAACATGAATTGTAAAATTAAAAATTTGAGAGTTGTAAAATTAAAAATTTGACATTAATTGATATTAAAATTCAAAAATTTAATAAAAATCGGAAGCTAAAGAAAGCGATATTTCTAAATATATTTCTACATTTCAGACTTTTTGTGTTTAATTAAAAAATGCTGCGATAGATTCAAAGATTCAATAGATTCAACGAAAGAGAAACCAGTTCAGATATGTTAAAAAATAATTGTATAATAAGCAAATTAAGATTTTTGCAATTATGAAACTTGATATATATAATATCTATATGTCCTTCGATTTATGTATTGTAATATCAGTTAGAATCGAGACACTTCGAGAAGTGTCGTAACTTATGACGTGTAACCCACAAACCTATATTAGACTGCATGTAGGGTTTGTTCCACGCATGCAACTAACACTCTTGAATAAATATCTAAGCTTTAAAATAAAGTTTATCGGAAATTGAAAATCAAATTTTCATTATCTTTTTGCATTCGTATAGTTTTATTTATAAAAATCTTTCGAAGTGAATCATTTATAACTGCTGAATTATTAGCACATTATCAATATTTTTATAAGAAAAGGTCAACTCCAAATTGATCTTATATAGGATGTATAAGATCTTATGATAGAATCCTAAAATAAAACGGAATGGAAGAAGTTAAGAATATTTTATAGAAAAAAGGCATGTCTTATTCCGAGCTGTGTGCCGAAGTTATTTACACGAAATAAAATAAAATGGCGACGAAATATCGGATATGTTTGATATTTCGATTAAACGCTGTCGAGAACGGTAATCGCGTTTCGTTTGATTCTCATTAGAATTAGCACGACAACGAGGCGACAGCAAACGGATCATTAATCTAGCGCCGCGGCGGGAAGAATGGAGGGCCTTCGGCTGAGCGTAACTACTTGTGGCGGTCTACCCTGTTGCTGGGAGGTGTTACTGTATCGATCAGAATGAAAGCGCGCGTTACTGCCGCACGCATAGTATATTATTTCGAGACGTTTCGAGACGAAAGGCTTATTTTCGAGGTCGATCGCACCGTCGGATAATGTTAACGTAACGCGTCTTCTACGCGCGTGTTCGGCAATATTTCAACGAACTTAAAGCCGAACTTAAAGCTGAATCTGATATTATGTCGTTAAACGAATTCTTTGCAATTAGGCTTTTATGCATGACATTGCGTTGTGTATTATAGTGATATAAATCAATGGCAAATTACTCGGAATATAAATAGACAATACATTAAGGGGTATATAGACGTGTAATTTCACATGACATCGAATGGTAGTTTTTCTTTACAATCTCTTTTTCCGAACTTATTATATTTTACATTGAGAACTTTTATAAACTTTTCCACTTCTCGCTCATTTTCTCATGAAAAATATGTCTTCTTCCATTTTTCCATGCAATTCGTATAAAAGAAATTAAACACCGCTACGTCAAAACTAAAAAAAAATAATTTTCTAGTTTTTCTCTTCCGGAGAAAAAACACGACAATAATAACACAATTCTTTTTTTAGAAATGTTTTCACGTACTAAAATATTTTCAACTCATAAAACTAAAGCTGGTGTTTATCTTTTATATAAATACCGTGAAATTAGAGTGGATATTGCTAAATCGGATCAATACATAGTCGAATAATTGATTTCCGGCAAAATGGCTTTTAAAGTCGCACTGTTCGAATAACCGAAAAAGTAATCGTATTTTCAGCTATTTCAATTGAACTGATTTATTGACCACTTTGATTTAATTGGATTTTTAATCATTTATTTAACCATTGCTATATTTTGCAATTATCAACGCCTTCTTTACATTAATAATATGTTAGACATGTCAAAATACAAAATTATTCCAAATGTCGATTATTTGACATGTTATTAATTTTACATGTTATTATGTGCTCCGTAAAGGAGAAAAATATTTATACATATATGCATTTGAATCATATATATATATATATATATATATAGATTTTTCTCTTTTATACATTTTTTATTATTCCAACTTTACGAGTAACTTCAGTTTTACATCTTGGAAAGAAAACTTAAGTCAACTTTAATTTGAAGTAAATATCAACGCGAAAGTTTTCTGATTCAAAGCTTCTTAATCGTTAAACTCTAGCAGTTTGTGCGAATGGCGTGAAATCGTGGACTTATTATGAGATCCGGATAATAATTGACGATTTGCAATTCGCGAGCGTACTATTGTTACGAAGTTAGCGAATGACGAAATTTCAGAAAGCAGAAATTTCGCGATTAACGATTAAGATAGCGCCAAACCATTAGCGAGAGCTTTTGTCCGCTGGTATTTCGGGAAACAGCAATGTCGAGCATTTCCTTTGACATTACGTTCTACGTCGAGCGAATGTAGTTCTAGTTTTGCGGTAACTGACTCGCACAAAGTTCCTACCATGAGCAAAACGATTGACAAAGTGCTCTTATGCGCGTTCGCAATGTATTATCGAGCTAACATTAGAAGAGAATCGTTTATCTGATTGATGTCAACACGTCTCTCTTCGTTTTCGGCGTATACAAGATTATGGTCATTATGTTATCGATTTCTGTCTTACAATTTTAATGTCCCTTGTTCTCAAGCTTATCATCAAATTATTAATGTATAAGCAAATATTGTTTCAGTCTGCATTTGCTAAATTAGGTCAAACTGAGCTACGTCATGAATTTATCGCGAAAATTGACTTAATTTTATGGTGTTTCTGCGACGAAAACAATCGCGATCAACCATTGGCCATAGAATACTTTGAAACATATGATAATAATTCGAATATATAAAAAACTTGTTCAAAAATTATTTACTAAAAAATTGTGTGCAGCGACTCGAATGTTTGAATGTGCCAAGTTCGGTTCATGCGTATTGACACGTACGTCTGTGTTCGAGTATGCCTAAATGGAGGCCATTCAAGATTCGAATGATGAATGTACCACATTGTAGTAATTCTATGCAAGTGATATGAATGATAGAGATAAGCTCATGTTCACACGAGATAAAGAGTTCTATTCTACTTTTTTTATTCAATTTCGCATTGAAAAGAATGAGCAAGTCAGTATACTTGTACCAAATTTACCGTGATAAAAATAGTAGGACAGGATAGCGCGCTAAATTTTTTAAACAATAATTATTGAAATATTTACTCAAAAAATTAACTATTTTTTTATCTTGCGGCATATTAAATTATTTCGAAATAAATTGGTCATTTTGAAAACAATACAAGTTCACACAACGCTACTCCATTGCCTACTTTCCGCGTTTGAAAATGCAATGTGATTTAAAATAAACGCAAAGTTCATTACTATCTGAACAAATAGAATTCTTAGAGTAATATTATTTCAAGAATGACCAATTGAAACGCATATAACATTAAATAAACGGTGAGACTTGCTAACGTTGTGCCGCTCCACATACGCTCCGGAAAATGTCCCGTGGAACATGGCGTAGAATTATTCTCCGTCTCACGAAAACACGTTGGGTTGCACTGAACAATTAAGCTGAGACATATGTCACACGTCATGAAATGCAAAATGTGTAATAATGTCAGAGTACTGAATTGTATGGGGAATAACTTGCAGTATCCACCAGTCGTTAACTGAAACAATGCAACAATTTCTACAGGCGACACTGTGTCCATCTTCTACAGCAAATTTAGTGCTGTTGGTTATTCGAGAGATTACGTATGTACGATTCTTTCGCGAAAAAAAAATTCATTCCCAAAAATTCGATACAATTTCACTCGTCTAACTTGGTAATAAAGAAACGATTGTTCTCGTACAATTACCTATCCTACAGAGTGTTTCTCAGTTCCACTGAGAAATTCTTACTTAGAGACGTGTTGATCAATTTGGAGTCGACCCTTTGACAATAAAAATAACCAGCTATCAATATAATCGGCTGATAATTAAAAGTACAGAGCTTTTCGCAACGTCAGAGAAGATGTGAGTCACCAGCAGAACCTTCATCTTTATTTAGCACGAAGCAGACACCATCCAGACAAAGAAAGTAAAAATAAAAATAAGACATTTAATGCGGAAGATAAGAAGGAGCGAAGGAAGATGGCGTCCAATCAAATATTCGTCTAAGAAAAATCGTCCTGAGATCAATTAAGAAATCAACGGACGGAATTAGCCGTCGGATTTCAAAGACCCTTCGGCGAATGGATGCTTTCGGACACGACCCGGTCGGCGGACGACAAATTCACGCCCGACGACGAGCGTCACCCCGCGAGTCGACGGACTCCGCCAATTTTACTCGGCTTGACGGCGGCAATCGTCCCTTGTAACAACAAAGGGACGAGGAACAACAACACCAGGGGAAGCAGGATACGTGCGTGGAGGGAGAGTGTCGATGCTGATTATCGAGAGGGATGAACGGGCGCGAGCGCGAGCACGATCGCGCGCGCGCGTCACTTACATGAAAATAATTGCAAAATATACACGAGTAGGATTTTTCTCCAGTGATCGGCGGCCGGGCGCTGCATTTTTCGCTTATTTTTTCTACAGGTTTCGGGTTTCGCTTCTACAACGTGCACGTCTTTAATATCTGTTGCTCACTACGTAGCGAGGCGAGGCGAGGCAAAGGCGAGGCGGAGGTACGGAAGAAAGAGGCGTGCGTGGCTACGTTTGTACAGAGTGTGCCTTTAAAACTACGACGCGACTTCGTGTGTGCCGAGAGTCGGCGCTACAACTGAGCCGCGGAGCGGGGCCTTTCGATCGTTCGACCGACCTGTTCCCGTTCCGACCTCACCCCCCACCGACCGTCGGGGTGCGACGCGACGCGACGCGAGACGACGCGCGACGACGCGGCGCTGGGCGTCATGACGCCTGCACGAGGCGGAACATGCCGCTTTCCGGTTTGTTAAGGGATGCCGGGGCTCGATCGCACGCGCGATCGCTCCTCGACAAAAATACAATCGATTTTTCGTTCGATAAAGGGTTGTTGACCATTGTGTAAAATAAATAAATAGTGAAAGCAGTTAATGGAAATTGAATCCAAACTTTCAATATTGAAACAGCGAAAGTGATTAAGATAAAAGTGATCAATTCTTTCATTTGTATTCTTTCTAGTTATTTATTTTAATTATGTATGATATTATTTAATATAATCTGAAATTAAGAGAAATTAATATTTCTCTTATATAAAATTTTTTTCCGATAGTGAATAAATTATTATTTTTTTTTACAGTTTAAATATTTTGAAAAATCGCTTTGTAGCTGGTGAAATATATGTTATAATATAAAACCTTTTTTTAATAAATACAATTAAAATTGCTTTGCCTTGAAAAAAAACAATAAATAAAGAATATGAGTTACACAAATTTATTTTATAAAATTTCATAAATTTTTGAAATTGAGACTTGCATAGTAAAATTGAATTTCATGAAATTTTATTTTTTAATTTTCATAATTGTATAACTGCAAATTTTCGATTCTTTTGTATAAAAAAAAGAACTTTTATTTTATATCCATGGTGCAAGTTATATATCTTTAGCAGAATAAAAAAAAGCGAAAAATACACTTTAACAAATTCTTTTTAACTTTGAAGAGTAAAATGTAAATTCTTTTTAATCACATTTATATAACAGAAATCAGAATGTTAAATTTAGCAAGTTCATTTTATGAACTAATTTATTTCACAAAAAAAGATCAATAAGTTTAGAATTTAATATAACTTTTAGCAATATTTTATGTATTATCTTATTTCTACTATTTTATTTCATTCTATTAAAAAAAAAAAAAAAATATGGGAATCTAGATTATTTGTAAATCTTAATATATGAATTTTTGATATATGTAAGTTTGTTTTATATATATTTTTTAACTTTTATAATTTAAACAATCTATACTACAGTGATTAAGATTATACTACAGATATTTTATTAATTGCATGGAAATGTGCATAAATTACATTTGATAGTTATTTTATTATGCAAAATAATTTGTGAAATAATTTAATTTATATTCTTGTTCGAAAACTTCTGATTTTCTGATTAGCACTATGTTTAAATTCAACAAGCCCATGATAAAGTGTAAATTATGTAATTTAATTCAGCAATTGTTAATTAAGTAATTATAAATTATTAATTATACAATAATTATTATTAAAACAATCAACGTGTATCAATATTTTTTCTCACAACAAGTAACTGCATTACCATCTATGCCTTAGCTTGCTGCTTTTTATTTTAGCCGCAACATTCATCGAAAGGCGTTAGCGTGTTGCATATTTTTCAAGCGTACTTCGTACAGATGTCATGCTAGCGTAAACGTCACTGAGAATGTCATCTGCCACATCTGCCTTGTCAAAATCCACACACACGGATCAGTGTAGCGTACTGTAGCACAATGTTCACGTGAAGCACACTCATATTTGTTTCCCAGCACAATGGAGAACCACGAAGAAGATGATGTAGAGGAACTGCGCTCGACGGTCTATACATTCCCACCAAGTGTGCAGAGTGTAATCGAAAAGGTAAGGTCACCGTGAATTTGTTGTTAAATTGTCATTCGATGACAGCTTGTTATAATCGCGATACTTTTTTTCATTAATATCTTTAAACATTCATTCAGATTGGATCTTTCGCGATGAGTAGCTCACTGTTTCTATACAAATGTAAAATGTTTATGTTTAATAAAATGTTTCTCTTTCTACATTTATTTTTTTTTTTAGCACCAGTTCCTTCATAGATCATCAATTTCTTCCATACGTGCCATTTGTTGTGGCTAATTATATTTGCATTTGAAATGTATATATATTTCTATATTTATTTTATGAAACTGTAATTCTAACACTGTCTTTTCTTACTGTCAGGTTTTACCTAGTACCGATCCATTGGATCAGCCTAATCTCAATGTGGTGGATTACATAAATTCTCTATTTCCTACTGAACAATCTTTATCAAACATTGATGATACAGTAAACCAAATGGAACTTAAAATATATGATATTGATAGAGAAATAAGATCAGTCGTACATGGCCAGACAAATGTTGGTCAAGACGGTAGAGCAGCATTAGAAGATGCGCAAAAGGTGATAAGACAATTATTTGTCCAAATAAAAGACATAAAAGACAAAGCGGAACAATCAGAGGAAGTGGTTAAAGAAATCACAAGGGACATCAAGCAATTGGATTTTGCCAAGAGGAATCTCACTGCCTCGATAACAGCATTGAATCATTTGCACATGCTTGTGGAAGGAGTGGATAATCTAAAGTACGTATCATATTAAAAAATTACTTAAGTATCGTTATGAATTATAAATTTATCATATATTTTTTTGTACTCCTGTAGAGTTTTAACTCAGAAGAAACAATATGGAGAGATTATTCTACCACTGCAAGCAGTGATGGAAGTGATGCAACACTTTAGCAATTACATTGATATACCACAAGTGAAGGAATTATCTGATCAGGTAAGAATGCAAATTATATTTTTGATTATCACATTTCAAATACTTATTTTTTTAAATGTCTATTCTCATCTGTCTGATAAAAGGTACATCAGATTCATGTTGAGTTGGCCCAGCAGATTACGGCGGATTTCAAACAAGCTTTCTCAGGGCAAAATCCAAAGCATTTCAATCAATTGACAGAAGGATGTTTGGTATTATCAGTATTAGATCCTAAAGTGAAGTATGTATGTTAGATATGCGTGTGATGTTTATAACACACATTGTTAATAATGATATTAGATAATATTTCAAATATATTTATCTGTAGGAAAGATCTGCTCGTCTGGTTTGTAAATATTCAATTGCAAGAATATGCAGTTTTGTTCGATGAGAATCAAGATTTTGCTTGGTTGGATAAAATAGATCGAAGATACGCGTGGATCAAGAAACACTTACTCGACTTCGAGTCGAAGTTTGGCACAATCTTTCCCCAAGATTGGGAGGTTTCCGAGCGAATAGCTGTACAGTTCTGTCACGTTACGCGTGAAGACCTTGCGAAATTAATGAACAAAAGGCGTGGAGAAATAGACGTAAAGTTGTTGCTTTACGCAATTCAGAGGACCAGTAACTTCGAGTCACTTCTAGCAAAGCGTTTTATCGGCAGTACTTTGGAGTCTATTGATGTCAAGAATACGATAATCAATGATGAAGTGGCCGAAAAAATTCCGGGAAATCCTTTTGAAGAAGAAAATGAAAAGGTACCAAAGTTACTTGTACACATCTTGTATGCATCTATTTCTGTATTTTACGTACATTTATATTTTTATATTTTTTGTGCGTCTAGATTGAAAATGAAAAACCAAGGTTGTCTCCATTTGCAAATCTCATAGGAAGATGTTTCGAACCATACCTGAATATTTATATAGAAAGTTTGGATCGTAATTTGGCGGATCTAATGGATAAGTTTGTGTCCGATTCCAAAGCGCAACCGCCAGGCGCTAAAGAATTCGACGGCATTGAAGGTCCAAGCAGTGTCTTGAGCTCATGCGCTGATCTGTTTGTATTTTATAAAAAATGTATGCTGCAATGTACGCAACTTAGCACTGGATTAATTATGCTGAGCCTTGCTGAGACTTTTCAAAAGTATCTACGGGAATACGCACTCAAAATCTTGCAGAATAACTTACCTAAGTGAGTCCAAATTATAATTCAGTGTATTTAATCAGCATAAGTAAAGGATTTATGTATTGTACTTTAATGCAACTGTATTATAGAAGTGGTAGTGCAGGAATTAGCACACGCATGAGCAGTATTACTCGCGACTTCCCAGATCTGCCAACGTCTGGCTTTATTCAACACTTTCAGAGCTTTTTGAAAGAAGGAGAAACTGCCAGATATAGCAAAGAGGAGCAATCTCGTATATGTTGGTATGTATTTGTCATTAATTCTTCACATTTTTATTCTGAAATAATAAACAATTATAAAAATATATCTTTCAGTATCTTAACAACAGCAGAATATTGTTTAGAAACGACACAGCAATTAGAAAAGAAGCTTCGTGACAAGACGGACAAATGTTATTCCGACAAAATCAAGTTATCCCAAGAACAGGATATGTTCCATAAGTATGTGTTCTTTTAATTTATGCGATATATCTGACCTATTTCTTAAAGAAAATATTGTTTGAGATTAAGTAATTAATTCGCGCAATTTGTTTTAGCGTAATTTCCAATTGTATCCAGTTGTTAGTTCAAGATTTAGAAACAGCCTGTGAATCCGCCTTGACTGCAATGACAAAGGTAAATTGCAAACAAATTGATTGTCGATGGAACATAATTACAATTATATCATAAAGTATTTATATTAAAATAATTCAAATATAATATATTTTATAATAAATATTAATAATTTTTTTGTTAGGTACAATGGAGTTCTGTGGAAGTCGTGGGTGACCAAAGTAATTATGTTAATACTATAATAGCGCATCTTCGGCAAACAATACCCACCATTCGAGATAGACTGTCTTCTTGTAGAAAATACTTCACACAACTCTGCGTGAAGTTTGCCAGGTATTTATCATACATTCATGACATGAATTACATTAAATTCTTTTCAAAGTTTTTTATGTTCTATTATTTGTTTCTCAGCTCTTTTATACCAAAATTAGTACAACAATTATTCAAATGCAAACCATTGAACACTGTCGGCGCGGAACAACTATTGTTAGATGTCCATATGTTAAAAACAGCTTTGTTAGATCTTCCATCGACGGGCTATCAAGTACAAAGAAAAGCTCCAGCAACGTATACTAAGGTATTTGAACAATATGTAACAATAGATAATACGGATAAATATTTTAATACATACTTAATATGTCTCATTTATCATGTAGGTTGTGATAAAAGGAATGGTAAATGCCGAAATGATATTAAAAATTGTGATGTCTCCAACGGAATCACCCAGTTACTTTGTGACACAGTGCAGAAAGTGTTTGCCCGATTTACTATTCTCAGAATTCCAAAAAATTCTAGATATGAAGGTAGCTTTTGTACGCAAAATAATGACTCATTATATTTTTATAATCTGACAAATATCTAATAAAATCGATATTTTAGGGATTGAAAAAGACTGAGCAAGTTCTATTGATCGAGCAATTTAAACAACCTGAAAGCACGGATACTGCGGGCACTACGAAGAGTCACGTAGTGCACAACAGCCCAGAACATAAAGCTGGAAGAAGCATTAAGAAACTAGAAAAGCTCACCAAAAGAATTTAAAAACATTCATTGTAATTGTATATATTTAATTTAGAAAGTCTTATTTTAGATTAAAATATAATAAAAACCTTTATACAAACTGGAAAAAGAAATAGATGTAGGGACACTGTCAAATAAATACAGACCCGAATCAACTTTATCTTTTATTTTTTTGATGTAATCTGTTATCAAATATGGGAAGCGATATTAACCTTGTTTCTGAGCGAGTTCCTTGGCTTTAGCCTTCTCCAGTTTTGCTATTCTCGCTGCAGATTTACTTCCCAATATACCACCACCCCAATGACGCCTAATTTCATCATATCGATCATTAAAGTTCGTCTTGATAGCTTCGACGATCTTTGCAAAGTTAGCTCTATCACCAGAATCCACCTAAAATAACAGATATATAATTTAATAAAATCAAAATAGAAATGGAAGAATTGAACTTTTGTATAATATGGATCAGATAAAGTTTTAATATAATATCATGATTTATCATGGGATTGGCTTATTCATCATAGAATTATATAAATTCAAATTATAAAAGCTGATTCCAATGTAAGATTTGAATATAACTTGATATACCTGTGTGAGAGCAACTGCTGAGCAGGTCTTACGTCTAACCAGACGTCCCAAGCGTGCCTTGCCTTTGACAATACAGTATGGTACACCCATCTTACGGCACAAAGCAGGAAGGAATAATACGATCTGCATCAATAAAAAATAAATTAAATTAATATATTACTTTTTTGGTATGTAAAAATGCGCAAATTTAAAAGTCCCTCAGAAGTCATGTGTCATCTTATGAACAAAAATATATTGCAAATATTTTTGTCTTCAGGTGAAGAAATTCAACATCATAGTTATATAAAATAGAAGTTTAACATAAAATAAATGTGATACTAAAAATAATAAGTTAACTAACCTCAATAGGATCAACATCATGCGCGATAACAACAAGTTGAGCTTTCTTTTGCTCCACCAATGTGGTTACTGTATTGGTGCCACTGCGAACAACATTTGGTCTTTTTGTTGGTGTATCTTCCTTCTTGGCGATCTTCTGTTCAGCTCTTGCCTTCAATCTCGCCTTTTTCATGGCTGTTGATTCAGGTCGATATTTCTCCAATACCTTAAACAACTGTGTAGCTACAATAATATAAAAATATTATATTAGATTTTGCTATATGTATTTATGTGAGAAACATTTCTTTAAATTTCGCAAATATATACTTATAAAAATTACCAGTTTGCTTGTCCAAAGTTTGAGTAAACTGGTTAATCGTTGGTGGTACTTTTAATCTCTTTTGCAACACAGCCCTTTGACGCTGGATACGAATATACTTAGGCCATCTTACAAAGCGGCTAAGATCACGAGCAGGCTGAATGTCCTGGCCTAAATTTTAACCAGACTTTATGTTATATACATGTAACTTGTTTGCTTTAATTATTATTAAATTAATTATAAACTAGTTAAATTATTTTAACTTACCAATGCCAAAGTTACGTGTCCGTTTTTCGAAAAGTGGATTAGTCACCTTTTTGGGCTCAACCTTCTTGACTGCCAACGGCGCGGCAGCTACTTTCTTGCCTACCTTCTTCTTTGGCTATATTTAAAGTTAGAATATAATAGATTTAATTTTTATCGTAAAATAATAAATAATAATAATAACAAAATACAGGAAATAAATTAAGATTACTATATAAATATGCTACTCAATTTTTTTCATTTTAAACGTCTTGTAAAAATTCAACTTATTTTTTTACAAAAAAATGTAATTACATCAAATTTAAATAAAGTTCACTAATGGATCCACGCTAATTGTTTTCGCCATGATTTTAAAACATAAAATTACTCTCTTATATTATTAGGTTATGTTCAAACTATGATGTCAAATTAATGAAAATTGTTTAATATTTGCCAACGAAAGCCAAAGCATTGTCTTCGCTGTTTTATTTAATTACCGTAAACGCTACAAAATCAGATTACACGTGCAATAAAAATATATTTTTGGGTTATATGATGAGAACATGCCGAAACTTTGAGTGTCAATATTCATTGTTAATAACATTATTTAATAAAAATACTACTTATGTGGAGTGATTTAGTGATCTTACCTTTTTCTGAACCATCTTTTTAGATAGAAATCCAAAGGATTTCTTAAAATTTTATGGAATATAAGATGCAGTACTTCGCTAAACAGACGCGAAGTACAGCTCCGTTAACAACGTAAAGAAAGTTCCACGAGGCAGCGCTGCCGAAGTAAAGGCGCCATTTTGACGCATATGGTCATTGATTATAAAATATAAGAGAGCCAAGTCGATATAAATTATGACCACGTTAAAAAAACGTGATTGACTTTTGAAAATGGAACTAATTATTAGATCTTGAAGAATCTAAAATCATGTGGTGCCGTTTAGTACCAGAGAGAAACCTGAGAGGGGCCACGGCCCTGCTCCTCACGTTGCCTCATGCTGCACGGAGCTCATGTTCGCATCTCTTTTTTACCATTCCGGAAAATGAATGTAACACGGACATGAACCAACCAGGACTCTTTTACCATCCCGGAAAATAGATGTGGCCATGTAGTTCCAGGCAGGCTGTAAAATGGATGTACGCGCCGCTAGTGTGCGGCCTAGTAAAAGCGTCGTACGAAAAACGGCAGCGTGGCCCCTCTCAGGTTTCTCTCTATTAGTATTGTGGTTATGTTGTCAATACTGGATATTTTGATAGAGTTCCGTAATCATGACGATATGAAATGCTACCGGCTAGGATATTATTTCAAAATTTTCTTTAAAAATTAAAATAGAAAATTGAAAAAAAAGTATTAACTAATATCAGTGTGCACTCGCAAAAATGATACCAAAGATTGTGTTTCGTGGAGCAAATCGGACATATATTTTATATGGCAAAACAAACTTATTGAAGCCTAGATATATTCCCAATAATGGATGTAACAGCGCGTTGATGTCCGCTTTACCACCAGACAGTCCGATGAATGTGTTCGACAGGAACGCAAAATTATTGCAACGTGAACGCGCCGCTAAGGATGTTGATGTGCATCTCTATGACTATTTGAAGGACGAAGTAGGCGATAGGTTGTCTGACAGGATATTTGACATCAAACGAAAGTTTAACAAGGCCCTTGATCTGGGATGCGGTCGTGGTCACGTATCTAAACGAGTCTTTAACGATTCCATAGAAGAATTGGTGTTGGCTGATATGAGTCCAAGCTTCCTGCAACAAGCTGAAACCACAGAGGGAGTGAAGGTCAAAAAGGAAGTCATCGACGAGGAGAATCTGTCTTTTGAACCCAACAGTTTTGACATGGTAATCAGTTGTCTAAGTCTTCACTGGGTCAATGATCTTCCTGGATGTTTCAAGCGTATTAATAGCAGTTTGAAGAATGATGGTGTCTTCCTGGCAGCTGTGTTTGGCGGTGATACGCTTTACGAATTAAGGTAAAAGCCAAATTGCTAGAACCAAATTAAGGATTTTTGATTATTTTGTTTCTACTTGCCTTTATTATTTCTGATGTTCATTCTGATAATGTAGAAGTTCCTTACAATTAGCTGAACTCGAGAGACACGGTGGAATCTCGCCGCATATTTCACCATTTGCGGAAATAAGGGACATTGGATCTCTGTTAACAAGAGCAAATTTTACCATGTTGACCATTGACACTGACGAGATAGTCATTGGTTACCCAAGTATGTTCGAGCTTATGTGGGATTTAAAAGGTAAGCTATATTACAAATGAGAAAAATGTTTAGATAAGAATTATTATTTAACAGATAAATTATATTTTCCATGTGAAATTTTTGTTTATCTAGGAATGGCTGAGAATAATGCAGCTAGAAATCGTAATTTGCATCTTTCAAGAGATACGTTGATTGCAGCCGCATCTATATACAAAGAGCTCTATGGAAAAACTAGGGAAGACAACACTGCATTCGTTCCTGCTACATTTCAGATAATATATATGTTGGGATGGAAACCAGACGCGTCTCAACCAAAACCCCTCAAGAGAGGCACGGGAGAAGTATCGCTCAAAGATTTGTACAAACTTGACAAAATAATCAAGAGTAGTAAAAAAATAACATTAGGTGATGACGATAAGTAAATTTATAGTATTTATTGATCGCGTTGAATGTGTGTAAATACTTTCTATCATATGTAAAACTTAATATATTGTATAAATTCTCTTTCAAATAATAGATATACAAAATAACTTATCATTTATCAACAATCGCATTTTGTTTTTGTTATTCTGTACACTGCTTTCACAAAATATTCATGACTTTTTTTCCTCATCCTTGTGAATTACAATGCCTTTTTCTATAAGCTCTGGAATCTCAACTGCCAACCATGGCCCCAACTATATAAAAAATAGGTTTTTAGAATTTATGAATATTATTTTAATAGAAAATTTTTTAATTTTTTTATCCAAGTATAAAAATATTTATTTTACCCAAATTTTTAAATCTTATAATTTTATGTATTAAATATTTAACTTACACCAAGAGCCATTGCATGAGCGATGCCAAACTTAGGAACATTGCGAGCCCACAATGGTTTGAAATGATCAGTCAGGCAGATCTTACCACCCCTGTACATCTTTGCTGTTTTGCCATCTAATTCTGGTAAAGCAATTTCAGGTGCTGTTGTAGGATACGTAACAGGAATCTAGTATTATAAAAATAAACATTGTTAAATTTTTTGATACAAAATTACTTTAATAATTCTATAATTTTAGAATTAATTTTAAAATCATGTTATTTAAACAAAACTTTGTAGAGAATGTAACTTTTCTTTATTTAAGTAAAATACAAAAAAAAATTTGGAAGTAAAATATTACTTACATCAAATTCTATTCCAAATTCATACTTTAGAAAATTGTGAATGTACCAGCACTTCCCAAACCATCGAGTACCTTCCTTATTTGATTCGAGTCGAAACCAATCATTGTCTGCTTCTTTATTATTTTTGACATACTGTAAAAGATAAACAGATATGGTCAAGCTTATACATTAATAGCAATATTTATATTATAGAAAACTTATTTTGATATGCTTGTTAACTACTTATCATAATAATAAATTAATTTTCAATCAGTAATCCCTTAAAAGTTTAATTTAACAACAAAAAATTGAACTGTCCATATGGAGCTGACGTGCATAACCTTGCAAAGAAAAGAATTTCGTATCAATAACTTTACCTTAATAAGAGCTTGATATTCTTCTTTCAGCCTCTGCACCCATAAATCCTTATCTCTGGGTCCGGCTTTCGTTTGTAATAACGGAATGTTACTTAAGGTTTTCTTTGTAGATTCATCGACCATTTTGATACCTTGCAGTAGTTACAGTTCCACATTTGTAGGTTATAACTTTCATATACCATAACCTTGTAACATCAATGCTGTCAACATAAACCAGCATCAGACTGTGCAGTGACTAGCAGTGACGCCAGATTTGAGACGCAAGCAGCAAGCTCCCTATTAATACATATATATATAATAATATATTATAATATTTCTGTATAATTAATCATATTTTTTAAATATTTTATGATATCGTCCTCGCATTTTTCCTTGTGTATTAATGCATATTTGCTTTAATTTCCCAATACATTAATCTGTGGTCTTTGGATTGGATAGAAGAAATGCGGTAACCAATTATCATTCGCTGCATCCTATTATTTCCGAAAAAGCGGGAGGCACTAGCTAGGGTTTGGTTGCCTGTTGAATGGTTGCCTATTGGTGCCTTTGATTGCGTGTTGCATTCTTGAGAACGGTGCTAAACTGGTGCAAACTGGTTTGTTGTGCCGTTGTAGAATTAATGTGAGAAAATCTTAGTGATGAGATGTTAGTTCATTAATAGCGGTTACAATTCAAAAGAAATACAATAAATACGCTATGGCTGACTCGTCATATGAAAAAGGTCTGACCGAACTGTCAAAAATGAAGGTGAGCGTCGCGAATCGATCCGTACGTGCAGTGGAATTCGCGACATCGGTACTGTCCTAACCAACAATTTTTTTTCGAGCTTGAAAAGTCATCTGTCTTGGCGTCATTCGATTATTTCATCGTATTTACTTGCGCTACTATTTACAAACCTCTATTTTATTAATCTAGTTAACGCACACTAATTTTTTTTATCATGAACTACAATATTTTCTTTCTTAAGCTGTGAAATTTTAATTACCAACCATGCTTTCAGTTAAAAGATAACTTTTTAGAGTCTTTAACATTTCTTAACCAGAGCAATTAAATTTGATATAAGTATTGCTCATCTACATTAAGCATAATAATGAGGTTTTAATATAAATATTGTATTGTTGAGAGATACAGAAGATACAGAGATATAGAAGCATAGTCATTCAAAGTAATGGGTTATGCTAACGCAGTATTTAATGCTAACATCTAAAAAATAATCATTTTTTTGAAATTGTAAAATGGATTTGTTTCAAAAAGTTTTGCTTAATTTACAACGATTATCTGCATAATGTATAATATATTGAATAAGAATATGACAATTAATAGATAAAATATAAATATCTTTATTTTAGTATTTGTTGAAAAAATAATGGTATTGCATGATTCTATAAGTTTAAGATTTTATCTTTATTTTTGTATTAAAATATGGTATTTTATCAGGTGGCTGACCTTAGAATTGAACTAAAGCAAAGAGGACTCACCACTACAGGCAATAAAAACGAACTTGTAGAAAGACTTCAGTTGGCAATTCATGGAGGTTTGTTTTCACTCTTTTTTTATTTCTTTATTTGCAAAAATATTATTTAGGTATATATATTTATGAAAGAGTTTTTTATACTTTGTAGATTCTGCATTGTCCTTAGACGAAACAACAGAAGAAATTTTAGATGAAGATGAAGTACTTGGTGTAAGTACCATGCAGATGTAATGTGGTATTAATGAAAATAGATTTGATGATAGAATTTGACAAATATATTAAACTATTACATGTATATTAATAACTATTTTTTTAACTATTACTTTATTATGGCTTGGATTAATTACAGGATGAAGAAATAGAAGAATTATCAAGCAAACCAGATTCTCAGGAAATTACTGAAAAAAGAAAGCTGTCCATTGACAGTAACAATGCTAATGCAAAAAAAATAGTGTTGAATCGCAAACCTGTACTTGAGGAAATTAAGAATGATCAAGTAGAAAAGAATGAAAATAATGTCAAAATACCTGAATCTGGACCACCAGAAAAAAAGATTATTAAATTATCAGAGCTTAGCACAAAAGAGGTAATTAAAAATGATATAATTTTTTTATTTTCTTCTGCTAGCATGTAGATCAAGTAATAAAATTAATTTGAATTTAATAGAATTTATTTGAGCAATATAGTAAAAATATTGTAACAATAATATATTTGTGTTAATTTTTTAACAGAGATTGGAGATGAGGGCTAAAAAATTTGGAGTGCCATTGTCGGATGCAGCGAAAAAGGAAGCTAGGTTAGCCCGATTTAATATAAACAATCAAAATAACAAATCAGCTGCATCCATAAAGACACCAGTGGTAAGAAGTTCATTGTTTATTCTACAATTTAATGCAAAACATTAATTTAATGGTTTACAATTAATTTATAATTATGGTATTATTTTATGTAATTTATTCTTTGTAGCATACTACTTACGAGACATTGAAGAAACGTGCTGAAAGATTTGGGTCCTCTGTGTCTAATTTAATGGAAAAGGTAAAATAATTGATAGTTTTTGTAAATACATTTGCTTAGAAGATTTGCCTATGTGTTCATTTTTCTTACGTATGTTTATCTTTCTTTATAACTGGGTCCATCATTGAATTTCTTTTTAGGCCGAATTAGCTGAACGATTGGAAAAAAGGAAAGCCAGATTTGGTGAAGAAAAGTCTGTCGAGACTAAAGCATCTTACAATAAAGTTAAGATTGTTAAATGATATTCGGTGTTATATACTAAAACGACGATCTAGATTATAATTCTTTATTTAAGTTTTCTTATTTTCAATAAAGCTATTGTATACACAAAGGACAATGAATCATTATATAAAGAATTATATAAAGACTTTGTACTTTGTATGACCATGATCTTTTCAGTATTAAAGTGTGAATGTTTTACTTTCTTTTTTGTTCTTTTCTTTTTTTTTATATAATCTTTTCGTATTAAAGTTTCTTATAAAAATAAGCAAAAAATAGATTTTAGAAAAGTATAAATGGATGTATTACACTAATAAACTCGTACATATGCAACAGCTATTAGTAATAATGAATTATTATTAACTTGAACTAAATTTAACATTTCAGAATTTAGAATAAAAGAATAGTAAATTATAAGATGGAGGAAAGTATTATATATATTGAGTAACCAATGAACTATTTTATTAAGCAATATTTATTTCGTGTATGACAATTTAAGTTATATATTTCTTTACTTAAATTTTCTTATTTTTAATCAAGCTGTAGTATACACAAGCAATAGGTTATTATATAAAGAATATGTATTTTGTACTTTGTATACTGAGATTTTTTCAGTCTTAGTATATAAATGTTTTTTTGTTATATGATCTTATTATATTTGAAGTTTCTTATACTGTATTAAATAGCTCAAAAGGAGCTAGAGACACAATGCTTATATTCATATGAAAAAAGGGTGATATATAACACATATTATTTATAAAAGTTTTTTTACATACTATGACCTATCATGTGACATGATAAGTCATATATTTAATGCATTATCTGCTGTTTCTTCATGTACATTTCAGTATCGTCATGTGAGGTATAATAGGTTTATTTATATAATACTATTTAAAGGTTCTTTGAAGTTATTTGTAAATTTCTGAAAATTCATAAAATATCAGCACTTTTTATTATAAAGATTGCACGCTGTAAGCGTAAACAAAATGCGACAATCATATAACTAATTCAAATTTTATTATTATACTTACTTCATACGTTGCTCAATTGGTTCTGAAGCAGATGAAGATTCTGACAATGTCTCATAAGACTCTTGCTTATCATCAGTTTTGAATTTATAATTCAAATTGCCATATCTTGAAAAAAATTTGAATGATGTTGAAAATATTTTGACCTCTGGTATATCAGAAAACCATGGTTTGCCATACCTGTGTTGCTTTATGTATAATGCTCATGCCATTTAGCACTTACTCGAAGCACATGGCAATGTAATGACGGCTTGCGTTCCTATACTCTCTTCAAAGCTAACAGACGTCTCATTTCTTGAAAAAAATTTGCTGTGCTGATTGTTTCTTCCTCGTTTCTGTTAACTTTAAATTAGAGTTTGCTTATAACAGGAATATTTATATTGTTATTTATATTATTATTTTGTATTTATTCTGTTTTTTCTGTTATACTCACTGGAGGGAATTCCGGTATATCACTGCAACCCGTGATATAAACTATATCGCGTTGCGTGTGAACTTGGTGCGAGACACTACCGTGTCTCTTGATATGTAATATTCTTATATTGCCCGCTTACTTTCCACAGGTGGTATTATAAATTATCTATATCTATATGTTGTAAATTGTATCTATATAAATTATATCTATATGCGAGACGTATTTCTGTTCAATAAATTGTGGATGTAACACGGACATGAACCAACCAGGGCTCTTTTACCATTCCGGAAAATGGATGTGGCCATGTAGTTCCAGGCAGACTGTAAAATGGATGGCCGCTAGTGTACGGCCTAGAAAAAGCGTCTTACGAAAAACGGCAGCGTGGCCCCTCTCAGGTTTCTCCCTGGTTGAACGATATTCAAGAGAACTAGATTGTAACAGGATATTTTATTTTGATGAGTTGGATAACGTTCTAAACAATAATCACGTTTTCTCCAGTTTTCTCGCGCCGGCATGTATTTTTCAACATAATTATTTATGTAATATGTTTTGACAGTGTTGTATTTTTCTCATGAAAAACCAATATCTTTGAGAAAAATATAAACATCTGGCACACCGACATGCAGATCTTAAAATCATCAATATGCATCGTCTTGCATCTCTGTGCATTTTTCTCAAGTATTTATTGCGACGACGAAGTGAATATCGATGATGTCACACCGTGAGTATTCTGACATAATTGCCGCCAAACAGAAATATGTCGAAATGTAAATACATAATTGATTTAAAATCGTATTTGTATTATTACTTGCTTGTCTTTAAATAAATATCTCTTTATCAAATACTGCTATTTATTACAAATAGTTATAAGAATTATGCTACATGTAAACATATTTTTACTTTAGATCTACAGACGAGCTCAAAAATATTCACTCTTTCTTCTACGGATCCACAGAAATAAACTCACCTAGGTACATATTTTCTTATATAAAACATATAATAGTAATTTTAAACAGATTGACATGCTTTTATCCTCTTGTATTTTAGTTTAATAAGAGAGACAAGTAAGAATGATCAGTCTTCTGTAATTGTACAGCCATACAGCTGTAAAGAAACGGATGAACGAAATACTCAGGACGCTATATTTTATAAACGCTTGATCGCTGTATTGTTATCAAATCTTGTCATACAGGTAAGTTTGCTATATGATTGAAAATAGCATATAAATTTGTATTTATATAATAGAATTTTAAATTAAGAAATTACTTACAGAAAATTGATGACAGATTAATTGGAACACTCAGTATAGAAGCATCCTCTGCACAATTTGAGTATCTTCAAAACTTTGTAAACAATCAAGGCTCAATAAGGGAGGTTGATAGAATCCTTGCTAGTGTGATAAGTCAATCTCAATATTCGGCATGTCACTATATGACTGAAGCATCTCACTATTTCAATTTACTATCAGAATATTTGATACATTGTCTTTTCCTCATAAAAGAACATGTAAGAATAATCTAATATTATCTATGTGCGACATTAAATATAAATATCAATCTAACCTAATCTTTTTAATTGTTACAGTGGGATATAACAATAATCTCCTTTACTGTTATAGCTAGTTTTATGATTCTGAGAAGGCAAAGATGGTCACGAGGTTTAATTGTTTTTCTAATGTTTGATGTTATATTTATAATGAGTTTTTTTATAACATGGTGGCGACTTATACAGGTAATTTGCATATTATTATATTATATATTTTGCTACCTTGTTTATATTCAAAATATATTTACCATGCATTAAAAATTCATATATATATATATATTTAGCTTTTAAACTAGATGATTACGATGGACAATTACATTTTATTTTAAAGATTGCTTTATTTTGTAGGAAGCAGAAATTAAATTAATGGCAGCACAAGCACAATTTACAGAAATGCCAATTGCTTGCCAACCGCATAAAATGAATTTTTGGGATAAGATGGTTGCATCATTTTCCTGTGAGTATCTTTTTATTAGAAATATTAGATGCATTCGAGATTTTAATGTGCATTGTTTGCAAATGATTATCGATTTCAGCTACAAACGATTGTGAAAAATACTATCAAACAATCATGACTAATCCGAGATTGCAAGTAACACCAGCATTTGCGTTGACGCATTTTCTCTGTACAACTATTTTTCAACCTTTCTCCTACCTTGGGACTGTCATATCTGAATTTATAGACAATGCTACCAGTGAGTAAATCTTGCATATCAATAACAGAACAAAACATCGAATTATTAATTATAATTATGTCATGTTTTACAGGTAAACTAAACTTTTTACAAAAGTTCCCTGTTGTAATTATCCTTTTTTTGAGTTTGTGCGCATGTATAATATCACTGCCATTTTTCTTATTTGGCGGCTCTATTAATTTTATGGGACCGTTCTACAAGTTTGGAATAAGCGGTAGAGCAGAAACTAAACTAAAAAAAGAGCAGCAAGAGCGCATCGAACGAATTTGCGAGGTATTATATATACTCTAGGTTTTCTTATTATTTGTACTTTTTTTTATTTATACACACAAATATTTTATTGTTATTCCTTTATTGCAATGCATTAAAATTTTATATTTTAAACAAAAAAAAATGACGTGAAATGTTAAAATATATATTTTATTTATTTTTATGGCTTATGACGTTATATTATAACATTTGTTAGATTAGGTTAGAACTTTAAAATGTACATTTTACCGTGATGCATTGAAATCTTATAATTTAAACGAAGAAATGATTTAGAATTCTAAAATATTAGATTTTAACGCATCGAAATAAACTTCTAAGCCTACCAAATGTTATGATATAAAGTTCTAAGACATAAAAATGAATAAAATGTACATTTTATTTATTAATGTTTATTTTTTAATGCTTTAAATAATTTTCTACATGATATTACAAATATATTTAAATATATTCATATATTTATAGTAGATTTTTCTTCTTGTTATAGGATACTTCACCTAAGAGGTTAAAACATTCAGAAAAGAAGCAAACAACATTGGTACAAGAAAATGGTAAGGTTGAGGAAAATAAAAACTAGCTATTTGTAATATATTTTTAGTAATAATATGATTGTTATTATATATATTAGATCCTGCTGGAGGTGATGCTGGTGGTGATACGTATCATCTAAGCAAAAAACATAAAAAATGCAAGTGTAAGAATAAAGATAAAGATGAAAATATGGAATGTGAAAAAGAAGAAACAGATGATGATTGCCAATAATGCCTTTTTCAAGCTATCACATATATAAGTGCTCATTAATTTTGTTGCAAAAAATGTAACATTGCTAGCTTAATGATTATTTATGTTACATAAATTTTAAGTAGTAACTTGGTCATTATTGTAACATAAATAATTATCAATTTTTTAAGTTATTAATAATTATGTTTGGTATTTTAATCATTCTTCAAAAGGCACGATTAAATTATTAATAACAAATATACTATGTATTTGAGATTATAAGATACTTGCCTTGTAATGTAGAGAAAATGGTTGAAACCGGTCATACTGAAATCGATTTGAAATTAATTATACAATATCAAGTTTTAATATCAGAAATGATTAATCATATGTCATTGCATAAGGCATATCTTTTCATATTATGCGATCTATTCATATCTTTCTTTATTAAAATCTCACTATTTTTGCGAATATAACTGCGAATTATTAATGTATTACAATTATTATATTTTTAGACATTACTATTCACTGTGATAACTAAACTGCTAAATATATTTAATCGTAAAGTAATGTCTACTGAATAGTATTATATGTGCGTTTATTATTTTGTATAATTTGATCTAAATATTTCATTAAATAACACATTTGACTTATTAACACGATGTTTTATTGTAATGGCCAGCGCATTGGATCGTTCAGTTGATAAATTAGAAGTGTTATTCGTGTGAATTATACGAGGACGCGAATAAACGGTCAAATGCGGCGGAAATGAAAACATTCCGTTGTTCGACCGACAGCCGGCGGCTGCGCTTATTATGTCAACTCAGCTTAATGATCGGTGAGCAAGCAAGGATTTGTCAAATTTGCTAAATGTAACGTCTGCGTTTCTCGTGTAATTTCGCCCTCACGTGTGTATTCGCGGATGAACAGTTCAACCCGTAATTGGATGAAGATTGTTTCATCGTGCAATACCGAAGAAAATAAATTATTGCAAAAATCGAAAGAATGCAAAATATTTAATTTTTTTTTTTTTTTTTTTTTTTTTTTTTTAAATTAAATTTTATAAATTAAAAAAAAATTTTTAAAGAAGCAATTGCATTTGCAATATCACTTAAAATTTTTTTTAAACAACATTTTTTCGTTTTACTATATCACGGAAGTGTACAGTTAAAGGATATTCAATTTATATTTTCTGATATAAGAGTATGATAACTTTTAACATTTCTCATTCGATGTGACAATAGCAAATGTTTCACGCACTTATGTTGCCGTACAAGTAGGACTAATTAACATTTAATCTTTAAGCATCCGCAAAGAATACGTTAATTAGCGTGGAAGATCGTGTGCACGAGCGGTTTCTTTCATGTCAGCAAAAAGCGCTGTCGAACAACCATGAAAAATAGGAAAAGCACCGTTCCCGGTTTTATCGTTAACTTCCCTCGTTGTCCGCTAATTTTTCACAGCACTGACATACTTTTTTTGGCAAAGCTACATTTGATGATATATTTTGTGCTTCGAATGCGAAAACGTTAAAAGCTTTCGCATTATAGAAAGTGTATGTATCTTTTATAATCGTCACATTTCAATTCGTTAATTAATCGTGAGGGAGATATTTGCGTTTTCATCAGAAATGTGCATTTACTGAAAATGCAAACACGATGCGGCCTTTTTATTACGCAAGATTTATTGCAAAATGATGCGCATGCTGCGCACCCCCTATTAACTTTTTAAATATACATATGTGCCGTCAATAGAGTGGAATTTATGTAATAAAGTAAAGTATTTTACACATATTTATAAATTAGGATAATGAGATGTAATATGATAAAAATTGCGAATGCTACATTTTCAAAAATTTTGTTTCTTTTTAAATAAATATATATTGTATGTATCAAAGGAAATAGTATTGCGAAAAGTTATAGATACTGCTCATGAACACGAAAAGTAATATACACGAAGATCACTTTTTTTTACATTTCTCTAAATAAGTAAAATATAAATATAAAATAATAGATTTTCGCTCTACAATTTTCATTTTTGAGCAATAAAATCTTTAGCGATAAAATCAACAATATGCAATTAAGAAATACGATATAATTAAGATTGAAGTTTATATCAAATAAATTAATTAATTTTAGTTTAGTTAGTTGAACTAAAAAATGAAATTAATTTTTACTATTTCAAATAAATGCAAATTAAAAACAAGAGCGCTTTGAACATTATAATCATAATAATTCTAAAAACTCTTGTGATGTTCTCTCGTAGTTGATTTCATATGCAATCCTTTTCATTTCTAAATAAAATTATAATATAATTTCACGCAGTCGCTGGCGATGCCTTTTAGCGTTGTTTTCAGTAGAGATTTATACATCGTTCGTTCCATCAAATATTTGTTCTTGCGTTGCTGCTGGTATCACGGTGGTATTTGTCCGGAAAGGATGCACCTTTTGGTTCTCGTCGACCTGGCGAGCTCCATTACATGCTCGAAGTAATGCCAAAGAGAGGCGACGGTGGTTGGTGTTGTGTGTTGCGTCTAGTTTTGCCGTTTGCGATGCGGCACCCGCTGGCGGCATGAAAGTACAGCGTATGTTAGTCAGTTTAGGGAGTTTGCGTGTTGTTCGCGTGCAACTACCGGCCCTAAGTTTCTCGTAATTTCGCGCAACTCTCGTGCAAAAATTGCTGGCAACGAAACTTCCGTCCTTTATAACGTACAAACGGATTTTTCAACGGCAAGTTCTTTTTTGCAACAATCTAACGAATTCTTAACGTTTCTGTGTTATCGCGTGCCATCGTTGTACGAGAAAAGAGATTTATCTAACTTTGTACATTTATCGTACATTTGTTTAATCTTATATTTTAAAATTAAATTAATTCATATGTAAAAACTTGACTACGTAAATTATACTTTCTGAAATTCTAAGTCACCTATTTTTAAAAATTTCCCAATTCTCGTCAATGCTTCTCGGTTTATCGATCGAAAGTTTAGAATAGTTCACTCCACGAATAAAGAACGTGCGGTGGATTGTGCGGTCAAAATATTTCGGTATGTGTGCTATCGTTCGCGATCGTCACACGCTCGAAAGGGTTCACGGGGCCGTGAAAGCTGCCGCGGGGAGAAAAGAAGGCGTGCACTCGTGCGCGGAGGGTGGAACTGCATGTAGGTGCGCGGATGCATTACATGCTCGAAATGATAGCTAAGGGCGGCGGATGCTTAGTCCTTTAGTTTTCTTTCTGCGCGCACACAACATCAGTAGCCGCTGCTTCTTCGCATTTATACGTACCTCACTCCGAAAGTTTATGCTGCCTTTTGTGTTAAACCACGCCGGTGCGGTGCGGAGCCGTGGTTTATCTGGTGAAATGTACCTTCGTGGAAAGCTTAAGTATGTAATTCGGTACCTGTTATACAATATATGCAACAAACATTTTATTATAAACTGCAAAAAGTTAGTTGCAAATTTGAAACGCGAGCAGAGTAGAATGTCCTTTTGATGCTGGGTCATCATTCAATAAAATGTCAAAGGCAAAATGCGCGTGAAAAAAAGCCGAAAGTCAAACATTAATGTTTGATATTGTACGTAAATTTTCTGCAAAATCAAAATCAATCTTTAGATAGCAATTTCAAAAATTTCCAACTACATGACACACGACAACAATAATAATAAACTATGAACGAAAATATGTATCTTGAAGCTATAATCAGATTTTTTTAAACCATATAAAAATGAACAAATGCAAAACAATACGTATTTAATGCAAATGAAGAAAAATGCAGTAAAATAACTAGGAAGCAAAGATCGAAGAAAATATCAGATTTTGCTGAAGATTTCCTCAGGCAGGCTCTTACGTAATACAATACGATAATTATGAAAATTTCTGCAAACTCTTGTAACTTTCTGCAACGTGCACTTGATTTGCAAAGCGATTTTAACATAGTTGATTTTAACGCTCTTCTGCAGAATCCGACTGCTGCGCAGCCCCCACCGCCTCCCCTCCCTCCCTCTTTTTAACTGTTTAACTGCAATTTATTATTGCGATTCCGACCATCCGGCAACGAGAAAACTTCGGCATTCACGTCAGAGCTTACGGTGTCTTAACTCAATTTGACACGGCAATGGTGCCGCGTGGACGGCGCCGTGAATGCGATGTGTGAGGATGCTATCAAAATAACGAACCCATCCCGCATCTTCGAGTGTATTAATCGCGCACGGATGCATCTGAAGCGCAGTGGGATCTGCCGCACTTCATGCATGCATGCACAACCGAGACGGCTCACCTGCCCTCTCCCCATTGATGATAGCCCCACTGGAACTTGCGCCCCATCGGCCGAGGGGTAAACCGAAAATTCTAATTCAGGTGAGCTCGTGCTTTGGCCGTGCACTTCTATCGTGGTTGCGGTTGGCGCATCAATACCCGATTTTTAAGAAAGAACCTTTTGAGCGCGCGGTATCGAACACGTACGATCTTTTTTGTGCACCTAAATGTAATCGAAAAGTTTGGTTCCTGAGAGAACTGTGATGAATAAAAGTGGCGTTTTGAGGAATCACGAATTTAAAGATCTCGAAACTCTATACTGAAAGAAAAATAACTTGAAAACTTTTTTTCAGGAGCTACGAAAGGCATAGAGTAAAAAACAGCATCGTATAATTAGCGTAATGTGGTGTTACAGTTACAATATTTGTTACAGTTTCTTCTTTAATTTCAAGATTGCAAATTTTTGAAATGTTATATTATTCATTCACGTATAGATCATATTATTGGAGTAATAAATTATATTGTGATTTTAATTTTCGAACTTAATCTTGGAAAACTGACACATTTCCGATTAACTTTTTAAAATTTTACGTTAATTTCAGTACTCAATTTCATTCT
Organism: Linepithema humile; assembly: GCF_040581485.1. Classification (NCBI taxonomy): domain Eukaryota; kingdom Metazoa; phylum Arthropoda; class Insecta; order Hymenoptera; family Formicidae; genus Linepithema; species Linepithema humile. The sequence continues at coordinate 24,607,680 of NC_090130.1, forward strand.
TTACTTCATTTAAATCTATTTCGGATATCAAGTTTCAAATTAAAATATATTTAATTACATCATATATGTTTAACTAGTTTCTCTGATATATTTTTTCCTTTTATTTCCAAATTAAGGTTTCCAACGTTTTATTTTATCTTAAATGAATGATTTTTCCATTATATTGCCTTTTTTATTTCGGAAAAGTTGTTCCGTTGCAAGGAATATTTAAGGCATATTGATATTCTGGTAATACCTTCGATATGTAACAATTAAATTTCGGAATGCAATTTTTTCGAGACTGCATCGTGACGCGACCGCAAAAGCTCATGCCCTCATGCTCTCTCGCGCTGATTGTGGATTCAGTAACTCATGAGAGGACTGTGTTGGGTATCGGGAAACGTATGGCGAATGTAACGATCGGTTACCGCCACGGTAAATGTTTCGCTGTTCGCTGGGATTGCCGAATGTAAACTGTCTATTACCGCGGTCGGCAGCGATCGTCCGCGCGCTCGTTTTCATTGGACCCGCGTTTATCAGCGTTACGTACGATCGAGACGAGGATAATGCGCCATATTCCCGATTTTCGACCATATGCGCACAGCTCGGGCGTATAATAAGATGATTGGCGCTGCTAATTAACGGAGGATTGCATCAGTAGTTGCAAATTAGCAGGATAGCATTTAAAAACGAGTGGAGTTTAGAAACGATTCTTTTGATCAATATTTAACTCAAGATTGAGAGAGATGTTTCTTTGATATCTGCTTGTTGTTATTTTACTGCTGCAAGAGAAAGAGCTGTTGATAAATTTCATTAAACTGTATTTATGTAGAGATCTAAAAAGATCTAATTATTTTAATTTAGTTTATTAAATTCTTAAAAAATTTCTTGCATTTTGTAATATTTTTGTAATTTATTTCATAAAACAGGAAGAAAGAAATACGCAGGTATAAATTTTGAGTACGTTTGCGCAAAAATATAAGTTTTAGAAGACGACCGTGATGACTGAAAGCTGCACAGAAAATTTTATAAAAGTTTCAGAAAAAAATTGTTCTTCGTATATCTCGAATAGTTTTACTTGTGGTTTGATAGCAATTAATAACTGAGAATTATGTCAATAATAAGAAACTGAGATCCGAAAACATGTGCGTAAAAAATAATTGATCATCAATGATTTCCAGTCTCTACACGGCCGGAAGGTCAACGTTTCCAAGTTTGAAGTTTATCTTAGAAAAGAGAAACAAGTATAGCTACTTAAAAAAAGAAATATTGCGCTATACATCTTGGACACTTCTTGAGAACGAACATGTTTCTCTCGGGCGCCCATAGAAATAAGCCACGAGGCACATCGAGCAGTCGAGCGCGCCACGCGATAAGATATAAGGGGACGACGTTCGTCCGGAATGAGAGGAAGGCCTCTTGGGACCAGTTGAGGTCTTAATTACTGGCCTCTCACAGAGGAATGCCGTGTTATCGTGCGGTTGCTGCCCGCTTGCACACGGCCGTTGAATTTCGCTCTTTTTTCGAGCTCCTTGAAAAAAATCGATGCTATGTAGTGTGTTTCTTTTCGAATTTGGAGGCTCCACGTGACGCGCGCTGTCGCACAATAATGGCGAGATACGCAAATGATACACTGATTGCTCATCTGCAAGTCCACATATTTCTATCGAATAACTGCTGATAAATAATTTGTGTCTTGGATAACATAATTATTAATAATATATAGTAATTACTAAATTTAGAAAATGTTATCATTATTATTATTGTTTTTGTTAATAATATTATTATTTGAAATTCGATCTCTTTCCTGTAAAAATACTGCACATTTTTCTCGTGCAATATTGTTTTATTATCGTACTTGGACATTTCTTCAGACAATTTCAGAGAAAATTAAATAAACTTACAATTTTAATTACAACATTTTCACGTGCTATATACTTTTTTTTTTTAAATGAGAAGTTAATTTTATCGTCTCGGGAAATTGAGTTCGGAGAAACTGGCAGGCTAATAAAGCTGACCTTAACGTCCTGACTTCACCTCTTGCTTGTCTCACAGGTGTGAACGATATATTTTCCGGAATTTGGAGTGCACTAAAACATGTTAGTGCCTGGCCGTCGGCTTTTATTGCGCGATTAATTTCGTCCACTTTACGTACGGGGCACGGTCATGCGGGGCATCACTCTTCGACCCTTGATGCCCTGCAACCACCCTTATAGTTCCATTCAGTGCTGTACCGCTGTCTGTTGAAAATCTGGAATTGGATTTAAGTTCTGAAACATAAATTGTTACAAAGATGTTAATAGAAAATATAATATAACACAAGACCGAAAATAATTTCCCTTTTTTATTTTAGAAAGAAAAACATTGCAGTTTTTAACATGATTTGAAGTGTCCGTCTAAAATAGTAACAATTTTTATATCTAATTATATATTTTTATACCAAGAAAATGAGAAATAAAATATATATCTAATTAAAAAAACTTAGTCGAAAATAGAGCATCTATTTCTTTTTAAGAAATACATAAACGCGACATAAACACAAGACTTTTAATTGCATTATTTACATTATATTATAGAAATTTGTGTAAAAATATTTATTTATATAAAATAAGCAAATCTTATCGTGGTATTAAAAAAATTTCTCTCATTTATACTGTTCCACGTTTTTGTTTGAAAAGAATATCATCTTAATGCTACTGTAACGCTTTCTGAAATTTTTTCGCACTCGGGTTCAGAATCACGTAAATACGAGGCTGGTTCTATCCTATCGGGATCTCCGGGATCTCCGTTACCTCTGACGACTACGAAGAGAACGACCCTGCGAAGCGGTTCGCCAGGTGCGTCGGATATCCTCGAAGATGTTTCGAGCGGCTCAATGTATATGGGGTAAGCCGAGAGAGCCCGATCACACACGGTGATACTAACGACCGACCTAATGTATATCAGTCGTAAAAAAGGGGCGCGTGCGACTTTATTTGAACCCTCGTTTCGGAGGAAACGAGGGATTTCTCAGTTGCCGGAGAGCATCGCCGGCTGCCTCCGACCAATACCGAGCCGAGACCAACGCTGGGAATTGTTTTTACGTAGCGATATCATCTGTGCCGCAGAGAGGAAGTGGATAATGCGTTTTGTGAGTACCCTACAATGTTCTGGCACGTGTGAAGACGCACATACGGATATCTTTCAAGACACACCTCGGAGTGATTCTAGCTCGTTTTCTCGTCGTCATACTCGTATCGCCATACTCGGCGCTGAATATCTGATACGGAGCTTTGTTTTTATAACGGGAGAAGAGCGCATTCGATATAAACATGCGATTGGATTCAGTTTTAGTGTTAAATGTACACGATACAGAGACTTTTCGATTACGCTATCGGAATGGGCTGGAGTTATCGTCGCAAACTTCCTGGTTCTTATAAATTTTTCACGCTATCGAAAGCTCTGCATGGTAAGTTTAGAATGTAATAATCAATTTTTTTATTCTTTCCTGTATCATGCTCTACAATAAATATAAAATAGAACGTAACAGAGTGTTAAATGAATATCCTTTGAATTAAATATATGTAATAAGAAAATTAAACAAATATACAGATTCGCCTTAAATGGCAAGATGAATCAGTGAATTAACAGCGCGGGTCCGAAAACTGTATTAATTAAGATGAAATGTAAGACGCGAAAAAGAAGATAGTAGTCTACAAATTAATTGAAAAGAGTGTTCCAAGTTTAAAGGTTTCTAAAATCTACCAGGAAATAAAGAGTCGGATAACGACCTCGCTACTCGACAGTCTCGATATCTCGATTCAGCAGATTTATGCCACTTTTATCCGGCTGGATGTTCTCTATTTCCTTCTGATAATATCGCTTCTCTTAACTGTATATTTCCCGTCGTATTTCCCTTTCGAATTATATCCGGCCGGTTAACTTAATATTAAGTTAAGCTGCTTTTACTCTATTTATATGAGCGGTCGTATTCGTGCGCCAAACCGTATAAAACATCCTCGAAAATATCGATGCCTAAGACATGCTGACAGTATCGAAATATATCGATTCTTTATTCACGATACAGAATTCTTATAACTCTAATATTTTTCGCGATGCTCGAAAGAAAAGCATCGAATTATCGGCGCACTGGAAATATTCTGATTTTAATCAGAATACAGTTTGTATATATATATATATTTTGAAAATAATTTGTGTAATATTATACATAAGATAATAATTTAAAAAATCAATCGTGAACGTGCTTTATATTAAATTTTATGTTCGATCATATTTTCCCATACATCATTTCTGTTTGTTATAAATGAAAAATAAAGTGGATCTTGCCTTGAGATGACTAATTACGCGCTTCATTTATCGGGATCATCTTGATCTCCTTGATGGTAGTTATGTTACCGAAATTTAACCGCGATGCAGTTGACGATTAAGTATCCCGGCAACTCGAGCCCCAACTCGTAGCGTAATAACACGTACCGACATAACCGATCATTAATTCGCGGCGAGGTATGCGTACGCTCGCGGAAACGATCGTAGAAGCTGCCGGCGTTCCGATGGCGCATGATTAATAGGAGCCTTGCGAGAGATTGGCTCTTAATGACTCGACAACGAAAAGACCGCCGTGCCGTGCCGTGCCGTGCCGCGCGCCGGCGGCCATTAAACGCGTTTTTAGTCACGCCGGCTTGATTTCTACTTGAGCTAATGGGCTTTTCATCGGTTTCGGGTAATCCGAGGGGATCTCGACTCCCTGTCACTGTACATTCTAAGGGGTGGTGTACACGCGCCACCTGATTCGTTAGACCACGTGCGAACTGGCGGATGGTGAGCGATAAAAAAAAATGCACTCTTTCATTAAAAAGGATCAAACACTTGTGATTTAATAAACCTTTCACGTCGATCGTAATCTATCATTTTAAAACAGCTGAAATTAATCGGTGGAAATAAAAAGAGCATTATACAGAAAAGAATTAAAAAAAAAATCGATTATTACATTCTAAACTCACTATGCATTCGATAACGTGAAAAATTTATAAGAACCAGGAAGTTTGCGGTGATAACTTCAGCCCATTCCGATAACGTAATCGAAAAGTCTCTGTATCATGTACATTCAACACTAAAACTGAATCCAATCGCACTATTCTTTAGATATTTCTTCTTATTATTTTTATATACAAGCAAGCGAGCTAAATATTAAGCAAAATGTATTTTTTAAAAGTATAGTTACTCTTTCGAGATGTTGATGCACTTCATGAGAAAAGTAACGCTTCTATTAAATTATTCAACTTTTTCCTCTTCCGTTTTCCTTTCTATTTTTTACTACTTATACGTGTAAATGCATATATAATAAGTTCAAGAAAAAAAAAAAAAGATAAATTTTTATTTCTGTTCTTTCTCTAGCAAATTTATCGTTCAAAATTCTTCGCGCGCTTGTGCAAACGATCCCTCTTTCCAAATATTATTGCAATAAGTCACGAATACCACAAATATCATGATGCAACGCGCTGCTGTAACGAGGTTAATCCCAATATATGAGCGATATCTTAACGCGTCAACACGTCTTCGGCGGTCGAAGCTAGCGCGAATTACTGCGAGATACTAATATCGAGCGCTGAGGATTCGGGAAAGCGGCGCGGATGATGTAGTGCGCGGTGCGGCGATGCACCGTGACGACGGCGTTTCCCATCGCGAGGCTATGCCCCGGGGCGGCGGACTCGTGTCGTCGTGTCATCGATAATTGATGTATGCGCGAACTAACGGCCGTAATTACAGCGCCTCGCCGATGATACCCGCCGCGCGCGCGGAATCTCGCGCTTCGTCTCCTCGTCGGCTCGCAGGGCCGGCGGCTGGACCTGCACACACGATGTGCAAAACTGCACATCGTGTCGCACGCTCAAATATCCGCTTTATCAGTCCGAAGACGGACGCTTCCATTTACATCCATTAAAAACGAATCGCTCACTTCGAGATACGAATCGGGAGGGATTAGCACCGTCGAGATGCAAAAGCGCGAGGATATTTTTGCAGCTTCTGAAAGCTACGCTATTTCTGGAATGCACAGCAAAGTTATTGTTTCGAATAAAGCGCCCATTTTAAAATCAAATGTTTTTACATCTATATTTTTTTTATAATCGAGTCAGATTCAAATTTTTCCTCGCGCTGCGTATCTCGCAATTTTTGTTTCAAGTTTACAGTACGAATTTATATTTCAGCGCGCGTTGCTGCTTTGATTTTTAGCACAGGCATTTCGAAAATTATGGATATACGTAGTTCTTAAGACAATCAATTCGAGCGGTATTCAATGTTCAACTAATAACATATAATTTCGGTCACTTTTAATTGCAATCTGCTTTGCATCAGGCCCCGCAATTTTCCAGGCCGGCTCTGCTTCGGCGCTGAGATTTCCCGAAGAAACTAATGACTCTCATCGGCCGTGACGGTCTGACCGCGCGGTAATTAATCGCGAGGGGGCCCGAGGGCCCGAGGATTGACTCTCTCGCGGTCCCTTCACCTCCTTCCTCCTCACCCTTCCCTCCCCCCAATCCTCCACTTTATTCTCGCCGAGAATTATGCAAGCCGACCGTTTATTAGCATGCTAACGACCGCGCATTAAAATACTTTATTTGCGGGACAGTGATTGAGTGTTCTCGTATGGTACTGGTGGAAGGGAGGGGGAGAGCGAGAGGCCAGGAAGGGGAGAAGAGAGAGAGAGAAAGGGGAAAAAAAACAGAAAAATTGCGGTGAGACCTTTTTTCGAGCTTTTTGAATTATGTAAGTGCCCTGGACTAATTACTCCGACGTCCGCGCTTCGGCTCGTTCGTTGTTTCGCATTCGACGCTCGAACGAGGTAGACGCGGTTGATTTGTGTTTTTTCATCCACTCCCTCCCCCCCCCCTCTCTCTCTCTCTCTCTCTCTCTCTCCCTCCTTTTTTTTATTTTGCCGGCCGTGATTGTATTTGCCCGCCGGTACAGATTGCCCGGCTTGTTGCGATCGCTCATCGCGAACTTTTCGAGAGAGGGATTTTTTTCAACGTAATGCGAAACGAATACAGTCGCGAAGTGTCGAAAAATGATACAGGCTCAAAAGAGTGCCACCACGCAGATTAATCGAATGACTTTTTTTTTTTTCAACAACGCACATTAGACCGATGGGAAAGTGGGGAAAGGATGTCGAACGGAATGATTTCTCTTGATTTTTGCTTATCCCGCAAAGCGAAACTCTATGTTAAACTGACTTCCTCTAACGGGCTTTCCGTATGAAAGAAGATGTAGGTCGGAATAATTTTCCTTGCCTCCTGCGTATGAAGGAAAATTTACGTCAAAACTGGGAGAGAGCACTTGTAAAGTTTTCTCTAACAAAGCAGGAACAAACCAGGGGAGAAGATGCGGTAGCATATCTTGGGCCACAAGAACAATATACAACATGATGTGTAAGAAAACTTTATCTTAATACACCGACCATTAAATATTGTGGAAAACCTTGCGTTTGCTAATAGATTGAAAAATATATAAACGCATGATAATTAACACAAGACTTTAATAGTTATTAATAATACTGACACAATATTAACAAGACTAGCAGCGTTGGCAGTGTTTAAATCCGCCAGATTTGCGCTGTTTTACGCGACCGCTATCTGTAACGACGGGTCTAAATTTTTCTTCACTTTGTAATCCACTTTTTTCAATATTACATCGTAATTACTGCTACGCGCTACTTATACCACGAGTAGCCCACATAAGCAACGTAGTTAAGAGCTTAAAAATTTAATACTACGAGTGGCTGGCGGGAGCTGCCGTCTCTCGCGCGATATCGACTGCGGCGGCTTGGAGGCTGTGCGCATCGAAAACGGTCGTAAATCGCGCGTCCGAAGTGGACGAGGCGTGGGCGATGTGCGGCTGGTAATCGAGACGCATCCCAAGTAACGGAATAAAATCCGGGAGAACATGCGGCCTATAATAAGATTACGAGAGAGGCCCGAGAGCGGCGGCGACGAGGCTAACGAGGCTATCGTCACACTGCGAAACCAGATGTCTGCGACCGATGTGTCCGCCGCCCAGGATGTGTCTTTTCGACGGTCTCCCCACAATTCGGGCCATGTGCTCCTCGTCTACTCGTGTGGTTCGTCTAGCCTGCGATATTTATGGGAATAAACTCGGCGCAGATCAAAAGTCCGCGTCGTCTGCGGCCGTAAGACATGATTAGTCGGTTAGTCGGCGTCATCCTTGCTTTTTTGCTGGTCGGAGTTGTTGAAGCCAAATGAGATATCTGTTAGACCGGGGGCGTTGGAACGGAAAGCCATTTGAATTCATACGAGAACATCTTTTAACGCAGTGCCTGACAGAAAAACTAAACGCTCTCGATAAATCAATCGTTGTTACTAAAATCTTGCAAATATACGCGCTGAAGTCACTCTACGAGAGCTAAGCGGATTACAGTTTGTTTCCAAGTATAATTATTCCTTTAATCGCGAATAAATAATACATTATTTATCACAAAGATTATAATTTAATCCATATTTTCCTAATATTTTTCACTGATTTTTTTAATGCGTACAATTCGATGTTACATTTCTTAAAATCGATTCATTTTTTATTCTTTTGACACTGTTTCATATTTATTAATACTTTTGGTAGTAAATTGTGTCTAATAATTAAAAAAAAAGAAACTGGAAAAATCATCAAGTTGCACACACGATGAATCAGAAATAAAGTATCACAATTCTTAAAAACACATTCTTAAGTGTTTTTGCTTCCTAAAATATTGTTTACATGATAATAACGACTAACGATCCGCAGCGATTTATTACATCAGATTTTAATCTTGACATTGTGTACCCAGATTATACTTATATTGTTCCTTCACCCCGAATTTAAATTAGAACATGGCGTCCTACCGCGTAATTTGTCTCGCCGTAGTAAGGGCGCGTGCGACATTTCAATGGAGCTTGTTAACTCGGCACGTAATTACACGTGAATCTTATTATCTTCTCGGCCAGGTGTTCAATATTACGCCCAATTTATGCGCGAGATATCAATACGAATAATTCGGCGAACACGGGACGTATGCACGCGTCGATACCGCAATGACGACGAGAGAGAGACGTATTATATTCCGATATGTCTCTCCGCGTTGCGAATGGCCCCGGGAATGTATTATGTGGAAATTCAGGCTACAGGCATATCCCGGATTTATTGCGGTTCGCGATGGCTGACAGTATACTTACATATTGTCGGTGGATTCCGGCGCGGCGTTGCGCGATTGTTGGCGCGGCCGTATTACCGTTCATATTTCTACGTGGATACGCATTTACGTCGCAGCCGAAATACGTTTTCGGATATCTTGCGAGCGGAGTGCGCGCGGCGAGGCGTTCCTGAAAAATTTCGCACGATTTTCGAGTCGCGAAAATTAATGCCCGAGGTCGTTAATAATGGCCGACTGCGACTGCTGCCACTGGATATCGATAATGGATATTGTGAAAAGAAGATGCAAACGACGCTCTTTCATTAATGCGATGATGCATTACCGGGGAAGATGCGCAGGAGCATGTTATTAATGTGCAGTCAATTTTAATGGAACGGATGATTGGTCATTTTCGCGTTTTAAAAGCATGTAACAGATATAACTATGTATTGTTATGTTTTCACGACTTATTAAACATATTGTCCCGAATATCTTTTCAAAAGAATAAAATCGATTGTGTTTGAATAAATGTTTGATTGCTGCTTAATTACGAAGTCAGTTAATATAAATAATTGTAGAAAAATTGTTAATAATTAAATCTCATTTGCTCGAATTTCAACAGTATTTTATCTCTTTTTTTTCTATTTTTGTTTTAAATGTTATTTATTATTTATAATAATTTCGCTATAATTTACTTCAAATGTTTCTGTAATTTAATATAAATAATCTCTTGTTAAATTTACGATAAAAGGAAATTGATTCCATATTCGTTATCTATAGGTACCTAATGCAATGGAGAAACCGCTTCATATACAAGCTTGCGACACAAATTATAAACCACGTTGCACCCTAAAATTACATGTCACGTATAAACAGGGTGCTCCAGATTCCTCAAATTCCTCGTAATTTATTTGCTTCCAACAACATAATCCAGGATAGCTAACGTTAATATTAAGAACCCTTAATTTTATTAATTCTCTTAATCAAAAATAATTTAAATTAAAACTTGAGTCCTAAAAGATTCAGTAATTCAATTATAATTAGGAAATTAAGTCCACGAGATTTCCTCTATTTTAAATCATCTATGATTTGAGTACCATCGGTGCTATGATATTTTAGTCAAGAGAGAAGAATCGACTGCAAATTAACGGACGAATTTGCCATTAAAATTAAGGCCACGCATTCTCGAGCGGTCTGGCAGAAGAGCGACGATCTTTGATTAGCGGGGCCGCGAGTCGCGTTGCTCGTCGAGGCTGCGCTTTACGACGATGCAATTAGTCGGCTGGTATTAGCATCAGATCCATCTCGCAGAGTTGGGAGGGCGAGCGAACGGAAGGGGATGGACCGATGGGGAGCGGCTGGCACTAATTCACCTCTTCGCGCAGGACACGAGTCCTCGCCAAGCTGGCTTATATATCAAGGAATATACGGGTGCGCGGCACGTTCCAGTCCTACCGGAGGCGGGGGCGTTGCCTACTAATGTTGTTATTGAATTATTTCGAGACTTAGTTTTACGTGTGAGGGATCAAACCCCGGCTTAATCCCCGCGGATGAGGGGTCCCGCCTTCCCTTCGTCTCTCTTCCTCTCCCGGCATTCTAACTACCGCTCTGCCCCTCCCGAACTCTTGAGGGCTTGAATCACCTAGAGCGAGAGCTCTGGTGTCTCCTCGAGTAGATTAAGACGCAATTTCGATGTTCTCCCTCGTCAATATCCTGGAGGAGGGTCGCGCGCGATCCGCGATCCATGATCCACTACATGATGGCGGTTGGGGAAACGCGGAGGGGAGCAATTCGGCGACAAGCAAAGGCGGGGTTGCTTATTTTGGATTGAATAAATTCTAACTCGATCTCTTAATTTATGTATATTGTTTTTATGATAAAAGAGATAAAAAGCTCTTATAATGAAACGCCGGTGTTATACAATTTCGTTAAAAAATATAAATATTATATTGATTGATCTATCAATATAATAAATCTTTATGAATGTAACAGAATTCATGTAACGCGAGTAACTTTTCAGTTAATTTTAATTAAATAGAATTTATTTCGATAAAAATAAAGTATATCATATAAAATTAAATAACAAATTCCGCCAATACTTTCTGTCAATTATTGTATTTTTAATTATTTATTTTTGAATAATTTTATATTTATTTCTAAAGATGTAAAATTGAGGTCTAAATTTTTTCCTTTCATACGGAAATAATTGATACAAAAGGAAACAGCGATAACGATATATTGTGAATTCTAGTGAAGAGAACTTTTGATGATATAAACACATTAGCAACGATCACACAGAATCAAGTCAGGAAAGTTCAGAAGGGTGGCAGATAGAGGGAAAGGAAACGACGACATATCGGATATCGCCATCGCGAACTAGCACAGGGATTTTTACAAGGGCTCGACTTCCTTTTACGAGATCGAGTCACGATTAGGACGTTGTCGGCTCTCCCCTCTTTGATGTCCCCGGAGAGCGAGCCAAGCCGCCCCATGTGAGAGCTTGAATCAAAACGAAAGTGTTAAGAAGAGAAGCGTGTTGAAAAATGTACAAGCAGCGAAGAAATTCGTGAAGCGAAGGGCAAAATTCGGGGATCAGGAACGGGATGGAGATTTCTCAAGACCGGAAATTAATAATAAGAACGCGGAAACTCCCAACAGAAATATAAGTAAGAAGAGATGCTAACTTTTATGTTAAAGAATATATTATTAATGATAATAAGAGCAGTATTATACAATAAATTTTCTACAGAAATGTATTTGATTAACAAATATTAAATACAAAAATTAACAAACCTTAAAGCAAAACTTTAAGCCTCCAGTAAAACTTTGCACATGCTATGTTGACAAAAATAAAAAAAATGATAACGCGCTCTGTGATGTTTATCAACGGCAAAAATTTAATTCCTTATTTAGCCATAAGATATCTAGATGCCAAATTATTTTATTGCGATGCGTCGATTGTTTGTCAAATAGTATACATATTGCTGTATAAAAATTAATAAATTTTTTTAAAAATCGTGCTTGATGTGTTTATGTCATGTTATTTTTGTGAAGCAAACACATGCCATGATATTCTATGTAACGTAATAACTTTAATAACCTAAATATATTTGAAAAAAATAATTTTGTCAGTTTTATTAAAATTAGGAAGATTTGAGTTTCACTAGTTTTCATATCAATCCGTCCCTGAAAGAGACGCTGAGAGGAAGATGAAAAGAAGAAAGCGCGTCGTCAACTTACTCTGGCGCCAAGGATGTAATGCTCAAGACGAGCCGGGGAAATGTAATAAAACATTCTAGGAATACAAATATATCTGCTTAAAAAGAGGGCTCGCGAGAGTTTGACATATTAGAAACACGTGTCTCGAATAAGACGACGCCTTTTTACAGCGCGATGAACGCTCGATACCACTTATGGCTTAGTTGTCTCAGACTTGGGTTACGCATTCACACATAGTTTTTACACATAGCGTCGTCAAAATATTAAATGGCTTTCTCTTTCCTATTTTTATAATGTATTAGACGCATGAATAAGTGAGATATCATTTGTTAATAAAAGACTTTAAAATAAATAAATTATGTTGTAAGTATAAAAAATAAAAATTAATAATATTTATGACAGACACAAGATTATTATAAATTATCAGAAGATATTGTATTTCCAAAACTTTTTGATAAAATAAGAAATTGATCTTAATTGTTCATAAATTTGTTTATAAATTTACAAATTATTTTTCACTTTTCTATAATCTTGTATGAGATATAAATATATAAATCAGAGATAACACAATTAATACTTGTGTCTGTTCTAGAATCTGATAAAATCTGTGCTAAATTATAGAACGAATTTAATTGCCCGGCAGCTTTTATCTATTCTCAGAGAAGTTTATTCTCGTCGTTAAACAATTAGCAAATAGACGCTCGCCTCAGCGACTCCAATATCAATCCTATATTTCGTATCTTAATTAACAGGCCGAAGAATTTAATAGATTTATGGATCCAAAATAACATTTCCGGCTAAACGCATTTTGCCGCCACTAAATATTCATTTCAGGCACGTACGCTTTAATGTATTTATCGGAAATCTGAACACAAGGACAGGGGGGAATATGATGGAGTGCTGACCGATTCGCGTCACAATGAACGAAATGATAGCGACGGCCGAGGCTATTAAAGTGATGGCGTTATGCATATTGCGCGTCACGTAGGGTGCGGGCGTCATCGGCGCGCTTTTAATGTATACTGTAAAATTCCCGCGATTGTATCCTCTCTGGCGCTTGCGAGACGTTAAAAGGCATAATAGCAAATTGCGTTTCGCGATAATAATGCCGCGCGTCCGCGATAATGCCGCTCTGACGCAGAAAGTTTCATCGCGCCGCGCGTTTCGCGAGCCGCGCGCCCGCTGCAATGTGCAACGCGATACAGTCCGCCCTCAATGTTGACAACAGGCGCTAACGCGAACTTTCTCGTGATTAGCGTCTCAAGAAGTGCGCCGTAATTAGTTCGAGCTGCGCGCGAAACGAGGTAACGGCGGTGCTGTCGCGGAAACAAAACTCAAGCGCAGGTATTCGCTAATTTCGTTATTTGGAATTGTGCGAAATGAGTAGGGAAATAGGAAACCGGCTCCGTATAGATACGCTGTTCGTGTCGGCGCATCCTTTGTGTATCCGGAGGATATTATGCAGAATGTACAGAATCGCTGTAACAGAGGCACAAAACTTGCAACGTTATTATATGTACGCGATAAATCCTTTTTAGCAGAAAAAATTAATTTCTTTTAAACTTAATATCGATCGATTTAAAATTAAAATAACCAGATTTATTTAAAAATACCAGATATTTAAAAAATTTTTAACTTTGAATATCTTGACATCTGTTCATTTGAGATGCACTCTTTTACATCTTTTACATTTTATAAACGAATTTGCACGAATATCCGAGTTTTATTTGTCTAATATGACGATGACGAATGTATATATTGCAAAAAACTTGAAATTAATTAGCGGTTTAGATACAAACGTTCTATGAATTGGTTTATTGGGATATTACGCAAAACGTAAAGCTGCGCAATGTTACAACAGCTTTGAGCCGGATAATTATAACACAACGAATTTTGGCAAGAACGGCAAATTAGGGCTCTATTGCGGCCATGACAATCGATATTAATTATCGTGTTATTCTGCAAATCGCAATTAATTAATTAATTAAGCGTATCGCAATTAGACTGCATCATAGAAAGAATCGCAGTTGCAGATTGCAGCTTTCCATGCTCTGCCCCCTTTGGTACGCCGCGCGTATCCGCGGGCATCGATCTATTAATACTTTGACGAGACATTCATAATACATAAAATTACATGTGTGGAAAATTGCATATGTATTGGATTGTGTACGGTAGCAGAAATATCAGGGAACATATCGTTTTTATCGGGAAATCGAACATAGCCGCTAGGAAAATATTTCGTCCCACATATGACGTCGATAATATAAAATCTGTATGTATCTCTCGTATGCCGGCCGGATCGCGAAAGAGGATCGCGATATTAAAGAAATGGAATGCAAGTTGCGAGCAACAACAAGATATATAACGTAACGCGCTCGGGTTGTCGCAAAAATTTACATTCGTTCGTTATTATTTGAGATATATTTCAGATCTTTTGTCCGCGATTACGATAAAAGTCTCGTAACATCGAACGGTTTTCATCACGAAAGAAGGATCATGTAAAAAATGATAAAATCCGTAAAAAATTTAAATATTCACGAAGAATCGTTACCATAAATGCCAGCTGCTTTTCAAAGCAACAAATACTTGAAAATTTCAAAAAGAAAGGCGTGAAAAAAAATGGCATTTTAAAATGCATCCGATCTATCCATTGCAGATGCACCAAACGAGCGTCGAGTCGAGTGAGAATGTATGCAGCAGGGAAGGCTCGTTCAGTGCAGCTGCATTGGTGAATTATAATGCAATGGCGGTGTCACACAGAAATAACATGTAGGAATTCTCGATGCGTTGCATGCATCCAAAAATAACTATGACGGATTACGCAGGCGTGAAAATACGACTGTTGCGTAACAAAAGTTTCTTCAAATGGACTTCGAGACAAAGAATTTGGTATTTGTCCGGTTTCACTATCAATTAGACACCGTCCTTTGTATACTCAACTGATGGTGACGGCGAAAGTTGAGAACGTCGTGCGTCCCACTGAATCGAGAGAGTTGCTTAAACGGGGAGGAGACAAAGTTCAACACAAGCTGTTCTCCGGGGTGACCGGATACATCGCCGATCTCATCCCTCGGTTACCACTTTAACTCGCAAAATCGATGTGTGATTTGCGCTTAACTCTTTGTGACAGGCGATCTATATTTTTAGTATCGTGAAATTTTTAAATATTCGCTTATTTTTTAATAACTTGCTTCAAATTGATCTATTTTTAAAGCACTTCAAATTTATCTAGTTTTTAAAGCACTTAAAATAAGCAAAGCACTTAAAAATAAGCAAATTTATGCCATCAGGTTCAGAAATACGATTAAAATAACATATGGTAATTTTAGAAGTATTCCATAGGTCACGTATATCGGTATATTTGTAGCTAGCTGGGACAGATATGTCCCACGGCGCGCAAAGGGTTAGCGCCGCGGCTTTCATCCCGACGCGGCATGACGGCATGACGGCGAAAGCCGGGGCTGATCACCGTAAAAGCACACGGAAACACGCTTCGCAAATATTCGCCGGCGAGCTTTTTTTTCACGGACGCAATCCTCGAATTGCATTCGACATTTCCTGCACGCGCGCGACGAGTATATCGGGTGGCCTGGAAATGAGCGCGGAAAAATTGAAGATTTCGACGGCACCAGGTATTTTGATGTATTGATAAAATATTTTGTGTCGCGGAGAGAACGAAATGAGAAAAATGTAGAGAGGCTTTTATTGAAATTTTTGTATATCTATAATATTAGAAATTATGAAATATTAATAACATTTATATTAACGCAACAATGGGTTACTTATAATTTAGAGCCTAATTGTATCTCTTTTTTTTATATAATTTTTACATACGTTTTTTATATTTTAGATATAATAAATAAACGGTCATAATTATTAATAAGGTTGCAAATTATAATACCACACACATTTTCTCAGCTCAAAGAATACATTTTTATCTAATCTATTTATCTTCAACAAGTTATTAATAAGTTGTTGGATCTTCCACAAATGTTTACTTTAGAAGTGGTGTAAGCAGTTTGAGAACATTATGGATTTCAACCAGATGCGGGTGTAAACTAATTTACATTGATTTGAACAAGATTTGCGAAACTAAACTAGATAGTCTGTTCTAAACATAAATTTACCAATGCCGAAAGAGTCATTGACGACGCGTCATAAAATTTGAAAACAAATGTTTCTTTATAATTGAATTTTTTAATAAAATTTGTTGAAATTATATGTATAAATTTATATATATTATACGTTAAGTTGATTAAATACCAGGATAAAAGATAATTTTGGAATTATAAAATGGGTTAACTCGCCCCGAGCTTGCTTCCGAGATTATTTTATTCGGAATTCTGAGCAGCGTCCGAACGTTAAAGTCGTTATAACAACGCAGGCGAGTTTTTCGACAGGTCAGATTATCGCAGACGAACGTGGCGGTGTTAGAATCGTTATTTCGACAGTGATCGAGTCGATTTTCTCGACAAATCAAATTATGACACACGGTTGTGCCGAAGTTGTACGTCGGCGAAAATTCACGCGAATCCTCGCGGTGATACGCAGAGTTGCATAACGAGTACGTGCTTTTTCTGAAACTTCTACGATTATATATAATTTTAAACGTGATATTTCGCATCAAGAAGTATGTATATTTTTGCGCCGCTCGCCTCTCTTGCAGAGTGTGGCACTGATGCCGCTCTTGCTATTCTTATCTCTTGTTTCATGCCTTACTAACTTTTTACGCGGCTTGTCCGTCCCCGACGGAACCCCCGCTAAAATATCACGTTGAAAATAACTCGCTCTCGAATTCGCATTTCTCTCTGCGCGGCTGATTTTGCTGGAATATGTATGAGACGGAGGCGTCAGAAGCAAAATGAAAAAAAAGATCATGCGATGAAAAATTTGGCGACTCGTAAACTATTTTTCTTTTTTTTTTATGGGTGACGGAACGATATGTTCCATTTGGATATGCAAGTGCATAAAATTTTCGTTATATAAGCGTTCTTCGATATCTCGTTGCCATGTAAAAATAATGGCATGCGAAAATATTAATTATTTATTATATTGTGTCTATAACAGTACACAATAGTGAATATAAAGAAGCGTTCCGTCCATTCTGTTGCAATTGTTCACGGATATTCTAAAGGCATTCATTCGCTTGAATATTGCACCCGTTATATAGACGACGCGCGCGATTTTTGCGTGCCAACAGCCATGCCACGCTTTATTACCAATCGAACTAGCGATTTATTGAGGGAAAAGGATAGCCCGTTGTGTTTACTTTCAACGCCACTCTCTAATGCACTAGCGTGATTACAATTGATGCGACAAGGCTATACACCGGATATTGGCTTTTGCATTAACCACCACAATTGTGTATTTTGCAAAACGTTGACTGAGCAGAAAAATAACAAAAATGTTTTTTTTATTTCCCTTGTAATGTTTTTACAAAAAAAAAATATATTTTAATGTTTTATATATTTATTGTGCAAAGTTATAAAAATATAAACATAGAAATTGATTGATACGTACTTCCTTTTTATTAGTTAACATAATTTTTAATGATGTGAAAGAAGAGCAAAGAAAGAAGAATTATTATTTGTCTTGATATGACTTTGTAACTAATTGAATTGCGAAAAATGTAATCTGCGTTTAATCTATGTTTTTGTTTATTATTCATGTAATTTATTTATTTGTGACATGTACTGTAATAATCCATTTACGCAGCAGTCTTTAGCGGACAGGTCGTAATAGAATAAGTCGCTAATAGAAAAATCCAGCGGGCGAGCAACGAAAAATGAAACGCGTGACGTGACAGCCATAACGTAATGAACGCGATATTCATTTTCGCGCGCGGATTGTAATAGAGATTTATAATAGGAATAATAAAGGCGCGAGAGATTAAAGTGGGTTAATCCGTTGCGAAACCGGTTCCATGCGCCTCGAAATTGGCACCCAATACAAGCACGGTCTCGTAAACATTTGCCCGCCGACAGCCGTGTGATTCTTTACTGCAAATGGCGCTCGGGATTTATAGGAAAAAACGCCGAGTCGTTGTTCACATTTAACGATTACAATCCATGTGACCGGGAGTGCATATAAACTATCGATTTTTTTACATCTCCGATTACTATCACATAACGGCGGAAACGTTTCTTTTTGCCTTTTTAGTTCTTGCGTATCTACGATATTGTTAGAAACTGTAAAAAAAAATTATATACTCTCTCTCTCTCTCTGTTAATTAAATAAAAATTATCACAACAAATTTTATGTTTGTTTAAAGTTTCAGAAATTGAATATTTAATTATATTCATATATTTTTTATTTGCTATATATTATTATTAATGATACAATGAAATTTATACATAATTCGATTAAAAAATGAGAAATATTATATTAACGATGCCAATTTTTGCTGCGTTGAATTAACATATATTCGAATATTTTAGTTTCGTTTATTTCATTGTTTAAATATAAATTGTACGAGTTGCAATCATTCAATATTATGTAATATAAATCTAATTTATCAAAAATTGTAAGGAAAAATACTTCCATTTTCGATAAATAATCTTGATAATATAAAATTGCATTTTTTGTACAATATTTGTAAATTCTATTTATCTCCTTTACATATTTTCAGAATATATAATTTTAAGTTTACTTTGTTAGTCTCCTCAAGTTCAGAATTCAAAAGTAAGACTTTACTCTTCGTCTTGGCGCGTTCTATTCTTATCAGAAAAAAATAACAGGATGGAAATATTCTTTACCTATAAAAAGATAAATCTTGCCGTCGAAGCGGAATTGTATCTCGCGGACGAATTTAATAAAAATCAGTTCTATCGCGCCAGACGGTCTCGCGAAAAGAGAATTCTCTCTCAAGTACGAGTAGCAAATCTAATCTCGGAAGCACCGCCACGGGACTCTCTCTCTCTCTCTTTCTCTCTTTTACTCTCTCGCGAATCGAGCGGATTATTTTAGTCGACGTCACGAAAATGTCAGAGTTTCGTCCTGTCCGTTAAAACGCGGGCAGCACATATGCTTCCTTCGGCTATGTATGTACACGGCGTCCGTTGCGCGGATTACCACTGTACACCTCCATCTCCGTTCGCTGTTCCGTTCGCGAGACCGACGGACGAGCAGAAAGAAAAGAGCATGTCTCTCGTTTCGCGTGGCCGTTTCGCTTTTAGCGAGTTTGGGAGAAAAGTATCTAATGCGAGCCGACCCGTGGAGTGCTCGGCCGACGCTTTTCCTTTTCTCCGAGTTTCTTGATTACCCACTGTCTCTCTTTCCGCCCATCGTCTTCTAGTTACGGCCGACGTGGCCTGACGCGAATTTTTATGCCACCTCTTAGGCTGCCAGGCATATCCGTGGTGCAAAAATGTCCATCTCCTTCAGAGAAGACGGCACATATGTCAAATGGGGTTATTTTGGCCTTGCATGGGTAAGCGCATAGTAAAAGAAAAGTTTCTTCGACCAGTATTAGCTTAAGTAACTAGTTCAGAAACTTTAAATATGTTCTCATTATTTCTTAATAATTTTTAAAAATAATAGAACCATTTTTTCATATAATGTAGGTTTACTATTGCAAGGAAAGTAATCCTATTTAATGATACTTTCATAACAGATATTTACAATCCAATATAACTTTTCCATAACAAAGTAATAATTACTTTAAAAATATTAAAAAATAATTAGTACTTATTTAATCGCCACTGAATAATATCATTAAAAATAACAGATACTAATCTTGTTACTAAGACATTATTCTAATAATTTCTTTTTCATTCCATCCTGTTAGCAATTTACATTTTTATCAAATTTATGAGAAAAAAAGAGCTGACGTAATTAAGGATTTAAGGCTTTGAGAAATTTCGAAATTCCAATTTGCTGGAAACCAGCATGGCACATACACCATCGATTACCATTGTCGTATCAAGCTGGCAAACAAGCTGCGGGATGATTTCCGCTAGGCTACGCGGAAAACTTTCCTGCCTCCGAGCGACGACTCGGAGAAAGGAAGTAGAGGGCTGCTTGCCCAACGTGCTAACGATGTGCCGCGTGTTCGATTCCGCGACGTGAATGCGTATGTGCACACAGCAGGACCGTTTCTAGGGGTGGAACAAAAATTCGCATTCCAACATTCCAACAGAAGAAGAGAAAAAGAGAACTTTATGTCTTAGAAAAACGATTAAACTCTTTTTGCAACATCTATGTTATTTGTTAATATTAATTTAATCAACAAAAAAGCAAATAATGTAAGAAATAAATTGATAAAAATAAGTGTTTCAAAAAATTATTTCTGAATAAAATGTAACTTACGGTATATAATTATCAAAAAAGTAATGATTACTTATCGCTTTTTATTCTCTCCGTTTTTATTTATTAATTAATTTTCAGCTCGAAAAACAAGGAACCTTTCTTTCATCTTTTGAAAAAAAAAACATATATATTAATAAAAGAATATTACAACAGAACATAAATAGAAAATATAAAATGTTGCAATATTTCAAATTCATGCTATCAAGATAAAAGTGATCATTATAACAAATTAGAGAAGAGCAAGTGAAATGAAAGGAATATAACGAAAGCGCTTATGAGTTGTCCGATTCCGAATATCCGGAATCACAGTCGTTACGCCACTGGAAACGGAGACGTATCGTTCCCGTAGCGACGCACGCGTGTAACGAGGCGTGCGTTGTAATTGCGGGACCGCGGACACCCGCGTCAGCAAAGCCCGGCGCTTGATTGCCTTCGTTGCTCGTACCCGGTCACTCGTGTCCGGGAACAAAGCAGATGGGAATCCTTAACAGTTATTGGCCGGCGCACGGAAGAGAGGCCTCTAGGTGCGGAACGATTTATCGCGGAGGTTACACGCATCTGGAGTGAAATCGTCGCGCGGAAAGCGAGAAGGGGGGAATGACCGGCGAAAAACGAGCGGGACGGCCGGCCGGCCGAACGGACGGAATCGGGCCGGCGTGCCGTCGCTTTCAATTAGATAATTGAAACGGGGGAGAGCCGGGCGACGCTTGTTCTCGCGGCACTGTGCGGTCTGCCAACATTTTACAAAAGCCGCACGAGAGGGTGGCCTAAGCGAGCGAGGTTGATTTCGAACATTTGTGCGCTTCATCGTGAGACTGATCCGTTACTCCTCTCTCTTCCCTGAGATCTTTCCAATATCTTTTTAAAATTTGCACTGCGAGCAAGTGGAAAATGTTTAACAATGAAAAAATATGATTATTTTAGCATTTATTCGAGCATATATTCAATTAAGTACTGTCTTCAATGGCTTGATTAATAAAAAGAGTTGTTTTGAACAGCGTAATGGATTATTATATTGTTTTAAATAGACGTACAAAATATATATATCAAAAATAATAAATAGTTTTGTTATGTAATGTAAAAGACAAATAAATGTATACAAATGGCTGAACGTTGAAAATAAATATAAAGGTATAAATTTAAATATAACTAATCGCTCAATTTCGTTATTTTAAAATATATCGTATAAAATTGATGTCACCAATTTTTCGCAACTTTTCATTTATTAATAAAAGAAGTATTATTTTAACGTACAGCCTTCATAATTTAATGCACCAAATAATTTAAAGAAGTAAGAGTTAAAAATTTCAAATTAAAATTTGCAGTCTACGTCACTCAAGTTAAGAGATTAGAGAATTTTGGGACCTCTTTCATTCAGGATTAATAAAAGTCAGCAGATATATACATATAATGATATTATCATCTCGTCAATCTTTCGTTCCATGAAACCCGTTTTAGAAATGCATTATTACCCTCTAGCGCTGCATCGCGCAATCCGACAATGATAGCTCTATTCGCCGATTCTCTGGTAGCATTTCTCGGGATATCGCGTAGCGTAATAATATCTTGGCCGATATGCGCGCACTTTCTGCAGCTGAGCCGAGGAAGTCGTATCGTTCAACAGCGCTTCAATATCCGCCGCGGTGTTTCCGCAATAATGCTCGGCGACAGTCGTGCAGAGATAGTCGGTCACGATTGCGGTAATGCACACGAAATCGGAGGACAACATTACGTATGACACTTGCAAACGGGAATCGATCGACTTTGCCTTTCATCGCAGAATCCGGCGGCGAAATGAGAAGTCGCCGGATTGTTTCGTTCTTTCTTTATGAAGCATCGTCTATCGAAGAGTCAAGAATCTCTCCACCCGGAGCTAGAAGCGGAAGCTAGGGGTGCACACGTCAGCTCTTGTCGGAGATGACGTCGCCAATGAGAGAGGGATCAACGAAGAGGAGTCATGCAGAAACCTGATCTGACCGGGGAAAAGAGATGATCATGCGAAAAGGGAGGGAAGATGCTCATTCTTGTTTGGTTCCCTTAGTTTCTCTCTTCCGGATATTAAATATTAATGTCGCGAAATTATTAGAGCGCCGCGGTTATCTTTCGTTACGGTGCAATTTTCTCGCAATCTGAAATTCAAGTCTATGATTGAAATGCGTATCGAGATGTGCTACGACACAATTTAATATTAAGCAAAGATGTAAAAAATGTCCAGTTATTTGTACTTTTTATTGAATTATTTTTCATTGCCAATTTTGTTCTATAATTCCTATAAAAAATTTCACGCGTTTAATCTGATCTCATAAATTAAACAATAAATCATTTAAATAACTGAGGGCAATTTAAATTTGCGTAACTTATTGGTTTAAACAATTAATCATTTTCGAACAAATAAATACCGATATTAATGTAATTTCTAATTAAATTAATAATGCAATTTTGATGGATTTCCTCGAGAATATTGGATATTTCCCTTTGTACATCAAATACTGTTGCCAATAAGCACATATGTGATACATACCTTCCAATCCATACATAATACACACACACATACACATAACATATACAGGCTATTATCTTAAGTCAACGAACAATATCGTTACATCATCGCCATACGTACACATGTCTCTCGCCTCGCGGGCGGTGAACATTCTCGTCAATTTCAATTCCCGCTCCGCGTCAGTGCTTCCGCGCGCTAAAAACGACGATATAAAAAAGAAGTTCGGGTGGGAATAATAATCTCTCACCGGTCCGATCCGGGCGCACCTTGTGCTCTCATTTCGAGAGCATCGCGGATCATTTGCGAAAGAAACTTTCTCCACTCGCGTTCTCCCTTTTGCCGCGCCGACCGCCACCGAAGTTATGCCGACGGATAGGATAGGATTTGCGTAACAAAGCCGTGTAACTCAGCCGACTGTCAGATTCCTCAGCCGTCTGTCTCTAATTGGTTTTTGCTGGTGGAAATTTCGCGTGATTCCCGACGCGCGCGCGCACACACACTCCGCTTTATCCTTCCTTATTATTATCCCGCCACGCGGTCGGCTGTTATTGCGAGGATATACGCACGGGATGCGCGCGAATGAGAATCCCGGAGGACGGGGAGGGATAGAGAGGGATACGGTCCACGTAGCGGAGCACGGGGGATAATCGCCCACGGGAGGTGGCTGTACGCCGTGAGCGCGCGCGCGCGCGCGCGCACGTTGATTGTCTACGCTCGCATAATCGTCGTACGCGCAAATGGAATATTATTGCACGCGGAAGAGCGGCGGAGTGCGGGGGGAGATATGCGAACGTGCGTGCACTGGCTTAGAACTGAACGGCCTTACATCGCGGTAAACTCGGAGACGGAAACTCCATTTCCAGTTAATACGGAATCGAGTTAGCGAGAGATTGTAGCTTGTCAACCGCGCGAGTTGGGATAATTTGACTTTTCTGCTGAATGAAAGGATTGTTTTTGTTATCACACATGTGCTTTAAAGTGCACTACTATTAAACAATAAGCGATATCTAATAATAAGCGTATCGTAAAATTTATAATAAAATATTGCGATTATTATATCTTCGTTATTATCATTCTATTGTTAAAATAACAAAAATAAGACGTAGAGATGTATTGCTATTGAATCAATTGATCACTTGATAGCAAATTTAGATTCGATAAAATTGAACATAAAATTTTGATGCTGATTGACAGTTCAATTCGAAAGCGGATAATAGATATTGTTCGATGTGATAATTATTCGATTATCGCAAGTACTGCATAAATTAGCTTATCCTGTATGATCGTGCACTTCACCCTTTCCGCAAGTTGAGCACGATTTATTAACATTGAGACAACCTATTAACATGAGGTAATTTATGACTAGCTAAACACGAATCTGATTAAGTACCTCCGTCCTGGACAGTTGACACAGTGCGCTGTAATTTATTCCTTACAACGTGAGAAAAATCTGCTTATGGTAATCATACGAAAAAAGAACTTTAAGTCGTTCAAATGGTCATACTTTATCAGTCAGCGTAAGCATCATTACGAAAGTTATAAGCAATAAATTGTAAACAGTACAAAAAATCTATGTTCATTCAAAAGAAGCATTTTTCGATAGATATTAAATATATTTATTTAATATATATATCTTGTAGATATTTATATTATGTTATAGAAATCTTGGATAAATATTTTAGATAAAATAAATTAATGTTTCATAAAGTATATTATATATATTGTAATGAAAATTTCTCGATAATATTTTTTAAATTAGCGATTCTTAATTCGCATACTAATCCATGTTATACGCGCTACGTGCCCCAGAGATAATATGTTTTTTTTTTTCTTTTTTTGTAAATCAGCTCTTCATGCATCGAGATTAAATCCAGACGTTGCCATTCAAAAATAAGGGATCTTTCTCCGCTTCGTGGATAAGCGAGCATATCGATTTCATTGTCGCGATAATACGTAACTAATGAACGCAAAGACAAACGCATTTTGGTTTGTTGAAGAATTCTATTTAGCTTTGATATGTTCCTTGAGAGATTTTACATATAAATTGTGTTATTAATGTGAACGTTAATGAACACCTTTGATGCCTTCAAGTTCATAAACCGATACATGATGAAAACATTGACGGGCAAAACGTAGAGAACAAAAGTTAAAAGCCCAAGCTTTACTCTTTATATTTGTCTCTATAATCCATTAAAGATTGAATATAAAATAAAGTGTTATTCTGATGTAAGATTATATTTAAAATATAATTAAATTAATTAATGAATTTCAAGGCATTCATTATTCTAAGTTCAATTTAGTTCCATAAAACATAAGACGGGTTGGGGGGGGGGGGGGGGGGGCAAATAGGATATGTAAGATAAATAACTAATTTTCATGAGAGACTATTTGATTAATTCAGAAATGATTTCTTTTTAAACAGTAAAATAATAACATAAAATAATAAATCGATTCTATTTAAACATAAACTTTTCAACGCTATCTCCGAAGGAGTTAATTAATTTCTGGTCGCTTTATGGATTCGATGACAACGTTTCGTATTTACCTGCATTCCGTTTGTGTCGGCAAAGCATCGCGACGCTAGTCTTCGCGAACGGCGAACAACAATTTCCATCCTTCGAGTTCAATAACTCGTTATCGGCTAGCTGCGAACGGAAATAATTCCGTCGCTCCGAAATCGCCGTCGCGCGCGCGTGAGGGAGAGAGAGAGAGAGAGAGAGAGAGAGAGAGAGAGAGAGAGAGAGAGAGAGAGAGAGAGAGAGAGAGAGAGAGAGAGAGAAAGAACGAGCTCCGTTCTGTTTTTTCCCGGTCTCCGACAAGAAAATCGAGTTTCGCGAAATCGAGTGCTTACAAATTCAGTCCTTAACGAACGAAAACTGTCAACGGCAGTCTGCGTTGAAATTATTTTTTCCTCGGCTTCGCGATTCGTTCGCCGATGGACAACTGGACCGACTTCGCCGCTTGAATTATCGCAGTTATATTTTCTGACGATTGTTTTGCTTTTGTTTTGCTCTTGTCTGATGGTGATTTTCTTGGCGATCTTTATCAACTTCTTTTAACAGTCGTATTATTAGAATTAAGCTCCAATCGCTTATTAATATTAATCAAGAATTTTGAGCGTGCAATCAATACTTTGCACAACACAGAAAAATGTTCATCCCATATTCAGTTGCGCACAAAATAAATAACAATCTTCTTAATACACGAAAATTTTAAAAATGTTTACTATGTAATGCTCTATATTTAATAAAAACATTACTCTATAAATTTCTCATAAAAAATAAAGTTAATTAAATTAACTTACGTAATTAATATTGTATCAAAACTTATTATATTACCGCAAAAAATGTAATATTAATTATTTTCGCTAAACTATTTATATTAATACCAATTTAAAAGTTTCTTTAACGAAATAATTATATTAGAATTTAGAGAATTTTTTACGCATAAATGTTCACACATTTACTGTACTGTAATCCAATTGTTTTTACGAGCAGCAGTTTTCTCTCGCATTGGTGAAAGTCGCGTATCGACTGCACGACCGCAACAATGCGGCGATTAATTTTGCTCACAATTTATCCAGCAGGCACGGAATCTCTCTTCGGCTTTTGCGCCACGCTCTTTACAGATCGTTAGCATATCTTCCTTGACTCAAGGACGGAATATCAAAGTTATACCGGCGCGGCACCGCCGCCCGACGAGATAGCCGCCCTTTTCTTTCCTTCCTCCGCGCGCCACCGTAAATTGTGTTCCTACGGCAATTCAGTCGTGAATCTTCCAGTCGAATGGGCCGCTGCCGTTTCCAATTACAGGATGGACTTTGATTCGTTGAGGCTGCCAGACATAAGCGGGGAATCGGGATCAATATTGAGATTCTTTTGAGTCGCAGGAGACTCTGTTTGAAGAAGAACAACTTTGGCGGCGCCGTGCAGATCTCCCGGTCGCAAACCGAATCTTGAAGAAAAATCACGTCCCGCAACTAATAACTTAAAGGGAGAAGTACCTGGACAGTGCAAACATCTGTCTTACGAAAGATCCGAAAGTGTGCCGCATGCGCGATTCGCAAGACAAACGGATACAGCCTGAAGGCACGTATTCGTCAAAGTGAACGTTTCCAACAGAGCAGCTATATTACGTAACTTTTATGATTTCGATCGCGATTCAGTTCGTATCTTTGAGCTGTTGCAAATTTCATTGAAATCGGAACGGAATCGAAGTTCTTGAAACTAAATCGTAAATCAATTGCTCACGGCGCCTTTTCAATCACCTTTTATCGTAGTTTCTTTATCTTTCTCTCTCTCTCTCTCTCTCTCTCTCTCTCTCTCTCTCTCTCTCTTCTCTGAATTCTAAATCACATAATTAACAGTCTGCGATTGGATCTGTTGGGATTAGTAGACTTCTGTCTATCATCAATATTAGTGCTCCTTTGTGTCGAACTTGAGCTGAGGCGATTTCGAAGGATTCTCTCGTAGGCTCTCCGGGCGGGTGGGTCTTTCGGCAATGATCAACGAAGCGTAAATCGACCCTAGACGTAACTAAGGGAGCCAAAGGCAAGAACTATCGGGATGATTGCCGACAGCCGCGATAGTGAGGCGGATAGCGGTTGACTGTATTGTTAGATACATGCTGGTCTCTTTCAAATGACTGCCTTTCCTACGAGTTCGACCGCGCACGTCTAGTCACTGTCATCCTTTTCGGGACGATATAATTTCGGGACTATAGTCTGGAACGAATATAAAGCGCGCGCGCGTGCGCGCGCGCGAGCAGGAATGCCAACGAGATCTTGCAGATCGGGAGGGAAGTTGTCGCGGAAATTCGCCGGACTTTCGTTCGCAAAGACACGATAGGGAGAAAACGGGGACGACGAAGAAGGCGGCGGCGCTTCTTCGTATTTTATGGATGTTTCTACGAGAATCGATTTCATTCGGGCGTGCGCGAGTACATCAAGTAGTTGGTATTCCGGCATAAAGATGGAACTTTTTGGAGTACGGAGTTTCGCAGTTCTTACCCCGCCTCGCCGAAGTTTCATGCGAGGCGAGTGTTTACGGGAGGACTCGGGCTGAATTTCCGCCTGACGATAGGTCGTGATTTCCCGACTGCGACTCGCCGACCGATTGCCTTAAGCCATAATCTTTCGCGCTCGTGTGTCTTCGCGGATTCGGTCGGAATTCGGTCACGTCGCCGTCGATGCATCGGCGTAACTTTTCGTACGACATACGTATTCGGTGGTGCGCGTCGAAACAGGATTGCAGCGGATATATACCGGATTATCCAGTTAAAATATCGGAACAATCAGGATACCATGGAAATATGGAAACCGCGTATATCGTGTAATCGACTACAATCGCGACGCGTCGTTGATTATTATTAATGTAACGGACGTAAGCGAATAGATTTATTCAAAATATGTTCTATATTCATTCGTAATATCGAAATAATCATGACAATACTGAAATTGAAAGCGAAATAGATATACTGTGCATATTGCAATCGTGATGTGTTGTCATTTAATGTTGATGTAATAATAATTTATCTGCAAAGTTTATTTAGTATAGAATTGATCAGAATGACTAGAATACGCTATCATTTAAATAGATATATTTTAATATTGTTCGCTGGTAAGTGAGATTAATCAATTTACTTGTACAACCGTTCGCAGCACCATGTGTATTAAAATTGTCATGGAAGAGCATAATTTACTTTTAATACAGCAATTTCGCTAAAAATATCTATTTAAAAATTTTTATATTATATTATTATGCACATGTATTTATATTTTTGACAAGGAAAAGTAAAAAAATAGAAACATTTTCACAATTCATTTGAGAATCAACAAAGTCGTTCTATCGTTCTTTTTGACTTATTTTCGTATGTAGATATTTTCTCCAGAGATACTGTATTTTTGCTCTGATAAAAATAAAATAAAAAGAAAAATTCAAAAAGATATGCATTAATTTTAAGCAAGATTGAAAAAGATTTTTACTGTATTACAGACTATTTGTGTGTGTGTGTGTGTGTGTGTGTGTGTGCGCGCGCGCGAATTTAGAAAAAGATTTTCATATTATTAAAATTATTTTATTTTATTTAATATTTTGCTTTATATCTTATAAATAATGATATTTAACTTTTCTTTTATCAGAAACCCAGTTTTGTATTTTATCCTAATTGTGTCTTCACTATATATATTATTCAAGTATTCGAGTATAAATTCAAGTATTCATATAAAATATTAAAATATTATTAAAGTATTATTATTGAGATTAAAGTTGAGAACAATACAAATATATATTTTGCAAATTGCAATCGCGATGTGTCATTAATTATTATTAATTTAATAGTAACCTATACGTGCGATATTTGTTTGGTAACACACGCGGCACATACACACGCGGCATGGCAATTAGGCTGACTTTGTTACATTACTACGCACGTAGCGCAGCTCTGTGCCCGCCGTACTTACTCAGGATGACTAATCTACACGGGGAGTAGCTGCTGTTGGTCGTATATCGATGGCTTATGTCATTGTAAATTCCATATCCGTCGGAGCGGATCCACCGGCAGTAATGAACTGTTCTGTCCAGCATACGTGGAAGGATGTGGCAAGACAGAACTGGATCGTTTCGAGCGCTGACGGCTATTTCCGTCTGCTCGGCCACGAGGTAGCTTCCTGAAAAGCCGTTTATACAGCGTGTCTCATTGGGAGGAAATGTCTAATGACGCGTCGCCGATGTGTAATTTTGCTTCTCTCTTTCTCCAATCGAAAATGCAACGAGAATAAAGAAAACGTCGTGCTTTCCTCGACTTCTATATTGTCGTGAATAATTGTTTATCTCTATGTAAAACGCAAATAATATATCGTTTGCACAGACGTGAAAAAAATATGAAAATTTAAAACAATTTCAAATATTTTTAGTTCATGAAAAAATGCATCCTGTATGCAAATGTGCGAAGTGCGCATGATATTTTGTTTATTAATTCATCTTTTCCTTTATTTTTTTATTCAAAAGATAAACATGTGATATGTGTTTTTAAACGATATATATACCGGTTGTCATATTTTTATATTATTTTTACTTGAATATAATTTAATATAAAATTTTATGCATTTAAAATATAAATTTGATAACATTTCTGGAGTAAATAAAAGGAACATAAACTAATATTTATTCTTTTAAGATATACTTCTACTAATAAAATATTTTCTGATAAAATATGCATGTCCCTTATTAAAATCATAAAAAGACTTAAATATTTGACTTAATAATTATACTAATTTTAACATGATTCGATGAATATGACATAAACCCCTCTTGATTGTGAGCGTGAAAAGAGCATAATTGAAATTATCTAAATGCATTGTGAAATTCATAATGTATAAAGTGTGTTCGTAAATCGCAAAATGCGCGACATTAATGTGTATATTATTAACACAACTTTGCGGTTAGTTGTCCACTGTGCCAACTAGGCAGACATTAGCACTTTTTAAGTAACCGTTGCATTAGGTAGAGCCTGTCAAGCGTTGCGCGTTTGCAGGCCATCTCGGCAAATAACTTAGTTATCTCTTCATCTCGAGATTACTTAGTTAATTAGTTTCGCGATTATACGTTGGCTCATGAAAGAAGTGCTATTAAGCTCACTGCTGGTGACGACGTTGACGATATATTCCAGAATTCAGCTCTTATTTTTTTCTTGAATTAATTCCGTAGATATAAACAATTTTATACTAGAAAATATCACAATATAATTACGCTTAAAAATACTGATATTTGAATATTTTGTTATCTAAAATATAAAATATTTATTATATATTATTAAGATGTAATAAAATAATGTATAATGTATTTTATTGGAATAAAAATGAGCAATTTTCTAAATATTTAATTGACAGTAATGTATATATTATATATATAAATCTTTGAACATCCGTTATTTAATAACAAAATCAATAAGTTCCAAATAAGTACTATAATTCCCTCGGTGAGCCGGATTGCATAAAGCATTTATCGAAACTAAATGGATAACGCGGTAGTTTCGGAAAGCTAATTATTATTGAAGGCATATTTGTCGATAATTTTGTATCAGCCATAATTCGTAATGAGATTAATTAATGCGTTTGCGTGATACTGATTGTATCATGTTAGCGCATGGCTATTAGGTTTTACAATCTAGTATACAATGGCGAATTTAACGAGCGTATCTCTATTTCTCTCTATTTCTCTGCAAAATCATCGTTTCGTCACTTCGTTCAGCACTAATAATTTAGTTTCTATTAATATTGTATAAACAAATTTTCGAAAAATATCATAAATTATAAAGTACATGTTGTGCAGTATAACATAATTGCTAGAATTAAAAAAAATGTACATAAAACAGATACATTAATTTGTAAATTATTATAAATTAATACTTAATAAACTATTCGAACTCAACCAAAAACGTGTCACTAATCACAGATGAAGAAACAGTGCTAACAACTCACGTATATATCGCGCGTCCCAATAATTTGATCAGATCTTGCATAGCGATAATAATGGTCAAGTTTGTCGTGCATGTTAATTATATCTGTATCATGAGGATTCAGTTATCACAATTGCAATCTTATCGGCGCGTTATTGGAGTTTCCGCGACTTGTGATAAATGGTATACAATATTAAAAATTTATTTAATGAAAGCGAATAGTTCGAAACTTTTTATTGTTCATGTTAAATCAATTTTTAATTTAGATCAATTTTGATTTATGTATCTTCTTTGTATCGCAAATAAGATTATATCGTCATTCAAGTTCGTTCAGCAATATTAATGACTATTATTATTCGTTTTTTCTATACATTTTAAGATACAATATAGTACGATCTATTTTTTCTTTCTTTTTTGTCTTGACTCATACTTTCTTTTGTGATATTTTTCTCTTTAACTAACGAGAAAATAGCGTGCGTCTTCTAAAGTTACAAGTCTTTCTCCTTTTTTCTAACATTTGTTACATCGTATTTAACGATAGCTACGTGTTTCTCGAAACAGCGACAGCTTCGGCTATCTCGTTAGGCGTCTATTATAGCAAGTTGGCGTGAGTTGGTGCAACTTTGGGGCGCGGAATCCTCGTTTCTATAAACGGCGGCGGGTTGCACTCTCGTTAGCGACATCGAAGATTATTCGGGGCATTCAGGGCCAGGCAGGCTCCGCACGTTTCACGCGAATCCGGCTTTTAGCTAAAAGCCAGAGCCTGCGCTCTTTTTGGGTGGCATTTCGGCGTGGGTAACGTCTGAAACGCCGATTGCAATGTTGCCCGGAGCTCGATCGTTACTTTTATTTTTACGCCGCTATTTTGCGACAGTATATCGCTACGAGCTTGTTCCTGTCCACGCAATTGCCAGTGCGCCAAATTTGGAAAATTTAAGGGAAAAGCGAACGATCGAGAAAATAATCGCGTCCCAATCTCCGGTTTTTCTTTAAAAGTTTTCTAAAATTTTCCAAAATAGCACGCGTAAATATAAAATTATAAGTAAACCATTACAATAGATATATCATAAATAATATTTAATATGCAAAAAATTAATAATTTTTTTGAGTTTGAGTTAATTCTTAGACATAAATATTTAATATTGAATAAATATAATTGCTCGTCTAAAATAAATATTGTACATAAATAATCAAAATATTGTTAGTTTTTGCCATGCTAATCTTCTTAATTTAGTCGTTTAATTACAGAGTTAATGCTATCTTTTATTGCAGGTTTTAACTTTTTTAAAAAGCTTTCGTAATCTAAGATAAATATAAATAAATTATTATATTATTATAGCAAAATTTTATTCTCTTTGCTAAATTCATGTCAACTTTGTTAGAAAGTTCGAGAGAATTGGTTGCTCGTCACATTGCGGAAGGCATTCGAGGCGTTCGAGCTTTGATCGCGATTTTCGACGTGCTATTTCGAAATTCGTCTATTTCGATGGAAAACGTTTGCCATTAGCGCTCTCATGGCGGCTGCATTTGATCGTTACTTTGTTTTTCGAAACGTACAGGGAAGCCTGTGTGTGCGAACGCTATAGCAACACCAACCGATTTTATCAAACCGCCACGTAAAAGCGAATCGACATACAAGTAGAGATCTCGCCGTAATCGTGGATGATGATCAAATCTAGCAACCGTAACGCATACTCCCGATTTCGATATCATCTTTTTACGCAAACTGGACGGAGCTTAATCCAATAATAAGACATACTTATCGTATTATGTTTGCTACCTGAGTCGACTCACAATTCGAATTCCACCAACACCGTAGTTAGATACATATTTAAAATTATTATAAAAAACAATTTTATTGCAAAAACGGTAAGCTCGTAAAACGCATTGTTTTATTTCGATGCAAAATTAAATTTATTAAGTATAATTGTTCATTTAATTAAAATTATTTAATTTTTAATCCTAATTATCTTTTTTTAAATATAAACTATAGATGTAGAATTTTCTGTTTAACTTCATTAAATATATTCAAATTTATTAAAATAATAATGTATACGAGTTATATAAAGCTCAGAATTTGAGTTGAGATTCTGCAGAATGTGATGTACATTAAGAATTGTATTTACCTTATTATGCATCATACAGCAGAAAATATGAAAAGCTTTTTAAAATTAAAAATTCAAATAAAAACTCATTTTTCTATATGCCATTGTTATATCAATCAGCTGTTGTGGGTATTGAAGCTTCAAGTATTTATATCATGTTAGTATGTTATTTCGCGTTTCTATTAACGCTTTCGCAATCCAGCGATGACAAGATTCACTTCAACACCGTCTCGTCGATCGCAGTCAAAAACTGAAAACGATTTCCGCGGAAACGGATTCGATCTCGTTTTTGCCAGTTGAGGAAAAACGCAACGCTCGATAAATTCCGAAACAAACGAAAGGTGGAATGCACACTTTTACATAGGCAGGACTGCTGCGCGGGAATGGGAGACTGGACGAGAAGGGAGGAGAGAAAGAAAAAGAGAGAGGGGTGAAGAGGAAGAGAGAGGGTTGCTGAGGGTAGAGTCTCGTCCCTACAGAGAAAGGGTGGAACCACGGAAGAACCATAAATCTAACGATTTACCCGTTACGCCGCGAACGAGAGGAGCGAGAGAGCGCTCGATCAAAAGAAGAAACACAAAAATGATGAAGCGTCAGGCTGTCTGCGAGAGAATTATGGATTGTCGATCGAAATGATCTCTTTTATACGATGATAATCTAATCTATTAAGTGCGGTTGTCGTTCAACGGTTTGATTTGCGTGTAGCTTCAGCGCCTCTATATAAATCTTCGAATACACTCAAACGTAGAGTCGCTATTATTTGCATGTAAATTGTTTAAAATTTATTTTATAATTTTATGATCGAAACAATTAATGTTATCATGATTTGTCATATTTAATTATTGTATTTAATTCAACTCTGATTTCAAACACAATTTCAAAATTTGGAATTTAATATATTTTATTGTATCAATAGAATAAGATTCTGTTATTGTTTCCTTTTCATAATTCATAATTTTTTAATCACTTTAATACTTTTAGTAATTTTAGAACGTCACGTCCAAACGTAAAGTTTCTCGCTGTACAAAACAAGGAGTACGAATCAATGTTTATCAGCATCAATTTAATTCAGCGGAATTTATCGCACTGTATTTTCGTCATGTTACAAAAATGCGGCATATCATTTAGCAGATAAACACTGTAAAAGTACAAGGCATTCAGTCGGTAGTTGCATGATACGCAAATTGTTATTGCTTATCGCGAAACGAAGAGAAAAGCGTTTGACGCAAGCTAGCATCGAAATTATCATCTTCCGTGCTAATGAATTTTGCACCAAATATTATCTGAAAATGTATATTGATGTTGTTTAAAACCGCGGAAAGAATTACCAAACATTTTGGCTTGAATTTCCTAAGTTGCAATGTGAACATTGATTTATCCGCGGAATTTCAATTAATTAAGCGAGTTTTCATCAACCGTAATGCTTATAAGCTATAATGCATTGTGTTATCTTACATTGATCAAAAATTTTTTCGCGTCGTGTTAACATTTTTATTTTGCAGCAATAATAATAATAACTTGCACGTGCATATAAAATTTTGCAGGACAATTATTTTAAAGAAAATTATAATGTTACAATTTATTCTTGTCTTTTGCAAAATATAATTTGTGGAACGTAAATTAGTTTTGAGGTGAAATCTTTCACATTTTGTCATGCCATAAATATTAAATGTGCCTGAAAATATATCTTTTACTTTTTATGTATTAGATAATTCTGTTCTATTTAATGCAGAGTAGAAGTAATTTAAGAACAGCATGATAATTTAGGACACTTTAAATTTAGCATTTCTATGATTTATATTTAAGGAATTTAAAGATATTTAAGGAAATGATCCATTTAGGTTAATGGAGTGCAGTAGCTTTTACAACGATGTCTTTAGATTTGGTTATAACTAAAAGCGTATTGATACATTTTGATAAAAGTAGAAGAAAAATCATTTTTGAACCCGTGACCTGAATAAATAATAACAAGTACAAAGAATAATTCAATTTTTATCTTTCCTAAAAGTTAGATTTATAAATATTTATTTGAAATTATCAAAGCAACTAGTAAGTTATTATAACTTTTTACTTATTATGCAAATTTATTTATTTGTATAAAAATATGTGGCGTATATAAATATAATTTTTTTGCATTTATGTGGAAAATAGACTACTTTTGTAAATTTATTTTTCCATTATTTTATATTAATTAATGCGTCACTAGGTGTTTTCTTGAATAACTTTATTATCAATCGGACGATTCTATTATAATAAATAAGATGAAATAATTTTAGAGCAAAATATTACAAATTACAATGACGACACTAATCAACCGTGGATACAATCACGTAGGCACCGAAATATCTAGGTTTATTCTTTCAGTCTGTGTAAAGGAACGAGAATGACCGGATTACATTTCGATCGTGAAGACCGTCCCGAAAGGACTTCGCGGCTCCGCGAAGTCGGAAAAGCCCATTTCGATGGTCCCTTGTGCCATCAGGCAATCCCATTTGAGATTAGACGCAGGCGTGAATTGTGTTACCGCGGAGTTTGAGCGGATCAAAGGCAAATTCCCGGTTGGGATGCATACGTACGTAATTGATATGCCTGATGGGGGTTTCCAAGTCGGATAGTCAATTACCATAATCTCGTTGTGGGGAGAGAGAGCGAGCGGAAGAGACAGGGAGCGAGCGAGCGAGGAAGGGTAATAGTGTGGAGGAGCAGGGGGGGGGGAGGGAGGGAGGGCCATCGGTGTGGCCGTGCCGATTCCGCGCATCGCGATTGTATACACTGGGGATGACGGCAATTCGATTTTGCTCGAAACGAAAGAAGAATCCCCCCCCTCCCCCCCCGCGCGCCTCCGTGTATGTATTCTGGACACTGGCGCTTATTAGATTCCGCTGACAGTATATTCCGCATGTGGCACATCCTGCCTGCGCCGGGCGTTTCCTCTTTCAATTAGCCGTCAGGTACCCGCGGCGTTAATCTTGCTTGGTGATTGCGCGCCGCGCAACCGGCGGCATGGCGCGGCCAGCGCGGCGCAAAACAGGCTCATCACGCACGACGGATTTTCTATACTGAAGAAACGCTTCGTGGCGACCGCGATCGGTGGATGAAGCGATTTACGTTCAGACAGAGTTGCTCGGCCCTCGGCGAGGTAAGTTATCGATTACTTGACGCGAAACGTGAGTTCGCATAAGGCGTGATGCTAAGATGCGGTTGCAATACGCTCTGATATCATAATACAAAGTGCCTCGATCGCGTGCAGTGATGAAAACCGGTTCTTTTAAGAATTTCTAATTTCAATCCTGAATATAAATTTTACAAGTGTTTCGATTAAGTTTTCATTGAATCGAGAAATTATACTGGAATAATCCTGTTCGTCATAAAACTAATCAGATCACCATCATCAATTTTGACGAAAGCATTCTGCATATCTGTGTTTACGCGTAAAAAAAAGTAACGACCATCATCTGGTTGTTTTATGATACAGTACGCTATATTTATAGCGTATTTCCTGTATACTATAGCTCCCCAAACATGCGTTCGTTTTCGCCGTTCTATAAATAATCTTTGTCACCGATAGTCAACGTTGATTTATGACTAAATTGCGCGGAATTTTCCGCATGGCTATTCCTTATAATTAAAGAAAAAAAGATAGACAAAATCATAGAGTATATCACGTTAATATCAAAGAATCAAAAGATCAACTTTTCAAAAATAATAGCATTTTTTATGGATAATGACACTTGCGCGTAAAAATGTCAAATATAAAAACATGTGAAAATGTAAAGATGTGTACTTTATATTGAACATTTATAGTTATATTCTCACAATATATGTGTATAACAATGTTGTCAAACTACAAGAATATAAATAAATGCTTTTACGAGACTACTAAACAAAATATTAGTCTTATTTATATTCAAAAACTTTTCTCTAAAAAACCTCAAATCGATTCTGCTATTCTGCTATTTTTAAAATAAGTTTTATGAAAATTCTGCCACATCTATAATAGTCACAAATGTGATTTTGCATTTCATTGATATAAAATGTTCAGAAATAAATAAATGTCACCTACTAAGCAACATCGAATCGTCAACTCAATATTCGCGTTAAGCGGAATTAGAGCGAGCCCATTGAAATCAATGCTGCAGAAATATAAATTATTCTTATCCCATTTTCCTGATCGTGCAATGTAATTCATATTATGCTAATTGAAAGATAATTCCGCCAAAAGTGGTGGGCTAATGGACGTCATGCCTAAAAAAAAAAATGTGCTCCATTTCACCGCGGCTGTATCGTCCGTTTTCACTCGCGCGATACTATCTTTCATGGACGGATGCAGTTCGATTAGTCGCGTTAAATATGAGCCGGCCATTTATCAAGCGGGCAAGGAGGGGAAGAGAATGCATAATAGAGACGTTACCTACCGTGCCATATGCTGTTCGTGTACAATAAGCGCGCGAGCGCGCGGTTAAATGGTTACGGCGCGCAATATGCCGAGGAAACGCGACGAATAGTCGGGAAAACGATTCGCGCGATAGACGTAGTTTATATTTACAATAGCACAATGCACTTCTGCGCCCACGAGCACAGGGGTGTGATCGCACCGCTTGCGAGTGTCCGGCAAAAACGAGCAGGTTCGGGGAGGAGGGTCGACGACGCGACCGCTCGGCAACAGGATTTTATACGAGGGGTGGCAATTCTACGAGTTCCGATTTGAGATAATCTCTCTGTTACTTCTGAAATCTACAAAAAACAGCTTTTCATTCTTTTCACATTTTTTGAGCTGTTTTCCGTTTTTACGCAAAGTAAATGCTTTTGAATCCAATATACAATATTTAAACATTAAAATTATGTTAAACAAGTATTGATGTGTTTGCTTTCGAAATACGAATAATTATTGTGAAATGCATGCATTGTATTATTAATCATGTTAATTTTCTATAAGTATCATTTTCCGCGAATCAATTTAGCTTGAAAAATTTTCTGAAAATTTCGTATGCGCCGAGCAAATATTTTTAAATATCATATTCAAGTGCCGGAATAATTTTATTCAAGTGGTGTTATACGTAAAAACTGAAATAATCGTTAAACTTTCGATCTTATGATACTTTTAAAATAAAACGAGTAATGAATTTGTGAATCTGCCGTTTATAATGTATTTGTTCATGTGTGTGCACGATATATCCACAACTGTGTGTGCACGATATACACATACATGCATGTTGCTTGTAGATTCATAAATGTCAAGTGACATTTCAGATAGTAATCAGTGAGCATCACTATTGTGATTGGATGACGTTACGTAATGCTACGTGAAATCCAATTCGGCGTTGTTCCGCGTCAAATGAGTTACACACATACGCGTTTTATCGTTATTTCCGATGAAACGGCGCGCTTACAAATTTTTCAATATGCAAATGCGCGAGAATGCACTTCGACCAGGCAGAAATGTATTCTCTAAAAATGGAAAGTCGTGAGGTATTACATAACGCGAGATTGAAATAATGCCAACGCGTCGTATAATTTGCACGTGCTACGAAAAAAAAAGAAACGCATTGGCATTACTCGCCATTATAGTACTATGATTACTACAATACAGAATAAATTTGCAAACATAAAAAAATAAAAATATTCACAACCAGAGTGTGTATCAAATTTTAAGCTGAACAGAAGTGACTAATTTTTTGCACGTAACAAAATACTTTTTATCGCTTACTAAAATTTTTTTTCATTGTTTTTTGTTTTGCATAGCATGCATTAAAGGATTAAATAAATAATCCTTATATTACGTCAGATTTTTCGAGATTTATTCAGCTTACAGTATTTCAGCTTAAATTAAACAATTTTGCAAACTGTAGACAATTTTATTGTGTAAAATAAAAAAATTGTAAATATATATATATATATATATATATATATATATATATATATATATGTACTATTATGTCTGTACACAAATTTGTATATAAATAGAATTCTAGAAATATACAGGGTGTCTGGCAATAATCGCCCCACCGGTCATATACAGGTAGAGGAGGTCAAATCGAGTAGAAAAGTCCTTTACCATTTTTTAATTTTCATAATAAGTACTGAGTAATTAACGAAAAAAGATCGGCGAATCCGCGCGAATAAAGCGCGCGCGGTGAGAAGGACGTCCCACTGCTACGCGATCACTAGGCGCGCGATGAAGCGTTGGGAGGAGCGCTCTACAAATGACAATGGCAACATACGAGCGGCGCGTAACGCTAGATCCTTGTGTCCTAGTGATCGCGTAGCAGTGGGACGTCCTTCTCACCGCGCGCGCTTTACTCGCGCGGATTCGCCGATCTTTTTTCGTTAATTACTCAGTACATATTATGAAAATTAAAAAATGGTAAAGGACTTTTCTACTCGATTTGACCTCCTCTACCTGTATATGACCGGTGGGGCGATTATTGCCAGACACCCTGTATATTGAGAGAGAAAGAGAGAAAATTGCTGTGTCATTAACAAATATGTCAATAAATATGAATGTTCTATAAAAAAAAATAGTGAACATGTTCAGTGCAAAAAGTTTTAGTAAATTGAAACATATTCCGGAATTACTTCTATATAAAACATAATTTAAAGTTGTACTATGTGTGTCGCCGAAATAATGCTCGTACCTTACGGCTATTGCGTAATTAACTAATAATGGATATAATGTAATTCATTACACGAGAGTCTAGTTTTCATTAAATATTTTCGGAATTTTGACCATTATTTTTGCCCAGTCCATACATGTTCGTTAGCAACAATTCACATTGCCAAGTCTCATATTAATTAAATGTGTTATCAAATTAACGCGACGTTAACGAATATGTGATGATTTAATTAAATCATTTATAATTAAATATATGAGATGCGGTAATGAGACGAGTCACCGAATTAAATCGATGCTATTTATAATTAAATGACGTATGCGTCCATGT
Organism: Linepithema humile; assembly: GCF_040581485.1. Classification (NCBI taxonomy): domain Eukaryota; kingdom Metazoa; phylum Arthropoda; class Insecta; order Hymenoptera; family Formicidae; genus Linepithema; species Linepithema humile. The sequence continues at coordinate 24,648,363 of NC_090130.1, forward strand.
ATCAGCAGCGTCGTGGAAAATTACGTCGAATAATAATACGTAGAAAATTACGCGTGATAAGAACTTTAATGGGCTCTGCCGTCAGTTGGAATATATACACATCATCATGTATATCATATATCTCCATGGTTTTTATATGGTATATTAACGATACGATCATGTAGATTAAAATATAAAAGTATAATCTAAAGTTAAAAAATAATATAAAACGTCAGACATCGTAATAATATTTAAAACAGGTTTGAACTATAAGCAGATCATACAAATTAATCATTTAATTTTATATATATTATGTTACGTAATTGATCGATAATATCATTATCTTGAAAATATGTATGTGTCATGAGGACATGCATAAGATTTAGAGATAATGTATGACGTTAATTATCGATTGAATGAGAAAACGGACATAATTATAATATATAATATATCATATCTTAAGCATAAATGCGAAATTATGCATTTAGAATATGCATTTATAAATAAATTATAAATAAATAAATCAAAATCAAATTTTCTTAAATCTTTTAACACCCAGGATACAGCATTAAACGTATGGACTTCTATTCTCAAACTGCTTGCCACGAAATAATCCGCAGCAATTTCGAATGCAAATAAAAGGGAGTCGGAACGTGCGACGCTGAACGTGAATGAAAAAACATTCGGTAAGAGGCGCCGAGAGATTACTCGAGATTATGGCAGTGACGGGTCCGTGCACAAATTCAGTGCGGGAGATGCAATGGGGCGAGCGGGCCGGTGGCCTCTCTCTTCCACGTAAGTGCTTCGGATGCTACATAAATTAATTGTGCGGCCTCGCGGCCGCATGTTGCGATCTCAAGTGGATTCGTGAGATTAGGGAGAAGGGATAGGCAGAGGGGAGCTTCGGTTTTTGTTGGATTTGCACAACAATGCTCGGATCGGCGCGGCATGTGCGAGAACTTACCGCCTGGCGAGAGAAAAAGAAAGAAAGAGGGGAGAGATGGGGGAAAGAGAGAGAGAGAGAGAGAGAGAGAGAGAGAGAGAGAGAGAGAGAGAGAGAGAGAGAGAGAGAGAGAGAGAGAGAGAAAGCCACGAGAGAGGTTCGAGGGATCCTTAATCCCTGGACCGCTCTTCAATTTGATACAATTTCCTGTCCTCTTTCTATCGCGTCGACGGGGAGCAGACGTCGGCGGTTGTGCGCGTACAACCGTCAGGTTGACCCGCGCTTTATCGGCGACCCCTTTTTTTCCCGCCATACCGCGGGTTCGTTACTACCGTCACGGTGTATTTATTGGTAATTTCCCGACAAACCCGGCGAAACCCCCCCCGGTCATCGAGATGCGTAGAAATGTAGGAAATCGAGCGGATCTTTCACGCTCGCGCGTGGAAGCGTAATTTCGAGGGCGAAGAAATACTCCGAGGAATTCCGAGCGAAAGGTATTTAATTAAGGGTACATCGTGAAGTGATGTAGTGCTCGCTTCTTAAATTAATAATATCTTGAATATCTCGTAAAATGTGTTGATGAAGTCTTTTTGTTATTCACAGCAGAATAAGATATAACGAAAATTAGACAACTTTTTCGAAATCTTACAAGCGACACTGATGCTAATTAAGATTTAAGGGCAATTATAGGGATTCGCCGTAATCATTAGAATAATATTTGCAACATTGTGCTACAATCACCCAAGTATCTTATAAACCGGAGCATCACGCCGTAATCACAAAATAATCATCGCGTTTTTCTCGGAAATGCCAATTTCTCTCTTTTGATACTGTGCTCTCTTCGCAATGTGCACAAAGCGAGTAACGATACATTTTTATGATATCTTCAGGTAACGAAAGTCTGTGAGATTCCAAATAAAGTACCTACTGTACCGGCATTCTTTCGATGCAAACATTTATGCTCGCGGGAGAAAGAGAGAGAGAGCGCGAGAGAGCGAGCAAGAAAGCGAGAGAGCCACGTCTGGATGCCGCCTTTGAATCATCTCGTCGTCGTAGGCACTTTGACTGAGCGAACGGAGCAAAGTACTTGGCCAAGTATCTACATGACAAGTACGTCTGCCCTGTAACGGAAATTCTGCTCGCGGAACTTATGGAAGCGGCGGCGAAACGAAGCGTGCTCCCTCTGTTCCTCTCCCTCTCCTTCTTTTTCCATCCCCATCATCGCGAATACCGTGGGGAAAGTTTCGGATGTGAATAAACTTTTATTTCTTGCCGTGGGCGAACTTTGCCGAATCGTATATCTTTGCGAAGTGTCTGCTAAATACGCCGCGGTATTATCTCTTTGTACCGTAGCGAGCTCTGTGTCGTAGCCAACGCGAATATAGACAGTTTTAATTTAAGTCAAGTTATACTCGAGCCGCGAGTTACGCTCTGCTCGACCTGATTGTTCTTAATTGTGCATCAAGCTCGACTCCGTTACTGTCACGGCATTGATATTCCAAGTCAAATAAGTTCGCTAAAAATGTAAAACTCTGTGTACATCCATTTTTATTGTTTCAATGAAAAAAACAAATGACTCGTCAGAAAAGAAAGTTAATAATTGTCGCTTTTTGATCACGGCAGCAGTAATATTTCGCTTAAGCCATATTTTGTGTTATAAACTTTTTTACATAATCTAACAATTAATTTTGTTAATTTCTAAACGCACGTAAAAAAAACTCTTCAATATGTAAAATAAATAAATAGAAACCTCTTAAAGTCAGTATAACATGTTATTATGTTATTAAAACCTTTTAAGTTTTAAAAATGAGAAAAAATTCGAAATATAAAGGTCATCAATTTCAAATTAATATAACATTATTTTTAGATTTTAAATTTCGAAATAACTTACATTACGTGCTACATGCCAAGCATAACGCGCGTCAAATACCATAGTATATTAAACGCGAATTTGTGTCACAGATAATGTTGCTCCTCTTGGCTTCGGAACGATGTCGGCGATATCTTTTACGTAAGAACGTCTTTAAGGATAAATTTATCACCTTTGCAAGTTGCATCATGCAGCTGAGATAGTTTTTAACTACTTTCCGCGACGGAGCAAATCAATATGGTCCAGATAAGAGCCCGCAGAGTCCTTGTTAGGATCATCCGGGTTAAACCTCTGATTTATCGGCGGGAGCTACGCGCGAAAATCCCGAAGCTCCTGGAAATCTCTCAGGATACTCCTGCCGATTTCCATTTTTATTACACCGTATCCGCGGCGTATCTACATCCCTCAAAGAATCGACGGCACTAATTTGCAAGCATATAACTCAGGGTTACGACCGTGAACTTACCTGGAAGACGAAGAGAGAGAATTTGATTCTGGATCTCTACTGGGTGTCCTAAAAAAACAAAAAGAAAAGATGTTATAATCTGGTATTGCTTCGGTATTTAAAAAAAAATAAAACTAGTATTAAAAAAATTTTAAATAGTTAAACACACACCCAATGATGAATTATTTAATAATTGATTAAGTAATAAATAATTTAAGAAAAACAAAGAGAAATAGATCGATTGCCCAATATTAAAATATAGAATATTTCATTTGCAAAGACTGGTAACAAATATTAAACAATTAAATCATTTCTAATTATACGGATTAATGCATTATTCCATAGTAAACAAACATTAATGAATTGTTATACACACATAACTAATATAATATTTCGTCAATAAATAATTGCACAAGTATAATTTTTTATCGTTTTTAATTATTCGTACTACTTTTCTCGGAATTCTTCTCTTTTGTGCTCAAGCGTATATCGCATCGCGAAATCGCCATTGCTAATATAAAAGCGAATATTCAGCCAGTAACATTTTCAGCGATCTACGAGTCGCATCGAGAAAGAGGTGAAGGTCTGGAGGAGGAAAAGAGAGGCGCGTGATTGCGGCACCGTTGTGCGGCCAAATCAAATTTAAAAGAATGACTCGTACACTTGTTTCACGGGCGGAACAATGGCCTTTTGAACACATTCTCCTCGAGGACCTTTCAAGGCGTTTGCTGACATTACGCTGCACTGTCGACAGTACAATGGAGAATTGTGCCGCCGCCGTCGTCGCCGTCGCGAAGTAGCACGTCCTCCACGGTTCGGAAGTATCGGGGAATTGAAATAGGTGGAAGACAACTGTTGCTCCTCGCAGCCTTAGAGAAGAAGCTGAACCTAATTTGGCTCGTTCCCGAAATTCTCAGCCTAGTAATTCCCTGTCAGTCGCTCGACTCCGCACGCTCCTTTTCTCTACTCTCATCTCGTATAATTATTATCGCGGACAAAGTATGTCGATTGACTGTCCTTCGAATACGGATGTGCGCATACTTTCGTACAAGTGTTTTCAAATGTTACGAAAAAATACTCTCTAATAGCCGGATCTATCGATTTAAATTTTATAATTGTCGCTGTGATAAAAAAATGTTACACTACTCACATCTTATTGATTTTGTTATTTTTTTCTAAACATTCCATCACTTTCTGTCCATCCTTATTTCTAACTATACTGCTTACTTTGTACTTTCAATAAGATGTATCAATTTAAATTCATGATATGATGAGCAAAACATTCCTAGCGTTATCCTTACATTATTATTTCCGAGTCACGCCGTCATATTGACTTGTTGTTCTCTTCATCGTCACGTCGCTTCTTAACACGTTCGTCCGCAACTTTTACAAGGTCGCTGGTCCTGAGGGCTCGTATCCCTGTCGTGCAACGCTGACGTTTGTTACTCGGAAGATTGCGCCCGCGGCCGCAATCAAGTCCGCCGCCACGAAGCGCGATTTAGCGTGTTATTACGAATAGACCGAACTTACAGAAAAGTGACTCGCGCGGCTCTAATTTATCGTTATTCCGCGTGCCGTTGCGGCGGCGGGGCAATCAATAACGATTAAGACCACGAGAGAAAACAGGTCGATTACGCCCCAAAAACTATCGATTTAAATCACCGATGTGGTTCCTACGTAGCGAGTTAAACGTTTCGTAGTCGCGCGGCATTCTAGTCATTATTTTAATTGTTGCGCGAGCGCTGCGTCTCGCTCTAGGGTCCTTAATTACAATGTTCACCGCGGAAATTAAAGCGATTCCACTTGCCTGCTGGCGTCCACACTTAAAGAAACAACCGCTCTTCTCTCGCCGCTCTCTGTTTCTCTTTTTGCGCCGGTTCGAGCAAGGTGAGAAGCAACGGCTCGACCAATCCGGCGATTAGAGTAACTACGAGACGTACAAATTGCTAACCCGTTACCGACATTCGCGGGAGCACGCTCATGTCGGGTTTATTTAGCGCCGACGATATCTAAGTAATTAGTGACAAGCATATTTTTTCCGATGAAACACATCGTGGTAAAAATCAATACGTCTCGATATATCTTTGCGGCGTGGTAAAATTTTTAACTTGCAAACTTAGCCAATTTTATATATCATGTGCTTTTTGCAAGATATATGATTTCTTAAAATCTGCATATATATCTCGATATCTTTGTAATTTTTATGAGACCCGTTTTAAGCTACTTTACAATTAGGTTAAAGACACACAATGTGTCAAATGTCACTGAATTAAAAGAATTGATTTAGTTAAAGGTATATTAAATCTAGATCTCAATATATATATATATATATATATATATAAAATATATAAACAAAGATATATATAATGAGATCTAGATTTAATATACTTTTGACTAAATCAATTCTTTTAATTCAGTGACATTTGACACATTGTATGTCTTTAACCTAATTGTAAAGTAGCTTAAAACGGGTTTCATAAAAATTACAAAGATAACGAGAAAAAATTTTCTTAAAAAATGTCTTTCTTATTATAGAATGTCGATATTAGCAATAAGATTGAATTGGGTTAAGTAGTGAAGTAGGAAATGTCATGTTATAGAGACATTCCACCATCTATGTGCCAATTAATTTTGATTTTCCGACAGTCGACCGCGGCACATGTAACATGAAACTTTTTGTGACATCGTTCGCTCTTTCATCTTTCGCTGTATCGGGCTCGACGTAGCAATTAATTTGTCGATGCACAAAATTACGAAGGAATGTCAAAAAGTAAAGGGGAGTTTTTTGAAGGGTTTAAATTCTTAAATGTTCCTTTACTTTTTTACTTTTAATCAGAAAATGCAATAACACTTATGGAAAAAACATGAAGAAAATTTCTAGCTCTTATTATTAAAAAGACTGAATTATATATCCACTGTTATTAAAGAAAATAATATCAATATTTTTTGAAAATGTTACTATGAATAATAAATATGACGTTCTTATGATAATTTTCATTAATTAATTTTAATTAATTATGTGTATAATTGTCATATAAAAATAAATATTTTATATTCCTGTGATATTTATTCGAGAGTTAACAATACCGACGACAGTAAAACTATTGTTACTCCTTTAATTACAAGTTCCGCTAAAAAAGTCTTCTCTAATCAATTAAAGTTAGTTAAACATCGCCTGCAATAATTTCGCGAGAATTAAAACTAACGAAATTACCATTTTTTGTATCTGCATCATTTTTCGTTTTGTATTTGGCCATGCGTGGTAAAAAACCAGCACTGCCGATGTATGTATGCGATGCGTTTCCACCTCGACGCGCGCCGCTGCACTCGTACGATACGACCGAACAGGCGAACGTTGGGGCGCGGATGCAACGCTTTCCACGCCCGCGCGTGCGAGTTTTTGTTTCTGCCGAGCAGTGCGCGTCGTGAACGTGACGAGAAGGCATATACATGTGTGGTAGCGACGGCTGTGTCCTGCGATTTTTGAGCAAAACTGAGAGTATCGCTATATATTCAAAATATATTCAAAAGATACCGATACTTCAAGTCAAGTTCTGACTTTTGTACTTTTACATCGATACGTCACTTCTAATAAAGCATTGATTACTTATTAAGTCTGTTTTAAACAAGTTTTTCAAAAGCATCAAAATTTATGATACTATTATTAACAAATAACTTATTATAATTATGATAAGCTAATTGCATATTAAGAGTTATTTTATTTATATCATCTTATTTATATTTTTTGGAAAATAAAAATTCTGAATCATTATTTTAGACATCTAACGAATGTTTGCGTTGAATTTATGATATTCAATATTCTAAAATATACGCGCGAGAATATCGACGCTATCACTACAGATGGTGCAGGGGTTTAACAAAACGGCACGTCAAAGACCGCCACTGACGTTTCGCCTGTTGCACGAAGTCGGCACTTTTCATTCAATTATTCGCAATTACAGAGGAGGCAGGCAGTCGCGTTCGTTACCGTTTTGGTAATTGCTGCCACCGAAAAAAAAATAGCCGCGAAACGAATCACACTTGTGCGCACATGCGAAAATACAAAAAACTATTCTTTATTTTGCTTTCGTAAAACTCCGCAAATAGCCGCAATTGTCAGGTTTCTGATAAATAAGATTTGTGTCAAGAAGTTTTCAAACAGATAATTTTGAACAATATTATTATAGATTGTACATATATATATATATATAGTATATTACGTTTGCCAAAAAATATTAATATTTTCGTCAGATTATATTGTCTAATTCCGAGTAATCAGTATATTTCTAGTTAATACAATTATCATTTAAAAATAAAAAATTCAAAAATAATCTTATTGAAATGAATATAAAAGTGTTATACTGTTCACCTTGTGAAATCTGGCTCTTTAGATACAAAAAGAATGTCTTGGCGAGATATTCAGCAGCATTAAACGATGATGATTGTGAAAGGCATCATCATTTACTATTTCGGAAGAGAGATGACCATTAGCGTGCAAGCCCAAGTGGCAAGTAATATGTTCTTTTGACACGACATCAAATCCGATCCGAGCTGTGCGCGCAATCGCGCTCTTTGGCCGTTCGCGCGCTTATAGTAGCGCGCTACACAGCATTTTTTAATCTTTCATCCGGCACTTTAATCATTCCACGGGCTAGAGGTAATAGACGAAGGCACGGAAAGACCGCCTTTCAAAAGTAAATGGATGCAGGATCCTAGCGCCGCGAGGCGGCTCCTAGAAGCGCAATATCGTTTAACTAGTTTAGACGTTGATTATTTATTCATTTCCATAGTACCGGGCCCGATGCACGTTCCGTTTTGATAGAGATTCCTCCCGGCGAGAGAAATAGACGGGAGAGTTGCACGAATAAAGCGGAAGATTGATCTTTTACGACCCCTCGATTTCAAGCCGTTTAACATAAATTAGACTAAATTGCAGCGCCGATAAAAGCAAAGTAATCATCGGAAAATTTCTCGTTGCAATCGCACATTATTTTTATACATTTTTATATTTTTTTTGTCATTCTTAAATTGTAATCCCAGATAATCACATTTCAGGATGGTTATTACACTGTATTATAATATCATATTATTACAGTAATAACTATTATAAAATGTGAATGAATATAGATGCAAACATTTTCCAAGATTGGAATAAAAAATTGTACTATTATTAGCATTTTACTCGTTCAACACGTACATTCTTTAAATCTGTACAATATCCTGGCAAGTTCTGTCATCTTAGAATACGCGACGCAATTAATTTTATTCTATTATCGTGCAGTCTTTCACAATAAATAGTAGTCGAACCTCTCTTTCGCTCTGATTGCCAATAAAAATCCGTGAATATAACGCTGATCGAGAACGCGACGCACGCGGTAGTGAATTAATTTGCGGAGTAATTCCGTCATCGCGATGTCACGTGAAATCGCAGTATGACTGACGGGCGTATTTCCGCGTCCTTCAGCGCGCAATGGATTAGCTATTAAACTCGCTCCCTTCGCGAGGAGCCGTTACTAGAATGAAAACGTCGTCTGCAATCAATACGCGCTCCGATTTTTTTAATTCCCTTCACGGTTTTATATCAGACTTCGGGACTTTCTCGATAATTGTATGCCACTTTCAGTAAATTCGATAGAGAAGCGAGGTATAATAACGCGCCGTAAACACCTGGCTAATTAGGTCGATATTTATTTCGTGCAGCTGTCGAATTGAATTTCTCGGATCGTTATCGCGATCAGAATTATGTAATTATTCGATCAGGATTATATTACTTCACGTGTAATGCAGAAAACATGAGATAATGAAAGCATCATTAATTGCTGTCGCCGATAGCGCGGATAAGAGCGATATTAAATATGTCGTCTTAACGGCATCATAATGCACGGGACTTAAATAGCGGAGGGAGCGCTCGAACGATACGATTGTGTTTTATGCAGTCTACGTGCAAGATAGCGGGAACCTGATAATCCCGGCCTTGCTTAAATCAAGGTCCTTTTAATCCCGCCGGATACCCGAATTGGAATCTCGGATTGAATACAAATTCCACGCCGCGCTAGTGTCCTACATTTGTATAAATGAAATGTTTGCGCTGTTGTTGTTTCGCACAACTCCACAGTCTTTGAAATCAAGTCGTTTTAATGAACACGTGAATAATCTTGTTTATGTAAATTTTCAGTGATAAAAATGGAAAAATGTTTAACGTGTAAAATGTAAAAAAAGTTTTTTTTATGATATCAAGTGCATTCGTAACTTCGTAAGCGATCAATTTTTTTAACACGGATGGAATATTAAAATAGCAACAAATTGTTTATAATAAAGAAATGTGTATTATATAATATTGATTAATAAAATAAAATGTGTGTTATCTTTGATTTTAATACAATTTTATACATAAATCGTTAAAATAAATTTTGCTTTTATTTTTAGAATTCGTCGAAAATATACATAAACTCTGAATTAATCTAATATTAAAAAAAAGTTTATTACTGTTTTCAAACTATACGTTTTTATGTATTGAATGAAGAAATAACATTTAGAGATGCCGAGAGCCGTGAAAGAGTTAGGACTTCATCGAGTGTTGATGAGATACATGCCATGATATGCGCCCCGGGTGTTCGATACTTCGGGTATATCAATGCGGCGACGCGCTTCTCGTATCTCCGCCGGGAAATATCGTATCGTCGGGTTGCCCACTGACGCGGGTCCGACATCTCGTGTAATTCGCAGGGCCATATATTTCACGGGTGGTGGGTCCGCTCTTACGTAGAGCGCGGCGCGGTACTTAGACCCTCGACGATTTCAATAAATTATCAAAACAACGTCTCGGGCCCGCGTTCTCGCATTAGCGTGAGAAGGGATAAACGCAGCAGACAAGCTTAAAGCGGCAATTTGCCGGTCCTCGCACCATCTGTCAAAAGGCACGACGTGTATTATCGAGCTCAGGGCCATTATACTCAAGACGAGGAGAAACAGAGAGATTGAAGAAGGAGAGAGAAAGAGAGAGTCAGCCGCTGGTCAAACTCAGATCGCGGCTCGTCACCCTCGATCGACGAGAGGTTTCCTCTCTAATTGCTTAAAAATTACACGCCACTTTGGCTCTGATCCGCTCAGTTAGGACATTGACGTTTCCGCTCTCTCGCATGATTCAATCTGGCTCGCGAATCCCGGATTTCTGATCGGCGAAGATCGCATCGGTTCGCAGCTGTTATCCGCTCGATCTCACGACGAGAACGAGAGATTTCACGAAATAACCAACATAATTTTGCTAAATTCAATCTCTTCACAATCTGATATAGATCAGAAAAAAATTACATTATATAAATTTTTGCTAATTACATCTGTTATCACAAAAAAAGTATAACTTTTTTTTTTTTTAATATAAAAATTATAAACATGCCAATTTATAAAACCGATCTTTATATAATTGGATATAAAATACATATATATACATATAATACACATATCTTGTAAAACTAAATATTTATTTGTCGACTAAAAATGCACAATTTCTTTTTTATCTGTTTTATGTATTGATAACATAGAAATGAGAGCTGAGCAATGTTATAATGGTCCCAATCTCTGATTTAATTTGAAAAAGTTTTGAACGCAGTCTTCTTTTTCCATGTAATACCAGTTACTAAATGCAATAATGACCAACATAGCATGTTGCATAGATTTGCATTTTGTTACGATACAGGTAGATAAGCAAACAGGTTTGCAAGGTACCAGGCGAGTGCTATGCTAAAGACTAAAAAGTTCTAAGCACAGTTGGGTTACGACTTGTTAACTTAGTTAACTTTGATATCTTTGTCTTATGAATACAGTTAGTGATTCAAGATTATCCAAAGTATATAAAGCAATAAGTGGAAATAAAGTTTCAATTATTAAAATTTCGAATATCTGTGTTTACACTGAAAGTTATTATTGCAACCATTTTTTTCTCTTAGTGTATAAAGAGAAAAATTAGTTGATGCTATACGTACACAATTAGATAAAAACACTCTGCATAAATGTATAAAAATAAATTGGATGATTTTATAGTATTTATAGTAAAAACAAAATATATAAATTTATAAATATAAGATAGAAACTTATTTTTAGGATTAAACAAACAATATTTTATTAACGTATAATATATTAACTTTCCTTAGCAGCTCACATTTTGCGATTCTAAATTCTCAGATTTATTAATTCAACAGGATAAATTTTAGCGGATTATTTCAGAATCATAAATTTTGCGGTTACGTCGAACTGAAGGTTGAGATATTACGGCGGCTTTACCTGCGGTTCCTTTCTGATTACGCAAAATTACACGCCGGGTTGTCCTTAATTATCCTCTTATTAAGCCTCCGAACGCTATTATCTTTATACGGCGTATGTGCTCATTCGTGGAGAATTTTTAACGTATTGATAAAATAAGGCTCAATTCGCTAGCTATTGCAACAAGATTGATCGCATTATAGTATCGAACTATGCTTCTCTTTGTGCTTCTCAAGGTTGATTAATTAATGACTTAAGCTTTCAGTAATTAGGAACTTAAAATTGGCGAACAGAAAATCTAAAGAAAACGACAAACGTTTCAATTGTTAAAAATTATATTGAATATCTTGTATTTGCTCAAATTAGTTTTTAATTCTAAACTCGCTTTTAAACTCAAATCTGAATGCATTAAAAAATTTATTCACTTTTAAATCATCAAATGTTAAAATACCACAAGCTGGATTTTAATCAAACTCACATCTACTTGTGGTTTTTGTAATCATATGCATTTTTTATACATTATTAATTGAAAATTATAACTCGAAATTTGACTTTGCGCAAATACGTATTGAAGATTTAAAGTACTGATTCACATGTACATACATTTATCGATTAGAAAATGATGATTGTAGCTTTCATAAAGAAAAATTGCGCACTATTCAGAAAATCCAACATTCATATTTAATCGACGAAAAAGTGTAGTAGATGTAATATTCTAGAAGTAATTAATCCGGATAAATTTTTGGGATACGGCAAAAGGAAACGGCGTGTCTGTACGAAGCTACGTGTGTGTATGCGCTGAATTCATGCTTAAAGAGGTAAAATCGATAAAATACCAGGGCAAATAGTGCGAATGTGCTGAAGATCGTGCTCGTTCTATCTCGGTTCTACATTTGCGAATTACGTGAAAAGCCAAATCGTGGAACTTGCTTGGGCTATATCTCTATTCCAAGCCGCGGATAGAGGTCAAACTTGAATGCGCTTGTATTCAAGGGACGTAATTCAAACGTCCACGAGGGCCTTCATCTACACCCTTGCACCCTTTCAGAACGCGAGCTGTATGTGCGACCTCGGTACGTCGAGGACCCATACACACAAATCAGATGTATGTGTATACACACTTGTGAGGTAAATGCGTACGTGCTTTACGTCGCGAAACGTGGACTACTACGGCGATCGATGCAGCCGTCAGTTTTTTAACGGCTGCCACGCCGTTAAAATCGCGAAATCGTGCACATTATGCCGACGCAGTTATTCGCATTTCTAGATTTGATTGGCAATTAATTTTTTTTTTTCGAGATGAAAAACGTATACAGTGCATTTTTCATTTTATGAATATGCCCGGTGAATCTCTCTTTTTAATATCTTTGTTAATATCATATCAATTTCATATTTTTATAGTAGTGCGTGAAGGGAGAAAGAGAGAGAGATAATAAAGAAAGAGAGTAACGATTTTCATTTCCAATAACGTTGTTAATTTAAAATTGAGAAGAATTATAAAAATCCCGTAAAAATTCCCTGATTTTTTCATTAGAAGAGAAATTCCCGGAGTTTATTCAGTTTGCCAGAGCAGAGACAACTTTACGATTCTTCGTAACTGTGACAGGGCGCGATCTCACTATTGTTCGAATTTTATTCTTCGGTGTCGATTAAATAACTAAGGAAGGGATGTATTTGTCGTGTCGGATTATTATCGTGTTCACCTCGATTGATTTTATATGAGAATTGCTTTAGCATGCCTACGTCACACGTGAGTCCGCCTCCGGGCGGATCGCGGACCGGCTACGGAACGGAACGGAACGAAACGGAATGGCGCGCGGTCCACGGTCGTTTTACGGGAATTAATGAGCGGGCCTTTGCGGGCCGATATAATGGTCTCTTTCGGTAAGCCCGCCCGTTCGTCGAGATGCGCGGGATCTAAACAAGGACAAAGAGCCGCGGGTGGTAGAACGCCGCTCCACGGGAGGTATCGTCTCGATCATCCGGAGAGCCCTCCTCTCTCTCTCTCTCTCTCTCTCTCTCTCTCTCTCTCTCTCTCTCTCTCTCTCGTCCTTTCTCCGTTAGATATACATATATATATATAATATGTGAGTATCTGTATATATATATTCGACCTCATCAAGGTTTCCTTCTCGACCCGTCCTTCGACCAGCCGTCGAAGGGTTGCGCCGCCTTCAGGGCAACTCGACCGATCGATCGATCCCGTAATTAAGATCACGACCTACAAAAACGCTTCTAATTGTGCTCCTTCCTCGGTGTACTAAGGAAGATTTCCATTACCACCGTGGGACGAAGCGAGGAGAAGCAGGCGGAGAGTGTGAATAGATACTGTCAGTTTGCGTTTCTCCTCCAGCATTATTCGATTCTCACAATGCCAACACTTTCATTTAGAACATTTAGCGTATCTGTGCTTTTAATCTTCTACTTGGAAAGGTTATTTTCACTGCTTCTGTCAATAATAGATATTACAAAATGATGTAAAAATATACTTATTAGAGCTATACGAGCACAACAAGCTTTTTTCTAATTTTTCAATCGACGAATATATATTATGCTCATGCAGCCAAAATTTTAAGTAACATATTCCCAACTATAATTTCGATTTATTTAGAGCATTTGTCTCGTTTAAGAGCCACAAACATATGAGTTTGGCTAGAGTTCAGTCCACGGGCTCTTAGCACGTTCAGGATTTATAGATATTATTTCATGGAATAATCGTGCGTGCGGTCAAGAGTAAAGCATTATACGAGATACGTTTCTATATCGATATATCGCCCGACAATTTTCGTAGCCCCGTAAAGCGGTCGCGTAAAGTTACCGCGGCGGTTCGGGGGATTAATTAATTACGGCGATTGGCCGGGTTCTAATCTGTCCGGTCGTACCGCGGCGGAAGGCCGGCTTTAGAGTCGCTCGAAATGTCGACGCCATATTGCCGGAATTCAGCCGGAACTCGAGTAAGAGTGGCGATACAGCGTCGTGCGGCGAAATTAACGATTACCCCGGGCTTAAAACGTTCCGCCGTTTTTCTATCGGCGTTGCTTTCGGCCGATGCACGGTGTGTTGTGCCGCCGCTGCGCACACGTGCAACACTCGCGCTTCCCCATTCCGTTCAATTATTCCAATGGCTTTCAAGGCTCCTCGTGGTGCACACGTCGCTCGTAACGGAGATGGAATTTTATGGGATACACATAGACACGCGCGCGCGCGCTGGCGCCGTGTGGGTGGACCTCCGGTGCGTCCGCGTGCACACGTCGAATAACGAGGTCGCGTAATACGATCCGGCGCCAATATACGTCTCGAGAGACATTAAAAACTATAAGGGAGTATAATTCCGTCCCTGACCGCAGGTGTATTTTCATTGATACTGATATACAGGTCACCGGGTGGTTTTTCCGGGCAAAAAAATTCAGAGGTAAATGGACAGACAGACGTCCAAGCGCCGGCGCGCTTTTATCGCCGACAGCTCTAGCTATTTATACGCAAATTATCCGTGAATTATTTCCTCCTTAGCGGTATGCCATTTGATGAACATCGTATTTATTAATCACTCATATCCAGCGGATATCCGGTGATTAAAATATAAAATAAGCAGAGTTGCTTGCAAAATAATACCGCATAAATTTACATCATTTTATAATAACATAAATTCACATCATTGATGTTTTTCTTTGATGTTGCGAATCTAAAGATCATATTCATTACAGTTATTGCTCCCTCTCTCTCTGTCTCTCTGTCTCTGTCTCTTCTCTCTCTCTCTCTCTCTCTCTCTCTCTCTCTCTCTCTCTCTCTCGGTACAAATGTGGTAATGATCGCAGCTTAGCACTACAATCGTTAATGTTTTTATATCTGTTGCGCAACATGCGCTTATCGATTTTGCGCAACAGCGTCGCATCAGTCGTTAGATAACCTTGTGTGGTTTTCTACAGATGTTCACGGTTGCATGGTCTGCGATGAAAAAAAAAATAGATCAATGAAGTTATTACAACGTGCTGTTTTTGCGCCTCTGCGCGGAGCAGCACTGTAATCCGCGATATTAAAGAAGCGATCAATCTTCTCTTCTCGACGCGTCGTTGCGTGCTAAACTCGCGTTATCTACAAAGTATGCCAAAAAAGAAGTAAAAATACGACGAGAAAGTTTGAAATTTGATAATGCAAAAATAGAAAAAACCATAAATAAAAGTTTTGCTGAATTCACAATAAATATTAACGGATTATAAAAACTGTGCAGAGTGCGACTTGCACAATTGCAAATTATCACCGAAAAAAATCGATATCGATAGATTCTGCGATATCAGCGCAAAATAAAGAATTTACGCAAAACAATCAAAAACAACTTCTTGCGCAGATATGCGCTTAATGAGCAACACGGTAACGCTAAAGGAAGAATAAATAGCACCGCACTAATTGTTATTTATTGCCGGATGGGGCAGTTACGCAAGGCAAAGATACCATGATAAGATACAAGGAGCAAGATGGTCTTCCTTAGAAATACCACGAATTAGTCGCAAACGCCGTTTTAATGGTTTTCATTATCTGAACGGATGCACATTGCACTCCGCAATTTTATTTTTAAACCACCCCAAATTTTATTTTCAAACGTAATCCAAATCTCTTATCTCGTACCGTCTCGAATTAATGTGGTAATTAATGGAATAGAGTGATCTTGAAAAATAAAGATATTTATGTTGTGTTAATGATACATATTATTTTTAAAATAAATTTTCGTGTACTTTTGTATTTTAAATAATTTCCAAATATTCCTATTTTTGCAGTATATTTTTCTCCCACTGTTTTTTTATAGCCAGCAAATATTATTGATATGATTTTATGTTTAACAAAGATGCAAAACATATACATCATAAAACGATATATGTATATCGTGGCATAGACGACTAAATGGACTGCAAAATGTAGCGATCGTACTTCAAAGAGATTACGGAAGCGTAACTACAGCGCTTATCGAGATTATCGAATATGCCGAGAGCAATTTCAAACATTTTCACGATGATAAGTTAGAAAAGAGGGCAATGCTTGCAAGGAAAGAGTAAAGAGCTTTTCACCTTATCCCTTCACCGGAGTTAATTTCAGTTAACGCTGATCGTAGTTAATTCCATTTTCTTTGCCCGTCTATACTAGAACTACGATCTCTGGAAAGGGAGAAAGAATTGCTGATTAGAGTTTAGGCGAAGCAACAACTGACCTCGAATGATTTTACTTAAAGCTGAGTGGCTATTCGCGCGAGCTTCTATTCTCCGCAGTAAAAATTTACGATAGATAAATTCTAAAAGTCTTCTCGGTGCTTAATAAATTAAATGCACTCCAAATTTATAAAACATTTTATCTTCTTAATGATTGAAGAATAATCTCTGGAAGACAGCATTGTTAAAAAGAATCGACTTTAATTTCAAGAAATTCTAATATTTTATAATCGATCGAATTCTGTACATAGAAATGCACAAATGTGTACAATTTAAATTAATGAGGTATTTTGTTAGCGTTTTCGCTTGCAAACTCAATCATGTTATTTAATATTAACATATTCAAATTTCCACTCTAAACGAAGACAGCACGAATGAACAAGGCATTAATTAGGCGAAATTTCTAAAGTTACAACAGTACATAATTATCGAGCAATATTTCAATAATTAACGTATCATAATTAGAAAAATCTTTCGCAATTTCAGTGCGTTTCGAATACTGCAGGGAAGATCTAAGCGCAGCAAATATACTTAAAAATTTAGGTGATTAGCTCGCTCGCTCGCGGATTAATATTTCATGCTCGTCGTTTCTCATTAGCAGTAACTCGCGGCGTACGAGTGACACAGAGCGATAACGATTTGACGAGCGTGCGCGATTAATAGAATATTTGATCGTGCGTGCGCATACAGGGCGAGATAGAGCCGCCGGATTTACTGCCGTTTGTTAGGGACATCCGTTAAGGGAGGGAGATTAATGCGAGCAATTGCAGGCGGGGTGCGCGTTAATTGATACTGGCCTAATCGCCATCAGATGCAGCCACCGCGGGACTATAATAATATAGGAACAGTTCGATAATGCTCCAGTTCACACACCTCCTCCCCCCTCGGCCCTTCTACCTGTCAAAAGGTAGCGAACTCGATGTCCGTTCAATTATTCGTTCAACAGCGGATTAGCAGCTACCGTGAATGCTGTTGCACGATTAAGCTGGGCTTATTGGAGCTTTTACGCGTTCAGAAGGCATAAATATTGAAAGTGCTCAAACAAACACGGGCCGTAACGCAGTGGCGGCGACGCCCGGCCGGACATTTTCGCAAATTACAGGCCGACGTGTTGATT
Source organism: Linepithema humile (assembly GCF_040581485.1). Taxonomy (NCBI): domain Eukaryota; kingdom Metazoa; phylum Arthropoda; class Insecta; order Hymenoptera; family Formicidae; genus Linepithema; species Linepithema humile. Next base: position 24,666,174 of record NC_090130.1, read on the forward strand.
TTATTTCATTCGGCCGCCGTGTGATTTTAGCGTTTTACCCCCGGCCGAGTTATAACGCGAAATATTGCCTACTGGTGAAAATTGCACCTACAATGTGCGATGTGTAATGGGAGAGAGATGGGGCCTCGTAATGCACAGCAGAAATATTATGTATCACCTGTCAGCCATTTTTCTGCTTTTGTCCTGACGGTGATGAGCATGCAAAATTAATCCCTTTAGTTATTACGTGCGTAATTAATGACTGTAGATCTGTAATTTGTCTATTAAAAAATTGTCTGAAAACACTCTCCAAGAGTGTACCTATATTAAAATATAAAACCTATCATAAAAATAATCAATAACAGTTTTATATCTACTTTTTATAAATAAATAACTCTTTTCTTCGTAATTTGTTTTTATTCGCGAGTCATAGACAACGCCTCGGGGTTGCTCTTAAGCGACGACAAATTGTTTGAAGTTTTATTGACGCGCCGGGTCTGAGCACCCGGGATAATAGCCAGGTTACGTTAATAAAGGAGAGCTAATGAGAGTCTCTTTCGGTCGGTTAACGTGGCCGCCTGTCGCGGCTAAGTTCTTGCTTTCAAGGCGTTTATTGTTGTGCGGTGACTGGCCAGGGCTGAGGAGAAAGTCAGCGGGTGATCGACGCTATTATATATCTCCGGCCGAAAAGCCACGTGTATATTTGACCGCTCTCATCGAGCATAAGTATCGGTATTGGTCGTACAATCATAATCGTGTTTTGATCAGCACACCTGACTGTTGCTGACCGCTCGATCTCTCATCGTCGTAATCGAAGTTCTAGTTACGAATAAAACTTGGCAGAACTCATTCATGTTACGCGCTACATTATGCAAAATTTATCACGAATTTCCATTATCGCAATTATTATTTTTGCTTTATTGTTAACCAGACTGGTATATTACTTTAAACACTTGCTGTATTATTTTTCATACATTTCCATATATCGATGTCATTATTTATGTAAATATCCATAAAGTGACGGCATTTAAAATTGAAACTATATTTCCGAACGACGATCTTTTAACAAAATGGCCCGTTATTATAATTTAATGCATTATTTTGTAAACACGTGTGATATATGTATGTTAGATTAGCTGCTGTGCATAAAATAAAACTTTTCATAATAATGTACTGCGCGTGTGTTATAAAAGAATGCGTCGGTTGAAAATGTGTCATTTTGAATGTCTATTGAAGTATATACATATTCAGCGTAAAGATTTTTAAATGCGCACAGCCGGGCAAAATCTATATTATTGCATAAAGGATTCAAACGTTTATTTCGTGACAAGATGCTGCGCGCGAAATACAGAAATAAATAAGAACTGCGACGGATTTCGCGCAGCCAACTTGGATGAATATAAATTGGTTTTTTTGCCAGATTACTTATATATACCTCTTAAGAAATAAAATATGAAGATGGAGTGAGTAGCGCAGATGGTGGATGAAAAACTTTTTTAATGAGAAGACGGTGCTGCGAGCAGTCATTCAATTATGAAGGAGTTAAAAATTGAAAATAGGAATCGATTCTGCTACTTTCTTGTCGTGAAAATAAGTACGATTGAGTTCTTAACTTCATAACTATCGACCGATGCATCAATTTTATTCCACTTAATCCACTTCATATATCGCACGATTTCTTACAATTTATTAGAAATAACAGTAGTATTTCGAAAAACACGGTATAGTGTAAATATTCCATTTCATAATCAAAAAACCAATTAAAAAGTTGCTGTTTTATATAATTTTGAAGATACTCATAAAATCTTTAATCTTACAATTATTTATATAATTATTGCATAAATTATATTGTTAATTTTTTCATAAAAATTAATATCTCAAAAATTTCAAACATGTTAAATTTATAAAATAGTATCTTGACGATTTTTGACGACAATACCGTATGTTATGGCGACCTATCTATTAGTAATAAGACATCTGATCGATTGGGATATTTTGCAGATATTACCTACATAGCTAGATAGCCGTTTCAATTCTAGTTCAGAACAACGTCCACTGCTGTCCATAATCTGACATGTTCCTTTTATGACGTGCCCTTCCTTTCAGTTTCCTCGCCCTTTGACGTTGCAATCGCTCCTGTCATTCACGTCGACTATTCTGAACGCCGAAGTATCGCTGACTACTATCAAATGCCATATAGAACCGTAATCATAATGCCAAGCCGATTATATTGCGAACGCAAACGTAACGTGAGATGAAAGCGCATTGAAAATATCTGTTCCAATGTGATGCGATAAAAATTGATTTCCGAGTACATTCCCAATGCGGACCTTCACTAAGAGAAATTCGCTACTGAGAAGAGCAGTGCGGAAAAATATTGCAAACGTCAAATTTGTCAGATATGCAATGTTAGCGAAAAAATATTAAAGCTTCAAAAAATATTAAAATCGAAAAAATTAATTTTAAAACATTTTTGTATAATAAAAAATTGATGCATCCGCAATATAAGCATTTTACTATTTTATCGAATCAATATTGTTTCTATAAATTTTTGTAAAGCATTTAAAATTTATACAAAAAGTTTGTACAAAATGTTTTCCTAAGAATCTTTAATTAAATACTAAAAGCGATACAATATTAAAATAATATTGTATAAACTGTCGATCTCTCATCTTGAATATAAATTTTAATAAAAATAAATTTCTTTCTTTTATGATTGGTATTCACTTTGTCGTAGTACCATCCCTTTTGTGAATCGTTGAGAAAGAATTAACAATAAAAGCGAATAGATTGCGAATGCCGAGTACAGGCTCGATGTTGAGGATCGTGCTCGATGACACTTGTGTGTCCGAGATAGACAACATTGGATGACAGGAGCGAGAGGCATACTACTAGGATGTCAAAGGAAGAGAATGTATCGAAGGCTCGACGCGCGCGTGATAACAAGAGGGGCTATGAGATTACGTTAAATGCGTTATTGAACGATCCTTCATAATAGCGATTACTGTAATGTATACGCGCAAAGTACAATAATGAAATTCCAGTAAGTCGATCCTTGACTCGACTTACTGGAATTAAAATTGGAAACCTGTGAAGATTATTACATTAAAGTATGCTACTGTGTCATTTTTGTATGATGGTGCCAAATGTGAAGGATTTGACAGTATTATGGAAGTAAGCTAGATTTGATTTGCATTTAATTAAATTAAAAAAATAATAAAACAATAATTAGAAATTAATTAGTAAAGTGTACATTTATGTGATGCACATATAACATAAATTTCAAAATATAAACATAAAATGTTTATCATAAGCTTGATTATCAAATTTTTTTTGGCCAAAATGATTAAAAGTTCGGAAAAATTTTTTAAATATAATAGATATCTGATCTAATAGCAGTAGAGCCCGAGAAAAAATGGTATAATTGGTCAGATGTAAATGTATATAACTAGTTATGAAAAGATTTAATAACATATGTAATTTTATATGATCATATAAAATATTACATGTTATCAGATTTTTTCATAACTAATTATATATATTTATATCTGACCATATTATACATTTTTCTCGGGAGATATCAGATTTTGATCTCTATTGTTATTATTAATATACTAACATGTAAATTTTATTATTTTTTTTTGTTTAGATCAATGCTATCAAATCTTTACTCCAATTCAACGATCCGCAACCAATCTATATTAAAATGCACCGGTGTCACCGTTATATATATCACGTGATCAAAAAACCGGTGTGGTTTTTCGTCGTGTAACGAAGCCGAGAAATTGATTGCGTAACGCGATTGCGGCGAAATCGGGGGCGGTCGATGATGCATTCCGGCGATCGACAATCGATGACGGAAGTTCGAGGGCGAGTATGGAGAAATGCGGCGTGGATGGAGGACAAGAGTCTCGGTGACAGTGCACCGAGACTGGAGAGGTGAGATTACAAGGCAACAGCGCGACGTGCAATCACGGCCGGGGACACACGTGGAAGATCGACATCGTGCCATGCAGCCGGTTCTCCTTCATTCGGGCGAGGCCCTTTCCCGATAATAATTAGACGCTGCCATGCCTCCGGCGTCCTTTGCCTTTCTGCCTTCCCCTTCCTGGATCCCCCCCCTCCGCCCCTCGCCATCGCGCTTGTGCTTTCCAGTCCGTGGACGATCGTGCAAGATTCGGGGCCTGACGTAGCAATCAAGGGAACTGTCTGCGCGAGACTTGACAGCACCGGATGCAATAACCCCGGATGACACTTTGCTACTTTGTGTCCTGCCACAGGCTATAATTATGTTACTTCCCTCGAATCACGCATTATATTAAATGTAAACATGATTTTAATAACGACATATAATATACATATAAAAATTTGGCATTGCTATTGTTAATTTTTCACCGTGCAAAGTTCAAAACTGTTATGCGTTTTCTTTAGTGAAGGATTTTACTTATTGTTGGATAGAACTTATCTTTCGTGCAATATTTGTGTTATCGTAAAAATTTATACCATTTTTACGCGATATGCTGCCAATAAAGGGAACAAAAAACTAAACAAATTATTTGATTATGGATAAAGGAATAAAGCCGCAATATGACATGAATGCGTGAGGAAACGAGAATAATATGAAGAATAGTATGAAGCGGGAAGAAAGAAGTGGGAGTAGACAATCAACCGGATTTCGTCATCCCTAAATCCAGCCGGTGAACGAAAGACAGAGTGACATTGTACAATTGCGCGTAGAAGATCTATTTAGATGGGCTGAATTTATCGTTTCGAACGGAAGAAAAGCTTTACGGGGGTGAAATCCCCGCGTAGAATCCACTATTTTCAGGTCGAATTGCGCGGCAGGTTGTGCACTCGGCGACGTGTGAACAAGCGTAAGATTTCTTGTGAAAACGTGCCATCTCTCGAATGAGTTTCTCGGACCATTTGCAAAAGTTAAATGAGAAAGGTAGCGCGAGGAAGCTACAGCAACTAAGCAGATATAACTTTCTTACTATGCATGATTTTGTGCAAAAATAATACTAGAGTGACTATAGAGTATTTTAACTAATTGCTAATAATATACGATAAAATTTAACTCAGTATAGCTACGTAGTATAAGATTTGAGAAATTTTACGTCGAAAATTAAATTTAATAGCTGAGGAAACCGTTCTTTATTTCGTCATCTTTTAAGACAATTTGCAACGTGTTTACAGTACGATTTTTTCGGAATTTAATATTCAAATAATATTCGGCGTTATCAAAGCATCAACGTTTGTATGGCAAACACCTAAATAAGAAATATTTTGATATTAATATTTGCACTTTCTTTTACATTCAATTTTATATTTTATATTTATATATTTTATACTCGATTAAATATTAATTATATAATTATCTGTGAAAACGAGAATATTCCTGAATACTAAAATGTACGTTTTGTGATATTATAAATAAACGCCTGCATATATAATGTATTAAATTTCTATAAATAACTCCTTTATAAAAGCGAATGCAATTATACGGAGAAACGTCTGTAATTGCAAATGAAAAGTATAAAATTTAATAAACATAAAGCTTTAATATACACGCACGTTAGAAAGCACGGATCAGATTAGAATGACGAATAGCCGTTTGCCACGCAACGCTGACGCTTCGATAACGCTGGTCTACTTGTACAGATATAAAACTGCGAAAAAATCACAAGCTAACATTATACAGAAACACGTTGTAAATTGTCTCAGGAGATGGCGGAATAAAGAACGGTTTCCTTAGCTATTAAATTTCATCGACGCATTACTTAACAAGCGAGTTATTGCATATGATTACAGATGTTATTTTTTATTTAAGTTAGAATGAATTTTTTGATAAAAAATTAATTTGCATAGCTAAAAATCTTCAACGGTGAAAATTAAGAATTCCATATTCATTAAAGCGTATTCTGTCGCCGATCACCATATTCCTCAAGATACTTTGTGTATATTCATTGCGTATTATAAAAACGGTCACGAAGAGGAAGAGTCTGGTCCTTAAAAAGCAATTAAGCTGACTGTGCTCAATATACGAATAATTATAGCCCATCACGGAGGAATTTCGCGCATCGAGAATCTCTGTCGCTTCGTTTGCAAAATCATTCGCTCACATGTCAATATAAGTCGCTACAAATAGCACTAAAAAAAAAAAAAAAAAAAAAGATTAAATCACGCCTGGGAAATGTTCATTTGGAACGGTAATGGTCTAATAATTACCGTTAAAAAGCAAGGGTAGAGGGGGGAGGGGGAGAAGGGAGGGAGAAGGAGGGCATAAGTCTTGCCCGCTAAAACAAACTAATAACCGGCAACGTCTAGCCCAAGGTGATCAAAGAGCGTTTAACGTCGTTTGCAGAAGGCGGAATCGACCGATAGCAGCTGGCCGTAGGCTGGCTTGTAGCCGCGATAAGCTTATAATTATCCCTAATAGCGCGTAATTTCGTAAGAAAATATGTCGGCTTGCGCCACCGGTGGGCAGAGCTTGCTCTCGAGATACGAGCGGTATGAGCTAGATGCACGGCATTCAGTTAAGAAATAATTTCCTTCCTCACAAACCGCGTTCTTCTTAATCTTCTTCTTAATAGAACTTATCTTTATATTTGATTTTTATCAATTTATACGAATAAATATTTAAAGTACAAATGTTAGTAACACGCTATTTTAATTATGTGTATATTTAATTTCACGAAGGATTTAATTACAAGTGCGGCATCTGTCTTCTTTCACATTCTTTCAATTTTGACAAAACAACCTATATGACACTTCTTATTTTTCTTGCACTCATGAGTTAAAGACGAGTTTTCCATTCGACCGCGAGAAATCATCGACGGGTCGAGGCCCGTCGGTTGCTCGCAAGGCGTGAACTCAGTAAATTTCCGATAAACCCAATAACGTGCAAACGCGCGCGCTCGCGCCATAACCGGTGTAGCCTTTGGCGATTTGATTGGACTTTAATAAAGCATTCTCTGTCAGCGGTGGCGGCGAACATTCCGCGCTGAAAAGTGGGACGCGATCGACGTTATTGATTTCGCGAATACTACCGGCGGGGACAGAAAAGCGGGCGGCATTTTGGGCGCAGACGGCAGCCGTGATTTACCGTTCGAGGGGGGCGAGAAAGATGGAATATCGGGAAGTCCTATGTCTTGGGGATTAATCACCCCCTTTCCCGCCTCTCACGCTCACTCTTGATGTTATACTCCCCCCCCTTCCCCCGCTCTTTACCCTTTCCCCCGCCTTCATTACAATTCCATGGATTTCCCGCTGGGCTCGGACCGCCGGATCCAGCCGCCGCCCTCGCCCATCTTGCAGTGATCTCGTGAATGCGAATCTACGAGTTCCGCGGACGCAAAACGCTCCATGAACGACCGCATGTGTGCGATACGTAACTTCAAGAGTTGGATTTACTGGCGAATTAGTACGTCGAAATTCTGATAATTTAGTTGAATGTCGACGAGAAACCCGCGCGGGATTCAACGTGGAATTTCGACTTCGCCGTCTGTAAATACTGGACGATTCACGCATTACGAATTACCATTTCAAGCGGTCTCCAGAATGTATTAACGATGATTAATATTGCACGCAAAGAAAATAAATTATGTATAAAAAGTGAGACGTATCATTTAACCCTCTCACTGCTAATTACATTAATGTTGACTTTTTACGTTAGTTAAGAAAAATATCGGAGTAAATTTTCACCTACGCAATAACGTTAAAAAAATTTGGAGAGAATTCTAAGTCATAATATTTGATTTTTATTTTGAGCAATATTTAGAATTTTTTACAGAATTATCCGAGAACTCAAAGGCGTTCTTGTCCTATTATCCTTTATATCGCGCGCTTTCTTCAGATCTTATTTCTCTCCTAAGTCTCACAATATGAAAGCTACGACAACAAGGGAAGATCCACTCGACACATATACCGGCAATGAGTTCACCTACTCTCATTGGGCTCAGAAGAATCCCTCTTGCCCAGTCCATCGAACAAAGGCTCGAGAGCCGCTTATTCAACGGTAGCGGACGCAAACAACGTCCGATTTCGACGAGAATCTCAGATACGTCCGACGTCGGGGGTTAATTGCTATTTCCTTTCGTCCCGTGTACAACCCTTTCGCTGGGACAAAATCGAAGTGCGCGCGTTTACCTCAATTTATACGTCGTAAGTAATTCGCCTCGCTCTATTCTGACCCTATTCGCCCCTCCCCTCCTACCCTTCCTCTATCGGACTCATTCCCCTCTCATCTTTTGTTCGTGGGATCGACGTGTCCACGCCCATTCGATTAAAAGCATATATACGCGATCGATTCCAATAATTAAATCTCATCATCGTCGTATCATCGTGCGTCAGCCGCATTACAATGTGACTTCGCGCGCCCGCGAGGCACTCGAAAAAATAAATCGTGCTGAGGGATCGCGAGCGCGAGCACAATGCGAGCACCTTCTCTATCTCGGGCGGCGATATAATGGCGCGATTTTTGCCGTCGATTGAGCCTGAAGTGTTGCAGTATAACTAATTGCGCCGGGACAAAAGACCGGTTTTTATTCTCGCGATTGCTGTATTATTTTGGCGTGATATCGAGATCATTGAACATCCGATTGTTGAGTACCACGCTATAATGGCTTCATTTTAAAGCTAGTTTTTTTTTTATTAAAAGAGCATTATATACATTATTCAAAAGAAAACATATTATACAACAAGAATTCTTTCTCTTTTCAGCCGTGAAGACAATTGATTTTTTATAAAAACTGAGTATAGCACCTAATTTAATATTGTATTGCGCTTTACTGATACATGCAGTACATGCATGCGTGCAATTTTTAAATAAAATTTTTCATGTATCAACGATTTCAAAAAAATCTATTTTTGTTTAATTGCATTACTGTCAATTTCAAAATTACAACGAAATGGTGCTCTAGTAATTTGTTCAGAACAAATGAATATAATGGAGGAGTGTCGAAAAAAAGTTGGCAAGGAATAGTGCCGGCTGGCGTACAATAATGCAATTAACCTATGCAAATTTACCGTTAATTGAGTCCGAAATGTTGCAGCTTTCGTCATACAATTAATTGCGCCGAAACAAAAACCGGTTTTATCCTGCTGCATTCGATTGCAGTATTAAATTCGCCATGATGCCAAAGATGCTATTTGATCATTCGGTACTGCGATATAATAGTTGCGCTCTAAGATTAAACATATACGATACGATTTTCCCGCTGTCGGCATATAATAGAGAAATTAATGCACGCCTGTAGAATCAAAGTTCGATAAATTGATATTTGTTTTGCAAATTTGATTAAAGTAGAAATGAAAGGCAGTTAATTTAATGTTATATTACTTTTGTATTAATATACATGTGTGTAATAACATGCGATACGTCCGTACGCAATAACTTTTTCAATGGTTTCCCATGATTAAAAAGTAATATTTAATCATATAATTGCAAAAATTTTTTTTTATATATAATAGTTAAAAAGTGATGGAGTAATTTACTTAGGACAATGAATATAATGAACAAACGTTATCGAGAGAAAAATTGGTACGAGGCACGAATGCTGGTACAGAATAATAGAATTAACCTATGCAAATTCATACTACACATACTATGCGCGCGGATACGTTATATTAAATTTCATTGAATTAAATCAACTTTCGTCTGTACATAATGTCGGCGTAGTAGTTAAATTAAAATGATTACGGAATTTATTTAGGTCCGTGCGCGATTTGCTGCGCGGCGCGAATACCATCTTTCGAAAATTACTTTACCTTCTCTTTAGCATACATATCAGTTCTTTTACATCAAGAACTGCATGCCGAAGCAGACGGGCGAAAATTTTGTGCAAAGTGGCTATCTCAGCGACATTCGTTCAAAAAAGAAAGAAAGAAAAAAAAAAAAATAATGTTCCTTAACGCAGAAAGATTTAAAGCCTGAAGAGTTAGCAAACTTCTCGGGCACGTTCGCCGCGCGTGAATATTATTTTTATTTTTATCATCTTTTATTCACATTGCCGATCGCATATCTACTTCAGCCCTTCGGCGAACACAGAAATTTTCAAGCGGCGGAATAAAATTGAAGAGCATTATCTAGCCCGCGCGTCAGCGCGCGCACGACGGCCGCGCTCTTCTACGGATTTTGAATTCTCCAATCATTCGCGAGTCTCGAAGTCGTCCGCAGAGTCTCGAAATGCAAGAACTTAACCGGATAGCACGGTTAAATCTGACGCAATCTCGCACGAAATCCCCGCCGATGAATTGCTCCGTACCGATGTAGGGATTATTGCTTTTCCCTTCTCCTACCTATCTTCGCATCCGCGCCGCGCGTCGTCTACTGAAATATCGAACTTCGTCTTTGATCGGGCCCTGGTGCCTTAGGGAAATTACTGACTGCACCAAGAAAATCCGCTCCGTGATCGACGTCCAACAAATTCTGGTCCGATTGTGGAAGATTCCGAACACGTCGCCGCCGTCTCTAGTCGGATTGCGTGTACGTAAGGAATTATTATCCTTCTATGGAGAGGCAATACGACGGAACACCTCGTTTTATCCTCGTATTTTAACGTAATAATCTTTTTTATCATAAATCATTCAATATCGAAGCTATTTATTACCAGAGAAATTTAATTTCTCAAGTTACTTGTGCAGTTATAGAAGAATTCTTGGCAACATTTCTAATGAATCTTTTAAAATCTGCATAATCTTGATTATACTCAATAATGAATAGAATGGTTAAAAGAATTAGAGGACACTGACTTTTATGTCAAATATTGATATATTATTTTGGTAGAATTATTCTTATTGGGTTTCACGAACCTTGTTCTATAGATGTCTAATTTTTATGTAGAATATTTCAATTTAAACACATTTTTTACATGTTCAAGAAAAATCAGGTATAATTATAATTTATTTTGAAAAATAACTCTACTTCTTAAAATATAAATTTCCAATTTACAATCTTTCATCCATAATGCATTATGTTAAGATTAAATTTTATTAAAGTTGTATTTTTGCTGAAATAAATCTCTTATTTAATCCGTTTAAGGAGTTAAGGAGTTACAAATTACTAATTATTGAGTCATTCTATATATTATTACTTATCAGATTCACCGCGTAAATTTTTTGTATACATATAAATAATAGAAATGTTGATCGATTAAACTCAAAGCATCGATAAAAAATGTGTAAATTACGGATGATAGTAAAATTAAAGAATTTTAATTAAATTTTCAGAACACAAATAGATTTATTTTTAAAATTTTCATTTTCATTTAATTTTACTTTTACTTATTACTTCAGTAGAAACATAATTTCTGAATAATTGCTAAAATATTTAATGCTTAAAACCATAAATAATGACTTTTCACCAAATCTTTGCCGAAGTAAGATTAACGCCAAATTTGCCGGAGAATCTGCGGCTGATAGATAATGCGGTAGGTCTGAAATGCTTTGTACAATGAGAACATATCAATGTCAGATCAAACACGCGCGTTATCTCTGGTATCGGTATAACCGGTGAGTTATAACTTATCCGTTGCGCGTAGATCAAGCCGCTGAAGTTCACGGCGTTCAAATTCCACAAGCATACTGTCGGACGCGTGTGTTAGACCAGACAGTGGAATAAATTCCAAGGTGTAGACCTTACCTGCGCGTGTTTGGCCCGGTCGAAAACGATCTTCGACACCGGCACTAAATCTCTTTGGCAATCACTGAAAGTGGAAAGAGAAAAACTGCCCTCCGCTACGGATTTTCGCGGTTACTGTAGCACGGAGGTAATTGATGTTTGCTCTCTTACGCTGAATTTTTGGTAGGAGCGACGTAAGCGATCAATCTCCGCGTGGGGACGTGGCATACGAATTAATTGTTATTTCTTTCACAATGACATAAGAAATAACAAGAAGAAATAACAAGAAGATTATTAGTAATTATTTCTCGAAACGCTTCAATATTTATTATTTTATTATATTTCATTATAAAAAAAATTCAAAACAAACATTTGTATAAGTCTCTTTGATATTAGATTCTTTTCTCAGGTATGAGATAAAATTAATATCAGTCTTGTAAAAATGTTCTCATTTAGATGTTATCATATAGGTTATGATTTTATACTTACTAAAAAGAAATACAGTTATAACTTTTCCAATATGATTTTGGTTTAATTAAACACGTAGGATTTTTCTGACAGATATATGAAATTCATAAATTAGTAACGCGGTTGTCTGTGATTATGACTCGATCATGACGTTACTACGAGACAAGCTTTAACCGGGTCCCAGTCTAGTATGGAAACTAGATGTGGGTGATTACATTTACCCTCAGCGGATCCTCCTCCGCGCTGCATTTGCAAACTGATTCGATATATTGGGAGCCAGTGCGAGATTCGACTTAGGCCGCGATTACGCGGGATGCAGCAGGTAATAGGTACGTGCGGCATGCATAAATAATAGTTGTGCTAGCTCGTGAGATGAATGAAACATAGTTCGAAGCAGACGTTCCATTTATGCGAGAAAATTATTGTGATCGCGCGCGAAATATTTAAAAAGGTGTTTTTTAAATAACAAAATTGCGCAGTATTTTCATGCTTATTAGATTTCATTGAATTATGCAAGATTTATTTCAGCAAAAATTAAAATTTACACTTAAATAAGATGTAATCTTGAAAAATATGCATAAGTAAAAGATGATATGCTTTTTATGATAAAATATGATGTGTCCAGTTTTAACAAAAGAAGTACACATTTGACTTAATATTTAATTACGGTAAAAGTGTAAATTAAATTATATATGTGTAATTATAGATTAAGCATGTCAATGGTAAAATAATGCTGTCAACGTACGTTCGTAACATGCTGTCACAATCTCTTTCGAATGAATAACATCTTATTAGAGAAACCTATTAAGTCGAATGATAAATTGTAATGTGTCTCAAGTATGGAGCCAGTGTTTCCAGCGTCTATTATTAATTTTTCATTGTCGCCGTCGTTACAATTTCGCTTTATTCTTTCCCGTCTGTTATCGTTTTAATTAAGATCTCAATATTTTATGGATACGTAAGCCAGCGTACACATTTTCTCAATTATTTTCCATCTAAGCACCTTCTAAGTTATTACTCTCGCACCACTAGCCGTTCCATTACTTGTGCGAAAAAATTCATATACGCATCATAAAACACCATAGAGAGAGAGAGAAAAAGAAACTTGCTTTACTTTTTGACAATAAGATTTCAATTAAATAGATGATGAAAGGCAAAAATCAAAGGAGAAGCATTCTTTGGCGGGCTTTGATCGACGCGCGTAATAGAAGATGTAACATAGTAACTCGGGATATACGGTTATTCGACTTCCGTGCGTAGCAAATGGAAAGTCGATCAATCGATACATGTATTAATTTGAAATTGGTGAATAATGGTTTGAATGATGGAATAATTCATAGTAAGAATATGGAATTAAGCCCTCGCATCGACGTATACGGACGAGACCAGGCATATTGAGTACGTACGTAATCAATATTCCGCAATTAATTATTACGTTACCGGGCCATCAGAACGGGTAAGATAATCAATAAGGAATGCATTATAACGTCGGATGAGTCTTGCAGTGTTCATTAACTTTTTATTCCGGACGTCGCTGCAATTTTCCTCCGATCGCTCTCCCGCCCGCTCGCGCCTCTTATCCTTTTCATTAAAGCCTTCGTTTCGCGTAGTGATGTAAATTATTACATTTTTAATTATCCCGTCTAATAAAACCTTCCTTTTACCCCTTTTTCCCCATTAACGCGAGCATTTTCCTTCGCAAAAGTTGTTCCCCGGATTATAAAAACGCAATTCCAGTAGCGACAGTGGCAGCACTATTAAACATGTTTTTTTCAGGAAAGAATCTAAATCACATTTATAAGTGATTTTCTGAAAATAAAACTGTATTGCGAGTATAAGCACATTTCTCAAGCAAATCTTCTGGAATAATTAAACGAGCTGCTCATTTGCGTTAGAAATTTAATCCAAGTATTTTATATATAATTTATATAGTGCCTTAATAACGTATCCATAATTTATATCCGTAATTAATTAAATTTTCGTTTACTAAATGATTTTATAAGTGTACATTCATAATTCAGTTTTAATTCAATATTGATAAAAAAATAGTTATTTAGATCTCTTTTTGAAATAACATGTATAGTTACATTGAAGTCTTAGGTAATTTTTTAAATTTCTCACGCATATATTTATACAGGCTCCACAAATATGTACGTATGTACATGTTAAGCGGCAGCGGAGAAGCCTGTGAAAGAAACTCTCTTCCCTCTATCTCTTTTCGTTGCTTGACCGCTTTGGAGCCCGGCACGTTTATCAATCTTCGTAGCAAGTCGCGTCGCACAAACGGACGAAGTCGCGGGCGGAACATTGACGAACCCGGGATACCATACGTTCATATGTTCGTTTGTTACACAAAAGGACGCAGAATAACGCAGCCAGCTCATTTTCAAAGATCGTCGACCCCTCTTTGGGCACGTCGATCATTAATTCTTCACTGTCCGCGTCGCGGTAGTTTTCGTCCAAGATTCCCGCTCTTATTCCGTCGTCCTTTTGATTAAAGTCTTCATATTTCACGAACCTGTCCCGAGCGGAGTCGTGATGTGTCCGTGCGTGTGTCCCGGCCTCGGGCCAGCCGAAACAAATGAAGGGTCCGGCGGGAGGAGAGACGCGGCAGACAAGCAGTATCAATGGTAATGGCTGTCCGAGCGGACTTATTTAGGGACGCATACGAAATTATGCGCGCGAGACGCGACCCGGTCGGTGGATAATGAAAAGAAAAAGAAAAAAAGAGCACACCGCGGCGCATGCGGTGGGCCCCGTCTCCGTTTGACAGATGTCAGGACAAAGTGAGAGTGCGTGGCGGGAAAGGATGGGAAGGGGGTAGCCCCGCGATATCGGGCCGTGCATGTTACATTTAAGTGATTGATGAGCGCGCTCAATGAGAATCACAGCTGGGTCGCGCACATATCTTCCCGTGCGCCGAGTCTAATCCAATGGCCGTTCTGCCCCGCGGCGTGATGTGTAGGCGTCTAGCCGGTGTAAACGGGCCTTACCGATCGAGGGCTGGCTGGGATCACCGACCATGTAATTTAGATAGGTCTAATTGAAGAGCCAAGTGGACGCAAACGCGCTATGTGTCACGTCCCAACGAAAGTTAAACTGTTTCCGTGGACGAATGATTATTTCCTGTTACGTCACACATGTCAAAGATTTACACGTGATTGTGCTTATTAAAATTGACTCATGCGTGTGAGTTATTCGAGTAAACTGAGTTTCCTTTCTGACAATGTTTTGCAATAAAACATGATACTCTTAAAAACTTTAGCAAATAAAAAATTTTTAAACCAAATAATGTAACGCATGATTCTTCAAAGACAAATTATGATACAAAAGGTAAAAAAAAAAAAATATTTACTTTTAAAAAAAGTTTGATATTTTATGTTTTTAGAACTCTCATATATTATAATTTAAATAATTAAAATAACAATCAACAATAAAGTGTATAAAAAAATGTTTGCATAAACAAATAATTATTTTCTGCAAATGATATGCGAAAGATTCAAGTATGAAATTATTTTATTAAAACTGATTCAAGACTGCGGAAAGTTCATGAAACAAAACTTTTTTGATAAATTTCTTTTTCTTGTCAAAAGCTTAATAATTTTACATTTAGGGTTCATATATTATATTATCAAATTAAAATGACTGAAATGATCCACGTCGAAAGAATATCACGTTTTATTACCTCCATGCTTCGGCTGAATTAATGACTAAGTGTATAAAAAAAAATGATGGGCAGCGCTTTATCTACTGTCACGCACATTGGCTCCACAACTGTCGGATTTTCCTCATGATCGCACTCGTAATACTCTACCCCCTGCCATCGGCATATCCCTGTCATAAACAAACCCCGAAGCGAGAAGATCAATAATGTCCAGGGACATTCTTACGCGTCGCGGTTCCCGAATTGGGATAGTTGCGAGAGATCATAGAGCAATTTGGTGTACTGCCGCGACGCAGTGATTGATCTGTACGTACGATAAACATTGCTCAGCCATGCCGCGAAATGACGTATGCATGCGTATTAATATCAGTGATGGAGGAACGTGTGGCCAGCTGCGCAACCATCACGGCCGGTTGGCTGGCCCGTTCGCATAAATGCCGCGACGCTCGTTTGTCTCCGAGGATGGATTCGCAGTTCAAAATAGTTCAAATAGAGACAACGCGCCTAATCGATCTTTTAGCCGCCTGGCGTGTGCACGGTCGACCCTACGAGCTGCATTTAATCTTCCGTGGAACAAAATTGCGATGCGTCCTCTCGTAGTGTTATTTTTTCGGAGGAGGCAATGTATAATTTATTTCAAAGTTACTTCTTAAAAAATATCCATCATCTTGAAAAGTTTGCGGCATTTAAATAACGCGACAAATTTGTCGGATGTTCTGATAAACTGATAAGAACATTTAGAAGTTCCAAAAAGTTGGTGGCATTTCTCATAAAACAGTTAACAAATATGAATTATTATTCTTACTGTCTTTAATAATGATATCTGTTGTGTTTCATTATTGAAATTCGCTAAAAGTGTTCGAATTGCGCAGCTGTATTCAATCGCATTATTTATTTTCCAATATATGTTTCAACGCAAATAATAATGCATCTCGGTTACATGTGTGTACTATACGTACGTTCCGTAGAGAACATACGTGTTTCATGCGAGTGTTATTTTCCAAACGAGCAACGAGTGAATAGGGGAGGGCAACCACAAAGTTCGGATGACGGCAGCTGAAATTTTATTCATGCACAATAATTTGCATTCTGACTCGTCGGGACAAGAACCCACATTATTAGCAGGTAGAATGGGATTGGCATTGAATTCGGTAGAAGGGACGCCCGGAAGGAGGGAGACCCGATAACCGAAAGACCGCGAAGAGAGCAAAGGGGAGAACGGGATTCGTGCGGTTTCTTTGCCTTCAGATGATTCTGTAATTAACTTTTTGCAGCGGTACTCGTTTTCGCTCGGTAACAGAAGGTATATCTTGCTGTTATATTCGCGTAAGGCGTGTTGGAAAATTGCCATTTTTAATTTTTAATGAAATTATCGACAGACCTTATTCTTCGTGACTTGTCTTGAAATTCTTCCGAGAAAGTTCATTTTGATTATATCACGCGTTTGCCTCAATTATGGATTGAAAGCTTGAGATACCTGAATTTTTAGGATATTTGTGAGACAAATATACCGCATAAGTATCTTACTGAAATTCATTACATCTTTAAATGAAGAAACCATCCCGTCCGAATATTTTTATGAATTTTTATAATGAATAAAAAATCTGAAATACTTATAAATTTAATTTTATTCTACATAAATTATTTAGTTTGTTTGACATTAACATATTTACTTTCTTATCTTTGGAAGATCGTAGAACTACAAGTTAATTGCGAATGCTGAAAAGCATTTGTTGCTGATAAGAAAACATTCTCTTCATCGCGTCTAATGCGTCGGTTCATAATAAACTTCCGAAAACTTTTCAATCGGTTTTTCAATTACGGCGGATCTACTAGCTCAACTTGACGTTTCTTTTTATCACTCATCCGTGCTGGGATTAAACTCCTTCGCGGGCCAAGAGAAGACATGCCCTTTCGCGGTAAGAATAGAGCCCTCCCTTCCATCTCTATCGCGCTCTACCCGTCGTTTCCGTCAAGGAGACTCTCGCCCGCGAAATTAAACTCCCAGCAAGTCGGGCGAAAACTCTCATCGCCGTGTTCATCGGAGAACGGCTCAGAATCCGAACGAAGAGGGAAGGAGAGAGAAAGGAAGAGAGAGAGAGAGAGAGAGAGAGAGAGAGAGAGAGAGAGAGAGAGAGAGAGAGAGAGAGAGACAGAGAGAGAGACATCGTGCGCGCAATATATCTTTGATAGAGTTTCGGAGCCCACTGGGACCCCCCGTGAGACAACGCGAGTGCGGGATAGTGCTTATGGTCGCCTAACTCAATACGGACATTCATTTGGATAATTGAAATCATTCCGCTCGCGTTTCACGCGCCAATGCCCGCTCGTTCCGAGACCCGATCATAGCAATCGGGATCACGTCGCGGAACAAGACCGCGTGGTTCCTTTCGGGAAATAATTGTTCGTTGATGTGTAGCTAGGTAGGCAGGCGTCCGTAGAAGGTGTCCCGTGGGATAGCGCGAATGTCGTTATCATCATCGAAGCAGACTCGCTGATGCGCGATTCGCCAAAGTCGCGCCTCGTTGCGCTAATCACTTTTGGCTCGCAAGGCGAACGAACGAGCGGACGTTTGTTGCCGGCGGATATGCTCTATGGCTTCTTGTTGGGCGGATATTTATGAGACGATTATCGAGAATATTAATATGTATAACGGGAAATAATATTAGAAAATCGCATTGGCTCAACGGAATACAATTTTCACGGAAAAAAATAACGTATTACGAAGAAAAGAAGAAAAGTGTGAAATTAATATGTTTTAGATCCAAAAATAAAACTATTTTCTAAGTCGAAAAATGTGAAAACTATCTTTATCTATATTTAGCTAACAATCTAGTTTTATATCTTGGATAATTCTTTTTCTAAATTTTACGTAGCGATAAAAAATTTCCTTAAAAGTAATAATCGTATCTGATTGCAATCTTCAGAGGAATGAATCGCTCTTAACTGAAGCAAGAACGAAATATCACCGATGCGCGCCGGTAGACATCCGATTCCAGCTCTAGCTCTTCGACAATGTAAATGTTTTGTTTACGTTTCCGAGTAGTTTGCATTTCACGGAACGATAAACTCTTCTTTTCGCCGTCGCTGCGGCGTGGAGTAGCAAGAACCGTGGGACAAATACAGGATGATTCGGTTTGAGCGAACAACCGATCGACCGACAGATCGGCCGACTAGTCGGTGGGCAAACGCGCAGCAACGTTGCAAATGTCGTTATCGTTATCGGTCTGATTTGCCGTTGCGGTGCGGCGCATCGCGGTACGACACGGCGTCCCGCCGCCGTTATGGCTGCGGGTCTCTTTGGATTCACGAAACCGTGGAAACGAGATTATGCTCCAGTTTTCGGCGGATACTATATTTGGCATCGAGCTATATCCATTCGGTTACATCGAGTTGATGGCTGGCGCGATGCGTAGAAGCAAGAGATAACGAGATAACAATCACGCAGTCATTATTGTTATCTATCTTTTTTAATTACACGGCGAGCCTCGCCGCTATATCAATGCGAAAAGCAGGGTAGTTATTAATGCGGCGAATGAGAGAAATGAAGAGAAGCAGATAGGTGGGCCTGTCTTCCCACCCCATCCCGGGCCACCCGTGAGACCGTAAAGAACAATGCGATAATAGTGAACTTGATTGAGAGAGATATTACGTAATACGAAGGCAATTAGATTTGCATCGCAAAGATGCCGGCCAATTGTTCTTGTAATAATCGCGAGCGCTTGACTTAAAGTTGCTCGTTACTGCGGACCCTCTTGGAGGTAGTTCTTTTGATTTACACGACACGGTCGATTTGTGCGTCAATGCTTGCCGGCCGCGCGAGAATAATTGCTAAGATGCATAACTGAGAGCGCATCTGAAAGGCATGATTGCCCGAGCGTTCAGCAATGAGTCCTATTGTCGAGATTAATAGAGATGCTGGTGGTAGCTGACAGTCTGGCTTCGGTACATAGTTCGTACACAGAGAATGATCTCTCCGTCGCATGCAAAATGTAAAAATTACGCAAGCAATGTCCGTTGCAACATCGATTGCAATGAATCAAAGATAAGTTACGGTCTAACAAAGTGTCTCTGATCGAGTGCGCTTCCTTTTTGGCTTTCTCTCATTACACGAATAAAGAACTGTGATTGAAAGTACAGGAATCGCCCGTTAATAGTGGATTTTTCTTGTCCAATTTCGCAGAAGTAATTTCATCGTATTTATTTTAAATCTATCCGTTTATAGAAAATAATTAATTTTGTTTCTTACCCGTCGTCGTGTAACGCACGATATTATTAATCTCTTACTCAATATTATTTTAATTATTAATACTTAATAATTAAACGAGAGAGATCGAGTATAGATGTATAGCGCGTCTATTTAAACTAGAATCACATTACCCAAGTTTGGGGAAATTTCACCGAAAGCGACGCAGAGCGGAACATGCGAGAGGAGAGCGGAAGGATTAAACAGGAAGTATCGTGGTGTAATATGTCGGAGCGATGCGTCGCGCATAATTATTCCGCGCGTGCTTTTCGCGAGACTGCAAACTTGCCGCGGGCTGCACATATGGCTATACTCTTCGCGTCTCTCATGTTTGTCGACCGTCGGGCGACGTAATAAATACGCGAGCGGGCAGAAAACGCGCAGAGCGACGCGCGGCATTTTCTTTTTCGTGCCCTCGCTGCGCAATTCCGTCGTCTGTGCGTTTGCGCCGCGCAACTATGTACCTTATACGTAATCGCGTATTAATTGAACCATCCACCTGGGAAAGTACATAGTATAACAGGATCGCGCTATACTTGGCTTTGTATTATATATTACGCAATTCTCTTTCGTCCGCCTTTTGCGCGCGCGCGTGTACGGCTGCGGTCGCTTTCTATAATGAAGCTGATTTATCTCGCGCATTCACCGAAGTGTTCTCCCGACGAGTCTCGCTTAAACTTCGTGCTTTGTGTGAACGCTTAAAGGGGATAGAGAGCTTTAATTCATTCGGGTGTCGCGGCCTTTCGGCTCTCAGCTTCGTGTACAGTAATCCAACATAGCGCTCGCACCATGCTGGCGTATTATTATTGAGATATCCGTTATCTTGCGGTACTTTAAGCTCGATATCTATAAAGCTCTTGCGTGTGCGAAGCACAAACGGTTATCTTCAATGCTTGAAACTTTAAAGGTCCGAGCGACGGCGGGATTAAAGTGCTTCGGGGTTTACATGGGACTCAGTTCCATTCGTTTTAGTTACTCGGTGCAACGTACGCCCGTTCATTGACGTTTATTTATTTGTAACGTCTGTTAGTACTGATAACAGAAAGAGAAATTACAAAGAGAATTCCATAAAATTTCTAAGAGTTTGGGAATGGAATGTTTATACTCAACGAAACATTTTGGCAACAATTTATCTACACCAGCAGTGTATTTATCAATCGTGATAGTAACAAAATTCTACAATTTCAATTAAACTTGCCCGATCAAATTAGTATTAACGAAACGATTACACGTATCGCTCATGCTGCTTTGCAAACAAAAATTCCCGCGCAGGGCGCAATATTATAGTATCCTAACTCTAAGCGAGGGGGAGGCTTAATGCACTCTTCCCGTTGGGGTGCAACCGCGCGCAGGATTGCCGCACGAAGTGCATATTAATAATAACGTCGAACGACCATTCGGCGGGGGATGTCGTTGCGGTTACATGCCCTTCTCCAGCACGGCCAGGGCTACACGCAACCCTATCCCTTCAGACGTAACGTAATGTGACGCAACGTGACGTAACGCATAACGCTACGCTCTATTCTGTATGTGCAACGAGCCGGAAGATCCATATCTCACTCGTCGGGGGTAGAAGAGCTCTTTGCAATGGCAACGTACGCGCCACGAAGCTGGAGGAGGGATCGTGAACGAGAATGCGCGCACACACGCGCGCGCCCCTGTGTGCCTGCCTGTGTCGGTGTAACGCGCGACTGCATGTGGATCGCAGGTACGCGTGCCGTGGCGACGTACAACAAGACCCGAGACAACCGTGCAACCTGAATGTTCTTTTTACCGTTTCCCATTTTGCTCTATTTCACATTTTTCCACCCTCTCTCTTTCGCTCCTTCCTTCCGCTCACGAACACGGCGAAGATTGCGCTATTTCTTTATAATGCACACATTCGCCGGAGCTATTGCAATCTCGTTCGGTCTCGTTTCCGCGTTATCGGCGAGGAAAAGTATTTTCACGGTTGCGAACACCGACGAGAGAAAGAAAGAGAGAGAGAGAGAGAAGGCGTTGGAGAGCCCCTTCTTCTCCTTTTGCACCTCTCGGAAATCTTCTTCGGAGCGAAAATCACGCGCAGCCATAAATTCACTGTTAAAACGGAATCGTTCTCCCCCGTTTTAGTCCCTCCTTTGTCTCTGTCTAATGTTTACCGCGGTGGCTTTCGCGGTCGGGGGAAACGAGATAAGGCGCCCGGCAGGGTGGAACAAGATCGACTTTATGAAGTCACATATTTCCGCGAACGGCGGCGAGCCGGCAGATACGGCGCGACGCAATGAATCCTGCCTATCAACGGCTCGTTATCCGAGTGTTCCGACGCGGCGATAGTCATGGACGATGCTAGAAGTATGATTTAGGGTGATGCAAATCACGACGCGAACTGGGAGGAATCAAAAGCAAAGTACGTAAATAATTTGGTGAAATGCAAAAATCGTTATATTTCCTGAATAATAAGTGTGAATACTTGGTAGAAATTGTGTCGGTCATTACAGAAGCTAACTGTTCCAGCATAAAATGAATAAGTTGTTTTATTAATCATGATTTGTAAATTCTAAAATTATCTTCGCTGGAAAATCACTTATTGTTGAAATTTTTTCAGTTACAAAGATATAGATAATTCATCTTGAAATGGAAAATAATACTTCTGTTTTCTAAACTTTTAAAATTAAGATTTAATAAGAAAAGAAACTTATATTCTTTCCTACAAACATTTTATAATTGAGAATACCGTATACTTTGAAATAAGATCGATCGTAATTATGACTATAAAACACGCAATTGTAATATTCTATTATGATAAAATTAATAGTAATTACTAAATTATTAAAAATAACGATTATTTATTTCATAGTCATCTCCTAATCATTAATGATTCATTAATAAATTCTTGAGAAGACCATAAAAGTAAAAAATAGTAAAAAATCAAGCACAAAATTATTTACTGTCGTATGCAGAATGTTATTTGAAAGCTTTGTGAATAGACACAAATTTCTAAATAGCGCGCTATATCCGATGCGATTTCGTTCCACCGAGATCATTAACCGTGCGGGCGTTGGAGCGAAACAAAAAATAGCGTGCATACGCGACAATATCCGGCGACACGAGCTGGAAATAAATTATTAATCGTACTCGTAGAAAAACGGCAGCTCCAGGTGGCTGACTTCGTGCGTGCAGGTGCCGTCGCGATCTGATCGAGATGGGATCGAGAACGCGGAACAGGGGTATACACGGTACCGCGCCGCTCGTTCCGCGGCGCATTATCGCTCCGGCGAGGGATTGACACGGAAAGAAAAATGGACGGCGTGTACATATGTCGGCCGCGGTGATATCCGTTTGCTTTACCGGACGAGAAATGTTTTTATTCATAACTGCGCCGCCGGTGTCGTAAGCGGGGGTCATACATATTCCGCGTGCCGTATACTCGCGTTGCATCTCCGGAACCGGACAATGAAAATCCTTACGTCCGGGGGATAACCGTCGGCTACATTTCGATAAAAATTCAACACCGACCGACGCGCTGAAATTGCCAGTAAAGAGCACTTCTCTTCGACCGCCACTGCCGCGGCAAAGGATGTTTTATATTTCCTGATACTCCTCGTTTTCCTGGATGGAAATATTCCTATGCATTTCGCGAACTAAATGCGGCTTCTTGTTACGCGGCGCTTTGTTATCGAGAGAAGAACTTGGCTTGTGCCAAGCGTTGCGAATATTTCCTAAGGTTGTTTCTTACATTAAGCAAATATCCATTTGCAAGTACATTGTTGATAAAAAATATAATACTATTGAATGTATTTCGCCTTTTCAACAGAATAGATTAATAACCTTTTTAATAAAATAAAGAGCTGAGTGCTAAAAAATTGATAAATAGTAGTGTAGCATTCTAATAATATTCTAATAGTATTCTAATCGTCGTTTTACGTCAATTTTATTAAAGTATAATACATTTAAATATTAATAAAATAAAATTATCTCGTGTAGTAAAATTAGAATTATAGTTAGAATATTATCTTGTAATATAAAAGATTGATATTGACCTCACATCATAAGATATTATTTTATCAAAAATTAATTTATTACTAAATTAAATGGTCGTTTTTAGAAAGGAAAAGAGAAAGAGAAAAAGAGAGAAGGAAAAGAGGACAACTTTACTAAGAGGTTAGCAGGAAATGTATTATATAGAAATATTTGATGGACATTCAGGTTGCTTCGTGATATTTGTCTCGACGCGAATAGGTCGGTTTACTCGGGAATCTCGACGTCGATGTCTCGATTTCGCGACTCGAAACGGAACGAAAAAGAACCGTCGCCATTGCGGTAGTAATAACCATTTCATCAAAAAGAAAAAAGCTCGGAAGCAGTACACGGTCCCGTCAGAAATACATCGAGGCAAGGAGAAAGCCTCTGTCCGCGAGAGACATTAGTAAACGAACTGGAAATTGTGTGTGCTTTCCATCAGCAGAACGACCGAACTTAATGCAGCCAGTAATGTGGATTTAATTGTAACGATTTCAATTTTCAGCGTTCTTAGTAAGCGAGAATGAGTTGTACGTTACTTGTTATCGATCGTAAAGCCCTAAGAAAAGTCTCTTATTAAAACAGTTAAAAAATTAGTTTACGACTACGTTCGTTATTAATATTTTAATAATATATTCTTCTTTTTTATCTTCAACTAATATAATGTGATTTTTTAAGTTCTTATAGGCTTTGGCTTATTAAAAAAAAAAAGTCTTTTTGTGTAAAAAAAAAGCTTGTTTCATTGATATTTAAGTAAAACTTATAAAGGGAATATTTAATAAAAGTATAATTTCAAACTTTATTTTATCGAAATTAAAGAGATGTGCACTTTTAGTTAAGAGAACATAACATTTGATAATATTCTTGATTAAATTTTTCTATATTACATAATATTGTAATTTTCAAATTACTACATTATTTCCCAAGTTAAATTGTTAATCTCTAATTTTCCCCCAAAAATGCAAATTTGATTAGCAGAAACAGGAGGATCTCCGTCAAGAATTGAAAGCAGTGACCATGAACCCTAATTACAAGCGGGCAACATCTTGCGGACATGTGTTGCCAGTTGTGAGATCTGAAGATCCCCGGGGGGCTCGCACGTCCCCATCATCGCGGAATTTCCGAACATCATCAAACTAGGCTGAGGCCTGACCATAATTGATGTTCCTCATCTTTTTGCCTTTGTCTAGTCGCGAGATTTATAGTCAGCCGGTGAGATGCGAGCGGAGCTGCGATATTTGAAATGAATACTTTGTGAAATAGAGGAGGCGAAAGTAATTTAAAATAGAGAAGGATATTTTATCGAAAAAGCTATTTCAGACTTTGAATATAACGAGTGTCTCTAATAAAATAAAAATGTATATTCGAGGATAAAGGGTAATGAATTTTGTTGTGCTCGACTTAGTTCAACTAAATTTTCAAAACTTGTTTTGAAAAATGAATACAGTTTCTCATGCAGCACTTCATATAGTGTCCTGTATTTTTCACTCACACTTTTTGCTGCGCAGTTCCACCGCGATTCGCAGTGATCCGATTTTCTATTCACTCAATTCCCCGGTGCTCGTCGCCGCAACGTCGGCTGTTGTACTACCTTCTCGTGTTTTACGGACATCCATCACCTCCGGATATGCCGGCGAATTCGATTGGATTACACGCGCCAGCCGAGCCTTCAAACATTCCGCTCCGGATACCTCGTTAATTATACATTATCGCTAAGTAACGCCGATCCCGCTTATCGGAATAAAGGACGAAGCGCCGGCGCGAAAGGTAGGAACGAGAGAGGCGTCGAATAGCGGCTAACGAATAGCGCGTTAAGTACAAGCCGATTGTTCGCGATATATCACCATTAAGTTTCTGGGATCGCCCGCTGAAAAATTGGCCGGCTGAAAATCCGGCCGGTGCGAGCGCGAGATGAAGAAGCGCGGGGACCGGCTCTATATTAACGATTACGACTATAAATAATAGCGCGCGGAGTTAATGCGTTTTATCGCGGCCACCTCGATCCGGATTTCTATCCAGAGATTTCTTCGGCCTCTCGCCAGAGGCTTTTACGCTGCTGACATTAATTCGACGCCACGTATCCTCGTGGTTCCTCCGCGATTACCATGTGCCCGATGCATTCCGGAATTATCCCCGACACGTGATTCGTTACGTGTTACGTGCCGAATGCGATCACGACGGATTTGTACTAATCATAGAAATGATACGTGACGCTTGGATAATGAATAAATACAATTAATACGGTTTCTCCAATATTGCAATTAATATAAGTGGTTTCTCGTATTAACAATTGCAACAATCTGCTCGTGATAAAGGAAACGAGAAGTATACGTGTAATGAACAAGAAGATATACCTATAACTTTTACTACCAAATTATAATAGTCAGAGAAAGACTAATGATAGTTAAAGCAACAGTTATACGTGCATTTCAAATCATCTTGCAAAAAAAAAAAATTAATTACAACAGAAGACAATCTGAACAGACATTAACGCTTTTGTTATAATTTTTTTATGCTATTTGTATTACTAATTATTATTTATCATCATTGCAAATAATTATTACTAATTATTACTTATCGTCATTGCGAATAATTAAGTATTTATAATTAATATTTTTATTTTTACTGGCTCTTCTTTTTACGACTGTGATTTTATGTAAAAGAATTTTTTTTATTCGCTCTTTTGCTATAAAAATGCGACTCATCAAAATGCATTTATTCAATCGATGTGTTTGTTATCTCTTTAGAAGTGTCAATAAAAAAATTTTAAATACCGGCTGACATCTACTAATAGGCAAAAGTGTTTTCACAAAAGCTATCAACTGTCTGTGCGCTCTAATCGCGACGTCGCCTCTTTAAACGCATCCATGCTCGATATCTCGCGCAGCCTGCTATTTTCTACCTTCGCTCTAAAAGCTTGGCCACTTGACAGATCTCCCAGAGAGCCGGTTCACTTTGAGAGCAACCACTTAAGCGGAGACTCTCTCAATATGCACTTCAAAGAAACGCCAAATTGGTTAGAAGTTATGGCACCTGAAGCGCAAGTTATCGTGCATATGAATTACATATAATTCGCCGTTAAAAATAAATAATATATAAAAAGTTGAGAAAAAAAAGAATTCAAAAAAGTCCATCATAAACTTGCAATCGATAAGAAAATTTGTTTCTGCTAATAAGCATAATGTGTTATATAAATAATAAAGCAAAAACAAAAAAATAAAATCAATTTTTTTTAAATAAATGGAATTCGAGAAACACTATCTTTTTATAATTTCTCTGGAGAACATGAGAGTCAATCAAATCTTCATGCATCTCTTATAACTTATCGACCATAATAAATACTTTATATTTCACGATCAATGAATATAGCGCAAGGGAAGATTATACACCGCTCTGACACGATAACGGACATGATAGAAATAGACTTCATAACAGAAAGCAATAAGTTCGCAATCCAGTCGAATACGGAGCATTTCCGTTCGCGATTCTTTTCTGCGCGTCGCAACATTATCCTTTTATGGATTCAGAAAACCATATGCCGGCGAGTGAATTCTTTAGATGCCCGTCACCGCATCGATTCACTTGCCGAACAGGGCTGCATCGAGTCCGCGACACACAAGTGGGTCGCCGTCGGACGTGTGGAAGAGACCGGAATAGTTCCCGCGAGTACGTGGCTGGAAACGTTTGAATTATCTCTTTCGCGAGAGTGGCGGCCCGTGCGGAGCGCACACATTCCGTAGCGCGCGGGCTTTACGATGGCTATTCTATTAACCGCAAGTCCGCCCGGATGCCTTTGCCATCTATTTCAGATTTGTCGAATTCAATTCACCCCCGTGACTCTGTATGTACGTACGTATGTATGTATGTCTCTCTAACGGCTTTCGCACCCGCTTTCCAGCATTCTTTCCTTCCCCTTTCCGCCCGCGCCGCACCGCCACTTTCAGCTTCCCTCTATTCGACGACGTAGCCTCGGGACTCGTGACTCAGTTTGTATAAGTGATTCACATAAGAAGAGGATTACCGAAAGGCTTTGGGGTTTCTAGAATGCGATTGGATCGTGTAATATTCTTTTCTAGTTTTGAGAGAATATCGTGATTGTTAAGTGAATAAAATTGATTGTCACACGCAGTGCGTGTGTGATTGTAAAAGATTAAATTATTGAAATAATGTTGTTAATTGAGACACATATTCTGATGTGTTTAATCTCATCGAAAATTAATTAACACCAGGTTATAGGATCAATTTTTTATCGCGCGTAGATGAGAACTAATGTAACTTCCTGTTTCATTATAGTATTTTTAATTATCACAGACTTCCTGCAGAGAATTGGGATCAATGAATGCTTTATTAAATCTACAATTATTCGCATTATTGCAGCTCGATAATAATATCTAAATAAAACTGTTATGAAATATGTATACCGCTGGAAATGAAATATTTTTCAGCGATACAAACACTTCAAACATTGATCAGTCTTATTTACACCGCTAGAATTTATTTAATTAAAGCACATTTTATAACAAAACGTGGTTTTATATTTTTTCTAGATTCATAATGTTTAATCAAATCGTTTATTTTTCTGAATAAAAAACTGGGAAAATTAACTTTTTATTCAAATATGTTTAGTAAGTTAATGATATTAGATATAAGCATTCGAGTTAATATCGTTATCTGTCGTAAACCTTCCCGAAAGTTTGCCGCAGACGCCGTTAAAATTTGCTCAAAACGGTTATCAAGAAAAACGACAAAATCCGTCTGTGTTTGTCTTCGAACCGCGAAACTTTCTTTCCGGAATCAACATCGGCCCTACGGCGGCAGGATTACAGTTTCTTTCACCGGTATGTTTCCGGTCAAACCTCCGTAGAAATGCTCGAGGCCACGCCACTGTCGCGCTTGTCTTTCTTTCGTTTCTTCGACGTGAGAGTTGGTTGTTTGCGTGATTACTTGCTTCGCCAGTTTCGCCCTTGGCGAGTTTTCTCGCGCTAGCCAATTTCGAAAAACACGAGCGACGTCTTTGCCCCTTAGACACAGTACTTTGCTCACTTCCGTATAGTAGCGGATTGCGACGCTCTGAACCAAACGTTACAAATTGGAAATATATATGTTCTTTTGTATAATACCGCTACAAAAAAATATATATAAGAAAGTGAACTAATTTATATCCAATACAAAATAATCAAAATCGACAAATGTTAAGCTTACATTTTCTCATATTCACGTTATTTCACGTTATTTCAATCAAACGTGAGATCATAAAAGAAAATAACAAATGTTTGCCCGATGCTTGTTGCTTTTTTGTTTTAGAAAGAATTTAGTATTATATTGTAAGAATAAATTTGCTAAATTTATAATTTGATTTTGAGTCATTTTGTATATCGAGTCCTATTTAAGCACGTGTCTATTCTTAACTGAGCAAGAATTCACTATTACATCTAAAAGAATCAAAGGGTTGAGATCATAGAGGGGAAAAATTAGAGTGATGAAAGTTGTAAGTAGCTGTGAGACGCGATACTCTACTGTTTTTCATTGGGTGCAACAAAATGTAATGGATGAGGAAAGAGCAGATGGAATGGCAGGAAAGAGTGATGGAAAAAAAGCACATGATCCTTGACGCCGAGGATCGACCGTTCTCGCGCAAGGCTTTTAGCATTTCGAGCATTTGCATTTTTCATGTTTTCTTGAGCGGCCGCGTGCGGATGAGTATTCGATTTCATAAAGCCGAATTTTTTACGCGGCGACGACAAGCGCACATAACAAATTTTAATGTGTTTTTTTTCATCAGTTTGAAACTTTTCATACTGATACTTGATACTATTGAGATTTATTTGAAGCGACGAAAATGCTGCGCACATATTTTTCTTTGATTACGATACCTTTTGTGAAATGCATCACGCGCCAAAATGTTGCGTTGTTACTTTCATGAATGTTGAAGCGATATCAAAGTGCACAAAAATTAAACGTGCTGTCATCGAAAAACCTATCTGCCATTAATAAATATAATCTTTTACGAGGGGACGAGTTTTCATGTTGAATCAAATTTTAATTGCTCTTACAGCTTTTTAATGTCCGTTTAATGGAACCTTTTTTTTAAATTTGTGTTACGAATCAGTGACTCAAAAAATTATAAAATATATAAAATATTTCGTTATTATTGTTATAACAGTATGCAGGGGGCTTTTAACTTCTACTTGTATATTTTTCCGATACTGATGTAACACGCATAAAGAGAGAATAAAGCACGGATTAAGCTTCGTGGTGCGATGTACTTTTCGTGTAGTTTCGCGATCGATAGCTCTATACTCACGTATAGATACTTTCAAAATATCCGCGGTAAATATACTGATGTTTGTGTAGTTTTTCACAGCTCACAGATGAATAATCAACAATAATAGTGTTCGCGTTTGCAATTTCATCGTTGATATTTTCTCTCTCTTTTTTTAACAAATTAGTGTAATTTCATGAGTTTGTATTACGAAAACGCGGCGTCGTAATCAGGATTCGAAACACGGACGTTTTCAACAAGTTTAAAAATGTTTACTCTATTCTGCTTCGCGTTTAAAACCGTGCTACGTTGCACCTTTTTATCGCGAAAATTACGTGTTGGTTCACGTTCAATTATTCGCTAGTTTCCGTCAAGAGTTTTAGCAGTGAGTACACAACGAAGTTTTCCAGAGGGGCGGGAAGTTTCAACAGCTTCTGCGCTGTCACAGTGCTTTACTTCCAAACGGTACTTGAAAAATTATGTTAAGTTTATGTCGCGGAATATCCTCGAACATGACGTCATCTCTCAAGGGTCTCTTGAAACCGCGCGCACTTCCTATCGCCACGTGCACTCCTGATATTCATGTCTTCTTAAGACCGAAGAATTTTCTCTACAAATTCACTAGAATTGATACAATTAACAGGCTCGAAAGATTTTTCGAATTCTGCAATTCCTAACTTGTCACGAGGCTTTAAAAGATGTCTGTATGTAGTAATGAGAACAAAAATTTTGTTAATCTTCATATTTTAATTGCTGTCATAAAAAAAATCTGTATACGTCATTATGCAACATGTCTTGTACGTTAATGGAATCACCGTTATCGTGACGGTATCGCGTTTAGTTCTTCGAGTGGTCGTTCATGCAGCTTTGAATCTTATTATGGTAAGGCATGCGATGGAACGGAAAAATTCATGTCATATTCTGTCCAAGTTATATGCAAGCGTGACTCTACCCATCGAAATACTTTACTACGACGTGATAAGTATTTCTCGATGTTGCTCAACCGGTTGGCATACCTCCCGTACCTATGTATTTCGCATGACACTCCGGACATACACGTTGTTACATGAGAAACTAGCTTTGATTATGCTCCTTTTTTTCGTTCTTCCCATACTTGAGAAACCTCAAACGATTATCAGTCACGATAAGCCACTCCGCTGACATCGATATAGCGCTCATCTTGTAGTCTCGCCGTCGTGGTTACACTAGTACTCATCCATATTCATGCATGGAAAGCGCTCTCGTATACGTGTACAGTGCGGCACACAATCCTGTTAAACGCTTAATCAGCGTAAAGTAAGCTTTTTAATGACGCGCGTAATTTCACGGTGAGAGCCATCTCTCGCATTCGGCGCGGTGTTTATCTTTTTCCTGTAAAAGACACGTAAATGAGCGCCGCCATGGTACTAAATTATGTCTTAATTTCGTGCGCGACGGGCTCGTTCCCCGGTCAAATCACCGGTCTGTTTATGGGCCTTGCCTTACGGTGGTTTCGCTCCCGGATCCTCCCCTCTGCGCGCGCGCATCGCTACATTGAGGCGTTAAGTGTTCGAGCCGCGTCGTATTTTATTACGTGTATCGCATCCTTCGGCCGGCTGCCTTAAAAGCCATCGCGCCGTGTGACTTTCGGTTCGGACGCGGCGGAATAGAGAGGTGCGCGAGATAAAAAGACCGTCAGCGTGCCGGAGGCGGAGACGACACGCTTAACCTTTCCACTACAAAGGGGTAATTCTATTACACGGTGAACACAGTCGCTTTACCACCGTAGATTTTAATCTCGGGTAAATAACTTTTATTGTCGCACTATGTATTATTTTTACATGTACGTTGCGATATATGCGAGGCAACGGCGAAAGATTAAAAGTTTATCTACCACAAATTTAAATATCGTGCACTTCGGAGTAATTTCATATTTTCTCGCGATAATAAAAGAAGCCAAATTGCAACATGTAATAATCGAAGAATTGGGAGCAAGAATACCGTTGTGCAAATTGCGCTTCGCGCTTTCGTGCAAAACTACCGCGTTGGAATTAAAATTGAAAATGGTGAATTTCAAATGCTGAATTCAAAAAAAAAGTTAAACATAACGTATGTGTGGATATTGGAAAATGATCATATATTGCTTCCTCGTGCAGCGAAATATACGAAAAACTGGCAGAATAAAAGAAAAATTTAGAAAAAAGAGAATTTGTGAATTATGTATATAAATAGCAAGAAATTTTTGTGTTAATTGATGTCAGAAAATTGACATTTCTGTTTTTTTCGCAGATGTATAGAATATATGAGAGGAAGTAAAAATCAGTTCTTATCGCATCTTAACGACTACGTCAATACTAAAAACGGCAACGGTTGAATAATAAAAGCTTTTAGCACAACAGAAATAAAATTAGTGTCACAATGCAATTGTAAAATTGATTATCAGAACACGACTTATTATTAGAATGACGAAGATCCGCGAGTATATTTACAGTCACAAAACTGTCCAGTTGTTGGAAATAGTTTTGGGCACTTCCGCCGTGTTCAGCATGAATTTTGCATATTTAACCGGCGAGCTCAGTAACAGACAACTGTTGCCGCCGGCTACAGCGCCTGTCGAGGTTGAATATCCAATATTCCAACGGCGTAATATTAAATTACGCGATAGGACTGGATGCGGAATAAAATTTTCTTGACTTTCGCATAGCAATCGGGTAATACCGCCGGCTAAATAGCAGCCGCATAAGAAAGCTTGTCCTTTAAGCCAATTTAAACCGTTGACATTGCATCCGACAGTTTCTAGTTTTTGAATCTCGGAAAGGAAAATCTTTAGAAAGATTCAGTAAAAATTAACTGGTTGACATTTTAATACGATTAGTCAATTAAGTCACGTTAAGAAAATAGAAAATAGTTTCCATGTTACAATCAAACTAACTAAACTTGATTTTTTTGTGTAATATTGTTTAATTTATCAATACGTTTATTTAACTTCTTTACTAATCCCCTTACACACTGTTTATCAGAACAATCGATGCACTCGATAGAATAATTCTAAGCCTGTGATATTCGACTTTGCAAAATATAAATTAGTCAGTAATATTTGAGACACAGATCTTGTATTGTGAAATTATTGTCATTGTTTTATTTCCTTATCATAGGGCGGTATTCATAGTCCGTTCTTATATTCAAGATCGTCTTAAGAACGAACTTATATTCGCTCTCTTCGTCAGACACAATCTATGTGTGACGAAGAGAGCGAATATAAGTCCGTGCTTAAGACGATTTTAAATATAAGAACGGACTATGAATACCGCCCATAGCATAAGTAAAGTTTTACTAGCTAAAAAAATTTACTTTGAGATACGTTAATTTTTTTTGTAAACAGTGCAATTGCCATAGCCGGACAATACTAAAATAATTGAAAAATACTAAAATTAAAATGCAATTTGCTATTCAACCGGTGTGCAATATCGACGACACCGGTTGGCGACTTTCCGATTTTTCAAATATATTCCCTTACATTGTCGGTTAGCGTTCCGTAATGAAGTCGTCGAAAGAAGAGGAGCCGCGTAACTTGCGATAATCTCAGTGGCGCGCTAGTTCATTTGAATAATTAATGCAAAACGTCTCCTAAATAACCTGTGGGGGATCGTCCAAAGCACCTGCACCTGGTTGGGCACCCGTATGGAAATGCCCGCGCAAAAATAGCGCGATTCGGACAATTTCATTTAAGTAGCGCGCCGGAAAAGTTTATTGAATCCGTCGGGAAAAAGAATCGAGTCGACATTTTAAGCCCGTAAATTAATTCAGACAAGACAGAGCTAGCAAGGCACAAATATCTGTTTTGCGACATATAATTTATAGATAAAATTATGTAAAATTATTAAATGCGATAATATTTAAAAACAAATTAATGAATAAAATCTAGAAATAATCTAAAAAATTATTATAGAGATTATTAAGATTATTAAGAATTGTAACGTTATGTAACGAAATGTAACGTTATTAAGATTATAATGTTAACGTATTAATAATATGCATCAAAGAAAGAAATTATCATTATCTTCTATTTGTTTCTTCTCTGGTAGTAATTTAATTGGACGAAAAATTAAATAATTTGCGGATATTTTAAGTTATTCTAATAAGGCAAATATCATATTACAGATGTAAAAAAAACAACAGTCGCGGATAATGAGAGATTAAATTATGAAGAAATTTTGTACATGGTATTTTCTTGCCGATACCGCTGGCTATTTCACGCCTGCAATTTTCTCCGCATAAATCCGCGTACATTACAAACTAATGTAATTCACTCGGTTTACCGTGCCTTCATAAACATCTCACTCTTTTATATCCCGCTTTCGCGGGTAATGTACTCGCTGATAATGAATAAGTAATTGCAGCGCAGTCCAGTTCTGCATAATTACATTAAAAGATGGTATTGCCGGGTAAAAAAATGATGTTAAAAGGCTTTTTCCTGTTCTTATTTCTCCGGAGGCAATGCTCGTAATGGGCTTTTACTGCATGAATAGAGGAGCAAGATGGACCTTTCGCTGTGTATACACTGTAGGTGTCAGACGTGAAATTAGTCCGCATTTATATTCTTATTTGCATACAATAGAATCAGACACCGTAATAATTGTTCTTTTATCCCGACACTTTATCTCCACGCTCATCAACCCCTAACACAAAGCTGTTCGGCAAAGCTCTTCTAAGGAACGGCCGAATATGGTCGAGTATAATAACGAATAATTATATCAATTTTATGAATCCTCCGGCCAATTAGAGTGCAGCGTGTTAAAAAAAATACGTCTTGTTCTGTTTAAAATTAAACGTGAGAAAAATATAGGATGCACGACGCGAATAATGGCGAGCAGCATACGGGATAATCGTGAGACACTTCTTTTCCCACTGACTGATTCATTAGTGCGAGCTTAAGAGAAGCATGATCTAGCACGGAGTGACTGCAGCTGCTAAATCGATCAACTTCAAAGTTCCTGCTGTGCGACTGACTGGTAGAGACGGACATGACCCTTGACTACTCTCTCTCGTGTCACTGTCTGTCGATCCCTAATTCTCCCTCTCGAAATGACACCGGGAAAAACATAAACACGTGTTTTCGAGTGACGTCTTGCCAGACGTGTCACGAGCTCGAGATTTTACCGTCACGGATTTGAAGTCTAACGTGAGATTTTTAGCGTTTTGGGATTAGGTAAGGAAAAAGAGTTAAATGTTTCATTCTAAAGAATATTCTAATAATAGATTATCAATGACATGATATTTCGATATCAATAAAAGTTTTCATTAAAATCAATTTTAAATATTTAACAATTTACTGTGTTCATTTATACACATTATATTAATTCAGCGTGAGTAATTATGACAAAAGAAGATCAATTAATGTTGAATGTTTTAAAAAAACTAAACGTATAATTCTCTTTATGTCATTTATCTGCAGATTAATTTGTGGAAGTCACTCACGCATAATATTTTTTTTTCTTTTTGTGTCGCTTTTGACTCAAAAATAACTGCTGCCTCAGGATTAAAAAAATTCACTGCAAATTGGTCGAGCAGTAGATAACAGAAAGCGCGGATAACCCTGGAGCGTCCTTGGTTTACGAATTCGACTGTTTATAATACACTACTGCTCGCGTCGTTACGATTCCGGTCCAGCGCGAAACGGATTTGCCGGCGGGTGGTACACTGTGCGCCGATAGTAATTGCGCCAAACAAAGCCTTTGATGTCTTTCCTGACGCTGGGTTTTAAAGGCTGTCTCGAAGTGTACGCGTTCCGCTAGCAGACCGCAGCAGAGTGCAACGGTCAGAGTTAGAATGGAGCATTCCGGATTTGCTTTGAGGGCGAGCACACACTCGGGCTGTTTGGTTGCCGGCCGTAATAACTAATATGCGAGTACGTTGCTGCTGACGCCAACTAAATGCGAAATATACGATTTGCGGTAATTTCCGCCGAATACGAACCAACTTAACCGCCGCTGACACATTGAATTACTCCGCCGACGGCTGTTGTGCTTACGTCAAGCAGGTTTTTAACGCGCTATGCTTGTGCAGCGAAACTGTATCGCGTACTTCTTACACGTTTGTGATTATTTCTGCATCAATAATGTTATATTGGTATCTGACAGATTTTAATAATATATAATTAAATAGCAAAATGCATATATTGTGTATGTATGTAAAAGTTATAGAAAATAACAGCAAATGTTAAATAAAATTTTTATGAAATGTTCAATATACAATAGCTATATATTTTTTTAAAGGAAATATTTTTTATCTCTATTTCTTCATATTCGCTTTATTCAATAATATATTTTATATTTTACGTTCCTTTATAATTGCTTTTATTAGTGCATCAATTTTTTGTTTTATGTTCACGTTTTTGAATAACAAGCTAATTAGGTTAGGTTAAACTAATCCGATAACTTGTTTGTAATTATCATGCATTATAAAATTCGTAATTTACATGAGGCTAATTGTGTATTATAGAAATATATCTATTATAAAATGGCTTGATAAAATCGTGAAAATGCTGGTAACCGTATTCAGAATCGATGATGGAATATTAATTGCGCGTTATTAATAATTATACACATAACCAACAATGCGCTCAATTTTCATTGATCAACCATATATATTTATCAAATTTTATTATTCGATTTCTAAAAGTTTGGTTAAACATGCAAAGGCAATACTGCATTACAATTATAAACAACTGTGATAATCATAATTATACATATGGTCTTTGATGACATTAGTTCATTTCAGGAACAGATTATATTATCCTCGCTATTTAATGTTCTAATAATAAACACAATATATGCATAAAATGGTATCTAAATTTTGCGAGCAATTCTATACATCTGTACATTAAATGTGTACATCTTTCAAGTAAAAATGGCATTAAGCGTAATAAGCATCAAATTTTTATTTAGGACACAAACAGAGACGAGAGAGGGGCACTGAGAAGTATGTAGCAACAAATATTTGTCGGAAGAGTGCGCAAGCTTTTCCTTACAAATCCTTATTTTCCCGAAGGCGCTCGAATCTTTCGTATTTGCGATCGCGGATGTTTCTTCGCAGATGTACGAAGCGTAAAGTAAATTTGACGATTTCATTAACTGACGCTTGTGATTTCATTATACGCATTGTCTGAGTAGGTCGAGTCGATTGTCCGGAAGTCAGACCTTTCTCTCTTATCTCCCGCACATTAATCACACGTCTTCCCTGAACCGCTCTCTCAAATAGGTGGCTACTTGTCAACGTGTCAGCGGCTCAAAGATATAAACGATCACTTCTCGAATATGATAAACGACATCTCTGTATGGTCGAATGAGTCGATAGCAATAATGTAACGGTTTCGTTAACTACCGTGCGATCGCGCTTCGGGAAAAACTCACAGTCGATCAATCGCATCGACTATTAGCATTATTGAACTAATGCATGTAACATTTTTGAAAGTAAATTATATTGTCCCGTTTCGGCACTGACTGTTCGTTATATCAATATATTGTATGTCAAATAGAATAAAGTAAAATGGAGACCGGTTTTATCTATTTATTCTTCGTATTTATTGCCAGAATAAAATACTGTAAATAGAATAAAAAAATGCAAATTGAATTATCTGCCATAAAAGCCAGTGAAATTTTTAAATAATAAAATTTCGGAGAGAGAAAATAGCATCTCTCGTCGCGATTTTGAATTATATAACTTTATTAGGAGGTCACGGCATGTCGACGGAGCTCTGAAAACGTTCATGCAGGCATTTCAGATAGTCTCAATTATGCCAGACACGTTTCAGTCTTTAGGAGGAGTCCTTACTCGACGGTGTGACAGTAGTTTCTCTCGTCGCGCATGAATAGAGAACGACCGTGAAAGCGCCATTGAAATTACAGGAAGGTAACTTCCAACTCAAATAGTTAAAGGCTTTAACGAGTTACAATTAGCAGGGGGACTGCGCTGTTTGTCGTATAATGGAATTTGCTAATGATAATTCAATATCGCGCTAGCTCCTTTCCGCGTATTAACGGACGAAGAGGTCGCCGGTGAATCCCGGCGTGCGCTGGCAAGCTTAAAACATTTTGTTCCCGGAAATTCCGGAGGAAATAACGTATCTGAGATTAGTTAGAAAAGAAACGTAGATTCAGAAGGGTAAATTTTCACGAGTAATTTTTACTTTTAAAAGACATAAAAATTTCTCGTTTTCTTTCTTTTTCTCCTATACAAAGTGTAGCAATATTATTAATATTAAAGAATAATTTATGTATATCTTTATATAATTATTTCTTCCTACAAATGCGGGAGTAGAAACGGACATTTATCTTACATTTCATTTACGTAGAGCAAAACTAATACATTATTACTTGGTATAACATACGTATGATTTCGACAATGATCATGAAATGTTCTTGAGGATAATGGTTTATATAATAGTGAATATATCAAATAGCAAGTAGAGATGAATATACCCGAGCTATTCTATGGTCTCATTTGGTAGTATGAATCGGTCCTTTCTTACTCCCACATCTATTGCTTTATTACACTAGTGACGACATCCATTCTCTCTCTCAAATCATACTAACGCATTGTTTTTCCATTCGCCACTATTCGTTCATATATTACCACTATCTATTTTCCGTGTCTATATTAATTAAATTTTTTTAAATCATGAAATATATTGTCAAACTTTGTGATATATACAAATTATATTTTTGAATAATGTAATTGATAGATGCAAGAAATTATAAAATTCCTTTAATTATATTTATAATTTCGTATATAAAAGAATCAAAAGTAATATTTTTTGATACGTTAAGATAAGATATACACAAATTTGAATAATAAAGATTACGTTTATTAAATAGTTTATGTTATCAGAAATAAGGGTAAACCATTTAAACGAAGCTTTGTTCCATAATCGCAAAACATTTATCTAAAAATATAGTCATTGGAATCGGAAAGCAAGGGGATTCCACAACACTTTCATCGATATTATTATATCCTAATACCATTACAAAAAGAAAATTTTGCATCTAGAAAACAAGACACTTTTTACTTTATAGTGATTGCCTATCGAGTCCTTTCCCATATACTAATATCGCATCGCTAAACTAAGCTTTAAAATCACCGAGGTGAGAGGCTCGTCGATAAACGCTCGGCTCGTTCGATCTCTTTGGAAATCAGGGGAGGACCTCGTTTCACTATCTCGTCGCCGCAATGCCTAAGGCCACGTCGTATACAAGCTCTTCATTACGACCGAACCACTTGGAAATGTACGGAACGCTAGAAACTTCCAAAAGTGTACGAAATATACGACGGAGTATTTCTCTCTCTCTCTCTCTCTCACTCTCTCGGTCTTATCAATTTATCTTTAACTTCTATCAAAGATTGAGATTAAGCAATTAAAAATAATAATACAATAAATTTAAAACTATTAAAAAATAATTAAATACTTTCAGTAAAGGATTAAAAGTATGCAAAATAATACGTGTAAACTCAAAAACATCTGTGCCAAATTTTTCTCGTTTCGTGCCGCAACTTTGGCAGTAGCATAGCAAATCGGTATTTCCAAAGCTACAACGCGCTACCATTCGCGGACAAAAGCCCGCTGTTTTCCGCCAGCGTGTTGCAGCACGATGCAAAAAAGAGAGTACTCCATTTCATTTTGTGTTCCTTTTATACATCCCTGTTAGTCTCTAAGCACCAAAATGAAAAAAAAAGTAAAGAACTGAACAAGATGGTTTAAAAGAATCCAAATATAATAAGTTCACTTATTTTCTTAAAAAAGGGTCATAAACCAGCGCTATGATCGCAAAATAATCTCAATACGCACGTTTCGTCGCTTTAGTCCATTATTAAATTTCTGTCTCAATATACAGATGACAGCGTGTAAACACGTAATATTGCTGAAGTGGGATAATACATTTCCGGGTGACCTCATAGATTTTCCACGTTTCTGGTCTCATGCGGAACACGGTAAACGTAGGGAACATATTAAGACACGTTGGCTGACGTAGTGGAACGAGGACGAGAATCCTCGGTGGCTCGGAGCTCAAAGCGTCATTCTCTCCTGGTACGAGAGACGAGTAGGTGGTACCGAACGTCTCTACTGGGCCCGTACGTACGTCGCTGAGGCCCGCCCCGGCCGGCGTGTACCACCGCAAGGCAAGGTAGTCGAGGAAGTTGAAGGTGGGCGTTAGGCGTTAAGATGATATATGTTATTCGCTTAATTAAGCGCTTGTCCGCGCAGAACGTCCGAGCTTACACAGGAAGAGCAAACTTGCGCCCGAGCGATGCAAGGAGGTGAAAACGGGTTGCGGAAGCGCGCACACGGTAGCTCGTAAGGGTCGAACAGGAGGAACACGGAGTAGAACAGGGTACTTGCCCTTTTTTACATTGCGCCGTAACACACTGGTGGAACACGGCGGGCTTTTGTCCGCGGAGGGTAACGGTGTGTTGTAGTTTTGGAAATACCGATCTGCTGTACTAACGAAGAGGAATTAGGAAGATATTTTCGGAAATTAGAGAGAAATTAGAAATGTTTCTGTAATCGCTCATCTTGTTTTAGCCTTATCACAATACTCACTATACAAATAAAGTAAATTATACAAATTGGTTAAAGAATTAATCGCGTTATCAAAATGTAGAGTAAAATATAACAATTTATAAATATATCATATTTATTATTTAATAAAAAATAATAACGTCTCTATTTCATCTTCCGTAATTCTTAATAACCGATAATCAATAATAATTTCAATTTCGCTATGTTTACATATTGCAACGTTTCCGTTAAAGTTATCATTATAAGTTTGTTCTATGGAATCCTCTCGATCATCGAGTTAGACACTCAGTACATCCAATCTCTTAATTGCATTATCGATCAGCGGATATGCGTGAGCAGGATGGGCGACATGCAAGCGCATCGAGTGAATACACAATGTCGGTAGATTGCTACGGTTCTTGAAGGAGGCGCTTAAATAAGATTTCGGTATATTACGACATAGTCAGTTGGTAAAGGGGAATGCAAAATGAGGACGAGTATTATGGTAGCAAACCGTGCGCGCTGCTCTCATATAAGAAGATAGTGAAGAGACGTAAGTTCATAAGATTACCGCACGGCAATATTCTTCAACGAGAAAAGCGAAGAGCGACGGAAGATAAGATGGGCGTTAGCATATTCCCTGTTTAATTAAGCGCGTGATTAAAACTTGATGATTATAATAAAATTTGTGCTAAAAATGTGTTATATGCAATATTTCATTACATCTCATACAAATTGATATTTGTTATTATCTCAAGTGTGTCAAGAATAAAACTACTTTTCGAAGAAATTATTATCATAAGTTAAGAATAAAAAGTTATTTAGAGTATGTTTTATTTAGAATAAACGGATACTTTTTCTTCTAAATATAAGCTCCTTAAGAGCTTACCAATTGTCAATTTAAAATTTTGATTATCTTTTATATAAAATGCAGAAAATCTGATGAAAACAATACTTCGTCTTCATTAAGAAATTACGCACACACACACAAATCGGATATGATTAATAAAATGATTATTTTAAAGATTAGACAACGCGGTTTCCTGTTTTCGCATGGAATCAATTAAAACGTTCGCACGATTATTAATTATTAGTCATCCGGTAATGTAACGTAACGGAGGTACTCTTCTTAAGCTGCAATGCGGCGAAGGAGAATTGAGAATGAGTACAGAATTCTTGATGGAAAATCAGAAAGACTGTTGTATTATATAAATGAGAAGCGAATAAATTGACCGACAAGCTAAAATACTTGACTTTGTGCGAATCTATTTACTTCGGCTGAATGTGCTTTCAACAGAATTATAGAATTCTCGGTGTATTACTTAAAGGATGACCCGATTATAAAATAGCGAAGGAAACGTCATTTATTTTTAATATAAAAAAATCTCTTTATGTGTTAGCATGCATTGAGAATTGAAAAATTGAGTTGTAAAAGATTAAAAGTTATTGAAAATTAATGATAGATTGATCTTTATAGATTCTATAATATTTTTTTATTTATTTATATGTTTTGGAAGGATTCTCTTTCTTTTTCTCTCTTTCTCTATTTCTCTTTGAGTATTTTTCTATTAATTTCAATTAATTCTCAACTCTATTTTTTTGCTATTACATACTTTATGTTATTTTTTAAATTATGTAACAAAAAAATTTTTTAAATTGTATTTTTAAAAATCTAACATTTTAAACTCATTATTTACTTATTTAATAATTAAACCAGACAACCAATACAAAAAGAGTACTAAGAATTTAGTGTCTACAATCGCATGTGTAAATAAATGTTCTTAATCGAGAGTTAAGGGCCAATTTGAGATAAAAGACCAGGTGGTACTGGTTGTAGCAATAGATCCTTTGTACGAAGGATATTGAAGCAAATCGCGTAATCCCTAGCAAACGAAGAAAAACGAATTAATAAAGTACTCGTATCCACGGAATTAGAACGAGCGCGTCTTGAATTCTCGTAATTTCTTTTCCACCAGTCAGCCTGAGCTTTGGACACATGGTATACGGTTAATGAAGCGCTTTAGTTCTAGGAAGAAACGTCTTGAAAAAGTATTAGGTGTTATTATACAAAAACCCACTGCTCCAGTATTGTATAATTTTAAAAGCTTGTCAAAATGTCTAATATTAATCACTTCAAATTTTGTTAAATATTGGAGAGAAAACACTATAAAAAGAATTGCAAATAATTAAATATGTTATCATAATAAGTAGTATTGTTATATAAATGCATTATTATATTCGCGTTTATCATATCTTATAATATGAATATTCAACAAAGATATCATAAAGAATGAGGTAAAATAAACAGAAATTGTCGAAATAGTTCGCACCGTAAAACAAAGTAACAAAGTTTGCGTCGAAGTC
Organism: Linepithema humile; assembly: GCF_040581485.1. NCBI lineage: Eukaryota > Metazoa > Arthropoda > Insecta > Hymenoptera > Formicidae > Linepithema > Linepithema humile. The sequence continues at coordinate 24,709,310 of NC_090130.1, forward strand.
AGATTTAATAAAATCTGATAGGATCTGATAGGGTTTTTTTTTTCTACAATAGGAGATACAGACGAAAGAGCGGGCGAGTATATATGTGTGAGCGTAATTAAGAACTTACGTAACTAAGTGATCGCGTACCTACCGGATGGATCTTTTCCCTCTTTTCACTAAACTCGCGTAAACCGCTTTTGTCCGATATATCCGTTCGACGTAAGACGGAGTAAATGAGAAAACGCAGCAGAGATAGCAAAGTAATTTTCGCCGTCGGCGATGAGAAAATGGCGAGCCTTAATGGTGTCTCTTTTGGGATAACAATATTATAGAGCCATATTTTGATGATGTCGAAAAAAAACATGGGTATTACAAAACCTTATTTCTCGAATATATAAAGTAAAATGGATTTTAAATATTGTAAGCTAATCTCTTTAAAATAATAAACAAGGATAATAAGCTATATCGTTATAAGTATTTATCAAGAAAAGAAGGAAGGAAACCATCAAAGTGCTATTTAAAAAGGTATCTTTCAGTTTTCACTTCTCTAATAAAAATTGTTATTAAAATTTCTTTTCATAAGATTGCGCAAATAATTGCAATATTACCACTTAATTTAGAAAATTTATTTAGATGTAGTAAAAAAAGTAAGTTTTTATTATTTTTTACGATTTGTACATAAATTGATTAAAAGAAATTGGAAAAAAATAAAATTAAAAAAATCCATAATCGAAGAAACATAAATAATATTTTATAAGATTTATCGTTATTAAACTTTTTTATCGATAGTTTATTCATCAACGTCAGACAGAGTTTCAGTTGAGAATATGTCGCTATATATGTCGCTTCCTTAATTAAGCCCTCGTCTGTTCTTAATGTGGGAGATTAAAGCTGTAGCAAACTTCAGCGGCGCTACGCAGCGCCATGCGCAGCTCCTGCCTAGCATGAAAACTTGAATCCGTTGCAAGACTATTCTCGGTTACACACGCTCGTTTGCTCGGCCAAACACTTCGGGTACCTTCGTCTATTAAGGTAGAAACACGGACGCGATGAGACGACAATGTGAAATGAGATCGAGCTCCGTTAAGGACGTCAGCTTATGCACAACGTGAGACAGAACGTTGCTGTGTAAGGTGAGTTAATGAAGAAATACGCGCGTTTCGCGGTACGAGCTCGCGTTACAGATTACATCCGGATTACCTGTCAAACATTATTATCGAACTACTGAATTTCCGCGGAAACTGCTGGAATCGCATGTACAAGCTCAGAAATCCGAATAGGCATAACGACGCGCGGCATTACAAAGACGCTTGTGACGCTTGTGACGTCTTGCGGTGCAAACTCGTCGTGAAATCATCTTACGTGCTGCTTCTGTATATGTATATTTACTATTTCTACACATCTTCAAGTTAAACAGAATTATATTCAATTATTCGAAAAAATTCAGAATTATATTGCAAATATTCTCAAGAGAAAACAACAAAAAGATATTCAATGCAGTTGTTTTTTTTTTATTATAATTTAGCAATTTAAATATTAATATAAATTAAATTCCAAGAAATAAATTATACCTTCAATTTACTACCAACTTACATGTGTAATTGCATTGTACGATAAAAGCTTCTCTAGATTGCAAATCGCGCATTAAATCTATTTCTACTGCCTTTATATGAATATGAAATATGGTATCAACGTGTAGCAATGCTATCAAAGCATTTTATAATCTATAGGACCTTGGCGAGTTTGTGTCAATCGTGTCTCTGATTGCCTTCTTTGATGAGAGTCATATTGGAGCTCGCTAGACATTGCAGCGTATGCAAGTTCTATTAATTAAGCGCTCATTAAGACTCAGGCTCCGGGAACTTTGTGCAATCTAGGCACGAAAGGGCTGTTTCTAAACGGAGAAATCTCCAAGCGTTCCAGTTGAACTGGACGTGGCGTAATCGTTTGCTTTCGAAAGTACCGTAGCAATTATTTGCACGAGCACATATGTCTTTGCTTTTATCATCAGTAATATAAACCAATAATGACGTTAGAAATATAATAATATATTTAAAAAAGTTCAAAAAATTTAAAAAAATATCTCATACTGAAATTTTTCATGATGCGCGAAAATTAATTTTACACAAATGTTTGCTTCAACCATCATCAATCATAAAACTATTCGGCAATATTAGCAACCACTTTTTTAAAAGAATTATTTTAATAAAATGTGAATAATACCATATTATTATACTTTTTATATTGTGATTAATAATAAAATTGCAAAGCAACATCGCGCACATCTACAACGCTTAGCGTGTGTAATATGCTAGAAATTGGCTTATAAATTAGGTGTATACATAGATTTTGTCTGTAATACATATAATAGCATGATTATAAGTGTAATATAATGCGTAATTATTAGAGCATAATCTTACGTAATAATGTTAAGTTATTATGTTACGTAACACGTTATACACCGACTTGCTTATTTAATATCCTCAATCAAAACATTTAAACTGCAATTACTATGATGAAGTATCCACGTATACACAATGTGCATCCAACTAATATTTCTTTGTAATTTATAAAATCCTTAATTATAGAACAAAACATGCAAACAAAACCTTTAGTAAATTTTTTTTAAATATTGAGTCTTGCTTCTTAACAATTAAATAAAAATTATATACTTATATTTATACTGTATATTTATTTTTATTTTTGTTTAATTAAGTAATTTATTTCTTTTCTGCCAAAATCAGGTTTATACTATTGATAATAACAAAATTACTGACATTTTTACATATAATGCCATATGTAATGCAATTTATTTTTTGATGAATTATCATATTGTATTCCAACAATATGCATTTATCGCGAATGAATACACCTTATCATTCTTGTTACATTTGGAGATAATGGGAGCTGTTTTTCAAGATAGAGTTCAGGTGCAATGGTACAATCGCAATTTCGCGCATAGCAATAGCGGTTCAGAAGATTGTAGTGTTTACATTATCGCCGGGGGAACATTTCAATAGCGCGCCATTTGCTATGCACCGTATTTGACTATGCGCTTTCAGAAATTAAAACCCTCCTCGAAACGACAAGCAGAGTAAATATTACGAACGCTATACTGCGCCGTGACCTCATCTCAGAAAATTTCACGATTGCTTTCAAAAGTAGGACAGAATCACCGAGTTTATTCGAAAGAAGTATGCATCCCACGGATAATGAACTTAGCTCACTTGCGCGTCATACTATTCACATGCATAATTTTCGACATCGGATAAACAACATATTTCTGCTTTTAATTTATTATAATAAAACCGTCGTTTACTTTACATGAAATATGAAATCCATTTATAATTAAAAATATAATAATGCTACTTAAAGAAGTCATTTTGTTATAAATATTTGTTTAACTTATTTCTCATTTTCAAACGAGAAAATAAATGCAGGTGAATCGGATTATTTAAAATTAAATATTTTATAATATTTTAAACAATCGATCCAATTACTCGCAGTTACTTTACAATAGAAATATACAACAAACATAATTCAAGGATCAAAAGTAATCCATCTCCCGATTAATCAATAAGAAACAATGCTCGCGTCTAATGCGAACACAGTAACCAATCAGCCAAGCGCAAATATCGACCACGCTGAGCCAATTGCGCTAATTCAATGCATCAAATTAGATCAACCTCACATCGTACGGCAGGACCACCCTGCCGCATTGGATTACGAAGAAAATATAGCCGCATATAGGGCGCCCATATCGATTGCATCTTGGAGCGTTAGAAGCGCGACGCGCTTTTGCGAAGCGTCCGCAAATTGGATGGGACGGGACCGGGCGTGGAGAGAGCGATTGTCCTGGTGTGTCCTTTGAAATCCGCGGTCGGTTAAGCCATCGGTGAATGGAAGTTAATCATAGGACCGCGGCGTGCATTCGTCCTCTCCCGGAAATGCGCACCGAGGCGCAACGCGCTGGCGGATTACACCGGACGGAGGAGAGAGAGAGAGAAAGAAGAGACGCGGTCCCTACGACAGGCGGACGACCCTTAAAAAAGGTGATGCGGATTTATTTTGATGGGATGGGAGAGCCGGGGCGTGCACCGAAGAGCGGAGAGGAGAGCAGGCGAGAGAGCCTCGCTGCCGAGAGCGGCTTTTGTAAATGACGAGTGTGTTGTCGCTCGTGGCGGAAAGCTACGAGGCACTCGAGTACGGAAGGGTGGCGCACGCGGGGCTTAGTTGAAAAAAAGATCCGTCCGCGTTGAAATCCCTTCTCTTAATCCTCGCAAATTTAGTTGGGAGATTCCGGCGCGTACGAACGTGATGCTGCTTCGCGCGTCATGTAGTATGTATGCGGCCAGTGTCGAGCGGAATTTTGTTAACAGCACGGTATATATAATATCATGAATATTATAGACACAATACAATTTAAGTCGAAAATGAAGAGATTTGAATTAAAGCTCTATATTTTATAAATAAAATAAAAAATTAATGCGCTCTTTTTCAACAAATATAGAAGCTTTATATATATATATAATGTAATAATATTAATATAATTTGCTAACAATATTGCGTAAATGCTACTATAGATAATGAACGATTATATCCTTAAATTTGTCACGTAATGTAATTATGTTCGCAAATCCAGATGCAATTTATAGAATGATGGATTTAATGACCGGAGATGCGAGAACGATAAAAGGTGCAGCGAGGCGGAATACTAATACTAATGTAGCCCGATAACGACGATTAAGAGAGCAGCGGAGAGCTAAGTCCAAGAGATCTCAAGGAGAAACTGCTAAGCTATACGCGTACCTATGTATATATATATATATATATATATATATATATATATATACACACACACACACAGCGCTCTGGCACGCAACGAGTCTGCTTTATGAGAGATGATAAAATATCCCTCCTAGCTCCAGAAAGCGAAAACGCGCCGCGCGGAGAATTCCAGTTATTTTGTTTCCCACACCTTCCTGCTTGGAATTCAGTGTAATTCGCAACTTCGATAGAACATCCCCCTATATTTTTCATTCGTGCTCTTTTCAACTTTAGCACGGCGCTGCTCTAGTATGCAAAATGTAACTGCTCAAATGAAGTCTGTTAGCAACTTTAAAATAAACAAAGAAAACTGGGGAAGCGTAATGCCAAGAATGACAATGCAAAACTTAAAATTCTAGAATATATAAAAATTTAATATAAAAAATGTGGATTATACTGGCTAAAAGTGGTGATTCTTAATGTCGTTGTCATAAGGAAATAACTACTTGATATTGATGAAATAAATTTTGAAAAATTTCATCACTCAACAGTAACGCGCTGTATAGAGTTGGCAAAGATTAGTACGTACAATGACGATTTATGTTGCAAGCGATGCTAAATAATTTAAAAAGTATAATGCAAATTTTGCGTGCAATTTTATGAAAGTGCAAATCTGCCGCGTATAACGGTTTGAAGGCAATTGCGAAGTTATTGTCCCGCCGACGATCGTTTGATTAAAATAAATAACTACTGTTTCCCGTCAAAAGGAAATATTTATCAGATACGTTGCAAAATTGGTCGCGTCGCGTGAATACCCGTAGCACGCTATAACATCATAAAGTATTCAGCAGCGACTCGTACGATTTTCGTATTTGGACAGTCGCTTCGTTCGCCATCAATTTATAATCAAAGCGTTACTATTAAAAGATCGTCAAGCAAAATACGCAGCGAAAATACAAAACGCACGCGTCCCTCGCACCCTTTCAACGGTATATACAACAAACAGCTGCTCCCATTTTTTTCGAAATTTTTCAAACGTGGCAATAAAATATGTGCGACACGTGACACGAAACTCGATGCCAAACGTGCTGCCGCGCTCGACCACCCTGGTCGAAAGATTTATGAAAAGCGAGAGAAATAGTAAGACGGTCCTCTTTCCCGCTCGCCTTTTCCTCGATGTCAAAACACGAAAGAGCACACTTCCTGCCGGCTTCAAATTTGCCTCGCAGCCGCGCGATACGCGTCGGCTTCATCGTCGTTTAATTATGCCGACGCGTTTCACAAGAGATGGAAGCCACGCGCACTTCCATCGATGGGCCCTGAGATGGTGATGTTAATGGTCGTTCTACAAATTAATTCGAATTACTTTGATGGACGATTTCCTCGCCCGGATAACTGTCCTTTCGAATGTCAGTTAATGGAGAACGTCGAGTAATTGCAGTGTGCTGCGGACTTGACAGACAGGCGCCGTAGCATTTGGTTTCTATCGCTTAGGCGATCGTGCAAGCCATGTAATTTGGAACGTCGCTCGGCACACTGCCGCCGAAATATCTCGCGGAGATTCCTAGGATTGATATATGTGTGGGCGATTCCGGCACTCTTTCATTTCGTGCCCGTGGGACTCAAGATTTAAGAAACGACGCGGAGGAATTAAAGAGACCTCCCCTTTAAACGGCGCAATCATATCATTACGGAAAATACCATCTTTCGAGAATATAATGATAGATGTAGCCGCGATGATTCAAATAACGCGGCAGAGATTGTTTCGTGTGGGCAGATACGATAAGTTGAAACTTGGTTAAGAACTCCTCTTTTAGCACGCACAATGACTTTATCTGGATTCGAAGAGATAATCTAAAATTTTATAACTTTTAGAATAATATATACGAAATATATTTAAAATTTTTCCTCGTTGTATTTCAATCTTTCAAACGTTGTTCTTTAGAAAAATATGTTTTCATTACGCAGAATTTTCTTTATTCTTTGTTCTGGTTCATCATAAAGTGTTATGCATTTTAATTGCGCCATGACCGATATTCGCTAACAAAGACCCGCGTTGAAAGTTAATAAAGTAAAAAAAAAAGAAAAGAGAGAGAGATCGCTAACAATCTTTTATGATCTAAAGAGTAGAAAGCAGGAATATAACATAGCGTAGAAATTCGAAAGTTAAAACATCATGTGAGAAGAAGATATAAAGCTTATTTTAGGATGAGATAAAAAATTTTAAATGTAGATGTAATGCATATTTATGTGCTTATATCTTTCGAATGTAAAATTTAATTTATTTATTGTATTTATTTAATAAATAGCGATCAATTTTATGAGTCAAAAACATAGATGGACTCGTGTCTCCATTTTTCCAGTCCACCTATTAATATATTATTTTCGTAATTTTCATGTCACCTTAACACGCTAAATTTTCCAATACTTAATTCACTCGTAAAATCACGCTACAATAAACGTTTGAAACTTTCTTCGAGCGGAATGATGTTTGGATTCTGATGAAAACAGGAAGATATCCATCTTTCAGGGTCTGCAGGCCTAAGAGCGTGCTCGTAAACGGAGCCACAAAAGAGCAAACTCCGCTCGGTTACTACGATGATCTTAAGTATCCCCGAAAAGCGGACGGAATCGTTTCGAAATAGGACCTCCGCGGTGCGGGATTGCCCACACGCTGCAGGTATACACGCTAAGAACGTCATTTGAACTGTGCCATTGTCAATTTCATACCCACAATGGCGACAGCTGAAGGATCAGGCCAAACATTGAGACATATCCCTTGTTGCTCCTGTCACCGTCGTTCCTCCCTATTTTTCTCTCCCCTTCCGCCCGCTCCCTTCCCACCTCTCAATCTTTCTTGGCTGCATGGACATTATTACAAAAATATTTGAAACGCGTCGCATGAGAATGCATCCCTTACCGTATTGTCGCGACAAGCGGCGTCGCGCAATGGAGAATATTCTACGCGATTTCTATTAAGAATGAACGAGGGGATGTGAAACCGGATTCACGAGGTCAAGCTCCTCCGTAGAAGCAGCTTCCTCGTGTAATTTAGGCGCTCGATCCACTAGGGCTTCCCCTGAAAAAATATTCGAAACACCTGCACCGTTACATCATCCACGTGACCGATCTATCGCGCGGCAGCTGATCTTATGATCGCGATAAACATTGCGAGATATGTGATATATTTGTATCGAAAGAGTGATATTATCGCTGACGAAATCAAGTAATTTTGTTTATATAAGCTAATCGGTTATTGATATATTTGTTACGCATTTTTGTTCATAACTTAATTAAACATAATTAATACTTATGCATGCTAAATTATTTAACATAATTTTTACGAGCTTTATAATATAGTTATGATGCACTTTATTACATCTGATTTTCTCAAACACTTTTCATTTGAAATATAGTAATTAAATCAAATAAATGTATGTGCATTATGCTAAATATTAAATTTTAATATTGCAGACATTGCAATGTAAACTTTTGCTTATTTATTATCTCCAACATGAATTAAAACGAAGATGTCCGTATGATTAATTAAAACGACGTTGAAAATATAATTAATTAAATCCATGTTTGCATTGTCGGCAATGCAGCATGGCATAACATCACGTGTGACAAACGCGATATTTTATTTTTTTCAAAGAACGGCTACTCTGCACAGAAATAGCATAAAGAAATTCATTATGTAGCCGTTCTCATAATGTCGATGAAAAATAATTAACACGATTTCACTGTTTACAGAGCCTACATCGCGATTTACCTAAACAACGTGTAAGTTGTTGCAAGTATAATAAAAGAGGACAACTACAAAATAATATGTGAACTTCTACCGTAAGAGAAATACCGTGTAATTTCGAATTACATGGCGCTCACGTATTTTGGAAAATATTTGTTACATTAGTAGAGTGTGTGTGATCCCCCGCGGCAGAGAATACCCAACACTAATACGCGGTAAATTATACCAGCGTGTCTGAATAAAGCGTCGTTAGACGGAATACTTCATGCGCATTCAACTAAACGATATAAATTTGAACACGTACGTCTCTCACTTTTCCGGCATTGAAAAGCTCTGTTATTTGAAAGACGTTATTGGAATATCAATGATTATGTTTCGTTTTTCTCAGCAATACAGTTTTTTCGCTTTATCCAGCGAAGATGTTTACGCTGTTTTCTAACGCGGTTTCCGACAAATACAGTATAAATATTCAAATTAGAATATGATTAGTGCAACATTTTCGATCAAATAAAATCAAATATAAAAAACACTTTTTTAAATTAAATAACATGTAATAATACATTAAAAGATAATAATATAATTATATTGTGTGAATAATAAAATAATAAAATAAGAAAACAAACATATTAAATTGATATATTATTGTTAGTAAAAGCACATATAAATATATATGACACAAAAAAGCTTTTGCGCTATTAATTTTTTTTCTGCAAAATTATTACAAATAAAGCGTTATGTGGTGGCTATATATTTTCAAACTCCATAAAATACTTTTCTAAACAAGAAAGTAATATATTTTTCCAGCTTATTCGTGAGAAACTAGAGTTTAATGGATGCTTTAGTTTTTTTAATCAGAAATTTATTTAATATATAGTAAAATTTTATAGAAATAAAATGTTACATTTTACTCCGATTTGAATATCTCCCCAGGATAAGGGAAAGAGAAATTTACACGAAACAAACAGGTTTCACCGCGGGAAATTTTGTATAATCCCGAGCCGACGGACATTCACGTTGCTTGAAAAATGTTTGGCACACCTGCGGCGTTACGTGATTTCCCGCGGCGACACGACTCCGATTTCATGAACACACGGTGACTGTGAGGGAGAGCACGCGTGAACGCAGAATCATCTCTCTCACCAAACACTTGCGTGGACAAAATTGTCATTAGCGCGACCGACGGCGATTCGTTCCTGTGACGGAGTTTCATAAAGCCGATGAGAAATCGGCGGTATCTTTTCGCGATGAGGTCATTGAGCGCGATGATGTAGCGAATTCTCTTTAATACAACTTTAAATTCCGTTAAAATTTATCAACATCATATCATCAGCGATCTTTTAGATTGCGAGTTGTTAGAACTTTATAAGAACTTGTAGAGTAACAATAATTTCAACAAAAATAACGTAAATATTAGTAATTTAAATAAATTAATTAACGTTAATGCATAAAAATAAATATAATTTTTATATAAATTTTATAATAATGTTTGTCAACTAATATATTGTTCAAAATGTCTACTCATTTATTTAGTATAAAAAGCATTCCAGAAAATAAAATAAAATAAATTGTATAATTTATCAAAATTATTTTCAATGATTTAACATGCATAAATATCAATCATGTATAATCTAGTATCTGATAAAAATTTAACCATGCATAATAAATATACCAATCAATGATCAATTTGTATAAATATAAAATTACTTGATTTTTCGTTAACGAGAATATTGCTTACAATTTTTTATAATTTTAATAATATTGATTTCTCGTCGTTTAAACATATTTTATGTTCATCTATGTCTTTTTCATATGTAAAAATTAAAAAAACAGAAACAAAGTTTAAAAATTTTCTTATTTCTAATTTTTGTAAAATTATTTATTATCAATATTAATATATCTTTATGTATTAGAATGTAGAAGAAATATATAATTAAACGCATAAACTCTGCTTATGTCTGACGATTAAAATATTAATTCGACAGAATATTTATGCGTGCGAAAAGTCACATGTCGCATAACACGCCTTTTCAATAGACACAATATCTATCGTATAAAGGTGTTATTCACGCGGATAACAATCGCAAGGATTATAGTTACATTATTTACGTTTGCTAGATGGAGTGCAAACGAAAGAATGCCGTATCGATGCTACGTGACGACGAACGTTGCATTTTTAACTGATCGCGCGACTATCTTTCCGTTGCATGCGACGGAAACTTGGACAAACGTGTGAATAAAATGTAGATCATATAAATAATCCAAAAGAGACCGTCTGAGAGGCGTGTCGATGCTTATTGCAAATTTAGCGTGCAAGTTGATGTTGATACTTTTGTGCATGAACATGTGCATGAACACAGTCGCAGATTTACACGTTATGACAATCTCTAGTCTCGTGTTATTATTTCCGGAAATTGATTCACGCATATTAGATTAATTAATAAATATTTCAAACTAAAAAAGTGATATGAATATAATTCTCGAAAAAAACAATAAGTATATAAATTGACCATTCTAGTTATATTCATAATTAAAAAATAAATATAACATAAATATAAACATTCGCAAAAATGTTGGAGTCGGAAAATTGAAAATATTTATAGTTATAAAAAAATTGTGATAAATTTAGATGTTAATAAATAACGAACAAAATAGGTACCTGACGCAGGTACCTGACGAGCTGAAGTCTAAATTCGCTATTGTGGCGCATTGCAATCAACATCGACAAAGCCGAACGATAAACCGACTCGCAATTTCATGCATACGTCATCAGGAATGGTAGGAATCGTCGACAGTGAGCGTCACGTGCGACGTACGTTGGCACACGTCGATCGTCATCGAAGTACACGGAAATTCTCCCGTTGCTCCTATACGCCTACGAACGTGAATTCCGATGTAGAAGCCAGCGCCGGCATTTGGGAATTATACATCGATCGATCGATCGATCGACGATACCAATAAAGGCGATCGCAGCGAACAGCCTGTTCTACGGTATCATTCCAAAGAAACCTAACATTCTGATGTATAATACAGTTAGAGAAAGCGGAAATATGTGATAGAATAGAAATTTAATGCATCAAAATGTAATTTTGATTTTATCTTTAAAGTTAGCGGAAAAATAATTTTTAAACAATTAAGTTATGGATGCAAAAAAGTAATTGTTTATGTAACAATATATATTATTGTAACATTCGTGTATAAGTTTATAAAATAAAATGTGTAATTTGATTAGCTTAAAATATTAAATATCTCATATTTTTACTTTTTAATTAATATTCAATCAATTTCACTTTTTTGAGAAAAATTAAAATTTTTAAATTATTATATAATTAAATTGATATGGCTAATCGATTTTGATTCGTTTAAGCATGAAGTCGCAGCTTTTCGTTTGCCAAAATTGATAACACATAACACTCCTCGTAATGCTAAAAGTTCCGCCTTAGACACGAGGTTGCACGCTTCATTGCCCACATGCTTTCTCACGTGACGATCGCACCTGATCGAGCGTATCAATTTTCCAGCGAGTCATGACCCTGCTGAAGAACCCCGGCTGGGACCTGATTGTGGCACGAGAATCGATTGCGTGAAAAGACGAGGGGAAATGAAAAATGATGGTCGCGACAGCCGAATTTTGTTTTCTTACGCGCGTTCGGATTTTCAGCTTTAAAAACCGTTAAATATCGTACCGGAATAGCATCAATGATTCGATATTTACACACAATACCGGCAAAATTGGCTCCAAGACCGCACCCATCGACAGAAGACCCTTAGAGGAAAAACCTTTAGAGAAAGGCTCCGAACATCTCGCGCGCGTTTCTCAGACCAACACCCTCATATATGGAAACCATTTCAAACTACTAAGAAGTATGGCAAAGAACGTGAGTCTCGCAACAGCACCGCAATTTCCCGCTTTCTATTTTTCGTGACCTCAACTAATCACGTGCGGCATACGCATTTTCGTGACAATATGAGGCAATTTTTATCGATTATCGATTTTTCGACGATTCTTCGCGGGTGTTCCAATTTATTTACGATAACATGCGTGAGAGAATACAAACTAAAAGCGACGTTAATAATGACTAATATTGTGTATAAGAAGAGAATTAGAACTATTTTTTAGGTACGGTGCTTTGTTCGCATGAATACCTTAAGTATGCATGAGAGAGTTCATTAGAATTTAATTATCATGCCTGCATAGAGAATGCCGGCACGTTGTTAATTACTATTGTGACCCCTGCTACGATCCTAACGATACTATTAAGAATTAGATTTATCCCTCATAACGAGTTTGAATAATATGACGATATTATAAAAGCGCGGGCATTTTTAATTTTATAGCTGATATAAAAAAATATAATATTCAAGATAATCATTTACTAATTATAATTAATTACAAGAAAATACTATTGCAAAACTTGCGTTTGTTTCTTGTCTTAACAAAAAATATCTTTATTTACTATTTATAATATATTTTATCAATATAAACTTATATCAATTTATATTTTTATACGAACAAATAATGCAATGTACATTATATTAAAAATTATAATATTTATAATAATTACAAGGTTTAAATTTCACAATTTAATAAACTTAATTTTTAGTTATTAACTAGTTGTATAATTACATTTTATTAATTTAAATAATTTTGTAATTTAAATTTTACTATTACAATTAAACTTTTTTCTGCATATATATATATATATATATATATATCTTGCATATATCTTGAATATTATATTCACGTTCTATATTTTCATCTCAGTAACAAAATCTTTCAATGATAATATGATAAATATATTTACAATAGTGTAAATATTAAAGCATAAAGATATATTATAATTATATAATATATTTAATAGAAATACATAATTTTTTAATTTATTTAACCCGTGGCATCATACTTTTTTGCATATCGGGGCAACGTTAAGTGCTACGAGTGTATGTTATAGCCGGTCTTATATGTTGGGTATCTAAATTTTATTTTAGCTTACGAAGCTTATGTCTCGTCCGGTCAGACAAACTCATAACATTTGGCGGTCCCCGCCGCTATAACATTTCGCTATTCCGTTGTCGACCACGCGCTCTTTAAGAATGCATCCGCATCGTAAAACGGGGTATGATCAAGCAACGACGTGACCCTCGCGAAAGATAGGCGACGTAATTCTTGGAGCACGCACACACGCATACACAAATACATATGTACCTATTGCACCGCGGTTATCAAATGCTGCGTGTTTCACCTACTCTCATTTTTATCTCTGTTTTTTTTTTTCGACGCGTAAATGGATTTTATGCTGTGGGTTCGTTGAACCAGCGTCACCGGCGCGATATACTTGATCGTTAAATGGGAAATACCCGGTGACCATGCAACGTAATGAAGACTGCGCATATATGTTCGTTTTCTCTCTTTTTCCTTCTATTTCTATACAGTATAACGTGATATCTAGTGGACGTTCCGTAACATTCATGTGCGTGATACAAAATGTAGAGACTTGCAAAATAGATTAGATCGAAGATACGCCGATAATCGTTCTTCGAAATAAGTCCATTTCTACGGATTGTCTTGGAATCGGTTGTACCAACAATTAATTTTTTAAGATGCATGTATTCATTGCATTAAAAATTGTGCAAATGCAAATCTGAATATAGTCCTGTAAATTTTATTTTATTTAACCTTCATAATTATAATAAAATCTAAAAAATTATTAAAAGAAAATTAACAAAACCATGCTAATACATTTTTATGTCTAAAAATACTTTTCTATATCTGCAAATTTGTGCATTAAATTAAGAGTTTTAATTATAGAAATTTTAACTTTTTACTTCCTTGTTTACTTCGAGAATGAAATAATTATCCATAAGTACATTTTTGCTTTTATTTATTTTACGGTAATAATGAAGGTACTATTAATATAATTTGATATTCATCCTTTCAATTAATTTAAAATAATTATTTTTGTTTTTCTGTATACTTGCAGCTAAATTTAGCTTACTATTATATATTGTTGGTGCAATCAGTCCTTAATTATCATAATCCTATTATTTTAAAATAACCTACATCGTTACCTTATCACCAATGTAATATATTTATTTACTTTTTAATTCTTTATAGACAAGATTTAGCAGATAACATAAAAACTTTTTTTATTGTATTAGTAATAGAAATTAATATATATAAATATTTCTCTAATTTCTTCAATATTTATAAAAAAAGATTATTTTTCTACACATAATTTTCCAAATAATTTTCTTTGACTAATAGAACTGTTTAATTAAAAAGTAAATAATTATGCAGCAATATATTACTTTGAAATCGTATTAATCCAGAGAGAGTTAGTCATTCTATCTGTTTCTAATTTGTAAATTTTTCTTAGCAAATTTTACTCACCGGTTGTTGTAACGCTGACACCCGACGTTGTAATCCTTCTTCCAAGTCATTTTATTTGTTTTCTAATTTGTGAACTTTTCCTTGGCAAATTTTACTCATCGGTTGTTGTAACGCTAACACCTGACGTTGTAATCTTTCTTCCAAGTCCTAAACAATATACAATTAATTATTCTTTCTTATTACAACAAAATTAGATTTCAAATAATGTGATGTATTTGAAGAATATACATCTATAAAAATATATCTTTTCTTATATACAATAAATGAATTTATTCACCATTAATTATGTATCGCCTAAGAACTAATTGTAAGATGGATGATCCGTTGTCGTCAAACGTATTGTCTTCAAAGGCATTCACTCACTAATACGAATCGGTTAGAAAAACACGGCACGCTCACGATTATGGGTACTGATAATACCGGTGTGCATGATTTGACGAGTAAAATGCGGAAAATACGCGCTTTTAAACGATGCAAACTGTGCGAGCACGGCAGCGAAATTTACTACGCGACTACTGACCGCGAGCGTGAATCGCGTCTCGTGAGATAACAGCTAATTACGATCGCGCGCACTTGTTAACACGCTACGACATACGCCCGGCATTAGAATCGCACTTCCGATACTTTTTCACTCGCGAAACACACTTCTACACAAGTAAAATACACAATTTTATACGAGACGTGATGCGACGCAACCGACTTTCGTGAAGCAATAGAAAATGGACGCTCAGCAATTTCACGTCATAGCGTAATTGGCGCGAACATAGATTATATTGTTTCAAGAGAGGCAACAATTTTTTAAATAAGTACATTTCTTATATCTCTTTTAAGCCAAGTACATATTAAAATATCAAAGACTGAATGACTTATTAATAAAGTTTAAAAATAGTCAAGTGTTTTGCATATTTTGTTTCAAATTATGTAACGTTTATGAAACATTTGTTGTTTTATAAATGTGCTGTTATACTTTCTGCGTTTCAAGTGGAGTTGATATATAATTAAGCATTAGAAAAAGAAAGGAGAGAGAGAGAAAGAAAATACATAAATTTCAAGGAACAGAATTCCTATTTAAATCAAAGAATTAAATAATTAATTAGAAATAAATTTATTACTGTATTATTTATTAGGAATAAAGTTAAATGCAACAACTATATTAGTTGTAGAATAACTATAAAATACTCCTTGATTAAAGCACATCCAAAATTTTTGTTATTTCTAAATACGTGCAAAATTTGCTTTTATGAAAAAATATGATTAAAAGCACAACGTTTTTTTTTAAGAAATACGAGAAATTAAAAAATAACTGTACTAATAACAATCAAATTGTCCGGAAATAGCATGACACAATAGGACGACAAATATTGATTTGTATATCATGGAAATGTGGTTAACTATTGTTCCGTATATTTAATTAGCGTATAACGATCTTGTTGACACTTCTGATGCGCGTAATTATCGGTAAACGCGATTAATGTAGTGTGCAATTAAAGTCGTCAATGCATGATATAAGTATGTGAAATATTAATTAGACATAGTTACTTATGCATAATGCGTTAGGTTATATAGGTTCGATTAGGTTAAATTAGCACGTGAACGCTAATTACGCTATAACAATCATCGCGTACTTTCGTTACATTTGTTAACTTTAGAATTATGTTAAAGATTCGAAACTAAATAAAGTTTTGTTCAAAAAATATATAAAGCAAAGAAAAAGTACATATAATGTTTAAAGGTCTTTTTTCATGAGTTATAAAATAATTGAAAACAATTTCTCATGAATCTATCTCAATATTTAAATAGAATTTCACAATACTCGGTTGTTTAATATTGAAAATTAAAAAAGAAACAAATGGAATTGAAGGAATTAGCTAAAATTTTACTAAAGAAATGTCGATCGACCTTAAATTGCTCAAAGAATCTGTGAATAATGCTTGAATGTGTACTCTTTTGGATATAAATATGTATATACCTACAAGATACCTACACAGTAGAATTTGTGATACCGTAAAGTAGGCAAATATAGTGATTTCTCGTATAAAAATAGTTTGTGTATCACGTTACAAACCAAGTAATTTCACGAAGTGTACAGAACGCGTTCGTCAGTTGAACTGATCATAACCGCCACTGCCACTACAATAATAAGATACGATATGCTCCACCCTTGTATCTGTGCGATATACGATAGACAAGGATACACTGCGTGAAAACATTGTGAGCCACTTCTCAGAAACGCGTGTAAACAACGTCTGTCGCGCGAGCGTTTTGCTTATTTTAGAGTTCTTAAAATTTAAGTTTTAAAGAATTATATATCTTTTAATATAGATTAGATAGAATATATCTTTGAATGCTCCTTGATGAGATAAATTTAAAACTGTAATAAGATAAATATTTTTACATACTGTAAAATGTTATAAATAATATTGTCGATGATTAAAAATACATCGATTTTGCGCATTCAACTTTATGTCGAGACATGTATATCATATCTAAATATTCGTGCATTAATGATTCTTGACGACAAATTAAAAACTATATTTTTATTGATTAATTTATTTATTATATAAGCTAGTATATCTGTTTAATATTTAATTTTTTTACACAAAATAAAACATTTGAAAATATCAAGTTATGCAGCACAACTCTGAGATGTGCTATTATTTAGGCATAAATTGTTTAGAGTTGTAAAAAAATTTTTATAACTTCGTGTGTTGGCATTCTTGTAGGCAAGTATCCTTGAGAATATTTGACTGTAGTAGTAGTAGTAGTGATTAATTTTGGCACCAGAAGGCGCTGCCTTTCTTTACGACCATAATATTCGACTTTGATTGGCAAATTTATTTACTGCCTAGGATTACGTTTTAATATTCATTGTCAGTACTGACAATCTAGTTCATATTACTAGAGATTTTCAACAATGCCACTGCATTTTAGAACACAGCCTAAATCTTACGCGACATCAGTGTGAACTTTTTTTCGCATCGGCGCAGGCGCAACGCATTGATATAGCTCAAAGATGACTTGCACATTTTTCATTTGGCCAAGATGGACGTCACGGGCGAACGATTATCACGAGTGTCGGCAGGATTTCGGGTAATATTAATTAAAAGATACTTGAGAGTAATAAGATTGCTTGGTTTTACTGCTGAGTTGCATTCGCGATCGGCGCGTCTATAGAATACATCTACCGCATTCATGCATTCGTCGTCTCGTACGCGACGATGTGAAATTGCTTCCGCATACACCAAAACTTCTAGTCGTTTTATCAAAGTCGGTTAAATTGCATCGTGGTGAGATTTAATCACGCTTTTTACTCCTTCAAAATGAATTTCGCGTACGAAAAAACGTCGGCAATGCAAATCTAGTATTGGGCGTGTCGTAGCGCGTTAATATGTGTATGTCGCGATTAGCTATTACGAGATGCAATTGACGCCAATAATGATTGCACGGTACTTACAATATGGCGATAGTTATTTTATTTCGAATTGGCTCGGTCAAAAATGGCAATAGAATTGATAGTGCCGCGTGAAATGGTGTTGTTTACTTGCTCAAAGAGTGAGTCTGATGAGTCAAAATTTGTCGGTAGTGCGAATTTAGTATCGGGCGATTATCGTGGTACGTAATAAATGTGCGCAACCGTAATTAATGGTACTTTTACGCGATGTGCGGTCGGGAGTCGCGTAATAAAATGTACCTACCGTGTTCACGTTGTGTTGATCAAGAATTGTGGTGAAATCACACTGTATTTTTCATACATTTTTTGCGCGTTAAATCGCACATATAAATGTGCATCAGGAGAATTGTGTAGTGTAATGTGTGTGATCGTAATCAGTTGATTTTTTTAATTGTATTTTTTTATTGTATCCGCGAGTGAGTGTTTTTCAATAAAGTCGAAGCCAAGACAAATTCAACACAACGACGGTGATTCAACGACGGTTATGGCAATATAGCAACTGGTGAGTGAATTAATTTAATATTTTTTCGTATTTTAATATTATTTATGAATGCAAGACATTTTGCTGTGTAGTAATTACATTTGGAGAATATTGTACTTTTACAAATTATATAAACATTTGACTTTTGATTTAATATGATATTAAAATTATTTTTGGCATTTAAATTGGTAATTTTATTTATGATAAGACTAACTTGGAATTTTCTTAACTTATTGTTTTTATATTTTTGTTTAATATATTTTAAACGGTGTATAAAAATAGCATAAATTAAATTTTATATCAAATTTTATTTTTTTTATGAAAATACATAAATCTTGATTTTTGTAGGAATTTTGAAAGATATGGCAGCTTGACAGTGCAGTGGGTAAGTCAATATTTTTTTATTGTGATTTGTAGATATGTAGATAGATTGTAAATATGTAAATATGCAAATGATTATTTATTTGCGTGATTTGACATCAATGCATTGCAACTAAATTTTTATATACAGAAATCATTACGACGATTGTTAGCAATGAAAAAATAATCGAAAATAATATTGTCGTAATTGTGATTATATACTTCTATTCTCATTTTTTTATAAAATAAAATCAATTAAAATTATAACTTCAATAAATTTGTAAAATTATCTAAATGTTACACATTGTTAGATTATGATTATGATTGATTATGAGTACATAAAATTTTTACGAACACAAATTCCATAGACTTATGTTATCGAGTCTTATTCTTGCTCCCCGCGGTCCGAATAATCGAGTACCAGGATAACGAGAAATCAATAGAACCTATATAACATAGCACCGCTTATCCCTTGACGAAATTCGCCCGACCGTACATTAATCCTCGCATTAGGAAATAAATTTTAAAGAATTGTCAAGTCTTTACATAATCTTGTACTCAATATACATATTTCATACGTGTATAAATAAAATATTGCTTTTGTATGTATTATTATAAATTCTGTATTATTTTAATAATATAAAAAAATATCGAAAATAATTAAGAATCGATTATTAATTTATTTTTAAAATAATGATTCTAAAAATTAGAATTTATTTTAATAACATTTTAATAAAAATCTAAATTCTGATTTTTTTAAAAATTAATTCTAGATTTAAATTTTAATAAATTTATCAATTTAAGAAAACAAAAATAACGTTTTGAAATTACAATACAATGTTGTGAATTTATAAATTTTTTAAATATATATAGCTACCTGTGCATGTATAAATTTTAATCTCTCCCGAGAGAAAAGTACTAAAAGGGTTAATTCATGTTCGCGAAAAACGCGGATCGCGTGCGAGACAGGGCAGTAATGGTAATCCTTTGATCTTTCAATTCCGCTGCGTTTTATCAGCGACAAGATGAACCGAAAACGAGAAAGAGATGGCGGGCGGATTACTCTAGGGAGACGGTAAGAATATTTTAGCTCGCGAATGTGCGGTTCCGCGTTGCAGGATACGCGCGTGACGTTAATTCGGCTTTCAAGCTATTATCTGTGCTAGCCCGACACAACTGCACACCAAAATGGGCTCTGTGACATTCCCGTAATGTCTTCCCGCGCATTTGTAATCTGAATCTTACGATCGTAACACTGGCGATGTTTATAGGGAACTCGTGTACTTCGAAATTGAAGCATTTGTTACGAGGTAGAAGACGTTTCTACAGCGCGATCGGACTTCTGTGAAGTTGGCCCCCCATTTTTCAAAATTGAAAAAAATGATTAGAGTTCTGGATGCCCCCCGATTTTTCAAATGGTGTTTTCTTTACTTTAAATGGCAGAACTCTTTCTAAAATGGTCTGAGAACTCTAGAACTCCTCGGGGGGCATCCAGAACTCTAATCATTTTTTTCAATTTTGAAAAATGGGGGGCCAACTTCACAGAGGTCGCGATCGGTGGTTTCAAGTCTGAACGATGCACAAAATTAATGTCACAATAAAGTATTTATTACATGACTGATAGGATGAGTTAAAGTGAATGCGCTGATAAAAAAAGAAAAATAATAAATTTAAAAAATTAATAATAATATAAAATCTTACAATATATTTATTTATTACACAGCAATGATATTAATTATATGCATATTTTATCTTATATTTTCAATCTAATTTTCTATTCATATAACAACAAAAATATAAAATTTAATGTGAGAGAAATAAATAAAAAGATTTTACATTGTTTATAAATTTTAAATGCTAAAAAGCTGACACAATTTATAACAGTCATTAAAAATTTGTTTGCGAATTATTTATTTTGACTTTGAAATGAGAATTAACAATGCAATTTTTAATTGAGATTTAATTCGTGTATCGAATACACATGTATCACGCGAATTTGTATTATATTTTTATCAAACTTTTCACATTACAATTATTACCTTGCTATATGAATTTTATTTCGATTAAACTGCTGATACAATAGCTGCTGATAATTAAAAAATATATTGAAGTTTGACCGTTTTCATTTTCATACATTCGTTTAAAGCTTTTTTGGTAATAGAATTTCTTTTCGATGTATGTGCGCGTTATGAGACTTGCAAACGGTTAAAGGATTTATCTAAAATCCTCTAACGTTCTTAGAAAGTTCGTAACTCATTTTATTCACGTTACGAGCGCTCTCGGCCAAACTCAAAGAATCATCTCGGATTGTGGTCGGCAAACTAGTCAGACAGTAAGAATCAATGCTCGTAAATTTGGCGGGTTTATCGCGGCGAATGGTTGGCCATAATTCACTTGCTCTAAGTCGGTGGGTTGGAGTGACGTAACAGGATGTTTTATCATACCGCCGTATTCCAGGAACATTGACTCATAGCGCGATAACAATCCTGATAGTGAGCGAACGTTGTCAAAATAATATTTCAAAATTAATGATAGTAAACTGTTATATATTTTCTTGAGAAATTAGAAGAATTTAAATTATGCCTGTAAGAAGAATAATTTAATTAAATTATTATATGAAACAAAAGATTTTTTATCATATAAGAATGAGAAAAATACAGCCTATTAATATTGATTGATAAAGTTTTCGTGAAGTATTGTTATCAGAATACACCGCAACAGTCGTTGAAAGTCTTGTCAGGTACAAAGGGATCAATGGATAAGAACTTGGGAAAGGGATTGAACGCTCAGACGGACTATCGTGCCTCGAAATTATTTGGTTTGGTTGCTTTTGTTATCCTATCGCGAGTATACACAAGCGTTTTAGTACAGTGAGCGAATACACACTGCAACCAAGTCCCAGAATGTGGCTGTGTATACCTGCGACGAATGGTTGGTTTCTAGGAGTTAATTCATGCCTTCTATGCTGGCTAGACCAGCTGGCGCGATAGGTTGCTCTTTGTAACAATCCAGACGTTTTCCAGCAACACCCGGTCGCGGCATAAGGTTAATGGAACTTCCAAGAGTCGAACTATTGGCCCGTCGAAACACGGCGGCGCTTTCAATAAATGAACAGCACCTTTGTGCCTCATGAAATGCCCATTAATGTGTCACTATCTTATTCGCGTAGTCATCTGTTTAATAAATTTATTTTCAGATTTTGTTTGAAACTTAAATACAATTGCTTTTCTATTAGAATTTTTTCTTCCAAATGTTTAAGAAAAAGTATTAAAATTTTAGTTAAGCTTTTTCCGATTTATACAACAATGTAGAATAAATGTAACTGTGATTTTATGTTTTTACTTTGTTGAAGAGATCATAAAATGATTATTTGTTTTTTGAAATAGTAAAATGTTTTATAAGAGAAAATCTCCACTAACGAGATTAGTTATTTTGTAACGTACGTATTATTTACTTTTGTTATTTAAAATAATAAATAAATGATAAATTATTTATATATCTTAATGTCACTTTGCCGATGGCCGATGCCCCTCAATAGTCCATCAATGACTGCTCCTGATGGAACTTACTTGTGGAAATATAATTATCAGCAATAAGCACGCTAGCAGTGATTATCAAAATATATCACGCGTTTCAACACTACGATAAAAGAATAACTTGGAAAAGCAATTGTACAGAACTATGATTATATTTTTTGTATCTTATTTTTGTAAACTTATTAGCGTCGTCTAAGATAAGAACTACTTCCGCTGCATTAAAAGTCTACATTTTCGAATAAATTGTACAAAAGATCTGAATTATTCAAACTGCATGATCACGTGAAAGCACTCTTCAAGCATTAGTACATAATAGATCACTTGACTTATTAAAATACTTATAATTAAAATTACAAATTAAAATAAGAAAGTATGCAGATATACAATTACGAAAATACATTTGTTATAATGTAAGCAGGATTCTAAAGCTGTCTTGGGTGTGGTTGCATGTGTATGCTTAACGTACATAAGGATTAGCCTTTTTCGCAAACACATTTATTCTTTGAATAGATATTAAATATAGAAGTAGGTGTTTTGTACAATGAATAGGTTCGGACAGTTTCTCAGAAACAGACGAGATAATTAATAGGAGAATATGTCGGACACGATCGAAAAAACTTAATTGAAGAAGGTTCTACAGAAGGTAGTATTTGAAGAAATAGTTTCTCCGCCTTTTGTGCGATTTCACGCACAAATACGAATAGGATTTGACATGCAAATAATCATTTCACGTATATCGCAAAGGGATAATTATGTGAACTGACAAGATAGTTAAGTATTTCGAAATGGTATTAATAGATCTTGTAACAAATCATGCAGCTCTAGATCTGCTTCTAAATTTTTAAGATAGATGAAATAATTTAAATGTTGAAAACAGAGTTGTATCTTTGTGCTTTATGTTATAATATATAAAGCGTTTTATTATTTTGTATTATAATATTATCCTAAACAACAAATAAAATATTGATTCTCAACAATTATTATACATTTTCGAAATAAATATTTTATTAATTTACAAAAATGTTTATTTTTATATTTAAAAATTTACTTTTTTAAATTAATAATAAAATTTAAAAAAATAAAATTTTACAAAACGCTTCAAGTGTTCATTGTAACAATTATAGATAACAGTTGATAAAAAGATAATACATGTTAGTATCATTTTTATATCTAAAGAAGCTGATACTTTAGTTCAATTTAATTAAAAACGGGTAATGTCTTCGGGTAATCTATCAGTGCTTTCTGCAAATTCTCTATTTTCCTAATGCTTAAATTAAAATCTTGAAAATCAGGCCTCTGTCATGTCAAGAATCGGTCAAGGCTTAGCAATCCGTGAAAATAGCGAAAATCACACCATAGGTAATCCATCATCTTGACATGTCAGACCGCATAGCTGAAATATGACGCTTTTTGCCTCAAATTAATTTTCTTCATTTCTGACATCAAGCGGATTGTCAGACAGAAACATTTTGGTTTCAAAAACATTAAAATCAAATTAGTTTTTTTATATTTTTTTATTTGACATGTAAAAAATCGTGTATATAGCTAAACTGCCCATCACACCGTCTTAACTCTGCCAATCACGTCCGTGATAGCAATTTTAGCCGTGAAATTACCCAATACAGCGATACGTGGCTGTCGAAGCCGTCGCGACGCGGGCTGACAGACATCTTATCAAACATGCAAGCGGTGTGCGGAATTTTCTACGCCGAGCGGCCGCGTTTCGTCGAAACAGGGAGACCTTTCGGTGGAGGTGGGGGGACAAGAGATTATCGAGTCTCTCACGGAAAACGAGACCGTCCGTCGGGGATCGCGAAAATCCCTCGCGCGAGATTTGTCATCCTTTATACGACCGCTAGCGCGCTCGTGTCAAAGGAGTGACGCACACAGGAAGCTTTGTCAGAAATACCGACCCTCCACTTACCTACCTACCTATCCCTATCCCTGCGTACGTGCGCGCATATTATCCGGCTGTTTGCATAGGTATACGACCATAGTCGTCGTCGTGGAGATGGTGGCAATATTTGCGCGGTTCTGACAGGAAGACAATGAGACTCGACCCGACACGCGATATACAACCACCCTCTCCTGGTTCTCCCCAGTTTCTCTCTCTTTCTCTCTCGCCCGTTCGCTTATTCTCTATCATCCGCAATCCACCCTTCAACCTCTGTCGTTCTTCCCATTATAACCTCTACACTAGACGTATCTAATTGGAGAAAAGAGAGCGGACGATGGAATGGCAAGCGTGTCCGACGGTAATCCCCCGAATTGTAAATTAATCCCACGATTTTCTGAGATTAATTTATACTTGGTTCACGCACGTCCATTGATCGCATCGGCGAGATGCCGCTTCCTTATCTATATTTATCTCAGTCTATATTGTCACGATTTTGCTTTTCTTACATTATGAATAATATCAAGTAATCGAAAATAGAAATTATCATTTGTAAATACACAATTTATCAATATTTTGTTAAGAAATAAGTATATACATTTAAATTGAATATATACGCCTATATTTGCATTTGATACATTTTATTTATTTTTATTTTATATAAATTTGATATAAATTAAGATACAAGTATATTTACATTTTATAAAATAAACTTGCTATTGCAGACAAATGTATAACTAATGTATTATATGTTCAGAGATCAGTGTTATTTAAAATTGTTTACACGCGGTGTTTGCTTCGTGTAACTTGTAGAAGACTATCATATTTATGGGTGACAAATAATTGTTTGAAACATTTAGTTAACATCATGTTAGAGCTCTCTTTTCATTCATAAGTGACAATTACATTTTATTATGATTTATCGAATTTATTACAAAAGCAAATTAATGCTGTTCCATTTAACGCTATTAAATCCGTAAAGCCATTTGCATATTGTTTGTTATTCTCATCAACCAAACATATCATACAATAATATAGGTACATTTGCATGTGTTAGAGTCATTACGAAACCTTTCAACAAACCGTGCATTTTTGGTTGTTTCCCACGACACCGGCCAATCGCTCGCTTCTAATCGCAAAGTACCTTAACAGCCGCGACGCGGTCTCGGCGGGGAGAGAAGTCACACAGATGGAAAAGGTCATCCGTGGAGAATTTCCACCGTAATAGGGCGGGGATAAGATAACCTCCGGGGATAAGTAGCTGTCGCTTCCGTTGCTGCACTTCCGCGCAGCTTCCAGGAAAACCCGCAGCTTTCACGGCTTTCGGACAAATTGTGAGTGGAATGATGTATCGGCGAACGGGTGGTGCGACGCGCGCGGGGAAATGTCGAAGGACCTCCCGGCGCGTTTCTTCTTGCATCCGCCTGGAGGACTCCTCGGCCCGCCGAGACGTCTGCCCGCAGCAACCGCCCATTACGTCTATTGTATTCCCGTGGAAAGCGTTCTCCTACTCCTCCCGTGCGAAAGAGAGGGAAACGCCATCCCCGATTTCTCTACCGACCCCGGCTACAATTACATTTTCGCGTCCCACACTTTGGACAAGCAGACCCTTTCGTGGTCGAAAACACTGTCGGGAGAAAGATTTCTCGCTGATTGGTGCGGCCCGTCGTGCGCTTTATCTTCACGAGCATCTCCTTTGTGCGGCACCGGCCGAGCGGATCTAAAGTTTGGCGCGAGTCATCTCGCCGCAGGATTAATTTTAGCTCCGATAAGGACTTTCGCTTTGTCAGGGAGATGAAGGTGTGAGAGCGGCAGGTAAAAGAACGAGGGGTTGGATTTGTAGGGTTGTTCGATTGCTCGGATCGCAGGGTTTCGATGTAGAATTGATAGCGCATCTGTTTTTGTTTGCTCACTTTAGCGTCCCTCTGCCAGTTAATCTTTATTACTCTTTTATATGATGCGTTGCGTTAATGTGATACGGCGGCGAGCTAAATTGCGCTTTTCATCGTGCATTGTTAATATCTATATTAATCTGCTTTTCGATAGTGACTGATTCTCAATTAATTTTCCGCTACAACGCAGCCATAATACAGCCATCATCGACCATACTCTAAAATCCGCTATTATGATTCATATTTCATATTAAATGTGCTTGTCGGATTTTGAAATACATATGGTTAATATGTGAACACGGTGCTCGATATTATTCCACCCAGAGATTGATACAAACGCAGTCGACGTTAAATGCAGGATATGAAGAAGGGCGTAAAACAGCCGCGTGATGTAACATTGATGTGAAACGCATTCCGACATTTACGTCTATGACACGCCGTCTTACAAAGTACGTCTTCTCTGGGGCGCGTTAGCTTCACCGTAATTCGAAGCGGCCGACAGGTCGGAATGTTTATACCCCGCGGATACTTTACCTGTCCACCGCTATGTGGCCTAAGCCCGTGATATATAACGGGCAGTTGACTAATCCTTTTCGCCCTTTGCGGTCATGGTGCGGTGTACGGAATATAAGTGGCCCTTCGTCTCCTCCGAGATATATTTCAGAATTATACCGCCGCGATCACTTGCCAGTTACGAGTCTTACTTTTTTTTTTTTTTATTTCGGACATCTTACACATTTTATGTGACAGTTAAACCTTTACATCTTTTCACTGAGATTCCTATGCATTACAAATGTAAACGTAAATGATATATTGTACGGTGTCGCTTGGAGACATCACTTTGAAGTTTTCTTTTTAGCTGTAGTTGCGAGAGAGAACAAATTAAGAATTATAGCGGTTATTAAAATTTAACGCTGACATTTAGAAAATTATGATAAAAGATAGTTTATCATATTATCGCATAAAGGACTAATTTTACATTAGTAAAAAATGTTTAAATTAGTAATTATATTTATATTCTAGATGTACTCAATATTTTATATAAATGACACCAGTATGAATAATCTTTTATTAATTAAAAATTATCTAGTGCCGACTTTGTATCAGTTTATTAAGTATTTATTTATATTGTGCTGAAAGAATGTTCCAATTACAAAACAAGAACCTGACAATTACCACACCTTGTTTCTTAGAAAAGAAAAACACGCTGCGCTCTCAACTAATTTTCTTTGAACGCGCGATTTGTCAGTCACGTACATTTATAACGCACCCTTTGTTATTTAAGAGGCAGCAAGTACCCACGCGATGTAGCGAGCACCGACGACGTCAATTGTGAGAGAACCTTTCTAGAAATTAAACTCGTTGGAAATCTAATTTCGAGTAATCAAGCTTTCGCCACATTTCACCCGTGCTGTAGGTGTAGCCTGACTACGCTACGTGCTCGCAGTCGCCACCTTTTGCGGAAATGAACGTACGCGCGTAATCCCGTAAAAACGCAAATGATATAAAGAGATTCTTGCGCAAATTTGAGAAATGCATTTTATGACAGTTTGAGGAGTGCATTTGGCGTTGGCTGGCATCTCATTTCAACAATCGAATTTCATAATTAGTACTGTTTCTCTTTACAAAGTGTAGCTATACCTTTTCGTTGATTTATATATGCGCTATGCATAATATGAATTTTCAATGTTTGATGATATATTAGCATCTCTCATATATGCTAATTATAAATTAAAACCTGTTTCTCCAAGAAACATACTTGAAATTGTGAATAAAAGTTTTATTAAGAAAAAAATTGAGACGTGCGCTCTTCAACTAGATCAAGATTAATGTACAAAGTCAATTTGAGATTAATTGTACTAATTAACTACAACGTTATCAGGCGCTGCTCTACGCTTTGATATCGCTCGTCATACTAGTTTATTTATGACTTTAAATTTTGATGCAATTAAGGAAGGCCGGCGCATCTTTATATCTTTTTCATTCCAATTAACTATTAGGACCAGGAAAGACGAATGATAACAAGTGGCTGCATATCGAAGCATGTTGTATAAAGCCATTATTCGGCCTTAAGTGAATATATAAGCAGCAGCTATTCATCAAACTGTCCTTTAGCCCGCTCGTGTCTTGCCCTTGTAAGGTACGACCGACGCGGTTACATGACTAATAAATAAGATGTACGCGAGCTGAACGATTTCAGTCGGCCGCTTGCCGGCGAGCCTTAATATTATGCGATACATGGCTACGATATTTCGACTACAAGGGCACACTTTGCCGAACGCGCTTGTCGTATATAAACGATGCAATTTTGTGGTCGCACATGTTCAACAAAATGAATAAATACATATGCCGCTGGGACGAGCGTATCTTTTTACTATTATTATTTTGTGGATTATATAAAATTCCAGAGGTATAAGAAAATAATCTTGACATGAAGAAAACATTTCACAGTAATGATAATTAACGAATATCGCAAAGTATACATAATACATAATGCATAATGAGTGTTGCATTATGCACGATTTTAATTCGCTGACATGTGAAATTTTGAAAATTTCTCTCGTTGCTGAATAAAATATGCTATATATTAAAATAAATCCGCTTATTCCACATTCTCATCTTGTAGCGGCATTAAAAAGGCGGGGTACATCTTGACGCGCTATACGAGGCAAGTTTTTATCTCGACCTACCTGAAATTTCGAGCACGAAATTACACGGAAATTAATAGAAGCCAGAAAAAAATAAGGTTCCTAGAAGACGGAACGAATCCTGGGAGGCCCTGGTGAGATTGCCCATCCGAAAAGTATGACGAGCGCTCGTCGAGGTCGCGGAAATCAAGCGCTGCGAGGCTTTTAACGTGAGGCTCCTGACACGCGCAGTAAATCACAACCGCGTTACGGAATCGTCTCGACTGCGAAACGTCTCCAGATGACGCGAGGATGAAGATTCCCGGCGGAACGATCGGAATACGGAGGAGGAAAGAGAAGAAGGGTCAGGATGACTCTCAGTCCTGGCGAGAAACACTGCCGAAGAGCGGACAAGCGAGAGGACCGGGTGGATTTCGAGGCACAATAATTTGAACGGCGGTCATATTTCACTAAGGCGGCCGTGAGTTATGGCACACAGTCATGGCTGACGCAAATGATTTAGGTTTAATAACGACGGACCGTCCGGCCCAGGTCAGTTGGGCATTGTGAGCGAGACGACGGGGGCCTCTTTTCTTCTCCTCCTCTCAATATCTTCTCCTGCTCTCGAATCCGGCGTGTTTGTGTGCAATATTAGCGAAAGAAGGAAAAATGCGTGCAGGAACTGATGATGGGAATTTTATCTGATGGCATTTTATAATTATAGAAAAAAGTTATAATATTTGATGTTCGTTTTTGAAAATATTTTGTCTAAACTGTGAAAAAATACTACACAACGCTATCTATTAAAACTGGACGTGGAGGGTATCTTTTGTTGGCTAGATTTTCATTACAAAAAATTATTCTAAATATTTTTTTTAATTCCTTCAATTTAGGCGCTCACAGCAAGTCAATATTTTTATGCAACTTAATATTTTCTAAATCTACATTATTTTTATTCGTTTTTCATTGAGTAACGTGACCTTCATTCGATGCTTCGTTAGCTCAGCTTATGAGAAATCGCGCAGCGATTAATGACGCGCCTGTGGTATTCGCGCTAGTAGTATATATATATTCGAATAATCAGGAGAAACAGTAGAACAAAACTTCAGTAAAAATACAATTTCACGGAGGCTATTCACTGCATAGTAAGAAGTAACAACAGCGCTCCTTTGATCGTATTTCTTCTACTTATAGCGCCTTTCTGCAGCTGTGGCTTAAACGACGCGGTTCTTGACTGATGTACAGTAGTTATAAAATCGTGTTTTGCTCCAGTTAAAAGATCACGAATTACCCTCCTCTCTCCCCATCTCCGCCGCAAGTGAACTCAAGTCTTATCTGATACCGACTCTAAAAGACGGTGACTTTCTTTGATGATGATTATCTTACTCGCTCTCATTCTCATCTTACTCTCTTCCTGCCAGCGAGACTTTCATCTCGCTCACTCTCATTCTCATCTCATTCTCGTTCTTGGCAAGCCGCCGGCAAAATTTTTATCTCACTCATTCTCATGTCACTCGTTCTTGGCGAATTATCGGTAAGATTTATTATGGGACAGTTTCTCTAGTCTATTATAAATACATCTTACTTTCATATCATTGTTTATGTGCAGAGAGTTGTTTACGTTTGATTTTCTTGGACTAAACACGCTCGCGTTGAAGTTTACATTACCGCTTAAATAACATTCGCACGGTGTCATATTTCGTTTTTAATCTTCGATAATCCTCTCACTGCCAGTCATATCACATTAGCGCGAGTTCGAGATCTGCGCTTACTTCATTTCTTGCGTCTTTTTATTCCGTTGAAAATCAATTTCTTGTATGCAAATAAGTAACTGAAGTATTGTATGAAACAACGAACGCGATCTCAGTACATCCATTATTTCGCGCAATCGTGATTAATGCATTTTTCAATATTTGTAAGCAACATTGAAATAATCTACCTGCTGGAACATTATACTAGAGATCTCAAAAGATTAAATTTTGCAGAACGTAAAAGGATTAATGGATTAATGAATAACATAAAAGAATTAATGGATTAATGAATTAATAAGATCTCAGTTTTGCGGAAGACAATGGATTATGTTTTCCAATGAGATTCGCGTTTAATATTTCTTAATGCTCAATCTGCTTTATTGAATATTGTTGCGATGGTGCGTTTTTCAATGGACAAAATTGTTTTGCGTTTGTAATGATTGAGATTGTTTTAGAATTATTATTGTGGGGAGATATATATTCACAAAAAAGTTGGAATTAAGGAATATCCATAAATTATTTTCACAGAATATAAACTATAAATATGCGATTTTATTTAAAGAGAATAAAAATATAAAAATAAAAAATAAATATATATATACATATATATATATATATATATATATATATAATGTGATCACTCGATAACTATCTCGTCATGAACGCGACATATTAATTAAAATTCGATAGTTTATTTTCGTTTTGATTTCGATTTTGACACTGAATCTTCAATATTTTATGTTTTCCCTGAAATAAAAGGCTGCACGAGCGTATACATACGTTAATATTGTTCAAATAAAATAAAATGGTTCACTATTCTACATTATATTTGAAACCACACTTATAGACTCGGAAATATTAAATAAATTGACTGTTTGTATCGTAAATGATAGGAATTAATGACTCTTGTTAAGCTAGACAAAAATTTTTTATGTTTTTTATAAAAGCATTGTTTTTGAATTTTTCCATTTCTCTTCGTATTTAAATTGAAGTTGATTTTTTAATAATGATGTTAAATGCATAATGAGCAAACAACATGGAAAACGCAAGAAATATGATCTTAAGAAAAAATAACAATATCGAAATGATGCTTACCATTTCCGCAGAGCAAACATTTATTATTTCTGCGCTTCCGGAAAGTTGTGTTGAAAAAACATGCTTTTCTATTATTTGCAAATTTCTCAAAACATAATGGCTTTTTCAAACTTTTAACTCCTACGTTTTATATCTTTAGTACTTTTAAAATATGCTGCAAAATATACTTCATATACTTATACATACAAGTATTTCTGAAAAATACTGTGCAAAGTTTTACTACAACTCATTAATGATAAATGCAATGTTAATAGAACTAAAAATTCTGATATAGAAAAGTCTAATATTAATATACATATAGAAAATAATTGAAATACATTCTTTTAATATCAATATTGATTTATTTCGAAAATTATTAATTTTGTTGTTGAGTCTTTTTATCTGCATACAACTATGGATTTGCTTTAGTCATAAAAAGAAACTCTAATAGCTGTACATGAGTACATTCTATCTATCTTAAGTTAAAAAATATTGAGATATAAAAAAGAGATTATCAAGAACAAATTACCTTTAGTCAGGAAGGAAGAAGGATTGAAAGCAGAGTCGTGCACAGTGGTAGATAAAAAAAACGATAGTAGCTGCGAATGAAGCAGGATGATTGAGGGACAGTAATGACGGAACTACCTGACGCGTGACGGTTAATTTCTTCTATTGTTAGAGAACTGGAAGCCCTTTCCTCGCCGTTTCCGTGCTCACTCTGCGCAGACTAAGACCATATTCTTATACTGGCGCGGATAAAAGAGAGAACTATGAAACAAATGAAGAAAGTCTAGCACCTAACACTTAACCTTAATAGGGAGCTTACATGTTACTTATAAGAAGGGCTTCTTGTTCGTGACAGCGAATAACAAAATGTTATATATTTCGATTGATAAATAAAATTTATCAGATATTTTTACTTTCACTACATTTTATTAAAATTATAATAGATTTACATTACGACTATACTCTTCAAAAACTGTGTTATTTAATTTTCTTTCAATAATCATGCAAAAGATGTCAAATGAATAAGAAATGAAAGCATTTGCTCGATACATAAATAATTTTATGAAAGATATTCATAATTTTCTTTTGATATTGATCTTAGCTTCGAAAATATAACGCTTTCGGTGACTTTTACGTCAAGTTTTCCATTTTTTATGCTACTCCAACCAATAGCGGACAACCGTGTCTCTTATATCTCGGGAACAATTTATTTCCATTAAATATGAACATTTTTTAGTCGACGTTTTCCATCCTATTTCATGAGCTATCGGGAGAAAGCTCAGTGGGGTCCGGCCGTAAACGAGACTGAACAATATTCAACACTCACTAACACCGTGTTTCGATGTCTCTCGCGTATGTGTGCATCGGAGTGTCGTGTTTATGGTCGCAATGGAATTTCAGTTAGTCCCCCGCGGCAGGACAGAGATAATACAATTCCAGGTCTCGACAGGCCGCGTATCTACTCTATTGCGATCGGCATAAATAAGTATATCCGTTCCTAATGTTCAAAGCCACTCTCACGCATGTCCGTCGATGAGCCTTTGTTTCTGATTCGAATCTGACAGGTTCGCCGTAATTCATGTAAACACGCGCGTTTACGAACGTGCATCCGGACTCATTTGGGTCACGGATTATTCATGCGGTAATATGCGAGGAATTTTTCGACGTCGGAGATAACGCGCGGAAGCGGAAAGCGTTGAAAGTATGAGCAAGATAAGAGAACCTAATGCGCTCATTCGATCGGGCTTGAAATGGAAAACCGCGGAAAATGCTGAATTTTTGTTAGCACTATAAATATTTGAATTCCGCAGAAGAATAATTACTTGCTTTATCTGCGCTGTTGAAACGAATCTTTTTAATTGCTTGCAAAAAGCTACGTGATTTTCAAACTATTTAAATATTATGCATAATTGGGCTGTGTAATAACTAATTTCGGACTTTCTTATAGATGGTGTTATTATTTTTTACATTTAAAAAATCATTACAATTTTGATAAATAAATATTTAATTTGCGTGTTAATTAAACCACGCTGTGCCTGACTAAAAAAGTGGACAAATTTATTGGAAAAAATCCGAAATTATTTATAACTCAATATAATCTATAATGCTAATCAAAAATGTTTTATTATTGTACTAATGTTATCAGTTTTATATTTTTTTTCACAATATTCTACACTATTCTCCATGCTTCTCAACCTCCAATTTCTCAAGTTGATATCGATTTTATTAATATACAGAATCGAGTAGTGGATAACGATAACCGACACATAACGATGCCGTTATTCCGGCATTAATGATGAAAAGCACTTTCCGGCATTCACGCGTCTTTGTCTCAAGCGCAAAGTCAGGAAGTAGCAGCTTCCTACACGTTAATCGCTCTTGCGCGACTCCGCCGCGCGATTCGTGAAACAATGCCGCCAAAGTTGGAGATCTTCGACTAATCGCCGACGTTCAACTCTTGCGCCGCGCGGCGCAATTTCGCGAAGATTAGCGAGCAATCAGCCCCTTTCACGACGAATCCCTCGCCTCGGCCGTTCGATTCAGCCGTCTCCAAAACGGCGCACCTTCTTGCCGAGAACATTCGATTTAATTACCGCGAGGAATGACGGGAACTCTATTTCTCTCGCTCTTTCACTGTTTCTGTCTTTGTTCGTCGATGGGCACAGTCCGAGCAGTGCCGTGACAAAAACGGCTTATTTCTGATCTCCCGCCGCTGCGTCACTTCCTGCTTGGGGAGTTGAAACGATTTTCGAGGATGCGGATGAACCGCGATAGTAGAGGGTAGAATTAACCGTAATTCTCATGAAAAAAGTACCATGCTTCCCGTTGTCGGACAAGAAAAATTTAGCGACCTGAATGCTATTTTCGTTATTCGTGAACGAATGGAGTTAACGCGCTAAATTAGTTCGGCAAAAAAATTCTTTGAATATAACTGCAGCTGTCACAGGCAGTACGTAATTAAATTTCTTTTATTTTTTTTATTTTATTAGTTTTTTTCATTTATTTTATTTTTATTTATTTAGGGTAATCTCATAACATTACTTTATTTAAATTCAAATTGAAATTATTGTCAGTATTATTAACATTTCTTCACAAAAATTTAAATATTTTATCTATAATTTGAGAAATAATGTAACATGATAATAAAATTTTAATTAGCGCTCTATAGTTTTTGTTAACACACCATCAAATGATAATGATAGTAGTAATCGTAATGAATGCGTAATACCAAAAGCGCGCGCTCCGTGACTCAGATTATTAATATACGAAACCTGCGATGAAACAGTGTGTATAGAAAGGACTCGCTCAAAAGTAAAACGCTGCTGTTTTTTACCTCATCACGATGAATCCCTTCGGCATCTCGATTCCTTTTGCACATTAGTCTGAATCCGAAATGAATTATATTTTTCTTACACCCGCGACGAGTTCGTTAAAGTTTAATCACATTTAAAGTTCCATGTCCTATCACGAGTCGTGCGATGAAACCTTTGCTCTCTCTTCTCTCTCACTCTAGCGTGACTTTTCACGAATGCGCCCCAAGGAAAGTAAATGGACCAACCACGTCCCACATGTCGGATTGGATCCAATTTTACTCGTTACGCGGTCGACGACTAACAGTCAGCTCTCTCTCTGGCTTTTCAAAGGGCGTTTCTTCAAAGAAACTAACGACTCCTCGCGCAGTGATAATATCAATGAAAATGGAATGTGTGCGCTCTCATATTTTTATTTCTCTGCTTTTTTTTAACGTAGTTATCAAATACTTTATTGATAAACGAAGTAATACATCGGTATATGTGCGAAATATTGCTATTTATTTCGCCGATCAATATTTGTACTAACTGGAATATTCCTTTTTATAATTTAATTCTGGATACGCGGAGTATAATTATTTAAATGACTCAACGGTTGAAGCATTTGCAAAATCGGCTTTGATCACTTTGATGCCAAAGTTTATTGATACAAGAACTTTAGATATTGTTCACTCTCTACTTACTGTTTCTATGACAAACTTATTGTTTGTATGCGATTATTGATGATAAAGTTACTGAATGCATTCTTTTATATGATTTAGTGTAAAATTATTATAGTTGCGATTTAATATAACAAAAAAAAAAGATACATTTTTAACATATTGACTAACATATAATAAGATTAAAAAGAACACTTAGAGTAAAATATAATAAAATTTAAGAAGTTAGCATTAATTTGCTTTTTTCTAAAAAGAACGGCGAGTACGGGAAATGCATATTTTATAAAAACTTCGTTAATTGGCCCGTAGTTAGATACATGTTGTATCTGTTAAAGTATCGCGTCTACATGGCGTGCTAAAAATTATTTGACTATCGTGCAGCATTTCGCACGGGACAAAGTAACATGCGCCGCGGATAAGACGGATAAGCGAAATGTTCGTGCCATTTCGATCAGCGGTGACACTTTTATGCGCGCAGTATGCAAAAAGCGCGGGTAATCAAAAGCTCGTTAAGACGATTTATAATTTGCCACTGCATTAACCCCTCTCTGCTTGCGCACGGTTGCTCCAATATATAAGTAACGTACAATCAATTTTTTTCATTATGTTCTTGACAATTTTCGTATACTTATACTGGATGTTTTAGGACAAAATTATTAAGTTTTGCTTAAATATCTAATTTTTATTAATATCATAAACCGCTAGAAGATTTCGTGTGAGTTACAGATATAATGCAGATGTTAATGATTATTACTCAATTCATGTATTATTATTGATATAAAAAATTTTAATCACTTTATCTAAAGAAAATACTAATCGCAACAAAAAAATTGCTGCGGATATTTCTTTCAATTTAGTAATACTTTACTCGTGGGAGTTGTATGTTATTTCATATTCGAGTATTGCGGAATTTACATACAAATTTTTGGTCAGAGCCGTTATAATTTAGTTAATATTCTGAAAACGAACCTTTATATGACCTTTCCTTGCTGAAAATCGCTGGGATAATACACTGCGAAGATTTGGCATATCCCCTCTGGGACATCCTGTATCCTTTGCGAGCGGCATATAGGGGTGACTGCTGAATGTTTGCGCTACGAAGGAGCGAAATACAGCACGGCCGCTGCTGCGGAGGATCGTCGGGGTAATAAGAACGATATATTACCCGCCACACGTGCGCGCGCTACGTGGAACTTGAATTATAATAATTGAGAAGGCAAGCGTACGCAGAATGTCGGCACCTCTCTCGTGAATTAAGGAACGAAATGTCGATTCGCAGTTTCAGCGATTAGTTTCGGCGGAAGCACGATAACGAACGTAAGAATTAGGCGCGGATTAAACAGCTCGCGAAGGTCTCCCGTCGATAATTGGGCGGAATCGTTTTGTCTTAATCGGATTAGCAATACTCGATAAATAACGCGCCGGGGACGAAAGGAGGAAACAGAATTCGGTAAATACCGACGGAACGTGCGAGAACAGGAGTGCGTGTGAGGCTGTTTTCAAAACACGAGGTTTTCCAATCAAATGAAGAGCCATCGGAGGCTTTGTATTTTTTCTCTCGAAGTACTCGTAAATTCCGTTGAAATGTCTGTCGAAATTATTGCACTTCCGTGGCACCGCTACCGTGCCGGTGAAACGAAATCGATAACCGCACGCTCGGTTTCCGCTTTTGTCGCGCATTCGAATGAGGAAAGGGTTAAACGCGACGCGCGCGTTTCAATGATTCTGCGTGAGTAAATTTGCAGAATTGAAATGTTAATTGTGCTCTAGCTATCGGCAATGATACAAAGAATAATGCTCGCCTGTTATTGTTGGAATTTTGGAGCGGCTATTATAGCCATATTGGAGTGTGATGTTAAAAGTTAAAAGCATGAGATTGTATTGCAATAATTTGTTAAATAAATTTACTAGCTAGGGACAGAATGATTGAAACAAATACAAAAAAATGTTACGCTTGAAAAACGCCTTTTTCGTCGAATCGGTATTTAGGAGATTCAGAAACATTGGCACAAAAAAAGGATCGACACGATATGTGCATTAAAAGTCGATGGCTTTTTTTCGCGCGACCCCTCTGACCCCAATATCGCGATAGATATATGAAATATGACCGGCTGGCGCGATCGTCTAACGGCAGGACCGGCGAACACATCAAGCGAGAAGTTGCGCGAAAAGTGCACTTCCTGTGAGAATTCCCAAGCACTTTATCGGGATTTGCCGAGCCCCGCGGGAGGGTGTCTCCCACCGAATGTTCGCTGGACCAAAACTACGATTCTCTCTCTCTCTCTATGCGTGCCGTAAAAAATGGCTTTCCTTAAATTCATCGGCGCCTGCTAGGCGAGACTCCCGCCCACGCGAAATTTATCTAGACGCAATAAACAATGTCAAGAACGAGATCTATGAAGCGCGACTGACCTCCGAGACAACCACAAAAAAAATTACGCGAATGTGAAGTGACAATCGATTAGAAATAAGTGTCTACGTTTTCGATCAGATTTCAAGCCATTATCGGCATCATTAACATTTTACATTAATTTAGTGAAAATAAAAATCATAAAATATTACATTCTTAAAAAAATAAAAGTTTAGCTTTGCGATATTAAAGTGACATATAAAATTTCTTTCCGTTTCTACTTCTTTTTCTTAAATATTTGTTAAACGTATATTTTAAATCTAGATTTTTTTGAGTCTTTGTCTTACGTTCTTGTTCCCACGTCAATTTTTGAAAAATCTCCTCTTGACTTGGGAAAGAGGTTCGAGAGAAGAAGACGTCCGGCGATACATTAGCGCGAAGTGATACACTTGTCAATGCGAAGTGGCAGGGCAAACAGGGTTATTTCTTTTCGGAGGAAGAAGGGTCCGGGCCGTTATCTGTGTTCTCGCGTGAAATGTAGTCGTCACCGAGTCTGCGGACTCAACGGACCAAGAGGGAATCCCTCTCTATGTGCGAGCGATAAAAAATGGGCTTGCTTAAATTCAGCGTCAACCTCGAGCAACCCCTTTCTCCTTCTCTCTTTCTCTCATCCTGCTGTAAGAAGCTTGGCCAACCATTGCGGCGATAAATAATGACGATGCCCGGCTTCGGCGCGCCCCACGCGCGCCGGACCGGGAAAGTAATGAGAACTTTGCACCTCCACCCCGCTGCGTATAATGTCGAATGGTACACGTATCGTCGATTTAATGTACACTCGGGGGAGCGTCGGGCCGCGCTGGTTTATTATTTATTGTGAGTACATAAATTTAATGAGGATCGTTATCGGAGCGAGTGCGCCTTTAGAACACGTCCCGAATGCACCGCAGATGGGCTCGTAAAAATGAATACTCGTGAGAAAAGTTTGCTTGTGTCGTGTGCATACGTATATGGTGCACTGGAGCACAATGTGACATCGCGCGAGCGCGAAGAAAAACGTCGCGATGGTCGTGAATTCATTATGCCAAACGCGAACGTGAATGCACGGCGGTGAATATAGCGTCGTCAAGTAATGACATTTTGTTGTACGCTTTTTACGATATACGATTAAAATGCAATTTATTGTCGCATCATTTTATGAATACGAAATTTTTATTTATTACATTTTTGTTCCATTTTTGTCTTTTCAGAACTTGGTATTTGTCGTCATACACATTGCATAATTATGTTTTTTAATTTAAATTATTATTTATTTCTAGTTTACTAAATCTAGTTTATGTTAACCCTTTTTCTCTTAGCCGTCTCAGATAACAAAAGGTCTTTCTGATGCTGATTATGTAATATTTTTCTTATTCCAACCACATACGATATTTTATTGTCAAATCGCGATTATTAGGAAGCATAGTTATCTAGGGTCTTTCTTATTAGGGAATGCTTTTCAGCAATTAAATTGTATACGTGATTCATCGGGCTTGCCAGTTCGTAAATGCGAAGAATGTGGCGTGAATACGCGTGCGCGCGTACGCAATCGGATTTCATTGTATAGTTACAAAACTTTATAGCGGTGCGTTGCCATTAGTCATCACGGTTACGGCCATTAGTCTGACTTTTAAGTTCTAATAACACGGGGAGATCGTTTCACGGTTCGTATTGCGCGTACTAATGCCTTTCTATTGGATCTCTTTTGCTCGATTATCTCTGTACGAAAAGGAAATTTAATAACAAATGAAAATAACAACCTAGAAAGTATCAAATGTAACTCAATTTGATTTTTAATTATTGATATCTTTATACTATTATGTTCTCAAATTAGAATCATTTATATATGAGCTTTAATAATGTTGACGCAATGACGAATTAGTAATGAATTACTGTTTATAATTAGTAAATTATTTTGAAATAATTTTAAATGTTATTCTGCAAAATTAAAATCTTTTTGCTGTTAAAAAAAAAAAATAGATGAGAGCATTTGAAAAAATAATTTGTATTTTATTCGCATGACGACTTCTTTTTCGCTAAACTGAAAGTACGTGCAAATTGACACGAAGAGAAATTTAATCGTAAATTTGGGTTCAATTCGAGAGCAACTGGTTGCAAGCGCCATGTAATGTATTCAGCCTTTGTAAAATTGACAGCGGTCCAAGCACCTTTGCGCTTCGCCCTTTTTTACAACTCGATCGAAAATCCTTATTTATTCTCGAGTCACCCTCGCTCAACATCCAAGACCTCCTTGGAAGAAAAGCGCCTTCCCTTTGCGCGTAACCATCCATCGGCGGTCCTTTAACACGTTTTTCCGTAGTCTATCGAAGCGAAAGTTTTTCCGCGTGTCGCGTCTCTTTATATACGCGAATCGGCAAAAACACCCCACCTAACCGGATCCATAATTCATACATCCTCCAGCGCCCTTAAATGCCATTCGCCCCCGTTGTGATTTCCAACGGTATCGCTCTATTATGCCGCCGTGCGTGAAACCGAGGCTGACGGTAATGGTGGTCGTGGTGGTCTCGGTGCTGCTGGTGGCGGCGGGACGGCGGTAGTGGCGGCGATGATTGTGCTGGTGGCTTAATATTTCGGTACTCCTCCGGCGCGCGGTGTTTTATCAACCCTCCGAAAACTAGGCGGCGGATTAAACTCCGTGCGTCAGCAATTTTCCGCTGACAGCTGTAATAAGTCGTCGGCGGCGGGACAATATGATTTCCGCGAGATTATATCAAGAACAATGATGAAGGGTGTGCTCCTCCCGGAAAATTGGTTTGCGTGTTTACGCCGCTAGCTCGTGAGCGAGCGTGACTAGTCCTTTTTTTCCTCTCCAAAATAGAAAAGTTCCAGCATTCCGTCTGTCTGGAGCAAACTGTCAGTCTGCTCTTTTCATTTTTAATATTTCCGGCGCTTTTTTTATTCTTCGTAACCATTTTATACCACTCTCTTGTTGAAAGGATAATGAGATATTTATTTTAAATATGTGAGGATCGATCGTGCTAGAGTTCTTTTTATTATCCTTTCAATCTTCCAATTTTTAGTAGGAAAAAGATCAATTATTCAGTAAAAAGTAAATAATATATTAATAAATAATTTTGTACAATAATTGTTTTACGAGGGGGATTCTTTTTAATGTACTTTGTTTATAAAATAAATAATAAATCGTAAATTTAAATTTTTTAAACAATTTTGCTATAAAATATAATGTTCGTGTTATATTGATTTTATTTATTTATTGTTTGGAGTTTTTAAAATCCATTAAGTACATGATATAAACCATAACGTTCGTGAATTCACAGGCAATTTAATAAAGAAATGACTTTTATTTGAAATTCTACTCATGCGTACGTTATTGCAGGATAACGCGTAAAAGTTTAGTTGGCCATTTGCTGGTTTATTTCCCGTGTATGTGGGGAATGTCCTGTTTTCAGTGTCCCGAAAAATCTACCGAGCTTCTAACTTATATTATTATACCACCGAAGTGACATATTTTTTAAAGAAAGGGCCAAACGAGTCTTTGCAGATTTACTTTACGATGCTATTCTATTCTGGAGTGTGGACGAGTTTTCTTGGACTTCCAAATAGCTTTTCCCGGTTCTGCATCTTGGGTGCGTCGTTCCGCTATTTCAGATGCAGGCGATATTTGGCTTTGCATAAAATCGAGCGGTCGCTGGAAGGAGAAGACCTACGATCCGTGAAATCCGCGATGTCGTCCGAATTTTTCCGTGTAAATCTTGAACAGTCCTTGCGAAAAGTTAAAGTTTTACGATTGCCGCAGGATTATGTCGTGTGTAAACTTGGAAGATTAAAACGAGGGAGATTACTTCGTGTCAGTTCGTAAATGTTGTCTTTCCGCGAGAAACGGATCGGATCTCTTCATGTACTTTGGCAGTTCGCCGAGCGTTCTGTATTGTCAATATTTTGGGCGAGTCCGGCATTGGGACAGTGGTGAGGAAAAAGTATATATCGCCGTCCTTTCTTTCTCGTCGCAGGTAGGAAATCGTGGGGAATGCTCGATTGCACCCAAGGGGCCGAAGTGTGTGCTTCGAAACGGTCCCGTGTGTATATTTTCTCCCGCGCCCGGGCCTTTGTGATTACGATGATTGTGTTTGTTCACTGGCCGACGTTGTTGAATATCGAATATAAACAGGAGATATCTTATTTCCGTGATGTGTCATTGAAAACGCGTTTTTGCCTTGCGTTTCGGTGATAAAATCTTCCGGAATTCTCTCTCTCCCTCCTTGTCCCCCCCCTCTCTCTTTCTCTCTCTCTCTCTCTCTTGCCAGTTTGCTCGACACTTTCCGGATTTACAAGTTAAATTCAGCGCTAGCAGGTAGACGATTTGGGTGGCGCGATGATTATCGCCGTTGACGTCACACTTGGAGACATTCTCGAGATCGATAAAGCTGGAGGTGACGTTTAGAGGTGTGACTACTTGGGGAGCTTATGTCGTGCGTTACACTAGTAATTTTATTTACTAAACGTATTATCAATAATACAGAAACGAAAGAACGCTATTTTGAAATAAGTATTTTGCAATAAAGAAGTAAATTTTGTACATGAGAAAGGTAGATAGAAAGCGCAGATTATTATACAAAATTAAAACATAGTTATTATATAATGCTTATAGTATCAACATGTGGATTTACGCATGTACCATTTATTAAATATACATTTTGATAATCATAAAGTTGCATTCATAAAGCTTCCAGCATGCGCATTTCCACTTTTTTCAGAATCAGAGAATTACATAACAGATATGTTATTCTAAATTGTTAAACGTACAGCGTTTGTAGCTCTCGTTCCTTGCTGATAGCTTCCGCTGCATTATCGCATACTCCACCGAGCACGTTGAAGTCCACATGTACAGGCTCAAGTTAATAAAACGACGCGCGGAACAAACGGTTTAGTGTACCCATCAAAAACGGATTCTTCGTTATCCTGCGCTCTGTTTCATCCTTTAAACACGGGCAAACACCAAAACGCAGATTCGACGCTCGTCGAAATAATCCGTCCGCAGCATCCATTCTCTCTCGCTGGATGTGAACGACGAAGAGATGCTAAAATAGGAATCAGTGTGGACGTAACTAGTCCGGGATTTAGGCTCAGACCCATGAGGATCGCGCGCATGTATTGTCTTTTTCTATTTTTAAATGTATTATGAAAAAACGGAAAAAAGTAAATAATGATAAGCGACAGCGATAGCTTATTGAATGAAATTAAAGGAGGAATTAATTTATCGACGTGGAATTATCAATAGAAATAAAAAATGCAAATTTTAATTTATATGTGAATGCTAAATGGAAACATTTATTTGCATTTTTATCCAAAAAATTTTATTTTTGTCTCAAGTGGATAAAAATTATCTACTTGTCTTATGCTTATATTATTTCTCACGTTATATATTCTAACAAATGAAAAGATAATGGGAATTGTTTATTTTAAATAAAGACATGGTGGGAAGACTGCTTTGAGATAATCTCGCATAAATTTCTTCAACACTAAAAAAATTAGTAAGATATAACGAGCGAAATGACGAGCTTTTGGATGTGAAAATGGATAAATCCGCCACTGGTGGCGCAATGTTGCTTTAGCCGCGGTCCTGTTTGGATAATGCACACAGATAGTCAGATAATTCACTTGTCTCGTTGAAAACGAAATTACGACGGCCGCGCTGCGGCGACGCTAAAATCCGCCAGTCAGCGAAACGCCGAGGCAGACACCGCGACGCGTCGCATAAAGGAAGTACAATGTGTATTATTTTACATCTCCCGGAGGGGGTCTCGGTCCTTCGTATACCTCGTTCTGCGTGCGCGCGCGCGTCTGCGGTGCCTTCTGTATAATTTATCGCAGCAATACCTCTCATCCACTTTAATAATTCTGTCGTTCGCGCGCGTTCATTTCGCGTTTAATCCACTATCGCTTTTCCCGAGTGTCTCTTTAACTCTCACGATTGTGCGCAACTTTTTTACCAAATCTAATACTTCCTGTCTATTGAACATAGTCTACCGCACATATGATATAATTGCAATCTCTCCAGAGATAGCACCGATGGAGTATGCGAGAGACGTCGGTACGCTCTCTCGAGTACAATTAGCGTTATTCGCGTAAAC
This sequence comes from Linepithema humile, assembly GCF_040581485.1. Lineage (NCBI taxonomy): Eukaryota > Metazoa > Arthropoda > Insecta > Hymenoptera > Formicidae > Linepithema > Linepithema humile. Next base: position 24,753,736 of record NC_090130.1, read on the forward strand.
TTTGTTTAATTGTGTGGAATTCTCTTAGCTCTTCTATGCATAATATTTTTGAAATGGAAAAAGTCTTATCGTGAGTTAGTAATGTAATGACGGAATATCGTTATTTATATGTACAATCGATTCGATTAATTATATATTCAACATATTAATTGCTGCTAATCTATTTAAAAAATATCATGTAAACTTTACATTAATTATTTCAATACGAATAACAACTTCTCTATAGACATTTTAATTTTTATAAAGATATAATACTTTTATCGATTTATCTCTTTATTCATTGTTGTCAATTGTCACTGTATTGATAGCATATTCGATAAAAGCGATTTGGTATTTTGTGCGGCGCGCAAAAAAGAAGTCGTTTGAATCTTCCGATTTTCCCCTACGCGGAGGCGGTTACGGAATAAATTAGGATATACCTCAGAGGGCGGACGGGCTCGTTCACCGTCTGGAGACGGGAGAGTTTCAAGGAAGGAGTCCGTGGAGGACGAGTTTCTCGACCCCCCGGGGACGCTCGGAGAACAAAGGTCCTCGCGGCGCTGCCGAACTCGTTCTCTCGACGAAAGGGAAAAAAAGGAAATACGCACGCGAGATAATAAATCACCGGACCGCGTCGGATCTTGAGGGAAATTCGTAGAGTGGAATGTCATCCATTAGGATTAGAGCGCGTCAGGCGCGTTTGTTTGGTATCTGATATTTGAAGAACATACCTGGCACGTTCCGTAAACGAACGCGTCGCGATGTTTGTTATTGGGAAAATTTTCGAAGCAAATGCCCGAAAGATTTAGGCATTCGTGCACACGTTATGAAAACAATGAGAGAATATGTGTGTGAAAGAGAGAGAGAAAGCCGACCTCTCAACCGAGGGAGCTCTCCAAACGAATGGTCGAATATTTACTCCGGTCGTCGTCACTTCGTTCACTTCTTTTCATCCTTTTACTGTCGTTCGGACAATCCCGAATAACAATACGAGTGGCTTTAGCCTGGCGTCGAGTCGGATAAATCGAGATTTTCATCGATTAAATGAGGGAAAAGTCTGATAAGTCGCTTGAGTGCGCTGCAAAATACATAAATCTCTTTAGCTTTCGGATTCAAATAATATGAACAATACGTTATTAACCAGTATAATTCGTTTCAGATTAATTCAGATTAAATTTTTTCAAAACATCGGGAATTCTAGAAACTTTCGTGAAAGAGTCCAAGCTCCATCAATTATATGAAAAATTAAAACATGGAGTGTTTTTTCACACAAATACTAAGTTTTAGTACATAGTTATTGTTTATTTTCTATGTGGTATCCAATTCGCGCAGTGATAATTTACAAATATTTTATGTGTACACCGCAAATATTCTATGTATGGCGTAATATGTCTTCATTAATAATAATCTTAATGTAACCAAATTAGAGTTTGGAAGAGTTTCTCTAGCACGCTATTGGCAGCGGAATGTTTTATTTCCAGCATTATCGATTTAACGATAATCCTTGCCGCAAGACACAAAAGAGTTACATTATTAATGCTTTTAATACACTTTTATTTATGCGGAATATTATAAACCGTTCCGTGTATTCAATTTTAATGCGCGCGGTTATTTTGTTCGTAAATGTGGCGTGAGCATCTCGAAAATTTATCTAGACGATAATAGGTTACTTGCTGTGAATATATATGCGTTTACCTTATGCATAATAAAAAATATTAGGGACAGACAAAAATATTGCAAAAGCTTTCCTTTAATTTTAATTTAAGAATTAATTACGAAAGAATAATGTATAGAGTTAAAAATTATTTGAAAAAAAATTTAATAAAATTTTTATAAGAAAACAAGAAAGAGAGAAAGTACAGTGATGAAAGAAAGTGGGTATATTCAATTATATTATCAATATTTTATATTGATCATATTTTTGTTTGTTGCAAATATTATTTCTATATATAGAATTGAGATGATGGTATAAAATATACGTAACCTTCGATTTTTGTATTGAGTGAACGAACGTAAAAATTATATTTTTCCGTCGGCAACATGTAGCCACGAATCCAGTTGAAATCAAATTTCCGTAATTGAAATGTAGAGATGCCAGAATTCGTCCGCCGCGAACATTCTCTTATTAGGCGTGTAGGATACTCAGAGGTAAATAACGTGCCTTCGTGCTTTCAAAGCAATTGCTTTTATATCTACGGGAACACAAATAGGCTTTTATGTATATTCGTGCTGCGGTACACTTAACGACATACGTACAATGTATTTGCGAATGTCAGGTTGGATTAACATCATCCGAAGCTCGTAGTGATATTCCGGGATTACGGACATACGTCCGCGATATTTATGAAGAGGCATGTTTAGTCTCATTTAATGTGCAATGCTTTGCAAACGATGTTACATCCGTGAAAATAGTTAAATGGTTAAACGAGGATCTTCCTTGCACGGCAAAAGTTTATGTTTATTTACTCTTTCATATGAATGTTGAGTTATTTTACATCGTGCATCACGTTATTTCAATGTTAATGTTGTTTTTAATAACATATATTAATTATATGTTAATATAAAATTTTTTTGTTTTGTATATAAAACTGTTTTTTTAAGAAAAATTGATAAAAAAAGAGATATTTTGCATATTTCTATTAAATATATGGAAATATATTTCTGTCATGCAATACAATCAGAATTTGTTAATTTTTTCGATAAGTTAAATCATTTTTGCATACTCTGTAAATTCCTCTTATAGATTAAAAAATTTGTTATATACGAATTTTGTTACAAAATTTATTATGCGAAATTGTAAAAGCGCTTGCGATATTTTAAAACATAATATTTCGAGTATAAAGAACACGTAAATAATTAGCTTTTAGAAGCAACATACATTAATATTTTTCTTTATCAATCGAATAGCGTCAGAAAGCGACTCAAATGAAAAAATGGAAGAATAAGAGAAGTGACACCATGTCTGGACAGTTGAAAGTGCCTTCCGTCATTCGCAGAAAGCGTCCTAGCTTTTGTCCCGCGTGTATTGGATGCCTTCTGCATAACACCATTCAATTAGCGGTAGAACGTTCTGTCCTCCGTTACATTTGTTCCAACGAGTTGCCGACGGATTAATCTCGCTCGAAAAAGCTCACCGCTCGCTCGTCCAATCGAAGGTGTATACCGGCTAAAGCCGTCCGCGTGTCGTTGCATTTCAACAAAGATCCAAACACACAACTCTTTGCCACTCGTCCCCTGTCCCCCTCTCGATTACCGCCGACGAGTCGCGCGCGCTTACAACGAGAGCCCGTACGATGTACCATCGTGTTAACGCGATGCTTCGTCACCCACGGCGCCTAGTTTCGAGTCGAGCCGCTGTTGAAATTTTGTTCGATGAGCGAAGTACACGCCGGTTTAATTTGTAGTACAGCCGAGTGCACGGCGCGGATGTGTAGGAGACGAAGGGGGGAAGGGGTGGAGGGGTGAGAGAGGATAGGGGTGGGAAAGGATGGGGTGCAGTAGTGAAATTTATTGAAACGCATGCTGCGCCCCGCGTCTCTCTCGGGACCGGATTCTGCACCGCATAACAGTTTGCCCAATACAGTCGAATTGAGCGCGATGGCGGCATCGAAGGAACGGCTGCCTTGGTCGCAGTACTGTGTAATTGCGTTTGCTCATGTCTGGTCTTGGAATTTAGTTTAGTTAATTGAACGAATTTTACATAAAACGGATCGAGGAATTCTGTATCAAAATTGTACACGACAATTATACGCAACCAATGCAGATAACGATTGAAAAAGTTAAGTTATATGACGATTAGAGAGGATGTCTTTCAATCGATATTTCGTTCCAAAACTCGACTGATGATATTACTTTACCGTTCACGGCCTTCTGGCCGTTATTCATGGAAGCATCCATGAATAATTTGAAACGTAAAATTACGAACCAGAAAAGAAGATAATAGGTACCGCAATCATCACGTAAATAGTTATTTAATGGAATCAAATAAATTTGGACAATATAAATGGATCTTCCACTAAAATATATCTTTCGGCAAAGCACTCAGTATATCGGTACTGCGGGAGGAGATAAAACGCACCGCAATCCACGAATGAGTTCCTTTAAAATATGGAAATGGGAAACATATATCGATGCCACCGACGAAGGCAAGAATAAACTAATATCGCGGCGCAATTCCGCATATTTTACAGGGGTGGACCTCCGAAATCGCGTTACGTTGATTCGAGTGATTCGTTTTTAATGGATTTCCCGGGGTTGCAGGTGGTGGTGCTCGTGGGTGGCTTGCCGGGTGAAATTTATTGAAACGTATGCTATTCTTCACTCGTCCCCGTAGACCGCGCCGCGCCGCGCCGCGCGTATGGCAGAGTGGTTTATCCGATGAAGTTGAATTGCGCGGATGGTAGACACAAAAGTTTACAACGCGGATAAAAAGAGTTCCGGATATCGTTCGGACGTGCGCCGTATAGCTTGCGCATATGGTTTCGAGAGTCTGTACTTTTCTGCTTCTCCCTCCGTCCCACCGTCCTTTTTCCGTTTCTCTTTTTTTTTCTCTTTCTGTCTTCCGATGTACCGTCGAGATCCGTTTTATGTCCAGTACAAGCACTCAATTTTCCCTTCATGTTAATATTTGTTGATATTTTAAAATCAGATTAGAAATATGATCGCGCATTATCCAGAGCGCTAATTATCCAGAATATCGCCGATCACATATTGATATTAATTATAATAAAAATTAAGAAATCGGTTTAATAAACATATTAAATATTTAATGATTTTTAACATTTGCGTACACTGACAAAGAGAGACGTTTTCATTTTCATTAAATTTTATATATGCATTTATTATTTCTGTGCGCGGATTTTCAATTAATGCAACAGCGTGACACCGATATTATTACGCCCAATCATGCATACGTTTTTAAACAAATACGCTTTTGCGTTTTTATTTGATGGCTCCGATGAAAGTCTCGTTTCTGCGGTTGCGACGGCAGCGGAACAACGGTCAGGGAATTGTTAAATTTATGGAAACACCGCTATGCACATCCGCACACTCCCAAGGGGTTCCCGGTGGAATTGTTCGCGGTAGCGAAGGGGCACTACATTCGACATAGACTAGTCAGATTCCGCATAAAGGATGACTACCGCGTACAAATAGCGCGGTGTATCGCGTAGACTGTCGCTTAATTAATCGCGCGTGTTTTTTTTTCGCGCTTGTTTGAACGTCGCGTGAGCGTTTGCTAGGGACAACAGTATTACTAATTTCCACTTGCGAATCCGCGATCGCTAAATCGATTTTCGAGCCAACGATATACCATGTGCGGTAGCAGTGCAATTGATTGAAACGTTATTCCCGGCTCGTCTCAAGGGACTGCAGTTTGTATCGCACCACAGTTTACCAGACCGAACTGAATTGTGCGCAGCGCGCGTGAGAATCGAAAAGACCGCGAAAGAATATGCTGAGGCGATGCTATCAATATTTTCCGATTCCCTTATCCTTAATCGTCTTGTCCTCGCCTTGTCCATTTACCTTGCGAGCCAACGCCATTGTATTCATCGCAAAATTGTTTGCGAATTGGATTTATTCTCAGACTTCCTGTGGGAAAGGACAGTAATTTCATTACGCAGAATTTCGTTACAATAATTGTTGCCACTTAACTGGGAAAAATCTGATTTTTAGCAAATGTACAGAATTACATACTATAAAATTGCGCGAATATTGACAACGCTCTAAAATATGCAACATGTTTCATTTTTCAATCGCTGGCATTATCGTGCATTATCATTGCTCGTTGATAATCTATGTACGTATATCTAAATCTCTGTGTAATTACAACATCCAAATCTGACAAAATGAATATTAAACTGCTCATATGGCTGCAACAAATGTAACATTAATCAGCCGATGGCTTTTTATCGATAGATATCTCGCCATAATATATTCAAAATGTAATTAAAATGCAATTTGATATTATATTAAAATCTAAATTTCATCATTATTCATTACTTTACATACCGTTTTTTACATAAGTAAACATTATATTTTTTAGCAGTATGAAGATGAGAAGGTTTGATTTAGAACACCCCATATTATTAAAATTAATAATAAATTAGTTTACCGTGCAATCATTGCCGACAAACATATAATTAATCATAAATTTGATAAATTATTAATAAAGATGCTATTAATCAAGATAACACGATATTGAAATATTCTATATTCATACAAATATGAAACGCTAAAGCTACTTTTTTTTTCGTGCTTCCATCGTTTCAGACACAAATTTTTCCATCAGCCGTGTTAATTTACGTACAATTCAACAGATTACAATTCATAAACGAATGATCGCGAATTTATCTTACTATAGTATGCTGCTTTAATGGCAAAATTCAGAGGCAGCAAATGTGACATCAAATGATAAATTGATAGAGGATATTTTTTATCGGATCGTGGCATTATTTTTATTTGATCCAGGTGAAAGTGGATCAAACCGTCCAAGAGGTTCGATTTAAAAGAATTGTGTTAAAGACCCGGCGTCGAGGTGCAACTAAATGCTTACGAAAAAAACGCATATGATTTTATTTCTCTTTTTTTATTCGATATTGTGCGGCGGAAAACACTCGTACGTGCGAATCAATTTAAATTGCCGGCACGTTACATCGCCTGCAACACTTGGCGAGATCGCAGTGTCAGAGTGGGCGCATTAAAAAATTACGGAAAAATATATTTTTGCTCGTTACATGTTGCCACGCACTTCTGTAATTGATTTTCGAACCTGAAACGGATAAATGATACTCGAATTCATTAAAACGCGCAACATTTGCGTCGCGGTCTCGATTGCTGCCGATTGCAGAGATTGTTACGAATTGTTCGCTGACATGCCACTGTTTGATGCTTATTTCAAGGATCAAAAAATATTGCGGATGTTCCATAGAGTGTATCTCTAACCGTGAGCGTTATATATGAGATCTATTGTACGCTCTTGAAAACGATATGAAAACAATTATTTATTATTATTTATTTGATTTACGGCCATTTTTAATTTGGTATTTAAAGAGCAGAAATACGCGCAAAAGAATAACGTCAATAAAACTCATGTTATTGACTGATTATGACAGCAAAGAAGTAAAAAAGGAAAATTAGTTAACAATATATTTTTAAGCGTGATATTTGTCGTAACTGTCATAAAAATATGATGTGTGATATTTGAAGTACACGCATTCAAACATCAATTAGGTGTTTAAAAACTCGTAACAAGACTCATTAATTCCATTTATTATACTTATATAGTTTTCCATCTCACCGTTACAAAATTGTATAAAACGTCAATTTTGTTGCTAAAATTTTGAAATTATTTGCATGTAATGCGAAAGGAGCACATTTTGAACAATGGTTTATATGACTTTTTTCATGATTTTGATGAGTATAACACATTTTATCCAACAGTCGAGCAGTGATACTTCGCATTTTGCACACGTCGCCGATCCAACCGACAGAAATTCCGCGTACGTGTAGACATTTAATTCGCCGGACAGTGCGTGGTTCGCCGAAAAAATTTATTTTTATTAATTTCCGTCCATTTACATTTTCGGAGTCGAGTCGCGCGTACGCGAATGGTGGCTGTTCGCGATAATTGAATTCATCGAGCGGCATAGTATTAGCTTCGGCATTTTTATCGAATTACACATAGTGCGTGAATTAACGCGATCGTTAATGGGCTGCTAGAGGAGCGATAATGCAGCGGCGAATTAAGGTTAATTAAAGTTCTTTATGTTCGTTCTGCCGTAATAGAGGACATCGGTGCACCTGCGATTTAAAAGTTGCGCCAGCTATTAAAATACTTATCGCAATGAGATCCTTCTTGAAACCGAAGGCAAACTCGATAATATGAATCGATTACTTTTCTTGATAATACGAGTCAATTGCTTCGTTATCTTTGATATTGATTTTTGCGAACGGCTTTATCTGATTGCTGATTCTGGTGTACTAAAGTATACGTACTATTTCTTTGAAATGAGATTTTTTATAGTACTTTTATAAGAATAAAAAAAAATTAATTTAATAAAATAATAAATTGATGAATCTTTTACTTAATGATGACATCTTGCGCAATGCATAGAATTATGCTCGCGTATAATTTGTTACGCTTATCATTATTTAAAAAATTTAAGAAACTATTCTAATTTTTATATTTTTTTATAATGTAAATAGAATTATTTTTTGTTTAAATTTTATAATATAGACGTAGTTGATTTTCTAATACACTGATTTTATTTTTTTATAATTCCGACAAGTAGATAAAAATAATGGAACAAAAATAAGAAGAAAATTAATTCAATATAACAATAACTTGAATATTTAAAAAATTTTTTATTTTACGTCAATATTCTACGAGATACGTAAAGAATTACTCTTGTGTTTACGCGATTCAATTTGACGAAACTAAAAATATATCGAGACAAAGAGAGAGATGAGAGATACATAAATCTGATGGATCTTCGAGTCAGTGCATTTTGATCGATATCACTTGCAAATGGCCGACGTTTCGTAACGCGACCTGTTTCGCTTACTGTCGTATCGAGTGAAAAACGACACGGACCCTGATCGACTCTATAGCCCGCTGCATCGCGAACATATTTCACGAGGGTGACTTTATAACGCCGCTTTTCCATTCTTCACAATATTCCTTTCCGCTTAATGTTCTTTCTGCACTCGAAGGATTCGAAGGTCATTTAACTCGGGGGGAAACTCATACCCTCCCCAGAACCACAAACCTAGGTGGAGGGTTGAACAAAGCACATGTATTACCAACACTGCCAACTATAATTATAATACTTATAAATAAATTTTATGCACTATCTAGTTATTCCTGAACCATTATGCATTTGAAAATTAATGATTTTTTTCAAATTAAAAATTTTCTAAATTTTTTACTATAAAATATTTTTTTTAAATAATTTGTTGTTACTACACATTGATTATATTATTAATTGTTAATTTAAAACATTATTTAAAGTAATTTTTATCTTATTTTTTTAATTAACAGCATATAACAACGCTGTTTTTAGAACTTGTGCATCTTTTTCTTATCTTTTTCTTTTCCTTTATCTTATCTTTTCCTTATTTCTCGATATACTGTAATAGAATTATAAAATATTGTAATATCGCTATTGTTGCTTCCATTTGTCAACGTTGGTAAAACTGATTTTCTACGTGAGACAATTATAATAAGCGGTTCATCGGAGCAAGGGAGGGAGAGAATCAGCGTCGTAGGGGTGTTAGATGTAACACCGGTGGGCTTAAGTTTAACCGTCTCCCTTGAACTTACCCCCCTTTAGCTCGTAATTCGGCCCCGGCGTCAATGAAAGAATACTACACGGGGAATGAATCCACGTGGATGTACCGCGACGACGATTACGAACGGCAGCAGGGCGGAGCTGCGCCGGAATTCGCTACGGAGTCGCTTCAGCGAGCGGCGCGAATCGCTCCAATAAATTATCGTCGCTAAAACGGCGCGTTCAGGATTTGCAATTATTTAAATGTACCGGATAACTACGACGAGGCTGTCGCGCAGCGAAGATTTGGGGGAGCGGAAGGTGGTCGGACGGGAGTTGACGAGCAGCTATAGTCCGATTGTACGGACGAAAGGATTTCGAAAATGGATTGAGAGGAAATTGCACCTTTAGAGAATGATTGTGTCAGCTTCGGTGATAATGATTAACTGAATATTATTTTTTCTCAGTTGTGTTATAGTTAGAATCGTGACATAGAAAAAAAGGATATATAGGAATTGAAAGAGAATGATGAATCACAAAAGTTAAATTTTATCAGTAATATAATTTAATTTAAATTCGAGGAAAATTCTGTTTTTATAAGCGATAATTGAGCTAATGTAAATTGGCGATGGCAGTAGTGAATTACATATCTATTTTTTATTAGTATTTTAAATAGACTTGTGACAGAGAAATGGAGATAAGAAATTAATTGATCAATCAAGTTGATTGGTACAAAATAGATTTTATTTTATATAAAAATTTGACACTTATTGAGTTACCAAACCTATTAATCTATTACTACATTATTTTTGAAAACTTATAATAGAGATTTCATGAATTAAGAATAGAAATCGATGTCTCGTTTTTTTTCCTTCTCGTTTATGCATATATAAATTCTTGTTTGTACATATATAAATTTACATTTAAAGTTTATATATTATATAGTATTATAAAACTTTATGATCTATTTTTACGCTACGTATTTTGAAGCATATAACAAATTTGACCGTAAAATCACATTTTTCGATTTTTATACATATAAATCCCCGTCTGCTTTTTATTCGATTAAACAGCACGATACGTTTAACGCTGCTGCTGCAGTTTTCGTTGTCGTTCGAGCGTAATTCCGAACTCAGAATCGAATATTAAGCGACTTGACGTGTTCGATCGGTGAGCCACGGCACACGGCGCCCTTCGACGTTCCCAAGCAGGAGTTAAAGTTACTTAAATGTACCGGATAACGGCGGTGGATCCGCATCGGGCAAGGGACGGGATTGAGGGCGAGTCGAGAGACCGGAGGGTTCAACAAAGCACTAAAAGGTTTCGAACTTCGCCGAAGAGAAGAGCGCCGAATCTCGCTCGCAGTTTTGGGCGCGAGCGTTGTGCGAAGGCTTTTACTTCGTCGAGTACTATTAAATTACTCCAGCAAAGATCGGTACTTTAGACAGCTGTCGCGAGAGGAATCGGAAGCTCCGTTGTTCGCTGTCGAAATGCGATTTTACGAAGACTTGCTAAAAGCTATCTCTCAATTTTCCAATTGTTAGTTGTAATTTAAGTGTACGAAACAAAATCCACAATTTGTTATAAAATTATTCTCGTTTTAAATAATTTTACAGCAAAGCAAAGCATCAGTAAAGACATTAAAATTAAAATTTTGACATCTTCAAAAAGATTTTAAGTTGAATAACTGCAAATTATTTTAAATCTTTTCTCTTCGATATTTTCTTTTACTTTTGGTACTTTCTTTAGATTAATTAATATCAGTTGTAGTCAATGCAAGATATTTTAGAAAAAAAAATGTAATATTGTTACAATACAAAATCAGTATATCTTTTATCTATTTATAAAATATTTTAATTGTGATAGGTTTTATGAAACTGTATTGCTGTTAAAAGATAAATTTAGATATTGATTCGAGTAAGTTCCTGATAAATATCTTCATGAATAGTTCCAATTTTGCATGCAGTCTGATAAAATCGGAATTGAAGTTTGTTGCCATTTTTGATTATTTATCAGAAACGCAGATGTGTCATGGTGCAACTGCGATATGTTATTTCTGTCATGTTAAATGGCAGGATTATTTAAATTGAATTAAAATAATGATAGACGTCGGAATTCGAGATACCGCGAGTTCAATCGAAACTCCGGTGTACAACATAGAAACAGTTCTGCGATTAGATGAGCGATTTACGGAGGGAAATAGGTTAACGTGAATCGATAAAGATAATTTACATTCTCTATCAAAGTAATGAGCCATCATAAAAATATGGAAATAAATGAATCATGCTCAATTTCAATATTTCGGCAGTCGTTTTATCGTTATAGTTCTACCAATTTGCTATTATAATTTAATATTATATCATATAAAGTGGGAAGTTTAAAAGAAAAAAATTTATTTATTATATATGCATTTTTTTTATTTATAAAAAAAAGTTATAAATTTTTTTTTATTTATTGCGCGAACATTGTGAGTGGTTAGACGAAAAGCATAACTCTAGCAACTCTACAAAAAGTGGTTTACCGTTATCAGATTGGGGAATCGAATTTGTGCCGAATACACTCATATATATGCATATCTATTTACGTTCGCATGTCCCCTCCTTCTTTGGCGGTATTTCAATTTCAAATCAGTTTTCGCTCGAGGAACTTCTGACGAAAATTAGTTCGCAAACATAGCGCTACCATAATGGGTTTCTAAATAACAGCCCTTCTCCCGGCTGTCAATCTTATTACAACTCTTGATCCGAAACTGCAGCCATGTTGAATTATGATGTCGGAAATAATAAATTATACATAATCTTTCCTTCTTTTCACGTAATGCACATTGAAATAAATGAGATTTCTTACATGCCATTATTCTTGCTTGAAGAAATAGATTGCTAAGATCGATTTCATTAAATAATACAATTTCAAAGAACTCGTACAACCGCTATTAAAAATTAAAAATCAGAATAGCTTACACATTTCAAATATTAACTAATCTTTCGTACAAGTCAAGATCTCTCATTGTCAGTTTAAATTCTCCATGGAATAATATCTTCGAATTTTTTAAAGGAAAATGCAGTTATTTCCGACTGCTTCGCGTTCCGGGACGCCTCGTATATAGATTCGCGTCTCGCTGTGTTACATAAATGGGAACGGATATAAGATTACGTAACTCGTGTCGCAAGGGAAATAAACGTCTCAGTGGAACCGCTGTTCGCCGCTCCGGAAGAAGAGCGATAATTTGAAACGCAGTTTATCCGAATCGCCTCTAGCACGCTTCGAGCTACTAACTGGTGGCAATAAGCTCTTTCCGAGCTTGTACATACAAGCCGCTCTCGCACATGACGGCATTTTACGTCCTTTATACGTCTTTTATAACAGTTTTCCTCTCTTTACTCGCTCGTACACGTTTTTCAAGGTGAGAAATGATCGTAAAATTGGAATACGACTGGCGCTCGCCGACCGGAATTATATGTCCCCTTTGCTTTGGTTTTCAAACTTGATCGCAGTACGCCACCGTTGCCATGTTTTCAGTCGTAAATGGTCGCGTGCCAAAATTGCCATAAAGTTCTTGACGCGGGAACGAGGCAAATACTCAAGTAATCGGAACGCATTGCTTGGAGATAAATTTTATCTGTTTTTTATTGTGAAAAGATATGTAATATTTAGAAACAGTCACTATAAAATTAATAAGAGTGTATATATGAAGATACTATGTAATACCATAGTGTTTTCCATGGTAAAATAATAAACTACATTCATTGTACATGAATAATGTACAATTACTAATGAAATTAATTTTTATATATTACAATAAAAATATAATTACATGGTAAATGTAAGCGATATCTTAATGCACGGAAGCATTTGCATTAGTAACGTTCCCGTTATGTTAATTAAAAAAATTCAAAACAGAGCTTTCCGGCTGCAGATATAACAAACATAAATAAAATTTTAGTTATTGTTATATACATATTTTCATTTTGTTATTTCAATATATAATTTAAATATTTTTAATTTAGTGAATATTGTGTAATGGATTTAATGGATATCTCAAACATTTTGCTTTTCCGTCTTTATTAAAATTGAAGTTTTATTCTGATCCCTATAATTATATCGAAAATGATTATTTATAAATTGTCGAATGCATGTGCGATCAGGGAAATATTAATGACATAAAAGTATAAAGTTCTCCGAAATATAAACGTTTTTGCTGTATACGTCACAAAGTAGTGAACGCAATTTTATTCTGGATGTTCCATGAGAGAACATCCATTAATTTAATGTGCAGATCGGATAGATTTATGCGTTTCGAGTATATTCGGTCGAGTATTTCGAGCATATAAACTAACTCGAGTATTTATATGCGATACCCTATAAATCTAACCAAATGTATAACATTAAATCAATCGAGTGTTTTCCTACGTACCATCAATCTGCCTCTGTGTCTTATGTACATTGTGATATTTCTATCTGTATTAATAATCAGAAAAGCTCGAACAAGATGTTGTTAAATCAGCACTTTCTAACTTAATTTCATATTACTTTGTATTTTGTAACAAATGTCGGAGCTTCTAGAAATGTGCATTTTCTGGAAAATTTAGTATCCAGTAATTAGCAGTTTAAAATAAATTACTCTCTCTTATTTTAATTATAGCATTTACTTTTTCAACAGTTTAAATGTTTTTTTATTGCTTAATAAATTTATCAGAAATTTATTAAGCAGTTAAAAAAAAAACACTTTTATTACATTCTTTTAAATAAGATAAGATTATAAAATTGATTGTATTCTCCGAGATTTCAAGGGGGACGCAATTTGGCAAAGACCACTGTAACATCCAACGAATTACGTTGCTTTCTCAAATGAATGCTCCGATTTTCGTCAGGATACGCGGCGCAATCAGTTGTCTCGAATAGATGAATCTGCGGACAGTTTATAAATTAGTCGTCTTTCTCGTATACCGATAGAAGTGCGGATAGGAGGAGGGGAGTCCATGTAATAGTACTTGGAATTAGGAACGGAGAAGCATGGCGCAGTTCTCAAGGAGCATTTCAGCATTCTCGAGGGGATGCTCCGAGAAGCTCCTTCTGGGGATGCTCTCGGTCTCTTAACACACCGGCCATGTTCCACGAACCGACATATTGTCGTCGTACCCGATGACGTTCAAATGCAATTTCGTGAGATAAAAATTATATCTATATCGCGGCTGCATCGTGAATTCTTAAGGTTTCCAATTTATGCCGCAAAAACAAGGCGCCTAGAGAAAGACTGCGTTGGCAGTAATATCTGGTACACGCGATGACAAGTCAAGAATATGCGGTGTGTTACTTGCAGCATTTTCCATGAGCAAGCGTTCTAGCAACGGCTCTGTCTTTTGTTAGATATTATATAACGCGATATTTTTTCTCTTTTATTGATTTTACGGGAAGAATTTTTAAATCCGTATATCTGAGATTTTTATTTCTGAATATAGAATGTTCTAAAATAGAAATAATTCTTAACTTCCGGAGACAACAATTATCGATCAATTTATTTTTAACAATACTTCAAATATTTTTATCGCCAAAAAAATTGAACACTAAATATTTTGCACAACTGCGCGAGTTGTAACATTTATGGCACAAACAGCACATCAGTTTAGTGCCTTCGAATGAAATCATTAAATGTCATTTCGCGAGTCTGCGGAGATCGAAAGAAGAAAATTATATATACATTCACTTTATTCCAAGTCGCGGGGCGACACTGGTCGTTCTCGTTCCAAGTTTATAGAGTCCCGGAATCCCCTACGATCGTAACCTGGCACGAGTCTAACGCCTTCGTCGACGTGGCGCCCGCACTTTCCCCCGTGTGCTTCGTGTCCGCTTCATAATTCACTGTCAGTGCATAAAGTGGAACCCACGGCAATCGCATCGCGAGCCTTACTGTCCGTATAGGTCGCGCCGCAACGGAGATTTCCGGTTTCTTATCCCACGCGGTCGCGCGCGCGTTTGCTGTAACACCGGGTGGTAACCAGAACCGTGTTTTGTGCGCGCACGATATTTTACCTGCCTATGACACGGCCGAGGAAGAAGACGCGACGATTATACGAGCGGGGTGGAAAGGGGTCCCGCGGAGGTCAACGGGGGGGAAACGCGTCATACAAATGGGTTGTCATTCATTTTCGCTGGCTTCCCCTGATTCTGATTCATGCCTCCCGCCGTTTCGTATTACTCACGTGGAGGAAGCGACCGTCGTATGAACAAAAGCTCGACTCGCTTGACGACCTTATCGTTTTAATTTCTTACGGCGTGTCATTCTTCATCAAGTTGTCTTATTCCCGTGCCCGCACGATCCGTTTTTCTCTAATAAGAAAAGAGATTTCGGAACGACGAGGATGTATGATAGATTTGTATCTAACATATCCACAGGAAGCTTACGTCTGACTGTAGTATTGACATAATGTAAACGCTGAAGAATCTCTCGAATATTATATTACTGCTTGATACAGCGTGTGATAAATGTGAGCTATAAATCTACTATTGTAACTTATTTTTTTGATTTATCGTGTAATTCATAAAAATACAATGAAAAGAGATATTTTTTAGTAGAATTTATTTTATCTTTATTCACGTAGAAAAAAAATTCAAATATATCACGAGATTAATACATATTTAGATGTTAATTAAACATTATATAAAAAAATTTTAATTTGTCTAAATGTCGGAAAGAGGCTCATTGTCGACAAAGCCTTCGGTACATGGTAAATGTACTTGAATGTAAATATTTCGGTGCATTTAGCGAATTTGCTGATGAGAGCATTAGCGTTGCCGACGCCGCAATTTCCTGACGTTACCTGAATGTCGAAAATTTCACGAACGATGTTTTAATTGAAGACTTGCTTTCGGCGCTGCTTTAAATACAACCGAGGCGCATTTATCCACGCATCAATTACGGTTTAAATAGTGCTCGCAAAATCGCGCCGTAGTACGGCGCGCAAACATGTGCATATTCCGTCACGATAATTTACCTTTTTTAATGAATGTTTATTCCGGATAACACAAAATATAATGAGTTTACTTTTTCCTATGCATTACCGCACAGCTATCGCGCGCACGCACGTCCGCATGTTCCGCGTACACACATGTCATAATTATCGCGAGCTATTAATGAAAGCGTTGCGCAATCGTTGCGAAAGTTTTTTATTGATCGCGTCAAGGCGGCCGGCGTAGCTTGGTACGATTCATTGTTAGTTAGGAATAAGTTTCGCGTCCACGTAGAACCGCGGGCGAATTTGCGTTTGTCAGAGATGCTTCTCGGGAAGTTTCACGTCGCTGCAGCTGAAGCTGGAAGTTTTATGCGGGCGTATTTATAAGGCTGTCTATATAAGGATCTTCACCATCTTATAGCGCGATATATCCGTAAACATAAATAATTGTTAATGCGTTTGCGGTGCCGCTTAAGTCAAATTATTTCCATCGAATTGTGGACGGATTCCAGAGGGATCCAGATTAATCTTTCCACTCATTTATCGTGTTTTTTTTTTAAATTTCATACGATCTTCTAAGAAGAAAAAAATATCCAAATGCTTTAATCACGGTTCTTTATTTAAATCTCGAATATTTTACTTGATTTCTGTTTCCTGGTCTTCTCTTCTTTATAGCTCAATAAATAATTTTTTCCGACATTATCTTGCCTTGGATACGGGTCGATTCTTCACGGGTTCTTAGATCAAATTGGATAGAGGATCAACTACATTCGATCCAGATTGATTTGTGACTTCAACTTCGTGCTTTCCAAGTGATAGATATCATCATAATATTTCATGGACACGTATGTATACTAGACGCGACGCATTAATTCCGAGGATAATTTGATTCATTGAATCAAAAGCTCAGTCGTGGACTTGATCCGTCTATATATCGCGTCGAGATTACTCTCGACAAGGAATCGTTAAGAACATCCCCTATGGCAACGGTTGGTCGTCTGAAGTTCGTCACGCTGATTAACCCCTCGGGTGGCGGAAATAATTTTCCTTTCGTATACGTCAGAAATGACACACTGCAGACATCGTAGCAATTACCGAAGAGGGTATTGTACTCTTCCATGGCAGATGTAATCGATTACAAGGACATATTCTTGCGAATATACGCGACAAAATTTTAAATTATTGTCAAAATAAAACTCAATGGCCTAAAGGTTAATTTTTCCATCACTCTTCTCAGTGCATTTTAAGTTTTTCAGCTGTACGTGCACATTTTGTTGTTTGCGAATTGAATATTCGCAACTTCAAACGATAACAATTAGAAAAAAAAGTGACATGCGAATATTGTTATAATTTTAAATACTTTAAAAATAAGCACAAAGGCAAGGGCTTTGTGCATTCAACGCGTTGTTATGAATCACGATTAATTTAAGATAAGCTGGGAGAGCTTTTCGACTCCATCGACCGCCGTACTCTATAATGCGCCTGATGGATTAGGGCGTTTTAAATTTACAGTTCACTCTCATCGTTCAGCGTTATTCATATATACGCGATATACCGTTCTGACCTCTGACGAAATTAATTCGTCCGCCTGGATCCTGGCTTTCCGATAAAAATTCCAAATCCCTCTTTATTCATCTACGCACGACTCAGTGATCTTTAAGAGAGATTAATTCTGCTATATTGCTACTCCGCGAATCGCGCGTAAACTTGCCGTGTATTAAGCGCCTCGTCGGATTTCCGAGACGACTTCTTCGCTCTGTTAATTTGTGATCGTATTGAGTACGACGCAACAGCGTAAATCCGCGAATTTTCAGATGGATTAACCCTTTGCATTCCAGTATCTTCTGTGCGAGGACGAGATTATGCGCGCATGATTTGGCCTCGGCTGTTAGTTTAATTACACGGTAAATTCTTTTTATGACGCTCCCATTCCCAATTACTAAGAGATTAAAGTGAGTTAATCCTTTCAGTATCCAATCTGTATTTATGTAGAAACAAATATGAATATTTTTCACCAGTTTCAATCGTGTCTGCAGATATTTTAATGATAATAAAACGAGAAAACTGAATTTTTTAAATTTGTATTGCTACTCTCGTTGTTTAATTCTATATATTTTAACAAATAACCGTTAAATTTGTGTTAAATTCAATTGAAATTAACTTAAGATTTTATTACTTACTTGTGTCCAAGATTAAATTTCCAAATTTTTAAAATCTTTGGTGTCACATTTTTTCTTACGCTATTCTTTCTTAGTTTATTTGGTGGGATTCTAAGTATATTTTAAAAGACTTTACTGATCTTGAGATAGAACAGCTTATATTTGATTTAAATGTAAGTGGTCAACAGCGTAGTGATATTCGGTGTCACCGACGCCGACGACATCGTTCGCATCGCCGCCGCTACCGTCGACTACGACGACAACATTGTCGCGGTCGTCGCCGTCGGCGTGCCATTTATCGGTTGACCCACTCATCCTCGCGATAGAATCCGGCGCACGAGTCCGATTTCCCCTGTAACCCCCGGTTTATTGGCGGCGACCCGATCATCCCTTTGTGAGCCGGCCATTGTGAGCCACTGGGCCACGTAAACGAAATTGCCGAGGGGCGACGGAGGGATTGAATACAAAAGCGAATATAGTGTCTGGGCGTGACTGCCCGCCGACGATTCGCCACGGCCTCGTCCGTTTTCACGCTACAGTTGTCGAAAAGCTGACCCCCTTCGATCGGCGCCGCGTAGTTATTTTTTCTTTCCTTTCGCGTGACGGCTTCCTTTTTATCATTTGACACTAACGTATCTTGAGAAACTTGGATGATTAAGTTACAACTTGATGGTGAGCCATTGAGATGACAAGAATATATTTATATCTTTTTACTAATCCAATTGACAGAGTTAAATCAGATGCAAACCGATATAGAAGTTTTATTTTTAATTACAAATTGTTTTTATTGAGATGAGACACACATTATATACGAGCGGAAATAAATTATTGTAAAGATATATTTTTTAGTATTATGCGATTTCGCATTTTTTCTAATTTCAATAATAATTTACGATAAATTTATCACCAGAAAAGTAATTTTATTTTTGTCTTTATTGGCGATAAATATAAAATATTTATAATTTATTATTTGTTTAAGTTGGAAATATTATTTCAGAAATGGTTTGTAAGTGACATATGTCATTTTGAAAATGACGCTAATTAAATTCTGAGATACAACATGCAATTGTTATACGCTTATAAATTCAAGAAATATATTTGTCACGAAAAGAGTAACAGTTCTACATGACAATTCTAAATTTCTGCTAAATATCGACAAATCTGAATTATATTTAAAAATGTTTGTTTTTTTCTAAAGTGCTGTTTATTAATTCAATTCAATTCAACAGTGCGTTAAATTATGAATTGTTCAAAATATTTGACGAAAAACTAGCAATTTCGCAGAAATAAAATATTCACGGAATTTTTTATTACTCAACACTTAGCCGTTATCCGACTTTGCCTTTCAATTGTTGGGTTTTGATTTACTTTATTTTTAACATAAGCAGCTCACACCGCGTTAACAAAGACATTTAATTAAAACGACAGGAGGGAAGAGACGATCGATAAATCCTGAAAGACAAACACTTCGCTGTGTACACTACTTACCGTACCTACCGCTATCCCGCGCTTTCGGTACGGTCCAACCAACACCTTCACGAGCGTGTTGTAACGCATTCGTGTAACACAGGCGGAGTTTACCCCGAGTAACCCTACGCTACGCAGCAAACTGGCGCAGCGCTCTGCCCTTCGCCGTAGTCCTGATTTCCGAGCATCGTTCAAGCCATTCCGGTAGTTTTAACAGGACGCAAGGCAGCGTCCGGATTGGTTCTCGGCCGGTTCCCCGAGGTCGTTCTCGGCGCGAGGGAAGGCACCCTGGGGTACTTTGGGGTTACCTCGTCACACACTATGAAACCAAATGGAAATCAATCCACGAGCTGCCCCCGGCTTTTACCCGTGGCTTTTACAACGCATACAGTTCCTCGACGCGCAGCCGACACGTCGCGTATGCGCGCAAGTGTCGAAAGCGACGCGGGCTTTTGTTGTAAAACGGTAGCTCGTAACAACACCGAATGCAACTGAGGTCCTATATTTTCGATACGCGGTTAGAGCACTATATAGTGAAACATCTGCAATTTTTTTAAAAAACGAACGAACGAAATCAGGATGTTTGGAACTTTTTCCTATAATCGAAAATATATAAATATTTTAATGTTAAAATAAATAAAAAATTATAAAATATGATTCCATAGAGATAGAAAAAAAACATTTTTTCAGAAACAAAATCGAGCTCAATTTTCTTACAAACTAAAATTTTATGATATTTGGCATCGTGCGAAATTCTTTTCCGGCTTGTTTCCGCGAGTATTGGACGACATCGGATAGGAGATCGATACCTGGCGAAGCCGTATCCTCCGCATTACACATTTTACGATGAATTTAGCGACTCGTCGCTCCGCGTTACATTCACGAGAACGTGTCGTCATGAAGAGTCCGACCGGAATTTTTGAGCGCTGTCACACGTCGAGTTCGCGCGTTTCGATAACGTCAGAAGTAACGTGATGTTGAATTAAATATCATATGTGATTTTCGGCTGATTTATGCGTCCCAGAAACGTTAGCATTTTTTTCCACAATAAGTGCTACAGGACGGATAGACATGATAAGATAATTATGTGAATGCTCGAAATATGTCTGACACAGATACATTACATGTTTATTTACATCTTTATTGTTTCCATATTAAGCTGTGAAGTGAAGCGGGCAATAATTAATAGCACTAATTTTGTCAATAATTTTAATAAATTATAACATTGAATCGAGATTATTTTAAGTTTTTTTAGTGTCACGTTGCGGGACGATGAAAATCATTTAATAAACAAAAAAATCGTAACGAATAAATCGACTTGTAGCAGAAATCAATATTGAAATCACGGAATACAAATGAAAGCGAGCATGCAAATGAAACCCAAATATCCCGCCATGCTCTAAAATAATAACAGAAAATCGTCGTGCTGTTTGCAAGAAATAAAGACGCATCGAGCGTATTAAGCACGGATGTAATAATGGAATTGGATAGTCTACTTTTAAATTGAGCAAAACTCGGCTAAGAGAAAACGGGAAAATGTTTTCACAATTTTTATAAATGCATATAAAATTAATTATAAAGTAACAGATCAATAATATTTGGAGTAATTTACAAAAAATATGTCATATTTTATGTAACAAATATTACGTATCCGAAATGCTTATATAATTTATATAGTTAACGTGTTGTCTATGTTCAACACCAATATTAAGTCGTCCCGTGGTTCTCCATTTGTTCCGCTTCGTTTTTTCGCTTCTCGTTTGCGGAGGTCGGGTTAGCGGGCGTGAGAGGGACATTGGGGTTACCGCGCGATCCATATAGAAAAGTAACCCCTACTATTTCCCCCCTCCGAAAAAAAAAACGAACAGCGGGACCCTCTCTCGCTATTAGACGTTTTTACAATGAATCCCTATTTACGAGCCTGTCAATGCGATATTTATGTTGGCCGATATTGCGTCGCCGAGCGAGTAATTGGAATTTTCCTAAGCGCGACTCAGCGCCGAGTCAGCCACTCGCTCTCGCTCGATTCTTCGCTCTCGATCCCGAGACTCTTCAGCCTCTTTCCCCTTCGAATCTCACCGGCGCGGCTCGCTTCGTTCCGCCGGGGCACCCCTGCGCATTCTGGCGAAATTTATACGCGCTTGTGCATACGTATGTACCCAGCTATCTACCTATCTACGTGTATGTAGATTTGCTCCCGGAAGGATAGGGAAGTTTCGATCTTTTTATCTGGCAGAGCGAAGTCAGGAATATCGATGAAGAGCGCGACCGGGATAAGTACAAGTAACCTTTCGCTGAGTACTTACCGGTGCGTGCTGAACGGATTTGCGTGCAAATTTATATCGGCTGTATTGTGTTTTTATTGTTTATTCACGCAGAATCGCACGACTTTTTGCAACCCTTTAAAGAACTTCACAATATTATGTCTGTAGAGTATTGAATATTCCATTGAGCTTTTATCATCAATGAACAGAACTGGATTTGGTTTCACAAAATGTCAACATATTCAAAAAAATATCCCTCCTTCTCTCTCTCTCTCTCTCTCTCTCTCTCTCTCTCTCTTTTTCTGTCTGTCTGTCTGTCTGTCTGTCTCTTGCTCTCGCTCGCTCGCTTGTCGCATACGTGCGCGCGCACACGTATACATGAAAAGATTAACATTAATGTAATTAGTCAAAGATCAAAGTTTATTTTGTACTATTTTACGTTTACGAAAATATTCTCTTCCAACCATTTTTTTAAATATATTTTTTTTTAATATTTTGGTAAGAATGTATTTAAAATATTTTTATTCCTAAAAGTGATGGAAATAGATGTATGGAATTCTGTATGCTATCACAGTTATGTATATTTTTGAATAATAAACATATAACTTTACTCATGCTCTAGGATATTGCACTTTGTATCATCCTCTGCAGATTACGCCTTACAATTAGATTGCTTCATATCAATTTCTTAATATCAATATATCGAAACCGAAATATTCGACGCTACGTGCGCCACCTTCAGTCAAGCCGCCATGACAGTCTTTATTACGTACATTTTGACTCGGGACGCAAAGTGCGGACGCTTTGTGATTAATCTCGCATTTTATCCATAAAAAATGTACAACGAGTGCGAGTTTGTCGGGAGTGCTGATTAAAGAGATGAGTGATTGCTAAAATGTATTATTTACCACGAGTGCTCGCGTTTAATGCCATTTCGTTGATTGCTATATCGTAAATCGAAATAGGTTACAGTCACAGTGAGTACAGATTTGAACGCATTCAATTTGTGCAAATAATACTTATGTTTGTTCGAAACGATCAAAATACGATGTACTTTTTATGAGATGTAGCAAGTTGAAAATTTAGCTCGTCGGAATATTATCGGGTAAAATATAGTTCTTGTTGTTGCGTGGCCATATGCGACGACCTCTGCGTGATCGCTAATTGTCGCTCATCTCGCTCGAGCGTATGTACAGTATCGAATCGGCCGCCAAACGTGTAAGGTGACAATAATAGCTTATAATTATTTGCACGAACGCGTGTCTCGGCATAAAACGCATTTTATTTTGCGATCGTGTTTTGAATACCGCGGCCGGGCAAATAATTTCGTTCGTAATTTTTGCATTCTTTCGAAAAGTGTGCGAGTTGATTTTTGTCCAGTAGTGAGCGTTGCTAACAAATATGGATTTCTGGCATTTATTTATTCTTCAGCATAGCTGATGCAAAGTAATTCTAAAGGTGGAATTTACAGCGAATGAAATCAACTGCAATATCGTGAGTAGAATTATTTGTTCATTATTTAAATATTATGTACATAATTACGGCAACACATAATTACAATTATATATTTATTAAGATAATTAAAAATATTTATTGAATATTTATTACAATTTTTAAACAATGTACCTAACTGATTGCATATAGTTATGCATTAACTAAATTGGAAAAAATATAAACAATTAATATAAATTATATAATAAAATAATAATTAATAAAATATATGTTAACTTTTTCAGGAAGAGCTGGAAGTATCAACTACTGGTAAATACAACGATCGGTGAGTGAATTCATTATATTTGCTATGTGTAATTGTGATAACACGTACGTATACAGTTATTGCTGCGTATAATAATAATAATTTTCATTAAAAAGGGTTAAAATATTATTGTAGAGAAAATAATTTACATCATTATTTTTCTTGTCTTATTCTACATGTATTTATTGCTTAAAATTCGTTATACTATTATGTTATTATCGCACATTTATGGACTTATTATTACCAAAAGCGTATTCAATTATGATTTATAAACAACTAATTGTTAAAATAAACTGAAATGGATATTATGGTTATTTTACGATATAATAAAGTTCTATTATCGGAAGACAATAATTAATATAACATAATCCGCAATTGTACCGTAAATGTTCTTATACGAACCTCATAAATTTGCGATGATAATATTGCTGCGTCGTTTGACAGAAACGTCGATGATTTTGAAATCAAGGTGGTGCCGTTAATACTGCACGTCTCGATCATTAAATCACTTCCACAACATTTTAAGACGGGATTACATACAAATGTAAATAGGGACACCACCGCTATCGCGCGTCTCTCTCGTGTAATGCGAGCTATAAATCTGACTTTATACCTGCTTTAATAAAAAAGAGGATATAGCGTACTTAAAGAAAGGATTATACATTCCGTGCCCACACTCGCTGTTTATGTCTCTCTTACTATCGAAATAATTTTCTCGTGCAAGTCGCGACATGTGACAAATATTGAATTTATTGGCGTACTGTTTGCGTCAAAAAAGATTATTGAAAATTCTCTTCTAAAATTTCTTAACTTTCAAAGTTTACAAATACAATTATATTTTGTCAGTATAGCGTGTTGTGCGACCGTAAATTGCTGAAAACTTGATAAAATAATATAAAATATATAATTTATATTTGTCTTTTTATTTAATTTTACGTTTATTTAAAATCATCACACAAAAGCGTACGTGTTATTACAAATATAAATGTATAAAGTGCACATATTTGCAGAATAATCGGTATTATATGCGACAATTTAGGCGCTTGGAATTTTTTACAGAATTCCAATAAATTTACATATTTCAACGAAATTTATACGGTCTGTGCAATTAAAAAATGATTGAAAGAAATTCTTTCCCGACAAGATTAACTTTGACCTATTAAAATATAATCGATACAAAAATGAACAACATTCCTGGTGCGACGTCGGTTTGTCGCTACTCGTATTAGGCTACCCATTTAATCACGCGGTGCATCACGATGTAACAACAACGATGCATTGTATCACTGCGCTACGAGCGATTTCATTAATTAAGAGTACTGATCATCTTTTTGTTTTCGACGCGTCGCGACACGCCGCTTCGACCTAAACGGCAGCTATTAATCAATGTAAAGACGATTTTTTATCGGTCTTCGGTTCCGGTACGCGGAAATTTAACATTCGTGAGTTATAGCGACGCACGAACGCGCGCCGACGGTGATGTAAACACGACGCGATTGCAACCCGGGTTATTTTCGCGAGAGATTTCATATGAGAAATTTTATAACGCCTGTTGGCGGTCGATCGATAAGTTAAAGCTTATCCATCTTTCATATCAAATTGAATGCAGGTTTATGCGTTTCAATTTTTTATGCATTTCTTGAAATATTTCAGTGGATCACTATTGGATTATTTATTCACATATTGCCGATAATAAAACGGCACGTGCATTTCATGCACCGGATATATATATACAATATATAGCGCATCCGGGGAATTCAATAATGTCTTTATTTAAAATATTTCTATCGGTCCCGTGCTTTTATGTGGATTATATGTTATTGAATACACCGAAGAACGTGGTCGGCCGATTACCCGAAAAATCAATTATCGGTCATGCATCGTGGCTTCTGCATTAATATGGATGAAGGCCTGTGCAATCAATTGCACAAAAAGCTATATGAAGTGATTGTTAAAGAATCAATATCTGGCTATTGTGATAGGAGTAAGACGGTCTGCAGCTTGTTACATTGCAGTATTGGAAATAAGCGTAACATAATTAAATTTTTAGAGGCGTAGTTCGGAATTAATTTTCACAGTTCTTTTTTGTGTGAATTCTAGACACAATTAATTTGTAATATACATAATTATAAGCGTTTTCTTAAATTTAAATACGGTAAATATGGTGATACTATTAGATATTTTTACGTACAAATTAAAAGATATGTCCTATACAGATTTGAATCAAGTCGGGGAGACAACTTGTAATTGTTATCACATTTAACAATCAATATTGTACCCGCTGCTCGGCGGTAGATTGAATTTATTCGGCTTTGCTTTCGCGGAAGCTTTATGGATATGATATTGTTGTTCAAATATTTAAAATAAATAATTAACCAAAAGCAACAGCAAATAAACAATTTCAAAATTAATTACTTTGGACAATACGTTGCGATATAATTTATGCTTAGCGGCGGAATGGAAATATATTGAGTGCAAGATAAATGATTTTTACACACTCGATATCACGTTCATTATAAATCGTTTTTTTTTCGCAGAAATGTTTTTGTCATAAAACATCGCGTCGTGTTATGGTCATTGCGCACGAATCCGACAGGTTATACCTAATTTAAAACCCTATCACTGAATTTTCAGCGTTTTCCCATTATACATAAATAAAACTTTAAAATAAGTTTCCATTAAGGAATTTATCTATTCGTCACGCTATGCTGAGCATAGCTTGGGGGACCGTAATAAAATAGCATGGAATATATTATAGTTATTTGCTTAACCATCTGCCGCGAACGAGTCCGATTTGTAACATGCAAAGCCAATTTTACGAAATATAATTCGGCGGTTTTCATATAAAAGGATGAAATGCCACTTTTTATTTTAACTCGATGATTTTTTTATTTGATTTTACATAAAGTAGGTCAATCCTATTGATTGATTTGCAATTAAAGTTTATCGAGCTCTAAATTATACATATATTTCGAGAATAGAGACTAAACAAACTGATATCATTTCTGAAACATGATTCTGTAAATGAATCAGTATTTTTTATTTTGACAGATTTCGACATAGCAATTTTTATTCGGTTAAATAAAAACGATAGAGGCAGACAAATTTGTTCCAAGTTGCAATACATTCGAGCTTATATTACATTATATTACATTATTTTGTGCAGTATTATATATGATAGATTAATTTTATATCCGGTTCGTGTTTTGTGCAAAAGTAAAAGTGTCAGTTATCTCGTTAAGTTATTCTGATCCTTACTTTTATTTTGTCAATTATATTGATGCAAGGCGTTATTGCGTTTATTTTCTCCTCGAGAGAACTGCAAAAGTCTATTTCCATTGCATTTTGATATAGAGGTTTGATACTTCTGTATGAAAACCGACCAATTGCCGCACTGCGTTTCGCGATTTGCTGAATTTCTCATCCGGTTGCCGACCACGAAAACTGCGGCGGAAAATAACCGCGATACCGCGGGAAACAATATCGCGGCGTCGTGTTATAAAGTGTAAAACGACGTCGCGTATCGCGGATAATACACTGATATACAGCTCCGAGAGAGGGACCCGATTTTTATATTAATCTCCGCCCATTCATAAGCTTACTGCGGCTCGCGATAGGTATACAGTGGCACTGGTAGGAAATTAGAAATTTATTGACTTCGCCCGTGTACCCGGGACGTTGCTGCGAGGTTACGCCTTTAATCCCTTCGTTTACGAGCATCGCCATTCCATAAAGCACGATGGACATATCGATCCCTCCGTAAAGTACGGTGTATCGCTACTGGTAGCTGATCGATAATAGATATGGGTATGGATCATGTCCATTCACAGTTCGACTATATTAAATCTCCACGCACGAATCTGACACTCTATTGAATTCTTTCAAAAAAAAATTTGATTATCCACCAATTCGTTATTAATTATCATATCGTTTGCTCTGTATACCACTCATTCTAATTTTGGCATTACGAATAAACATTGAATTGCTAGCTACTATGTAATTGATATATAACGGATCGTATGTTCAATGTTAAATGGATGAATTTGCAGAATACATTTAACGATTTTAATTGCGGTAAATAAACTGCAGCGCAGGCATTAATTAAACGGTTTCGTATCGTTCGCAATTTAACATGGTCTGCTTAATACGCATATTCGATAGCAGCGCAATCAATTATGGAGCATCCAGATTCGTTTATGTTTTTGAGATTAAACATTAGCGTGTAATTAGAAAAGTTGCAGGAGTATTTAGTATAAAAGTAACATCACAGTGAACAAATATATGGAAAAGTAGATAGAATAAAGTCCGCTAGGAAAATGCAATTTGAACAAATTTTAGATTTTTAGAAAAATCTAAAATTTTTTATATAATTAGCCATAGTATGTAATTATCCACGATAATGGAAACATAATGAACATAACTCTCAAAAGTGATTATTAACTTCATAGGACAGAAATGCAATTAATACCCTATAATTATCTTTGCACATCTGTTGTAAAATGCGTGCATTGCAAAGTGCACTGAATGCACGCTGTTTTAATAATCATGCGACAATTGACACGATTAATTTAGATCCAATGTTTCTAACTAATCGAGAAACACATCCAATAGTTACGCGATAAACGAGACGATTGAATTGCGCTTTTAATAATTCCAAGCATTCGAAGTATCCGAACACACAAATATTGGCCTTGCTTTTCTTTACTTTTTCTATCGTATAGCGTGTGCTTTATATGGCTGACAAGTTTCCCATTACTGTTTTCCGCACGGTGACGAAATTATTCGAATCCTCGATAAACGTGGCTTTTTATTGAAAATTTTCTACCTCCGATTAACACTCGCCAGCTACGAGCTTCGATAAAACCGGAAAAAGAGGAAAACATATCGCACGTATCAAGTTTTATCTTGAAATCGAAACGAACGTTGGGAAAATTAAAGTAAACGCTTCGAGTGCCTCCGTCTTGTATACTCAAATCATTTCTGGAATATATCTCCGGTATCTCGCAGTTACGGAAACGCGCGTGTGAGTGTGCAACATCAGGTTACAGGCAGGTGTGCTTACGCTATCGAGATATCGATATTTTGCTTTTGCTGTTAGCATTTTCACATTATGTTTTATTTTTGGCGTTAACTGGGCGTTAACTTAATATCTAGAACGCGAGTAAAGCGATCGACGGCATATTAAGCTTAACTATACCTGATGCAGTTGTTTTAACTTGTCGTTTTAACCTGCAAATTGTGTTATGCGTAATCAACTATTATACAAAGAGTAACATTACTTCCTTACAAGCCGAGACACTTCGTATCCATTTCTCAAGAATGCGGTGGTCGTATTCGAGAACACGTTTCTTCAATTATTACTTCATCTGTCATTATGAAAGAGTGTGCCGCAGTCGATATTAATAGCTACTTTTGTTTTATACGTAGAGTCTATACCACGGCGACGTAACTGGAGTTCTTTAAGAGAAGGAGGACAAAGTTACGCGATATTAATAATTCTACTCGCTCCATCTACACTTTTATCTGATATTCTTGAAATAAAGACGAGAAAAATGATTTACTCTGCGAGCGTCTTTTATGCTTACACCCGCTCGTATTAAAATGTCCGTAGTATTTTCAGTTTTTTAAATTAATCTTGTGTACATTTTTATAAAAGCAAAGGAATACACGCAAAACTATTGCAGTAATTATCATGCCTTAGAATTTTATCGTGCGAAGACTGTTATATCTAAATTTCAGTTTTACGAAGTGAGTTGTACAGTCGTTTATAAACCGTAAGAAATATTTACTCTTATTTACATGTTCTTTACCGTTTTCCAATACATTTTTCTTTCTCACGGTGTAGTAGCTCAAATTCATGCATTGAAATATCGATATGAATTTTTCGACACACCGTACGCCTTATTCTTACGTTTCGCTGCACTTTGGCGTTTTAAGGATCGGTGGAGCGGAGTGTGCGAAAGTGTAAAATACAATATTCGGGCTTGTGTTGGATTGTGTAACACAATCTGGGTATAAATCGCAGCGACGCGTTACGAGACGCGAGAACAGGGTTGCTGCCACTCGCTTGGTATTGCAGTTCACGTATGTAGAGCAAGTGGCAGCGTTCCAAATCTCGCGAGTTCGTGGGATAAACATTTCCGCCGCGGAACAGCCATTTCCGGTAGCTTCGGGCGGATACGTGATGTCCCATAAAAGTATCGGTTTGCTAGTGGACATCTCGCAGTTTTTCGCACGATTAGTTGACAGGCACATTTCACACTAAACAAAACTGTCATTTGGTGAATTTTTCTTTTGAGAAATGGGGAAAAATCAATAAATTTTAATTAATTAGCTTCATAATTTTCTTTAATTTCAAATTATTATTAAAATTTAAACAAAATTTCTATTCTTATAATAATTTATATTTTAACTTATATTATTTTATTTCATTATTATTGAAAATATCAGAAAAAGTAAGGAATTGTTTCGATAATTTCAGAAGCAAATTTATTTAAAATTTATAAAATTATATATTAAAAAGAAATTCAAACAATTGTATTATATTATTGTATTTAATGGCAATTCTTCATAACTCAGCTGTTAGTGATTTTTGGCATTGTAGCGCTGTTTCAACATTTCTCTTCGCACTGCCAGAAATTTCTATAGCATTGTTTTAAAAGTAGTAAATTTCAAGTTTCTTTTACGTTTATATTCGGATATTTTCTTGTTTCTTCTGCAAAACTTAGAAGTGTGGAGTCGCGAATTGTTTCTTTAAAGATAAGGATATGCGCCGAAAGTTTACAGTTTAATTTTTATTTGAAATTTACGGCGACGAGAAGTAGTACAAGCAGTAATGTAAATTACATCAAATAGAATTGAGGTCACGATACATTTCCTTCTCTCTGTTAGGTAGTTTAAAAAAAATATAAATGCGTAAATTGAGTTTAGAATTTTTTCGATTTTACGATAGTTTATCCCTCATTATGTTAGATAATTATATTTTTATATGACATCGAGATTTGAAAATTACATCGGTTTGACGTTTATCGAATTACACGTAATGAATCGATATCTGAGATTGAGCATGTAGAACAAGCAGGATTAATATTCAATAGAGATTTGACATTCGATGCCTATTAAGTCGGTTCTCATTCAAATATTGACATATGGCGCGATAGTATGAAAATAACTTTTATGAATCATTTATTTTATGAATTATCAGTAAACGCGAAATTATTAAGCTAAACTTTTTATAGTTTATAAAATTATTATTTTAAAAGACTTGAGAGAATTAATTATTAAATCTATAGATAAAATTTAAAATTAAATTTTATGTTAATTATCTTGATTTAAAATATAGAAAGAAGAAAATTTTTTATTTAAGCTTGACGTGATTAAAATTTATTTGCTGTTTATATTTTATGTAAATATGTTTGAATTTTTTTTTCTAAATGTAACATGTAATAAAATCTGCTTTTATCTTAATATTAAATAAAAAAGTTTTCAAATAATTATTTATTAACTCTGGTTTGCCGTCTCAAATGTCGAGATTTCATTTTGTTCGCATAAAAAGAATTTTAAAAAGACACAGGAAAAAAATAGTATTTTGATAGGGATTCTTGAATTTTCCTGGATACTGGTTACAGGTTCGTATGAGAATTCACGAGGCGAGTACAGCAAACTACAGCCGAGCTTGAGAGCTTCGCGGGCACTAATCGCGCAAAGTGGTCGTAATCGGCAAACTTTTTGAACGATTCCCGTTTCTCGCCGACCGGCCGGGCGATTCCACGAACGTGGGAACGACCGGCTCGTGCGACTAATGGAATTATAGAACGACGGTCCTCCGCCAATTCTCGCATCGGGACTTAGAAGCTTGCGAAGCGCGTCCCACGAATACTATCGACGAAACTTTTCGGACACACTCCGCCACTTTTGATGTCTCGATAATGCCGCGTCTGTGCATCGAGATTGCTTTAGCTAAAAAGTAATTAAAAATTGAGTGCCTCCGAAGCTGAACAGAGATTCTCGATATAATCGAAACTCTCTAACACACTTAAAATATCGATGCTGTACGAAGAGTTCCAAAGTTTTCTTTCCCATTACATCACTTTCGATAAAAAGTTATGCAACGGAAAATTTTTTATCTTATAATAGATTGAAGAAACGTTTTTCGAGTTTAGGAAAAATTGAGTTACAAAATATAGATATATTAAGCTTAATATAAAACAGACACATTCTAAAGTGTGTTAAAATTTGATACGACGCCAGTTGTGAGATCAGTGAGATATCGGAATATCGCTTACGGTTTTAATCAAGGCGTAATGTTTGGAAGCGTGTTCGGGTGACCGGTATAACGTTCGGCTCGAAAATTCACACCTCCTGTAAGGACCGTTACCGGTCCGACCTGCGTTATCTGGGGCACGCATCTCCCGCGCTAATGCAATACAGCGGTACGGCGATACATCGGATAAAAATATACGAGCGCTCTAATGGGCGCCAGTCGCGGCGGAATCCGAACCCCGAGATGAGAAACCGGAAGATATCCACGCACAGTACCGTGTTGCTCTGCGTCCGGTGTGGTCCGGTATTTCTGATCTCTTTGAAAAAGGACGTTGGAGGCGAGTGGACCGAATGAAAGTCTGGCGCAGAAAAAAGCGGGGCAAGGACTTCTCGAACCGACATAACGGCATGGAAGAATAACGTGTTCGTCCTTGTTGAATTATCGCTATAGTAATCATATTTTTTTTTGTATCTCGTGCGAGCTATATTTGGAAACTTAAAGAGAATCTTGTAAATTTTATTGATTTTTTTGCATTGCGATGTTAGAAGTTTATATTAGAATCTTCATATAATTGATTTTTAATATTAGATAGCCTTCTAATTATGCATCAATTTAAATTCTTAAGAAGAAAAAGTTGATTTAAAATACATTAGAAAGCTATGTTGCTGAAATTGGTAATGGCGATCTTTTGAGGTAGAATGATGTTCTCTAATCTCGACGTAATCGCAGTGGCATAGACGTCGCATTTGCGGTAAACTCGAATGAATCGAATCGAAGCTTCAATCTTCCCCTTCTCGACCTTCGGATGTAATTAACAATTTAGGAGATTACGTTGGAAAGATAATTGCAGTACATCGGAAATTACTGTAATGACTTTTGTTCAAGTGCTCATTGCTAATATATTATAAAATATTGTTTAATATATTATTCAAAATAAAACCAGAGATTAAATTCATTCATTTTGGAATATTAGTTTATTTATATATAATTTATATAAATATCGCTTCTGATTTAATAAATAAAGTTTAATTTCAAAATATTTATTAAAATTATTATTTACTAATTAAAAATTATTAATTATTAATTAATAATATATTTTTAATAATTAATTAATTAAAATATTAAAGTAAGATTTGCTTAAAACTAAATAAAAATAAGATTTCATTTCCTATTCGTATTCTTAAAATTCACCACACAGAAAATAACACATTTTCTAATATTTTATCATTCAAAAAGAATGCATTCCTTTTAACCTTTAAACATCAAAGAGATAGTCTTTTTGTTAAATGGCAATGGGCTATAAAAAGAATAACACAAAGAATTCGTAAGTGAAATATATCCGATATAATGCGGTACCTCGTAGGAATCTCATTATATTATGTCTAGCTGTAGAACTATTTTTGAAAAGTAGGTTTTCGTTCCGGGTCGTATAATAGCCATTCTATTGAATCTTTTCCGCAAATGCATGCTGATTTTTCGGCAAGAACCTCAAGAAAATTTGGGTGGCATGACGTAAGTAGACTTTACACGCCTTTTAAACTTTCGAAGCCGACTTCGTTATCCTGCTGTGCAACCCGTGTCTAATTGGGTTTCTCGTGTCACCGCAGTAGGAAAAAGCTAAAAGGAAATGACAGTTGCGAGGTCGACGAAGAATGGTTGAAAGAGTATGACAAGAAGTGTCCCTTTCAATGCGAAACTGTGAACATGTTACCGCTCTTGAAATTTCAGTGGTTAAATATGATGTTACAACTCTATAATTAGTGTGTAAGCCGTTAACGTCCTGAACTTTTTATTCGAGGTCATGTGCTGTTTGTTGCGCAAAATATGATCGATGGCAGCATGACAGCTCTCTCGAGGCTTGCGAAATTTGTTTATTCCGGAATGTAGCATAATGAATTGATAGAGTGCTTACGGCGATGCGTATCTATGCAGACTATGGGAAATTTACAAATTAAGACGCCGTCGTAAAAATAAAAAATTGATATGGATAAAATAGAATTTACTTGTGTACAATAAAATGTTGAATTAACAAATATAAATTTAAAGAAATGAAGTTTTACTTTAGAGGTGATATTAATACATTGATTTTTTTAAAGAATGTTAGATTTTTTACAACGCGCGCGCGTGCGCCAAAATGCAAATTTTATAAGTGGTTTTGGTTGACAATAGATTATGTACTATAAGTTTAGACATTTTATAAATAACACGAGTTTTTTATTTTTCTATAACTCGGCTATAAAATGCGCTAAATTTTAATAAATGTATTAGATGATCTGTCCATCCCATATTTCTATTCTTGAATTATGAGATGGTATGAATTAGAGTGGAAAGATTCCACGACATAAAACGCTATAATAAATCTCTATTTTTACGATGAATAAGATCGTGGCTCGCGCGGAGAAGATCAGGTTTTTAAGATCCCTCGTGCACATGTTCGTTTTGTATTGGCGCAAAAGCGTTTAAAAGGCGCGTGACAGTCGGTCCCCAAGATATTTGCGCTAATACTTATTTGCGGCTTATGAAAATTTTAAGTCCCATAAATCATAAGTTATGGAACAGATGTAAATTACGATTATTACCGGTTTTATTGCGTCGAAGAGTGCCTCGGTAATCCGGCTCTGTCGCAAAAGCGAAAGTAGGGAATTGCAATAAACGGCAGTTTTACGATCGATCGATCGGTGACTTTAAGTTATATGTGAAATTCAAGGTCACTTCAGGATGTTGAAAATGATTCAGCAGATTTATTCGAAGGCATTCCATTGTGCCGGCTGTCATGAAAAAATAAAGTCTTTGTCCAATCGTTTAACGATACACAATCGTGATGAGAATTTGCAAATATTAATCGAGTGTTTATTATCAATTGATTGAAGATCTTGTCATAACATGAAGCAGAATTATGTAATCAAGAAGCAATTTATGGTGAACACAGCTTTACAGCTTGCTTGTTTTAATTAAAGTTGAATCATTTATTTCAAAATTACAACTTTAGCTTCGAAGAATCAACGTTAGTTGGATTATAATCGTGTATTTATTAAGGATTATTGCTTGCAAGACAAGTTTTATTTATATTGCGTTAACTTAATTTTATTTGGTAATAAAAATTTACATATACACATTAATTTACTTTGATTTTTCTTTGGGAGAGAGCTATAATACCGGATTATTAAATACTTATTTTACTAATACGGATATTCTGTATCGGTTTATATATCTAATGATTTCGCCATGTTGAAAATATCGTTTCATATGTTTAAAATATCATTCTACATCGATTGAGTGATGCCGAAAGTTGTCAAAGTGGCATATTTATAGCTGTACAGTTACGAAAATATAGGACACTTATCTAAAAATTTTAGCTATAAGAAGATATCTGTGCCAGACGAGTTGACATCTTGACGTGTACTGGTTAATACTAAAATTAATACTAAAATTATTTATTATATTATAAGAAAGAATATTTTGCATTACAGGTTAATACGTTGCATTGCAGGTTTTGTATCAATAAATCATTTACATCACGGTTTTATTTTCAATATGATCGGTTATATAATATTTAGCGGTATTACATTGTGGAATCACAATGATAAAAGACTTGCTGTTAGTATCATCGTGAAACTTTGAATGCAGGAAAATATTGCTAAAAGTCAGAGAAACTATATTATTGATTTCTTCTTCTATATTTATAAACGCAAAAGTAATGAGAGTATAATCTTTCGCGCATAGAGCTTTATTGCGATACGTTTGTAACAGTCGTTAAAGGCAAGTGCCCATATTGTCTAGCGGGAATCTTAAGCTGCTGCTGCTTCCAGGTGAATGAGGTTTCATTAAAAAAATCCAATTTTCAAGACCGACTACGTTCAAGCCAAGCAAAAATTAAATTCTGCGTACTTCTTCTTTTTGCTTGTGGCAGCAAAATTTGATGGGCTTGGGAGGAGACCCTCCCGATACATAGATAGTATTCTAGAGTGCGTAAAGAGGCTGTTATATTAAAATGGGAAGGAGATAATACTGCACAAGTAATACAGAGACGCTATTTCTATCGAATTAATGAAAGATTTCTAATATTATCAGGTTTATAATTAAATATCATATTGCTTGCAAATAATATATCAAAATACATTGTATGATACGTTATATTTTGTAAATAATACTAACAATTATAGGAGCTAAATACTTATTTCAACAGTAAAGTCCACTTTTAAAATGTGAGATGAGGATAAAATTTTCTTGATGAGCGTTATGTGTCATTTTAACGCATAACGAACTGAAATATCGAGGATTATATATCCTTCAATTTCAAATGTATGTATTAATTCCTTTGCTAGAGTGAAATTTGAATAGCTGGCGCAATAAATGTACACTTGAAATATAATAGACGACTCTATTAACTGGACATAATTTACTGATGCGATACAACGCGAGATATTTCAATTCTGCTGATGTCATCGCTGATGTAAAATATGAGTGGATAGAGATGTTTAGTTACTAAGGATACGTGATAGGTTCTGAGAATGTATGCTAGGTGGGAGATAGCGCCGTCAATGATCGTGAGTAATGACGCCTGCACAATCTACTTCGCGACGTTTCTGCATGTGTGACATTTACTCTTAGGGGAGACGCGGCATCTCAAAGCGAGGAAATTTACATATTCAATTAATTGTCGGTTAATTGTGGCCGGCGTGATGCGGGCGTGTGCGAATTAGCGTGACCTCGTGAA
The DNA here is from genome assembly GCF_040581485.1 of Linepithema humile. Taxonomy (NCBI): domain Eukaryota; kingdom Metazoa; phylum Arthropoda; class Insecta; order Hymenoptera; family Formicidae; genus Linepithema; species Linepithema humile. Next base: position 24,790,563 of record NC_090130.1, read on the forward strand.
GCGCGAGAACTCGTTGCGCGTGTCGAATTTATGCGTGTCGTCCGCAGTGGAAATGGAAATGTCACTCGCATTGACGCCATTCGCCGAACGGGAGAGCTATGAAAAGTGTCTTGCAAATAGCGGCGATGTAATTACGCGATTGTGCCGAAATTCATACCGTAAATACGCGGTAATCGTGGCGGACTGCAGTTTTCGTTGTGATGAAAGGAATTCATAAGCAGGTCTGTAAATTAATCTATTGCATTGAAACTTCAATATATCGGATTTAAATCAATTTTCTCTGATATGAAAATTTCTCTCGATTATATCGGGATTGTAATTGTTATTTTGCAATAATAGTTCTCTTCAGATAATACTTGCTTCCTGACAATAATAGTACGAAATATGCAATAAACATTAACTGACGGGAAATAGAGATTAGTGACTGTTGGACATGTAATATTAAAGAATACAAAGCAGTTTCGTTGAATTAATAATTATTCGAAATTACACACAATTCACAAATACATACGTGTCAGATATGTATATGTTTATATCGTCGCAATCGATAGTTTCTAAATCTAGCTTACGCCAGAAACTCGTTATATATTATATATCTTGTTTAATATTATACAATCGCTGTGTAACATTAAATAAAACATTTGCCAAAACTTTGTTGTGAAACAACAGCGACATCAATGAACTGTGAAATTGACTGCGTTTAGTTTCATCTCTTGGGCGAAAATTTCTTTCTCGATTCCACCATAGTTCCGCGTTGAAATCCAATGGTCAAAGGAAAAAGGGAAGTAACACACTTTTCCTCGAGCAGTCCGCTTGCTCTCGCGAGTATGATAAAGAGATTTCCCGCCTCCCCCGCTACGATGCGAGAAGAATGGCACGAGTGGAAGTGTCGAACATGTGCCCGGGATTGGCCGGCGCACTTCCTCGACCGTGGAGAACTCCGAGGAGTCAGGTGCAAGGATGTACATGCGCGCGGACGTCGAAATATTTCTGAAAGGAACGGCTGGTCAAGACGCGGAAGGTGGATGAGGGTGGAGAACGTGGAGAAGGCGGAAAGTCCTTGGCAAAGGGTGCACACGCGGCTTCGCGAAACGGCGAAAGAGGAAGAAAGATGGAAGAGGTTGATCGTGTGCGCTGCGCTGCGGAGAGTGCGGGGTGGTCGTTCGGTCGTTCGTACGTGAAGGGTCGGTGTTAGGCAGTCGGAACATGGCATAGCGCGCGCGAGTAGGATAGGCAGTTGTAGGGAGAGGAACCGACCACCGTTGGAATGCGAGTGTAACGAGGACGGCGAACAAGCCGAGGAGAGAGATGGGGCGAAGATGAGAGAGAGAGAGAGAGAGAGAGGCTGAATGAGAGAAAGAGCGAGCAGGAAGAAGGAACGGTTCCTGAAGAGGGAGGCAGCGAGAAAGGGGTTGAGAGGGAGAAAGACAGACAGATTGAGCGAGTAAAGGCAAGAACGAGGGGGTGATGGTGGAGAAGGGATCCCCCGTCGGATCGGCGGATGGTGCGCGCGTAGGGTCGCGCGCGCGACAGCGAGCGCGGGTGCTCTCGGAAGGGGGGTGGGGGGGAGAGAGAGAATGGTGGGGACTCCCTAGGCCGGAGAAACCAGTCGGGTCCCGGCTTCAGGTCGTGGCGGCGCTTTAGTTCACAGGCGAGTGCCGTAGCGTGCGGTTGGCCTGTACGGTGTTGTACGTAAGTGCGCGTTTTCTTGCCGAGCGAAGAGAAAAGAAAGAGAAGCGACTCTGAAAATCTTGAGCGGTCGTCGAAAGTGACGAAAGAGACGAGAAACGGCGAGATAGTGCTAACAGTTGTCCTTCGTTTGTCGCGAAGATCGAAACGATCATTCGATCTGAAGACAGGAGTTATTCTTCGTCGTGTGGCATTCTCGGCATCAATCCGACGGACGAATCTTTTTCGTGTCGCGCGCGAAGAGAAGCAAGTTCCCGCACTCTTTTTCGAGCGAGCATCGAATTCGATGAGACCTGTCGATCGCGGCTGGTGAATAGTGCGCCGTCTTCATTGCAAATCCGTAGCGCAACTTTTGAAACATCGCGACGACGGACGTCAAGGAGGAAGCAGGAGTGACGCGCGGATAAACAGATCGAGAGGTGCGAGTGGCTGTCTATCATCGGCCCGCTGCCGAGAGTTATCGGCTTCGCTGATAGGAGGGCGTAATCGAGGAGCTCGTAAAGTGAGTGAGTGACAGTGGCGGAAGTGTGTGATCGCCGGGACGGCGGAGGATAGGGAGGATAGGAGAGAAGTTCTTAACGACGCGGGTGTATATAGCGAGAGAGGATCACCGTTTCCCGAAGGTCGTGACGACGCTCATCGAAGTCGGAGCGGACTCGGAGATATCATTCCATCGATACTTCTGAGTGGTGAGTTTTTTCCGATTACTCGTAAAATTCAACGGGTCGACAACAATTAACGAGTGAAAAATCCGAACATAAATACAACAAGCGTCTGATAAGCGAAAGATTAGAGAAAACCTAACCTATCTACCAGATAATACTTTAGACGTTCATGATGATGCAGCTCTATTGTGACTTTCTGTTCCTAAAATCTTTTATCATGTTTGTTTCACAAAAATTTTGCATTAACATAGCAAGATTGACAAAGTTATTGACATGTCTACAAGATTTTTGCGGGGGAAAACGTTATTTACTTCGTTTTTTCAGAGATTTGCATAATTTTCGATCCATCGGTATGCGAGAGAAAGTTTTGGTTGACAAAAAACATTGTTAGAATTCTTTTATATATTTGTTTCGCTGTCAATCCGCGAAGTTTTATGTGTCAGGCTATTAGTCTCAAGTCGTATGATTACGAAACAACAGAGTTTCAGGTAAAACTTCGGGCGAAAGTTCGATAGGTCTATTGTTATGGATAATTTATTACGGTGACTCGATGCATAGAGATACGAATGTGTAGGAAAAGGGACTTTTTTTAAGTGCTCTTCAACGTAAAATATAGCACAGATTTTCGCTTTGATAGTGTCCCATTTCTTCAGGCTGCCAATAAGTAACATCATTAAAAGTTCATAAAAAATAATTCTAAATTTTCATGTGATTTTTGTGCACTCATATACTCAGGCTACATAAAAGATCGCTATATAAAAGAATGTTTTTATAATGAACTCCAATTACGTAAAGAATACATGGTGTCATTTTCTCTTCATTACTTTCATTTCGTTTTATCAAAATAAAGCAAGAAATGAAGTAATGAATATGTTTTACATGTACTACAGGTTTTTCAAACAAAATATTCTCACAGCAATTATTATGACACATTTTCTTTGATTATATTTCACAATTCTCTGTCCTTGACATCTTTTTGAGTCATTTTCATAAATGTTCACTGACTAATGTGAAACTATGATTTAGTAAGAAAATGACACGTCATATCTACGGTATTTTTCTTGATAAGAGTTTCCAAATAACACTTCTATTCCTTTTTAGATAAGTGGCACATTCATGTCTGATTGTGAGTTATTTCTATCTTTTACACGGAAAAGTGATTATATCGGGTGCAATCAGCGTGAGGAACGTGAAAGTTAACAGTTCGCCGACGCTCGGTGATTTGATAGCAGACGTTTGAAGTTTCTAGTTCATCTGGCGAATAGTTGCGCGGGCTTCGCGAGAGTCATTTCGCGAATAATAGCTTTACGGTAATATTCGCAGATCGATGTTTATACCGTGGCGCCCGTCACACGCAGTCTGTCGCTTCGAGCTCGCACAATGCAGTTAAATGCGAAAGTGATTCCGCGCTGCGCAAAAAAATAAAATCGCGCGATCGTAAAACACAGAAGCTCTCGATCATGCGGAACACAGCGGCGCGTATGTCACCGATGCGCGTATACTCGTAGATAAAATGGGAGGATCACAAGCTCGAATTCCATTTAAAGTTTGTGCTAAATTGCTAAAATTTAGTATCGTGTGGCACACATCAGTGTCTCGTATGCACGCTGCTCGGTCACTATTGTTAGCTTCTGCTCACGACAAGCTTCTTTACAAATATGAAATAAAAATCCCTAAAATCATAATTACTGAAACTATTTAACGCTTAAAATTGATTTTGGTGAATTAAGATTCGAGAGGACAAATATTTATTTCTAGGTTAATTTTTCTTAAATTAAATTTTCTTAAATTACATTATAATTATTTCTGATAAAAATTAAGACAAGCGATATTGTAATTCTGAAATTTTCGTATGCTTAATGAAAATTTTACGAACTATGTATATCGATTACAATCGATTCTTCCGCTTTAATGTTGCAATGACATTCTCCGGTGGGCTGTTCGCCGATGAGATTGCAAAATCTTCAGGTCAAAGGAGACGTCTCGACACGATTCGCGAGTTTTCAATGAAACCTGACAATGACCGGCCTAATTTCTTACAGGCACGTTCGTAGGATTTTTTTTCACGGAAGTTCGTTGGCATAACGGCGTGGTCCGCAGTTCAAGACGGCGAATTTAAGAGCATTGTCGTGTCATGCGGCCAAGTCGAAAATAAGAGAAATCCGAACGAAACTCTTTGCGGCATGCCCACCGCCGGGAATTTTTCTTCCTCCTTCCAAGTCCTTTTTGTCACTAGTGTCCGTAAATCTTAATTCATCCAAAACAACGTTCTTTATTGTTTAAGATTTATATCCATTCATTTTTATCTCAGTTTTTATCTAATCACTTTTTAATATGTTATTAATAAAATAATAAAGATAAAGAATGTTTTTATCAGCTTAATATATCTTTGAGTAATACAATATTACAATTTCAAAACGGAAAGTTTTTTTAAATATTCTGTTCTAATATTCTAGTTTTCCAACATTCCAAAGTTCTGTTTTTGTTATATTTTTGTTTTTTAGTGTCGTAAATTTTGATTTGTAACTTTTTTACAAGTTTTCTTTATCATTATTTGGGAACTGCAAAATTATAATTATATATTACAAGTATTGTGTTTGAAATAACAAGTGTCGTGTCGGGATAATCCTAATAGAATGTTAAATATTTCTTAGAGCAAATATTAGGCCCTTTGGGATTATCGTGAAAGTCTTGAAAAGGTTGAGTCGTGTTCATGGAGCGTTTCCTCATCCGTAAACAAACCTGACAGTTCTTGACGAGACTCTCTAAACTGTTGCACCTAATAACGCTTTAATACGACATAACATCTCGCGAGCATAGATTTTAGTAGTTTGCAAATGCGATGTGTTACAGGTAACTTTATAAATACGGCGCGTTAAAAAATATGATACGAGAATGACGAATGGTTCACGGTGAATCGCTCTTATATTGTAATCTTTGCGCTATGTGATATACGACGTGAAGATGAAATATTCCGCCTCGAGACGAAGTATTTTTTTCTGTTGAATATACGATAAAAAGCCGAGTGTAAAAAGTAAGATGCATAATTAACTTTTAAATCCTTTCTATTCTTTACCGTATTCTTAATATTCTTAATATTTGCACTTTAATTAAGTAATTTTTTTTAGAATACAGAGAGATTTTATAATTGTACTCCTTGAAATATTAATGATAATTTTTCAAATAAGAGCCAAAAAAGTTGCTAAATAACGTTTTATTCAAGTAAAACTTATTATAATAGCCACTGAAACTTATTAATACCTTGATCTTGTACATTAAAGTTTCTCGACGCTTTATTTTTCATCTAAAATTATTACAACGACACTCGACTGTTATAATCCAGTAAAGAGAAAATGTTTATTAAAACGCTAATGTACTCCTGTGTTGGCGGTGTACATCTAGTACATTTAGCGTTTGAATGTAGTTAGTAATATTTCATGATCACTTCCGCTCTACTTTTGTAGGAATACATTCGTAAAGATAAACTTATACGCGAGGTGATTGAACTGTTCTCGCGCCGATTACACAAAAAAACCGAGCAATCGACTCGATTCATCTCTTCGATATCACGACGATTCACGACGTGCTGCACCGTCGCATTTCCATAGGTTGAGGAATGGACTCTATCGTAAAGTGCGAAAAGATTGTCACGGACGCGAGAGATTGTGCGCGTGGATAGCGCTGCGACCGTCGGGCGATGTTTCACGCGGCTGTCCTGCGTCAGGATCTTTACCGGCTATCTCCTTTAAGCTCACTCCTCTCGTGGAAGGTCCTCCGCGGCTCTGAGGCCGTTTGCATTTCCCGCACTTCCTGCCCTCTTTCTTCTTCGTCACTCTCGCATGAAAATTATTCTCTCGTTCGCTTTCCCGTCTAACCGACGGCCGGAAAAAGCAATCTGTTAACGGATCTCATTCTTCTATACGACGAAAATACCTTTTTAAATTTACTTTCGATCTGAGAGATTGGTAATATTTAATATTCGCGTACGGATGCTCATTAATATATCTATGAAATGCATTATTTTAACATTCTCTAATTAATATTATTCCGCGTATCGAATTATGATTTAAATTAATGTTTAACGTATATGTATTGATAATTTAATTTAATTTATCTAATTCGATAAATATGGTCTTATTTAGTAAAATTTATTATATTTTTTAATGTATTATATTTTTTTTCTTTATTTTTTCTTCTATATTAATATTAACAGTTCTGGAGTTTATAAATTCGATACTTTTTATAAGAAAAAGTAGAGAACAGTAGTTTTGATTGTTGATGTAATGAGATATTATTAAACATTGAGTACAATATAAGCGCGATGTATTTTAAGCGATAAGTAGGGCTATTATTTTGTAAAATTCTAGAACATTACGATCGTACATTTGACAATTTGCGAAGAACACGGAATTTGTAGTACGAAAATTCCTGAAGCTTTTTATTCTGTTACGTGCGATAATAAGGTGGCGTGGCATATTAAATTAGTCACGCAGGCCGTGGCGCGCAATTTGCATTGAAATTGTAAAGATATCGGCAAGAATAACGTGCAACGTTCGTTTCATACCGGAATACTAGTGCCTAGAAAAGCGTCTGTGTATCTAACTAACATCTCGTTTAAAAATAATCCTCGTGCAATTTTCAGATCGCTCAGATCTTTTACCGACTACACTGTTAGATTAACGCTTGTTATAATAATATCTTTATATAATAGTGTTTTACATGATTTGCGTCAGTAGACTTTTTTTTAGAAAGTTAAATATTTTAATAATAAAGTCTAGATTTCATTACAAATCTCTGTTTTTAAATAACCTTCGCATGAACTTTTCATAAGCACTATTTTACATTCATCTGAACTTTTGCACCGTTTTAAATTCATTCGAAACACGTAGCAGTAATTTGACGCCAATGTAACATTTACGAGAGTACTATATCTTACTTAGTTCCCGAATAGTTAACATATTCGGCGAACATGCTATATTAATAACCGTCCGAAATCGTCTTTCTCCAGCAGAAACGCGTGCGAGATAACGGCACGATCGATAAAAGGCTTCTTAGTATGCATCATTTGTCGCGTTTATCTAATCCCGTGCGAATCAATGAGAGCCATCGAACGGATACTTCCGTTCGCCTAAAATTTACGGTCGGCCCTTGGCGTGCTCGCGTACATCCGTCGCTTATCCGTTAATCCGCGTGTGATTTCGTGGATATCTCTCTGTCGTTCTCCGCCTCTCTTGGCGAGCGATGTCTTAAATAGCCCGACAGATAAGACAGAGACTCTAAAGGTCGGCATTCACCGGGCACAAGACCTCTCTCGACGGGATAGACGGACGGACGGACGGACAGACGGACTGACTCGCTCACGCGAATTCTCGTTTCGCGAGCCGGTGCGATAGGATCTCGTTCCTGTGTGGATTTCGCGTCCGTGCGCGCGGGTGTGTATATCGATCCCAGGTTTATTTTATGCCTCTATAAATTAAGCGGCGTTAACGTCCCGATAGGACGACCTCTAAGAATGTACCAGACTGTTTAGCATTTCGCAATTTCATTTCCGTGTGTGCGCGGCTACGTGCCCGCGCGGCATATCTACCTCATAAAAGGTTCGTTAAAGGACGAATGTACGCTTTATATTCGTCCGTCGCTCTGACGCAAACTATATCGGTAGTCTCTTTCAACGTAATTTCCGTCGTAAACTCGCGGCTCGTAATTTACCACATCTCATTTAGATTCAACGGTTTTCGAGATTGATTATTTTGACAAAAAAAACGTTTTCTATATTATATGTAAATCATTTTCTATACTGCACTGTACTCGGCTTTATGCTATTCTATTTTAGTAGCGTATACGGTATTTTAAAAGAATTTAATCATATTCTCTCATATCGTTTTTATATTCATGTATATTTTATATTTATTCGTGTAATAATTTTATCATATTTGTAGTTCTATAAACCCAGTGTTTTACAAGATCCTTATTGTGTCGCTTTCAAAACAGATCGCTCTACGTTTAGTCTATTCTATTCCGTTCTACACGGCCGGCACCCACGTGAGCTCCTGACACCCTTTCACTTCACAGGCAAATCACGCATTTGTCACGTATTTCCGCTCGCGCTTATATGCATGCCCCGAGTTTTTCCTAACATCCTGTCGCCTTATGCAACGCCTGCCAACCGTCGGAGTTTGAGAACATGAGATATCGCCGTGCGCATTGTTCTCCGGTCGATCTGATTTTTCGGTGCAGCTTTCCTCGGGAAAAATTCTACTTTCTCACCAAGTTTCCTGCATTTGAGAAGTTTGTTGTTGACATTCCCACTCGTTTGCAATTGTGACAATGATATATTTGCTAACTAAGTGTTGTAAATAAGAGAAATTTATACTGTTTAGAATGTAAAAAAAGAAACGATCGAAGCGTTAAAATTTTCTGCAATTTTCTATAAACTATCAAAAAGAATTTAGATTCAAAAGTTAGCTTAAAAATATCGAAAAAATTCCTTAGATTTTTATTGCCACGTGGAAACGACTCGTGAAAGGTTGAAATTTTTTTCCTAATAAATAAAGTACTCGGCGGTGAAAGAGTTGATTCGCGACACGATGGCGAGCGTCAATTAATATCATTAGCTGCTAAAGCTTGATAATACCAATTAGCGAAATCCAGGCAAGCGCGGCGTCCCCCGATGTTTGACACCCTCTGCAAGCCCAATTATCCTAATCCGAAATGAACAACTACGCCGTCGTGCTGCCAAACATTCGTTCGCGCTGTAACAATTAACGATCGTCATTCCGACATTACTGTACGGGCCCTCGTTAATTCCACGCGCGCGACTCTTTATTTAAATTATCTGTCAGCGTCGGGCGCAGCATAATAATTATGGGATAAATCCGACGTTGATCAAAGGTCGAATAACTCGCTATGGAAAATCGCTGTTAGTTGCAACGCATGCGCTTCCATCGATATATCGAAATGTCAAACTAATCGACGAGATAAGTGGGCGGCGGGTGATTATGTCATATCTTTACAAAGATTGATTTATGCTTTACAGAAATATATTATTACTTTTCATTATATCGTACGTACTATAGATCTGCGCGATAGCATTTAATGAAATCGATGGAAGATATAGACAAATGTATTCATCATAAGATCGTAATGCTATTATTATCATCTGAACTTTAAAGTCAACAGCCGCAGAATATTCATATTAATTAAACGTAATATACACATATTTGTCTTCGCTCCTTCAGTTAATTATTATGCAATATGCGATTCTATTCCTTTGTATTCTATAGCTTCGCTAAGACCATAGCGAAACTCGTGAATTTCGATCGAATTTGGATTGTTAAGGAGTAGTTGTTAATTCGATTTGTCAAAGTTGCTTGTCCCTGTCTCTCGCATTTGCAGTATCACTTCCGAGAATCCATCCAATTAATAATCCCGCCTCGAACTTCTCAAAACAGCGCTGTTGTCGGAATCTCAGTGGAGCACACTTGGATTGATTTTCCTAAAAAAGTTTTATACTATTAAACCTTACATGTAATTGTGTGAAAAGTTTATTTTATAAAATTTGTATCATAAAGATATTATTTGTTATCAAATTATACTTGTTACAGGTAATTTAGAACGTTAACTAAGGCTTTATCAAACATTCTAACAAACTTTTCTTTTTTTTTTTTTTTTTTTTTTTTTTTTTTGTTTAGTAAAATCAGATTTAATGCATTATATTTCTATTTTTTATTCTCTTTGGCATCGCATTGATCTCTAAAGTGCATCAGAAAGTAGATTTACGATAATCGCTTAATGACGCTTCTTTCCATTAGACACGTTACACTCTCGGTAGCCATTCTTCCGACGATCATCTCCCGCGATGATCGGATCGCGCGTTCGCGCCTCGCCCACGTCGCGCCATTGAGGCATCGAATTAGTCGATTGATCAGAGACCCGTCCAGCCCAGAATGGTTGTTGAAGATAATGATAGCCGCGAGGAATGCTAACATAAGGGAAGGAGGGGTGCGAGAAAACGAAGTTCGATCCTCGCGCGTTTTGTCGCTCGATCTATAATTTCGCCGTAGAAAGCCCAATGAAAGATGACGATGGGAGGAGAGGGGAAGCGTAGGGCACGAGCTGGTGGGATCGGGCGCACTTACAAATTACGGAGAGAGCGGAGTCGCCACCAGCCGCCGGAACGACCCGGTAATTTGGGAAGGGCGACGAGATTAAGCTGCTCCTCGAAAACCATCATTTCGTCGCGACAGAGGTACGCATTATCTGCGATAGGGACGGCAGGATGACGACAGGCGCACTTGCGTTTTGACTTGCTAATTCCGAATTGACCCCGCGCGTTCAATGATTCCAGGCTTCTTGGCTGCTTTTCGGGTCCCTGCGTGGTTATTACGAGCATATGACGCGTCGATATCGATGTATTACGATTGCGTGGATCATTTGTCTTGAATCTAAATTTAGGACGCTAGATTGAACGGTATACGTTATAACAGAGAATAGTACAGTAAGAGACTTTAATCTTCATGTTATTGATTCTTGTAAGCCACGTTGTGTTTAAGCCACTGGATATTATTTATTTTTTATTAAAAAATTTACGATTGAGAAATGAGAAGAAATATTATATTAGCTCTGAATATTATGCATGTTGACTTATTATGTTTTTCCTGGAAAGCTGTTCTTTCTTCGGAGATCAATTTTACGGATCGATACTGACACAGTTCTCTTTTGAATTGTTGTATATCAAGAATATGCTGCCCTTTGTCGAGCAGATGGCGCGATCGATATCGTCGGTTGCCCTTTTCGACGTTTCGAGACTTACTAAGGTAGGAGTTGTCATTTCGCCACAAGGAAAGTGTATTAGCGGTTCCCTTTGATTTGCTAATTCCCGACTGCCCGCGAGCGGAATGATTCGCTCTTTGATCTTTTGCGCGTATTAACGATGCGACACCGGGTGTTAAGCCGACGTCGCGACGTTCTTGATTTTCGTGGCTTTCAAGCGAGGCGGAAAAGTGTGTACCGCTTTTGTCATCGGAAGTGCTAGTGCGGCTTCCCTCACATTAAGCAATTAAGAATACTTAACTTAAGAAGCGCTCATTAACGACGAAACATAATTATGGGGATTATATTGATATTTATTCAGATGATCTCATTACTATTGTTTGTAATAATTGAGGGAAAAAGTTTTTACATTTTAGAGATACATTAGAGAGACTATTAGAGGTATTAAAAAATAGGATAGTTATTTTTTAATTATTTAGACCAGAGATGGGAATTAGCTGCAACTTTCGGCTCGATTTTCTGATTGACGCCCACTGTTGTCCCCTTCTTGTCGCTCGCATTCTGGTAACGAGTCACCAAACGCGCTAACAACGCCCATAAGTAAGGTGCGCGATACTCAGCCTCAGGAATGTCCATATCACAAATGCAGCAAGATAATAAATATGAGAAAACTATTAACGCGTTCTTCAACAATAGTATCTCACAGGTGATGTGAAAATCTATATTTATCCCATATTTATTATCTTGTTGCATTTGTAATATGGACATTCCTGAGGCTGAGTATCGCGCACTTTACTTATGGGCGTTGTTAGCGCGTTTGATGACTTGTTGTTAGCATGCGAGCGGCAAGGAGGGGGCAGGAGGCGTCAACCAGGAAATCGAGCCGAAAGTTGCAACTAATTCCCATCTCTGATTTAGACAATTAAATATAACTATTTCTTGAGAATTTTCTGTACTATATTTTTATATTAGGATTTCATATAAAAGTTATTAAATATAATAAAACGAAATATAATATCGTAAAAAATGTATAGGAAATAACATATTTTTTAATTTAATTATATTATTTCAAAAAAATTCAGTACAGTATAAAGTAATCTAGAGTACACGTCTTACAATTGCGTGCGCAGTTTGCAACTATTTCTAGAGCGCCAAGATGAACGATAAGATGCTTATTAGTCTGCTTCTTAGGTTTGCTGATCGCATCCGCTTCCTTTGCTGCCGTGATTTCATCCCGGGAAAAGTTGCAAGAACGACGTGCCGTATTTTACTCGCGATACTCGTTATAAATCTGGGGTTTCGGAACGAAGTTTGCAGAGAGGAGGAGAAATGGGAAACGATATAATTAATTGAACTATGATTCCCGTTGCCGTTTTGACTTGCTAATTCGCGGATTCGGTGCCGCCGAGGTCGCGGAAAAGCGCGCGTCCGCTTTTGTCCCGAGAAATTTTCATCGGCGCCGTTATATTTCATACGTATTGTCCGTTTCGTTCCGTCACGCTTCGCCGGAATCCGGCCATTCGAGCTTTTGTCGCGCGCTAAAACCCCGAGGTATGAACCGAAATGATTAATCGAGTATCGGTATATCGTTGCGTCGCGCTGCGTCGCGCCGCGCGCCGATCGATGTCGATATTGATGTAGATTTTTTCGCGTTCGCCCTGGTAGGCGGGAAATCAAATAAACGACGCTATCACCGCGCCGGCCCTCGTGAATAACGAAGTTTGTTTTTTCCGGAAAACTTCGGTGCATCGTCGATCGCGCTGTTCGATGCACATTTTCGGTAAACTAATTTGAGCGCCATTACGCGACAAATTATTGTCTCACTGCACTTTATTGCTTGCTAAAAAAATGATAATACGTTTTACTCCCATTGATACATTTATCTAGCGAGTCTAAACAATTTTGAAACGGGATGTCGTTTTACTTTGGTAAATTGCTGTCACTTCAAACGTGGGATCTCGCGCAGAAATGACCGACGATGAATCGACGGAAAAAAAGAGTTAATGTCAGACTTGGAAAGTTTCAAGATTAACATCATTTCTGTTCCCGAAATAAATTTTTTTCCTAAGCTCCAGCGACGCTTCTACGAGCCCGGAAACAGCGGGAGGCCGGAAAGGCAACAGATAGCCCGCGTCATCTGCGTCGGATGACAAATGTCGGCCGTTAAGAAATGAATGGGTGGCTTCATACATCACAGAGATAATTATATTATAGCGCTTCTGGCGAGTATTTTTAGGCACCTAGTTCGATATCGCGCAGGACACCGGTAGTCTTCCCCTAGCCGTCACCGTATCCCTCTCATCCGACGCTACAACGCTTGTATCGCGCGAAGATAACAGAAATAGATCCTGTTACGAAGGGGTGAAAAACGTTAAATTGTCCGTCATTTGTCCCCTTCGGCTGTATCCAAGCATTAAGGCGAATTGTGCAGCTGCATCTACAGTAAATCGCTCGTCTACACGCAAACGACAATAATCCATGCGTAAAAGACTGCCATTCGAATGGCCATTTCACACAGGGGTTCCCAGAACACTGGGATATGCTTGTAACAATATAGATACTACCGATTAAACTGTGAAAACTAACAGTAAGAGTTTGTATCAGTAGCCAAAGTATTTGCAAATTTTGTGAAATTTATTAAGTGGAATAAAAATTTACGAAATTAAAGTAAATTTTGCAGTTGAGACAAATTAATTAATTATGAACTCTAACATTTTTCTCTTTGTGAGATATTTTTATTATATTTGTATCAGTTTTTACAACTTTAACAAAAAAATATAGTAATTTTTAATATTATTGCATTTCTCCCACTAATATTTTATTTTATTAAAATTATTTGCTTTAGTACTCTACGTGTTTTATATGTAATTTCTGCTCATGCATAACATATTCATATAATTCGCATATACATACGTTTTCCGGATATGATTAGTGCGTTGAACGGACTCCTCTCATGATAATTAGCTTGCTGAGATGCTAATTCCAGAGTTGAGTACGTACATCCGCGATGCACTGCCTTATACACACTAGAGGACGTTGCACAGTGCAATTTCAAACGAGCTTGCAAAAAGCGAGAATTAGTATCAAACGGCTCTTAATGTGAGAAAGGAACAATCCATGCGCTCAGTGTTCAGAAAGAGAGAGATGAGAAGAGCTATTATGCAATTCTCCTGTGCCCGCCGGTGCATTCGCGTGGTCGCGAGCAAACGGCATTCTCGTGAGCTCGAATTAATCCGCGGCTTGTGTTGTGACCATCAAAGAACTCTCTCAACGAAACCGTCAGGAGCATACGAAACGTTGCTCCGCTCGTAGCATGACTTTAAGCGCCCTCGATGATGGGCCCTCGAGCACTTTCGAGTTTTTCCTTTTTGCCGAGTGTTCCCCGAAGCCCATAACAACGTCCATTTTCGAGTAGCATTAAATATTATTACTTTTATGTGCCTTGGGGTGACACTGATTTTTCGACGTTGCAATTTCGTATAGAAGCGAGGGACAGCTTAATCCAAGAATCATGCACTAATTGAATATAATAGAAGTTGAGCAACAATTTCAAGTAAAATATGTTGTAGAATATTCTACTAATCAATTGACAACAATTGCATCTTTGAAATCCTTATGTATAATATTTCATATTCTTTTTTTATCATATATTATTGACGAAAAATTTGTAATTCTTGATTAATTATGTCGTTAATTTCGTTTAATACTGTGTGATGTACAGCGATTTATTGAAGCGTATAAATTAATCGCAATTATCATAGCAACTTATAATATGTTAAGCCGTTTCTCTCTCTCTCTCTCTCTCTCTCTCTCTCTCTCTCTCTCTCCCTCCCTCTCGCGGCGCTGCTACGTCGTGATATAACGCGTGAAGTGAAAATTAGCCTCGACCATTACGGATCGCCATTTGGCACGGGATACTCATCGATCGGGCTCTCTCATTCTTTGTTGAAAACTTCCATCGCTTTTCTCGCGGAGCTTAATGAGGAAACTTCGAGGCGAAGCTATCGCCGCTTTAGTGTCACGTTCGAGAATAAGCTGATCCTTGGCGGTGCTTGTACTTTCTGCAAAAGCGCAGTTGTTTTTTTATCGTTCTTTAATCGTTGCACCGTCGACGATACCCGCCATCAATCTATACAGATAATTAATAGATGTACAGCTCGTAGTACAAGATATTGATTACAATAAAACATATTTAATCGATTATAATTTAAACACTCGATTAAAGTAATATTAGATAATAATTTGTAAAGTTACTTAATCCGTTTCAACATCTATATGCTATTAACGTATTGCAATTAGCATGTTTAAAATAAAAACGCAGTTTCCCTCAGGGAGCGAATATAAAAATCCGTACATTTTTATCTCTTGATTAATATTGAAAACGCTATCGGTGCGCGCCTGAAAAGAAGCGGCTTATCTGAAAACAAGTTTGTTTCATTCGGCTTCTCACAGCTTTGGCTTTTTAATTATCTTGCGCGGCGCGAATGACATTGTTATACAAATTGAGAGTGGATGGACGACGAGCCAAGAGGACACGAGAGGACTCGAGGGCGCAGTCGAGTAAATAAATTTGTCGAAGTCCTCGTGTCGCGCCGGCTCGGTTATGGAAGGCATTCGGAGTATGCGGTGCAAACAGGCGAAGGGTGAGCGCTTAAATGTCCAACGATCCGACAGTCGTAATCGCGATTAAATGGGATACCGCAGTGTGATACCGAATGCGGTTAATTGTCTCAATTCAAACTTTTTCAAGCTTTTATTAACATTGGAAATGCGCGAGAAAGTGTGTATTTCTAGTTAACAGGCATCATAATGTGAGCGTATTAAAGTATTTAATGCTCGCTTTTCACGATAATATCTGGCAATTAAACCAAAAATATACGTGGGAAAATAATCTTTCTCGTTTCATATGTATGAGAGGAAGGGAGAGAGGGAGCGGGGAAATATTACATATAAATATATATCAACTAATCTAACAAGATAATTTCGAATGTGACGCGGCGGTAAAGTTTATACTCAACTCTCAGTTCTGTAAACTTTCTGTCCTTCATTTTCATTAACACTTAACTCTCCGATCTAAACTCCGAACTCTCAAACTGTCATTTCGTAACTTTACAATATTCAATTTCCAGCTCTCTCAAATTGCAATCCTCAATTTCTATCGTTATTACGTTTACATTTGCTACATAATTTGCGTTATTTCATGTATCGAGAGTGTAAATAGCAATAAATATTGCTCTTGGAGCATTCTATGCCCCCGTGCGAACGGTCAATTAATACTACAGCATTGTTCTACGAGAAAACGATAGAAAACGAAACCCTGATGTTTACCTTGGTTACTCTTGCCAATTTCGATCCGGGAGTCACGAAAGGGTTAATCGGCGAGCTAAGCCAGCTAGACAATTAGACCGCTTTTAATCCACTCTCGCACAGAAAGCACTTAAATTCCAACGGCATGAAAAGAGGCGTCGTACCGCCGTACGGGCGCGTTTCTTCCTCCAGTCCGACGGCAGATATTTCTTCTCGAGAGGAGCGTTACGTCTCGTCGTGGCGCTACCGTGGGCCGACATCTAATGATAGCGTGCCCGAGTTATCCCCTGTGTACGTAACCGACCGACGACTCCGCGTATTCGCGCAGCCGCGCGTAGAATTTCCGCCTGTTAGCCTCTTCACGTCGACGGTCGTTTCCACGAAAGTCGACACGAAGCTCGAGCGAATCCGTCGGATCGCGCTGTAACATCCTTCGCGCGAGCATTCCCGACGCTTCGACGCGCCCGTTAATTCGAAGACGCTTAAACGAAGACGGAGCAGCGCAGGAACGTGCTGCAATTTTGTTGAAACTTGGCGCATCGGCGCTCTTTCTCCGTTCAAGAAGAATTTTAAATTTATAGATTAAATTTATCCAATAAATTACTTTTTCTTGTCTTTTAATTTTGATTTTAAAAGTTTCACAGTCATAAATAGTTGGTGAATTATTAGGATTATATCTATTTTTTTTTCTTTCTTGAATAATAATGACGTTTGTGGATATAAATTATCAATAGCACGAAAAAAACAGAATCATACTTTTTGCGAGTGCAAAGTTTGCTCGGGTTTCAAGCGATCCTTGCGGGAAGTAATTAGATGTGAGGATCGTGACCGCGCTCATCTCCCGTGCTACCGTTTTGATCTCCGGTTCTATTGAGCGCCAAAGTAAATTAAAGCAAAGTTGCGCTGCCGCTCCGCTCCGTGAATGTCACTGATCCGTTGCACACGCGAGAAGTAATTCACGTTGTTTTATCGTTCATCGAATCGTGATCTCGCGTCGATAGGATGGATTAAAGTCTCTTCGCGAAGAAAATAGCGCGCGTATAGATAGCAGAATGCTGAAGCTACAGCTCTTAACTGTTTTATTCTACTTTCACAATGCTGGCCGAGCCGCTGGCGAGCCAAAAATATGTACAGTAATTAAGTAATATCTTTCTCAAGTAATTCTCTCTAATTCTCGTTAATACCTTACACAGCAGATTCTCCCGCGGTTTGCACCTCGGTTACTGTAAATAACTGTACAATTAGTGCGAGCGTTTATATACGCAGCAACGCTTCAAAGTTTACGGAAATCGTACGTAATTGTAGTTTCCTTACGAAAGGATTACGCAGCGAGTATCGATTTTCCCGCTTTACGCAAGATACTCGTGAAAGCTGAAAAATAAAAATAAAAATGTAGCAAAGGCAGCGCGAGAGTGGATTATGAACGCGGCTTTTGCGCATAATTCTATAAAAAGCCTTCAGAGCACGCATTTAGTCTGTGGTTTCAACTTCCGTGGAATAACTAATGTTGGCATTTTTAGAGTAGTCTGTAGATCAGAGTACATAATTAGAGTCTTAACTTACAAAATCTTGCTGCATCGGCTTAGTAAGCTTTTAAGGCGTAATCAACGTTGAAGAGTCTAAAAGTTTTATGGACGTTTTCAGAGTCTTTTTTTATTTCAGCATAAACCGAAAACATAATTTATATCGAATTTCAGAAATATTTACGCGATTATTAACGATTATCATGTTTATGTTGATTATAAATTTTCGGCATCTATTTTAGCATGAAATCTTTTATTTGCTTCGTTGTTTCAAAGTTTAAATTATTCAAATTTATAATCCATTCTCCATTGCGCCTATCTTATATCGAAAGTTTCTCATTTCGTGCTAACAAAAGTCAAATATTAGCGCGTTCAGAACTGCGATAAAAGTACATTAAAAGTTGAAGTATTTTAAATCCGAGAGTCGTACTTTTATATGTATAAATAAGTGACGGTATCCGTCGTGTACGTAACAAACACAGTTTCTGCAAAAAAAAGTGAAGGGATACTCGAAGTATAATATTATTTCGTTAATGGCTATATATTGCAAAAGATCTCAATGGAAAGATTAATTCGCAGTGTATTTGCGCGCAATCGCGATTAAAACGGTATCTCGGCGCCTCGCCTAACGAAGGCACTCCCGATGCGGACCTAATCTCCACCTCGTCCGCAACTATGCCATTGACTCTGCCGGAAGGCTAGTATATAGATCGCTTTCATCGTTCCCTTTCGCTTTCCGCTCGCGTGCGCACGAGCTGCCTTTGCTATTTCACCTTCGCCTTCGCTTTTACCCGCTAAATCTATCGGCACTTGCGCGTCTCTCTGTTTCTCTCTTTCTCACCCTCTCTCTCCGCGTCGTGATCGTCGTTCACGTTCTTTCTCTTTCCGATCGTGTTCGTTGTTGTGAAACACTTCACGCGATAATGCTGTTAACTATGTAGGTGCGGAATACCGATTCGCGCGCGTCATTGCGCTTTCTTTGATTGCGTTACGTTTAATAGCTCGGCGCCGAACAACGGTATTCACGGTGTTGAAACACTATGAATACGACTTGAGAAAGCGATACGACATGAAAAAAGTGATCTATTTAAATTCATGATCAATATTTCATTGAATTTTATTTATGCAAGATTGATAAATATGTTTTGTGTAATATTTTATTCTTTATTTTTTAATATCGTATAGAATATATAAATGACGGTTTCCAATTCTTCCCCAAAATATATTGTCTCTTCTTTTCTGTCCGAAGAACGCTGGGAGAAGGCCTTGAATAGAAACAGAGCGATATTCCCGCTTCGTTCGCGTCATCCTCTTAAGATTTTTCTCGTTTACGAACTTCCCCAACTTTAGGGTTCACGAAAAGAGCTCATCGCTCGCGCAATGCAAGTGTGCGAATTTCGTGTTCTAGTCTGGCGGTAGTAGGTGATTCGTTTCGGCGGCGAACGGGATAACGCGATTTTCTCTCGTCGTACGCGAGCGACCGAGAGTGGCCCCGTTTGCACCGAGTTCGGATGCCATAAATACGCGAACGTGCACGGTGAACCAACGGGATGTGCCAGGAGATGCCGGCCGTTTAACCCCGGGATCGATGCGCTCGGGCCGGAACGCCGCAGTCTGCGTGACGCCTCGGCGAAATCGAAAATGCTGACTGATTCTTGCAGTTGATGAATTACCAGCAGATAAAGATGTCTTGCCAATTTCTTTTTTTTTCGATCAACATGGAGCATTGATTAATGATTAGTGTGATAAAACGTGAACAATATATAAATAAGTAAAAGTGCCTAAAAAAAATTGATTATGCTACAAATTTTTCGCGACATTTTTATTTAACTTTTTATCTTGTAATTGCTGGCCTTTGCGCAAAGCGAATCAAGTTATAAACAATACATGGAGAATGTTTTTTGAAATAACATCTCGATTGTACGTCGATAAATCTCGCGAACATCGATGTCACGTTGTCATCCGCAACCAAAGAGCTTTAGCACTTGGGACACAACTCGGTTCTCGCAAAACCGAATAAATCTTTCTTTTCATCTCTCTTTCTTTCTTTTCCTCTTCGCGGAGAGAAATAGCGGTCGCCGGATGCGACCGGATACGTTTACAAGGTTGCAAAGTGCCCGGGACACCGAGCGCTATTGCCTGTCGGACTCTCGTTTATAACAATGTAAGACATCGCGCGGGGTAACGATCGCGGTGCCGGCAGTAAAATCGCGCCTCTCCACCCGCCGCTAATTCCACGGCGACGTGTCACCGGTTAAATAATCGACCGGGTTCTCTGCGGCAGCGGTGGTCCGGAATCTGGCACACACCCACACGTTCTGCCGTGCGCCCGGACCGCCTCTAGAATAGCGGAGCATTCGAAATTAACGGTCCGTTTTACGCGCGCATCGATGTTATCCAAAGATATCTGCGCGCTTAAATCGCACCACCAGCATTCTCGCGAATGGTCCTATCAAAGAGTCGCTCTCACGAACGACGATCGCTTATAGCAGCGGTCGCTTTACCATAATTTTTCGCGCGCGAGAAATGGAAAAGCTACTGCGGCAAGATTAAATAATAACACGAGACGGGACTATTGTATTAAGTAGACATCTCCGAGCTGGAGATAAAGTCTTCCGTTGAATTTTCGTTAACGGAAGATTAACTTCCGGATTTATTAAGAAACTTTGCAGCATTAATCTTTTAGTATGCGTGCGGAAATGGAGTTTCGACTTCTGCGGACTGCGGTGTGTCTAAAAATTCTTAAAGTTGCTGACGTCAGAATTCCAAAAGAATTCAAAATGGTGGATCCAAGAGAATTGCTCTTGTTTGCATGATCCCCGTATAACAACATGCTGAGTAGGAGAAAATGGCAAAGCCAGCGCGCGCTAACAATCCGTAATACTTTCCTGACGATGCTTCTCTGTAGATGAACGCCGACGCTTCCGCGGAAAATTTCTATTTCCAACTAATTAGAGATCGTTCCTTACGAAAACATCGCGAGTCATTCTGCCAACTTCATCGTGTAACTGCATTGCCCTACTTTACAATCGGCTACGTCAACGTTCCGCTTTGCCTGGCTCCGCTTTTGTTCAGCCTGTTAGTGGCATAAGTATATAGATTCGTTTTCTGGTAAGATGAGAAAGAAGAAGACGACGACAACGACCATCCATGCGAGACATAAACCGCCAGGAGGAAAAGTGCCCCCGTTCACGCCGTGTCGGGATGCCATAAATACGTGGGGACGACCGCGACGTGGTTGGGGCGAAGCGAGTGCTCTACGCTCCCACGTGCCATTGCCGGCGCGATAGTCGTCCGTGGGCGCGTGGGCGGATGCCAGCTTGCACGACACGGCGTAGAACGCGACGTGCGGGCGGAGTAGATAATAAGAAGAGTGCGACGAGCGCGCGACGCGATACAAGCCTTGCTGGACGAACGTGTCTACATATGCGTCTCCCTTTCTCGTTCTCGGACTCTTGCACGCGCATCCCCGATTCCCTTGGGTGGGTGCTGTGTTCGTTTCAGCACGCTTGGAATCCTCGTCTTTCACTTGGAAATCCAGACAGTACCGGTTTGATTTTAAGGAATACTTCTTTTCTTTTGAAAAATATTTTTTTATTTTTTACACGGAACGATTTTTTTAGAACGACTTTATTAAGAAATCTTATGCGAAAGAGTAATACTGAATTGTAAATTGAGATATAAGAATGAGAACACGTGTACACTTGTGCGTAGTATTTTCTTGTTTCTGCTCTCAAATTGGAGTTAATAGTCTCTTGTCAATTTCTGAAGTATATCATCATCAATTACAAACGAAATCGCCCAAATTTACAAACACTGTAGATATAATCGCAGTGTCCTAAGGGCAACATTTGTACACGTTGTTTTCTCGCACGCTATCCTTCAACCTCAATCGCCACAAAGGGCGCACGGGACTGTGTTGCGTGCGGGCTTAATTAATAACGCCAGCTGCGACGGGCCTTGTTTATTTGCATCTTATCGACGCCGATGACAGAGATACGAGCGCGTCATCGATCACTGTCCGCCAGCGTGAGCGAAACATAATCGGTCGCACTGTGAAAGATACCCGCACCACGTGTGTCATTCGGCGGGCTTGGCTTTGCACCACGCTGTCCTGAATTTCCGGATGCCATCGGCGCGCGCAACGAAGAAGGATCACCGGACAGTCGGACGCATTCGTATCTCGCCCGCGACAGGCGACCGAGTCTAGATTTCCACTATGTGTCGTCTCCACCAATGATCTCGGAGCGATAAGCTTGAACGCTGGCAGCAACATACATATATGACTTCCACTATCGTTAAAGCCATCAGTTTCTCCGCAACAGAAATCAATATATCTCTTTCATCTAAAGAAAGGGAAATTAGTTTACAATTCGTTTAACATTGTTCACATCCGTGGCTAAACATTTAATTGTGAGATCAAGTATTCTGACATATGTTTTTATATGGAAGAAATGACTCGTAACTTTTCTTTTATAAAATATGCACTTGTTATTAACAATTTATAAAATTAATGATATATATAGAGGTTTGCATCACTGTCTGTCGTTGGCTTTTGGATTTAATGAAGGCTTTATCAATGAGTGTCACCCCTCTGATTCTTTGTTCGTACCGGTGTTATCTCTCGACACACGGAGGGCGATGAGTGCATTTCCGAAAGCGCACGGCACGGAAATCCGCGTGCGAGGGTCGCGGCTGTCCGGTTATCGTTCCTTGCGGCGAAACACGGAAATTCGAGCTTGCGTCGAGGGGGGAGAATCCGGTCCCGCGTACGCTTTCCGCACCCGCCGACTTCCGTTGACGTGAGAGCACCCCACGGCTACGTGCTGGCCTGTTTATTACCCGCTGCGGGCTGCTTTCGATCGCGAGCGAATCCATTCTTCCCTGTAATCGCGATTCACCGCTTAATTCGGTCGGCAGTGCCTCTGCTTTTCTGTAAAACTTAGCATGTACTTGCATATCGCTGAAGTTTCTTTAACAAACTTAATGCTTTCGTTGAATAAAAATATTATTTTTAGTATATATTTGTTTTGTAAATGTAAATTTCTTTTTTTTTCAAAGAATAGAAATTTTTTAATGCTATTAACTTCTTGAGTAAAAAGTATATTATGAAGAATAATTAATAAGAGAAAAATCTATCGAAGAAAAAATCGTCAGTGTATAATATTAGCATTGGAGAACACTGAAACACGAGGCTTTACTTTTACGTTTGCATGTCTGAAGCTTATTTCATCAGAATGTTACAACTTTTGGTATGAAGTAAGTTCATAGAGTTATGTTTAAATTTTTTTGCAGGAAAATAGTTTCTGGAACTTGATGCATACTATCTGAATACCTTGCGGATGCATATTTCAACCCGAGTCGCTCAATATACAACTCCGCAGCTCGGGAAATCTTATTTGCAATTTTACATTCAATCAGCTTTGCAATAATTTATTATTATTTGTAGAATGCCGATTGCATTCACAGATTATAGAAATCCGCAATGCATATTAAAAGCTGCGCAATTACAAGTTGATAATCATAAGTTGATTGACGCTTTGGAAACAATCTGTATTCTTGTCACTAACCCGTCGGTCGATATGTATTCCGTTGCCCGACCGACTTGTTCATATTTGCCTTCGTGTACACGTTGCATACGTAGCCGCGTATTGTCGATTATGTGGAGTACCCATCGGAATATTGCCCGAAGCACTTACGTAAATTGAGTGGTCGCGTGGACAAATAACGGCATCGCCGCCGTCGTCGCTCACTACTCGCCCCGTCAGCGCGTGTGAAAGTAACAACAGCGATTTTGCGCGCTTTCGAAATACCGTCGGGAACACGTTCACCGTCGCCCCTCCCTCTTCCTCTCCTACCCCTCGGGCGTGATACGAGGCGTAATTGTAAGATTTGCAACTCTAATAGCCTCGTACTCGCCGCCCACCGGACTCGATATTAATTTTAATCACCCTGTACGTAACGCTTACGTGCTCCGGATCGGCATAAACGTTCTCTTCCTGAATACTATTATACTCTCACGTGTCCTCCTCCCCTCCTTTTCTACATGACGCGTGTATCCTCAGGTGTCTATCGTGCATTTCCAAGTTTGTGATACCGCAATTATTGTGGACATTTGTGTTTGGTGAAATAACAGGGAGAATTTCGAAGGAACATTATAGTATCGAACAGTATTTTCTTTTCTAACTTTTACCTAGATTGTTTTCTTAAATATGTATGTAGTACGAGGGAAACAGTTATTTTCTACTATTATTTTTACATTAAAGTTAATACAGAAACATTGTCGCGTAGGAATTTTTTATTGTGCATATTTTTTTAGCTAACTGTCTCTACAAATCATTCTATTGCATTATGTTAAATAATCTTAAAATGAATCATTAATTTATGCGAGCCGCGCCTTTTCTAGCGACTTAATTTAATAATGTTTTATATTTTTTGTTTTTTTTTATGTGAGTTTTCCGTTCTATCGTCTTCTCATCATACATAAAATTTCTTTGTGACATTTACTTTATTTAATTAGTATTATAGATGTGTATATATAAAAGAGAAATTTTTACTTTTATTTCTCGAAAGACCTTCATGTTAACAGTTCATTTCTAACAGCACATTATCGATTTTGTTATTCTGCAATTAAAAGCCTGCGCCAATTCTTATGAACTGTTAAACGAGAGACGATTTCATGATCGAATTCTCGATCGTTGAAAATTATTGGTAATTAAATTCAATCAAACGATCGCAAGGAATTCCGATCTAACGACTGTTAAAGTTGATTGCTCGTTATATTTAATTGCGTTATCTTTCTTTAAATTATCAAGGCGCCCGGCGCTCCTGTTTCCCGTTCGCTGCACTTTTTAATTTCGCAGCAATTAATTATATCGCTTCAGTTCCGTAACAATCCCTTTGTTAATCCTACATATCTTCTCATTTCAATAATTATAGTTTACATGCAACTTGTCTTTGTAGTATACTACATCATTCACCGGATAAATGTATCCTACTAGTTCTGGTTGTTGCTTATTTTTTAGAATACTTTTTATTTTATTTTATAGTAATTATATTTCACTTCCAACGGCTTCATACAAATGCGCATTTAAATTGCTTATTTTACTTGGTTTATCAAATACAAAAAGTATGAAAATTATTACTGCATCTTGCATTTAAGGAAAAATATGTCAATCTTGTCTCGATAAAAAATTGTTTTCCAACATAATGCATGGGAAATATGTGTCTTACATATTAGACTTTGCACTAATAATACAATCACAGTTTATTACATGTTTTTTAGCCGTGACGCAAGACGCGTTATTATTACCTCCTAGTTTTCATATGATTGACTCAATTGTTAGAGATCGAGTGCAAAGATCGCATACCGAATCATAGTAAGTTGGACAAAGGGTGCATATCAATATCAGCGCCGGTCAACTTGAGAAAAACACGGCAAAGGGTAGAAGAATAGAGCACGGTAAATTGATGGTTGTGTCACGCTATTAATACGCCTGAATGGCTCGCTTGGTGCGTGCAATTTCCCATAGCGGAGGTCGACTGACCTCGTCGTCGATCGAGTGCATAAGACGGAAAAGATTTTATGCAAATCCGCGACGATGTCGGTCGCCACGACACCGCATTGTTCGCTCATAATCGCATGGCCACGAAGCCGATCTGCCTGCCCACCGATCATCTTTGCGATCCCGCCTTGGAGTAATAATTATTTGACGAGGACGCGCCTTAGAAAATTACCGTGCGGCGAATATTCTGCCTCGTCCAATAATGTGCCGGGCGGACGTGCACTTTTTTTTTTCTTTTTTTCTTAATCTCTCGAAAACATCATTCAAGATACTCCACACGAATCTTTTTTGGTTCAGTGGTCGGTTCTATGGATGTATAGTTATTTCATGAGAAGATATTATGAATATTTAACGATCTTATATCGCTATTTGCAATTACGTTCGCATTTATATGTAGAACAGATTTTCGTTTGAGGATCTCTTCGTGTCGTTATGGGTGCAGCGATTATTCCGCCAGCTCCAAGGAGATTTCCGAGTGGAAAAGACAACGATGCTCTCACGTGCACGAGAGAGCAATAGCGCTGCTTGGACGTTTATTGAGATACCGCCGCGAGGCTAGGAGGGAAATCTTACTTTCCGTTTACCTCCCGAGCATTCGCGGGCTTTGCAAGCATTTTCTTTGTAGGTAGCTTAGTTTGTAGATCTGTTTTTCATGAATCGGAAATGCGCTAATGACTTTAACCGCATTTCACATTTTTTCCTTTTTTATCTTATCGCTTCTTTATTGGCGTTTGTTGATGCTAACTTTGTGATTGTTGCTACTTTCTTAGTTTTACCTTTATTTGCAAATTTTTATTTATTACTAAATCTATTTTTATACCAGTTGTGATAAAATACCGCATTGCATTTAACCATTATTATAAATATGATTTCTGAGCTTTTTCGAGATTTAATTATTGCGATGTCAAGAACTGAAAAAGTCCACAACTTTTAATAGGAATGAACATTTATGCATTTTTAGCGTCCAATGTAAAAAGTCACTCACAATAACTAAGTAGAACTTTATATAAATTTTCGTTGTATGCATCTGCGGAGCATTTAAGTCAGCCAAGAAGATGAAACTCGGAAGTAAACGAATTTCCTGTGAGCCATTAGTCAAAAGAGTTGCCGCAGCTGCGGCATTTCTCATATATAGGGTGCCTCTGATTAATCATCCTTGTTTTTAGTGATAGGTATTGTAGTAGAAAGTGCCGCGTGCAAAAAATTACTTTGATAGCTTATGAATGAAAAATTAATCGTTGATGATGTTCCATGTTTCTTCCTTCAGGAATATAAATTTATTGCATAACACCCCCGTTTCGATCATTATTCACCTTGTATTTTAAAAATATTTTCTTACATATGCCAAATATCACAGTATCAATATTTTATTTTTAATGAAATTGGTTATTTTTATTTAATATTATTCATTATTTTGAAAAAAATTTATTATTTATTATTATTTTTGCAAAATAATAAATAATATTGAACAAAAATAACTTTTGACCGCAGAAATTTCAGAAATTTGCATTGTACACAAATATTAAAAAATCTATACATTCAAAATACATCACACTTTTCAATTTAAAAATTTTTTTAAATATTGAGAATATATATATATATGAATTTACATTTCTCTCTCTTCAATTACTGGCATCTATTATGGAAAGAAAGCACAGTGGATCAAAGACACCCTATATATACGAGCGAACATCATCTTTTTTGTCCGCCACCTTCTTCACTTCTTATCCTATCCCGTATTTTCCCCTCGAGGAAGCTCGTTCCTCTTCCTCTGTTTCTCCGTCACTTCGGTGGCCCATCCGTCGCTGCGCGACGAACTTAATTATACTTTATCGCGGCCTCGTCGCGGTTATTTAAATTTAAATCGTGCGTCTCGCACTGCCTGGAGTGGATGTTTTAATGACGCCACTCGTCGACCACAGTCCACGGTGATTAATTCTAACATGGGATTTTTAATTTTGCAATGGTTAACGTGAGATTGATTCTAGAAGTTTTGTTTTTGCGCCAAAAGTACTTAAGTCTTTGCGACAATAATAATATCTAAAGGAAACTATTTGTCGTAGAAAATATATTTATATGTGTGATATTTATTTGTTATTCGATTATGGGAATCCAAGTAAATTCTCTATTAACATTTTTGAAAACAATATTAAGAAAAAATTTTGCAATCGCAACAATGAAATAGGATTGAAAAAATGCAATAATTGCTCGTGAACCACAAAGCAATAATGTAATATAATGATTCTATTATTTTTGTGTCGGCAATTTAAATCAAAACTCCTTATTTGATTAGATGAAGCGCAACATTGACGAATAATGCGCCAATTAATAGTTACTCCGGCTTAATTAACTGTTGCTTTCCATCCGCGCTTTGCCGTGCTAATTTATATGTGAGTGAGATAGAGAGAAGAGGGAGAGCGAATCAGAAGGAAAAATCT
Source organism: Linepithema humile (assembly GCF_040581485.1). Classification (NCBI taxonomy): domain Eukaryota; kingdom Metazoa; phylum Arthropoda; class Insecta; order Hymenoptera; family Formicidae; genus Linepithema; species Linepithema humile. The sequence goes on from NC_090130.1 coordinate 24,818,522, forward strand.
AGCTGCATAAGTATGCTTGGCGAAACGTAGAGACGAAAATGTTAAGCGAAAAGTGGGAAAGGGCAAAATATCAAGTTACTCGTGCTGCAATGCAAGTCCCTTTAGAGCGACTGACAAATGGAGGTGTAATAACATTAGCAACTTGAGTAAGAAATGAAAACTAGAGCCGGCCGGCCGACATTGTGAGCGATGTTGTTGTAACAACGGAACAAATGGACGATATGCGAAGAGCGCCAGTGAAATTCATCCGCCGATGCCTGGATGGCTCGCAGCGAGCGCGGCAAATGAGTACGTAACGAGGTGACTCGGGAATAAATGGCAAAAATAATGTATTGTTTTACTCTGTAACGTGAATCGGTTGCAGACGGTTGAAATATATCTACATGTACGCGCTGGAAGTGATGTACTCTGATAACTGAAACTGAATTAATATATGTACGACGGCTCTGCCGGAGCGCTTTTTATTTTTGAAGCTATATTCCAAGTACCTTTACAATAACGAATCAGCGGTACAAATTATTTACTCGCATCGTAGAACGCTACGAATCTTTTTTTGCTTCCCTTTAAGATTTCTTTTTAGATTAAAATCGTTTTTTCCTTATCTGTAACGCAAGTTTTACAAATTAAATGAGAATTGCGTTAAAAATTTTAAAATATATTTCTCCAAGATTATTTAAATTTTTTATATGTGTGAGTTGTGTAAAATAGGATTGTATCACAAATGTGCGTTCAATGGTTCGTAGAAGTTTAACGGTAGGCGATTATTTTTGGGAGAAATGTGCGAGCTGTCGAGAATAGGAGAAAAGCTCTTTGTGGGTGAAAAAAAGTCTCGATTTTAGGTGCCTTCCGCGGTATTTTCTAGAGGTATTATGGAGCGGAAACGAAAGAAAAGCGAGGAGGTGGGTAAGAGAATGAGAATAACAGAAGGGTGCGCGTGTTATATATATTGTATATATATATATATATATATTTTTTTTTATGCGTATATTACAGCAAAGACTGGTCAAAGTATCACGTCGCTACTTAACTTGACGGACTTAATGGCCGGACGTAATGGCGCAGCCGCTAGGAAAAAAAGTCGTAATTAAGAGCAGCAAGGATGCCAGTTCTCCGGTTCCCTGGTTGCTGGGTCAAGATTAATGTTACGCGGTAATTTCCACGAAATCCTGGCGACCTGACGAGAGAAATTCACCCCGATACGCCGCGCGTGCGCTAGTTACAGGATCGAGACCGTGGTGAAACACTCAGGTTTAATAACCATGTGAAAAGTATCTTGCAAATTATCTCGCGCAAAGTTTCACCTGTGTTTTGATGTTGTATTATTTGGAACAAATTTTTTTTATATACAGTTCTACAAAGAAAATACGTTTGATTTCAAAAATTGCGGTTAATCGGAAAATTTGCGTTTGCGTCAACGCGAATATTTCCGAAGCCGTGTGACAGCGTGACTTAGCTCGTCTGTAAAAATATCGTTTAATATATATTTCCAGCGGCAGCGACGTGACGGCAACGTTATGATCGTTTGACTTTTTTTCTTAGCATCCCTCGACGTGTGCTAGAATCATGTCGTGATTTTCTAGGCATATATTTTCCTTGTTGAGGCGTGTTTACTCGCGCGTAACTCTTCCAAAGTTCTGACGTTCGGCCGACGCGTGTTATTCAGACATAGATTTAAACGATGGCCTTGGGGTTTTTACGATACGCGGCTCTACGATTCACTAGCGCTTTGTTATGGACGTTCGTATTTCGACGACAGATAGGCTTTACATTACGGCGTTTTGTCGCGTTACAACGACGTATTAGCTCGCGTTGTTATAGCCGCTGAGATCATGCTCAAGTCGGACGTTTGTGCTGGCGTTAACCTCACGTTACGCGCGACCACGCTGACGTGCTTAGGACTTTATCTTCTGATAAGCTGGAAAAAATTTTGCGCTCGCAGAATTTATATGTCCATAAAATATAATTTATTTCTCTTTTACGCAGAGATAAGTAGAGTTGTATATGTTTTTGAACAGCCGGGTGTTTCCTTACCTATTTTGCAACGGAAATTTATTTCAATTCAATATTGATATAAGAAGCAGGGAAAAAACGAAGTAAACAATTCATTTATCATACCGCTATTATTAACTAGACACTTTTGTTAACTAGAATTTTTACAACACTCCTCAATCATTCCCCGACGACACTAGCGGAGCGGAAAATGTTATGTTTTATCGCATCCGCCTACATTGCATCTACCGTTGACATTCTTTTTTGATATTCTAACATCAATAGCGACACATGGATATCCGGCGACCCGGGGTGACACCGGAGGTTACGTTGCGGATAGCAAACGGTATTTCCCATCGTTACGTGATTTATGGAACATTTTTTAACTCCCTCGAGGTGACGGGGCGGATCGAAGCTGTCGGGGCCTGATCCGTTTCGACCGCGGTGGCCGATGATGGCACTGCGGCGGCACTTTTCATCTACCGCGCATGTGTACTACGTGCCACGCTGCGTTCCCCGGCGACCGATAACTCACCGATACTTCGCGCGAGCGGCCAAATTAACCCGCGCGGAAAATTCGACGCTATTTATTGCACAGTCTCGCCTTTTGCCTCTCGTCGAAAGGACGTGCACGTAGTGTGTTACGCCAATGTTATACTTGTCGCATGTGGAACTTGTCGGACGTGTTAATTGGCTGGCGCATGGGGGCACTGGGAGGCGCTGACTCTCTGGTGTCCCCGAGAGCAGCTTTTTGACCCCGTAAGTTCTCCGTCCAATCAACAACCAATTAGCACGCTTGACAAACTTGCGCAACAGCGTTATACTTGGAGTTGAATTGAGTGGCTTAAGTTATCTAGTTCAGCTTAAAAATTGATTGCTTTTTACATTGTAACTTAAATATGTATATCTTAAATATGAAACTACTTAAGATACACGATATAGAAAAGGCAGAATTATATTTCACATTGGAGCAACTGTTAATTGTTATTTTTTAACAACTTTGACGTAATTGTAGTTAAACACGACACATTATGCTTAATCGTTCGAGCCTGCTTTTCGACCATTCGTATCACGTATATTATAGCGCGTCCTTCGCAAATAACAGTTTATAGCAAGACGCTCTACGCGAATAAGAAAGGACTAGACACGCAGGAACGGCGGTAATTATGCCAGCCGCTATTTCTCACGCGACTAACGACAGTCGACATTAATACCGCTTTAATTCGACTTCTTATGCGCTACAAGCACGAAGCGGTCGCGCGCATCAGAGATTAGTCTGATATTTTTCTCGCTATGAAATCTTCATGAAAATAAAACGCTCCGAGTTTCTTCGTGATTAGATTGAATAATGTTTATATATTAAAACAATTTTTTACTTAACCAACGTTTAGTAGCAATTGCGAATGCAGTGTTATTTTACGTCTAAAAATTGAGCAGCAATCAATAACGGCGAGATGCATGTTAAAAATATGAATACAATACAACGCGCGTGACTCGTGTAGGTGCATTTAACGCTAGATATTCCACGAAATATCCACTATATTGCGGATTCACGGCAGATCGATAAATACCACGGCGCGTAATAGCAGGGCGAGGACGAGATCCCGAGGCCGGCGGCGGCCCAGTCGGCGGTGAAACACTATACCGGCGGGATTAATAGAAAAAGTCGCAATAACTCTGTTCCGCTCCGTTAGATAGCCAGGTCGGCGCCTTAATTCATCGATCTTGCGATACCTACGCGGAGTATTATGTATAGTAGACGCAAGAGCGGCGCTTGTGCACCACGAAATCTTCGCGTCGCTTAAACCACGGACCGTTCTCAGTCGACGTTACGTCGAAGGGTTCATTAGTAACCGACATCCCATTACGACGGCGTCTCGTAAAGAAAAGTACGGCCACGCGCAGGTATTATTCATCTCGCGGACGCGACTTTACGCGCGGCGTCGCCGCACTTGGATGCCGGAAGGGCCGTATCGCGCGCCGATGCACAGCGCCGTGGTGCAGTTAGCTCGTAAAGCATAATCGTAAAAGGCCGTTTTTGCCCGGAAGGTTCAAGGGTCACCGGCGAGCTCGCGAAATTGCGCCCGGCCTTATGCGCGCGTTTCGGTGAGCGGCGCAAATGGACCGTTTCGCACCGCCGTATTGGGCCCGGTGTTAATCCTTTTGCACCTGGGAACGAGATTCAGTCGTCCCTTTTTTTGCATATTCTCTTTTTTCTTCTTCTTTTCTTTCTTTGAAGTATAAATTCGGCCTGAGAACGAAAGTTTACCGTCTGATGTTTTCTACACGGAGAAAATTTTATATCAAAAATTACTATGATACGATAGTATCCGCGGACCATAAAAGAAATTATAAGTTTAAATACTATGGCTGTTTTGTGAAAAACATAGTAAAAATTTTTACAATTTCTTCATAGTAATCTTTGATATAAAATTTTCTCCGTGTATTGTAAAATTTAAATTTTGAAAGCGAAATTGTGGTGAAGCACTTTGATTTCATTCCAATCTACGAAATAGAAGCATTGAAGTATTGCATCATAATTTATAATTTGATTGTATCTACAATCCGAATTAGCAACAGTGTCTGCCGTCTTTTTCCATTAAAAATTACAAGTGACCTACAAACCAGATTTAATTGTTCTCTTTTATCAATATTTTGGATAACAAAATCTCTTTTACCCATTAAATTGATACGAAATTGACCTGGTCAGGTGTGCTGGACATTATTCAATGTGGTACTAATTGAATATCAATCTAAATCTATATCTCACGCGCGACCCGATATTAAATGCACTACGAAGTTTAAATGCGTCGCTCGGATGGAACATGCCTGTTTTAATTTTGAATCTCGCAAGAGATTGCTCACGAGGTTAGCGAGTGAATAGCTGGCGCTATATTAGGGTGTAAATGTACAGGACATTAGTATAATAAGGTCGCCAATGTGAGAGGGGGAAGGAGGGGTGACTCCGTTCTGAGAATGTCTTTTGCAATATTAATTCGTTTCCCAGAGAGACATTTCCGCGTCGTTTAAAAATAAATTTTCTGTAAAAGTTAATCGTCCGACTTGTGCAATATGATGGACTTTTCTTTTACATCATTTCATGAACAAGATTAGTTAAATTGTTACTTCGAGCGTGCGCCATTATGCATTATTATACACCGCGTAGCAATTGCATGAATTCGCGTTCGCGCTGCATATATATTCAGCATCAGATACGGCTGATTCAAAGGCTCCTTGTTTAAAGATTACATTGAATATAAAAATGAGAAATATGAAGATCAAACAGATATATCGGTGGAAAATTTTTCATTGTGCAATGGCTTGTAACAATGTATTATTTTTGCAGTAGATTAATTATGGATTAAGATTGATGGATTAATTAACTGTAATTAGCGATTCTTTATTGCTTTTCAGATTACAGCATTTATATAAAATATGTAGGTGGAAAATATAATTAATTACGGTAAATCGATATGAGCGGAAATAAATTACCGATAAGAATAAATATGAAAGAGAAAGAGATCACTTAATTAGATGATATTTGTCTCATTGAAATTTTTGTTTAATTTAATTTTGTTAAATTTAATTTTCAATGTGTCAGTTTGTCGAATTATCAAATATTATTAGTATCTGAATTTTCCACACACACACACAAATTTTCCTGCGTCGAATATAAATTCCAAACTATCTTTTAAGTTATGAATATATATACAACTTTGTTATCGAAGTTTCGCATCACCATTCGTTTTTCGAGTCGCGCGCGCGCATGTTGTCGAGCTTAAAAATTCCCGGCTCGCCGCGTGGGCGTATTTATAATAAGCGATAAATCGCACGTTGTACAATAATTCTCTTTCCCTCGTGTGAGGCGGTTTCACCGACGGGCGTAAAATTTCTACCCTGCCACGAGACGCGCTCGTACGTATGCAGGTGTGTGTGTGTGTGTGTGTGTGTACAAAATGCACGCATATGATGCGAGTATCCCGTGCGTAGGCGGTCGCATTTGTAGATGGATGCATCGGCATGCACACGCGTATCTGCAGATGCGACCGATAGGCTCGAGCATCCAATGCCGGCGTCCTGCGTTGATTATTCGGGGTCGAAGAGAGCTGCGAACGGATAAACATGCCGCTGGTGCAGCGTTTCTCAATGTTTTTTAATAGCATATTTATTACAAAAATGATTGCGACGTAAACTCTAATGTATAGAATTGTCATTTTCTTTGCTTCTTTTCATTCCTAGATGAGACGTGAAAATACGTGAATACGCGTTTGTCTTTATTTGTAAGTAAATTACTCGTTATAAGATTTGTGAATAGAAAATAGCTTTTAATGTCTCATTAACTCTCATATCTATACATGTTTCATAATTTGCGTTTATTCTTCGAGTCAATATTGATACCATTTAACTGCTGCTCAATTGTTTGAATAAATATTAACTTAATTATTCGATTAAATACCTAGTAAATGCTGCACATTCCTCTTATTTTCACATCAAACATGAAAATTTCTCTCGGCGCCTAACAACACAAGTCTGCGTGAGCACGTAGGACGCGTATTCTCTGAGCCCGGCTTATATTCCCCCGCGATTTTCTTCATCGACGCCTCGCGCACGGAATATCCACCGAGGTAGTGTGGGCGAGATAGCGTGGGCGGTGTTTAGGCGCATCACTGGTAATTACTCTCGAAGTCGCGGAAGACTCTATTGGCCACGGTGTAGAATTACCGAGCGAGGGTGTCGAGAGGGAGGAAGAGAGAGAGAAGAGCATAGGTGGAATTTATAATGATGCATTTGCATGTAGTCGTCTCATCGTCGTTGTCGTCGTCGTCGTCATCGTCTTCGTCGTCGTCGTCATCGTCTTCGTCGTCGTCGTCGTCGTCGTCGTTGTCGAGGAAGCTGGCTGAAATCCATCACGTCTTTCGCGGAGAACGCCTTCTCCCGGTTTGCGCTTTTAAAAAATTGAACTTTGCGGCGCCGTCATAAGTTTTACGATCTAACCGGTTCATTTTCAGCAACAAACGCGGTTTTCCCATTCCATCGGTCGCGCGCACCGCGTCGACAATATTCTCGTTCTTAAGCATCTACCTGAAATTTTCCAAGTTTTACGTATAGGCGCGCCAAGTTTTCCTGATCCTCCGACAGCTTTCCGTTAATTTCGTAACGTTATCGGAAAATGCAGTTTTCGGCAGAAAAAACAAACCAATCTTAAGCAAAATAAATTGTTTTCAAACAATTAATCGTCGATATTACACTTTTTAAATATTATCCTTACTCGATAAAATTGGCGAAAATTACCGAAAGCAATGCACAAATTTATTATTATTATTATTAACTTATTTCTGTTCAAACAAACAAACAGATCATTTTCAGTTTTTGCACGATTAATATACACGATAATATTTTAGTGTAAATAATAATAATTTTGCAATAAATAGGATATAAAGACACGTGATTTAGATTTTTTCTAAAATAATAATCATCGCGGTGGAAACGCGTTACATTTGATACGGCCGAATGTTTTTTTATCTCTATTACTCTGCGGTAATCGGTCGCGTCATTAGCTAATTATATGCGATCGCGTGTCAGCGATTAACAACTCTGCTTGTCGAGCACGTGAAAATAATGCATCGCACGGAGAGAGCGACGACGACGACGACGACGGCGACGACGACGATGATAGCGACAGTGGCGGCGACGGCAGCGCCCAGATTATCGAGTCGACGACAAGTGAGAGAGACGGTTCCGATGATGGTGGAAGATCTCTCATGCAACCACTTCGAAAGTCGCTGAAGGGTTCCTGAACCGGGGATAGCGCGGGAAGTGGTCTTGATACCTATCCTCCATCTTCTCTCGTTATGCAGGTAGACTCATTATGGCTCTCGACGGTAGTTCATTAACCGCGAGTGACATTTTACGCTTTAATTAAATTCACGCGGATTGGAAGCACTCGCGCGGGCAAAGATATCAATCTCGCGTGTTTTGCACCGAGTTTCGAAGATCATTTCCCCGTTGTTTTCTCCCTCTTTCTCTCTCTCTTTCTCTCTCACCCTCTCTCCCTCTCTTTCTCTGTCTCTATCTAACGATACTCGCGCAGAGAGAGAGAAACTTAAAATGAAAAAGTATTTCGTTCGTTTTCTCGCGAAGTGCAGAAACGATTTATTTCGTTTTCGTCCGTTTCGCGCCCGAATGAGGTACTCCCGTTTTCGCTGAATCGAAATGAAAAACCGGTTGAAACCGGTTTTCGTTTACGCGGTAAGCGTTTATTACGCCTGAATAAAGTCGCGAAAATTGCGCGAGATGCTTTTCCGCGTGCATATAAAAAAATATAGCTGTTATAACGAAAACGCGAATTTCAACTCGAAAATGGATCATCCTACATGCTACATCGGAGCGTTGTCTTTGTTAATTAACGCGCATTACATTCAACAGTCGTTAATCACTATTTTTTTATAAACGGCAAGTTTCGCGCTTAAGGTCAGGTGATATACGTGGTAGTGCTGCCGGGTGTGAATTTAACAAATCCTTCGCGCTGCACTTCGCTCTTACAACAAATCCCCTTAAACCCTCGCTATAACAAATTACCTTGAAACACGGTTGCTCCCGGACACACGACGACGAAGTGTAAGTTCACCGGCGCTGCGTGGAAAAACTCGGCATGGATGCAACATTCATGGATTAGGTTCTGGGAAGCATTAAACCGCCGTAAAAGGCCCCTTTACGCAAGTTCGCGTTTATAGGGTCTTCCCTTCTTTCCGATTTTCCTTGGATTAAAGATCAAGGTATACGCGAGGTGTGTATACCTTGCCCCATTCACACCTATTTGGAGCCGTGCGATCCAATTAGAGAGAAGAAAGCGTTTAGATGATGTCCGAATAGCTAGCGATTCCGAATTACAGAATTTAACGAAGATTCAGAGGTGTGAATAGTCAGCAGAATTTTATGTCGCGGTTAATCTCACTGCTGATGTCACTTGGACCGAATGGAATTTTAATTCGCTTGGTTAGCGGCGAAGAGTAAAGGAAGAAAGAAAGAAGGAGAGAGGGCATTTACAGGATACTTTGTATCCTCGTTTGAGAGCAAGGACGGTTCTATCATTGGTTCGTTAACCGCCGCCGAGCGTAACTCGTAATTACAGACGGCGCGGTGGACACGCTCGGCGACCTACGTTCGCGGTCAATATATGCTAATGTTCGGCATTAATAGGTGCGCAGGGGCTTGCAAGATCTCAAGCAAAGGACGTGGAGAGCGAAGCGTGCACGAGTTTGACAATTAACTCTAGAAAGCCTGAACGTGCGTAAAAACAGTCCGCGCCTTACTTTCACGCGAATACGTCAAAATGTAACTTTTAAAAATATTAAATAGTACATTTATTATTAGTCTCGGCGCCTTTTTCTATTCTAAGTGCACTTTCCCTTATTATCAATCGGTCGAATAAACTTTAGACCGTGTTGTTAATCGATGTTCGAGGATGAAGAAGGTCGCCTTTACGATTCACCGGCCAATACAAGCGTGAGCATTACGGGAGAAAGTAAGCGAGGCGAGTCTTCTTAACGACGCGCCTAATTACCGTATATCGTGCAGCATCAGATAGCTGACCTTGGGTTTCAGTGATAACCGAGATTGAATTATAATTATTCGGAACGTGTGTGGGAAAGGAAGAAGCGTATTCGAAGCGTAGTATTTTAAAAACGCAGGGCGTTGTAGTGAATTTTGTTTCACATTTTTTTCCAAAATCTATTTCTATTTCCCTCTAAGTTTCCTTAAATTTAAAAAAAGTGACAAGTTTCATTTATTTGAAGAAAACTTTAATATCAAATCTAATTATTGTTATCAAATGCAAATTTATTTTTAAGGAGGAAGAAAAAATTGCGGGAAATATTTATTTTACAGTAAATTGTAATGTCACAGTAATTGGAGCATAATTAATTTCTAGTAAATTTGTACAGATTCTCGATACTGATACGGTCGAGAAGTTGAGAATATTCGATATTGATATTCGGATAATACTACGGGCGCGTGTCTTTGCATATTTCCCGGTCGCTTTCACGGGAATGAACTCGAAATCCATTCTTATGCGCATAAGTAGATAAGTCGAGGTCGTGTTTATCAGTATTAAACCCGTTGATTCGAAGCTGCTAAATGAAAATCAGCTGTTGCCAATACGAAATCTTGCGCCCAGCATCCTCGATTTCGCGGCGGCCGAAACATCTCCATTTTCCGAATTATTGGAGCGTCGTCTCCGTTTTCGATTTGTATGCCATCCGAATTATATTCCGTCTGTGTTGCGGCAAACCGTAATACCTCGAATGGAAATTCTAATCGCCTTACATCCTCGAATAATTCCGAATATCTGTCGTTGAAGTTATTGGCGAACATTCTTTAATCTTCTGCGCCGTTTTTATAGATATAATTTACATTTATATTCTATGTCAGATTTATACGAAATCTTTGTAAATCCGTCCAATTTTGTCAAAATACTCGTAATACCGAATACTCTCTCGATACTTCCTTATCTTATTTAATCTTTATTCTAGCAAGATTTTAAACGATTCTACGAATCAATACATTATCGGTATCTGAAAAGGGTTAGGATTATAATCCCTATGACGTTCTCGTCGGCTTTTTTTCTGGTAAGGATGACCCTGCATCATGACTCGGTACCCTTATTGGACTTGCGAGTAATTTGCCGGGGATCCTATTATTTCGTGGTTTCATTCTTGCGATTATAGACGAGCTCTAATAACGACAATTATGTCATTTCCGCGGAATTCGACCGCCTGCAGCGACTGAGGACAATGCCTTCGTCGTTCGCGCGGCTGCTTCGCGGGGTTTATCGATCTCCGATGGAAGCGCGATCGAATTTTCAGTTACATGCAATTGGTTCATCTGTCTCGTTACGTCGTTACGTCTTGAACAGCGAAATGCAAGCAGATGAATACATTCTAGTGCAGTTCAGTAAATACAGTTTACGTAATAAATGATCATTTATTATTATATAACAAGGAAGAAATCTTACGTAAAGAACACATGCATAATTTATAAGGAATTATTTAATAATCTTTATTTTTGAAATGTAACAAATATAACTATTTAATTAATTTATTATCGCAAAAATAAATGCACTGAAATAAATAGACACATAAAAATGTGTCGTTCCACACAAGTTTCAGTAAAAAGCGGCGAAAGAATCCTTCGAAAGGACGCAGCCTTTCGTAGGCTTTCGGTGACCTATTTCGAAACATGACTACTCGCGGGACTTGGCCGTGCGCTAAGTGCAGCTCGAAATAAAACTTCCCTTTTTACTGAGCCGCGCGCACGCGGCGAATGTCGGGAATCGCGTTCCACGCGTGCGTTCTTCTCACCGTTTTGCGCGCGCGCGCGCAGCTTATTTAGAACGTTCGCATCCACCTCCGCCTACGCTGGCTTCCTTCGACTTCTTTTTCTCATCCTTTTTCGTCCTTTCCTTTCGGGCTACAGTCGGATGGTAGTCGTAGGGTCGTGGGGGCGGCGACCATACACGCGGCTGGCCACATCAAACGAAACGAGCGTGCCCTTTGAAGATGAAAAGCTCACCGTCGCGCAATTTAATCTTGATGGTAATAGCGTGCATGCACGCGCGCGCATGTTTACGAAAGCATCCGGAGATTCCACTGTCGTGTGGGATCCCGTATGGGGATAGCGAGTTGAGAAAGGTGGAACGTATGGCTGGAGTAAAAGAGAGAGAGAGAGAGAGAGAGAGAGAGAAAGAGAGAGAAAGAAAGAAAGAGAGAGAAAACGAGCTTCGGGACCTTCGAAGAGAACGCCGTGACCAACGAGCCGGAGGACAAACGAGCAAACGAACACGGTGTATCACGTAATTAGGTACGCTTGCTGCCGCCATAACGAAGTTCGACGAGTGGCTGCAAAGTTCCCGACTTGTGTGTTTCCCGCTCCTTGTTCCGGATGCTGCGGCATTAGCTCTTCGTGTTAACGGTTTTCGTTGAAATAAATAATCGAGTGTCACGAGCGGGAAGAGAATCGTGGGGCTCGAATCGCCCCGAGTTTGCCTCGAGGAGATGCAAAGCTATGCACAGTAGCGGAGGCACGCGATGCGGTTTGAGCAAAAACTCACTACATAGTTTGTAGTTAATTGATTTAATAGACTCTCAAAGAAAAAAAAAGGTAATAAGCGAAGCACTTGTTACGTATGTTGCCCCAGATCTGCCATTAAGCACGCTAAAGCTTCCATGAAATCAAAGTTGCATTTTTCATACCGCACAGAAGCGGATGTTGTTATTTTTGCTCACAAAATCGTAAAATTGTTCGGAAAATAGAAAATAAATTTTAAACGAAAAATGTAATTCAAGATAAACGGAGATCTTTTGTACCGTTATTGTCGTAAAAAGCAACAATTGCTCCAATGAATGTTCAACGTTGAAAAAGTATCCTAAATTATAATAATTTCCATTTCTGTAAATGGTAAGAAAATTCAAGTATTTTTTGTGACAATCGTGTTAGAAAGCTATTAATCAAAATTATATGCCTTGTAAACTTTCCGCATAATGTAAAGGTTTCATCTTAAAAGGCGGTAAAGTAAGAACGACGCCGTTAAACGTGTCGGCTTTTTGCATCGTGCACGAACGAGTTACGTTCCTGTTAACGGGATAAAAAGTCATTTCATTGAACGAGAGCGTCGATTCGCGCGTTTTTCGCGACCGTCCTTTGAGTACATTTATCGAGCCGTGTCGGAAAACCATTTTTTGACCGCCAGCATTATAATCCGCACCACAGATTATGCGCGATTGCCGCTGATTGATTTAAATGCGGACCTCGACGCATCGCTTGATAATTCGTTGGCGGATTAACGCTTTCACGAATTTCGATGGACGCGTTGAAACACGGCGCATTACTGCAAAATAAAAATCTTCGTCGCGGAATTTAATTACTCCCTGTCGCCGAGTTTAATTTAACAAATTTAATATCGGGTACTTTGGAGCAAATTTTTCCAATAGTTTAATTCGAAATCATACAAGGTCGTTCAATTACATATTTATAGGATGTTATTTTAACGGTGACGTTTTTGTTGTCGTTGGACGCGTTGTTTGCTACATTTTCCCGATATTTTCGCGCGACCAAGCTAAAAGTAATCCTCGACTCGCGAACGCGGGCATACATCCCGTAATATATTCCCTTGCGAGATCGCAATCGCGCGTCCTGCTCGTCATTCCGCGATCCCGTCGTTAACCGTATCGGTCGCCGCGCCGCTTCTCTCCCCGCCACGACTGGCGAGATAATCCTCGGGGCTGACATCGAGACGGCGGTCAATTTGCGTTCGCGCGCGAACCGATGATACCGATAAGGTGGTTTTCAGCGCGAGGATATACGGCGTGACCATAATTCAAAGCGGTCGAGGAAGGGCCCACTCTCGAGCCAGGCCAGGTCGGCGAACGTCCATCGATCAAGCGTTCCGAAAAAAAGAGAGAGGGAAAGGGAAAATACCACGCAACCCTCGCTCCCCCCCCCCCCGGCCCGGTGTTGGCCGCCATTCCTCGATATTCAGGTGATATACAAGCGACGTCCTCGCGTCCTGTTTTCGCTCGCTCGATGGGCGGACGATCAATTACCGGCTGGCCTTAATTGGTCGTTTAATTAAGAGCGTTACACCGCGAGAACCGGGTCGTGTCACGCGAGATTCGTTATATTTGGCCGAATGTTTGTTAGATCGACCCGTGCTGATTTCGCGAGTCGCGACGACAACCTGGGACAAATGTCCCTTCGGCCCCCCTTACGCGCGAGCCGGTGATCGATTAGCGTTGCTGGGTGCTTTTTTTCTCTTGCGAAACCCACGATGAGTTTATCGCGCGTATTTATGCTGATTAACGCTTTTGCGTGCGCATTGAAATGAGAAAAAGCAGCTTTATAACTTGAAAATAAATTGATTGCGTCCTATACATAAAGCTATCGGGATTTTGTAGTTAATACGGATAATGTCGTCACAGATAGATTAATAATTTTCTAATTATTATACAATTTATTGTATATCATAATTATGCAGATTGTAATCTAATTAATATAATTATAATCATAATTATATGATCGACAGAGAGATTGTACAGAGTGCTTCAAAAAAATGTTGACACTTGTACAGCGACCTTTCTTTTTTGTTCCAAAAACAGTCTCGTTGCCATTTCAATCAACTGCAAAGAAAAGAAAGAAAATATATACATGTACAATTTCTCATATGGATATAAGTTAACGTTTTTTTGAGCACCCTGTATATTAGAGAAAATTATACCGGATGGTTACTTGGGAAATGTCAGGCTGAATTATAAAACATACTTGTCCATATAAATCTACATTCTTTAAAGATTTAAGAAATACATTTTTGAATTGCAAATTGCAATAAAAATAACATTTTTTTTTTCTTTTTTCTTTATTTCTGTTTACCAACAATTTGCATTGCCATAAACTTAAATAATACATAAACTATTTGATCTTTGATCTTTAATATCTTGAATGTAAAACGTGTATATCAATCTACATCACTATTCTGCTATTGTATAGCGTACGAGATGCACACGGTGTATCAGCTTATGCAAGCGGAGCGATTGTGTTGGACTCGTTGGCTAATTAAGCCTCTCGATGCTCTAATTAGCAGCACGTCATTTCTGATAGCGGCGGGATTTTTCCGTTATAGCTGAACGCACGACGGTTTCTCCTCGTCAATGCGTCCATCAACGATCGATGGGCGGGATTAATCCATCGAAATGTGTTTTACCGGATTCTTCATCCACGTGCGAACTTTCATATAGAAATGTCGGTCCGTCTCACCGAGAATGAGCTCACTGTCGACTGTACATTACTCTCGGTATTGAAGGTCCATCGATTTTCTCGACCGATATTTCTCTTTTTACCATCACGAAAATTGTAACATCGTCCTCTGCCATTCGATACTGTTCTCGACAAGATCGGAAGACGTTCATTCTAAAGCGTCGCTTTTCTTGCTCATGTCGGTTTATGTAAGGTCCATTACTATGAGAGATTCGAAAGAATTTCAAGCTCATAGCAGAAATGATACCTCGGCACTATAAAAAATTTAAATCAATACATATTTTTAAATATTATTTTTATTTTTATATTATTTTTATCTATTTTTAAGTTATAATACTTTGTAAATTGCACACATATATGTATTCAACAAAATTACGTATATTACAAAATAGAATATAGAAATTAATGATTTGTTGATAAAAAAAATCATTAATTTCTATGATGCGCAATTTATGCATGATTACACTTATTCAAGTTCACATTGAAGAAACTTCCGAGCCCTTTCAACAAGGCGAAAGCCTCCCTTGCGCATAAGTAAACATTCGACCCTTATGAAACGCATTGTGATCCTTCATCTGGATAACCGTCTTAAAAGAAGAGCGATAGGCATCAGGAATTATAAATAAAGCCAGACGTGCGATAACAGTACTGAGCTATGAGAGGGAAATTAAAGCTGGTTCTCTCGGTTGCACAGAGGCTTCTTCGTATAGATTTACGTCATACTTCAGGAATGTATCTTGGAAGGAAGTCTGTATACATTTGTTCATAAATAACAATGTTATTTTACATCAATTTAATTAATTATTTGTCGCAACTCTTAGATTTTTAATGTCAAAGTAAAATAGTGGCCTAGAAATTATTATTCTGTCGCTTAAAATGTTGCCATATTTCAACTAGAAAGTAACACTTTATCTTACCTTTATTCTGACATACATATCGATGCATATCCGAGGCAGGATTATTATGAAAACTTTGTATCTAACTTCTGACTAAGAATCGTCGATGTTCCGATTATTGGCGAAACCTGAACGAAGTGCCAATGGCAGCCAGATCCGACCGCGAACAAGACAGACGTTTCTCGGAGCGACGCCGAACATGCTGCAGCTCCGCGTTCTTCTTACTTAATGACAGCCTGCCATTTACGGGTGTCGCTCGTCAAGTTCGCTCTTTCCACTTTAGTCTCCAGGGATGGGCCAAACTGTAACTGTTAAATTTCTCTTATATTTTTAGAAATAGCACAACTTTCTACCAAGTCGATTTCTATATATTTCCAATTCCAATCACCTTTCTATAGTATTTCAGAAATTATAATTAGAAAGAAAAAGGATTATTTAAAATTGTAAATGGTTTCTCGGAAAACTGATAAGTATATCTTTTCTTCATTGATGACAGTACGTTTAGATCGTCTGTTTGATATAAAAATTATCATCGAAAATGTTGTGATACTTTTAAGTCAAAGATATTAAATAGCGAAGTCTCAGAAATCTGTACAAATAATGGAATCTTATTTTTAAAAAACACATCAAAATTTTAAGCGGCGGAGTGATAAATTTTAAGTCACTACTTCTAATATATAATATTAAAAATCCAAAAGTTGCGATATTACCGTTACAATTAATCGAATATGAAAACGATTAGGACATTGCGCGTATCCTTATCTTATTTCGGTTCCATCATAGGGCACCTAAATATTCAGGATTCAACCCTGATCCCTTTCGTGGAGTTTCCGTACTAGTAATTCACCTTGACAGAGCTGCTCTTTCGCGCTTCCATCTCATTCCGCCGTGTGTTCTTTCAGCCTGCTCTTCGCTGTCGCTTCCGCTTGCGTGTCCTTATAAAGCGCTTTTATGACTCGTCCCCTCGGCGCGCTATTCCCGCTATTCTTTCCTCCTCTCCCTTCCGCTTTTTCACCGCTTTTCTTCTGGTGGTCTTTACGAGCGTGTGAAGTACATATCGCGTACATATAATTACGGGAGCACGTCGAATTATCGTGCGGTCGGCCGTGGCGTTGCGAACGAGCGATATGCGAGTAAAGTGCGGCTCGAGACGCCGCGTTCGCGTGGCGTCTTATTCCACGGTCGATGAATTATGACGGTCTGCTGGCTACCGTAAATCCGCAATGCGAGAAGAGCGTAAAAAGCGCTTATAGATTAGCTGTATAATTCCTGATTAATTGCGCCTTCTTTTCACTGTAGAAGCTTTAACGCCTTTCCCTCGGCGACAATTCTACGGAGTGCTTAAGCTGCGAAGTTAATTTTCTATTTCGAGATCTTACACTAACAAATTAAAAAACAAATCCTCGGTTTTCAGTTATTCTTACGCAAATTTGGCAGTAGTACCGCTTTATTTAAACCTTAAGTTGGGCTTGAACTTATCAGAGAATCTATAAATGGAAAAAAGCTAGACCGAGCTTTTCAACCGTCTGTTATTTATATTCACGAAAAGAAAGAGTGATTAAATAGCGTGCAAAAAAGAAACTATTGCCAGCAATACAAATAGGATTTTGACAGCGCGCCTTGTGTTGTTTAGAGCCGTGGGTAAAAATCGATTTTACGTGCGCTCCAAAGGTATCGCCGCCGAATCGAATATCGTCCGGTTTCCAGCCGCTCGTAAAGATTGAACATCGACGAAACCGTAAGCGCGAGAGTTACGCCGTAAATTGATGCCTCGCGATTGCAGTGTGCCTGTGTGTCTGTTTCTATACGTGCGTGTGTGTGTGTGTGTGTATGCATCGTGTTGCGTGTTTTGCCGCATACGGTACCTATATGCGCGGGTCACGTGCGCCGACCCGGCAGGTCAGGAATACTGGTCCTGGTTCCCGTCCTCGGCGACGTTACACGCTCGCAAATGCTGGAACGTAGCTTTTCCAGGCGCGACGGTCGCTTGCTAAAATAAATTCACAGCCGCTCGTAACGTCGGGTAAGGTCAAGTAGACTCCGGGACCCTCAAGTGAATGGAGAACACGATGATTTCCTAGCGATTAAATTAATAATCATTATTTTTAGCGATTTTCTCATCTAATTCGTGCCATTAACTCAACTACTCTTAGTAATTTTATACTGTTAGTTTCATTATTAGGTGTTGGTTTATTCATTGGACGATCTTTATTAGTGATTGAACATGATTCACAGTTTATTTTAAGAATTTAGCTTTTCGTTTCATCAATATTGAATTATATAGATTATAAACGTACACATATAATATTATATTAAAACGAATATAATTATATTATTTTAATACTCTGACGTAAAGTTTTTACCGATAACGCGTGTGAGAAAATAAAATAAATGTCGTAAAATATCAATATCGGTAGATTAGATATTAATTTTTTACAAACGGTTTAAAGAACATTGGTAATTACAATTGTTGTTGATTAAATATTGAAAGTATTTCGAAGTACTTCCTCTCGTCATTAATTTTCTCATTTATGATACTCTTACAGCCGTGATATGGATGCATTTATGTCGGACGCATTTATCAATCCGCCGTTTATATGCCAATTACATTCGTTATATCGCCGTTTACATATCCGTAACATTTATGAGCCGTTCGGCACTCGATGCAGCGTGCGTCGACATTTAATAACCGGCCGTCGCGTCGGTGAATCCGCGGAATCGCGAGCTCATCGAATTCCAATCTCGTCGCATACACGTCGTCCGAATAAACATTAATCAAGCGCCACCGTTAGGCGAGATATCGAGGAGCCTTCCCATGCCATATGTCCGGGATGCGATTGACAAGTTGCGTGTTCGCGTATATACGGTACTCGCGTTTGAAGGCCAATTCGCGATGGTCACGGATGGATGAATCGCAGCTTACCAACGCTATTACAGAATAAGCTAGATACGACACTACCGATTACGGTTAATATTAGATATTATATTAGTTATTAGCGAATGTGATCTCTGAGTCCATATGTGTAGTTGTATGATCGGAGATATGAACACTTGTAGCATTAGAATTATCATTTCATATGTGAAATGTAGCCGAGATTAACAATATAAAATTTATGAGAAAAACAGATACATATGTACGTGGATATCAACGAAATATGCTTGTCAATTTTTTATCAATCATTTCTGAACACACACACTGCGAAGTTATAAACATAAAAATACATAGAATGATATATGAATATATGTTATATATCATATTTTTTATGCAATTTGTATTAAAATCAATAAATTAAAATTAAAATTTTTTTATAAACGATTTAATAAAAGTGTCATAATTTTAATTGCTTGCTAATTGAGTATTAAACGTGTTTTAATGCTACTCACTCAGTTGGGAAAATATCCACGCTGGCTCGCGATGCGAGTCAATCACTATATGTGCAATTACAAATCATCACAATTACGTTTGAAAGATCCGCTATATTCTCTCGATTACCAGTCGGGTTTGGCGATGTAATAAGGCTTTTATGGCAATCGCGATTGTTGAGATGCGCAGGCAGGGAAAGCGGAGAAGGGTAGAGCTGTGGTCCTCGGATGCCGTCTCCATCGAGGTCGTGCATTTACACAGGCGGGGTCATTCACAGTCTCCGCGCGGTACCGTTACGCTGTATACACATTCTCGAAACGGTCATCCCACCGGTCGGTTCCCTCGCTCCGCCGCCCCCTCGCTGCCGGTCCTACCACCTATTTTCTCGCTAGCCGCTGGCACCCGTGCCGCATCGCATTGCATATTTTCGTGCACATCGTGTGCATCGTGCTTACATCGTGCGCAACCCGCCTGTATCGTGCGGTGGAAGGATGCATAAGTCACAAATGTGGCGCGAGTGCTACCGAATATTTCGCTGTTTTCCGTAATGAGGCTCCTGTTAACTCTGCTTATGCATACGCGAGCTGTTACATTATTATTATTATTATAGTCGCGACATTTTTGCGAAGTTTTAACATTTTTCTCTAATTCTGAAATAAACGTCACCGTGCGTATTAGAGTTAAATAAATTTGAGTCAAAATGAACGTAACCATAACAGTGAATAAATTCAAATTTGTTATTGCAGTGGTTGATTTGAGCTGCTTAAAATTGAATTTAGCGAAAGGATTGAAGAATTGGCGTATTTAGATTAAAATAATTGTTAGCCACGTTTATTTATACGTTTATTTATTTATCAAGTTATTAAAGGCACACTCTCGCGAGCGCAATAATGAAACAAACGGTTATCGCGCGACTAATAATAATCCTATTAGTTGAAATTCTACCGGGGACAATTAATTATTGCTATTGTGCCACGGTACAGATATACAATGCTTCCCCACTGGTAAAATTAGCACATATTCCAATAACTGTTTCGCGTCTCATTTTTCACAATGACACAAAAGCTCATTGCTTTGCATCGTGCATCAATCAACAATGTTAATCCTTATATGTTTGCACCAAACTAAATTTATGTATTTATATACAGAAAGATAGATGGCATGTTTTCGGATGAAAAAATATTTTATTCTTCTTTCCACTCAAAAATTCTAAAAATTTATTAAACTCAAGAATTAATTAAAAATTTCTCTATTCACTTTTCAGTAATAATGCACTTTTTTTATTTGCTTAAATATTTTTTATACGAAAATTTTTCTATTTTAATATAAATATATTACGATTATTTTTATTCAATGTTCAGCAGGTGTTAACAATTATATTTTTAACGATTAATTCTCAGTTATCTTTCACTCTGTGAAATAGTAGACGTCTCGATTCTGCAATTGTTTTTACCAAATGTCGCAGCGGTGTATCGAGAGCCTTGTCGTGTTGCAGCCACAACATGGCTGGCGTCGAATAAACGACAGAATAGTGTGCATCGGTGGTAACAGGAAACAGGAAGCTTATTATCACGATACCGACAGTCGGATTAAAGCCTAATCGGCCGTTACGATCGCGTGCTTCTAATTTCACGCCCGCTATGTGCCCACCCAACGTATCCGGGTAATCGAATCTTCGCAGGCCCGCGTAATCGGCGTTTAAAGACCAAAGGCCCCACCTCACACAAGCTGATACTGTAGACCTACATTTCTCGACTCTCGCTTTTTATCGTAACTCGTGATTGGGCATCTTCTGCATGTTGCGTGCAGAAAATAGATGGAAAACATAAATTAAGATGAAATTTGTGTTAAATTGTATATTTCTTGTGCATTATTGTACTGAATATCGTTTGCATCGTCTAATCTTCGCTTTAAATTTATCATCTTTATAATTCAAATTTTCTACATCATATAATCTTTGATTTGCCAAAACGATGAAACGTATACTAAAATACGTTCGTGCTTTTATTTTTTGCTAATAAATGTGTTTCTGAACGTTTTAGATTTTCTCTCTCGATTCTCTCTTTTAATATTAATAAGGATATAAACTTGAAACGAGGATATTAAATAGAGAAAATGAGAACATAAATTATTCGAAAGTTTTATTTTGCTTCTTGTCTAAATTTGCTTTTTGTGCACTTTTGTGTACAAAATTATTTCCATACATTATTTCCATCGGTTTAAAGGCGATACTTTTGGGATCTCGTTATCGCGAGTGGCGTTGGATTTGACAGACTTATCATTATATGTTCCCGCGTAAGCTATGCTTAGCGAATTAGGTGCGGGCTTACGGTCCCACGAGCTACCCCGACGAGATGTATGTCGCGACGTCTCTCATCCTTCTTGGAGCACGCGCGTGTTCTCCTCAGGAATTACTGTCGGAGACGGATGCAGCTCTTGGTCGCGAGTTTTATGACAGTTGCGCAGTAATAACGGTATTATTCAACTCACCTTCGCGACCGCGCTGCTATCATGACCCACGTTCGTCTTGCAGAAATCACGACAGTGGGAAGTAGGAGAAAGACGTAGAGACGCAAAAAGTGAATGCAATTTATCCAACTTAACTGTAACTTTTTATATCAATAAAAATTCTTGTATTTTGATGAAAATTACTATCTGAAATACGTAAAACGTAAAGAAATGAAATAAAGTGGAAATATAATGTTACACTAATTGTTAATTTGTAAAATACGGATTTTCTAAGAAGACAGATAATTTCGAAAGAATTAATACTCTTAGAAATATTTTACATCGCGATATTTTCATCATCTCAATAAAGTATACGCCATTATATTACACCGGTTTTAATCCTCGAATGCAGATATCGTCCAAGTACGTGCGCAAGTAGTGTTTTGCACGTGGAGAGTAACGTCTTTGATAGCGCAGCAAGAAAAACCAAGAGCCGGTTGCGAAGAGATAAAATCGATAGCAGGAAGCGAGATGAGTGCGCTCCGACCTGTTGTGGCCGATCGAACGAGTTCTGAGACAGTGGACCCGCATGTCAAGCACCGTGTTTGCGCGTTATTCAGCACGGCGATGTCCTCGGTGGACGCCACTTTAACCCGAAGTGTCCTATCATCTTACACGGCGGAAACTTTCCGCGCCGGCGGACGCTCGAGAGTTTTAATGCGATTCAGTGACTTCTGCAACCGAGGCACGAAGGGACGATTCACGTAAGACGCTACGCCGATCCCACCTTTCTTGCATCGTGATACCGGGTATCTCGGAGCGCGTGAGCGCCGGAGGCGTGGCTATGACTCGATTAGCGAGTGTGAACGTCGCGGTCTTCTTATCGGCCGCGGAAGAGACCTGATGAATTTCCCTTCTCCCTACTTTCCGCCGCTATGCTTTTATCGCCAACGTTGAAATTTCCTTTACGCGGCCTTTAATTTCACTTTATCCGCTTATTTTGAAACACAATTGAGGTTTAATCCGCGTCCGCAATTTGTCGACGGCGGCCATGCATTTCAAGAATTTTCTTATTTAACGTGTGATACATGTCTCGTGATTTTTTACTCTACAAGCATTCAAGAGTTTACTGAAACTTTCACGGAACGCTTAAATAATGCTTACAGTATGCTTGCAACGTTCCGCGGACGACCGGTTGGGAATCAACGACTGGTTTAGCATCACAAGCCTTGTAATTTTGTGAAACAAGGGTCAGAAAAAAATAATACTTTGCGCGGGTCGCAGCGGTATCGCGTCTTGAAAAAAGCGCGCTCCCACGAGGTCGCCGATATGCTGATTGCGTTAAGAAAGTCACGCGAAGCTCGCACTTACAACCGACTCCTTTTGTTACGTCGAAATTGCATAGCACGCATACGAAATCCGGCGTGCCCGTCACGCGTGTGTCGGAATTCCCATGTGCAGCCGTTGTCTCGGCTATAGCATCCGGTATGCGCGAGAATATTATATACGATTGGCCGAACGCGCATGACGCAGTGACATTAACACGATGTCCTGATTGCAGGTCCGGGTGATCAAATCACACGGACCATTGCCGTTCAAAGCGGCGCGAGATTATAGAACGAATCAACCCAGAACGCATCTTCGCGAACTCGAAACTCCGGCGCGAAACTTCTTGGATTTGATTCGAGCGAGACACAGTTAGCGGAATTGCTCTTGGTTACATGTTTTCGTCTTGCAACTTGCAGCTAAAATTTTACACTAACGTAAAATTGGATAATAAGCAAGAAAAACATTTGTGAGGATGTGACAAATGTATATTTTAACTTTAATAAGAGAGATATACGCTGTTTGGTACTCGTTTGCATAATATGGATATTTGATATTTATTCGCGTATAACGTTCGCGTTCTTGATTTAAATCGGCGATAGGTAATATTGCTATATATCTAAAGCCAGTCAATAAATTTTTGGGTTATCGTGGAAAATCGGCATATTTCGCAAAATTAGCCGATGAGAGGGCTAGCGAAAAATCGTTACGCACTCTCTTAATAGCGAGAAAAAGAACAAGATCAACAGTTGCCAGACAAGACGTTTTTGCGTGGCGAAAATTCTTACAAAAGTTTTTGTGCGACACTATTTAACTCGCGTCTCTGCGCATCGTTTCGATATGACGAGTCACCTTGTACAATAAATCTTTCTTTAATTAAGAGAACAGATTTTTTTATTGTCGCGGCATAAATTATCCGCGACGCAGGTTCGATCGTCGAAATTCACGGCGTGTGAACGGACGACCGGCAGTCGAGTGTAAAATCGATTCGTCGTCGATTGGACCGAAGAATATTAGCATTGTTGTATTACAAGATGGGAAATCCATAGAAACCGAACCAACGCTATAATTTTATTATCTTTTGTAAAATTAGCACAATTTCGATGAATTTACTTTCGCGATACCTGAAATTTTATGTGTCGCGTTTTTCAACGTCACAAATCTTCTTCTGAATGTAAATTGAAGTCGTGGTTTCAATTCAGTCCACGGCTTTAAGGCCTCCTCCTGGCCCTCTTGCCGAGCAAAAGTTGTCATGCAAGAATTCTCTTTCTGTACCTTTTACCGCAAGATTCCTGTACGAGATGCCGCTTTCGCAATATGTGGCAAACATATGGCCGACATTGTCCGCGCCCCGGGAACAAGTTTTCGTGACTCACGCAGTGCGACCGCCGCACTTATGACGCCGGCAGCACGCTGGGAATTCTCTTTTAGGTAGGCCGGCCGCGGCCGCGCTTTTGTCCGACCACCGTGCTCGATAGCCCCGGCCAATTATGGAAAGTCTTGGTCCATATTGCCCTATTATGCCCCGTTTCTCGGCCCTCGCGGAACCACCTGGCTCCCGTCGAGCGAGGATAATTTCGCGAGACGTTGCTCATATCTCCTCTCTGCCTTTTCTTATCTTCTCGGGAGTAAATGTCGGACGATGTTATATATACGAGAGGGTCTTCATTAGTTAAGAATCTTCACCTCGTACGGTTTAAGTTGAAATAATCAATGGCGTTCTGCGCGCGTATATCTCACTACCGTTCATCGTCGAATTTGAGATTGCCAGCATCGTTAAGGAAATTATTTATTATGTATAATTGCTCACAACATATTCGTTTTTTTTCCCCCTTATTAAATTTCTTAAGACATTCCATTACTTATCTTGTATAATAACATTTCGTCACCAGCGCAGAATTTATAGCGATTTTAATTATTACGCACACGCGCGTGTTTTGCCAAAAGCGATTCATTACTAACGTAATCCTTCTATTTCTGTTCTAGGTAAGTGGTCTTTTGTCTTGGTTGGCTTTCACGTCACGGGAAGGGTCGTGCAGCCCTCGTAAGTGCCCTCCGAGCGACCATAAGTCCGCAGGTAACCTAATCGATATTGGCGGAAATTACGTGCGGCCGAGGAATTTTATTGCTGACATTGCTATTGTCGTATGCGCCGTTACTCGAATCCGGTTGTGTTGGTTCGTGGCATGCGGCTCGCGCAATTAATATTTGAATTTTCGCCGAGAATCTCGGTGGAATTTTTCGCGCGTTTAATGCGGATGTTTCGAGCGTTCACAGAATTACATCGAACGGCGTGTATTAACGGCGTTCCTCGCGTCGTCGCTCAATTTTCCCTCCGTTACTTGGCGATTCTCCGGTTATTTATCTCACGCGAAGATACTTATTGACGATTACTACGACGGGTATGCAGCATATTGAACATTAATGTACTTGAAAGAATTTTAAATAGCTTTTTCTGATCTTAGAGACTTCCGGCAGTTTGAAATTATAGAGAGATAGTGCATTTCTAACGTCTATAAATATGAAATAAAGTTCCGTCTGCGATTTTAATTCCGTCAAAGATGTATCGTTTTATTTTACGATTTAACTCGGTTTATCAAAAGGCGTTGCGGATGCACACGTATATATTTCTTATGAAAGATTTGCGCATTTTGCGAGCAACATGTATAATGTGCCGCTCCGGGTACAACAGCTCTTTTCTTGATGATCCATCCAAGCGATTTCCATTACGGTCTCCGCAACTCTGTGAAACGGACTTTTTTTCTCTTTTTGTTAATATACGCAGGCACAATCTTGTGAAACATATGAGTGCCATTCGAGAAAGGAACGACAGTGCACGCTCGGGTTAACCAATTTCATCCGCGGAGATCTAATTTCCCGCCGTCAAGACGCGTTATGCCGAGGACATCCGCCGCGTTCCTCTTTATAATACGGCTCGTTTCCCCGTTGTAAACGCGCCAGCCGGAATTGCGTCCCCCGTTGTAAATCTCGACGCATTCTTACTTGGGACGTCACGCTCTCGCAGAGACTCTCTTCGGTCTTATGCTTTTCGCTCACAGCACCTCGCGCAATTAAATAGTATGCTCCCAAAACTCACTCCATTAGACCGAGATTGGATTCCCAATGGAACTTCTGCCGAAATATGAGCGCTTAGAATGTGGAATGTAAAACGGCATTACTCTGAGAATTTCAGTCATAATATACTCAAGAAATATATTTAAGAACGAAATTTAAGTAGAGCATATAATAAAAGTAGTAAAAATATATTAAATAACTTAAAAAAATATATATTTTATTAGTCATTACATTTTCCGAAGCTTAATTTGTTTTAATTCTTCATTTTTAATCATTTATGATTTATGAAATATCGACGTCGAAACAATAATTATTTTTCTTCAATCAATTGCATTAATTATATTACATTAATTATATACACACAATTATTTATATATTATTTTTTTATATTTTTATACTAAGATATCGTATAAATTCATGCAAATTTCTAAAGATACGCATGTAAATCATATATATGAAAAAATTTTTAAAAACATTGCTGTAAATTATATATGATTTAGGAGGATTCTGAGTAATTACCGTCACCAGCGCATCAAACCGCGTTAATATATGTATATTACCGTGTCATATATAATCAATGAAGAGATACTCTCCTAAACGTATAAATTATATTTACCGTAAGGCGAATGCAAATCGGCGTCATTACGCGAGCAAGTACGAGCGCGACGATAGGAGACACTCGGGATAGGATTCGAACCGGCGCGCGCGGCATTCCTGCAGGATATACATCCTGCCATTTACGTGCATACAGTCATTATTAATGGTAATCGGCGCCGTTTCCTTTGAGGGATCCCGAAGGCGCGTCCGAGCCTCGGCATCTCTCAGCATCAAGTTATCATCGTCGCTGCAAACGCACGTCCTCCGACCGGCGTGATTAGCATATACGCGTAGCATATATGCCACCAGTAGGGATGCAATAAGATACATTCACTCATCCTTCAAGCGGTTTTTCTCACAAAGAGATGAAAATTTATATGTAATTTATATTTAACGAGTGGATAATTAACGAGTGAATGTCAATTAATTTATATTAATATTAGTTAACATTACTAAATATCAATTCAATTTACTATTTTTTAGATTTTATATATATATAAGTACTTCTCGAACGTAAAAAGCTACCTATCTATACATACTGCAATATTTATATCTCTAATTCAGTCTACTATTTTCAGAAAGTCATTGCTTTTTTTATATATATATACATACATACATACATATAGGTGAACAGAAGATTGAATGCGAAACAATAACAAAGGGCAATGACTTTCTGAAAATAATAGACTAAATTGGAGAAATAAATATTGCAATGCGTTTAGATAGATGTCTTTTTACGTTCGAGAAGTACTTTTTTATCTACGTACACATGGTACTATCGCATGCATACAGTATGCGAATAATATAAGACTTTATAGCTCCTGTGATCAAGAACGTAAGAGGCAGAAAGTATGCTTGTCGATAGGTAGAGGATAGCCAATTTTGAGTTTTACGACAGAGATGACGCTTATACCCGCGGAATATGTAAATGCACGCATATTACGTGGCTTCAGCTTGCGTCGTAAAAAGTATTCGCCACGCCCAACTGCACACCGCGACAATACGCTGTTACGGCGTCACTCGTTTCACTAATGAGATTAATTTAACGTTCATTAATACGACTTTAAGGCTTGGTTAATATTAATTTCGCATGATAAAATCCTTTTTCTCTGCTGAAGAAAAATTAATTCCATACACATTTAAAAAAAAAAATTAGCCTTTAAAATATTTAACGTCAATGTCTAAAATGACTTTTAATTATCATGGCACATTTTGTATAAGAATCAATGTTACGACCTAAAGAACGCCGAGAGATCAAAGTACGGCTGTAATTAAGCGACATCGGTAAAACCGGCTCTAAGGCTCTAAGCCGGCGGGAAACGTTCTGATCGAGCGGGTTTTTGTACGCGGGAACATTTAATCGACGATTCTTCCCGCGCGACGCGATAAGAAGCGCCTTAATTATAGAGAGGATGCTGCTGCGCACTCTCAGCGCACATTCAGGTCTAAATGTGGCGCGTTTGATGTGCGTTAGCATTGATTAGCGATCTGTGAGTAAAGCGCGGAATCAGATAGCCGTGTTTAACTTGAAATGTAACGCGATAAATAGAAACCATAGAATACAAACCGAATTTATTGACGGTCGCAGAACACAATGATTAATTAGAATGAAACGTGACGTAAATGCTGGGCATTAATGGATTAATTAAGGTACGGGGGTCCCTTTGACTACAATATTCGAATTGAATTTCGTGTGACACTTACCTGCACGCCGCAGCGCAGTGGCAGTTCCAATTACGCGAATTCCACTTTATACAGCACCTTGTTCTTGCTCGGCGCTGCACGCCATTAATATCGTTCGCGCACTTTCTGTCCACGGGTTATGGACTTTCCGCGAATTAGGTCGCGATTTCACGCGTCCCTTTGATCAACGTCAAAATGTTCGTGCAAAAGTGTGCGCTGAAATGCCGCTGACACTCCAATGCGCCGTATTATACGGCGCTTTGCTTTGCCGAGGATCTCAATTGAGCTTTGCCTTTTGTTTGCGCAGATAAAAGAATTCATGTATGTTCGCAGTATTCACATCTGAGGAAACAATATGCTTTTAAGAGACAAGTTAAAATGGGTAATGTAAACCAATTATTTATTTAAAGTATATTTTTTTTTCCGTTAGATTTCAAATCTTACTTGTTTTTACTTAATAGAATTACTTCCACATTAATTTGAAATATACATTTCGTAGATGCAAATTTTAAAGTGTAAAAATAAAGTGTTTTCTAATATGTACGTGTTAAACTTTGCCAATGAAACACTGTGATCAAAGAAAAGATAGAACGTGAGACATACCAAGCGAATTAAAGCAAATCAGTTATAACTATTCGAATTAAGATAAAATCAGTTATATTAATTTGGGGAACCAAATTAGAATTTCAGCTGTTCGATTTTGATAATGAAATTTTACGTCTCAAGTTTAATTTGTTTGAAAAATCACTACTTGCTTTTTACATTTCACGAAATGTCGTTTAATTGATCAATAAGGATTACAAGTTCTCATGCATTCAGAAGCGATGATTTTTCGTGACGTATCGAATGAAACGCCGCGATTAATGATGCTCTTTTAATGAATTTTTTAATTACGATGTTCGTGCTATCCACGCGGAATAACGACTTCGAAGCGGAAGATCCGCACCGTAGCGGCGAGGTAAATTTTCCGTCAGGTCGTAGCACTCGCGCTCCGACCGACACGTAGCACGCTTACTCGCGCGTAATGGCTGCTCCAATTACGCGAATTCCACGTTATACTTTACGTCGTTGCGACGACGCCCAAGCGTTAACGCGCCGTTAATACATAGGTAGACGTTAGGTAAGAGTTCGAGCGCGTGTGTAATGTGTGCAGGCGCGCGCGCGCGAGTGCGTCTCTCCGAGAAAGCGGACTCCGCTACATCGTCACGGTCGAAACAGAGGCCATCGTTCCTTGGCGAACGAAGAAAACTGCGCTCTTCGCCTCTAATTGTTTTAATGACTCACCTCTCTCGACTCCGTCATTTTCCTCTCTCTCTCTTCCCCCCTTTCTTTCTCCGTTTTTCTCCTCCGGTGTTTCTCCGTTAGTTTTTCTTCCCAGGAGTTGGTAATATTCTTGTCTACAACATGTGAAGACTGAAAAAAAATCCGATTGTTGGCCGCAACTGAGTTTAAAAACGACTGAAACAATTATATTATTCATATAGCATTAGTTGCAAACAATTATTTTCTAAATAATTTATTTCCAAGCTCGAACGGGTTTTATTTCTATAAATCGTTCAACGATTCATTGTTATTTATACGTTACTGGTAGAATTATCCTGTATGTATAATTAGATCACATCGTATGCTGATTTTCGCGTTGCTGCGTCGCTTGTAGAAATATTCGTCTTACGAGGTCTCGCGAGGTTCTGTGGGTTCGTTTGATCGATGAATCGACGTGTCTATTCGCAAGGTGCACCTCAGCGCCGCACTTTCCACGGCGTTAATTAAAATTGCATTCTACGATGCGCCGCTCGGGGCGCAAAGTGCACATCGTGCCGGGCCACTGATGGCACTTGACATCGGGCTCGTCACGCGTGGGAAGTAAATTAACTGAGCAGAGCGGTTTACCGCTCTCAAGACGATCTTTTTCAGTGTTTAAGATTGAAGAAAGCCATAAAGAAAGGAAGATGAAATAGAAACTTTCACAAAATTTTTCGAGCGCATAATGATTTATAT
Source organism: Linepithema humile (assembly GCF_040581485.1). Lineage (NCBI taxonomy): Eukaryota > Metazoa > Arthropoda > Insecta > Hymenoptera > Formicidae > Linepithema > Linepithema humile. The sequence continues at coordinate 24,848,705 of NC_090130.1, forward strand.
ATATTCGCGTTTGTGTAATTGAAAGTTAAAACGTAAACGCGACGTATGTCTTGATTCATATAATTAGAAGCGTGTGTTTATGAGATAAACTATAACTTGACTAATTGACAACAATTCTAATTTTAATCATAGAATCTTTTGTATTTTTGCATTGTTTTCTAAATTTTGTAATTAAATAATTATGATTTCAAATTATTGCAGTTTTTGAAATTGTAGAAAGTTGAGCGAAAGCCGCGGAAAAATTGTGACAGAATATTACACACGTCTTCTAAAATTCCTTATTCTTCCTTTCTTCACGTTTCAGCTTAATACTTGCTGAAAAGTCCAGCCAATGGAAGGCGTGATCGTGGATTCAATATCACCGAACCCGGGAATATCCCATGCCTTTTACGAAGGCAGGAAGGATACGGGGAACCCGGCGTGGTTTCGATGACGTTCCGCGCGATAATCCCGACGCGCATCCGCAAAACTGACGCGGCGAGCGAGAGATTCTCCGAGCGGATAAATCGGGAGCGGTTGTCGGTTTCTATCGCGTTTCTCGCTCGACCCGGCGTTTGCACGCTCCTCTCTTTCTCTTCCTGACGTACAAAAAGCGGAGCCATCGACGCGAGGTTACCTACGGGATCGCCTATTATACCGGCATAATCCCCGCGGGGCCTATCCGGGATTTCTCTCTGTATGGTCGCCTCGCTCTTTCTCTCTCACTCTGCCGATTCTCCTCCGTCGTTCGAGAAGCACACAACGGATATGTGTGCGTGCACGCCCGTGAAAGTCCGAAATCTTTTTCTCCACGGCGTGGTTCCCGCTTTTGGTCTCGGGGGCCTCCCGATTGAAGGAAGGCGAGGATTAGAGCCATGGTGTCCGCGGTGTTGGGGGCTAAGCCGCCGTTCACGATACGGGATTATATGCACGGGTGAAATATCGCGCGTAGGTAGTATCCATTTCAACCTCGTCGTCGTCGCCGTCGCGCCTCCGACCCGCATTTCTATTCTGAATTTATCGACCGCGCGATGATAGTTTCCGCGATATAAATTCGGAATAATATCGGATTTGTAATAACATTATCTGAAGCGGCTAAATGTTCGACGGTAATCCGAGAATATCGAAGTGTTTTCACAGTAATCTTAGAAATTATAGGCAATAATGTTTGTACTTTGTTATACAAATATATTCTAAGGCTATTAATAGCGTGTTCCCGAGGATATATAGATGTACCGAATGGTAATTCTAGCGTAATCCGAATGCTTTATAAAAATTTAGAGTCCTCGCCTACTGATGAACGCGCGCTACCTGTATTTTTAGATCAGTTTTACCTTTTTTTCTTCGGTTTTTTTGTAAGATATTTGCATGCAGGGAGAGGCTCTAAAAAAAGATCACTTTGACGGCATATGCGCAACAATACTACCTAACAAGGGGCAATATCGATCCTTTCCGAAAATAAAAATTATGCATCCGTCGACTATCGTCATACTTCTCAGGTATATCGAGGTTGTCGGGATCAAAGGCTGTGTCGACTCACCGACACCGGCTGTCGGTTCTGCTTTCCGGTGCGCATTTCGCAGCTTCGCGTACGAGTCGCGTGTGCTCAATATCAACGTTGCATTGTGCGGACGCATCGGGATCTCCACCCCACTCTATTTTTCTTTCATCGCTCATGGTATATGTATACAGGGTGGTCCTGCACTCACATCTATGCTATACATGTCATATTTTTTGCAAATCGATTTTTGTTGAAGCATTAAGAATTGCAACATCAAAGTTGTCGTGAAATAAACTTCGGGGTTAATACATGATACTATTATTGCAGAAAATACAAAATTTAATCACCAAGCGATTTAGATAAACACTTGAAATATTTCAAAAATTGTCAAGTTTCTTTTAAGAAAGAGACGAATTGGACATTAAAGAATCTCGGTGTACATTAGTATAGACATGTATTTGGGGACACCTTGTACACGTGTGAGCAACCGAGCCATGATATGTATTTACAGAGGAGCGGCGTTCTCTAGACAGCGCCGGTATTATGCCGCCGCTGGCTTATACTTGTGTAACGTGAGCCGTCCACCGACACCAATGGTCTCCGCCGCTATTCTACGACTCGCTTCAACCGAGATCTCAGCTGCCATTGAATAACGTAGTTCGACATCATCACGGCGAGAAACCTCTGACGTACGAGGGTTCTCTCGGCTGACGTAATCCAGTTGCCGAAGACGAGCGCGAAGTGATGCGATGCGATGCGATCCAGCAGTCGGTCTGGTCTATATAAACCATCTCTGATCTATGGCATCTGCTGCGACGTGATCTTCCCGACCACATTGTAATAACATCTACGAAATCGGAAGGCAAGCAGAACCACGTTGGCGAGTAGATACAAATGATCGCTGTTCGAGATAGAACGTCTCGAGATATCCATATCTCATAAATCGTGTGATTCTTCTCGACCGCAGATGTGATCAAACTAAGGAATATGATAATTGTCTTAATTCCCGTGTTATAAAAATAGATAAATTAGTAACAAATCGTAAAAAATATTATATATTACTAAATATTACTTAATATTTTAAATTTACTTTCAGAATAAAGTTAGATCGAATTCACTCGTTAAAATTATCTAAAGCAATGAAAAAAAAAAAATCCTACAAGTTTGATAAGTAAATTCTAAATTTTGCTTACAATTCTTATGATTGATTAATTTTTGGTGCATATAAATAAATTACAACAAATGATTCACAATAGCTCTGCTTACTCGCGTGCTGGCAAAAATAAAAAATCGCGCCGTTGAATACCTAATAAAATTTACACAATCAATGAAAAATTACATTTCGAGTGTAATACTATAAAGATTTCAGCGGAAATCAAAAACGATGAGCCATCTCATCTCCGTTAAAGTCATGATGATAGGAATGTTAGTGCCTGTAAAATTCTAGATTTATTCTTAAGCACTTCTGTGAGCGCGAACGAGTTTACGTTAATACTGGGCAGCAAAAGTTCTCCGTGACGCATAAAAACCTAGCGCATCTTCTGCGCGCCTTTAAGACTTGCAAACGAATTCAAGTACATATATACACTCTCGACTGCTTCTAGCAGCGACGGCTAATGCGATTCGAAATTAAAAATGTTAACGAATTTTGACGACTGTTTCTCTGTGTTGTCGCTGCGTTGTAAAAACTTTCTGTGCTCCATCTGTGAGTAGCCTGATTTCAAATGGCGACGTTATTCTTTTCTCATGTTATTTTTCTTCACCGACTTTTTTCCTACTCACATCCCTTTTTTCTCCGTGTTTAGACGACCTATAAAAACGCAAGACAAGTGGTCATCGATCCACGGATATTGGTCCGTCTTCTCGCTTTAATTTAACGCTATATTTAGTGACCCCGTTCAATTACGGATTTTATTATGTTTAATGCAATAAACATTTGAACGAGATAAAAACGGGATATTCGCATTTAACGCTAAATGTGATAACACATGCCACTCAATCAAATAATTAAAAATAAAAATTTGTTTGATGGATAGAAAGAAAACTGATATTAGAAAAAATAAACTATGTAAAGAATAAAATGAATTATAGGAAAGTTAATTAAAAGATGAAGTCAAAATAGCTTCTCCGAAATATTTAATCGAATTTTATTGCATCAAAAATAATATTTTAAAAAAAGTTAAATTTTATAAATCATGAATGTTAAGATTTTTTACAGTAATATGTTACCAGCGGCGCATAAATTCTTAAATATTTTTTTACGAAAAATTGTTTTTTGAAAATATTATAATTTTTAAAATAAATTTTTAACTATGAATTGTATGCAATTTTTTTATGTATATGCATACATAAATCTCATGAATCTCAGCACTTTGAGACGCAGTTTTAATTAGAGATTGTGGCGACTACGCCGCAAAAAATACCCAGCAAAGAATGAATTCTCCTGCTTTCTTTCTCCGATCGAAAACACCATGAAGGGTATTTTGGAGCGAGACAACAGTGGGCGGAAGTCGCATATCGCGCGGATGTCTAATGTGAGAATATTCGCATCTCGTGTTTTGAATCGGGGAACGTCGGCAGATGCAGTTCCTAATTAGTTCCGTTATTTGGCAGAGATGTCTAATTAGCGAGAGACGCGTTCCTTTGACGCGCAATTAAAAAATCAGATGCGATTAATGACACGATACGCCTAACGCATATATTTCAGGCCATATATTATTCATCTATTACAATTTATCTCTATCGAAATATTTCAGCTGTCAGGAGAATATATTACTGAAATAAATGTACCTATTGTAAAATCATTACAATATTTTTTTATCATTGTTCAATATAATTATTATAAAATCACTAAGAATGGAAATATCTAACCTAAGCGTCGTACAACGCTGCAGCTTTATAATTATTCTGACATACTTCTTTTCTCAATTATCAAAATTTTAACAATGTTATGGATTTATAAAAGAAGTCTTTGTTGGCAAAATTAGTTCTCGCAAAATCTCTATTAAAATTGCGAATGGATTCTTTATACCGAGCAATCAATTAAAAGCCATTAAATTAAGCTTTTTGAATGAAGAAAGAAAGAGAGAAAGAGAGGGATGGAAAGGGCGAAGGGGAGCGGATACCGCGTTTTTTTTTATCTCTAATTATGGCGCATTACCGAAAGATGTGCATGTGCGATGGAGGCGTCATTAATTGGCCGCCGTGGACTCATTAACGGTGAGCTAATTCGAAATAACAGTTTGCCTATTGTACAAGTAGCAGCGGCAGCGAGGTTCTGGCTTGCATTGCATTATGCGGCGCTGCATTTCTTTTCATTTTCTCGTCGGCAGTTTCGCTCGAGCTTTAAGCGTTCGCGCTCGCGTCGCGCGACCGGTAATTCGGTTTTTATCGCGAGTCTACCATCGGAAAAAGTTTTCGTCGCCGGCGGACCGTGTTCATGAATTTTATTAAGATTATCGCTGATAAGAGCACCGTATCCGCCTCAGCTGCGTGGACACGTTAGAGATGCAATGTTTGGACGATAGATACAAACGTAGACGGAATCAGTTTATTGTCCCAGGACATTAGGATAATTAGAATAGATATGAGGAGAGAGTTGATATGAGAAGAGAAACGATAATGCTCCGGGGAAAACTAAATATGCACAAAAATTAAAAATAAGCGAAATGAGAAAAGAAAAGTAAATAAAATTGAATGAGAATAGAAATACTTAGTTTGCAATATAAATATGGAGCTTTTGTATATCTATTTCTATTTGAAATGATTCTATTTATCAGTTATTCCATTATAGTTATTCGGATAAATTTCGAAATAATATTCTGTAAATTAGTTAAATATTTTAAATAATTCTTAATTAATCATATTTCTTTAAGAGTGTCTTAATTTTTTAAGTCAAATTCATCTCATGCTATTGTTAAATATTATTTCACATTTCCTAAAAAGATTTTTACACCATGATGAATGCAGCAAAGTTCTTCAACGCTCTCCGCAAGTCGCATTTTGTAGCGGAAGACTTATCATATCGGAAACGAAATAACGACGTTCGGTTTCGCACGCACTGGCGCGACGCGACACGGCGTCGCTCACTTTTTAATCGAATCGCTTCACGACCGCACACTTTTTCCGCACCGTGCCTACGGCGATTTCTCAGAACGAAAACCGCATTCCTACGCGCGGGATCTATTCCTTCGGTCGCACGCATTTTCGCAATTATTTCTCGCGGCCAGTTCGCAATCCTACGTCCGTTCCGCGAGAACGAGTTTTTCCAGGGCAGAAATGGAGAGGTAGAGAGCTCGTTTCCGCATCGACCGCTCATCGGTCTGCTCACGATAATTAATAATTCGTGCCCGACGTTCGGGTGCCACGCTGCACTCGGAAGAACTCGGAGCGTCGCCCCGCGCGAACGATGCTCGGGGCGAAGATAACGCGAGATAGACAAGAATCATTTATTAACTCCGAAACACGTATCTTCGCGAGGGAATTGGTACGTTTAAAAAAATATTAGCTCTTCCGTCGACATATTGTTTTATTAATTTACAGACAATTAGATCGCAAGTTATAACTGATCGGTAACAGATACGAGAAATCCATTTGTTACAATTGTCACTTAAACTGCGCGACACTTGCCGAGCTTCTTATTTTTATTTTCGCCTTTCAACGGGTTTGCAGAAAACTTTGAAAAGTGCCGGAGAATTTCAAACATCCGAGTCCTCTCTCTCCTACATTTAATGCAAGTGCTGAGAGATTTGAAGGAAATATATCGGATGCGAATATCGATACCCCCTCGTGCGACACTTGCATTCCTCCCGCGATGCATGCGCGTGCATCGCAGGGACGAGAAAGGACGCAGGCGGAGCGCGCCGTCGCGTATTCGCGCAGATTTATAACCGAGCAAGCAAGCGAACGAACGAACGAGCGAGCGAGCGAGCGAGCAGAAGGTGTCGTCTGGGAATGAGTAATGATGCATTCGCCCGCATGCGAGGCGTTTCGAGATCGCCGGATACGCCGCGATCCCGAAACCGCAGAGCCGAGCGGTAGTTCCGAGCGAGAACACAACGTCGCTCGCCGCGTATCTTTCATCGAGCTCGAGTCCTACCTCGAGTCCTCGCCGAGTTCTTAGCGCTGATGCAGATGCGGGTCGTCGTGCACTTTGTCGTCCTCGTCGTCGTTGTCGTCGTTGTTTCGCTGTCGGATTATCTACGACTCTTCGCGGACATCCGGTTGCTTAACACGATATACGACCAATTGTATCGTTTTGATAAACAGCGTTCGAGAGAGAGAGAGAGAGAGAGAGAGAGAGCGCCGATTGATCAAGAATAGATTAACAATAAATAAATTCTAAGAGAATACTTATACTTCTCATTTTCTACACGATGTTGTCAACAAATAATTTTAATGTAGATCAATCTTTAATATTATTCTTATCTCGATTACGAAAAGAATTTAAGCTCGTCTGTAGAAACTTCTTATTAAGCTTCTTGAATATTTCTGTTACATTTAAATCGAGGAACGTTACTTTGAAGTTGCCGAGTTGAGTATCGTTTTTCGTTCTTCGGGGCATTAATAGGGTTTATAGCAGCTGCGGAGATGTCGACGGATAGACTTCACGAGAGTCTTTTCGTGTAGCCGACAGTCGAGTTGAAAGTTGATGCGCCGGTCACGATCGGAACGAGATTCGTGCAAGTGGAGAACTGCTCTGAAAAAGGAACGGGTGCCGATGAAAAGGGTGGCAAAGGCCGTGTGCTGGAGGCGAAGCTACGCTACGTAGCGCTACGAGCGCAGCGGCGTTAGCAAGGCGAGAGGAAGGAAACGCTTTATTTCACTAACAAAAACTTCAAGTGCCCGGGGAATGAAACTTTTTCTCGGAGCTGCTTTGTATCGTCCACCGGACGTGAAGACGTTCCGGCAGTAGCGCGAAATTCCTTTGCAGTGAATTCGCAGCTTGACAAAGAATATTTGTTACAAGCGTCGAAACGAAGCACATCGCTTTAATTTACACGCGATCGAGACGTTCCTCCGTCTAGAAGAGTAGATTCCATTGATGAAAGATGTACACCATTTATAAATGCACGTTACTGCTAAAAAGCGATAATGACGATGTAATAAATAATAATACATTAGATTAATATGGATCGCGAGAGACCAAAAATATTGATTGCTTTTGTAATCACTAACGATAAGTATAAAAGACTGCACGATATTAATTTCGTCTGAGAAGGTATTACGACTATTCTATGTTATATTTGTCCACGTCCGACCGAAAGCTGACGGCTTGTAACAACAATATCGTTAGCAGTCTCCCGAGAGTCGCGCCGACAATGCGCCCAATTTTTCGGGCGTTGTTCGAGGGTGCGATTCGATTTTGTGCAAACTCGGTGCTCCGGGAGCCCTCCGTGCAAAGACTCCCGACGCGACGCCTAAGGGCGACCTCGCCAGATGTCTGGATGTACGCTCCGGCGAATTTTCCGGCGAAACGCCGTGGAAACGAAGCTGCACCGAGGTAAATACACACGTATACACGCGCACGTCGAGCGTGCGGCGGACAAAAGCGAGACAATTTCGAGCGACTGCGAGCGTGAAAAGGTCCGGGTAAATACCGAGGATTGTTCCCTCGTCAAACCGCATGAATAAATAATAATGCTCCTGCGAGCGGAGGGATGACGCCTTCTATACGACTATCGTCTCCCGCGGCGGAAAGGGAAGGGAAAATATAAATATTTCTATTAAATCCTCCTTAAAACGATCCGTGGCCCCATTCAGGCGGTACGTGAATAGTCCTTGAGAAACGTACCTGTTCTTCTTGCTCAACCCGTTAGCGCTATAATGGTGGTGTATACATGATGCTCCAGGTTTCGCATACATATTCCCTTTTACTCACGGATCCTTTGACGAACGTAGAATTGATTTTTCTTTAACAGTATTGTCGGGACGCCAATAGTTGACGGACTCTCGCGTTGTAAACGCTACTTTGAAAGTATTTGATAGAAATTAAAGCTTTGAGAAATTTTATGCGCCTGGAAGAGAAAAATAGATGCAATCATATATTAAGAAAAAATGTATTCTTTATTTAAACTTAAGAAACTTTTCTTTTTTAAATAGAATTTGTTTTAAAAAGAAGAGGGAGAGAATATAAATAGATCTTATCTTTACAAATGTATAGGTGAGGTTGTGAAATATTTTAATCTTAATCACTTACAAAGAAAAAAGGTGTCTCAAAAATAAATAGAGCATACTATCTTAGTATCTTTTCAAAGCTTTTCTGAGAATCCTTGTGTAAGGCGCCGGCACAATAAATGCTTCCTTTTTTAAATCGCGGTAAAATTTGCATATAATGCACGGCGAGGCGCATAATAAACGTATCAGACGAGTAATTAAAAGAATTTCGAACAATGTCGGCAAAATTCGCATGCACCGGGTCGGCTTTAACTCATGCAAATTTAAGTCGCGTTTAAATTTTAAATCAAGTCATTAATAAATTATCCACGCCGCGTGTGCGTCGGTGTTCGCGTAATTGTGTGGACAAATTGCGCCATGGAAAAAAAAGATCTTAACAGCACACTCCCAAGTCTATTATATTTAAAGAAGATAAAACTTACAATGAAGTTATACGCGAACGTTTGCAGCGCGAGCGCAAGGGCAACTGTATTCATGCTGACGTAGTTTTTTAAAACTGATTAACGTTGTTCTCAACGGTTGACAACTTGTAAAAAATATAAAGAATAATTTGCAACATTTTTTTCGTTTTATTTCAATCGTGATTTTTGCGAAATTCACTCTATTGAATTTTTGTTGATTTGTTTAACAGCCCTATCGCTGATAAATCAATCGCTTTTATTTTATGATATCATAGGCGGTGAATAAATCAGTAGCAAAGACATCAGAGGACCGTCATTGACGGTTAAACGGTTCGCGTTTACGGCGTTAAAAGGATTGAATCCCAGCCCGGTCGGAAGGACAGAAGGAGAGAGAGAAGCAGGCCGAGACGTGCCGGGCACAATAAACGCCTCTTCGGTGAGCAGGTTCACCTATTACGCCAGATAGCTAACTCTCGTTTAATGCACTTCCGCCGAGCTCTAAGTTCTCTGGCCGGTTATTTGTATGCACGATGCAGTCAATCCTCTGATCCTCTGATCCTCTGCCCTCTTCACCGCATCTTCTTTGACAGAAAAGGTCCGTCTTGCCGTCTCCTCGGTTTGCGCTGCTGACTTCCTCGCTCGAATATCTTCAAGATTTCTCCTTTGAGCGCCATAAGCCGTCTTCCGATTCGCCAATAATCGCGTTGAGTCGCAGAATACAGTGCAATGTGGGTTAAATAATTTTTGCGATATAAAATCTAATATATATTACAAATAATTTTAAGCTCTGCTTTATTCAAATGGTAATATTCAATTTTCTTTTTGTGTAAGATTTTTTCAAGCATTGTTGACTTAAGATGATTGGGATTGTGAAGATAAAAAGTACAAAAATCAGGATCAACAGATTTTAAAGAAGAGAGAAATACTACTTTTGCGACTTCTTAAAATAAATTGTGCATTGTGATAAATATTAAATGCAAATACTATAAATTATACTAATTGAAAATTTTTTACAACGTAGATCAAGAATCATAAATCTTTTTTGTTCAACAAGAGTCTCTCCCTCTCTCTTTTTCTCTCTCTCGAACTATAACTTGTGCATTAATAATCACCTCTGTAAAATTCATCAATCACTTGCGAAACGACAATCTTACGAATGCAAACACTTGGTATTCTCCCTTTAGCTCTTCGTGTCTGAAAAGTTAATATCACGCAGTTTGCACATATTGAACACCCTAGGAGCCGCGATAAGGTTTCAAACTGACAGGACGAATAGTGCAGATAAGTGCAGTCTAACAGCGTAGGAGGAAGGAGAGTCCGCATCGTGCCACCGTTCGGAGCCGTTTTAACATTCTTTCGCCGACGGCGATGGCATTTCCTTTCCTTGTGCTCGCGCCCGATCTCATCATCTAACCGGGCATCCAGGTCCTTTGACAGAGAATTTCTCCGCCGGTGGCCCTTCTCACTCTCTTCCCGCTTCTCTCTTTCTCCTGCTGCCTCTCCTTTTCCCGCTACCGTCTTGCAGCGTCCGTTCGCGCACGTCCGAGAATTTCCGTTTTCTTTGAGAGCTTCGCTATCCCGTAAGAGGGTTTATATTTCAAGGACTCTTCTTACGCGCTGAGAAATCGCTTTTTAACAGATTGTCGACCAGGCCAAATCGTATCCCGACGCAGTGAGCTTAGCTTCCAGCACGCTGCTCGGTTCGCTGCGATTAGTAACGCGCTATCGAATCCTCCTTCGTTACATTCTCCAAAACGCATTGCTAAAGAGCACTTTCCACCGACTCAACCTTCTCGCTCGCTCGGCGTGTTGATTCTTTTGATGTCCTTTCTTTTCTTTCGCATATTTGTAGAAAAGAATAGCGCGCTTCAAAGGCAATGTCTTTCGATTGAAATACTGAATCGTAATTATGACACATCTCTTGTTATTTCTATATAAAATAATGAGGCCACAGATCCTTAATTAAGAGCATAGTGCTCATATATTTTAAACGTCTTAGACATGCTCGCGGTGAAAAGGCGATCGTTCCGAGAAGATCGACTTTTATACTATCACATTTACGAGGAAATGACTGAGTACTTCCCCCGCTATACTGCAACCGATACAGTGCATTTTCCATCGTAGCGAGGTAATATCGTACGACCGTAATTTCACAGATACGCGATCATGTAAAAATATTTGACCGTGTGTAGCATGGAGATTGCCCGCTGGGGAAAATAGCCAACTTTGATTTTTACATACTTACTTCGGAGCAGTACATAAATTTCAAGCGGAAATCGGTTCTGTGCGCGAAAGATTTCAGCTTCTGCCTTCTTCTGTGTATATGTAATATAAAATCATTTTTATAACGTAAATTACAAATCCTCGTGGACGGGACTCCGCGGAATTTATGTTCACTCTCTTTCCCTTTTTTATTGAAAAATTAGATGTCACGTGTTCTGAATTTTTATATATTAAAATAAAACACAGTGATAAAATAAATCCAATAAAATAAATTGAAAAATAATGTTTTGTTCTCTTCTTATATTCTTGAATTTGAAAAATTTTATTTTTAAACTGAAAGCTTTTATTTTCCATGATTTGTGTTAATTGTTATATTTGATTTTTTAATATATAACTGCAACTGCACACGTATATGCAGCCATTAATTAATTATAAACTGAAAATGCTAAAAGCAGATACTAAAACACCAGTATTGAGAACACATTTAAAGATTCAGTTGTACGATCACCTGGCAATCGCAATTATTTATATTATGTCTAACAACGGAATTCGGTTTTCAAAATTTACAAGAAATTGAGAGTTTATCGCCTCGAGTTCGTAAATGTGACCCGATTTAAACGCTTCTCCGGAACTTGTTATTGGCCTGTCGAAGCGTCGCGAGAGAACTTCCGACGGTTTTGTGAGTATAAATTAATTAATTTAAAAGTTATTGCTGTTTCCGCATATCCGTGTAATGTCGAGAGTCACACCGTAACGATCAGATAATTGTTTATTCAAGACGTCGTGGAAGAAAAGCCGTCGACGAGTCTCCACTCGCATGCAAATTATTTATAATCTATATTTTTAATGCTTATTACATAATTTTTCATCACTTTTGCATTCACAATATTCCAAAAACACGTTGATAAATCTAATCCAAAATAATCTCTATCTCGCTATAATTCTATCTGTCTATCAATTCCCGTGTTATCCTCTCAGCTCGACTGTTTTCAGCCGTAACTGGCCGCGCATGATCACAGTTCGATTACCAATCGACGCGCGATATCTCGCTGGCTACTTTGGCGATCCTGGAGTTATGGGCTGAAGATTAACGCGAGTGATGTTAGCGCACCTGCTCCCCAATCCTCATGCATTGGCTAGTGTTTGCAGAACGCGGATGCACGCGTGTACACACGCCCACGCGCGCACAGATATTTCCACCCTAGTCTAGGAATACACATATATACGGGGTGTACGTTGAAATTGTAATATCAGAAAATTTAATTTACAACAGATGTTTCGGACAAATTTACAACCTTATCGTTTTAGAGTATATCATAGTTTTCTTTCTGTTTTATCATCTTAGAAATAAATAAAAAATTGTTAATTATATTTGTGTAAGAGAAAAATTTTGAGGAACATGTTAATAATATTTATAGCAAATTTAATTCAATTTAAATAATATCAATTTCTACCAATATTTTATAATTATTTCTTGGTGCACTATTTTTCTGACCAATATTCTTCTTTATACAAATGACCCTTTGTTTGTTCGTGAATATACATTTTGCAGATCTGATTCATTTTTGATTTTCTATAAATGGCGCGCGCGAAGTTTACGAGCGCTTAAAACAACAGGTAGGGCGGAATTGAAGCAGGTTAAAAGCCGAAGTCGAATGACTTCAGCTCCGATTCCGAATTTCTTGCCTCGTGCCATTTTAACGTCGCGGTATTCGCAGGGGTGGAAAGAAGAGAGGAAGCTTCGATTAAAATTTCCGCACTGGCTGCTGCATAATTTGCCGAGAGGCGACGGCGCGACGTTCCAAAGCGCACACCCCGTATACGTACACGTCGCTACGACTTACATCGCCGACTTACACGAGCCTGAGTGCCCTCGGTGTGCGCCTGCGCCTTTAAAATAATATTTTACCGGGATTATTGTCGATGGGGGAAATGGTAAAACAGCTTACGCCTCGCACTTGAGCGAGCAGAGGCATTATGCAAACCGAGTTCACCCCTCGTCCTTCCATCATCCTGCCTTCGCCTCGCCATCCTTCGGATCAGCGAGAGGCGATTCCACCTCTCGTTCGTGCTTTCGTGCTCTACCCTTCATCCTCGTCTTCCGACTAAACCCCCTTGTGTTCTGGACTCTTCGCGCCCCGTAAATCCTTCCGTTCGCATCTTTCGCCCGATGAGGTTCCTCGTTAGGTGAGGAAACTCACCCCCGAGGCGAAACTCCGGGAAAACAGTACCCTTGTGATTTTGTATGGGCGACTTACTGCACGCTGTGACGAGTTGATGTTCAAACTCCTAAGGCTACTATATTGGGCTATCGCAAAAATACTCGAAAACATAAAAAAAATGTATGTTTTTCCGCCTCATATATACTGGTGAAAAAAATTTATATTTTTTTTGGCATCTATATTTTTTTACGAAATTAGATTTTACGATTGTCGGTTAAATTTTATTTATACAATTTATGATTTTCCGAGTATAAAATAGGTTGTTATTGTTTAGTGAAATAGAAAACAATATTATTCCCAATTTCATGGATATATGTGTCACGATATCACAGCGGTTTTTTTAGAGAACCTTTACTATTTTTTCTAACACGCCTTAGGTAGTTATCCGGAGATTTTCCGAAACCAAACAAAATCCGTCTTTCATTGACTCCCGCGAGTTCCCGATTCGTCGGGATTGGTCCCCGGCAATCCGAGGATTTCGCTCGTATTCCCGCGACAGCTACGTAACGGCGCTCCTCGTTAGAAAAGAAGCTAACCGTCATGGTGTTCGTCGAGAACGAGGTGCCGTCGTCATGGTTACCGGAAGCCCGTGTGACGCAGGGAGCAGGTGCTACCAAGTTATGATTCGACGTGTCGGCGACGCGATACATGCAGGCCAAGATTCTTCAATTCAAATCTTGAGCTGACTTGCCCTTAACAATTTTGGAGAACGTTCGACGTGTTCTGCAATAAAAATTTTAAAGGTTCGACTTGAGCTCGAGATAAATAATATCTACCTATAACTTTGGACTTTAGTCTTCGATTTTCCTTCGAGTTTTCAACAAAAATTTTATTTTAGATTTACAGTCAACTATAAGGAATATTCTTCAGCTTTTTTTGTAAATCCTAAATAAAGTTTCGAGCAAGAGCAGAGTTCAAAAATTAGCCTAACATTAACCTTTGCTTTAAACTTTATGCTTAACTTCAGGAAAGAAGTTGAAAGGACTTTGAAAGGTAGGGAAAGGTACTCGAACTATCTTAAGACTGCTCAGTTTCCTTTTAGTTTTCTCACTTAAGGTAAGGAGTAGGATATCATTAAAGATAATCGATTTATTCGTTCGAAGATGAATTTTGAACTTGATTGCAACGAACAAGATATACTGAAGAATAAAACAGTCTCGTGGAAAAGAGGATGAAAATTTTTGACTCAAAAAGCGAGATGGAGATGTACGATCCGATTATAAAGTTTATCTTGCTAAAAAATTTACTATCAGAACCAAGATGTTAAAGAGCGGTGTAGAATCATTTGCTGAAGTTATTGGATCAATAAGATTATTTTTTTATTTAAAAACTTACACGTTATCCAATATAGAAATTTTCATAATAAATTCTTTCTGTACAACAAATTCATAAAATTTTGAAGTTATCATTAATTTGTGAACAATCGTATTCAGATACGAAGTTGATCTCTTTTTATCTGATAATAGCGATAAATTATCTTTTTATGAAGAATATTACTTTTATTTCCAATTTAGTAAATTGTAGAAGTTAATATTCACAGGCAACAGTAATATTTTAGTTGTAAATCTTATTTCAATTTTGAAAGCTTCTTGACTTACGGCTACTTACGGCTTAAGGCGGAAAAGGAAGAAATATGTTTCATATATATATATATATTGAATATATGTAGCTACGCAATGCCCTCGAAATACGTATTTATCCCGCCGGTGACAATCCATCGACGATTCTGCCGCAGGTGTCACGTCGTAAAAGTGGATTTGCAAGCAGATCAACGAGCGACTTTTCGATTCGTCCGGGGGATCGAGGATAGCGGTGCTTTTTCCCCGGGAAAATTTGTTTCCTCGTTTTCTTCGTCCATTCCTTTGCATTGTCGCACATATCCGCGATATTGGCGTCCCGTGTGGTTTACGCGGATTTCCTGCCGCCCTCGGAATTCTCGAGATCGAGGCTTGTTCCTCTCTGCCTTGATCTCGCGATTGCTTTCGTCCCTTGATACGGTTTGCGCGTGTTTTTTTTTTATAACGGAATGAAATTGTATATGGAAATACTTTCGGCATCAGAATGCAAATTTAAAATAATATTTGATGTTTCTGAAAATATGAATTTCTCAATATTTTATATACTAGAAAACTTTGAGCTAATGTTGAAACATTTTATTACATGATATAAAGTTGACGCAATTAATTATTAATTTTCTTGTGGATACATTTTTCGAACAATATATATATAATAGATTTTATATTGTTAATCGTAAAAAATAAAAGAGTGTGGTATTTTTAGACTCCTAGCTTGTTTCTGCAATTTCTTGTCCACACATGAAGCTAACGTGGCTTCGAGCTCAAGCGTGTACTACTTTGCTCCTTACTTCGTAACTCCATTTGCACTCGCGAGATTCTTCGCGTCGAACCGCGGGGAACACCCGTGGGAACATGCGTATGAACTCGTCGTAAGCCGCGGGAATTAAGCTCGACGGGATCACTCGTCCCTATGTACATACCATCAGTCGGCAGCAAATATTGATTTTACTTCGCGGATATGACAACGATTTGTCACCGAGTGCTGTTCCCCATCGGGTACGCACACACGCACACACACACACACACACACATAATGCGCGCGCGAGATGATTTCAGGGCCTCACGTGAGGTCGAGTGAAACGCACATTTCACAGTCGAAGAGGGGCCTGGCGAGTCTCGCGTGAGGTCGTGTAGGTCCGCCCGTGTTTGCACGACGATACCGGCTGCCCATCGCCGAGTGTTTTGTTAAGAAACATCAGGGTGGAACGAAAGCACACGGGGAGATACCGCTCTTGCGTGTCGGCAACACAAAAATCTCGGTGTAAATATGTCTGGCGATATTATTATTGGTGTTTTTAATATATCATATTATTTTATTTGTAATGCAAGTATTCGCTTGCTTCAATTTGTCTTATCGTTATTGTTGTTGCTTAAGTAAAGTATCTCACTCCTTGTTAATAAATTTCCGTAAAATACGAAGCGTTTTTCAAGCAAACACGAGATGCAATATTTTTTACATTTTTCAATCACGCGACGTTTCTATTTAGACGCAGCATTATATAACAGTCGTTCTTTATTATTTTGTTATGCCATGGAGGGTTTCCTGCATTTTTGATTTAGCGCAACTAATAACAGGACACGCCACAGTGGCGATGTCTTAATGTCCGATCACGAAAAGGTTCGTGCATCGCGGCGACTGATCTCCGGTAGCCCCGTGAGCCATGAGCCATTTTCGTGAAAGCAACGTGCGCCGCGCACTACAAAGCGAATCGCCATTCATCACTGTCCACGTCCCGGGGATACGTGTAGTTTGCACCATGGAAACCATTTTCTAAAGTGCGTCGGCGGTGGAGCGTTAAACCGTTCGTGTAAAACATTTCGGCGAGCTATCCGTAGTAGATTTTGCATGCCTGTGCATCGGACATACATCAGGAAGCCTCTTGAAGAACCGCTTAAAGTTTATTCTGATGTAACACACACACTGTAAAGAATTTAGTGTAAAATTACAACTATTGCAGTGGGTAATTTTTATTATGGGTGTTAATTTCCATATGTATGTAAATTTGCAGAGCTTAAACGTAAAATTAATATATATATATATTTACTTTGCAATCTGCTAAAGTACAATACTGGAAATTAATTCTATCTGCAATTTACACACCTGTGGAAATTTATATTTATAATAGTTGTCTCAAAATCACCTACTATAATAGTTGTAAATTTACATAAAATTTTGTATAGTATGATCGACCTTTGATTCGTTAGTCCACAGAGATTCAATTATACGAATATCGTTTAAGTGTTTCGTGTCATTTTTGTTTAAAGTACATTTGGAACAATAGATAAAAAGATTTAGAATAATAGATATCGATTTATTGGATTCTCGCAATAATATTGGTCGCGGAGGTAGGGAGTCATAAAATGACAGTGTCGGAACTTAATTTAGACCACAGCCTTTTAGGATGAATTTCTGAGACAGCGAGGGTGAGTAGCAATCGCATAGTTCATGGATCGTACGGTTAATTAGATAGGACTATACAAAAGAGAATGGCTGTATCAAGAGTGGCATATCGTGAAGCGAAATTCTAAGGAGTTACGTGCACTTCCGTACAGGCGCTATAGTGCTTTTAGGATACAATCGCGATACTCTCTTCAATAATGTCTAAGTGGAAGGAACTTGCCTCTAATTAACCATTTATATATTGAAAGATATTTTTAAAATTTCCTACGACTAATTTTGCGCTTTAATTTCTTAGCTCATATTCTTAGATATTAGTATACAAATATAGATACACAGATGTTTTTGATTTTTGTAACAATCGAATCAAGAATAAACAAAGTAAAAAATAATTTTAGACTGGAAAAACAAGTGGATTTGAAAAAACTTTATTTTGTTATTTGTTAACATTGGGATTATTTTCGAGAAAAATATGAACTGAACAGGAAACGCTTATTTTGAAAAAAAAACTCCAGAACGGAACTTTAATAGCAAAGTTTGTAAAAAATAAAAACTGTATAAATATTTTAAATATATTCGTGTGCTTTTAACTAGGATTCAAGAAATAATTCATTTCTGTCGCCTCCCATGACAGGAGCGCAGAAACGAAGCGTGGGATTTTGGATCTTTGGAGGATCGCATTAACTCGAACCCGTGACCAAAACGCGATCAATTAGCCTGCTTTGATCAAGCTTAAGCGGGTAATCTTGGCTGGCGATTCCGCCGTCGACAATTCCTTTCTACCCTTCGCGTAACGCGATTTCGTTGAGATTGGTCCAGAGCTACCAAGCGATGAAAATGAATTAACGAGGCCCTTCGGGATTGCTGGGCACTTTGCCGCAATCGGTTCATTATTCGAAGAGAAATCTTTTTGGAAAAATGAAAGGCACTTTAGCCGAAACAAATCAGAGTTATCTTCAAAAGAATAAAAGACATTTTGCTCGCTCTACTTGGTTTGAGGAAAGAACGAGAAGTAATCTATCGAATTATAAGTTTAATTAAGCTCGTCCAGAAAATTGCCTAAGTCGAAAATTCGATTTTACGTTCTATCAAATTAAACGATATCACAGAATTCGATTTCTTACAATAATTATTTTTTCCGTACAACGGTTCTATTAATAAGAGCAATTACAATTTAAGAGTAAAATAAATAGCGCGTATAAACCACGACAGGAAGTAATAATATCGAATTTACGGAATATTGGAAATGAACATTAATATCCATATCGAGATTGGAAAATACAAGCGCGATTGTTCGCAAACATTTTTTCGCGTTTGCTAAGGAAAAAAAGTACAGTTACCGCAACGGGATTCGGAACTTTATCGTTATAACCGGATTATCGGCTAGAGGCCATCGTTGCACACAGGTATTAGATGTCGGATTTTAATCCGTAGATGGCTGAATTTTTTTCCTAAATACTGTTTAAGAAAAATATCGTTATTTGCGCTAATAACGGATGCACCTCTTTTGAGGATAAATCTGTAAATTATTTAACTCGGCAGTATTTTTCGATTATTGGATATAACTACAATTAATTCTTAATAATCGATGATCAAGGATTTATTTAGAATTGAAATGCAAGATAATACTTTAATGCGAGATATGAAAGAAGCACTCAGTGTTCTGAAACTGAAATGCGATTACGAGGTAACGTAATTACAAACTTAGCAATGTCAACATTGCTTCTCTTTTAAAAAGAGGAATACATCTTTTTCTCAGTTTTTAAATTCGCACAAATTTGCGCCGTGTATAATTCGACTTTGCTTGCACATTTATTTTCAGAAGAACCAGGCGTTTTTAAATATTCCATCTCGTGAGAGAAACAGAGCTTCAATTCTCTCTCATGTGTGCAAACACGGAATATTCTAACTTTTCTCTGTGCGCCGTTATTACTGGTTTGCGGTTATTTTCTCACAATCATAATTGTTGCAATTCATTGTGTGATAATTGGAAACACCGCTACATTATATGAAGATTAATTGAGAGGATGTAAGAAAGATATTTTGCTATAAATTGCTCATGTCTTTTTATACTGAAAAGTCACAGAAAAAGCGATAAATAGCCAAATACATAATTATAATTAAGTGACCGTGAAATTGTATATACATATATATGTATATATTGCAAATAAAATATAATTGAAAACATCGGCGGTGAAAAAGTCGAAGAGTAACATCGAAAAATTGTATTAACAAAAAATCCCGAAAGAGAGAACGTTTTCAATCGCGCAGTCACTCAGTCAAACTCGTCCGCCTCGTTATTTTCGGTCGTCAATGAAGCTGCCGCTTTGTAATGCGATTTTTGCAACGCGCGGAGGCCAACGGCCGAATGAAATTGCCGCTACGGGTTATGGCTTCTATGCCCTCTCTCTCTTTCTCTTTCTCTCTCGCTCGCTCGCTACTTCTCTTCTCTTTTTTTAACCCAGAATACACCATGAACGCGAGATATCGCGAGCGGTAGCTCGCAATTTTCGTAGCAACCGTCGCCCGAGGGATCGCGATCAGGATAGTCCTTCGCGATCGACACCCTGTCGACGATAGCCAGCCTGATTTCGAATGTAAATCGTGCGTTCTTGCGAGTGGGAGATTACTCTCGCCGAAGGGACGAGCGTCAAAATTGCGGGGAACGCCCGCGAACTGCGATGCTTGATACGTGATATCTGCAACTAGCGACTTTGTTGTGACTTCTCGCAAAACGAGATAACGTGAGTAAGAACGGCCCTGGTGGTTTTTGCATAAAACATATTTATTTTTACACACATTTACACATTTTATTTTTACTTAAAAAAATTATTACAAAAATATCGTCAGAATTAATAAAAGAAAAACGTGAAATATTTCAAATTTTTGCAACTAAGAGATAATTATGTTAATGCAGCCTGCTAAAAGTTGCTAAAATTTGCACATTGCGCCAAATGACATCTGCATCTCATTGAAATGCAGCAGATTTCAAACTTCGACCTGAATGTTCAAAATAAGTAGCTCTCACGCACGAAGTAAACGGTAAGTGCGAGGATGACGAAGAAGAAGCTTACGGTGAGATCGCGGGAAAGCTTCCTTTGACCGCCACTTGTTAAGTAGGTCCTCGACTTTACATGAATTTTTCATCGGGTGACTCTTTAGCGCGGCAAATTGCTCTTGCAGATTCGCAGGAAGACGCATCGATGGTCGGCACGCAAGAAATTTTGCAATTACGAACGCTTCTTCCGGCGGCACGATAATGCTGTAAAAAAGTGCGTTCATGAATTTTCATTGTACTCCCGTGTCGGTTATTTTAACCTTATTTATCATGCATCGCCGTCCGAAGACTACATTATGCGATGTTGTTAGGAGTTTCAAGCAGTTCTAGAGAGGAATGGGAAATTGTTTTTAATTAATTTGACAACGTACAAAAAGTTACCGGCAATTTGTTTGATACAAAAATGATATGTCTTGTAACTCTTCGAGAGATTAAAACATCATTATTGTACGAAAAGTAGGTATTGCCGTTACAAAAAATAAATTACTTATACTTGATAGATTTTTTTATGTTGGCAATTTTTTTCTCACTTCCTTTCTGTTAACGCTTAAACATAACTTCATCCATTTTATTCTCCTTCGACGAATAAGAACATGATATAAAATTAACAGGATGTTTATATTCCTCTCTAATATTAAAAAAAAACATTATTTCCTCGATAAACAAGTGGATTAAGCTCGTCATCGAATCTCAATGGCTTATCGTAAATGTATACGATAAGAAAGCGTTTGGAAAAGTTCTTGGAGAGCGACGCTTTATTACACGTAGGGTCTTCATAAATTTGAAATCTTTGCGCAAACACGTGTGGAAACCGGAATGTAGGGTCGCGTAACACTGTAGGATCGTATAAGGGTGTAGGTTAGCGGCAGCCATCGAATTGTTTTTTTTTTTTTCTTTCCCCTCTTCTTTATCGCTCCCGAATGAATGTGTCGTGTGCGAGAACCCAAGATTTCGCATTTGTGCGGCGTATTTAACGTTAAATGCAATTGCTTGCTTCTGAGGTATATTTGTTTAATGCGAAAGCGGCATGCAACGAGGGCTAATAAGCAGACAGCCAAATGCGAAGTGCACCGTGCGTGAAGATTCGCGTTCGAGCTGCACATTTAACGATAAATACGATTGCCTGATTCCGAGCTTTATTTGTCTAACGCGAAGGTAGCATGCGATGGATCGAGAATCGTCGCGAAATCGAGCGTGTATCGCGCACAAAGATATTCATTTAACATTAAACTCGTTCATTTAACTGCAAGCTTTATTTATTCGATGTGAAAATCGCAGTGGGATGTGAAAAAGATTTATATTACATTTAGCGTTGACCGCGCTTGCCCTATTCTGCTCCGCATTTAATATTAAACCGCTGTTGCCTGATTCTCGAGTTTGTGCGTTCGCTCGGCAAATATTCAATAAAGCAAACGTGTCGCATTTACGCGACGAATTTCGTTGCATTGTCACATGCAATTGCGTGCATTTTACTGTACGCAATCACGAATTACCTTATTCGTACGGTGTGCATATCGGCGTGGTTTTAAATTGCCTTAAATACGAAAATCGCGCACGCCCGAGAATTGCGCGGTCGCGTAATGTTTATAAAATAATGCAATTTATATCGTATTTTTACGATTTACGCCAAAGTACAATAGTACACGACGAAAATTTCGGGAGTCGGCGCGTAAAACCGAAGCGGCGTCGATCAACCGATAGGTATACTTTTTCGCTAAGCCCATGAAGGCGTTTTCGTCGCCGGGCGGAAATTGATTTCCCGTGGCGTATACATGTCGTGCATACCGGCGCAGACGAGAAGTCTTTCTCTCTTTCTCTCTCTCTCTCTCTCTCTCTCTCTCTCTCTCTCTCTTCAAAGAGGAAGAATTTTTCTGGCTATCGATTGAGTTTCCTCAATAATGTGGCACGATTGATCGACGCATCGCGCCGCCGGTAGAATTGAGGTTGGAATCCAGTTTATCTAAAAGCTCCTTCAAGATGTAACGATAGTCCTTGTGGATGAAGCCAATATTTATTTATTATATTTGAAATTTGTTGAACCTCGCGAATGTGAGACCAAGTAATATAAATAAAATTAAGTACATAAATTTTTGACCGTTGACTGTAAAAGTAGGATGCATTTAAGCAATTAAAAACATCTTAAACGACGAATCGCATAAACTTATTAATAATTGTTTAAATTCTCTCTTTTAATCCAGTAAGATCATATTTTAAAGAAAAACGTGCCTCGTGGCCATTATATCAAGTGATTCAAATGCCTATGGATAAACGAGCCCAAACGGTTCAAATGCAAGAGCAAGCACGAAGAAGAGCGATCTTTTCGTTTATACAAGCCGAGTACATGCTTCGGCGTGCTGTCCGAGTGCGGGCGTTGCGTGCGCGCGGTCGTTTGTCACGCTCACGGTGATTTATACAATTACCCGGTGCGAATGCTGTTTGCTAACAGCGTGTAGAACCGCGAGCCTCGGCGAGCGTGTTGACGTCGTCGTCGTCGTTGACGCCGAGGAAGTGTACACTGTACTCTGCCGGTCACGTTTTGCCGGCCGACCGAATTCACATTTAGCGGACAAACGTCGGGACGGGCAGCGGCAAACGCGCGACTCGGTTCTCCAGCAATTAAACTAATGTCGCCTTCGGCGAGCAAACGACTCTCTTTGAGAATGAACCGCCTCGCGATGGTCGCGCATACGTCATGTGTTTATCCGCAAACAGTGGTACCGGCGTTGGTATCGAGTCGGCCTCACGGCTAAGTTTCGATATTAATTGAAATAATTACGCGAATCACCCTCTGGTACATGTCGGTAATGCGACGGAGGCGTTCTTCAGAACTGCAGTACGCAATACTGTCTTACGTTTAATTATTGCGAGTGTTCGCGCTGCGATTAGGAAAAACTACTTTTTTTCTCATGCAACAAACGTTTTCGAATGGCAAATAGATAAATTATTCAAATAAACACGTACAAATTTATACACTTTATTCCATATGTTTTTATTTGAGATAATATATTTTAAAGATATAAAAATTTTTGTCGATATCTGACGGAATAACTAAATAACCGATATTTTCTAAAGTGCTGGTTGTAAAATACTTTTAAAGTGTGTATATAAACGAAAAAGAGATTGAAATGCCATTCAAATAGTTCTGCTAGCGATGAGATATTTGTACATGCTTCTCTCTCGCTCTCTCTCTTTTTATCTCAGAAAATGATGGTATAGATAACCTGCCGTGGCTGGGGAAGACGAAGGTGTCCGTCATAAAGTTGACGACATACCTTTAAAGGAGCGATGCTCAAGCGCGAGCTGCTGCAAAACTTTCCTTATAAATTCCTCACGATACCAGCCCTAAAACAAAATAGAAGTTTCAGACGACAGGAACGTAAAACTTTAGATACTCTGCGATGAATACTTTATTAACAAAGGATCGAACATATAAAAAGACACATTATGGTGTTTCGAGAGTCGTAAAACACATGCTAGTTATGGCGGCGAGTAACACCGCGTTTTTCGATGTATTCCGTGCTTCTAAATTACGCGGCAAAAAATCCATCGCAATACGATATGTATCAGTAAAACACAGCAGGTGGAAGAAGAACGATCGCAAAAGCATTCGCTAACGAAAGGCCTTGTACTCGTCATAACTAAATTAAACACTCACCGGCACGTTAAATTGCAATTAGCGCTCGTTTTTCCATTCTTTCTGCCATTTTCCCTTTTGGCTTTCATACACAGTCGATACGTCTCGTGTCGGCAATTTTTCTTTCTTTTCGCGAGCAGTGATGTTTTTTTGACGGCACTTTTGCACGCTATAAAAGTTTCCACGAATGCGAAACGTTTCAGGAAATACGTTTCTGGAATTAAACGGCGCTTTTTTGCAAAAGTTAATCGAGACACAAAATTTTCACATTTTGTTAACAATATTTGCGGTTTAAATTCTATGCTTTATTAATATTTTTTTTGTCGTCGTAAAATAACGTAAAATAACGTAAAATAACGTAAAATATTTCGTTTTAGAATTGGATTGTAAATATTTTCCAATCATGATATCAAGGCCGAATTATGGCGGAAATTTGCCAGAAGTCTGATCATTGTTTGGAAATAATCTCTTTGAAGATACCGCCTCTTGTGCATATATATCCCGGTGTTCGGTCAGGTGTTGCTGAACGGTTTGGAACACGGAAGCGCGGAGGGTAGCTGCGAGATCATAAGCCGCTTGAATTCAATTAAGGCTTCATAAGGTAGATTACTCCGAAGCTCTGGGGAATTTAGCAAAAGTGTGCTATATATCGGTATACATTATCGAAATTATCCAATTAAAACGCAATATAAAGTTAATTACCAATATTTGCGGCGACAGATCTGTTTTATATGTCGAACGTGCTTCACCGTATAATTCTTCATTAATTCTCACATTTGTAGTAAACACTTTAATTGTTTACGATACGTTTAATTGTTTACGATTTGTTCACTGGTTTCCCAATACATTATCTAGCATTATTTACTATATACGCATAATTATTTACTATTTCATGTGTAGGTGCCTTGTTTGTGATAGGTTTAAAATAATATTTACGTCGATAGCTGTAATAATGTGTGCTCAAAATTATGTTATTACATAAAAGCGAAGTAAAAATAAATGTTGTTTACATAGGCAATTCATTGATGGCATAATGAACACTCGCGCTCGTAGTCAAACCTTCATAAATTTTCACGGTTGATAATTTCCATTTATTACACGCCTATCTTGTTTTATATGAATTTTCAAATATGCAAATTTTACATCGCGGTACTCCCGCGCGAACACTTTGTCATAACATATGTTATTACATATGTATGCATTTCCGCGTGTGCCGCCGCGTGTACAGCATCGGTAATCGGATGCATCTCGGCGCAACGATTTCGATCATCGATCGCGAAACGCCGTCGCGTGTTCTTCGAAATGCCTCGAGAATCTTGGATGGGTTCACGTCGTGCAGATCTCATTGTACGTAACGAACCACCTCCGGCCTCGATGCATCTATACCGGATCGATGTAAGGATAATGCAACTGCAGGAGCCGCGATTCTCTTGGGGACCTTTGGCAAAAAAAGTGCAGTTCCAGAGCAAACATCTTTTAAAATACTACGTAATTATTATAATAGCATGTAGATTCTTTTATGATTATGCAATAATCCTGCAATTAGAATTTATTCGGGTTTGCATTTATAATATTTAATATTTTTAATTTTTTCTGCATTTATATGGAAATTATATAATTATACAATATAATAAATTAATATAACAAATTTGAGCGAGAGAAGAAAAGTCAGGATCGCATTTCGAGATCTTATAAAAATTTTAATTTACATTCTTACTTTTTGCTCTAATCTTAATTTAAATTTTTTTTTTGAAAGTTTAACGGAATTCTTATTCTCGCGTAAGTGTTCGCCTTGCCGAGTCTCGTCTGATGAAGGCCCTGGTTTGTCCCGAACCGGTCCTGCATCTATCTGCGGCGAGAGCGGTCTGCGGTTTATCCCTCATTACGCGCGATACGTTCGCGGCAGGAACGCGCTCACATCGCGCGATTTTCTCCCGGCCGATTTCGCGGGCCCCCGGCCCTCTCTTCACGGCTTCTTCATCGCGGCCCATCGTCGCAGTTATTCGTCGATTTGCATCTCGCCCCGGAGCACGTGATAACGAGGCTCGCGGTGAGCGAGGAAATCGTTGGTAACCCCAACCGCTGCCGATCGCCGCGAGCTTTGCACTTTGTATGCATCTTTAACGGCGCAATGCAGTTCCTTAGTATTCACACAAAAACGACGAAAATGGATAGCTGACTCGATTACGGTTCGATCTCGACTCCTACAACGATTTCCTTACGGCAGATGAGGACGAAATGATGTGTTGACTTTAAAATTATATGCATATTTAATATACATTGTGTTTATATATTGAAAAAAATTGTATTCCGATAAAATATTGCCGTGACATTTGGCTTTGCAAAATATCAGTAACATTAAGTTTTCTTAAATAAATGGTCTAAAGCTTGCTTTAAGATTCGTCAATATTTTTTTATTAACAGTATATTTTGAGAAAGTAATACGTTTTCAAATACATTGGTTTCAGATTTTCTTTAATAGGTTAATCAATCGATTCATTAAATTTTAATAAAGTTTAATTTGTTCGTTACTGTCAGACAGTTAACTGGTGGTCTCGTATTTCTGTCTATTATATTATTTCATTATGCTTTAATCGCCTGCGGTTGTAGATAAAGTTAGTTTGTCCAAAATCATTGAACTTTCACCGCTTGAATTTATCTCGTTAAGGAAATCGTATCGACAATCCTAAAGATAATCGCGGGTAGCCGCTTTAATGATTCCGCGATTGGAAACCGATGATGAGGATCCCATTGAATGGGCCTCTCGGTGAGGACGAGCGGGCAGGAAAGGAGTCGCCTTTCGTAACGAATCACCACAATTAAGCGCGCAATTATTCGCTGCCGAAGACGCCCCGAAGGCCGCCGTTAATTTAATTTGCCTCGCGGGGAACGTTGCCGGGAGAAAAACGATTGGCGAGATTGCGAATCGCGGGTGGTGAGGCCGAGGGAAAATCGCTCTTAGCTATATTTTCCGAATGCGAATCGAAAGTTACGCGCCGTCCGGGCCGTTCACAATCCCGATAATGAAACCGCTCCGGGGCCGTTCTACGCTGTTTATTTTTCCATAGTAATTGCGCCACTTGCTCTCCGACGAGACTTTTTAGATTAGGCCAAGTTACTTTAGCTCATGTATGAATTACCTGGACCGTTAGGGTGAGTGTTTTCGTAAATTTATGGCCAAAGTCGATCCACTTAAATTAAATGAAATTAAACGCATTCAGGATTCGCGGCGAGAAATGTTTTGTACCGAAAAAATTGAACTTGTGTCTCGCATTGCTCGCCGAGTGAAACAACAGCTATTTTCTTTCGTCGATGATATGCTGAATATGATAACGTGAATTTATGTATATTTTTAGTGCAGCGAGGATGCACAGTTCTCGACATTTTGAGTGAATTTCCGAAAGCTATTCGCTTCTGCTCGACAACGTATATCAAATTGTTCGCAAACAAATATTTGCGCGATAGCTGTATACTTTACGAGAAACGAAAACTGGATGCGGAGAAAGAAAAAGAGAAGCGAGATTTTTCCTTCGGCGTACAGATTGAAAATGTCTGATACATGCTGCGATATGCTCGGCGAAATGTCGATTCAAAATACAACAGTTTTCGTTGTGTACGCACTGTATACAACGAGTATATCAGTGTCGTTTATGAAAGCGGCTGAATAAAAGTCAGGAGTACGAAGAAAACTCGAAAACCGAACAAAAGGCAAAAATATGAAATAAACGCAGGCAGGAACGAGTTAATTCCATACCTGTGTCTTTTGTTCTCTCGCACATTCCGGCACAATGCGGCCGTAATTAGACGTCGGTCTAGTACAACGCACGGTAAACGCAGCGCTTTGCGCATTGTGCGGCGGCACAACATTTAATGCCTTGTATTCAGAGACAAATTCCGCGCTCTGTTCGCGCTTAAATAAAAAAAAAAAAAAAAAAAAAAAAAAAAAGAGGAAAAAGCATTTCTTGTTCTCCCTTTCGCAACAAGTCGCGCCGCGGCCGGTCTCAATCAGCGCGACTATTTGTTCTTCGCGCACAATGATCTCGCGTGATCTCTTCCATTCGACCATAACTAGAAGGATTGTCCAGCGATCGGCGGCGCGCGCGTTTCTCGATGCCGATCCCAGGCACCGTCGACCACGAAGGAACGTCGGCGCTTTTTGTCCATTGTCTCAGCACCGCCTGCGTACGTGTCTATCGTCGAGAGGCATCGCGAGCGATAAATCGTCCGCGGCCTCGCCCTACCACCTCCTCCTGGGCTACATCGTCGTCGACGAGAGAGGAAAAGAGAGAGAGGGAGAGTGCGCGTGACTTTGCGCTTCCGTTCCCCGCAGGTGCACGCAGCACACGTCCTGCAACAGCAGCCATCATTGCGGTGCCCTGGACAAAGGTGCCTTAAATGTACCCAAGACGTCACGCACCGGGCCTGCCCCCTCGTCCAATCGCAGTCTTCGTCGCCCCTTCGACGCCATTTTTTCGCCGGACATACACAGCCGGCGATGCGTGATGATTTTACTTTGCAAAAATACTTTGCTTGAAAATTACTTATTTGTTATGTTGAATTAAGCAATGAGATCAAAGCGAACGTTGAATCCGAAATGACCGAGAAACAAATATCGCGCGCGATTGTTCCGCCGGCGAGATCCATTACAATGTTTATTGCGCATAGTGGATACAGATTTTCGCTGAACGTTGCCGACTACTGCAAAAATCATATGTGCGCCGGAGTGGTCCTGTGATAAACAGCTCGGCGGATGTGAAGTCCGTTTACGCGGACGTAGTAGAATGCAAAAATAAAGTAATAAATTGTAAAATTTTGCATTTGGTAAAAAGTACACATACATATGTGCATGTATATACATATGTAAATTAAATGCTACAACTCGCTGTTACACTTTGCAAAAGGCCATCCATCATCATTAAAATGCAAACGTCTCACCGGTTCTGTGATTCCTTTATGTCACGTAAAACACGAATGGATCATCGCGCAAACTTTGTAAGCTCGTAAGGCACTTTACGATTGAGGGTGCGAGAAATATTCGCCCAAGTTCCGGCCATCAGCGTCCGACTGGTAGTATCGTCATCATCGACCATTCCGTAGGTCCTAGGGTGCTTTCGCGACCTCACTTTAAAGGGATAACGCGTTCGGAGACTTATCTCATAATATATTTATAGTGGCGTTACGACGGCTATATATTATCCCTCCATTGCCGCCACCGCGCTGTCCCTCTTCGCCCGACCGATGTATTATGCATTCCGAAGGCGATGTATTCTCGCATGCGCGAACACCCGCGTTATCCGCCTTATACATTTTTGACCTGAATCTATCGGCTTCGTTCTGCGTCTCTCGGCACTACGTGCACTACGCACCGTCAACCCTTTTAGCCACGAGTTTCCACTTATCTCAAATTTTAGCAATATTTTTCGACATGTGATTGTGGGAACTTTTAGAATTTTTTAAACAATTCCACTTCAAATTATCGACTATTTTTTATATTATAATAAAATCATTAAGTTAATTAAATAATTAATTATCATTGATTTAAATGTACAGTTCTTCAAAAGTAAAAGCCACACGAAAATTTACATCTTTTTAGCTATAAAGTGATAAAAATAACGTTTTAAAAGCAACCTGTTTTAGAACGCGTAATAAATGAAATTCCTTTCTTTCTTTTTGCCTCTCTTCTCTGTACGGGTAATCTAAGAAGAGTTAGATTACCCTCACGGTGTTCCGCAGGCTAAATAACCAATTATGAATACCAAGCGCATTCGTGAGCGCAAGTCGAGCCGCGGTCTCGCAGCCTCGTCGTCGCCGAGGCTTCGAAGAGAACTCCGACGATGACGGACGGATCCCTCGCCCATTACTTCTCCATTTGCTCTGGGTCCATAGAAGGGTAATTAAATCCTCCGAGCGGACGCAAAGCGAATTGTGGGAAAGTTGAGATCGCGAGGAGGAAAGAGAAGTGGGTCATTGAAATCTCTCGTGTACTTTTCGCGAGGTAAGCGTTAATCGGCGCCACCGGAATCCCGGTCCTTTCGTCACTTTTTAGGAAGCTAATTGGCTAAGCGTCGTGATTAATAAGTCTACTTTGGACAAATGCGATGAAAGAAATTCGAGCGATCTTTCTTAGAAATATCGATAGGAGTGCTTCTGGCATGACAAGTAAAATATGGAATGACAAACGAAATATAGAATAACAAGTAGAATGTGTTATATCATATATAATATGTTAGCTGACAAATTGACAAGCAAGTGAATGACAAGTCCTCTTATCATTTGCTTTCTATTTAAAGCGCATTGAATAAAGATAATTGTCAAGTTTCCTACAATTCAAATTTAATTACATTATAATTATATCGTATATTAAATCATGTATAATGATCAATATTTTAATACGCGAAATCTGGGATGCATTAATTATTCAATATTTATTGTTTCAAGGCGAATTCACAGTAATATTGCAAATCGCACACATGAAAAATATAATTATATTTGCATATTTTTTCATTTAAAACTTCGGAATCTTCTCTCTCTCTCTCTCTCTCTCTCTCTCTCTCTCTCTTTATCTCTCTATCTCTTTCTCTCACCTGTAAGAGCGGTATTCTTTTTCTCATTCCAGTTCCTATGCTCCATCTCTTTCTTTCTCCAAGTTACTTTTAACTTTCGAAGTTTATCTTTCCGCACACCGTTCTCACAGAGTCACTCGCCCAGCGGGGCAACTCGCGGCTTCGATACAAACTTTACACTTAGTGCATTATGAATACCACGATTTCGCGAACTTATTCGGTATGGCCATTTTTAAAATGTGAAACTGCCAACGAAGCGAATCACACAGGAATTCTGATCATTTATTGTTTATTTGCTTTCTTTAAAAACACAAACTCGCATTAAATTGTCAGGTATTTAAACTGCAACGAGAAAAATTTATATTACAAAAATATGCAGAAATTTATATTACAGTAACACAGATTCTAAATTTATCAGAGAATTTATTTTTAAAATATTTGGTTTTTTTTCTGAAAAGCATTATCAATATGTAACTTTATATGAAATGCGAGAAACGACAATGGTTATGAATTATGTCAAATATCGGTTTTTAATCTCACAATCGGTATAAATAAATTAACACTAAACGAAACTTTTGAATGGTGAGCAAGAAATGATATTATAATAGAAGAAAAATGACTGAGCCAAGATCGATAGTAAATCGGTGATAATCGTTTAACGGCAATTCCGATCGCAAGAATTATTTAAATATCACACAGACGATCATATCCGCACTAATGAATACAAATGCGCAACATTTATAGCATTCTTATCTGATTTTCTCGTCGATGATATGTGTTTTTATGTAGCTCGGTGGGACTAAAAAATGTTATACGATCATATTGTCGCCAACCGGTCGCCTTCTTCCCGAGTCGTTTCGTTCAATAGCGTTACGTGTTTCGCCGCAATTAGCGATGCAATGTTGCAACAACGGCACTAACTTGTCGTGACAATCGTAAAACGATACATATTCTCTCCCGTAATCGATACAATCGAGTCATTTTATTTTTCTCTTGAATTATAGCGTTAAGTATTAACACGAAGCATTAGATTGTAGAACAGTGAAGAATAATTTTTTAAATAAAAATTTAATAGAATCTTATACCTTGCTAAAAATGCTTGATTTGTAACTTTAAGCAATAAATTTTAAAAAAACCATTTGATATTGTATTAAAAAAACTTAGTTTATCTGAAAAATTTAATAAAGCGCAATAACTTACCTTTCACTTCTCTTATTACATTAATTGCTTTTTAATTGAGAACATATTATATTTCAGTTTTGTATAAACTTTTGAATTTTATAGGAGTATTTATTTTAAAAAGTTAGTTAATTTCGTAGTTAATGTATAAAATTATCTGTGAAATTATCGAGAGAGAGAGGAAGAAATCATTATTAAGCTGACTAATTAATAAAGTTTATAATTCGTGTCGCATTAAGTCGCTTTGTTAAATGACGAATAAGTCTTAGAAAGTTTGAGTTTTCGAAGTCGTCCACATCGCTGAATCTCGTTGGTTCGATACAATGACGTGATCAGGGACAATTAACAAACCGTTGTATCAACTAAGCCACTAAATCGTTGTAGCGATCATACACGTTACATACACTCTCATTTGCAATTAGAATAGCTAGATGGATTATTCATTGTGCGTAACGACACGTTGAGCACCATATTAACATCGATCCATTTCAACGATCGTACATTTACTTCAGCCTCATTAGTCTTTTAAATAATTATGACGATTAAATGAATATACCGTTCAACATAATTCAGTGTCACTTAGAAGATAAGTACGATTATTTCTTATCCGTTAGATAACGGAATATTTTATAACAGAAATTTTATGACAGCTTATTTGCTTCGTTTTTGCAAAAAAGCGCATAAAATTTGAAATATTACTTTCTAAAAAACAAAATGACAAAGTTATAACTTTAAATTTTTTCTGAATTTTATATAGAAAAACTCACTTTAGATGTGATGCGATAAAACAGCAAAAAAAAACATTGGCATCTACTTTGACACGATTTAAAAATCAAATCACCAGATTTTCCAAGAATCTTATGGCCTTGTTATTCTGCAGTATAATGTATGATGTATGATATCTATTTGTTCTTGATCCTTAACTTTCCATTTACCGTACAGAAAGCTATTAATCTTCATGCATGACATAAACGATAATGCTGTAGAAATGCTTTTTTAATGGGAATGTCGCAAACCTTGTGCGACCCATTCCCCCAGTTTACTTTGTAATGCGTTCACGATGAAAAAAGCGAAGTATGGAAATCAGAAAGTTCCTCCGGCATATAACACGTCCATGCTGAGATGCACTTCTGGGCTAACTTGTTCAGTTTTTTTTTTTTTTTATATTGTTTTTTCATCAATGATATTCAACTAGACGCATGTATAGGTTGCATTCTAATTTAAGATTACTCAGAAGAATTTAAATTTTAAATTTTTGTAAAATGTTTGTCACTGCATTTTTATTTTGATGAAAAGATTTTTATTGTAAACGGTTCTACATAAAAAAATAGATAAAAATATATAACGATTAATTAAATAATATTCTATAATATTAAATAAAGTTATATAAGACTCGAAATTCAATCGATAACGGAGATTTAACTGACTAGCTAACGCTAATAAACGTCAGTGTAAACAGGATTCGAGTATTGAGTCTCTGTCGCGACGGAAATCGATTAAAGCTGAGAAAAAGCCCCTTTGCTCAAGTCCGTGAGCGTTTTCGTGCGTTCGGACGGTAAAATCCATTTCATTAATGCGTTCGACGGCTCGTCGCGCCGCTCCGCGATATCGCTCACGTAACTCCTTCCGACGTCGCGTGCGTCGTTAGAGTAACGTGCACCGTCGTGATTAGCGAGGGCACCGTTGCATTAAACGGTGCGCCGAGTTCCAGCGGTTCTACGCAAAGTCACGTATGTATACTCATTTGTAGCTGTCGCAACCGCGCGGATAAGGCATTTTTTTTTATTTAAGGACATTGTTGGATTTTTTTGTTAACTAATCGAACGGGAAAAGAAGTATGTCGCGCGTATCGGCACGCTAGAAATTAATCCTTCATTCTCATCATACGAGATGTGTATTTGAGGAAACAGAAAAAAAAATATATATATAACAACGTATGTTCTCATGTCAGTTTTACGTTGGCGGAAATTTGAATTGGTAATTTTGCAACTGATAGATTTTTTCTTGAAAAATAATTCTCTCCAGAAACAACGGTGTATGTCGCCAGCGATATTTTGAGTTAGGCAAATACACCTTTTCGAATTTTAATATTTCGATCTTTATTTCACGGGTGGGTTACGAATAAATTGCATATTCATAGCGATAAATTGTAACAAACGTTTTGCAACAGCGAATAATTCTTAACAAATGAAATGAGAAGTTGCTAAATCTATTGACATATTGAGATGCGGCAACTCTTCGTGATCAGTGATCCCGTTACTTCTACATGGATGACGACGCGTTCGTTCTATTAATCCGCCATCTCCGCTTGTCGTTTACCTCGATCATCATCCGTAACGCGTTCAGACTACGGATGCCGGATCGCGATAATAACGCAATTTGGATCGCGTCCCAGACATCTTCACACCACATCGAACGATTTTACGGGCGTTAATTGGTACGTTCGATGCGACGTCGGGTTGTATATCCTTTCTTTCTCTTTTTTACTCCGACATCCAGAGAGAGGTCCGATGTCAGCCTGATGGATGAGATGCAGTCGTGTGCATATTGGAGAACACGCTCGATATTAGTTCGTCGACCTCGTTGGAATGCTTAAATTCAAGCAGACTATCGATCGTCATCCGGTATAAAATTTCAATCGACACTTCTCGGTATTAAGAGAGTGCACTGCCGATAGCCAAAAAAAATTTGTACTTTTATTTAGCTTATCTTTAAAAATTTTATTTCTGGAACGCTATCCATCTCACCTAGCTTAAGCTCGCTTTAGACTTATAATTCGCGACAGAACTGAAATAAAAATCTACTTGTAATTTTATGTAATAGAAATTTGAAGAATCGAAATATACGTGCACAGTAAAGTATATTATATTGATGTACATTTTGATCGAACTTATCTATTTTTATTCATTATATGCTCATATCATATAAAATTATAAAGCAAATTCTATCTTAAGTTCTGCCGCAAATCACAGATCGTCCAAATTAAACTCATTGATTATGTATTAATTTAAAATTTGAAACTTTTTGTTGTCAGAGACGATGTATATAGCTACAACGTTTGGAGACGCTTATTGATCGCATAAATACGTCGACGAGGCGATATTTCCAATAGTAGTAGACTGGACGAGAGATTCGGGCGCGCTGAAATTTATGTGAAATTCCGAAGCGAAGCGCCCCGCCATATCATACACGTACACACACAAGCGTGCGCGGCCGAATCCAAGTTTTGCTTTTGACATTTGTCGGCGATAGCGTGCTTTATTTGTTCCCCGGTGCCGCCGCATACATCGCGGCCGTCGTTTTTGCATACACCGACGACTTCGGGGACGGCGCGATGCGCTTTCTTTCGGATAAATCAATATGCCGGCGCGGGTAAACAAGTAAATCAACACGAGGTAACGACGCGCGACACGGAATCGCACCGATCGACGATTGCGTTCGCGTGTGTCTGGAGTATTTTGTAAGAATATGATTTACTTAAACATATACGTACATCCCTATAACGCGTCGACACCTTAAAATAAAATTCTAGTAACCCGAGACTTTTCTGACACTTTTTGAACCATTGTATTCAGTAGATATGAGAGTGTCTGGTGTCGTACACAAACAAAAATAGACCAAAGGGATCCTCGTAGATCGAATATCCTTTATACATTTTATAAGTGTTAGATCTTATACATATTTATATAACACACAAGTATAAATATAGCGGCGTTATCAGACATCCTTTGTATAATTTTAGCGATGTATTGATTTTAGTTTCGTAATATCAAACTTTTTCAGTTGATTCTATAAATATATACTTTTATATTTTTGCCGGAATATATTTTTGACGGAATAACATTCCGTCTCTATATTTGAAATTAATTCCAAAAATTATAGACGTTGGAATAAAAATATTAACATCTTTATTAAGAGAATTACAAATCGAACAAAAGATAATTGTACAGAAAAACATTCAATTTTTAAATACGATGCTAAATATAGATATTCAAGGCTAAGGAAATGCAATATGAAGCGGACCAATTCAATTGATGTCACACTTTGAACCAATACACATACACACACAACTTGCGCTCCCATCGAGTGAATTTGTACACGTGAGAGACCCTTGATCTCGATGGGTTCCCGCGGCAGGCCGGGAGCTCATTATTTGCCAACTCGCCCATTCACGCCTCCGCACAAGCGACATGTCGATTTACCGGGCGATTTCGATTCGCGTCGTTTTCGCGAGAGCGTTTCTCGATTTATTTATCTTAGGGAGGATTTCACACCGACTGATGGGGCGGTTTGTCGTTCTCGTGTGGCGACTCTCCGCAGCGTTGTATCTCGTTGGACTGGTGTTATTGTGTATATACGGTGTTTCATAAGGTTTACATCAAATTTGAATCGCGCGTTCCTCTTTAAAAATTTAAAAATGAAATAACGTCTGCAGAAATAATGTATATCTGCTTTTTGTGAATTAATGCAACAAAAAGTGTAATTATTAATTTAGATCCATTTTTTATTTTTCTAAAAAAGTTTGCGTTATTTTTTTACATGTAATAGAATACTGCTCAATTATAACAATATATTGTACTATAAAAACCGTTTAGATATTAATTAACGTTGTAAAAGACATTCAACATTAAAAATCACAACAATAAAAATAGACGACGCACAGCGGATAATAAATCTTTTTTCCTTACTAAATTCGAAGCGAATTCTACATTAACACAATCTCTCGGTTGATGTGATTTATATTTAACATTAAAGTTATAAAAATTTCCGAGTTTGATACGAGTCTTAACGAAGCACCCCGTATAAGTGAAACTGTGCCAGGTTGATGTCGCCGTGCTAGTGCGCAATTGGAGAGCAATCGACTGAACGACACGCCGCAAATCAAACCGTATCCGCGTGCAGCTCCACCCTCTTCGAGCTGCGTCGCGTCGCCCTCCCCTCCGTCCGTTCCCTTCGCCCAGAATATTGTCCGCCACCCCTTTCGGGTGCATCTCCGCTGTGTCCTCTCAATTTGAGTTGACGCTCCTCCGGTGCGCTCGAGCGGTTCCGGCAGCTGCTGCGATGCATCACCGATGCATCACCTCGGCGGGACGTTTCGCGCGTTGCACGCGCCGCTACTGTTAATTGCATCGATTGTTTTCGGATCGACGGTTGTTCGACGGCGGTGGC
Source organism: Linepithema humile (assembly GCF_040581485.1). Classification (NCBI taxonomy): domain Eukaryota; kingdom Metazoa; phylum Arthropoda; class Insecta; order Hymenoptera; family Formicidae; genus Linepithema; species Linepithema humile. The sequence continues at coordinate 24,885,785 of NC_090130.1, forward strand.
GGATAGTCATTGGATAAGCCAAAGAGGATTAAACCAGAAGAGAGAAGTTGCGCAACGGTAATGCGCTCACGCCGTAGATTTACAGTACTCCGCGGGCGAAATAAACGCGAGCCATTTTACAGTAGTGTTTTTTTAACCGGTGGTTCGTGGGACAATAGCGTCCCGTAAAAGTTTAAACGGAAAGTAAATTTTTCTCCAATTTTAAAGTTACTTTAATGAAAATAAATTGTTATATTTTTCAGTTAGTCTGTTCCGATAATAAATAATTAAAATATTTTAATTATATTACACGTGTTTAATACTTCATAAAGAAACTATTAATATTATTACACGGCATAATGAGCAGAATATTATGAGCATAATAAATTTATATTTAATCGTAGTACATCCAAAAATGAGTTATCCGAAATTGATATTTAATATTAATATAAGAAAGACCATGATTTTTTATAATAAATTTTTAATGAAAAATTGAAATTACTTTTTTCTTTCTTACGAATTCTTTTTCTCAGTTAGAGATAATATACTGTAGAAACAAAGAAATCGATATCACCAAGTTGTTTACATCGAGAGATTTTCGCTCCTAAAAATAATCAACTAATTCCTGAACTACATTATCCGTTTATATCCTGTGATTCGCCTTTAAAATTAGCGCATTATAACAGCGACTCGAATGTTTAATTCATGTTGGTTATTTGGAATTCGCGTAAGCTGTGCCGCGCATCCAATTGCCGATACATCGGTTTTGTTAATCGGCTGGATTAGTCGACGCTTCTCCTTTGTATGCAAGTTCGGCCCGTTCAATTATTTCCGCGTAACGTCGCGCTCCTGATACGCGTATACCGCGCATTGCATATCCCGTGATTGAATCGATCGGTTTTAATTTCGCGGTTACCGCACTAGTACCGTAAATCAAGCCGATTGCGATGCACGTTATTGGTAATGCCGTGTGTACCTTGACCTCGATCCAGCAACACGATGTTTCCTAATTTGAATGTTACTTTTCGCATTTTCTCTGAGAGCCATAAAGACGATAAGCATCATTTTATTATTGTTTTTTTTTTTATTGCTTTTTTAAGTTCGTCGTTGCTTCTATTTTATACGAATTAAAATTCCAATTTATAGACACATAAATTACGCGCAAATTTATTACATTTGAATATTAGAAAAAAATTATCATTATCAATGACAGATTATTGTTTTAAATCTACTCATTTTACAATTAGACACATTTCACTAATTTATCACGTAATTGTACCGCTACGCTATTATCAAATTTACTAAAAAAAGAAAACGCTTATTGTTATCGGACAACCATATTATTTGATCGTATATTCGTCGCGCAAAATGCATCTTGTTAATCTCATTGAACAATTACATCGCAAATATTATCCGCCAAATAGCAAACATGAAACTCGGACTTTCGTACTACGCGATCGCGCAGGGATTAAAGCCAGCACGGCTGGTGTTTGGCGCCGAACTCGTCGATGATTTCCGCGCGTGTACACGCCGGATTGACTTACTATTTGCGGCGCATCGACCGATGCGCCGCGCCATTGTCGCCGTTAATTGAAACGATCGTTTGCAGATCCGCGGTCGATTCCCGGTCGGGCGTTGAGCCCCCCCCCTCCCTCTTACTCCTCCCTCCGGGCCACACGCGTGTTTCGACACGCAGATGCAACGCAATCGGCATTCTGCATTTTCGCCACCGCACACCGATTGATCGATGATCTCGATGAAGCGCGGTGGCCGAGCATTGCTCTTCGTGGCTGCGACACAAAAAGCGTTGAAAAAGCACTATACAGAATGAGTTACAAGTTGCGTAACAAACATTGACAAAGCGTTCGCAGCATCGCGTGCAGGGGCAGAAAAATTTTTTACACCAACGCTTCAGTCGCCTATAAGTTTATTACGGAACTGCGATGGTTCCTCCGCGTTCATTTACATCTGAAAGCAAGGTGATAATTTTCATGATTCGTCATAATAATTATAGTCGTATCATTAAGTTAGATTATTCGCAAAGTTGAATTCCGCATTCAGCTTAGTAGAAAGTGCCATTAAATTTTCTCCAAGTTTTCCGCCAATTTCGATTCCAAGTTCGTCATAGAATTCATCGTTAAAATATCCTCCAATAATCCCGGGAGTTTATTGGCGACAATGGTTGTCGGCGAGAAACTGTACGCCACCATCCGTGCGAGCAGCGCGCCGGTATTTCTCAATTTTGCCGGTTAATCGAAACGTACAAACAGCGTTTCCGATATTTTCAATCGAATAAATTTCACCGCAAAAAGATTCCCGGCTTGCGTATTTCAGCTACACCTGCGATCTCGAGAAATGGCGCGCTCGCAGTTTGCGTCGCGCCTTCGCGGCGGCAATCGGCGCTCTCGACTCGGCGCCATCGTGCTCGACGCGAAGCGCTTACTCCGCAAGTACAAATTGACTTTTTTTTCCCTCTCCCGTGGGACGTGCCTGATTGCTGAAAATGCAAAATAAACGGTAGCGCGGCTATCCCGTCCGACCTCAATCCGGCCCATCCTTTTTGCCGAGACACGCGCGTGTGCGCGCGCGCGCGATGAAACGGGGATTTCTCTCTTTGTTCGCGGATTCATTCCGCCGGAAACTTAATTTTCCCGCGTTTCCCCTCGGAGCCGTTACTCCACCTAGCACCTCGCGTCCGTCGTAACGTCGTTATGCCCGGGGAAACAAAGCGCTATCGCTGATAAAGAGGTCAATACCGATCTCGCCGGGGAATCGGCGATAATGTCTTCGTTGAATGGCGGTCCATTACGCCCGTCCCGTCTGATTCTTGAAAATGCACAGCGAGCAGAACGGCTACCTCGCGTCGGCGTGAGGATAAATTAACCGTGACGTTGATCGTTATTTATGAGTATTTCTGCTTGGAAAAAGAGAGGCGGCGGTCGGCTTATGTGTCAGGTGTGTTTCCGCGCTATGAATATAAACATTACTTTGTTGACGGTTAAAACGAGTCAAACGTCGGCTGATGTCTTTTTTTATTTCATTTAATAGTCACGAAAATTTTTCATTATCGGAGAGATGTGCGCTGCTCGTTTTCCACAATAGACCGACTTATTGTTTGAAATAGAGTTTATTAAAAAAATCCACGCACCTCTCTCGAAGCAAATCTTTTCATTCAGTGAAACCGTACTGATGACAGTATCACAAGAGAGAATCATTTATTTAAGAAAATCTATTTTAAATGTTACCGATATTTTGTAGAGCTCAATTTCACAGATCTAGAATTATTTTATTAGAGAGGCGCAATTTTTTTTATAAACGACGTATTGCCTCAATCGAATTTATTTTGTACAAAATAAAATATTTGAAGTCGCGCTAATGTTTTCGCGGGATTCGTTTCAATAATCGATTTACCCGAAGCGATATAGGTAAAGGGAGCATCTGGAGCATGGGAAAAAATGAAGTCGACCGTAAAGCAGTCGAAATAATTTCAAATGGAAGGCAAATGCAAAGCGCACAGCCGTTGCGCTGCCCGGTGGTCCTTAAGGACGATAAAACACGATGCGTATGACCATCGTGCGAGTTGCGAGAGGAGGAGCGGCGTACAGGATGCGCGTGCACAAACACAGTGACGTCGCACATCGGCGAACGTTTGCGCTTTAAACACAGCGGATAGCTCGGCAACCACTCGTTCCGCAGATAATGGGCAACGATGGTGACGCGAAACGCACACGCGATCGTCGCAATATCGAAGGAAAATATCGGCCGTGTGTTCGATATTACTCGCTCGCATCTGAAAGTTCAACGGTTTTGTTGCCTTTGAAAATGCAACCAACTGCGCTGTAGCGCGGACATTGTTTTCCCTCCATTTAGTGCTTTATTACATTTACATTATCGCACTATTTTCGAAGAATGTCTAGTGTTGCAAAATTACATTTTGCTGCACGCTGTATTATATCGCGTGTTTTTGCACGTTGCTTGCTAAATATTTATCGCGCAAACTGCAAATTTTTATTTTATATAAAAATACAACAAGAGTTTTTCAATCAACGATAAATTAATAACTAATTCAAATAATTGAGAACCGACATAACTGGCATTGTTTTTATAATCTCGTATGAATACGCGTTTGCAGAAGTTCCAAGTATCTTATCCGGCAACTATGAGACACATTATGTGAACAAACATTATTCCTCCCTCTTTTATCCATTAAGCGGATTACATTTCTAAGTAGCATAAATTACCTTTGCAAATAAGACAGTCGCCTCAGGTATCCTTCGCTCCTGTTTCAGATGTTTTGAGCAGTACCGCGCGGAAAGATGAAGACTGCGGTCGGCTCGCTACTCTTTCTCCTCATCAGCGGCGTCGTTTCCGTCGAGTGGAAACACAGCGCTGTCCTGGACAATAATTTCTTGGTGCTCTGGACGCCCGGCGAGCGGGACGTTACATTCGAGATCCAAGTGAAGACCCTCGGTTATGTCGGGCTCGGTTTCACGAAGGACGACGGCCGCGGCGGGGCCGACATGGTCATCGGATGGGTCGATAACAACGGCCAAGTCCACCTTCAGGTAAGCGTCTTTTTACGGAGCATCAAGTAATATCTGGTTTCTTGCGGTCGCGTCAGCGAACTCCCTTCGGCTCTCCCTCTGGTCTCACCGCGTTAAAATATAGAAGTCTACGCGCGCATCGTGATTATGAGCAATTATAACATTTATGACTTTAAGACTGAAATGCGCGTCTGAAATGATAGTAATCGGACATATTAATCTTTGATAAAAAATTCCTGCTTTCCGCGGCTTTTGCAGTTTCAACGTCGAATGCATCGATAAAGCTGCGAGTTAAATTAAATCAGTTCGATTTCATTACATATTTATATCTCCGAAAGTTAATTAATCAAAAGATTACAACTTTTATCGTTAAATAATTTCTTAACAAATAGTCGCTGAATTTGATTCTTTATCGCTATTTATCGCTATTTATCGCTATTTATCGCTTCAATAAGAAAATGTCGGTTTTTTTCGCTCTGCTAGTGATTCCTATCATTTCGAGTACACCGCGTACAAAGGGCTGCAAATGGAAATAGTTACCGCGTTCGCATTAAAGCTCACTGATATTTAAATTAACCGCGCTAACGTACCGCTTGTGTACGCAGAGTGCCGGGGGGCGAGAGTAATCGAGAATAATTATTTCCGTGCTACTGATCGAGTGGAGTTCTCTCTTTGAATATTGTAAAGTCCGCCCCGGCACGCCAACATCGGCGATGGAACGCGCTTAATGGTAGTCATTCGGGAGATAAGTAATGGCTCTCCCGTTTCGATCGGGCGCATCGGATAGTTATCAATCATGCCCACTAAAGCCGGCAGCCTGTCATTATACGTTCTCCTCATTTTGCACGACACTCGGTACATCGAGAGGACTCGCCTGCGGAGGTGATTGCCTTAATTTTTCCGCGAAAATCGTGGTTCCCGCAACTTGCTCATTATCCTGATACTCGCTCGTCTTTATCTGGAATAAAATGTGCTCACCGTTCTCATCAGCTAATTAACGTCCATACGATCTCTCTTTTTCTGTATCTTCAAAAAAAAAAAAACCGTGAATATATTATTTGACGTATATTTAACTTCTAATCAAGTACGTTTAATCTTTAACCGATTCAGAGTCGCGTAAAGAAGTAGCGGTCTTTTTATAAACGCGACAGTCTAATGAGTTTCCGATGAGAAAATCGATAGTTATCATTTCTTAATTGTTTCACGACATTATTCCGTTCGGCATGAGTGTGCTGTATTGACGAAAAAAAGTCGATGCTTCTTGGTAAAATAATTCTACGGCCGTAAAATTGGGATTTGCGAAACATTAGTCTGCAATATTTAAGATTCTCTCAAATAAATAATTCTCTTGTATCGTGATATTATTATATCATCATTTGTTCATCTTCTCATATACATATTTACTACATGCAAAATTTCAGTAGGTGAGATTTTTTTTTTGGAAGTGCGTCGATTTTTTTTTTTGCCAAACAGTGTACACATGTAATCTCCATGATAGCGCGGTTGCCGGGCTCAACAGGAAAACTACTATCTTTCACACTAACGACCGCGCGACTCCAACTTCAGCGTTCCGCTATTTAATTTCGCGATAGCAAAACCGAGGTCCGCAAACTTCCCCCGGATATATCATGAACTGTCCGCACTGCGGTCAGATCCGACGCCGCCGTATAATAGTTCGGAGTTAATATCATGTGCATGTGCGGCGCCGGGTGCCGGCGGGGGTGGCTCTTTGAATAACAAGACGTCATTCAAAGGGACCGCCGGCTTGGGCAAAGGGAAAGGAGCGTACCGCGGGCGCATAATCTAGTTCGCGCGATTTCCACGTGAACAGCCACGGGAATTTCGTTGCCGAGCCGAGAGCACAGGTTATTTTCGAGCGGTTTTAAATTTAAAACGTCGTTAGTCGCGCGCGATGTCTGGGGACGCGCGCGGGATCCCTCTTCTCTTCGGGGACCGGACGCGAAGGGGATTACACGCTATCCACCCTTTCATCAGCGTTACGCGACCGTTGACAGTTTCTGGCCCGGTTCTTTACAACGTGGTCTGGAGTATAGGTGCGTTGCTTCTTCCTCATCTTTTTCTGTTTTTCCTTTTTCTTTTTTTCTCCCTCGTCGTATCTCTTTCGTGAGGCGAGCGAACTGAATCAACGAGAAAGAAAGGGCGCCGCTTGTCGTGTCGCACAAGCTTTTTACCGTATTTTTACCAGCCGCGCCGCGAAACATTCATTTCGTTTCGCCATTATTCTCCAGTTATCCCGCATAGATTTATCAGCGCTTACCTTGCGCTCGGCTTTTCGTTGGGACGTCAAAGGAACGCCGCGCGGTCGAATGCCGGGCTCTCTGTCCGTTTTTATTTCGGCGCGAGCGTGTAATGCCATCGCGTTATTAAATCTCTCAACACGGAATTATGATGCGACACGCCGGACAAATTTTTCTGATATTGAAGAATATTGTAATAAAGTTTCTGAAATTATGAAAAAATATTTGTCCACTTGAATACATGATTAATATGATAATCAAACGTAAAATAAAAAATTCATTGATATTTTATAATTTTGATGGCGTCTAACATCTTGTTAAGAAAAAGCGCAATTTTCCATCTGCACTCTCATTCCGAGACGTAGTCTCGTTTATGCGGCAAACGGCCTGCTTATGTTCATGCGATCGTGATTGGCCGGCGTCGAGCGCATCTCGGCTACATTATAGAGACCTCCCGACGCTTCTTACAAAATGGAAAGCAGTCGTAACCGGCGGGAGGACGCGATATAGGAAAGCAATCTTCCACGACGAGTATCGCGGGGGTCGACCGAGGGCGGTTAGGTCGGTAACGCGTAGATATTTCTACGTCAGTGTTTCCCAAATGAGTCCCTTGAATTCCAGATGAAATAAAAGCGGAGAAGATGATCTTTGATTTTGCAATTTCGTAATTTTATTTATTTTTCGCTGCGGCTTTTTAAATTTTATACAAATGTCTTCGTATCTTTTTTACAAAAACTAAACTGCATAATTTTATAACGAAGAAAACAAATAAGCACGCTAAAAAATTAGATATATGTGTTATTATTAATATTACACGGAAAATGTAAGATGTAAAATTTGAATGATATTGCGAATGTGTAAACTTATGATAGCAAGTAATTAATTGTTAAAATTTAGAATTTTGCGTCTCAATATCGTTCTTCTAAAACAGTTTAGATATATAACACGATTTTGTTAGGTTAGTCGATGAAACATGCAGTAGTTGTGGAGAAAACGATATTAGAGAAGAGAAAATAATTCCAGCTTCTTCTCTGAAAGTTACGCAATTACGAGCTTCATGACATCCGAACGCGTTTCAAAGGATTCGGCTGCTGTATAATAAATTGGGAAACACTGCTCCACGTAGCTGGGTAGGTGGAGAGAAGGTAGTCGGGCTGCAGATCGCGTCCGTCTCGCGTGTCCGCAATTTTTCCGGCAGAATCGTTGCTCGCTTGTTCCATAATGCATGCCGCGCCGCGCAATGCTCTATGCGATGCAGCCGCGTCGCCGGACGTTCTCATACGTCGTGAAAGAGAGGAGTCGATAAAGGAGGAAAAGAAGAGAAGCAGGCGAGTCGGACGGAGGGTGGAAGAGAGAGTGAGAGAGAGAGAGAGAGTGAGAGACTAGCATCCAATGGGAGCGAGAAGCTTTTTCGTTATGATCGTAATCTTAGAACCAGACCAGCCGCGGGCATCCGCACCAGCCGGACGACTGCTACTCCGCTCGATTTCTTGCTCGCCCCGCAGCCGCCCCTCCGGTTGATACGCGACTTTAATTCGCCACTCGCGTGGGCGATGGACGCGCCGTAGAAGCGTCCCGGCTGCGCAATCCGATATGCATGCCGCACCGAGATCGCACGAGAGCGTTTGTCCACGCGGACGACTGGCATGTAATGAGCAAAATCGTCCTGATTGCGTATACCATGCGTATGCATTATAGCCGTGTGAAACGCGCGCGCGTCCTAATGGCCATTTGCGAAGAAATACCTGCGGTTAGCTGCATCGCGTTGCATCGCTAAATATATATATCCCCCCCTCCGTGAGACGCATAGAGATTTTTCTATAAAACATCTATTGAAGAAGCGGTGTAGCGAAACACTTAAAACGAACGACGCGAATGCAAGATGAACCAGAATGTCCTGAACCGGAATGTCCAGAACCGAGAATCTTCCTTCGAACGCGGAGTACAGTGTTATTCAACTCAATTGTTTTGCATGGTAAATCTCACCGCGGCCAGACACGCGTGCAACGCTGACTGTTTGCTGAATAAATGATACAGCCGGTAATACCGCTAGTCGCAGTGCGCTACTCGTGAAATTCGCACGCGTAACAGAGATAACGGATGCAAGAGGAGTATAAAGAGAGAGAGAGAGAGAGAGAGAGAGAGAGAAGAGGAGGAGGAGAATACGGCAAATAACTGGATGAATTAATAAAGTCAACGCAACAGGGAGGTATCGCTAAATCATAGAAGACTCGCGGGATTAACCGTTCGCGAGCGAGCACGAAATAAAGCGCGAATTGCGCATTTGCTGCTGCTCTGCGCTTGTAAGCGCGCGCGCGCTTGAATAATCCCTTCGTAATGCACCGGCAGATTGCATTTTCAACGAGGCCAAATAATTGCGTCCAATCACCGAGATGTTTAATTCGTTACGTTTCTCGCGTATTGTTTTGCGGCTTGTCGAATGGCGCGTGGCGCGTAGTATATTCGCGGACGGCTTTATTAAAATATCTCGCGCGGTTTCCCCCCCCCCCCCTCTCCCCCCTTTTCCCTCACGCCTGCCAGCAGCTGTCTTTTGTCGTCGATTTGCATTTTGTCGCACCTCGCAGCTTCCGTCGCTTCGCATTTTTAATAACGCCGTCGATAAACTATGAGCGACATATTTAACGCATTCTTTCGCGTCTCTCTCTCTCTCTCTCTCTATCTTTCATGATGCCAAGTTATCGAACTTTGCGTTCACTTTATAACAAACTGAATAGCGTAGTATCTTGTTAAAGTAACGGAGAAACCTAACATTTAGTTGAGAATACAAGCGTGAAGATGTATAGTCTTGTACAGCGCAATAATTCACAAATGGTTGACTGCAGAGTTGGACACGTGTCTTCTTCGACATCGAACGCGAGTTACGTGCTTGGTCAACGACTATAGTTATCGCTTTGTAGATCACAGCTATAGCACTGTGAGCTAGTTAATCGTTTCTTACTGAATTATAATTGTAACAATGATAGACAGTTGATTGTCCTTTGTAGATCGCAGCTATAAGAAACATTTTTGATCAAAGAGATGTTTCCTTTTGAATTAAAAATAGAATAAAAACTTCTCTTCTTTTTACTTCTTTTTAGTTTATAGTTCCAATGATAAACTTTATTCAGCGCTGTGCCGCTTTCGATCACGACTGCGATAATAAGTTCTAGTCAGTTTGCAACTCTTTCCCCTTTGTGACTATACAATGAGCGGAAACAGCGGATTTAGCAAAGTTTGCCAGCGACTCCGATCGACAGCAACGAAACTGCCGACCTTTAGGCAGGCAGTTTTACACAAGCGTTATTATCCACTCATCGCGGATAGTTGCCGGGGTGCGAATGGGTTAAATCGCCTTTTACCGGCAACGATGAAGGAAGGGGGGGAGGGGGAGGGAAGGGAGGTGCGCGCGCGGCACGGGAAAAACGAGGAAATGATAAAAGCCCGCCGGCGCGACGTCCTTGCGTAAAAATGCTAACGATGCATCTGCATACGGCGGCGACGGCGGCGATGCACCGTTGCGGAGAGCCACGGGGAGGAGATGGCGGATGCCGGGATCGGGAGGTGTGGTGGAGGGCAACGCAGCGGGGTGGAATGACTGCGCGCGCGGAGGCTATTCCCAAGGCACTCATGCCGCGGGATTCCCCCCTTCCCCCCCCTCCCCCCCACCACGCCGATACGATTTTAGCCGTGGCAAATAGGATTCAGCGTAAATGCAGTCGCGTGTATATGCGTATACGATGTGCATATATGTGTACGCGCGCGCGCGCTAGTGCTGTCGCGGCACTGTTTGAACCCTTCTGCCCTCCTCCTGCCCCCCTTCCCCACCGGACCGTCGCCCTTCTCGCCCGAGCGCAAGTGGAGTCGCGATGGAAATCCGTGGCAGAGCGAATGCGCGAAATTACGGCGGCTGAGGATCCCCCGTTCTCGTCGACGATGAGCCGTCTCGGCCAAGTTGATTCCATCCTCGCGTTCGCGCCGGTACTTACCGGGTCGAAACCCGGGCGCCGGGTGTGTTATGGCACTCGGAATGAACTCTTGGGATCGCCTTGCGCCTCGCATGCCCGGAAGGAATCCTGCAACAACATCCCGCTGTCCTGAAGTTTCCCTCACTCTCTCTATCTTCGTTTGCCGACGTTGAGCGTTGCCAAGTTGCTTAACATGTCGCTTACATGCAGTTGAAATCATCTTGACAACGTGAGCGTTATTGTTACTTCATTTTATCGATACAGTTTCCCGACGCCGATTCTTATTACGCTGACTGGATCGCGTCACGAAATACGAGGCAATATATATTTCGCAACGCTACAATGGGCATGTAGTGGTTGCGTATACGAGGCACGCCCATCCCGCCGCCATTAAGACTGTTTAAAAAGCGGGACGCGACCGTGCATTTCCATAAGATAACTCATATAGATTATTTCAAATCGTTCGGTCGTATCTACTTCATTGTACAGTCGTGCGAGTCAATATTACACGCATTATCAGGTAACGTCGCGCTTTATTTTGATTCTTAATGGCGGATGATTGCCACGTAACGATTACATCTAATCGCGAATAATATCTGCTATTACTCCGTTTGCGGTATGTACTGCGATATCTATAGCGACTTTATAGCCACTGTAGAGTGTAAGTGATGTAAGCTGCCGGACAATTGTGAAGGGTTGAGCGTAATGATAATGTGACTTTTTCAAGAATTTGAGAAAATACACTTTTTTGAGAGAATAGATTATTGAGAAAGTTGATGGGAAAGTAATTTTAGTTGCAAAGAGATTAGGCGTTATTCCTTTTCACGAATTTATACTATGATTATTGCTAATGTATGACTCACTATCTGGAAAATATAGTACTAACTCTTTGAGAAAGAAATTGTAACATTTGATAAAGTGTGCTTTCGATCGATTATGCTTTACAAGTTTAAAAGAGATAAATGCAATAACTTGTTCGCAAAATATTTGTGATGTTAGGAAGTAACAAAACAAATGCGCCAACTTTGGTTTAAGAAGTTCTGTTCTGGCAATTTAAATGATAAATCTCGTTCTGGCAGACCGTGATTTTAAAGCAAATAGTGACAGAAAATCCATAGCGAACATTCCAAGAAATGGCAGAAAGAATGAGTGAATAAATCCATCATTCAAGAATTTTGGATCATTTGCATAAAATTTGAGAAATGGTATTACTTTCTTACCAATCCCCCCCCAATCGATTTTCTTGAACTTAAAGAAATCAACTATTTATATTTTCTCAATTTTCTCAAAAACAAATTGATTTTTGTGTCATTCAACCCTTCACCAATCAACGAGGGTCGCCGACCGTCCATGCTGCGCGAATGCTCGCGACGCAAATGGATCGAGGAAAAGTTTCCAAAGATCGTGTATACCACCCGGCTGGATCGACGTCGGGGAGCAATCGCGCGAGAAACAACACGAGCAAACAATAGGCGGGCCGAGAAAGAAGGGGAGCCCCGTAGAATGGGCCGTGCAGGTGATAGATCGCGTCTCGTTTCGTGAATATAGATCGGCGTTTGTAACGCATCGGTCCGTCGAACGGCTAGAGAGAGCTACTTTCCTGGTGGGTCCGGTCCCGATCGGCAGCGCGATACTGTCAAAATTCCCATGCGCGGGGCGTGAACGAGCGCTCTGTTGGGACCACTGGAATTGTTATCTCTTGACTGCCCCCGAGAAAAAGGCTCTATGCGCCCGATGACTTTTTAACGAGGTCCTTGTATTCGCTCTTGATTATCAGCCGAGGTGTTACGTTGAATTTAGATAACCGATTGCAAAACGCAATGATTACGTTCGTCTTCTTTTGCCGAAAACAACTCGCTAATTTTTAAAAAGCTAGTCTAGACAAACTTTTCATCTCTTACCTTGAACGCGGTTGATGTATGATAATTCCTTTTAGCAAAGACTCGCATACGTATTTTCTTTCTTAAAAATATCGATTTTCTACCGACCGAATATAAATAATATTGTTTAGATTTTTAAATTTTTTGAAACTAATTAATCGATTATTCTTACTTTTTAACGTTCAACGTTTTTTGAAGTTTTTTGTTTTCATCAATGGCGGTTTATTTTGTTCTTGCTTTATTCGATCTCGACCTCGTTCTGCCGGCGATGAGCGCCGATAAACTTCAAGTGTCGAATGTGTTATTACGTAGATCGAAAGCGGATAATCTCGATCGAGCTGCGCACGACTCTTTTCTCCCTCTTTCTCTCTCTCTCTCTCTTGTGGCTGTTGCGAGAAACGGCAATGCAAATGCGCCGGAAGCGTTTCTTTGCGACTTCCTCCGAGAATAGCAGATGGTAGTTTTGTACCAACACTTACTCGTATCAGGCGTCTTTAACTCTGCTTTGTTTTTTTTTTTTCGTCTAAGAAGAACCATGCGTTCTTTAGTGTCTTCGCGGCTAATGGATTACATGTGCGCTAAGAGCAAAGTAAAGCGAGAAGCATTCTATGTTTACCGGCCTGTAAAGAATATAAATTGAAATAACCGTGGCTTACAAGAAACAAAACAAAATCTATCCTCAGAGAGAGGATTAATGCCGGAATCGATTTCATATTTCCTAAATGAGAATTAATAGCCGTTATTAAGGATTATTATTAAATAATGACATATCGATGACAAATGGCAATAATTATTAAATAGTAATAATATATTTATTACATGTAGCGTGTACATCGTTCCAATTCCGCAGCGTTGACGAATCCGTTGATTATTGTCACTTTGAAATGACATAATTTTCCCGCTGCAAAATAGTTGAAACATTTATGCGCGCGAGGACTTCATTCCGGGACATTAATACAGAATTATTGGGATGCCGTGTGCGTGTATGTGTGTGTGTGCGTACACGTGTGATGGACGAAACGCGAATTAAAAATGCAGTGAGTATACTCGCGCGTTATCGGCCGACTGTAACCCAATACACCGCCAAATATAATTCCAGCATACATAATTTGGCTCAATTATCGCAATTATTTTGCAGAATTCGCCCGACGAGTCAAACATGCGATGCGCATAAAATAACAATTATCGAAGAGGGAGGAAGTGAGGGTGGAAGAATCGATTCGTTAGGGAGATTAATATCGCGGGAGGCGTCGCGCGAAAATCGCGGACCCCCTTCAAATATGCCGCTCCGTTATCGCGAGCTGATATGTCCGTGACAAGCGATCCGATACGCATGCAAATTCGCGGCGTGGCTCGGGAGCGCGGTTATTGAGCCGTGAAATACGATCTATCGATAAATGACGCCGGCTACTAGCGATTATGCCAAAACGAAGCGATCTGACGGTCGCGCGCGTCGCGTCGGAGATACGCAGCCGTAATTGATTGTCGCTTTATAACAATTTCGAGCGAGACGTCGGCTCGATATCGATATTTCGGGTGAACGGACAAACAATGACGGCGAAAGGACGAAATACACGCTATTGCGAAATTGCATGTTACGCAGATTGTTTCGCGAAGTTTCGAAGCGAGTGAAATGTATTCGATACATCTGAATGTTAGAATATCCGGTTATCATCACGGTTCTATTTGTTCCGCTTCGAAATGATCGCAACTCGATTGTTTCGCGTACCAGACGTGCGAGGATGATTTTTCCATTTTTATCTCGCGAATGAGAATAGGATCGGATTTATGCTAATATCTTACAAGTCGCCCCGGGGGAGGAGAGGTGGAGGTAGATTGCCTAGATGATTCGCGAGGATTGACAGATGGTTAGCTAAACGGTGAAAGCGAGGAGCGAAGGCATATCGGTCTGGCAATATTTTACCGTCGGGGACACAACGGCGGCGGTCGCCATTAATTCGCAATTAGTTGGAATTAGACGTAGCGGAATAAGTTTCCGCGAGCGAAACGAGGATTTGGCGAAACGCGGCTGCTGCGGTGTGCGAGGGAAAGTTACCGAGGTCCGCCAAATTGGGTTCAACTTCTATTGGCTGCTCCGTACGACGACGGTACGACTCATCGATCGTGTTGCGGCTAAGCCAATTACCGATACACCGGCTTTGTCTTTCAGGTTCTATTCGCGCCGAGTGTTCTTTTAATGATGAATGACGGCGCGATAAATGAAGACGACTGCGTTTTCATATTTAATGCTATCGTTCAAATTTGTAAATCTCTCTGCAAATACGAGCAAATTTTTACCGTTTATTTCGAGATTAGTCTGCAATTTTCAGGAATAGTGGCAATTTGAGTGACATTTATTTAGGAACCTTGTTGCAATATTTATGTTTTTCAGCATGAAAATGACACTGATTTACTTTTATGCAGAACCATTAAAAAATAAAATTTAATTTGTCTACATCATGTAAAGGAAGAAAATTGAGTTAACTATTTGTGAAATCAGATATTTTACAATTCTGTTCGTTCATAAAATTGAGATATATTTGAATGTAATCGAAATATGTAGAGAAGTCATGCACAATTTATGTACGCTTTAAGATTTCATAAAAATTTAATTGTCCGGAGAAGCGACTTCTATGAAGATTTAAAAAGAGACGGCGAGGAATTTGAGGAGAGTTAATTCTTTTTGAATCATATTTGCTGTACACCGGCCACGCACAATTAGATGCAATTATTCGCCGTTTATGCGAGAACCGATCGGTTTTAATTAATCTGATCCAGCGAGTTACCAAGGAAAAAGCGTTACGCATGCTCAATATGCAGTTCCGAACTCATCTCCTGGCGCGCTTAACCACCGACAGAGCGATCATAGCGTGTTCCGAATGCGAATACTACATTGTAATTGGTTCGCTCGTGATGAGCTTAACCGCCATATAAATTGACTAGAAGAGCCCACAACCGGTCTTTAATGTATGCCTTTCTACGCCGCGGCGTAACGTGAGCTCCGCGGTAACTATACCGCGAGCGCTTTTTGCTGATCATGTGCGTCAGCAATAATTTGCCTCGTATTCGTATTCCACCGTCGGCGTCATTTTATGGTTTCGCGTTTTGATTTGCTGTACTATCGCAATATTAGATACGCCAACGCTGCCGCATTCCATCGTTCTGCAATATTTTACTTTCCATCGTATCTGAATTTCACGACTCGTGATACTTTCAAAACCTGCGTACTTAAAAATATCGCATTAATTTGTTGCTTTTTAAATTCCTTTTTCATAATTTTGACATAGATCTGTATACACTGTCTACAAAAAAAAAAAAAAAAAAAACACGACGCACCTCGAGAAAGTAATTCTAGGCCCGTGACATTTGATTTTGCGAAATATTAATCACATTTAAGACATAGATTTTCTTAGATGAATGGTTCTTGCACTGTAATATTTTTATTTTATTTCTCTTTATCTCTTATCAACATAGTTTCACTCGGTGGGAAGGCTTGTTTTACGGTATGCCGATTTTTCTCGATAAACAGCATTTCTAAAGATACTTCGGTACTTAATTCATGTTATGATACGGCACTTCGCGTGTCTGTCGCGGCGAACGTTGAAACGCATAAGTGAAAACGCACGAACTCCGCGATTGAGCGGGCTGCGCCGTGAGAAAGCGGAAACGGCGGCCGTGTGAAGTTTCCTCGTCGATAATCGAAGGAAACCCCCGGCGGCGCAGCCGGTCCGGCGCTACACTTGTCGATGTGAGGCACTTTAAATACCGTCGGCGGCTGTCCATCGCTTTCACGCTAGCGTGTGGGAAGCCACGCGAGTGTCGACATCGCTCAAGTGGTCCCGAGACTGACGTTTATCGTGCCGTGCCGTCAGCCTGATCGCCCCTCACCCGCTATTATCGCGGCGAGTTATTGGGATCGTTATTGATAGACTCGTTACCACCGCGAAATTCGGTGGAATCGGCGTGGTTTCGCGCTAACGAAGACGAGGTCGCAGTCTGCTATTCATTGATATCACACTGCGCTGCACTCACGACGAAAAATGACAGTCAAGATAAATTTGTATAGCTATTTAATAATTGCATTAATGCGACTGAAAATGTAATTTACAATATTTATTAATGCGAATGATAATTAAAACGGAGAATCGGGAGAAAAATGATAAATGCACGCGCGCGTTGATTATTTATAATTATATTTTCAATTATAATTATCATTGTTATATAATTATTAATTGTCACTAGAATTATATATCGCAGCTTAACATCAATTTTGTTTTTTCGTTTGAGCACAAACCTATTAGGCAATAACACTTATTAGTGTCAGAGGTTTTGTCAAAGCACGACAGATGGGAAATTAATTGCGCCTGCGGTTTGCTGCGGAAAGAACAGAAGGAGGAAGTTTTACCGAGCCCTTGAGGAAAATCTCGCCGGGCGCTTATGGAACCGTCCGTGTCGGACGAGGATCCTCCAGACACTTCGGAGGGCACGATGCCCCCGCTCGCGACAAAAAGAAATTAATCGCGGCCATCGTAGCGCCGTGCTGTTACATGGCGGCAAGCAGTTCGCGCAAGAAACGCGAAGCGTTCACCGTTCGCGATTAATCCGCCTTTTTGCAGCGTCATCATCCTCTTCTGCGCTCACGCGATCTATAACCGTCCTGGAACTTAATCCAGCGCGGTAAGAGGACGTATATATATTTGTTTCGTCCCTTTCTCTCTCTCTCTCTCTCTCTTTCCTCTCTTCTCTCGCGATGATTTCTTCGCGCTCGGATAACGACTTCGGCGCGGGAAATCCTTAATAATTGTTTCCGTTATTTCCCGTTATCCGCAAGACCGAACGATAGTGCACGGGAGAGCACAGGACACCGGATGGCCCTGGAGCGGGGTTGCAGGGTTGCAGGGACGATACAAAGGATCAAATCTGCCAGCTCTTAACGAGCCCCGGCTTAGGACGCGAATCCTCGGGGCGAAACTGGCTTACACCACCAACGGGGGCGAGTTGCAGGAAAGAGAAAGGGGAAGGGGTGGAAGATGTCGTTGCAGCGAGAGGAAGCAGATAGATAGAGACTTAGAGTTTTAGTCGGCGGATAGAGAAGGATTGCGGGGACTCGCTCGCTCTTCCATCTCGCCCCCGCCTCTACCCTCTTTCTCCCTTTTTGTCCCTCTTATCCTTGCTCGTCCCCCGTATCTCCGGCTGTAACAAGCGCTAGTGCAAAGTCGACTTCGGCTGACTCAGCCGCGCAATGCAGCCGTGTAGTTTTACCTCTTCTCTATGGCTTCTCGTGCAACCCTTTCCTGCCGTCCCTCTGCCGCGCGCCGCTGTGCCCGCCCTCCCTGGCTACCGCCGCCGCCTCTGTTCTCCGGCTTCGAGCCGTCCCACATCCTCCGCGACTTTCGCATTGTATCGAAATTCCCGAGAGAGCCTCCGCTCGAGACCGGGCAAAAATGGTTGGTTGCTCCTCAAAGTCCTCGATGCGCTTCCGAAGCAGATTCCGGCGGATTCAATCATGTTACGGCAACTAACGGCTGCGATCGGTCCGCGCACGGGAACTGCCAAGATATCGGCAAATCGATCGGTTGTCGATGATAATTGTAATTTCGAGGAAATTTCTACGCTCCGAATTTATCGCTCCGGCAGCGAACTTTTGAAAATAAACGCTAATTGAACCGCGATCGTTCGCCACTTTCTGCGCAGTTGGCATTCGAGGGAATTTAAAAGTGGGAAAGTTTGAATTTAAGTCTAATTTCCGCAGGCCGTCAAGCCTGATCTGGTAATCCGCGATGTGTGGTGATTGAAGGGAATTAGAGCGTAATGGATACTACGCAAGGCGTAATATACGTAATATCACAGTCTTCGCGCGAGCAACTTTACGAGCCGTGTAGATGCTTTGCCGGGATACGCGCGCGCGCCGAAGTTCGCGTATGGGAACACGGCGTACGTGCGGATTACGCCGTTGCGTTTGAAGTTTCAACGATCCCATTATTTTCGTCCCGAACAAACTTCCGGCCGGGAGCTTTCGTTCGCGCGCGGCGAATTCCATTAATTAATCCTTTAATGAGCGATGCTCGTTAAATCCGCGACGAGATTAAATAATATTTCTCGGTAGCGATTGCGCCGGAACTAGGGGAACCGGTCGAGTCGCCTTGTTCCCTTATTAAAGTCACGTACGGCTCATTATATTTCTCTCGCGGTGTATTCTTCTTTCTTTTTGTCCTCTTTTTTCTGCTCCCCGCCCCCGCTCTTCTATTTTTTTTTTTTTTTTTTCGGGTATACAGCCGCGGCTACGTAACGTCGAGGTTAACGCTTGGCGAACGAAACGAGATCGCCGCGGCGAGATTTCAGAAACCGGCTACCTCCTTCTTGCCTGCCCTCATGCGTGAAGCGTGCGTGACACGTTTTTACGCCCCCGGCGATCCGGTTGACGATGAGATTCCTCATTCTGCGAGGCTCACGCCGCGCGCCGATCTGACACGCGTAGCAGCGTGGTATCTGATTGAATCGCGGGAATATACGAGAATATCACGGATGAAGTTATATCCTTTACAGCTCCGGATATGTTTGAACAATACGTGTTTTTTTTTTCTCTTTTTTTTTATTGCGATGATGTAAACTATTTTCACATTCTTCTGAAAAAGTCGAAACAAAATAGAATCCTCACAAAGTAGAATACAAGAATGTCGATTATGATATCGATTGAGATATCGAAGTGTGATGGGTTGGGTTTCCTCCAAAAAGATATTTGATTCGAAATGTTTCGTGGTCTTTATAATACAGGTTTGTATCACTAAAATAAGCGTGGAACTTTTTAACATAAACATAATAGATGCAATCCGTGAAAGCGAACATGCAATTTTATGGGTTAAAAACATAATGATCGTATCGTATTTCTACCCTCTTCTCTATCTAGTCATTATCCGAGTCTGGTCCCTGTAATCATTGAGAACATATCCATGTGCATGCGCCAGATGATTCTTAGAATTAACTTTCGCAATCTTAGACACTTTTGGAACGCGAAGATATACAGCTCAAGTCGAAATCCGGTGCAATTCTTCCGAGAGATTCGAGGATAAAGTGCATCATCAAATTTACACAATAGCCAGAAATAAACAACATCCACTTAAGTTGATGGATAGTTTATTTTCTATTGCGATCCATAAATGCATTGGATTCTGACCTAACTAAAATTTCAAGATAAAATATTATAATTAAATACAAAAAGCAAGTGGTGTTATTGTAAATAGCAAAATTAATAATATTGAGAAAAGTATTAAGAGCATATATAGATGCAGCAATATAATATCAAATATGATAGGAATATTAAAACTAATAAAATAAAGAAGAATTAAGAAGTCTAATTTGAACGAGAGAGAAAGCGTTTCGATGTCAGTAAAGTTTCTTTAATAAAACAAAATAAGATAAAATCAAGAGAAGCCTAACAAAACAAGTAGCGGAAATGAGAGTTTAGTGCAGTTTGATAAAACTAATTTTTAAGAAGAGGCTAAAGTTCTTGATGCGACGTATTGTTTCTCAGAGAATGAGATCCGCGGTAGGTGTGCAAGTTAGACGGAATGTGCGCGCTGTCTGCATCACGGTTCTCATCGTCCCAACCTTTCCCTTACTTCTCTTCCCATCCTCCGGGCACTGTCTCATCTTATAAGGCGAACGTCCATATCTCGGAGTACAGCTGTAGCTGCCGTTGTTGCGGTTGCAGCCGACCAATGCCGGTCAGCAATCTCGCGCGAATCTACTTTTCACCCGGTCAGTTTTCTCGGCTTGTTTTTCGCCTGTCAAAATATTCGCCCCACGAACCAATTCCATTATAACGAGCAATAATAGGATGAATTTATTGTCTCTAAAGCTGCCAACGTGCTACATTTGTAGAAACAGTTTTATGTTTTTATATATACTTTGATGCAACAAAATATTCCAAATTTTTTTTTTTTTACTTTTTTTAAATTTATTTTTTTTACGCCAAAAGAGTCTAGGAAAATTTACATTTATTATTATCTTTTTTTTTTTTAAATCTTTATATTCTCTCATATATAATAATATAATGACGATAGTCTCTCATATATAATATATAGTAATACAATTGTAAGTTATGGTACAGAGGGTCATAGTGCGGCGTTTGTCTTTGTTCGTCGCATAGTTTGGAGCAAACATTTATGAGACGAAACTGAAGCCCGAGAAAAGAAACAGCAGGAACGGCATGGCGAGGACGATGAATCTTCATTCATAAAGATAAGACTCGCCTCAGTAAACCTATATATTCACTGCGGTTTTCGCCGGAAACGCGTATATCACGGTTTACGAATTTGGCGATTTATCGCGACGAGCAAATAAATACAATAACACGTACACTGCAAGCTTGGACTGTGTACTCTATAAATATACACGTCTTCATCTGGATTTAAATAAAGATTAAGAGCTCCGCGAGCTGACAGCCGTGGGGGTTTACATGCACAACGCGCAATACGCACACATAAATTTATATATTCGCGATATTATTATTCTTAAATCCCGCGAACGTTAATTTCACGATTCCAGCTGTTAAAAGTCTGCAATAATTTTTGCCGAATTTTTTTTAACAATTTTCGACATTCGTATTCCGGTGACGTCTAATAAATTACAGTATTTCATTCATCGTGCTTATCGTGACGTGTTATCTACGTTTTGACGCAAATCGCGCAATGGCATCGCAATAACGAATCGCAGCGAAAGCGCGACGCGCATGAAGCATCTCTCTACTTGGCTGAAGATTCTGCACCGTTCCGTCTTTCCCTCCCCGTCCCACCTCTCGCTCGAGTTCTGTCTCATCTTATAAGGCGAACGTCCATATCTCCGGACCTTCAGCCGTTGCTGCCGCGGTTGGCCTTCCGAAGAACTTTGGTCCCTCGGACCTCTTTCTCGCTCTATCTCTCTCACTCTCCCGCCGTCCGTCCTTCTTTCACCGCCGAGGCAGCTCGGAGGACCGTGTGCGTAAATGTGTATCAGGAATGATGCATGGCGGCTGAGATCAAGAAAGAGGGAAGGAAGCGTGGGTCGGTGGAGGGGTGGGGAGGAAGAAGCGGAGGAGGAGGTCCAGAAGGGTACGTCGGGGACGAAGGGAGGAACTAGTTATGGTAATGAGGAGATGCAACGATAGCTCAGCCGTTCGCTCCGAGTTCTCTCTCTCTCTCCCTCTGTCCCTCCCTTTCTTTCTCTCGCGCTCTCTCTCTCTCTTTCTCTTTCAGTTCTCTATCCTTCTCGCCTCGCTTGACTCTTTACCTTCGCTCTGCCTTCGTATGGCGATGATCCCCGGGACCGCTTACGCACCTTTTTACGCCTTATTGTTCACCGGGACGTGGCTGTTATCCGCGCGACTCGCAATCTCCACGATGCGACTATGTGTGCGCGAGCGTCCGCGCGCGCATACGTCGCATAATGGGACGGCTGCTCACTTTAAACACGGTAAATAACTTGCGCAGTGGCGCCGCATTATCTGTAACGCGGAATCGCCGTCGTTCGAACGGGTACCAATGGTTTGCTCTTACCACCATCATCATAGGAATAGCCCCAATTTTCGGTTCAGAGATTCTTTTCCTGCTTCAAATACGTATACAATTTCATTTCAGTAGAGCAAAATTTAAAAACAACATTGATAAAAAGAAAAAAATTATGCCTAACTCATTTTATTCAATTGTTTCTTTGTACAGATTTTTTTTCCAAAATTAATTGAGATTTAATTAATTTTCCAGCGATACAATTAGACAGAATATATCAGTTAAGTTCTAGTCAATTTTAATATTTATGGAAAAATACATACATCAATTTATATAGATTTTAAAGATTTGCGTTATGTTCCTCTCGATTCGGAATAAGCTCTTCGATATTTATTGAATAAATTAAAGTAAATGCGGATAAATTTTATCGATTTTTAAAAACATTATAAAATATTTCAAAACGATACGCTTTGTCCGATTCACCCGCATTTATCTCATTATTACGCGCCACACATTATCTTCACACGCTACAAATTAATGATCCAATGTCGCCTTTGGTCAGCGTACGGTGGTAGAATTCCGGCGGGGAATTCCAAGCGCGATAACATCTTGAGAATCTTCGAATTCCTTCGAGCCGCGGCGAGAACGAATTATCCGTGAATTCGACAAATTATCGAGCCGTGTCGTATCGCACACGCGAGCGTCGCCGTGGTCGTCGTGTGTGTAACACGTCGTGCACGGGCGGCGCGCACCCGCGCTCGCCTGCCTTGTTAAGATTATCAGCCCGCAGGAAGCCGCAGGCCGGCGGTTTTCGTCGCCCCGGGATAAATTCCGGCTATTCGGCTACTTAACTCGTATTACGGCTAATTGGTGTAACGGCCTCGTCCGTTTAATGGCTCGCTTTAACGGCGCTTTCATTTCTAACTCTGTGGAACTTCGCCCGTAATTCAGTGTCTCCGCACCATGCGTCCAATTAACGCACGAAATTAGGCCGCGATAAGTACCCGCTATTCTTAAGGCACGAATTAATCGCCGATACATTTTATCGCGACTTGGGAATGAGATGACACAGGGCGCCACGAAATTGGCTACCCGTTTCATCGAATTCTCTGAAGTACAAATGACTTCTCGCTTGATCCTTATTCCCGTTCCTGTTCCTTAATTTTCGACATAAAATATCGGTAATTAAATTGGAACTTTAAAAGCCTTGAAATTAAGCCATCGATAAAAGGAACTATTTTCGTAATTAAATATTATAAATTCCAATAGCTTTGCAACAAAGGCAAAAATCCTTCTTTGTTTTACGTCACACTGCAGCTTAATGCTTATGCTTATTAACGCTAATGATTAATATAATTTAATTTTTAATTAAAAAAGTATATTTTTCTCTCGTCGTCGTTTTTATTCACATTTACTTTCCGGGAAGGTTCGAACATTAGGCAGTTTATTCTTGAAACGGGATCGCTTCGCTTCTCACATGATTATAAATCATCCGGCGGGCCAATAATCGCGGTTGACGCGACGAAGGCTGTAAAATGAATTACCGCTTGTCGTTCTTGCGACGGCCGAGCTCGCATCACCCTCGACAGTCCCCTCCGCGTGTTCGGCAGCTGCGTCGTTTTCGCCATTCGGGAAGAGGCATCCTACGCGCGGTAATGAGCCGCGATGAGGAGACGACCGGAGGAAAAACGAAAGTTGCGAGAGCGGAGAGGGGTCTCCTCTGTATTCCCTCCGACGAGACGAGGGCAAGAAGTGCGCCGAAAAGAACGAACGGCGGACCGCGTAACGTGGAAGGAAACGTAGCGTGATACCGGGGATACTTTGTCACTTCCTCTCCCTCTTATCCAACCCTCTCACCGGGCTTGCAGTATGTGTATTTCTGAACCGACAAGACGGCAGTGTTTTTCCCCGGTGTCGCTGACAGTTTTGCTACTCCAATGTCGACACAGCGCTCTCGACGCTGGACGAGCCGAGCCAGCACACACAGCGCTTGATATCGAGATAAAGTGCGAGAAGAAATGCAAGTGACAAGGGACTCTTTAACGACAATCGTGCGTGCGAAAAGCGCGAATTCGCTTTCAAAGAAAGATCTTCGATACTCCATATCGAACTTCAATTTGCTTTTGACGGAAACCAGATGTGTTTCTGAGACATTTTCTCTGTACATTTCTTTCCTGTCCAGCAAGCAAGGATAAATATTTCTGCACATTCTACAATTATATAGAGACTGATTTGAATTAATATTAAATACTTTATGGCGCGAAAGTTTGCTTCGAAAGAAATTACGTGAATTACGTGATTGATTGTTCAGCGGCAAAGCCTTGCGAAACTTTAATCGCAGACATTCTGCTGCGATCATTGATCTTCGGCGTTAATCTTATTTCCTTAAGCGACGAACAATAGACAACCGACAGCTCGAATCATGCTTGACGTACGATCACGAATTACGCGCTCGCGTGTACATTTTCCCGCAGGGGGAAATTGCATTCGAGCGGATAATACGTCGTCGTTTCTTCCGCTAATGCGAGCGGCGGAATAATGGCGGCTAATAGGCAACGTTATGTCTTCAATGTGGTCTCGAAACAAGCTTCGGTTAAACTTCTCCAGAGGCCGTATACGCGCAAACTTCACAGATAGGCTTTCTCTGATCAAACAGAAGATTCCCAACGGGATTTTCCGCAATTAACGAGCTTTTCAGTATGCTATAATATATCATCTGACAAGGAGCAGCTAGGTTTATCGTGGGAAACGTTATTATCCGCTGCTAAAAATATTATCGTGATAAAGTAAAATTTGACAAAAAATACTTTATATTTTATGTATATATTCTTTTCGGTAAAATTGAAAATTATTTTATTTTAAAACGCTGCAATTTTTAACGCGAAGCATTTAAAGTAAAATTGTTTACATGTTTTAATTTGATTTGTCTAAAACAGATAAAAACCCGCACCTTTCGTCGCTCCATAATCATTTTTGCGAAGACATTGTTTGCATACACTTCACATATATATTCATTTTTCCCTTACTCGGCCATTTGTCCGGAATTCGTTCAAAGTGAACCGTGCAAATTCGCCTTAACACACTTAGACAGGGTTCTGCCGAGCGGGAATTCACTTTCGCGCGATTCTACGGTTTTCGAGCGCGGTAGAAATTGGCGGGAGCGACGTCGGACTGACTGGAAGAACGGCATTTCCCTCGAGACAGATGGAAAAAGAGACGCGGCTGATGGAAGAAAGGTAGCGGGGGAGGGGGAGGCTAAATGGACGTCATCCGTCCAACCGCTAGGCAGCCCGGGTAAATAAGTTATCAAGAAACCCTTCCAGACATTCGACGAGGAATTAGCGGAACGGAGCCCGATTTATCATGCGCCTTTGTATTTAAATTGTCTTATCTCAAATCGAGCAAAACAATCCTCGCGACTTCCAAGCTAAAATTAATTTGCAAGATAATACCGGCTAGTATCTTCAACGGTGGCGTGACTCACTCGCGCGATTTTTCTCAGAGTTTTTGCTTCGTTTATATTGTTTATGTCTTATTTATGTCACGGCAATATTTTGAAGGATTCTGCAGCTTGCAATCGAGATGGCGAGAGACCATCTTCTAGGAAAAGTTATGTATCTAATTTTTAGAGACTTGGTAAAATACATTCTAATATATATTAGCGTACGCCTAATATTTTCAAGATTTACAGAATGAAATTTCAAAAAATTAATAAATAATATATAAAGTGATTTGCAAACATTTTACTCAGAATGTCGAATAAGTGTAACATACGGCATAAGATCTGTTAATGTCATATTTTTATATCTATTTTATTATACCATATCTATAATTATATCGCGAAATTATAACGCAATATCATAAAACCACCGATCGTAAATATCGAGCCAAAGTCTATATCCTCATTTCATTCCGCGGAAATCATTTTACGACGCGCTCGGGCGCGTTACGTGACGTACATGCATCCCCCTGTGGACTGAACGACACCCCGTCGATTTCGATCGCTCGCT
Source organism: Linepithema humile (assembly GCF_040581485.1). NCBI lineage: Eukaryota > Metazoa > Arthropoda > Insecta > Hymenoptera > Formicidae > Linepithema > Linepithema humile. The sequence continues at coordinate 24,911,903 of NC_090130.1, forward strand.
GCGCTTTAACTGCGACAGATATATCGCCCCGACGTCGGACGACGATTCGAGCGAGGATGAGGGCACGGCTCGAAAACTTTATGATGTCTCATCGGGCGAAGCAACATCAGTCCAGGTGTCGCTAATTTTATCGGCTTGCATGAGAAATCGGATTGTTTTATCAATTTGAAGGCCTGGAAACAGTGTCCTTCATTGGCATCTATCGCTCTAGATCTATTATATATTTCTTTTTCATCTTATTTTCGAAATACTGAAATTACTGAATCCGTCTTAAGCCTTTTTGATATATTCGTATTCGAAAAACTTAATAGAAATTTAAATATACTACAACAATTTGTGAAATAATATATTTATTAAATAATATTATATACACAATTAAATTTAAATAATGAGCTTTGAAATAACAATAAATTAACCGCGTTTATTCGCCTTCACAGTGTGAGCCAGCCAGTACGTTTCAGTATTTTCTTTTTTTAGAATATGCCAACGCACACAGAACGCCATCAATCCGAAATATATTAGCACCGGGAAAAAGATGTCAATTCCAGTCTCTCGTTAAAGCGTTTTACGGTCGTCAGCGGCCGTGCGATCTCGCGGTGGTCGATTCCGTCGGTTACGATCAGCCGGTAGAAGCAAAGCTCGCGAGCGTGTATCAGTGATACCAGAATTGCGGAATATTCCGCGGCTCGGCAAATCGTTTTTCAATAATTGCTCGCACCGCCAAGTGCTATCGGGAAGGCGATAGAGGAAAAAATGCTTGGTTGGATATTCGCTTTTGGAAATTTGTCGTGACGTCAACCTATCGCTTGCCAGGTCACTTAATTGTAAGACAAAAACACGTTCTGCGATCGCGTTGAACCTCGATACGGAGCGCGTGATACTTGTCAATGGAGAGAATGCGAATCAATGTGCTCTTGATCCTGTTCTTACTTTGAAATTCCTTTCCTTCGCTGCGAGATTTAAAAGGGGAATCGAGTCTTATCACGTTATCTGGATATTTCATCCTTCTCTACGCGAGAAGGATTATTTTATGATGAATTTTTCTGTTGAATTTTTTTTAGTAAAAAAATGATCAGGAAATAAATTTTCATATATTTTGATTATGTGTGAAAAATATTAAATTAACGAACGTCAATAATATGAAAAATTCCTATCGCGATTCTTAATTACACAGCGCCAGAAATTTCATTAATTAAATTTATAAAAACTCAGCATATAATTAAATTCGTAACTTTAAAAAAAAATTTTTTTTTTATGTCACCATATTTATGTTCTCATTGTACCGTTGTACTAAATATATTTATATTTTATCTCTTATTTTAAAATATGACTTTATATTTTATTTTTTTAGATTCTGAATAAAATTGTTTTATCATTTCCAAATTTTCCTAATTTAATAACTTATTTCTGTTCCACTTGCATTATTTAATGAAGATTGGCAACAATATGATTTGTTAAATATAATGATTTTCTGCTTCAAGTATTCTGGAGATATACACAAATATAGAATGATCAGAAATAGAATTTTTGATATGCCAAAATTCACTTTGATCTGAAAATGCAAATAGTTCATCAAAGCAACATCAAAGCAGTAATGAATTTCTCGTACATTGTTGAAGCACGGGCGAATCGCTATGCACACGATCAGAGGCAGGATATACAATATAAAAAGGGAAGAGAAGGGATCGTTAAACGGCAGTTTGCACGGGGCAACGGCACGCGCGAGGATTATCAGAAGAAATTTTCGTCGCATGGCCCACCGAGGGCTCGTAATTCGCGATCGCGCGTTGATTAAAGCGGAGTTAAGATCGGGCTGCAGCGGGCTTATGTAACGGTGTGCACACTTTACATTTTGCGTGTGTATGTGTGTGTGTGTGTGCTTTCCTATGGGAATGGCGCGCGAAGGCATCAAGTTACCCGAAAACGGCGCATGTACCCGGTCGACAAGTTGCAGCCATATGTCTCTCGCGGGAGCTGATCGCGAATTAAGCTAAACAGTATGCGAGGCGTTTATTATCGCGGTGCGGGATAGAAATAATTGCAATTTATTGACACTGTAATTACTTTTGTAGTGTTTTAAATAACACAACATTTGGAGGAAATTTGAAAAAAATTATATTTTATTATAAAATTATTATTAACTAATAAATATATCATCCCTTTTTAAAAATCGTGTATTTTTCAGAAATTTTTGTTGGCATTCAGAATTTAATATACGAATGTGTTACGCATATTTATTCAGATTTACCTTAATATGACTCATGACATTTTTACAAAATAAATGAAAAACACATATTATTTTTTTAATTTCTACAAGTAGTCAGCTTAATTTAATAAATCCAAATCCACACACATACACACAGCGCCTTTTTTATCTTCTTTTTAATAATTAATCGTGGAAGCATATTTAGACAGTTTCCCACATTCGCATAATTAACAAACGGAAATGACGGAATGGAAAATGAAATATCTCTTTCACACAGTTTCATTGTTGCATTGCATTGTTGGATTTGGAATTTAAAATATTATTCTGCCTTAGCGTTTTTCGTCATTCGCCGGGACGCGAATGTTTGTTACCCGAAATGTCACGTACCGTGACATTTTATCGCGACTCTTTCGAGATATGTAAAGATGAGTCACATGGTATTATACTGTTTACCCTATTCAGTGCAGCGCTCTCCACCGTGCCGTGGAAACGATTTTGCTCGAAAAGAGAAATAGATAAAAAAAAAAGAAGCGCGGATCGTTTGTCTCGCGCATCGCGGGCCGTTGATCTTCACGTCGCAGGAAGCGATAAGTCAGCGACTGCAGAAACAGCAGCGACGTCACGAAAGATAGAGGAAAGGAGAGAGAGGGAGCGAACGCGAGAGCGAGCGAAAGAGACGGGGAAAGCGGGAAAGCGCGTCGTTGCGGTTGCACGCGATTTGTCCCGACTCTCGCGCTTTTTCATCCGCCGGCTTTGTCCCGCGAGTTATTAGGGATTGCCTTCGCGTCGCCGTGTCTCCCTTTCTTTGCCCGTGTCGCACGGCGAAAGTTTTCCGGTGACGCGCGCGAAAGGCGCCAAGTTCTTCCGGTGACACCACGTGACTTGATGATTGTCGCGTGATTGTCGCAGATTCGAGCGACCTGCATTTACCTATACAAGCCGTCTTAAGTATCGGGCTTTCGAGAAATTTGAAGCATATGAAAGTTTAATGACAATTTGATTGTTTGCTGTATTTAATTATTATTTTTCGATGTAAAAAATTTTTAGTACTAAAATTTGCAAATCAACTAACAGATTAAGTTTCATCTTTTTTTTAAATATTGGCCGTGGAGAAAATAATTTTTTAGTAATACAAACTTAATCTCACACATTATAAAATATTATTCATATAACATTAATTACTTTTACATTTTTTAAATTATTTTTTAAAATTGTTGCTACAAACATTTTTTTCGCAGATTGATTTACCGCTTGATTACTGTCTGTTATATTACATATCACTGTTTCAATTTACTTGCTTGAAAAGGACTTTAGCCCGGTGCATAAAAAATGTTCTCCGCATTTATTACATAAATTTATTGCACACGTGCAGTTTCCGCTCTGGCATTGCCGCGCGTCAATCCTCAATTCACAAAAACGGAAATCAATTATGCGATGCGTAAAACGCGACGAATATCGCGTGTCCCACCTCGCTTGCGACTTTTTCGCATGACTCGCATCGTTGTTTTCTAATCGCGAACGAGCGACGCCTGGCGTGCGAGTAATTGGGAATTGTATATCCTCCTCCTCGCTTCCGGACGCCCGCCTGTGCGCGGAGGCTGCGCCGGTAATTAACGTCCCGGGTGTATAGTAATTTATTAATAACGTACGGGGCTTGCTTAAGCAACGTCCCGCGACGGGACCTCCGGCGCAGGTTGCTCCTGGATACGGTACGCGGCGGATCCTTGCGGTAACCTCACGCAGCGAGTATTAATTAGTACGAGATCAAGTTGTAATTAAAATAAATCCAAACTATTAAAATGGGATCATAATTAAAATTGGTGATAAGCGCAGATAACATTTTTATAAACTTAAAGCGCTACCAGTTGCAACTATTGACTTTCATCATAATTAGATTGTGAGAAACGAGAAAAAAAAAATGCAAGAAAAAAATTAATATTGATATAAAAAAACTAAAGAAAAAATCAAGTAAACGCTATTTTGGAATAACGTCGTTATCATTATTATCGCATTTTCTTTTTTGACTGTTAATTAACGTTATTATTAAAATAAACGCAAATACCTCTGGCGCAGTTTAACACAATTTTACAGAAGCTGCAATAATTTGCAATATAAAGCATTTTTAAAAAATTATGAAATTAATAAATATGATGAAATGCGAACGACAATTCACTGAAGCGACGAATGAAACAACCGCGCGCGTAAATAACGATTCCCGGAACAATGCGCTAATGCCTACCGCGCGCGATGAATAAAAAACATTCAACCTGTTCCATACGAATTACACTGCATTAGGAAGAACAGTTGGTAAACCACACTGCTGCGAGCTATTTAAACCGCGAGAGGATTAATCTTATTTCTGGTCTGCCACGGGCGAGCATAAGTCCCTTAAATCCGCCGGACGCACGGTCGCGTTCGCGGCGAGGATCTCGAGAAGAAGAAGGAGAAGGTTAGGAAAGGGGAGAGATATAAAGGAGGAGGAGTGAAACCAACGGGATCTCTGCTGCTTCCCGCTTTTATGCCCGGGATATATACGTCCTGCCATGAAGGCGTCGACGCACGTCGTCGCGGCTGCGACACACCGGCCGAGTGTCAAAAGAGCGCGCGCGCGCCGTAAAAAGCGGGAGAAATCCGAGAACTTTCGTCGGGGATTACTTCGTCCGGGGGAGATCATGCCGCGTGATAGCTCGCGACGATACGATCATCCGGCGACGAATGAGATTGAAACATTTGTTGCAATCGCCCGGACGCCTTCTAAACGGACCACCGTCCGCGAGTCGATTAACTCTCGACCCAAGGCGGTTTTTTTTACTTTCTAGCAGGTTTCAGAAAGATTAGAGCGCGGGAAAGAATGCTTGAGGTGTTGCATAGTAAATTGAGAAGACGAGCTGCATGCGTCACGAGATCTTTTATGTTTTTACGGAATTTCTCGGAATATTTTACGAACCATACTATTTATAAAAAGAATCGACACACGTGGAGAATAATTCTAGATCTGTGACACTTGTAAAAATATTGTTGTGTGATATTTAAGACAGATTTTCTTAAATAAATATTTCCCGTACTGTAATGCTACGATTTCTCATCTCCTCATCAACATAACATATGCAAAGTTTTACTTGGTAAGAAGATTTGCTCTGAGATGCGTCAATTTTTTTAATAGTATGTTCGTACGATCGGTATTTGAAAAAGACACAATGGATATCGAACTTTGTTAAGCGTGGATATAAATTCGATTTTTAGTCTTCAGTTAATCAGCTGATTTTACCACTTTTGATTATCCTTTCCGGCAATTTTCCTCGTCGTACGGTTATAACTTGTTTTATTTATTCGCTGCCACTTTGTCCCGCAAGTTTTTACGTTACTCTGAAGCTATCTTCCGATGATGACGAAGAAGGAGCAAAGAGAAACAAGCAGATTTATTTCCGATGAACTGCGAGGAGCGGTTTTCTCGGGAATGAGGCCGCTTGTATTTTATTTAATCGGCTCGAGTCACTGCATCCGTCGAAGCAATTTGCGGCGAAGAAGCCCGCGGCCACCCTGGGATACGACCTCGCGTCGTGACGGGGAAATAAAAGTGTCCTGTCGAAGGACACGTTCTCCGGTGTCACTTGGAGGATAAATATTAGCCGCGGCGGCGGTCCGGCCACGAGATCCAGATTCAGTTGGCCGTAAAAACGCGAACGACAGCGCGAGAAGACAGATACGACGCGGTGTCGCGGGATTCTCCCGCGAGGGTAATTCGAGGGAAATATGGCGGCGGGAGATATGAAATTCCTGGAGAAGTGTACTGCAATTTGGGCGGTACAATAGAAAATGTAATAAAGCACTCGTAACGGAGTTCCAAAGACGGAAAGTAAGATATGCGACGTAGCGAGCTCGTAATTTCCATTCATGACCCGAAGAGATTTACAGCGCGTTTCAATCTCCTTTGTAATCCCGAACAGGCATCTTTCGACCGAAAAGGATTAATAACGCCGACGTTTAATGTGCAGTCGCGTACACGTACGCGCGCGCACAACGAGAGCCTCTCTCTCGTATCCCTGCGGGGATATGCGATTTAAGCCACGGCCAAGGAGAAAACAATCGGCGATCGGGATCAGAGTCGAGTTTGGGTCCACAAAGAGCAACGCGATCGCATTCGACTCTCGAGCGGTAGCTCGAGATTTCGAGCAGGAGGGGAGGGGGATGAGAGCGAGCAGGGTGGGGCCCATCGCGTAGCGAGATCGCCCGTCGTTAGAAGAGCGAGTTAAGGTCCCTCGGCTCCGCGACGATGGGGAGGGGAGATACGAGGGCAACGGAGCGAACGGAAGGTGGAGATGGGGAGGGAGATGAGGGACCCGTTATGGAGATGAGAGGCCCACCAGACAATGCCTCTCGGGGCACGGAGCCGGGCCCCTGAATTCATAATTTGCCGCGCGTCGGCGCGCTTATACGGCCGCGCACAATGATCCAAATATGTTTTCTGTATAACAAAACGCTCTCGTAAATGTTTATAATCAATTTCAATATTATCTGATGCGGGTGGCGTCCGCCGCGGGCCCGTCGTGTGGGCAGGGGCCGCGCGGGAGGGAGGGGCAAGACGGCTCCCGGATTTTTCATCGCCTACCGCAGACCCGCGCGCTCTTGCTCCATGAGCGTGCTATTTAACTCGCGCAAGGCCCCCGCTCTCGTGTCGTTACGACGTCATTGCGAGATACCGGCTTCGAATAAAATCGTATCTACCCGGGCATCGGACCCCGACCGGATGACGGATGGTTCCCGGGTTTTCTTACTGCCTACCGCAGACTAGGACTGCTTCAATTTAAAAGCGTATCGATGCTGCTTCCATATCGAATACCGTACAAGAAAGAATGATTCAACTCGGTAATTGCTTGAAAACTTGATGTTTATTTCAAAAATTAACCGACCGTAGGAATGTTCGTATAAGTAATTGAGAAAACAAGTTTCTGCAACTGTAAATCAGGACGAATAACAAAAATAATGTATATCAGATACTAATCATTAATGCAAAATTACAAGTATTGTAGTTGATAATTTTGGAAGCAACTTTTACTATAAATTTTTACAATTTATAGTTACTTAATATTTATAATTATCATTCTACATTAGGAGCACAGGTCTTATAAATGATAATAAATCAAACCAGTAGCGTTCTGCGCATTACAGAACACGGTGGCTGTGTGATTATTTCTTACGTATGCGCCAATGTCGCGTTATAAAAGTAATCGCGCAAACGACGCGCTATAAATATAACTTACGAAACGCAATTCTTTTCACTCCTTTTTGCCATTCTCGCATTTTGGTTATCACGAGTAGGACGAGAGCGTGTCCAGGCGATATCCAATATCGATAGAGACCGCAGATTAAAACGAGGGTGCTCGCGCGATAGGGAAAAAGCGACGGCGGAATTGAAAAGTCGAAGGGGCCGAGAGTCGATTCGCTCTAATTCATTCGTAACTCCTCCATTCCGAGAGAATAAACGGAGGAACTCTTCGTCCGATGTTATCGGATGAAGTTCCAGAGTGACAGGTAGATAGGTAAACGAGATCTATTACGTTCTGGCTCGATACGCGTCATAGCGACTTAGATATATGCAAAATTGTGAAACCGCGGCAGTATTGTAGGCATAGTATTTCTCTCGTCTCGAAAATAATGTCTACATCTTCTCTGGATATTGTCGGCATGTCTGGAATAAGTTTGTGAATAATACCGATTCTTTTGACAGGCGGACAGACAGCCGCAGCCAAATTTATTATTCTGACTATTATATATATTCTGTAGTCTAATTTAAGGCAATCAGAAAATGATATAAACGTGACGTAAAATAAATGAGAATTCACGTGTAAACGTGAAACGGAAAAGAGAATAAATTACAATAATTTGATACAAATTTTTACATGAAAATCTATTTGAAGCGATAAGGTAAAAAAAATTTACCAATTGAATCCGTAAACAAAGAATGAAACACACATTTTGGAGGAAATATCGAATAATATTGGCGATGTACAATATTCGATATGGTTATCGATAACTTGTTTTAACTATCCACGACACCGCCCGAAGCGGTACAGGAGAGAGCAACGAAACGCGATTTACGGTCGGAGGAGGAGAATCCCCAGACTGAGAATTCTCTTCTGTCGCTAGATGCACAGGGAGATATCGTTGCTCGGACGAACAATTTGTGGCCGACGGTGGAGTAACGAGGCTGCTTTGCCGGCTGCTCTATCGGCGAAACTGCCTCGGATGTCACGATAGTCTCTCGTAAAACTCCGGCCTTTTGATTATCTCGCGGGTGCGTGTCACGAATTTCAATGGGGGACAAAGTCGGACGGCGGGAGACGATGACGCGTTACGTACGGCTTTCCCTGGTGATCCAATTAATCTCTTTTTTTTTTCTCTCTCTTTTATTGCCTCGCGGATGAACTTTACGGTTTTGCGAATACTTGTATTTTAAAATGCAATCTCTCAAAAGACCGAGTCGGGTGAGATCCGCTTTTGAAAAGCACGCGTCTCGAAGTTTTAATTGCGAAAAGAGAACTCGAGCTGCTATTATTCATTAGCTCTGTTGCCGCGCTGTGCAACATTTGTATGAAAAATACCCATATCTTGCATACGTATTTTCTCTCATTTTTCTTTTGTTTCTTTTGGGTGTATCGAAGCTTGCATTAAATGACTACTATTGAATCATTGAAGATCTGCACTTTTTTTACTTATTAAGAATGGTTACAAAAATGTGTAGTTTAACCGAAAGGAGAACATCTTTAATTAAACAGCTGAATGGAGTACAGTGATGTATTCAATAACTGAATCGTTTACTGAATCGTTTTTACTATGGAAGCGACTATGAATTAAATTTTGCATCTCTCGTTAAAGTCCATAAATCTTCGTCCTATTCAAATCCAATGCGTTCGGAACGTTGATTTATCGTAATTCTATTACTCTAATTCCTAAGTGGGATTTCCTGAATGCGTCGTGCGTTTCGCGTGCCTCCGCTAAGCCGCGCCGAGTCGCAGTCGTTAACGTCACCGGGCACGTGGTGCAGGCTACGCGCAAAAAGAATGAAGCCGCGAGGAGAGCAGCATTACGATCCGGAGCGCACTCGGAATGGCGCAGAGAGGGGTAAAAAGGGAAGCAGAGGGCGGCCGGGATGACGGACGTTTCGCATTGCCGCGATAATATCCCCGGTGTCTCGTGATTAATGCAGGCGCGCGGTGGAAAAGGGCGGGGGCGTTGCACGCCCGGAGCCGGGGATCGACTCGCGATCCAGAAAAAGCGGCTGCACGGGGCGGGAAGAATAATGGCGTCGCGCGCTGATGACTTCTTTCGAGGCGAGCCGCGACGTCGCGACGACCGGGCTTCTCTCCTCTCTTCCATTCTTCCTCGTGGGAAAGTCGAGCGCGACGCGAGCGCGAAAAGCGTAAAGGCCATATTATACGTCCGAGATTGGAAGCAGATTGGACGAAGGTCGGAATTGAGCATCGGCATTTGCCGCTGTCTCTTCGCGTTTTCATCTTTTCGAGAGGTTGGAAATCTCAATATCCACGAAAAACTATTCAGTGTTGAAATTGTATGCACATTTCCGATTATACGATTCTTCAGGTAAGAATCGTTTATTCGTCTGTAATTATATAAAATATGGAACTATGTTTTTTTTTTCAATAATCTGGTCACGATATATATTAGGATTTCTAGTCGTCATAGTTTTATAAGTTTCTGAGATATGCAAAACTAGTTTTCAACTATCGCAGTTTGAATATTTTATTGTTATCAAAGAAATTTTTACCGAAAAATATTTTATCTTAAAATTTTTTGCGTGAAATCCACAACAAAAGTTGCCGTGAATCTATCTGAAATCACTTTACAGTAGTACTTTTCGCTATGCGATCTCAATACGTGACGCGACGTAGCCTTAACGGCGAGATTTGCGTGCGTGGGTTGGTTCAATTCACTTCACATACGCGAAGCGTGACACGGTTTGTCGAGTGCAACGCCGGCAAACGCTGCCTCGAATCAACTGTAGTACGGAAGATAAAAACCTGTCACGATGTAGATACACGTTGGTTTCGCATGGTTTCACCCTTTATATTTTTTTATTTCTCGACATGAATCTTTTAAAGTCACATGTCTCGATTTGCGGAGTCTGAAAGCGCACCATGTGCGAAATACGAGGCGGATTTCGAAGTCACGTGTCATTCGCAACCGCGTGTTTTGTCGCGATATTTCCGCCTAATGCATTCTACCGTGACATAAACTACATCTGTCGGAAAATGCATTTCTTTCAAAAGCTGCTTTTCAAGATTTTAGTGACGTTACAAGCGACAGTTAACATTCGCACACACACACACACATTCATATCATACGCTGATAAATCGTATTTGATTCAAATATAAATGTATCTTATTATTACTTTAATTAGTGATATTAATTTGATAAAATTCAGGAAACGCGCGTGGCAGGAAAGCAAGAGATGTGAAGTTGATCGGAAGAGCCGAGTATTCTAATAAATAGCGAGTTACATTTTCATGCAAGAGCAGCGCAGATCTGAATGAAATTTGCAGCCACGCGCTTCTTGATATTCATGAAATTTTCTGCTTATCTCGCGTATCAGTAATTGTTTTCGCTCGCTGGTCTAAAGCCGCTGCTTGAAATTCCGAGGCAACATGGCTCTTCTTGAATAAAATATTTATTCCAAATGTATCGCGTCCATCTTCCAACTGAGCATCGGCTTTTTTCCTCTTTTTTTTTCAAGATTTACTCCAATCTCCAAAGACGCGTTCAAAAAATTCCGGAATATTGAAAATTCATACATTGCAATGTTTGCACTGTTTGCAACAGTAACAAAACTTACACACTTATAAGCAAAATTGAGATCAATTTAAACATTAGTTCTCGGTTTTATCGTCTACATTAGAATGTATCTTGCGTATCTTACAACGGCGAGTTTGCGAACGGGTTATCTCTTCGAGAACCGGGCACTCGAACCGGGATTATCTCCTTGGGTGCCGCAGTCATTGACGAAGAATCCTTCGCGAAGGGCGAGAGAAAAGAGAGCGGAGGGGCAGACTATTTGCACATCACTCAAAGGAGCGCGGCGGCGCATCGGAATCTTCCGATCCTCCGCCGTCCGCAGCCTCACGTCGTGAAAAGCAATTTACACTGCCCTCCGGACTTCGAATTACTTTTGTATGCTGAAGAGGCGCGCGCTCTTTCCCGCCGTCAACTGCCGCGATAATGAAATCCTGGACGATTTTCGAGCGCGATTGTTTGCGTTAACAAGGCGCGACCAATTTCCTTTCGGCGAGGGGATTTTTTACCTGCCATTTTCGCCGAACGTTACACTTGCAGAATAAAATAACTTTGTGGAATGCAGTAAAAAAGAATTCGTTGAAAAATTTGCGAACCTTGCGTCGGAATAATTGCAATATTCCGACTTTACGAGAGTACAGAATAAATAAGTGCAGAAAAAGGTGCAGAATGAGCAAAAATGAGAGACACGACAGTCAATTTATCTCTTTGTAATTATCCCTTGCCACAGATAGCATTAATAAATAACTACAAGATAAATATATGCAATAATAAATGACAGGAAGAATTTGGAAGAATTGAATAAAAAAATAAATAGATAATAAATCGATAAAAATTTATAATAATCGGGAAATTGTAATAGGCGGAAACCGAATATGTATTTCGTGTTGTAAGCTGCTTTGAAGACGCGAAGAGCTTAATCATTCGCTGTAAAATAGCGGTTTCCGAAAAGTTAATGTCCTCGAAATTGAAGACTATTTTATATGAATGCGTCGATTTTCTACCGCGGTACACGCGGTCTAATTACAGTCGTTATGCGGCGGAGAGAACCGTGTCCTCGCGTGTGCGATCGACATCGACGACGATCGAGCGATTTACTTTATCCGCGCGAAATTTATTTTACTCCCGGACCGTGATTATTCGTTATTAGAAGCTGTCATTGGACGGCGAATTGGAGCGCTCGTAATTGGTATAATTTCTTAACGTGCACAGGATCGAGGTAGTCATCGCGACATTGCGGCGTAATCACGGGAAGGCAGCACGAAGGATTGGAGGTCGATTGTGTGACCTGGGCTCGTGTGCCCCGCGCGTTTCGTGCTTTCCCGTTAAATATGGGGCTCGCCGGTTTGCATTTTAAGCTGCTCTTAAAGCTCGTTTCACGTTAATAGTCTCCACTTTAAGTTACTCTAATTGTCGAGACAATAAATGTGAGAATTGTTGCGAGCAACGTTTCGGCTATGAGCGTAGCTCTAATGATGCACAGAGTGGCAAAGATTAAGCTCGCTTTAACGATACTTAAATGAACTTCAAGAAACCTTATAATTTTTGAAGAAAATCAAGTTAGCTGTACGCTCAACTTCACAAATACACTATCTGCCTGTAATTAATATTAAAAAAAGAGTAGGGATATATTGATTAACAAATTATATCACTGACAGTAAATCGCTTAACAATCTGAACAATCGCATTCCTGTCCAGATGTTGTTCATGCGATTCGATTTTTCTCATGAGCGATTTACATGACACGATGGTCATTGAAAATAAACTGTGAATTTGTGCAATTCGCGCGAGGAGTCATTCGGATTGGCGCAGCGGGACGCTTCGGCGTCGACGACGTCGCGGTGGAGTATTAATGTGCGCGGTGAATTGGGTCGGCATAATTGCTATAATTGTCCGGCATGCGGAATCGGTTACTGGATGCGCGTACGTGCAAGCGTGCGTGCGTGCATGCTAACCTGCGTGGGACAGAATACGGGTCCCTCTATTTGCCTCTCGCTTCCCTCTGCAACACACATTGATCGCGCGTTCGCGTGGTACGCCCGATAGAACGGAAAGACGGACATTCGCGGAAACAAAGCTCCCAGTATGCACAAAGCGACGTAATTGGATGCCGATAATGCCTGTTGATGTCACTGATGTTTCACGATTACAGACTAATCCGGCCGTATGAATATCAATAGCCGGCGTCATAAAGCATAGCTAGCCGATATATTTCCGTTATTATCATTATTATTATTATCTTTATTTCGCGTATTTAAATAAACGACTCTCTGGACACACGCTATTGCAGTGCATACAAAATACGGAAGCAAAATTAATATCATTCGCCATATGCGACTTTCAGTGCAAACAAAATTCCTGCAATTGCATAGCAAACTAATTTTTTTGAAATATATATATATTTTTTTCCCCTATTTATTCATATAAAATAGTTTTGTGTAATTATGCAATGTTATGCTAATTTCTATTATAGCGCAGTTTTTCGCTTCTCTTAAATTTATACGTCAATTAAAATTTGAAATATAAATTTGCCCAAAATATACTTTAGCGGCTTTATCGTTGCAACGATGTGTTTGTTGATGAATTTGAAGATGACTTTTCCTTAAAAATATTGTCAAATAACAATGAAACACAATATGATTGTATCTTTCGTTGGAATAATGTATTCAGCGTTTCGGGAGAATTATCATGTGATGAGAGAGAGAGAAAATGTGATCGCTGCCATCACTAGCTAGGGTGACCGAAAATTCGCTTCCCACGTGCGTGAAATAGAGACCTGTACATTGCGCGAGTTTACTGCCGTACGTGTTTCGATCCGATTTCCTTTTATCGGCCGTTGACCGCGGGATTCACGTCCTGACGAGGTCCAATCGCGAATAACAAGCAATTCCAGACAATGTAACCAGGGAATCCATCCGTCCTGATTGCGTTGCGCGCGTAAATAATAAAGGTAAAAAGAAAGCATCGGCATTCTACTCTTGATCAATCAAAACTCACAAAAGAATACAGCCAGAAAAACTAATATTGAGATGTTTTGATAATATTGAGATGTGATGAATTTGAAAACGTTTAAAATAATACGATATCGTGCATCCGCGCAAACAAAAGCGTTCTGCGCAGGTTTCGAAGCGACTCTGTCTGTGACTTTTGTACCGCGTTGCATTGCCGCGAAATTGATGACGCCTGATAGTCGCACGATTTTCAATAGAAGGGAAGGATTGAGCGTTCTCGCGGGATGACAAGGGCGTCGAAAAAGAACTGAGGGGAAATCTGGTGGAAGACGGTGGTAGATCAATCGCAGGAGGGAAGTTTGATCTTTTCGATCGCTCACGTTTCGAGAAAGCAATCGAGGGTGGCGGAGGCGCCGAGGAATGGAAAAAATATGTTCTCCGCTTCCGACTGCGAGGCGGAAATTGAAGAAGTTATAGGCGCGCGGGTGAGGGACGAGTATGCAAATTATTTATTACTCTATCCTTTCGTGCGAATTCACGCGTAGCGCGGGACGAGACGACGCGCCGTCGTCTGTCTTCGTGTAATTTTTCATCACCCTCGCGATAGCGCGATCCGGTTCCGGTAGACGATGCCGCGGGAATTTTTCTTCCGCGAGCAAATTCCATCGCGGCGCGTTTCACGCGCGGGCCTCGGAATAATAAAAGCCGCGGCAAGATTTCAGATGCTGTCGAATGTCATTCAACGTCGGATAATATTCACGATTTTTATTCATAACGGATCGATGCGAGATTTTCCAAACGAAGTGATAGTAACTCCGTATACTTTGTGGAAATCCTCTGTCGTAATTGCAAGAGTCTCGTATAATGTCGATTGATGGAACAATTTTCTTGAGATAAAGCACATTTCGTCGCTATATTTCATCGCGACGAAGTATAGCTCGATATCGCGGCTATGGGATATGGGAGGCATCTAACTACGGGCGCATGCGTCTTCCTTTCAATTTTTCATCAGAACGTCGAACCTGGAAGCAATACCAGGCTCGTTTAAGGTTCAAAGCCTTGTCGTCGTTGGTGGTAAAGCCCTTTCTCTCGTGCAAGAATTCGAATCCTCCGTCAGAGACGGTCCTCTTACCTTTGAGTAACCGCATACCGTCCGCAGGCAGTCGCGCCACTAAAAGAACTTAGACTGCCAGGCTATAAGCCAGCTAAAAATATGAATAAATTACTCGCAGTCGTAAGACATTGTGAATAATTCTGCGGCCGTATCAAATTAACATGAAATACGTAGAAATACTAATAAATATTAATACAAGTATATAATTTTATTTTTGTTTTCATAAAATTAAAAGATACAAGTAATCTTTCATTAAATTTCGATTTAAAGCGAAAGGAAACAAATAACAATTCACTATTGATTTGTTCTTCGCAAGCTTTTTTATCGCTAATAATACATATATATATATATATATATATATTAAGTCTAACGATACATATTAAGTCTTATAATTTTATTTGGCGAATAAATTGAATTATTTAATAATAACTTGAACATAACCTTGCGCGTGTAGCACAAGTTTGAAAAATATGCCAAACCTACTACATTCGTTGCAATACATGCTTCAGTCTCAGCGTTTCACTCATTTCTCATCTTTCATTCTTTCTCTTGGTTGGAATACTTTCGCGTGTTCGCCTTTCTGTGACTAACGCGAGTCGACGTAGTTGCTCCTATTCTCTCTCCGTTCACACGTCTTGACGACCGCAAAGGCGACGGCCCAGGTGAGAGAACGTCAGCCGGGGAAAAAGAAACAGACGAAGGACGAGGGGTGTCCTGTATCAGGTGGGAGAAGCGACATAACACGCGTGACTCGTCGAGAATCACGCAGCACGCGCAGGTACGCGGCTCGCGGCTAAATGAAATTTTAATAAAGCCGCGCTGGAAAGCATCACGCAGCATGGGGAGGGAAATGGTCCTCACAATGGAACAATGGCTTCTCGAAGTCGTCGGCGAAGGCGTCGGCGCGCTTCTTCCGAAGGGGCAGACGCGCCGCGATAATTATATCGAGGCGGCGGCGCGGAATCCTGCCAGAAAAACTTGTCCTCGGCCCTTATAGGGCCGAGGAGTCCCCAGAACGTCGCGCCCGCAATCGCCTAACTAAAGGCGAATTTACACGGTTCGCTCCCGATGATTACCCCGGATGAATCATCCAAAATAAATTGGATGAACGCGTTTTTGTCCAGACGTATCGCGCCAAAAGTGGGCTACCCGAATTGCGGTCGATCCGACGCGGCCATTCGCCAGTTCTCCGAGCGACGCGCTAGAGCGACTGCCGGCGAGATATTTCCGCCCGTTTAAGATATTGCAATTAGTATAGTAACTCAATTACATATATTATTCGACAAATATATATCAAGTCTATATACACTTAAGTCTGTACGTATCTAAATTCCCCGTACGATATAAACTCTCGATTCTCGAAACTGTAAACTGGCGGTTCCGAACTCTCAGCTGGGAATTCTCGACTCCCAACTTTCAACCCTTATCTCGTGTTTCATATCTCACAAATTTCTCTCTTCAAACGTGCAATTCGCAGTTTGTGTTGTTATTGCATGTTGGACATTGGCCTAAGTGTATCATCACACTTCTTCTTTAAGCTCAATCGAGAAACCGTCACGTCACGCGTTGATACATAAATATTTTTTGCTGATAAACTATAATGTCAATGTTGAACGACAACTGAGAAACTCCTGCCTTTTCTTTTCTCTTGTTTTCAAGGCGATAATTTTTTTATGAAAATAATGTTTATATAATTTTAATTTTGACTTTCGCTATTCGAATTACTTCGGAACAATATTGTTGAAAGTTTACCGTGTAAATTCGCCTTAACTTTTGCTGCAAATCTTGCTCTTTGTCCCCCTTACGATAGGGAGCACGCAGTCGTCTCGGTTCGACGATCGTTGTCGCAAACGAGAAATTCGATCGGCGAGAGAAAAGGGCGAGGCAGGCGCGACGCCATAGGTTTTTGCCGGCAACGGCCATTTCTTTGTAAGACGATAGAATGGCATTCTAATATCGGCATTGGTGCAAGAAATCGGTGCGCGCACACGATAAAAAGACTGATGGTATTTGGAACAAAGTGATCGAGTGTTGGGCAATTAGAAAAAATTTTAAGTCACCGCTATGATTACTCGGCAATTCAGATAATTCAGCAGTTTATTATTATTTTTTAGAGAATATAGAAATAAAATGCCAAAAGTTGCATTCAAATGAAAATTGAAATAATATCACGAATATAAATAAAGTTACAAGAAACGTAAATCTTTCAATGTGAAATAAAAAACTGAGAGATAATATAAATTTTTCACCAAAAATTCAGGAAACGGCTGTTTAAAATATATAATTGCAGATTAAAGACGCGATATAAAAATATATAAATATTCGAATTGGTTAATTATTATTGCAACTTTTGTATACTTTTTAACCAAGACTTTGTATTTCAATTCCACGTTCGATATCACGTGACTTTTCTGTGGAATTTTATTATTCAGGTTTATGGCACAATGGAAGTGTATCAGTTCTTCATCGCATCTTTCTCCTCGCTAACGCTTTCTAAAAGCCTTTTTAGAATTTCTAGTGGAGCATGTCTTGAACACTGTACGCAGCCTCATAAAATCCCAGCATATAATAACCTGCTGAATATTTTCGCAGTGCACGTAATATCGATAGTGTTGCCCTCCGGCTCGCGCACTTTCTTACACAGCGCTGTGTTGAGTTCTTGCGCGATAATACGCCTGCATAAAATTTTGCAATGCACGTAAAACGTTTCGTGTACGTGTGAATTTTACGTACCGACCCAGAAAAATTTCTCATCGACAAAGCGAGGAACGCGCGAATCGTTGAGCTGAGAAAAATAAATGCAAGAGTCGAAGATCAAGATAAATGCGCACCTGATACCACTAAATTAGAAAAAATGGATAGTGTAAAGTTTAGGCCGCTGTTGCAGTTCGCTCGAATACAAAGAGAAAAGAAGAGAAAAAAAAATCGTTGGCAGTGTAATTTTAGTGATATTAACTTGGCGTATAAATCACCAAGAGGAACTTAGCGATTTAAGCACCAAATTAGCGTTGTCGAGCCAGCTGGGCCTAGAATATAGCGGGTGAAAAGTAGAGCGAATTAGCGAGGAGAGGAAAGAACGCAGATGTGACCGCGCGTGTTTTGCCAGCGGCTGGCGCAGCCATTCGAACAATTCATATTTCACGCCAAGTCTCTGTCGAAAGTCTCTCGCGAAATCTTTGACACGACGGCTAACTGTAAACGCGTGTAGTCACGGACGGGAAAGCATTTACCGATCCCACGATCTACGACGCGCGGATCGATTATTATTACGACGAGAGGTGTATCCAATTTCGCGTCACTCGCGCGCGAAACAGAATGAGGTGGTGCTGTAGTAAAGCCGCGCGCGGATACTGTCGGGCAAATTACGGGGTGCCTGGTCTATTCATTTACGTACCGGAGTCGACAGCCAATCAGTCGTTAACTGCTAACGGTAACGAGCCGGAACCGCGGATAAATTTAAAACAAGCACGACAGAGAGTAATCGCGGCGGCGATGATGCGTTTCCGCCTGTTGCACGACGCCAATGAGCGTTGCGCGTGAAAAAGCGAGAGCCGTCTTCCTTAACCGCGGACACGTCGCGAAATTGAAAGATGACCCCCCGCCTGTGAGTGTCGATCGACTACATCCACGTTGCAATTCGTTAAGTAATATCCCGAGTGCGACACGTTATCCGATATTAGAATTTTCGATGAATATTCGTCGGATATATGTCAAGCAATATTAATCCATTCGTTATGAAGTTCCAATATTGGAACATCCGATTTTATCGATATTACTTCCGCCGTGCAAAAACTCGGAGAGTTATTGGCGGCGTATTTTTCTATTACATTTCGTGTATTTTTGCGCTGACGTTAAAACATTAAAAAATTTATACGCGATAACAAATAGTCGCAAGTACATCTTCTCACTTCGCATGGAATTTTTTTCTCTCGCGCACAATGCACGTATATGCGCGCTTTCTGCTACGGTTGATCCAGCTTTTTGGAGAAGGGATATTGTGAATGCGAGCGAGAGAGCAGCCCGACGATGCATTACACTTTATGGCCCTGCTGGCGCGGATTTTAACGTTAAATCGTCGCTTGTTTCCAGGACCGGCACATGAAGGACGCCAGCAGAGATCCGGAGGTGGATGCGAGCCAGGACTACCGGCTGTTACTGGGTTACGAGAACAAGACGCATACGGTGCTCCGTTTCAGCAGACGATACGACACATGCGACCAGCGGGACCTGAAGATCACGGTAGGTGATGCGATTTATACCGCTCGAAGGACGCAGGACAATTTCCTGCGGAGTACATACAAAGCACGCGAGATTTACTCGGTCGTGCACGCTTATCTCGCACTATTTCTGCCGTGATAAATGCATCCGCCGTATTCCCCGGGAGAAATATTAATGCGGGATTTATTTACAGATCAAATGGATTAAAGAAATTTGTTTTTTTTTTTTCAATAAATTTTTTCATTAATCTTTTCGTTAGAGCGAGCAAACTTGTTTTGAAAATTTGTTTATATATTCGAAAAGATAAATTTTTCCACTCCCGGTTCTCTTTATTTACATTTCTGTTCTGTTAAAACGAGAAATCATCATCTCGTGAAATCGTTCTATTAACGCAGCCTTCCGTAATTTCTTTTCTTCGTAAAAATTTTTACTTTTTTTGAAAAAAAATATAAATATAAAATTTTTACTTTTTTTGAAAAAAAATTATGCAGTTTTCAAGTACGCGTGCCAAAATTTCGAGTACAAAGGATTTTGTTAATTACTACATTTAATTATTGCGTCGGTGCTTGTAAACGTGTTGCGAATGTTTGCGTTCTAGGATTGGACTTGAATTAAATTCGGCGGCTTGTTATCGCAATTTCCCCACGCGGTATTCTGCTATTCATTGTAGCGCGGGCCGACCTACTTCTTTATTTCGCCGGTAATTAACTCGGAAATAGATTGCGAGATAGAGCCGTCCCCGCGGCTCGACGGTGCTCGGTACGGGCTTAACCCGAAGAAAAGAGATTACGCTGGTGTTGCGATTCGCTTTAAGCCGCGCAACACAAAATTTATGGCAACCGGCGAGGTTGCCGCGAAGATCTAAATCCTAAACCACCGTTCTGTTATTGCGGCTCGCGCCGCTTGCTCTCGCTAATGGCGCCATCGATACGCAGTTATGTTCCCCGGTCGTAATCCGTGACCGGCAAAATAAAGCTTCGCTCGCCCTCTGAAACCTCGGCGGACAGGAGAAGTACTTGCCACAAACTTGCGACGGGCATTTCCCTTCGCCCACATTTAAACTCGCCGAGCGCGCGATACGCGTTCCTAAGGAAGATAAAGGGAAGCAATAACACAGTATTTGTGGCTTAAAGGTAGAAGTGTGTTGGCTCTTAAAAAAAATCCTACATCCATAACTCTCACTTGTAATCGTGTATCTTTAACCCCTTAAATAAAGCAACGAGTCTTTGAAAAGGAAATTTCACGCGTTTCTATCGTTTGTAGTGTTTATCGCTTTTGAGTTTCGCGTGAATTCGTTTCAGCATGAAATCTCTTTGTATGCTCGATGCGCTAGAAATACAATAGAAATATTGGTTTTGTGAGATATTTCGTTTGTTTTTCATATATAATGGAAATATATATATATATATATATATATATATAATATACCACAACTTTACAATTGTAGAAAGTATTTCGATACATATTAGAATGTTGGTACTTTTGTCATCTTTCTTTATCCGGAAATAAAAAATAACGAAGCAAAGACGAAATTTTCCCTCAGTTTCGCGCAAAATTATGTGGATAAGTGAAAAATGTGAATCATTAAATTCACTAAACCTGTCGGGCATGCGCCGTGTGTAGTTATTTACGAGGTAAATAGGCACTTTTTCGCTTGACCGACGTTTTCCTCGACTGCTTATTAGCCCCTATTATCGTCACTTCGTTATCACATCTACGAAATCTCGGCGCAGCATGTTATCGACCATCAGCGCTTAACACACAATCGTCGGGGCTCGATTTTCCACCTGATCGTATTATTATCGTGCATCAATTTCGGCCCGGGCTCGTTGCGATGCGATCTCATCGTCTGCCCGCGCGTGCATAATTCGTTGCAGCCACGTCGCTATCGAGGTTGCCGCTCGATGCCACGTGGATAAACGGTGTACGTGTCCGTAAATATTCGCCCGCGATAAATCGAATTCCCACCGCGTTACGTAACGTCGAATTAAGTGATATTTTCAGTTAACGGATTTTCAGTTAATATCGAAAAACATCCCTGTGTTTCCAATATTCCGATTACTAGATCATTTTTCTCGGTTTACGTTACGTGCCATTTATTTCCATATTATGTAACGGAATAACGGGCTATAATTACTTCAAATTTATCATTCAAGGTTTATACGCGAGCATTTATTATTTCTATTTTGAAAGATTCAATGTATCGTATAGAATGTCTTACGACAGAAATATCTTGATTGCAAAGAATAAATCATCATTGTAAAAGATTTTGGCGAAACAGTTGAAGCTTCCTTTCAAATAATATCACGCGATTGTGCCAATTTGGGAAATTATAAAAGTGTTTTTTTATATAAAGCTATTTATTATTTATATTCTCATAATTATATTATGTCATTGTGATTATTATTCTTTATTATAATAATTTATACTATTTATTTTAAAAAATTATTATATAATACAATGCAGAAGTTGTGCTTTTTGAATTACAAAAGGCTTCATGCTGATAGGAACGTGCGACAAATACAATTTTAGAAGGTCGTTGTCCGAATCGCTGATCTGTGCCAAAACGACCTACTTCTTCAATCTGGAAACACCCGGGAGGAATTCCTCGCGGTAGCGATCACCTCGTCTGTCTTTCCTCTGCGCAAAGAGAAAGAGAGCATACGATGTTGTCGTTCCCCGACGAGAATGTCCGTCCTGCCAGTTGAGTCATCGAAATACTTGGCGAAAATAAAAATGAATCGCGATTCCATCGCGACGAGAAACGACCGAGTCAGCGGGGCCCTCCCGGGGCCTTTATCTGATCGCGCGATGTATCGGTACTTGATATAATATTTTTGCACGGCGTCGCGGCATCTATCTCGCCGAGAGCATGCAGCGGACTACAATGAAACGCGGGGGATGCAGTGGAAATTCGCCACATCCCGGCAGATAAGGGGGAATGAGTTCGTACAAGATGTGAGATGATAGGAATCGTTTATTTAGAAAGTTGCAGACAGTCTCGAATATCTTAGATAAGAGATCAATATACTGCGCAAATCTTATTAATCAGCAAAATGTTTCAAGACCGGAGACGCAGCGTCTCAATGTAAACACTTCGAATAGAATGTAAAGAAACGATGGGATGATAGAATAAATTGCAGGAGAAAATTATACGGAAAGCAATCGTACTAGTTAGCTTTGCGCGTATTTAAAATTCTTCTCCGAGTTGAAATACCTTATGTTTTTACGACCGATTCCACGCCGATATTTTCCTGCGCTTTTCATCCATCTAACGGAACACGAAGATGGATGCTTACTTTTTAGACGAGACACACACGGCGACATGTTTGTTCCAGAAATATATGCAAAATGTAGCGTATCGCGCCGTTATCAAGGATCCGTTTGCGTCATCGATAGAAATCAAATATTGAGATCGCCTGAGGGAGTTATTACTTCTCGAGTTTCGTCTCTCCGCTCGTACTTTATCGCGACGCTTATCTCGAGTTTCCCCGTTTCGAATTTAGGAGCCGGAGATTTCCACCGTCATACGTAGGTCGGTAAATTTTTCGTATTTCCAATTGCTTCGATGTAGCAAGCGGTGAAGTTTCCCGTCGTTCGTTCACCGAACATACTTATTGCTTTTAACCGCGATCGCAGTGCTCAACCGAGAAAATAAGCTTTTACGGCGCGACTTAATGCATCGTTATCGATCCGAACATGATTAAAAGGGATAAACGACGGAGAGTTAGCGGACATTTTCAAAAGTATCAGTCAGAGTGAAGAAAAAGTATTACGACTTGCATCTTCTCGCGGAACTTTTCACACTTTTGCTTATTTTTATCGCCAATTTTAGTGGAACAATAATTGCGCGTCACTGTAGTCTCGTCTTTAATACTTTGGAAGTGTCTTAAAACAGCGCTTCTGCGAAGATGCCGCATGACGTAGGAAATAAGAACAATGCCATTGTGCAACTACGAAGTTGGAGCAGCCTCATAAAGGGTTAACTCGCCGTTGCACTCGTAACCCAATTTCGCGCGCCTTTCCACCGGCATAGCCGCCGCCACTCTCGCAACAGGAGTTTCCGGACACGCGCGAAGCTCTCGATCAATTCCTCTAATTCGTCCTGCAACGTTCTGCCGTTTTTTCCCGCACGATGGAAAATCGCACTCGGCGCAAGTTGCGGAAAAAAGCGTTATTGTCCCTACGAAAAAAATGTATCTCGGAACGAATCTATTCTCTGATGCGTAACCGCGGCGAAAAAATATTTGAATTTGCTTGACAGCATTTTTATACTTTTGTGTTTACTGTGTCAACCAAACAAAACTGAATTTTTTATCCACGTTCTGCAAACAAATGAATTTATCTCTAGATACTCGGCGCATTGCTCCCGTTTCGCGATTTCGGTTTTATTTTCGATGGATGACACGGATTTGGGAGCGCAGCCGCTTGAGAACGAATTAATTAGAGATATTGGTGAATGTCCATGGCGGAAACAATGGCGAGTTGATACCGGGAGCTACAATGGACTGATGTGTTCAACTGCACCCGCTCGTGACCTCGGCACCGTTTGCCTCGGCGTACTGACGTAAACGCAATGCTATCCGGAGCGTGCATCACGATACACCGATATACATATCGGTAGACTAACATTTTTCCACAAAAATTTAATCGCGTGCAATTTTTGAAATTTTTATATTAAATATCCTGATAGTACTCAATTTAAAATTACGTTAACATGAAACACAGATAAAACTATCTAAGAAATAAAATCTTGATTATCAGTACTCAAGCATTCACGGCTAGCAGTTTTTATTTTTATACAAAATGGAAAATAAACTGAAAGTGCACTTTTCGAGAATATGTAGAATTTGTAAGAGAAGTTCGTAGAAGAGTTTGATTTGGAATCGAATGCGATGTAAAACTTTGATCGTTAAATGTTTTCTAATACACAAAAGTACGACTTCTACAATTTTATATTGCACAATTATTTATTCCATTTATATGCACTTCACAAGTTTGATCCGTTAAAATTCCAAGTTTTAGTGTTCGACAACTCCATATCCAATTATGGTTCGTTTTAAATTCTCACGAAAAAGAGGAAATTTATTTCCAGTTTGTCTAGAGGCATGGCTTCTGAAGTTCAAGATGCAAAGCTCAGAGAAACACTCCGCGCTACGATTCCGTCATGTAGTCGCGCATGTGTGCGGACACTCGGGAAGATATACAGCACCGATACCGCGGTAGTAATTCAAACTTCCCCTCGCAAGCGGAATTAATCAATTTTTTCAATTTCACGGCGCTCGTACGTTTTCGACCCCTGCCATCGCGGCGACTTGTAACGGTATGGAGTTACCACTCGAACGCCTGGCTACTCCACTTACGTTGGGTATCGCGATGGTGGATCTGGGTAGATTTATGGCGACGTGGGCACCGTTCCGCTGGAATTTCGCAAACAGTGTAGCGCTGCTTCGCGCGGTTGCCGCACTCAGTTACTTTTATTGCTGTGTCAATTCGCGGCCTTTCGTCACGTGATCGTTGCCTGCGCGACTTTCGGCTTGATAGAAGTGAGATGATACATTGGACAGCATTACGACTGCGGAATATATAACAGTATATTGCATTTTGTGTCAGTAACTATGAAAGAAAAAGAGAGAAAGAGAAAGAGAGGACGATTATGGAGATCGACATGTCGGTCAGATTTTATGTTAGTGCCAGAAATATCTTTTGTACTTTATTATTTCTGCATTGCGTTTACTTTTCATTCGATATCATAGTTTCCTTTTTGACTGATTCTTATTCTCATCATTATCTTTAATTATTTTATATTAATTAATATGGATTATTTTAATTAAACAATTTTTTAGAAAAATAAATTCAGATTTGTAGAAGCTAAATTTATAAAGAAATAATAAATAATATTTATAACAACAGTTTATGGTAATTATGCGCGTTACGAAAGTTTTAAACTTATTTTACAAGTTGTACTATTGTTGCATCGATTAATCGCGAATTCGACACGGTTATTTCCACGTTACGACTTCGTTATCGAAGGTATCATCGAAAGGGCGAACAATGCTACCGTGAAGTCACAATGGACGAACGAGAGTATTCCTCACGTTACCATGCGCGACATTCAACATTGTTTCGCAAACCAACGTGAAAGCACCGAAACATATTCGGTGGTCAGCTGCGGAGCGAATTCGGGTTTCGTTACGCAGAAAATAGCGAGCGAAGACCGCAGAATTCTAACCGTCGATAAATTGTATGCGCTACGCTGCTGGAGACTGATAAAGTTCTTGGCGTTATATAAAATTGATAAATCAAAAATAAAGGTATCACACGTCTTTATCGCGTCCACTCGTTGTATAATGTGACGTAATTATAAACAGTTTTAGAAATAGTTTGTTACTAAGAGTTGAATGAAATAATGAACGTTGAAAAATGCAGGCTTTGTGCTGCATTCGAGCAGTTCGGCAACCAGTTTCGGCGCCCGGAACAGTTCGGAACTACGATCGAGCGTAGCGCGGGAAGTCGAATAAGTTCCGCGCGGGCGATTTCCCTCTGAGGAGTCGGCGTACATGCCGGGCGGGGATTTCGCATGACGGCATTATGCAGTCCCAGATCGACATCGCTGGAAATTTCCTCTTTGCAAGAATTTCCACTCGCGTCACGGTAGTAGAGCCCTTTTTACTTTCAACTTAATGAAAGCACAGAGTGAAGCGTGCGCTCTGATAATATAAAACGATGAAAAATCAAATTATAAACGATTCGGAGAAGCTAATTTAGAAACTTCCTACCGTCGGAAGAATCATGACAAATAACAATTCGTATAAGCAGGAAGTGCGATGCGCAAAGTAAGCAAGAATAATGAACAAACGCTGCTTATGAACCCTGAAGTTACGTGAAAATTGCAAAAATGATGTATGAAGCGTGAGAAGTTTGCGAATTAATCATGAATTTTCGCGTAATAAAGAAAATAGGTAGAGAAAGAATGAGAAAATCGTCCGAGGAATCCGACGAAGAGATTATTGTGAGGTCCTCGCGTGCAACGCGCGCGCGCGCGTGTGTGTGTGTGTTGTGCATGCGTGTGTACGCGCGTGTGCGTATGTATAACTGGCGGGTAGATTGGCGATGCCTTATAGAGGGGATTGGCTAGCTGTGACCCCGTTCTGCCTCTATTCCGCTCCTATCCGTAGCCCTATCTAGTTTATCACTTCGCTCTCGAATAGCCTGCCGTAGAGAGGACGAACAAGAGAGAGAGAGAGAGAGAGAGAGAGAGAGAGAGAGAGAGAGAGAGAGAGAGAGAGAGAGAGAGAGAGAGAGAGAGAGAGAGAGAGAGAGAGAGAGAGAGAGAGAGAGAGAGAGAGAGAGAGAGAGAGAGAGAGAGAGAGAGAGAGGAGAGAGACGGAAACATAGGAAGAGGGCGTGTGACGCGCAAGAAGAGAAAGCCAGCCTGGTGAGGAAGGTTGAGGTCCTTCCTCAGCGGTGGAACTGATCGCTATTCCGAATGGCTTGGTTGGGATGTAAAAGGAAAATCGAATTTGACCGATGCCATTGGGAGAGAAAAGACGGAAGAAAAGAGGAGGAGGAGGCGGGAGGAGAGCGACGTGGTTGCCCAGGTGCGGCACGGACGACGGGCTTATTGGGTGGAGTATGTACCCTGCTCGTGGATAGAGCAGAACGAAGGAAAAGTACGCGGGGCGGGGGGCGGGGCTGCTCACCGGAAGGAAGGAAGGAAGGAACTATTTGGCGCGACGGGAAATCGAATCAGCGCGGCAAGGACCCGAGGAGATTCAGCGCTGGGAGGCAGGGCGGAAAGGCGACGAGATTACGTACGTTTGGAGACAATTATCGTCGAGCCGATTCGATTCCGATCGTCCGTTACGCTGCGCGCGAAAGCCCTGTCGATCACAGTCTCTTCTCAGAGCCGTAGGCGAGATCTCCCGCGATGTCGACGCACCGGCGCAGCGCCGATGAGAACGCCGCGAAGTCTCATAATCCGCGCGCACGCGGAAATGATTCGTTCCGGAAATAAGAGCCGCGCTGAGCTTTCTCTCGAGCGCATACTGGAACACTTTGTAAATCCGTCTCGGCGGTAATATTAGAGCCAGTAATACATCGCGGTTGAATTATTATGAAGTACCTCTTCGCTTTTATGACAACGGACTCGTAAATAAGTGCATTTAAGTTCTTTATCGTTTGATTTATTTCGCATGACATTGCTAGTTATATCGCGGATTGTTACCAAATTTTTTCATTTGAATAAATATTGTTTCAAATCGGTAAATAATATTTTTTCTGCAAAAGTGTTATCTGTGTCAACTTGTTTTGATAGAAAATCTCGAATTTCTAGAAAACTAAATCTGATTGAAACAAACAAATTTGGAAAAAAAAAATATAAAAAATATTATCGATAAGTTAACCAAGCAATTTCCATTGATATTTCTCAGAATTCCCGCAGGGAAAGCATTTCTTGGTAACTTGTCCCAATTCTCGCGTTAAATTTCCTGCATTTCCGGCATTCTCCACAGGGGGGGCCTTTGCTCCTAATGTTAGTCATCGGCCGTACGTTCGACCACACTCGGCGTTATGCTCGGCATTGCTGGAGCACAGGGATGCCCTTGGCGTCGATCGAGAGGGTGCAGTGCACAGGTAACGCAAGCGCTCACTCGTGAAATTCGTCCGGAAGTTCGCACAAAGGGAAAACTAACTGCGCGCCGTAACGACCGCAAACTGCGTTACGTGGAAAAGAGAGAGAGAGGGAGAGAGAGAGAGAGAGAATGAGCGAGCTGTTGCCTTTTCTCCGCTTTTTCTGCGCAAGCAATCTACCTCTTGTCAACATGTTTGTTAAAGAGAGACAGGGGCGAGAGGGATACGGCGGGGAACGCAGCAGAAGACCACCGCGAAGGAATACGGTCTTCGGTAACTAATGACAGTTCGGAGAAGTTTGCTTTACTCCTCGCGTCGCCGCTGCCCTTCCAAGTTTTCCAATCGGCCAAAAACTCGCAAACTGACATTTACCTAGGAGGATTTACTTTGCGATATACCAGTCTCCTTCTCTATCTCGGTTATCGGCGGTTCTTTCTTCCGGCGCGACCGCCGATGTCGGCGAGCGCTTTCCAATCATCCCGGGACGCTCGACTTCGTTCCCTCGCTGTCTTATCGAATCTTTCCTTAAGCTAAGGCGACGCGATAAAGTCCACGAGTGCTCGCAAGTTTGGCCTCATTCGCAATAATCGGAAAGATGTGGGGGAGGGGGGGGGGGCGGCAGCGTTCGAAATTGTTTTCGTACGCGTACTGAAATCGCGCCGAATGTTATCTTGAACGATGTCGAGCGCGATATTGGCTCGCGCGCGCGGAAAGTCAATCGGCGGAAATGGAAGCACCTATTTCGCGATATTTTTTTCCATTCGCCAGGGTAATTCGCAGTATTTGGGATATAGCGCGCAACTATAAATGTGCGAAAGTATTTTTGAACGGATTCGCTGCGGTAAACAGGCGAGCATGACTCGCAATCGCGCGAATTAAAAGATTGAAAATGTTTACTCACGTTGCGAAACATGTCTCTCCGAAACCATCGTTCTAATTCAGGATATCGATGGCGCATCGAAATCGCAGAGAACAGATTTCTTGAAGCAAATATTTTTCATCGGCTTCCGTCTATTTGTCGAAAACCCATTTGGCAATTTGTTTTAAAGTCATCGCATAAAAATATTCGCGACGTATCAGAAATGTGTAGCCTCCTAGCGAAAGAAAAAAAATGTTTTGCCGTGGATATGCGGAAATAAACACTTGTTAAAAGCATGGCGGCACTCTTTGCTATCCCGAATTACAAATATCGCCGATACGCGCGCGCATAGTGACTTTACATTTATCGGGAAATGTTTACTCTGTGGCTGTAACTGTTTTTTTCTCTCTCGTTCTAACACGCATACGATCGGACGTGTACTTTATACATGTGTGCACTATAGGTGTGCGCGCGAGGTGCGATAGATATACGTCGGAAATGCTTGGCGAATATCGATCTACCGCAGTGCAGCGACGTGGCGATTTTCTTTCCTTTTTTCCCCTCAATTGTCCTTTCGCTCAGTATAGATGCGCTTCCACGAAGCCAGCTTTCAAGTTCGAATTAAATGGCTTCGTCAGAAATATCGTGCTCATAATTGAACTGCTGGACAGAATAGTGATGTAATTCAACAATGAGGCGTAACTCAAAGGGCATAGCACGTCATTATTTCGTTGTAAGAGAAAATTTTAGACTTTTCGCTTTACAATATTTTATTTGATATTGCGATAAACATAAAAACGACAAAAATATCATTTATATTGAAAGTACGATCGTTCCGTTTCAATTCTGCATTTGCTCAACGTACCATTTAACCACGAACGTTGATAAATGAAATCATTAATGTCGGAGGAAATGCTGTGCATTTTAATAAATTAGATTTTACAGTAAACGCGCGGCACGCGGTGGAGAATCGATAAAATTCGTTTAATTGAAATAACTGTTTTTATATCTGCGACGACATCGCGACGTTTGATGTGGTGAAATCTTCTGCGCGCTTGAAGGCCCAATCGGAATAATCGATTTCGCCCGGTGCGAGATTTCACCGCAAGTTTCACGAATGCTGTTCCAATTTTGCTTCGATACATTGGGACGCTATGCCAGTGATAAGATTATATGTTGCAGCGAATGCATCCGACCTTTGCAATTTCGTATTCACTCCTGCAATCTCGCGCAACGATACTCGGGAGTGGCAACTAGATGTTTCCGCGCTGCTCAAATGCCTATATCCTGTTAAGGCAAGCAGTTATTCGTTTTCGCTCCTTTTTCCCTTCTTGCAGCATGTCGTTTAGCTCCTAAGTGATACAGCTGAATAACAGATAGGCGGATACAGGATAATTCAACGTTATCGATCGTCCCTGGCGAATCATAACACGAGATGAAAAATAAAAATATTATTAAAAGTTATTAAACTTATATTTTAAATTTCGAATTTCTATTCATATCTTCGATTAATTAACTTTTTGCATTTATAAGCAAACTACTTTTAACTAAAAGTTTGATTAGTTTTATTTTTATGAAATAATAAATTACATCATATTGCTATTTTGCTACCTTTCTGTTGATAGATGGATGTCTTTTGTCAGGAATAATTTTATCGGAAGATAGTGAATGCACGGTATGCGAAGCTTGTGCGATTAGTCTCGTCTTACGTTGAGGAAGCTTTCGTAGTGGAGAGGCTTCCTCGAGGTCGAACCACGGGCAGTAACGTGTCCAACAGCTTAATCTTTAACTAATCCGGGCTCCCTCCGCGCGACGCCCGCGAGGAATTAGGGGTAATCCGAAACACGGGTTTAATGACCAACTACTCCTCATATAGCCACGCGTCGAATCCAAGGTGGCCGCGCGTTTACATAGCCTTAAGTAGCGATCTTAAAGCTTAGAACGAGATTGCCCAAGTTGTAAGTAAGGGAATTACCGAGGCGGACTTTAACAAAGGCGAAATTTCATTAATCGGTTATCACAACGGAGGATTATGCATGTGCCTGTTAATATCGCCTTAATTTATAATCGCATTAACAATAATCGGCAATTCAATAAATTTGAATGAGAATAAGTGAGCATGTAATTGAATTGTTGCTTCCGATACGACAACTGTTGCAGTAAAATATTAATATTTTTGTAATGAATATTAGTATGCAAAATTTCTCCTAGTATATTATATATTAGCAAGTAATCTCAGCTTTATATATTAATAGCAAATTAATAATATACATGTTAAGAATTTCTTCGAAGCAAGTGACAAATAATCAAGATTGCCTTATTTTTATTTTATCGCATGTTATGGTTTTAACGGATCGCCATATGATGTCAATCATGAGATTTTTCAAAGCCGAGTAAAGTACCGGACTCGCGCGGGGGTGGCTAGCCTGCACTCGCATGCAACAAAGTGCAATTAATCTCTCCCAAGTCGACAAGTGTGCCGTAGCCTTGTCGATCGCGATCAAGAGGATCCATTAATAAAGCAGATCCGACAAACGATTTCAGCGAGCGATGGTGCACCCTGCGCTCCGCGGAATTACATCGTGGCCGTGCACGATAGTTTACAGTTATTTATAACGAGATTTATACGCGTCCACGTGCGGAATAAGGGCATGATTTATGGCGCGGCGAGAGCAAGGTGATACTCAAAAATCGTTTCCTTCTTTTACAGCTGCGCAAACAGCAATTTATAGCACGTAATCGTTTACCTGTCATATGCCCACGCTGCCAGGAATTTTGGATCTATTGCATCGCAATAATAGCGATCGCGCTATAAAAGTGTTTATCAAGTTCAAATAAACGTAAGCTAATCGCTCCTATTGCCAACGCGATAATGTCGATGTGATTGTAATTCTATTTATTGAACTAATTATAATAAATTTGGTCAACGATGATATATGCTTAGTAGTCAATTTCAGATAATATATCGTGACCTAATGAGAGATCGCAGGAGTTCACGAATTGTAGAATTATTCGAATCGAGATTATTCTCGTCGCTTTGAATTGCGCTATTTACAAAAGCGATGACAGACGGATGCATTAACGCACAACATATTATGTATGACGATTGCGACACGAACGAAGCCTGAAGCTATGATAGAAATATACATGACATGATTATTTCAATTATCATTATTTAAATAATTATTAAAATTTTATACATTTTTCTTATACGATTTTTTAAAGAGGAGAATATTATATGGGATATCTGGCTCAGTAATTCATTATTTTTTTAATTTGTACATTTATGATATTGTCAACATTAAATTTTGAAAATTGTACGTTTGAGATAAAAAAAAAATATATGCCACAAACAAAAATTGACGGAATATTTATTTCTCTAAATATTTGTTTCTTTTTGAAAGGTAAAAATTTTTATTTTATTTTTGTATCACAACAACCGAACGAGTTTGCCTTCCGATTGTTTTTTTTTTTTCTTTGATCGAAATTCGTGCGAAACTATCCTGTTTGCATGCTAATTTTATTTGCATTTGTGATGATAAACGCGCACATTAATGGCGAAGCTGTATATTATGCACGAAAGCTTTGACACGTGAAGCTTGCCTTGTCGCTTGGTTGTGAAATGCTAAATGAAACTCGTGCTTGATCTCGCTTCGAATATAGTTTGCGGCTTTGATAAGCCTCGCGCGCGTATCGATCGGACCACCACGGCTCGGGCGTTTAAACTGTCCGATCGTCTCGGCCCTAAATGCCAGCGGGGAAATGCCCGTTGGCGGCGATAATGCAACTATTATGTCCGCGGTTATCCTTCGAATCGGAACTGGCGCGGTTAACAGGTACGAGAAGTTGGCGAGTTAATTCCACGCGCACGTGGCGAAGTGTGAAAGTTCGCAAAAGTGATCTAAAGAATATTAAATGATCTAATTAAACGTGAATAATTGGACAATTTTATATACTATGCAATTTGCTTTATAAAGAAACGATATTTAACATGATTGCTTTTTATAATTTATGGCTAACTTGCAGCGTTGAATTTAATACATGGCGAAGTAATGCTTATTTAAATTAATTATAAGAAAATTTATTATTTTAACAAAATCAAATAATTGATTACTGTTATGCTTTTCTCGCGTTATGTATGTTCAGTGAAACACCTTATGTTGTACGCTCTCTCTCTCTCTCTCTCTCTCTCGATGGTCAGTAATGGTGAGTTTAAATATCTCGGGCACTCACGTTTGATGCTAAATGTTCCATATCCGGTTATTAATCGCAACGGGCTATATTTACATTAGTTAGCTGTTGCCATATTTACATGCAGACTGTCTTTTATCGTCGATAAAGTGGGAGGGGAGGGGATTATTGAATCACGATTCTCGTCTCCCGACGGGACCCCGCGTTTATCGCATAATATAGCCGCGAAGCGCGCGATGCGAAATTATCTGGCCGCATGCGACGCGATCATCACCGAGAGAGGTTCGCACGAAAGCTCGCTCGCGCGCGGCTTCGATCGCGCTATTCCCGCGACGCATTAAAGCTCGAGCGGGATTTCTTCCTGCTTTCTCTCGTGCCCGCTCTCCGTTAAATTCATTCCGCGCGACGGGTATAATGCTTTTTAACGAGTTTGCGTAAGCGTGCGACCGCGTCCAAACAAACTTGGACAAAGCCCTGAGATTTATGTTTAGACCGTGCTTTTGTCGAAGACGTCGCAACGAAGAAGCTTGCGGGTCGAGATTGCTGTAGCAGTTTTCGAGTTCCTTGACTCTGACGACCCAGAATTATCGCCCTACCCCGTAAGCTTCCCACACACGAATTTATTTTTACCATCGTGCATGTTACACCTGAGACAGTGTGGATGAATCGATATCGCAAATGGAAGTTTTTTTGTCGATTATAATTTTTTACGATGGAATTTATTTTTATATTTCTCCAGTGAAAAATTATTTAATTTCTCTAACCGCCGTGAATATATATATATATATATATATATATTCAATTGTTTTGATTTCGTTATTGAAGCACATCTTGCTCCTGTTATTTACGAGTATCGGTACGCGCGCAAACACAGCTTCGTTTAACGTCGTTTGACAATCGATTGGGGTTGCGATCGGTATGACGACAGTTTCGAGTTTCCGTTTTCAGAATTTAGTTCCATTAACGAATCCGCGTCATATCGGCGGAACGACCGCGGCTATTTGAGTTCTGGTCAGGTAGCCCTGTGTCCCAGGAGGGTCACCTGAGAGCGCGCCGAACAGATGGCAATGTGTTGCTTTTTAATTGGATTGAATTCTGCGGATCGGGACCCGCTACAGTTGCGACATGTTCGGTATTAAAATCGACCGTCCCTCGTCGCTCTGGGATTCGATTATATTTATCGAGTGACGTCATCCACAGAAAGAGCCGTATCTCGCTCGCGTGACGATGTTCCGCATAGCGTTTTCAGATAGAACATCTACCAGAGTTATTATCGAAAGTTCATCGCCTCTGTGCGCGTTTATCAGACGTAATTCTTCAGATAGTTATCCTCCGGCGACTTTTAGGTTAATTGAAGTAAAAAAAACGATGGTGTATTCGTATGTGTGCGCTAGTTAAAAAATTTACTTATTTTTCCAATCCATATTTCAAGAAATGCTAGTATTGTTTTATTTCATTAAAAATAAAAGAGGGGATATTGATAGGTGTCCGTTGCACAAATTACGTCATTTTAATGTAATCACAGTTAAAATGAGACACATTTGAATGAAAAATTGATTACTCTGCGAATAAATGATTATTTCCTCATCTGTATATTGTACAAAGAATTCGAATTCTCTCGAATAAAATTTCAATGTGTCTTGCATTTTTTAACATTAAATCTCTTTAAATATGTTCCCGTCGCATGCCCCAATATATTTCTACTCGCTTCAATATGCTCCATTACGTTACATATACTATAGATTGGAGCGTATTGAAGTGAATAGGAGCATGTTGGGGCATGCGACGCGAACAAACCTTTTGTAATAATCTGTAATAATAATAATTAATCTTTTTAAACAATACAATCGGAATAAAAACACTTTAATCAAATTTTATTTTAATCCTCGAAGGTTAATTCACAAACATGTAAAAGCCTTCGGATTTTCGACTGTTCAAAACTGCCGATGCGTCTACATTTTCGTTGAAATAAATGGTTCCTAATTGAGAAAATCATAAGCGCGCATATAACTCTCAGTTTTATCACACTTTAATCAAATAATATATGTAATTTATTTATATAATATATGGTTATTCGTTCGTTAATAGTGTTATATTATTTATATAACATTTTACGATATATACCGCGCTACAATCCTTGCAAATAAAACGATCGACATGTATCGGGCAGCAATTCGCAGAAACGCTGCGGGACATTTGACCTATTATAACGTCGCTCGATTCTCAGATCGCGACGCGAGTAGAACTGTAACCCATGTT
The DNA here is from genome assembly GCF_040581485.1 of Linepithema humile. Classification (NCBI taxonomy): domain Eukaryota; kingdom Metazoa; phylum Arthropoda; class Insecta; order Hymenoptera; family Formicidae; genus Linepithema; species Linepithema humile. Next base: position 24,947,140 of record NC_090130.1, read on the forward strand.
TGAGTTCCGGTCAGGTAACACACGTACCCCAAGAGAGATACCTGACCGGAGAGCAGACTGCGAGAGTTATCGTGTACTTGATCCTCCTCTCGCGTTCCAAAACGGGCGGCACTTCGCTCAGTTACCCGTAGAGACACCGCCGCTAAAGTTTGCGCTGAAGTTTCGCTACTCCTCGATTCCCGGTTCTTCTCTTCTTCTGTGTCCTTAAACTTCCTTCCCTCTCTAGGCCTCCGATATACGTTCCGCTCATTCGCTTGCAGAGGACGACGTTACACTCGAAGGATACCTCCGTTTGCTCTTCTTTATGCACTTCGTCCAACTCATTTTCCCTCGGTCTTTCTACTTTCCGATCTACGGCTAAAAAACATTTACTTCATTCTACCGTTTAAAAGCAAAATGACTAGAATGAAGAAAACCACAACCTTTTTAAACTGATTTATCATTTTTTAATTTTTTTATATTATAAGTAGACTAAATGTGGGCAAACGACTAAAATGTGGGCATTTATTTAGCATTGCTTATTTGTTCCATTATTATTTTCTAAGGCATTTTTCTAACTCGATAAATTTAAACTGTAAACAAAATATTTTTAGCTTGTTAAAAATAACAATTAAACATCGAAGGCTTTCGCATGTTTGTGAAAATATTTATGCGTTTTAAAGTACGTTTTATCGATGAAACAAATTTTTATATTATCTTGCATTTTTTGCTGTTTTTCAAAGAATTTAATTTCCCGGTTAGAATATATATCTTTCTTCATCTACATAGCTTTTCTCTCGCTTTTTCCCGTCCTCTCTCCACGACAAACCGCGCCGCCATCCTTTCGCGGCTGCGCCCGGAAGTTAAACGAAGAGGTAATCCCGTGCAAATATCTCGGAATCAGCGATAGTTCCACTAACTTACGGGCGAACAACTCTTTCCCGTTTCCGCGCTCGGGTTATCGCGCATAATATATTGTCCACCGAGTGGAATATCGTGTCGCGGCCATACCGCCGACGCGCCGCAAACTAGAACTTGTAAAACCAAAAATTTTCCTGTCCACCCAGTTTGAGAGACCTTGACCCGCAAACTCGAGGGAAATTTGCATATTTGATCCCGTATGAATAAATCCTGATTGAACAAAATAGTAATGCAAATAACACGTATGACGTAATATAAAATGTAAATCGTATTCATGAAGCTATCGAATTCTCGTTTGAAGCGTAAAAAACATGATCGCAAAAAAAAATGATTGAAGACTATATTCTTTCTCACATTTATATGACATAATATAAATTATTTAAAATATATTTATAATATAGTCGACGAAAAAATATCTGGTACATCAATTACCAATTCTGACATAAAAAAATTGAAAGAAACATAAAGTGAGTACATCTTTGGCGTATAAATTTGTAGGAAAACTCGCAAACCCAAGGATGCTTGTTCCAGGCAAATATAAATTCAAATGCCGCAGTCATTGTACAGTCGATACGCTGACCTAACTCGCCACTCTCTTCTATTTCTACGAAATATTTACGTCCTCCGAATGCACGTTGCGCGCATATAGAAACCGCAGAAACGCCGGAGCAAACGCACTTTGCGAAGGAAAATGTTATTGGTACCTGTGCACAGAGACGGGAATTTGTTTGGAATGAAATTTTCGCAAACAGTACTCGCCCAATGGGTTTTTCTCGCCCTTCTACGATGTTCATGTTCAGCGGATGAGGAATTATACAGCGTGATTCACAATAAAACGTCACAACTCTAATACTTGATTTCCCAGGTGTGGATAAAAGATCCATACAAGCATTACATAATACTAATTCTGAACAATTGTGAGATTAATGTACAATACTTTTGTAGATTGTTCTTTAAAATTTATTACTACAAAACGAGCTGTTGTAAATCAGCATAATTTTATCTTGGAGTTTTTTGTAAAATTACTTTTGCTACTATTTTTTTATCGTAAAACATTTTTCATTTTTGCTTCTCATAGCTTTCTAATTTTATGTATCTTTTACTCAAGATTGTAAGATCGATTCCTCCTACTATATTGTGATTCGTGAATCGTCCTGTATACGCCGTGTAATGCGATCCGGTGACGAATATCGCCGGGGAATCTGGGCCACCGATTGGATTCCGCGCGGAAAGAGACGGCGGAGCCAAGTTGCATATCACAGCCGTGTCCGCATCTTTTCGCGTATGTGCAACTCTGCACGCAAGCGCCGATTCGCATCTGCAGCCGACGTATCTTCCGTACGTGCAATTCCGCTCAGTTCGACGGAAACGAGAAATCCATCTCGATGCTACGATCCGAAATTACTTCAGGTGCAGCGCCGGATATCGAGAACTCGGAGACTGATCGCTATCGCAGGAATAATTAATCTATGGGCCTCTTCGATTTGTAATATCATCCTGCTCGCAGAAAGTCGAAAAAGCGAACGGGTACGCGGAAGTATTTTGCAAGCTCATTTCTCCTTTGTTAATTATTAGAATATGTTATTTAAAAAAAAAACCACTTAATAAAGCCGTAGTTATTAGTTAAAAAATATTCGCTAAATATATGATTTAATTTGATAAAATTGATCCGTGCAATTTTTTACAATAATCTTTCCACACAATAAACTCGTGATAAACGTCAATTATATTTTTTTTATGCATTGATTAAATCTGACGTTTCAATCTTGATCAGTAATTCTTTCTAACAAAATATTTGCTGAACTAAAATGTATTTGTTAAAATTTTTTAAAATACATTTTAGCACCGTTTTTATTTCTTTATCGAAGGGAATCGTCTATTAGGATCGAAATGTCGCGACAGATGATGTATATTGATATAAAATCTAATTTAATTAGTAATTTTAGACTGAAATTGAACGTAGCTGATACTGAATGCAACGATCCAGTAAAAATCAGAATCCGATGGTTGCGTGTAACGCTAAATTTGTTACGCGAGAACGGATCATCGTCTCTGGAACGTAATTAAGAAACGCATTCTTGTAAAGGGGCGATTGGTGTTTTCATTAAAGTTTACCAAGTGGACCATTTACCGCCTCTATCAAAACCTTTAATTGAGCGCGCGAAACTCTCGCGATATGCGACGTAAAGTGACGAACTTGGAAATTTGCTAACTTAATGACGTGCGAAGTCGGGTGCGTGTTTCGGATACGATAAATGGCGCTCACATCGCGCACGTGTAATAATAGTATTAGTTTAAAACGAGGAATAATAGCGAGTCACGTTTTAAAAAAATGACGATCCTCGCGTAAAAAGAGCGGGGAACAATATAATCCGTTTTCGCGACAGCTTTAATGTTATTCGTCGCTTACATGTTCCCGACGCGAAGTTAACTTTCCTGACTGCGCGGACGGTGGAAAGCGCTCGCACTAAACTCGTTCGTGCTGTGACGGCTTAATAGCGCGCGAATGATATTACCAGAAATTCCGAATGCAGTTTTACGGCGGTGGTTCAAACTGCAGAAGCATGGAAGTCGTATCTGGGCCGGGGCCGTCACGCCACGTTACGTTAATATGCGCATCGTCGCTTTTGCAGATAAACTATAAGCGCCGGTAGTTATCGCGCGACGCGTCTCTCAGCCGTGGCGGCGGTGCCGCACCGACACGACGTCGTGAGTCTGTGTGCCTTTTGTGCGGCGCATCACGGACAGAAAATAACGTTGCGAAAACGTGGAAGAGCCGATAGCCGCACGGAAGCGATATCTACCGCAATTGTGGCATTTAAATTGTTGCTGAAAGAGCGTGAATCAGCCATTATACCGCGGATATCGGAAGAAATTAAACGCGAATATTCGCCATAATCGATGCGCAAACGAAACTAAACCGAAAATAAACATAAAGTTTTACGATAGCGAGATAAATCTCTTAAAAATCAAAGCGATGCTCCTGCATAATTTATTGATTATCGATATTACAGCAGACACACGCAGCCATCGATCGGAAAAAACATCGAGTGCCCGCATTTATCCATTTTTCTATAACCAGGTGGTGTTCAATGGAACCTCATTTTCAACGATCGCACGATTTTCGAGGGAGATAACGTAAGACATTTTGCACTTACTTCCCTCCATTTTTGGGACAAATTCGCTGTCCGTGCCTACGAAGTCGAATGAGAAGTGCGCGAAGAAGAATCTCCCCCTCGGAGATTTTTCAACCTTCGTATTTTAAGTTTTCCGTGTGAAAAGTTTCATTTCTCAGGCACTATCTCGGGTACTTATATGGTACTTGACAAAGTATCTGATAGCACTTGGCAAATTGTACGTATATCACTTTCTTCCTTTCAAGCAGCAGAATGACATTGATCATCTTCGCTTTAAAATATTGATTTAATCTGCGTTTGAAGAGGATTCAGGGGATTCGCGTCGGACTTTGTTCATTTTTACGACAGGCCATTTGTCCGCGCCCGTAAAGTTGAATGAAAAAGAATAAGAAAAGAAATCCCTCCAGATATCTTTTCGACCTTCGCGCTTCAAATTTCTCGCACGAAAAATCTTATTCTACGCTCTCTGGCACATCTCTAATTTGTGTGAAAATGAAAGCGAATTTATATCATGGTGAATTTATGTCTCCCGACTTGATGATAAAAGCTGACATCTTTTTAATACATTTCTGCTTCTTGACGTTTAATTCGTCTTTTTCGAGATCTTGATATCTGTCTAATTCGCCATAAAACGAACGTATAACTTTGTTCGCTTGTCGCTTCACGATTCTCAGCTTGACACCTTTTCCGCCTTATGCTGCCCAAGGCTTTCAGCGTGGCAAATCTATTTTTCGGAGCGTCGATATTTATTTAAGACGTGTGAAAATGCAGAGCGGAGAGTTCACCATCGGTGCGAACGTCGTGGCTTATGATTTCCGAGGCGACGATCGAAAGTCGATGATCCGTTTATCGGATTGACTCACGCGCACTCACCTCGGCGGATTCAATGGCTGAAATATATACGAATCTCGACCAGACGAATCCACAGTCGAGAACGGTCGGATGTTGGGGTCTTTCTATCGCGCGGCTTATATTCGTCGCGCCCAATCTTCCGGCCTTCGCCTTGCGCGTATGCGGCAGTGTGCACACGCGTTTCTCCATTTTCTATCCTACTCGATAGAATGGTCCCGTGTGCACCGCCGAGTGGCGCAGCCACTTCTTCTGCCGTTCGCCACTCGATCTCCAATTTTGTCCCCGCGATCCCGCGTTATTCCGCGCTCCTTTCTCCACCGAGCTGAACGCCATCTCTGCCTCTGCCACCCGCACCTCGCACGCAACCATCGTCTCTCGAGTATCTATAAGGCTGCATCGCGTCACCCCTTTGCAAGCGTCATCCCTTCCGCAAACCTCTGTGCTATGCGTGGATTCGCGCTTCGTAAAGCGTATTCAGTGTGCTCATGTCATTTGCTTTCCGCCGAACTCCTTGTGAGAGAATCAAAAATGCAGAAGAAGATATACTGGGTGTTCCAGAAATCGCGCATTTCTTTCCAGCTCCCAAATCTGTGACCTTTCTTTCAAAGAAAAAAGAAAAGATTTTAAGAGTAACAATACAAAATTGTTAATTCGTGAATACGCAAATTTTGGAAAAGTGTTAAGTTTTTAAGCATAATGGATTATTACATTTAATTTTGTAATTATTATATAATGAAAATGTAAGCCCCGACGCTCGCGATATTAAACATACAATCTGCCGACATTCAATCCATTTTCTGCTATATTTCTGGAAGAACGAGCAGCGAAAACGGAGGAAAACTGGGACAAAGAAAGCGACGGAAGTAATGCTCGCTGGAAAATGAGCTCGTTCGCCGTGGTAGCATCGGTTTCATCCAATCAGCAGACTTTTAATACCAATCAGCAATCGGCCTCTTGGCTCCCGGTGAATGGTCGGACTAATTACTGATCGGGATAAGACGCGCAAAGTGGTACAGTACGATAATATGTGCGAATATGCTCGCTCCGCAAAAGCACTTTTTTCCCCTATTCTTTTCCTCCTTCAGTACCTCTCTTGGAGATCACGAACTGTGCTATTATCCTGCACGAGGAAAAATGAAGGGGATAAATATGTCCGAAAACCGAAATAAAATTGAAAACCGAAGTAAAATTGATTTGAAAAATTCTAGTAAAATAGTTTAAAAAATTGAAGATAAAATCGCCGAGCAGATAAATTCAAGAAGTTATTAACATTGTTTGTTTTTTCATAATTTATATTTTTTTCTATTACTTTGAGTCTGCACCAAATAAAAATAATATTTTGCTGAAAGATATTCAGGAAGATTACTCATAAAATCCATTATAAAAACAGAAATGTAGCATTTTCAATAAGGAATGTTTTAGGATTTCAGTAGATTACAATCACATATTATTTTAAGTCTTTTTCAAACGACTTTTGATAAGAATAAGATTAAAGGGTGCATTTTTAAGGGTTAATGCTCGGACATCTTCGAATGAAGAGACCTTATCACGCTTATCTGAATCGCGAACGGCCAGTCGCGCGCGTCGAGCGAAATTGGATCGTTACCGAAAAGTAAGGACACCCGTAAGTTTCCGGTGGATACGCCAAAAATAACACCGGAATAAAACGGAATCCTCCATTACCGGATTTGCGGAGGAGGTTCATGCGGGGGTTATCTAAGCCTCCCCATGCCGTTATCTTAATGGCACTTATTGTCTTGACGTATATACGTTTCTCTCGGCCCCCTCCCCCTTGCTCGCCATCATCCTCTTTCAGTTTCACCCTTTCTACTTCCGTGCGCATTAAAGCTCGCGAGGGCTGCGAGAAGGTGCGCCGTCGCTGATGTCTGTCGTTATCGCGAACTGAATACCATTCCTTCTTTCATTCACCATCAGGGGACATGTATAAACTTGGCAGCGCATCACTATTTTTAGATTTGCGTCGTATCACGTCGAAATTTGCCAGAACTGAGGAAGTGGATTCGAAATTTTATTCGAATATATATTTTAAAATTATTTTGAGATCTCTTTCTATCTTCATTAATTTAATAAAGTTCATATAAAAATCGTAAATTCAGAGGTAATTTAAAATTAAATAATTTATTCACTTGCATTCTTGGAGCTTGATTGGCGAAAAATCATTTATTTTTATTTATTTCTATTTTTCATCGACTATTTTATCAAGAAAATTTCTTTCAATTTTGCAAAGTATTTCTTACAGATGACAAATGTGATAAATATGTAATAAAAAGAATTGTGTTTTATTTTTACTGCAGCACATTTTATCCTTTCAGAAAATTAATTTTTCAGATAAATGGATAAATAATTACTTCAACTGTCATATATTCTATTTTACGTGAAAACACGATTGAATAGTCCGTGTTTGAACACACACAGCATCGAAACATTAAAGTAATATGAGACGTGCTCATTGTCAGTAGCAGCACTCTTAAAACAGGAAATCGCGAAGCGGATGTTGCCCGATGTACTTCGGCGAATATGCCCGGGAGAAGATCCGGACGATTCACTGTGGTTCGGCTCTCAACGTTTACTTCCGGCAAACATCAACCTTCCCTCCCGCCCGCTACCTCGCCCGCGCTGGCGAGGATATGACCGCTCATTGTTTCCGATTTTCCGCGTTCCTGGACGTTTTGCTGCGCCCATGACGAGAACGACGATGATTAATATTGACGCGGCCACGCCGGAGGTAGAGTCTACGCCGTACCTAAATTACGCGAACTTTAGTGCCCTCCTGTCTGCCCTGCCGACGACGGGGTCCCTAGGGATTTCCCAGTTCGTTGACACGACAGTCAACGTCATAGGCCAGACCGACGTTTCGTCCTGCCGCAACAACGCTCGCCGAACAACGTCGAGCATCCTTACTAAAGCGTGTTGTGCTCCAGATTAAATTAGAACTCCATACTGCATGTACAATGTGTAGTGAAGGGAGCGAGTATTCCGTGAATATTCTCCCTTATCTGTTAATGCTAGATAATAGTGGACAATTAGACGTAGAAGACATAGATAAATTGTACAAACCGGTAGCGAATTCAGAGAAATTTTTGCATTTACGCTTTCCCGTTGCGCCAGGTGGCTGTGTAGCGCATATTTCTCTAAAAGAAATCATTAAACTATACTTCTGCATCACACGCGATTCCGCAGGTGTGACTTTTCCTCATCATTTCCCATCATTTCTCGCGTTTACGTCACGCGTATCGCATTTATATATACATATATATATCGCTGTATTTTCTCATTGCACGCTATCAGCGAAAAAAAAGTGAGGATTCCAGCTGGCAAAAGTTTCGCGCGCGAGTTGTCTTTGTACGTGGGGTAAAAGTCACGAGAATTATTCTTAGCGTTTTCACGGCGATTTTCATATCGCCGCGCGCGCGGCGTAGTCGGCGTGGCGCGAACACGACATCGATGCTCGGTCATTTAGCGCGGTAAGTAGTGCCTTCCGCGTTGGGTAAAAAAAAGAAAAAAAAAAAAAAAGACGGAGAGATACACACGGATGCAACGGTGCAATCGATAGCCAAAGAATTATGAGTGGAGGGAGGCGTGCGTGTGCGCGGCTACGGAATAATTCAGTATTCTCGGCATAAGTGGCAAACGCGCGCGCGCGCGCGCGCGCTCACCGCGGTACGAACACATGCGATTCCACCGAAGGGTGAACCGGCAAGAACCTGCCCGCGAGGCGGAAGAGAGCCCCGCCACCGCAAGCTCGTTAATTATACAAACGCCGTTCGTGCTCACCTTGGCGCGGCTTGCTGACGCGAATACTTGCGCTTTACCCGCATCGCTTTGTTGCGCGTCGATAAGCATAAAAACAGTTTCCGTTCTCCGATTTCGACGGGGCTGCCTCGGCTATTTTTATCGGTGCGCTATAGCCCGCGTTTATTGACCGTGGATGAGCGATGGTCGAAAATTGTAGCATCTCGAGGAACGCAGACTGTCTTGCGTCGCAACTTCAAAATATTTTGAACGTTTTAAAAGTTTTAAAAATGAAGATTTAACGCAAAATGGAGCAATAAATTCTTTTATTTACACACTTATGAATTACAAAGAATCTCATCACACTTTTTTATTGTCGCATGCGAACGCATACAAAATTCATTATTTCAGTCTTTATTTACATTAACTTATTAAAAAAAAATCAATATTTTAGTCGCAAATTGATGTTGTTGTTTTAATGTAATCCGAATATGTAAATTACGAATGATGCGGATGCAAACGAGGCGCATGTTTTATTCAGTCATTGTTTCATTAAACAATCGTAACATTAATTAATACCGAATAATTCGGAAATGAAAATAGCAGTTAATTGCCTCATGAAATAAGCATACGTCTACAGATGGATTTATATATAATACAGACGATTTATTAACGCGACTTTATATATATATATATATATATATATGCACATTTCGATCGCACTTTCAAACGACAGAGCGCAATTAGAAATTCGTCAAATACATTTTGGGCTCGTCTTGGCGGATAAATCGACGTGTCGTTAACCCGTAGGCTACTTGAAATGATCGCCATTAATCTTCGCATATCGCACACTGAAGTTCGGCATCGGCGGGCGAATTCGGCGCACACTTAGTTACGTTGCAACAACGCTCCGCGAGTATTGCTCCGGGGTCCTTGACAGGATCCAGCGGGAAGTTTCGACTGAGTTTACCCGTTAATGACTGGGTACATACCAGAGGATGTGCTCAGGTACGCCGGTGGCCACGTATTCGCCGATGTTGGCTCATCGGCTTCACGTTGATGAAGAGAGCACCAACGATACACCAAGCAAAGCGATAGAATCTTGTTAGCGGTGCCCTCCCTTTTTCAACGCGCGGCACACAGGCAGTGCACCCAATCAATGCTTTTCCGCCAAGTCTGCTGGTATATACGTGATTAAGTTCCGATATCCGCTTTGCAAGTTTTAAAAACATGAAACACCCTCGCTGCATATCCGTGAACATTACGTTAATAGGCAACGATATCCGAGAATGTATCTCTATAGAAGAATAGACAATTAAAAGAGTTCGTTAAAATTTGTTACAACCCACGCTCCTAACTCGCAACGCATTTATATTTTTATACAACTTGTAAGCGGAATAATAAAGAATATTAAAATAAATATTTACCGTAGATTTATCTATAATAATTTCCGCAAAAAAAAAAAGATCTAACGATAAATAGTCGCAATTTCTTCTTCTTTTATTTTTAATGTTTATAATTCGTATTTTTTTCTTGCAAATAAAATAAGAAATTGGTAAAAGTTTGATGTCGGAGCTTTTCAAAACAAGCCAGAGAAATTAAGAGGATTATTGATTCGCACAGGCTCATCTTACGCGCGTTGCCTCCCGCCGAGTGCCGTCGACTTTAATTCCGTTAAACTTCATTAAACGCGATACACGCGCGGTGGCATACTACATCTAAGCGAGATTCGTGCCGCGTCTTATCTGTTGCAGTTGGATATCCGTGTGAGATCGCGCTTGTTTTATCGCCGGCTGCGCAGCGCCGAGTACGAAAGCTAACACAACAACCAGTGCCGATAGCTTGTGTATCTTTGTCGATGCGCGCGCGCGTTTTCGCGTCATTATTCAAACGGGGCGAGAACTTTAATCGCGAGAACTTTAATCACGCGATTCCAAAATTATCTAGCCGACGTAGGGCGGAAGTTCGCGCGCAGAAACGTGGAAAAGGAATTGCTCAGCGTCGTCATGATAAAGCGATTTCACTCGCACTTGACACTACGTGGCGGTTCTATTTTGGGATTCTTCGAAGTTCGCAGGTCGACGCGAGAAGTCGGGATATATCTCAAGGACTCCTGGCTATCGCACCCGTCCAATTAAAGAAAATGTTACGGAACCTTTGTCAAGCTAAAAGACTGACTTAATTTGATCGTATTTTCATTGCGCAAAGAAGGACGTTTTCCCTCAACATATTCTCTGCCCGTGACTTAATTGCAGAATCAATTAGGGACTGAATAAAATGTATTACATATAAAAAAATATCTGATTGAATATCGATATTTTTAAAATAAAATAAACATCTAGAGAATTAAATTTAATTAAATTTAAAATCTCAAAGATAATATTATATTTTTATGGCGGATAAAAATTAAACATTTAAATTTTAATTGATTCTAGTTCCGAATGCTGAGTTTCATTCCGACAATACGAAAATCGTATTCCGCATCAATCTGCGAGGTGAATCAGACAGACGTTTAACGCTTAAATGTACGGCGAGAATACGGGACTCGGTCTGCACGCGCCGCGAGGAAAATCGATGCGCGTAAAGTATTCTTCTCGCGTGCACGCGAAACACTGATACGTATTTGAATCTAATCGACGTAGGTGTGCCGAGCTGCACGGTAACCGGGGCCGCGCGACACTTTCAATGGCACCGGCGTTACGAATGACTGCACCCACGTACAGCGCACATATCGTATTCCAACCGAGGCGGATACATACGCCATCCCGTACACAGGGTGTCCCAGCTTCATCGCCACATTCTTCGCAGTCGTTTAATCTTCGACGAGCCCATCGATCTTCTTCGGCATAGATTCGATCGTTATACGCGATTCTTTTATTAAATATCTTTTTGTATTGGTTAAATATCGTTTTCGTTATACCTAAAATTAAATTTCTGTTAAACCAGAAGCCGCTAAAAATTGATTTGAAAGTGAAGCTTCTTATCTGTTCGTAATCTCCCGAAATTTAATACGCTTAAAGTCCTTTAAGTTCAGATCCTTCGTACAAGAATTATCGATACCCCGATATCGGAAAATCCGCCGATTTTCTTAATAGTTTCCTTAGTACTCAAGTGGAGTTTAAGACACCCTATATAGATGCGGCAAAGATCCCGGCGAGATTTACGCGCGTTTTCGTTACGGCGCATCGAGACTGTCGGCCGTCGGAGAAACGAACCGATTCGATCCCGCCGACCGGATCTGGTATTCCGGCACGATTATCGATTTCTCCTTACATTTCACGGTGATAAATATGTAGAAGCCCGCGTATTGCTTTATTGCAAATTGCGCTCACGCTCGCGGGAGTACTTGAATTCGAGATACCCCGGCTAGATCTCGCGAGACTGAGATTATCGATTCGGCACCTCCGCCCGTTCCCAGGTGGCGAGTATGCGAGCAAACTCCTATCTACTTTATGGCAAACTGCGCTTATTTATGGTACACGCGTTTAAACATTTGTAACGAGCCAACAAATTCCGTGAAACGATCGATTTTCTTTAACAGTTAGGACTGCTATTCACTCCTCATAAATGACAAATCACTTGCCAAATTGAGACCTTCGCTTAATTTTTTTAAAATAAAATTCTAATTTCTCAAAATACATTGTTTCGAAAGAAGTAGAAGTATGATGGAGTTTGTGATTAAATTTTTAAAGAGTTTTTGATAATTTGAAATCTCAGATAAATTCACGTAATTACTTCTGATCGCGATTGACAGTTGATAACAAACCGGTCATTATTCTTGCGAGTTAAGATCTTTAAAGTATGACAGCTAAAAGGATAACCACTATTGAGCATCTTCAGCATTTTATAAGCCATCTCCATCGCGCTCCTTTTTTTGCACGTTCAACGATGTCCCTAAATCCCACCACGGCGGTTAATCGAGGGTGTTGTTGACCGAGAAACACCCCGCCTGAAAAAAATATTAGCTCCCTTAAGAGTAGCGAAATAATTCAATTCCGGCCGATAGCGACAAGTCCGCCCTCGAATGCCCGCCGCGGATGATGAGGGAGCGTAGCGCGAGGTGGAGTGATGACGAACCGGGACGAAAGAGAGAAAGAGAGACATACAAGGGGTTGAGCGGCACGAACGGGGTTTGTAGGCAGGCGAGAAGCGGGTGTGCCGGGAGTTTGAAGCCCTTAATTGCTTTTTAAAACTTTCAAGTTCGAGTTCTCGAAGGCTTCTCCCGCCGCGCCTGACGACGGACGGCCCTCATCGCCGCCACCGTACTTCTCCTCCTTCCCCCCCTCCCCCCTCCCCCTTGGTCGCACCCTTTGCATTCTACTTAGGAATGTTCAATATTAGTTTTCCCTATCGGGGTTGCGAACGCGCGCGCGTTCAGCTAAGAGGACAGGCGAACAAGACGGATGCCGCGTGGAAAAAAAGAAAGAAAAAAAGAAGCAGGATGAGCCGTCGATAACTGGCCGTCGGGGTTTTTGCACTTCAGGCAATTAACGCTGCCTGCGAAAGAAGTAACTCCCGAGTATCGGTTTGTCCATACCCCTCCGGGCGCCGGTCTCGTCCTTCTTTCAGCGGGAAGCAAACTGCCCGCTCGTCCAAGTTCCGCGGAGTTCTCTCTTATTCGCTTTCCTTCCCCTTTTTCAAGGGAGTGAAAATACTTTCAGCACGTTCGAAAGTTACTCCGAAGAGAGAGAGAGAGAGAGAGCGAGAAAGCGAAGCCGCTTCTCCGCCGCATCAAAGCGAAACGATTGTCGCTGCTGTTGACTTCCGAGTTGTTCTATGAGGGGGAACACCGGCGGTTGTTTACGTTTGCAATTAGCCGAAATTGTTGTGATGGCACAGCACACGTCTATCTACAAATTATTTTACACTTTCGGGAAACTGACGGAAGTTGTTTGAACAAGGCACTCCGGGAAGCTAGATATTTGTCGTACTTATCTTCAATTAAATAATTACAATTTTTGTTACATTTTGTAATATGGTGACAAAAAATTTTAGATGTGAAGGATCTATTTTTGTTTCTTTTTTTTTTATAACTCTGCGTATAACTTTTCGAATATTTTTGCTACGAAACGACCGCATTTCGCGCGAAGATCGTCCTTTTCTTTTTTTTTTTCTCTCTAACTTGCCGCTCAAAGTGAAGATTTGAAGGCGGAGAGTGCTATCGAGCTCCTAAAACGGAGCTTTCCGGCGAAGGAAGAGCGCGTCATTTGCTCGCATAGCAGGTGATATCTCTCAACCCCGAAATTGGGGTACGCCCCTAAAATTCAACGACTGCCGCGCGACGTTAGTCGTGAGATACGACTTCTGGTGTAATACCAAGGCGGAAGTACGGAGTAGGAAGGTCCGAAGAGGGGAGAGAAGTGGATTTTCAATTTCGACGGATATACTAGGTCGCGTGCTCGACGCGGTAGCGAATGATTCTCATCTGTTATCCCTTTATTGTAACTCCTTTTGTAACAACATCAATATTACATTGACCCTTAGATTCCAGATAGGAAAACGCGCACTCGTAACCCCGAAATTGCGAAATTCTGGCTCCAAGATGAGCTGAAGATTATATTCGGCTGCCTGAAAATTCCAGATAACTATTTAGATAATTCTCTAATAGAGATTGTATTATTTGTAAAATAGCACATCGCGCTATTTATATCGTCGTTCGGGAAATTGTTTTAACGTTGAGAAAACAAGATCAAAATTCGCTTCGGAGTTCAAAAGCGAAGTCTGCAACAGCAATAATCTTATTCGCTTCGCGTAATAGGGCGAACTCTATTAGGCGCCATTATAGAAGCACGCTCCCTTCGATCTACATCGCCCTCCCTCTTTCTGGCCTCTTCTTCTCTTTCTCTTCGCACTCTCAACTTTGGGATTCCACGGAGCACGTGGCCCAGATCTTTTATGCTAGGGTTTCCAGGGGAGCTCGCGCGCCATTTGCTCACATCGCGGCTGACATCTTTAACTTGCGAAATGGGATCTTCTACTCTCCCCCTTTCACCCTTCCCTCTCTATCTCTTTTGACCTAACGACTATTGGGATGGATAATTGCGAGCTACGACTGCCCTTAGATACGCAGGCGGGGAAAAGAACGTCGCTGTGTAAAACGAGCAAATGGACAAGATTTATGGCTGAGAACAACGAACAACAAAGTTTTATTCGCGAAAGAAACGCTGCTTGAGTTAGCAGAGGATGTCTTCGATTCTCAAATCCGTTCCGTTTGTCTTCTTGCTTACATCTTGTCTCGCAAAGTTACCTAGCCTATCTTTCAAACAAGATTCGTTGTTTTATACTTCACTCTTATATTTTCGGTTATATATCCAAGGATGTTTTTATGGGAAACCTTTTCGAGTTAAAATTTATAGTGAACGGTCGACTCTTAAAAGAACGTAATTTAATCGACCGTGAATAGATGCCGAAAATAAATTTAACATTTATGCGCGTAGCGTGCAAAAATTTATTTATCTATTTAATTAATTAATTAATTTAAATATTTTTGATATTATAAATTTATTTTATCGTAAAAATAAACGCAAAACTTTTTCAGATCATTATCGTAATAGCCATATAATACCCGTGTAATCACATAACAATTAAGTTAATGAGAACGCTGATGGGTAACCGCTAAGGGTTTCCGTAATTATGTTATAATATTATCTGAAACTTCTTTAAGATTTTATAACATTATTTTCTCATTTCATAAGTTTTTGTTTTAATTTTATTTCATTATACATATTATACACTCTTCTTCCACTACGTAATTTCTCGTGTCTAATAAGCGTTCCTAATAACCATTCCATGGTAACTAATGCATTTATGCATTTTCCATGGATCATGTCCTCACTTAATGATCTACATAAGTATCGACGTCGTTTCCACTTTCGGGGGAATCTTCTCTTCAGATCATTCTTCTCTTGCCGACCTACTTAAGGATGCAGCAGGTTAGGCGGATCTTTTAAATCAGGATTTCTGGAATCGAGCGCATGGCTTACTCGCATCGTAAATGGTAGACTCAGATCTCACAATAGCACCGCGTTCTTTGAACTCGGCGATCAAGGATACTCAAGAGCCACTATTTTCCACAAGCTCCTGCATAAGAATGTATCGAAGTCGATAGAGAAGAGGATATTTATCATGCTGTAGGATAAAATCCTTTGTGTAAGTTTAATAAAAGCGCGTAGTGTAGCGAGATGTAAAGAGTAATATTTCAAACGATTACGAAATAAATAAAAATCCCATGTTAAATTGGAGGTCCAAATTAAGAATTTGATTAAGACTAATAAAGAGAATTTTGGAATGATCAGAGAATAAAGTAGAATATATATCTATCTAATTAAGAACTGTGATATTCATCATTGCGAAACGTGAAATTATGTCGGAACTGTCAAGGATGAAATATGAAATATCAGAACTTCCCGAATTAATTACAAACTTCGTGCACGAAGAAAACAGAGAGGAGAGAGGAGAGAGGAGAGAAGGGGGAGAGAGAGAGGAGAGAGGGGAGAGAGAGGGGGGGGGAAGAGAGAGGGGAGAGAGAGGGAGAGAGAGAGAGAGAGAGAGAGAGAGAGAGAGAGAGAGAGAGAGAGAGAGAGAGAGAGAGAGAGAGAGAGAGAGAGAGAGAGAGAGAGAGAGAGAGAGAGAGAGAGAGAGAGAGAGAGAGAGAGAGAGAGAGAGAGAGAGAGAGAGAGAGAGAGAGAGAGAGAGAGAGAGAGAGAGAGAGAGAGAGAGAGAGAGAGAGAGAGAGAGAGAGAGCCAGAGAGAGACACATTTATTATCATCTTTAGAGTAGGCTCTTTTAAGAAGGAATAAAAAACTATAGCGATAAGAAAATCTCTTTAATCATATAACACAACAGAAATTTTATTTTACAGTTCATGTTCAAAGTATTAGAAAAAACACATGGTATTCGAGATCAGTTGCTTAAAATTGTGGATTCTGTATATTTTATCCGGATTTTTATTTCGCGAAAATCAATTTTATATTAAAAGTCTTTTACAGCAAAATTTATTTGAAATTCAAAGAGGAAAATAAAAAAACATTACTTCTAAGCTGTAAAACTGGTTAGTTTTTGACACAAACCGTATGCAGAATATCTCCGAGGAGAAGCTGTGCGCCGCAGTTGATCGAAAGGAGGACAACTAGAGTGCATAACGTAGTCAAAGGGCGTCTCCGGAATCGATCGAGGGTGAATCGCGTGATTCCCGCCTCGCTCCTTCCAGCGCGCGATGCCCATTTCCTCCGATCTTGGCCCCAGGAATCTTTCGATCTGCCGGATCTGGGTCGCCGCGTCGCACCTATCCTCCCCACTTCCCTTCGATTTTAGGCAAGAACGGCGCCCGATTGTCTCAGCCTTTGAAACAAACGTAGATACGCCGATGGTTACGCGATGGAATTAGCGGCGGGATTTCTCGTCGAAGAAGGGGGAAGCACGACGAGGCGCCCGGCGATTATCGAGGAACGTGAATGGGTAACACGTGAGCAGCTTGCAAATCCGCACGTCGTTCGCCGATTGCGAGACTTCTGTGATTTCGCCGGCGATTTTTTCTTTCACGCCGAGACGTGTCTGGAGTAGCGAAGTGCGCTCTTAATCTGGACCTCCGATACGTTAATGGCGGCAGACAGCGACCGATAACGATCAAACGCATGATGGATGCGAATTCTCCTGGTATTTGGATTAAAATTTCTGGAGCAATTTTTTGCAATAAAATTTTTTAAAATTAAAATTGCAGTCACAGATGTTTTAATTTGTTCCTATATCTGATATATGACATGTCTTTATTTGTTTCGCAATCTTTTATCAATTTAGCGATAAAAATACATTATTGATCCACACTAGCGGATTCTGCTGTCGATAATAGGGGGGTTTTGACCTGCTTTAATATTTTTTACCAAGATTTTTGAAACTGATCCAGCAAAATTAATTTTTTTTAACTTGGAAGGGGGGGGGTTTAACCCCAAAACCCTCTCCCCAGGATCCGCCAGTGATTGATCCATATTTTATAAGTTGCGCTTGCGTTTTCTGAAAGATGCGTTGCTCGATCTTGCATTTTCAAGTGAATAAAATCAAGTGAAAATGTACTAAAAATAAAAGAAAATATTGATTTTTTAAATTTTCTATAGAAATTTCAAACTTTTTTATTCAATTATTCACGAATTTTCATATACTTTATTCCATCCTAATATTGAGGTCAATCGATGACGAATTAAAGAAGTAGGGAATCTCCTGTCTGTGAAAATCAACATCAATATCAATGTTGAGGAAATATTAACACAAGCGGAAAAATCCTGTGATTACAAACCCGCACGTACGGCTGGTAAAATAGTATACTATCCTTTTCTTATTTTTATTTCCTATTACTCAAGTGTCAATGAGCGACACTTTTTCGCAATGGATCAGTTAACGAGCCCGGGTGTGTGGCCGGTTCCCCAATCAAGCGCGATTGTCCCGAAATGCGTAAGTGGCTCGCTCGTAAAAGCGACCCCAAGTTTGGCGCGGTTGGACACGTGTACGCTCCGCGGCCAACCGCGACAGGCGGACCGAGGGATACTGTCGCTTGTATTCGGTACATCACGCGGCCACCCTCGATGGTCGCTTTTCTTCTCGGAAGGTGAATGCGCATATACCCGCAGCACGGCCGCAGATTATTGCGCCAGGCAAAATTAATTTCCTACGCGAACTTAGGGGCTCCTAAAGGCTTAGGTCACCCCGGATAATCGAAAAAGTGGCCAAGTTTGGACTTTTAATTAAATATAGTTATTAAATATCGCATTACATATAAAATGAAACGAATGCTTCCTATCATATATATATCGAATATGATGACATTTATTTAAAAATTGATATATTTCAAAGCAAGCTTTTCCATCTTTGCAATTGCTACATTAATGAGAAGTTAAAGAAATGATAACAATATCACAATACAAGAATATCTGTTACAGATTAATTAATTATTTATAATGCCAGATATTTTATTAGGAAGTGTGGTTTTTTTTTATAAATAATATATATTATATAAAAATTCTTTTCCTATTAAAAACAATACTGATTTTACTCTATCAAATTAGATTAACAACAAATTTATTTACGCATTTTTTAATATTTTTTTATATTTTTCTGTTTTGAAAAATGGCTTGCATGATTTCGTACAATTTTATGTCGTGTATTTTGTGAAAGATTTCATTAAAAGACGCAGCGGAGCGCGCAATCTTTGGCAGAGAACCCCGTTTACTCGCGTCGTATGAGGCGCTTCTTTTCTGGGAGCAACAATTTTTATAGCGACCTGGGTATAAAGGTACTGCCCTCCTTCTTGTCGTAGCCTCGTTTCTTTATCGATATTTTTCGACAGCGAAAAGCGGAGAACGAGACACACATTTTGACTTCCGACCATCCTTTGTGTTTCAGAATGACACGATGCAAGTAGTGTGGCAATATCACGTCGAGGAGCCGGTGTCAGCGGCCGGAGTCTTGCCCGATCATGGCGCAGTGCGAGGATCGAGGCCATTGTACTTGGTACAGAGGGACGCGCAGCCGAGACGAAACTCGCGTCAGAATCAAGACATGGAACCACCTCTGAAGATCTGGGATATTTTAAATAAGCAGGTAAGTCGCTGTATTTATCTCTATTTTTCTTATATCTTTATTTTTCTTTCCTTTACTGTCACTTATCATAAATTGCTGAGAAATGGCATATTATCTTGAACAATTAAATGCTATATTATAGCTCATTTATCCCTTATCGTTTGCTACCAAGCTATCTTTGAATTTATAAATAATTTGTTATGATAAAAAAATTAGAATTGTTGAGCAAAATTCTGTATAATCCTATTTAACTTTTAAATATTCCTACATATTCATAAGACATGACCTACAAGTTAAATTAATATGAAATATGATAAGTGCAATAAAGATATATAGATAAGTATCAAGATAAATATTTAACGAACGAACTTAATTGGCTGAAGGAGAAAATATTTCGTATCGTTCTTGACGTAATTAAAGAAGCGGAAGCAAAAGAGAGAGCGAGAAAGAGAGAGAGAGAGCAGTTGGTGCATATTGCATTTATTACGATTCGCGTTATTGCGACGGTACGTGACAAGAAACAAGAACAAAGTTAATATTCATCCTGACCGCGAAGAAATTCGCGAGCGCGAACAAAGACGATTAAAGAGTTTTAATTAGAGTTCACGAAAGTGGATCCGCCATCGGCGTTGTGATATTGGACTCGATTTACGCGGAGGACAGATTCTAACAGGTTTTATAAAAGTATTTAAGGTAACCAAAGTTACATTAGCCAGACTTTGCTGACGAATTATCGTCAGCATGGTAATTCATTATTAACTTAGCGTTAATTTTCACCCAAGAATATGTAGTTTCGCACTGAAGATTTTTGAAAATTGGATTAAAAGAGAAATTGTCGAAGTATCCAATTCGGAGTATTTAAAATTGCTTGGTAAAATTAGCGCTTGATTTCTTTTATGCAAAAGTCCTTCAGTTGAGAATTATTGCGCGTTGATGTCTCGATGTTGAATCTCAACGGAGAAAATCGAGAATTTTCACGAACGAGAGAGAAACTAGTCTCACGCGATCGGCGTTTTGACACCGACGCAGACGCGGTTGATTATTCGTTTATCCGGATCCTAGACGCGAACGAACTTTTTCAAAACCCTCTCTCTTTCTCCCCCGTCATGCAGTTTTGTTTCCGTCACCCGTAGACACGCGTGTACATCGCGTGTGCGTATGTCACGCGCCGCGAGATGAATGTTCGAACGCATTTAGCGTGTTCGGCATGCGCGAGACTGGATTTTTATCGGAGTGCGAGCGGAATCGTATGTGCGAGAGGGAGAAAGAGAGAGAAAGCATTGTGCGCCGAATTTATGATGGCATAAATCTTAACCGGGTCACATCCGGCAAAAACTATTCGTTCATTAGCGTCGCCGGGTCGTAGATTACGAGGTCAGCGCGCTATCGCCCTGAATCGGACAATGCTAATTCCACCGTCTGCTCTGGCGCTGTTTATAGTTTATATCGAGACCGGAATCGGGCCACGCTCGCGTATTTTGCTCGTTGGCTCGCGAAAAAGTGCAAGATCACTCGCTGAATGTGCTGATAAATGATCCGGAAATGTTGCACCACGTGTAATATCGTTTGAGACAAGCGAGCGCGGAATGTATTTGCTCGCAAACCGGATATATTTTCAGTTTGCCGAATTTTGCCATTTTTGAAACGGAACTCGGGGCTGCTTCGTATCGCGAAGATTTCGTTACAGTTGCTGCGGTAGAATAATCGAGATAACAAGTTTGGTCTTTCCGGCTGCGGTTTTCATGTTTGCTTTTCTTCTTCTTTGCCTTTTTTAAAGCAAAAACGCGCGCTTACTTCACTCTAATTGTAAACACAAATGTAAGCACAAAGAAACGCGGCTAAAGAAACTTATTCGTGGTAGCGTTTTAGTATATTTTATTAACAAAATTAAAATTAAATCAAAATTTTTGTCTTTATTTATCTTTGCCGAGATATTGAAACGAATAAAACACAATATAAGTATCTGCTGACACCGAAGTATCGCTATCACTTTATATTTCTGCATTTCGAACCGTGTCTCTTTTTCGCC
The DNA here is from genome assembly GCF_040581485.1 of Linepithema humile. NCBI lineage: Eukaryota > Metazoa > Arthropoda > Insecta > Hymenoptera > Formicidae > Linepithema > Linepithema humile. The sequence goes on from NC_090130.1 coordinate 24,968,381, forward strand.
AAGTTCTTCCTTAACTTAGTACGCGAAAGTTGCCGAGCGGCCGAATAAGTTTTGTATCGCGCCACGATGAATATGAATAGAATAGGCACAAAGAAAACGAAATTGGTGAGGAGCGGGTTCGCGTTGCGCTGCTCTTCAGATTTTGCGCTACTCTCCTGTCTGTTGGAAATTACTACCGGCTTGTTAGTTTTTTGCACTCTCGCTACATATATTTACGAATGCTAATGCGCTACTTTCATATCTCTTTGTTCCAATGTTTTCAATTTTTTTATTCAGAGCTAAAATAATGAAAGTTATTTGCGACTAATTAGACATTTTATGTCATTTTTCAAATTGCGAAGAATGAAAAAAAAAGTTCTCCAATATACATTTCTAGAAGCTCACGGGCGTAGAAATCGGAAATACGTTCGCGGCGTTCATAAAAATCTCTCCGTCGCCCGCGGGCGTCAGTCAGCGTGCTCGACCGCAAAACAATAAACGCGCTCGTCCTTCCCCGTAATCTCGACATCGATAATTTCGCATAAGCGCGTGGGAGAATCCGCCGGCGTGGTTCGAGCGCTCAAGGCGGGAGTCGTCTTGTCGGAGGGGATGCGCGCGAAAAAGAGAATTGTAATTTTCTCGAACGCTGTACGGTCGCCTATACGCCCCGCGGCGAGCGAGTTTGAAACGACCTACCGGCACCACCCTCTCTCCCTTTTCTCCCCCCTTTCGTATTTACCGAGATACATTGCTACAGCGGAGCGTAGCTCTGCGGCTCCATTGATGCATACGAAAGCCCGTACGCCGTGAGTAATTCGGAAGACGATGAATCTGACTTGTAGATGAGAGATACATGTGGGACAAGTAGCACGACTAATGCTGGCGCATGTAATTCTTATCCTATCATAGAGCAAGAAGCAGAGTAGAGCATATTGCATTGATGCAAATGTAGAATCCTACAAGTTAGTAAGCTCTGAGAAAAAGGAATCAATTATAATAACATTAATATTTTTTAAAGAAAAAGGTGCAAAAACAATTTGCTGTGACTTTTATAGCACGCAAAGCTTATTTAATTTTTTATTAAAAAAAAAAAAATTGTTACGAACAAAAACGAAAATATATGAGATATTTACGAGTAAAGAATTATATGCGTTCGGGTCGTTTAACATTTTGCCGACTAAACATTTTATTCTGAGTGTTAAAATACTCGAGATACATGGGAAAATAATGTAACTAGGTTGCAGTTAAGCTGCGATATTGCAAAGCGTTGTTTTGAGAAGAACGAGCTTGCACGTACGTACAATATGGCTTTGTGTATCGAGCGAAATACCTGGAACAAGTAACACAACTAACGCCGGTGCATGCGGTTCTTATTCTGTTATACGTGCCAAAAAACTCGTGACACATTCGTGCACGATGCAGCCGGCCGTGCATGAGAACTGCACGAAATAGTCGCGTGGCGTGGAAGGCGCCGCTTTGAGACAGAGCGAAATGGGCTCGTACATCACAAAAGCAACTTGCAACCTTGTTACGTAAGTCGCACGCGGCGTCGGAAAATATGGTAATGAATTTCTCGTATATATTTGCGTTTAACTGCTCTTACTCTGTTGTAACAAACCATTAACCTGGCGTATGCATTAAGCAACCAAGTTTCCCGAATTTTCCTCTCTACTTCTCTCTCGCCACTCGTTTCAAAAGAACTTCTTGCGCTTAAAAGGTGACAATTATTTTTCAGACAAAGCGCAATGTTTGTCTGCGAAACGAGAAATTACAACAATATCATGTTCGCGAGATAAAAATATATGTGTATTCTGACATTGCGTGAGTGAAACGTTTTAATGTTTAACTTTATGTTTAACTTTAGCTTAATTACATTTGATAATTATGATAATATTAATGCGCGAAACGTACACAACTTATTCTTAAAAATGTACTTTGTGTCTTAAATATTTATTATACTCTCTCTCTCTCTCTCTCTCTCTCTTTTCAAACCTCAAGCGGCTTTTTAATTAATTTAAAATCCTCAGAGAAATTCTTCTTTCGTTAGAAACTCTAATTTTTTAAAATGACAGAAATACCGAAAGTAAAGTAAAAGAAACTAACTGGATTTACAGAGAAAGCACTTCCATATTTTTTTAATTTTACTTATGTTATTAGCAATATCTTACAGTTCGGTTTCTTAACTGGTTTTAAATTAGTTTGCTCTATATAAGAAGTACTTCATATATCTTAACCTATATTTTCTTTCTGATACAGAGCATTGATACTTCCTCGCGAGGTGTCGATACGAAGTATCGATGTTCTGTCCCAAAATAGTAATTCTATCTGTTAGCTTCGCGTGGAATTATACTCGCTTAACGAAGTACCATTGGAATTGCTGTGCAGGTTCGTTTACCCATGGGGCAAGACACGCTGCTATGGTGCCGTGTCCTGAAGATGCCGAGCATTAATCACAAACACCACGTCGTGAAGGTGAGTTCCTCCAGGTATATAACCCGTTTACGGTAGCTCGCGCGCGCGCGCGCGCGCGCGAACGCGCACCCGCCGCTCTCCGACTTGATTAAAGCGAAGGTGGATGCTCTTGTAATGCCGAAGAAACTGCACGTCGAGTTTGCCGACTCGCCCCTCCTATCTCCCCCCTTTCCCTCCCCTTCTCACCATACGAGAGATACTCTTCAGCCTCGCGTGTTTTCGCGTCTGAAGATGCAACATCTTCAGGTAGCCGTCCGATAAATATGCCGCGCAAAATGATAATCTGGAGGTTACGATGTTTCATACCGGATGATTAATCATAGCCGGCGTCAAAACATTCAAAAAAAGAAATGTTTCGATATATCCTAGAAGAATAGTTTCAATTCATATATTTCTTCGCGAGCTCTTAAATGATACTTTAATTGTTGACAAAATTTAAAAAAATATGAACGTACTTTTATAAGTTTGATCTTTTTAAGTTAACATTTTTTTTTAATTTTGAATTTCTATAAGTATTATGCTTAAATTTTCAAATATTTTTGTATGTGACTTTTTTATGGCATGCAGAAAAAGTGCGAAGTAATGATCGGCCTCATTACTCGACTGTAGAATATTTCGATTTGCTTATCGAGGTCAATCGATTAATTCGGTTATGAAATTACATCGTAAATATATACGACTGGGCGGATCTGTAGGACGGCGGGATCAATGCGGTAGGCGAGATCGTTCCGGCCGCCGGGTTTCACTACCAATGATGACAGATCGATGCACGAGATGTCATCGATAAATGCGGCAGTGACGAAGCAGCTGCTCATAAACCTTGTATTACTGCTGCGCAATTCGATTCAACGTCGGTAATAAGTTCCATTCCGATGCAGAAGCGCGCGGTTCTCCAAATTGCGTGTTAAAAATCGGCGTCGGACCGGCAGTAAAACCCAAAGCAGGCAGTAAACTGTGTTTGCCGACTTCTGTTTGTGCGCGAATTCAACATAACGCGGAATATTTTATTACCAATCGAATGCATTTTACATTATGATAATATTTTTTGATCTATATCTTCTCGCTGCTCCGTTATCGAAATTAAAATTTCGACCAATAAAATATTCCGTTATCAGTTTCATTATACATATTATTAAAAATTTTCAGCTTTTATCTCACATTTGATATGTATGACATTAGGATGTCACACATTTAATGCCCTTAATATTAATAGACAGCGCGCGTTGAAAACATATATTTCGAGGAAAAATCGATTGCAACTTGAAAAAAATGTAATTGAAAAAAGTATTATCTTTGAAATTTTTGATATATAAAAAGAGATAATGTAAACGCTACCTCTCCGCTATAAATTTCAAATTTCACATGCCCACTTTTGCTGACTCTTCATTCGTGAATTTTATGTTAATTTAGCCAAAAGAGATACATGTATATCACAAACGCAATTCACATTTTACGCCTCTCAAGTTAGTTTCACCTCGCAAAACATATGATAACTCAATAAAATCTCTGCTAGCCGTATTCCTACCGAATTTCTGTTGGAACGCGATATAAAGCCCGACAGCTGCTGGAAAACCGGAACGGGTAAATGACTAATGATCGCCGTCACCGTGTCAGCACGTCCGTGAGAAGGCTCTTTTGATATTACACCTGTATATTTTATTTCCACGCTTTATTTTATATTCCATTTATTCTATTTCCTACTTCTTTGTCTCATTTTTCTACTTTATCGTATCTCATTCGGCGCTGATGTTCATATCCGTATCGGGGAGTTTTAGAACGATGTGTTTGAGAGGAGGGATGGGGGGGGGGGAGCTGATATAGTTCGCTCTATCTAGCGCTGCTCGACCGACCGACACCTGAATCTCGAACTCGATCGGACGTGACCTAACTATGCGATGCGATTGCACTGTGTTCCCGGCGCAGCAGCCGGAGAGACGATTAGCGTTCCGATTGCGATAACTCAAGCGCTTAAAACGCGGACACCTACTCCCCCGCGCGTTTTACGGAACTTTTACTGACGGCGCGTCGAGGCATTGCGAGGTTAACGGTCGAGCGAGCGGCTGTTAACCAGAGTATCGCCGGGCCTTTAATTTCTTGTTCCTATTGCGAACGAATTGAAACGGCACGTTTCCCCGACGTGGGAGCGCGAGAGATACCGCCGCGCGAGTCAGCTCCGTTGTGTTGAAGCTCGCTCTTTTCCAATTTTGCGCTTGAACAGTTTTCTTCAAATGGCGAGAAACGGTACTTATTGGAGTGTGAAGTGCATTTTCTTTCTATTGATACTGATATTCCATTTGTACCGATAGTTAATGATCGATTTATCTTTTGACGGTTTCGCTTTAAATCGAAACAACGAATGTACAGTTTCATAATCAGATTTGTTCGTTTGCAAAACGTCACAGAAAATTAAAAAAAATTTTAATGAGAAAATTGGAAAATGTTGTATTTTTAATCCAGTAAAATTATATAAATAAGCGGTTTAATTATTTTTACCCGTTGAACTCGTGACTTTGACCATTTCGACGTCGATTCTTCCGTAATAAGAATGTCAAGATGCGCATTGCTCTTGAGCGCACAGACGTGTTACGAAGACAACCGAAATGCGCCCGACATTAATCCTCGTTACGAGCTTGTACGCATTACGAGCTGTTCTGCATTTCAGTACGAACCAGTTATTCAGCCGGGAAGCCACGAATACCTGCACCACATGACCCTGTACGAGTGCCGCGGAGAGCAAGCCCAATTGGAATCCGCGGCCCAAACGACGGGGAGTGTCTGTTACGACGATTCTGATAAACCCAGATTCCAGTGCAACACGATCGCAGCCACTTGGAGCCTTGGATCTGAGGTACGTCGAAAACTTCGTTCACGCTCGCACACAGAAACCTCGATGCGACAGCACCGAGTGTCGTTTCCATATTGTTTCCAAATTTTCAACAATTGCAAACATAGTGAAAAGCGTATGTTAAAAAGCCGTGAAAATAAAAAAATATGCAAGATGGAAATTTGAAAAATTACTTATTGTTATTAATTACACGCTTTGTGATGACTGTTAATCTAAATTTTCTAATCACTTTTGATTCTGCCAATAATAAAACTACGCAATTGTTGCATCGAGGTGTTCAATTTAATTTATTAAGAAATAAAAATATATAACTATCGTGTAATTCGTTTCCTTCAAAAATATGCCGAAATTGTACGCAAATAATCTCAAATTCAGCATTTCATTTATTTTTTACGTCGGGCTTAAATCATCGGAAACGCTCTTCTTTAATAAAGTGCGATTCTTCGTTAAGCATTACGCGCAATCCTACAAGACACGTTCGGAGTTTCGTGATAATTCGCATCTTGTGTAATGCATACCAATGTGAGAACGGGAATACCGTAAACTTGTTTCTTCGTGGTTATCGGTAATATGAACACCCTGCGAAATTCCAACCGATCATGAAACGTGCCGGAATCTTATGTACGATTTACGGGACATTAATTAGGAGAAGAATATTAATGATAATGTTAATTGACAATAGACGTTAAATATTTCTTTGTATTTAATAATTGATGCTAAATTAGTGTCTCAATAATTTTAGCTTCAGAAATAACGATAGTAATTAATATTTAAATTTAGCTATACACATTTTTAATCTTCAACATGAATGTTAAACGGAATCTCCATGATGAAGATAAGGTGCAATACTCCGAGCCGTAGAAATTCCAGGAAAATGGAAAAAAATGTATCTTATCTCAGAGTTTGTACATCTAAAGCTAAAAGAAAATCTCATTAATAATGCAAACAAGTATAACGCGCATAATCACAATTACCTCGGCTTTAATAAATCTAGAAGAAAGCACTTATTAAGACGGCAATTACGGCGCGATTCTTGGAATCGAGCGGATCCTTATCTCGTCATCGGTATCCGAAAATTAAAATTAGCAATCAAGCGTAATTCGCGTACGCGTGCACCGCCAATGAGGAAACGAATTCCGCGAACGACAATGTTGATCGGGAGCCCGCTGATGGAATCGAGGCGTACACCGATTATACCGGAGCTGAAACGTCCGCCGGGGTGAGGGGCGAGATCAGACCGGACCAGATCGGAGACGCGAGAGCGGGCCCCCGATCAGAACCGGACCAGAGCGCGTACACTCGAGCTGCCGGTCCTCTTTTTATTTACCGTCGGCTTCTGCATAATCCATCGTTTCCCTTTCTCCCCCTTTCGCTGCGCCAGGGCTTTAATTATCCGCCGGAGGCCGGATACGCGCTCAATCCGTACACGGGTCCGCGCTACTACATGCTGGAGACCCACTACACGAACCCGCAGCTGGACGCCTTCATCAGCGACAGCAGCGGCCTGCGTCTCCTCTACACCGACCGACTGCGCGCCCATGACGCCGGCATCCTCAGCGTCGGCATCGACCCAAACTGGCGGCACATAATACCGCCGGGCCAGCCCGAGGTGGTCTCCGAGGGCCACTGCATCGCCGATTGCACCGGCCAGACGATTCCGAACAGCGGCATCAACATGTTCGCCGTGATCATGCACACCCACCAGCTCGGCAGAAAGGTCCGCCTGCGGCAGATCCGCGCCGGCGAAGAGCTACCGCCCATCGCCGCCGACACCAACTACGATCCCAATTATCAGGAATATCGGAAGCTTCAGAGACCGGTTAAGGTGTACCCGGTAAGTACAATCTTAAGTAGCATGCATAACGCGCCGCGTAATATTAGGTTGTCGTGAAAGGCTTGTCAAGTAAAATTGAAGACAGAATTGTACAGAGTTTCGAGATAATTTTTATCAATTAAAATAATCCTCATTTTAGTCTTATTTTTTCCATTTAGAATCAAGTTTTTGTACGCTTGATTTAAGGGACTCCGAGCTCTTTCAATGCAAGTCTACATTAATTTTAATATACATCTTTACTAAAAGACGCGCGCGCGCGAGAAATCTTTCGCATTAACTTAATATTACGTGTTTTTCTATTCAAACATAATTATTTGAAAGAAGATGTAGGATATCATGTTCTTTAGTTAAATTTTACTTTAATCGTCATATCAGAAATCAAATCAATGGCTAATTTATTAAAGTTCGTCTTCTCTATATAGCGATGCTTAACGCAATTATAAAATATTTCCAGCTAAGAGATATTAGTAAGAGAATCGCGAAGAAATCGGAAAAAGAATCTCAAATCTCCCTATCCACTGAGATTTTTCCCTTCGAAAGTAATCCGAGATTATTCTTAAGCGCTTCGCGAGTAACTTACGTCTTCTACAGCGGTCCTTGATATATTCTTATTTTTTTCCACTTTTTTTTGTTCTGTTTCCGCCGCGTTGCACACCTTTCGTTTGTGTTGCCGCGAACGTACTTTTAGCTGCATTATAACTCGTAGCACGTATCAGAAAGTTTATGAGCTTGTTACAAAGTTTATTAACGTGCAATAAGTATAGCTTTGATCACGTAAAGTGCCGACATGCTACAGATGCAGGGCATGAACCTGAGTTTAATTGTTTGAGGGGGCTTGAAACCGGAGGGCTTAAACGCTATTACGTGTTAACACAGAATAAAAATGCATTATAACTATAATAAAAATCGTATTTACGATTTGCGATAAAGAACTGATATAGATCTTGGAACTTTTTTTCACAGAAAACTGGAAGCTGCGCCATTTTTTTAAATTTGTGCTTTAGTCTTTCTGTTGTTTTATTTAATTGTCGAAAAAAAAAAAATCACGAGTTTTTCAAGACTTTTAAGATTCTCTGTATAAGCTTAATGCTCATGTTGCGATTCTTTTTGTATTATAGAGCGATCACTTAGTCGCCGAATGCACGTACTCGTCCGAATCCCGGGGGGCCATCACGCTCGGCGGCTTGGGAACGAGAGAAGAAACTTGCCTGGTGTCCGCTCTATATTATCCTCGCATTGAGTTATCTCTTTGTTATTCTTTACCGTCGCTACCGACTGTACTGCACAGCTTGGGAATTCAGAAATTAGTGCCGTAAGTTGAATCTTCATTAACTTGCATTATATCAACCAAAAAATCATGTGATGTAATAATATTAATACTTTGCTGACTTGGAGAACCAAAGTATCGGTCTATTAGCTGCCGTTTGCGAAGCACTAAGAATTAATTGCGAAGAATTAACAAGATAAAACTGAACATATATTCTTAAAATTTTGTTCGAAACATTTTGTCGTTTTTCATAAAAAGATTAGGTAAAAAATAATTGTTGTTCGTCTAACAATTAAAAATAAACTTGTTTTATGCAATAATAATTTCCTTCGTGTGTTCTTAACTTGCTTATTTACATGCTTAATTTCTTAAAACCATCATTAATCGATTAGCAAGCTGTTTGCGCGTGTAAAAGAAATTAAACGAAGAACATAAGAGGAATAGCGACTTGAGGCTTGGCTTTGATTCGGGTGCAGGGGTTCCAGTCCGGTAAAGATTCAGGAGCCGCAGAATCTAGCGGACATGACTTTGGAGGAACGATTGGTGAGCTACGACTGGGAGACGAACTTCCAGAGTTTCCAGGAAGCCACTCGCAGCGGCACGTTCAAGCCGCTGTGCGGCGGCAGCAAGGGCGCCCTACCCGGCACGGACAATCTCGAGGCGCACTATCCGCGCATCCTCAGGCCGTACGAGGAGACGACCGTGCCCTGCACGAAGAAGCCGCTGCGGAACAAGCTGTCGATGATGCTGAGCGAGGACGACGACATCGGCGCGCCGGTCGATCCCGACAGCGACGAGACGAACGCGGTCGAGCGAGGCCAGCTGGTGCGCAGCAAGGTGTCGCGCAGCAGCGACGCCGGACCCGCGGTCGGCAGCTCGTGTGGCCGCACGGTATCGGCAGCGGTGATCCTAGCTGCCGTCACCGTCGTCGCGGGCGCCGCGTTCAGGTGAACGTTGCCGCCGGTCGATCGATCGTTCGAGTACACTCGGATCCAGGATCACCCTGGTGGTCGTCCATCGCGATCGAACCCGCGGCGGAACGAGCAACAGCTGGAGCGTGCATGCGTTCGCGTAAGTACATGCCAATCTCAGCGACGCGAAACTTAGACTTAGATAGGTGTTATCGTTCTCCGATCGAGCGCGTCCGGGATTCGCCGGAAGATTCGATTGGCGATTTTTTTTTCTTTGTTTTTTTCCCGCTGAGAGGTGTTTTTTTCCGACGCGGTTGACGGCTGGCGCGACCCTCCTCGTGTACCATATCGTGTTTTTATTCGATAATAGAGAATTTACGATCTTCATTATTCCGATACCGAATAGTAAAATGTTGGTGGAATAGGAAAACGGTGGTGGAGTAATTGAAACTGATTAAGAATGACGTGACGTGTTTAATTTGAAAGTGGTGCAAGTTCGCTTTCGAGAGAATCCCATCGAAATTGACGTACCGCATCGCACTTTACATTCGCGTTTCATCGAACTCTTCACACAATCTCCATCCGAACGAGACCGAATTTACATAACTTTCAAAGTAAGCAGCTCATAAAAACGCGCATATTGCGAAGAGTTCGCCAGCCCTCAGCCGAGAATGTCGAATTTCCGCGAATGGGAAAGGACAATTGCAATCGGCATTCAATCGGTGTAGGTAAAACCTATATACATACATATATCATAGAGACGTAGCGGAAATTACCGGATCCACGTTATCTCGACTTATAGGTGTTGAAATAAAATTATGGTAATTTTACGGTGGCGTCATTGAAAATATCTCATCCGCCGTACACGGCGCTCGGTTTTACCTGCAAGAGACGTTAACTTTCTCTTTCCCAGCTTTTCTTTCTTGTCACTATAAAGCTGTGTATCGGAAAATGTTTAAAAAAAAATTTAACTGAAAACATATTGATCGTTAGAAACACATTAAAATAGTTAAAGACTCGATCTAGAAAAGGCAGTCGCTATTATATTTTTCCCGCACGTCAAGGCAAATGATTCTATAAATGTTGTAAGTGCTATTGTTAGAACACTTTATGAAATAGCAAATAAACGTACAGAGTATTTTTGCTGCAAATATTTAGATCAAATTCGTTCCTACATTTTTGTTTTTGGCACTTACAAGCTCTTTTTACGTCGAGTTTTTAATATGCCCTTGTCCTTAATAATATTGAATGTACGCGATCTTCAAACTTGGGACAATGCTAACCAAACATTCATCTGGACAATTGAAAGTTGTGCAGGAACGAGAGAGCTAATGACACTGCGCTGGGCGGAAGCGGATGTGGATGCGCGTTAATTCCGCCCGCGGTGAAACCGAGCGCGCGAGATCGGATCTATCGCGTCCTCGTTTCGCGATCGGCTTTTCTCTTTCGCGACTTCCGCTCGCGCGCACCACTGTTATGTAATAGAGAGTTTTTGCGATACGGTATTTCGAACACGGTAAACGCGGAAGTCCCGCGTTCGATGCGAAATAGCTATAAATTGCCGTGACAATTTTCACCTGAAATTTGCATTATTATTTATACCCGGCACATTTGCATATACCATATTCGAAACGCGCTATTGCAGAAAATCTGTAATATCCCGCACGCTCGTGCAGAACGATCGTAGCGAGGTATCTCTCGAATACGAGCGCATCGGCCATGTCGTACGTGCGCTTCGGCACGTCGGAGTCAAAGGTGCGAGTCGACGGAAACGAATAACGCGAGAGCTTCTCCGTTCTCTACGTACAAATGCATTCGCTGCCTACAATACTTTGGCACATAATCAAAAGTTAAAATAACTTATCAATTGTATTATAGAGAGGGGCCCACAAAATCGCTCTGTAGCTAATTATTTTTGACAAAAAGTTTTGAAAATTTACAAGGAATACAATATTGTATTCCAACATATTGGAATTATTTAAAGACCGTAGTTACAATTGCAAGTAAAATCTGACAAAAGTTGCTATTGAATAGTTTCGTTATCGTAGAAATGTTTGAAATGTTAATCTACGTGATTCTTAATATTGTACGAATTGTGATAATGATTGAAATCGGACGAACTCGTTCGAGGCGCATGCAATGAATACGAAAATGACACTGCGGGTGGCTGCACTATCCATTTACAGTTTAAGTTAATTAGTTCGTCCCGCGATCACACTGCCTGATAAAGCTGCCATTCATCGTTGGCACCTAGTGTGAGTCATTCTATCATCATCCATTTCGCGATAGCTGCCTGGTGCTACCAGTACCAACTAAAGCCGCTTTTAAGTCGCATTAAAATGTATCTAGTTCATCTCAGTGAGCGGAGAAAGTAACATTCGATAATTAAAGTATTAAAAATGCTGTTTGACCTTTTGTCGCACGGCTCTTTTCGTCGATGGCCGATGATTCCAAACGAGAGATATCCTCGCAAGTTTCCGCGGTTCTGTCGACAGAGCGAAATTACTTTCAAGCTTCTTTCGAGGTACTCGCGAGAATTTAATTGTTGGCTGTTTATTTGCTGATCGGAAGTCGCGCGCGCGCAGACATAATACACAAGAGACATTGCAATTTCTGCGAAAGTACATTTCGCGGACTTTACTTCGCAAGGTGCGTCCCAAAGTTCCCAAAGTGCAGCGCTTTTAAGTTAAATTTAAAATAAATTTATAAAATATGACAATGTAAAATACGACAAAAATATCAAGGCTTTTGATTATTTTCTTATGAAAGAGAAAACATAAAGACAAATCAAGTATAAATATAAAGTATAAATAAATAATGTCGCGAGATCGATACTTTCATCGCGGTGTTTTAATTTAAAATCTCATTAATTTTTTTTATATTAAGTAAAAAAAGTTAATCCGTAAAAATAAAATTCTAAAAGTGATATTATTTCTTTGCCGACGGGAATATATTTTCATTCATAGCGAAAATTGCAAAACTTTACTTTTATTTTATGCTGCCCCGGGATTTCCGGAGAATGTCACTTGGAAAATATTGGGTGACTGCGAATGCACCGACGATCTGCTATGTCGCGCTCGCACGGTTCCCGGCAAAGTCTGTACATTTTGTTAATTAGACCGTAGCAATATAGAAATGCGTTTTTAGCAAGATTGTATAAGCATTGGTTGATTTGCACGCGATGACAATTTCGCGCGAAAATCCAAGTCTCGTTACGGAAATCGTATTCTCTTTCGTTGAGCGTTTCGCGAAGGTGTTACTTAACCAACGTTTATATATAAATATATAAATAGATACACTATATATATTATACATACCCGACGACTCTTTGTAACATTCTGTACAGTTTATTACGTGTAATGTTATTCACGCGCTTGTCAATGCTCGTTACCGTTCACGGGCAGTTATTTATTCTTTATTTAATGTATAAAGCGATTACTTGCGACTCAACACAATATTGCGTACACAGAATACACGCGCATTTACACACATACATCTCGCACTCCCGAAGTTTTGAACGAATCTGACACATGGCGACACCCCGGTTTCTCCAATGAATTTTGTCATTTTAATTTAACGACTTTGTGTACATTTTAAGAATATATAAGAGTGTAATGCGATTTGTGCACGATCGTGCAACATTTCGCGATTCCTCGATGTAAGTAGTAAGTTATTAATTATAGGTTCGAAGATTTTTTTATTTTATAATGTATTTGCAATGTGTATATGACTTAAGCGAAACCATTTCGATTTTACCAAAGCTGCCTGTTTATCTCACTTTAACGATTTAATATTATTACCGTTATCATCATAATTGCTGTTATTAGCCGCATATTTCAATCAAATGCACGACGAATAAATATATATGAGGTGCCTAGTAAACTCGTGAAACTTTTGATCGGTGCAATCTGCATCGCGATTTGCATTCGATTCGAAAGCTTTTCCTGATAATTTCCATTTAAATGACTCTCCACTCGGATTTGTTCTTTACTTTATCTCACTTCGAAATCAAACGAAACGGAGAAGTGTCCCTAAACACGCGCCGTCACCGACTTCAATTTTGCACTGGCATTAACCGAGAAAAAAAAGGAAGAAACGGGGAGTTTCGTTAGCCAAAATGACTTTCGAATTTTTTCGTCTGCTTCATGTTTTCGGCAATATCACACTTTTCGGTGTTAGATCGGGAAAGATCTCCTTCCTCACCGCTCCCTCCCTCCAACCCCCCTCCCTGTTCTTCTCTTCTAGTGTCTAGCGAAATCCCAAAGTAGGCGCGACTAATCGGTATCGGGCACGTATAGCTACGTTTTACAATTTAATACTAACTGGTAATTCGTAAATGTCATAGGGAAATCTGTGTGTGTAGAGAAGATCTTAGGGCAATCGAGTGGCCGTATCTCAATCCTTGAGCAGTCGCGACAAATCTCTCAAATGTGTGTATCACGATATTTCATTACAACATAGTGCATTTCCCACAAGTAAATAAATTTTATTAACAAAAAGAAGTTGAAGAAAAATTATTATGACGAAATCGTGTCAAAAAAGAATATAAAAATTATACATTTTTTATTATATTATTTACGAAAACGTGAATTTCCACATTTGACCCATAAAAAAAGTCATTTGTATAACGCAAATCGCAGAGATCGCCGTCGACTACTAAGGATCACGAGCAGCACGGAGATCATTCGCTCGTAACCACGCTGTACTTGTCGAATCGAAATTGCTGAGAACTGCCAGTATATATTGCTTTACAAATATTGTGTTCCGATTGGACCCGGTTCAACGGCGAGAACGGGGAACTATATCCCGGCGATGGAAAGCGATCGGCGTTGCCGGACGATAAATCCGCGGCATGACGTCGCCTCCCAACGGTACCCGATGGTACGTAGTTGTTCGGTGAACTATTTTCGATAACTCACAACGGCACGCCGGACAATTATTACGCAAAGAGACCAGGCACCGCAGCGCTTTTTTTCCCCAATAATCCGTTATCCACGCGAGTTTCCGATATTTTCGAGAAACTTCGTTTAAAATGAGGTACTTATATCGACGCTTGGTTAAATAATAATGTTGACTATACATCCTGTTTACAGTTTGCATATTGCGTTGACCTGAAAAATGTAAATGCAGTTTTTTTTTCGACCCAACAGAAACGCTAATATTTTCATTTTTTTTTTTGTCAAAATAAAATATTTATTTTCGAACGAACTATTCGAGCATTAAATATCGATTACCGATGGGACGCGATATTGCCGCTATTATTCGGCGTTGATGTAGTTTTCTCGAGGGAAGTCGCACGCGCAATTTTACTACCATCCCGATAAAGCACACTTAATCAGAAATTCCGACTACTCGATTCGACCGATTCTTCCACTTTCTTTTTCTCCTCGACTCTATCTCTTTCTCTCCACCGCGTGGACACGCATGTTAGGATCCGCGGAGTATTCGGACGATTTTCAGCGTTGTCGAAACGGGCCCGTAATAATCGTTGCGCGACGAGCGAGGGCGGCGCGATGTCCTTGCTCGAGGAGTTGATATTCATCGTCGACGACACGCCGACGCGGATCGTCGATGAGGTGGGTAGGTGCTAAGGAACTGTCGGTGATATGAACAGAACAATCAAGCGAAACGTCACGAGAATAAATGTCCTTTAAAAAAAAAAAAAAAGAAAAAAACTGGGATAATTATTATGTTAGATAACGGTAGAGCGACGTGTTATTACGCCATTTATACTCGATGATCTTGTATCGTATATAGATGTATTAGGCGATCTTCTTTTCTTGTAACGATTACCGGCGTTCACCATCTCTTCGAAAATGCTCGAGGCAATTTTTCGAAAGTAAGTTTTTTTTCAACATCAATCTTTCCCTTGATAACATTTACAAGGTGCTTGCTTTCATTATTTTTGTCAGAAATTATTAACATAATAATTTTTTAAAAATAATAATTTTATGTTAAATAAAATTATTACAAAATTTGCCTCGATATAATTTTGACATAGCGCTTTAATTTTATCTTTAATTTGTTTCATAATGTTTGTTCTTCTCAGCCGCGTATATTTTCGTGATTTGACACAAGAAAGATCTCGCATTTCAAAGTGACTGATCACATCTGCTTATAAGTACAGTACTTATATCTCTAAAGTTATGTTCAGCAAAATATTATACCAAACACACGATGACATGATGATTGAGATATTACTACAGAACGTTCTTCAAAAAGAAGTTTGAAGAAGTTTTTAATTTAATTGAATTTTGTTAAACTCTTTTAAGAAATGAGTGAAAAAAATTCAATTATTACAACTGTTTTTCTCGATAGCGATAAATGTGAAACAGCTATTATGCAAATTGTGCGCGAAGTAACTGCACAGAGTCAATAGGATACCTTTCCTCTTTTCTTGAAAGCAAAGTCCTCGTTGCGACGCCGGAAAATCGAATTTTGCAGCGTCTCGAAATGGTGACGTCTTCCACCTTCCACCATTTCCAACAAAAATGTTTATTCCGCCGGGAGTACCGAACCGAATTCGAAGGGATACGATTCCCGTTTCGGAGTGCCGCGGAAAGTCGGTCGATGTCAACGTCGCCGCGGGCATAACGAAAACGGTGGTGATGGCCGGGAAATCGAAAATGTATGTACTGTACGTAGAGGATTAGCGCGCGATCGCCGATCTCGAGTTTCGCGCGCCCTTTGTCGCAACAAAGGCGGACATGTCAAGGCGATCGAGGCGGCGTAATGTGTAAGCGTGCGAGAGATGCACATAAGAGGAAATCGAGCGAATAGGCGTGTGCGTGTACATAGAAGTGTCCTGTATATATAGTTTTAGATTTAAACGACGTCCGGGGAACCTCATAGGCACCTTACTACACACTCGATACCTACTTCGGATAGGTGTGGCTGACAGCGTCTTGTATCTTTATAATATAACATCAAGCGCCCTATCGTTCCATAATGCTCTTAGATTTATACCTACCCGATTTACACTCGATATTAACATCTAAACGCTACACTATCATCTACACTGTAACAAATTGTATTATATTTTATATATATAAATATGTAAATGTTTTTTTAACACGCGTGTTTCTTTTTATTGCCCTATTTACCTCTTTCAGCCTGGCTTCCATAATTATTCGATGTTCGAAAAACATTATTTCAATGATATCGTATAAATTTTATTTTGTATCATGTTACAAATTGAGTTTTGCGCTGAACAGCGAATAATATATGATTTTGTTTTGAAAATAATTTTTTATAGTTTTCTCATTTTTTATATGCGTTTCTGTCTGTTAAATAATTTTTATTTTTATGATATAATTTTATTGCAACCAACCATAATAGCGAGAGGAGCTATACGCTAATACTAATACAAAACCTAAAAAGGTAAGTACATTTTACTTATATATGATATAATCTGACTATTTATTTTACGGTGTATGCGCGCTATGTAGAAGTAAAGTTCAACGTGTACTCAAAAATTACACCAAGCAGACTCACAAACTTGAGCGGTCGTTAATCGTGTGAATGGGCAATAACAGTTGGGTTTACCCTAATATTTTTATCAAGCGCACCTGCTCCTCGCTCTACTTCGAGTCACTAATTTCCGGACAGCGAAGTTCTCGCTCTTCTATCATCATCAATTTCCGCCGTCTTCGAGTTACCAACCAGCCGTATTTCTAGCGCTTGCAACACTAACGGTACCAGGATGTTATTAAAGTATAGACGTTTTTGATTTCGTTCTTTCGCTTGATTCGAAAGAAAGATAATTTTCTTTAATATGCATCATCATCAGTTTTTTGAAACAGAATGTTATTAGTTATGTACAAGAATAATTAACCAAGCTACTTTTTTCCATTTCCAGTCGAATGTAATAATCATCTAGAAGAATGTTTCACAGGTTCTGATAAAAATAATATTTTAAAGACTTTTGGGACGAAATGTATCAAATGCTGAATATAATACGCGAGTAATAATATAAAGTCGTTTCTTCGTAAAATTCAATTATGAGATGCAACATGGAATGCAACGACTAATTAAAGACAGAAGAATATCAGATAACGTAAGGATCAAAAATAGAATATCGATACCATCGGGCTGCGGCAAGCATCCGCAATAGTCTCGCTCGACGGAAACACGCTACGTGGACACGTAGGAGCGATAAAATTACCATGTCCAACAAATCACTCCAGCGTAGCGCGCGCTATCGAGTGTGCGACGCAACTAATTATACACGCGTATATTACTTGCGGGCGACCCGGGACGGCAGTTCGGCTGCCGCTGGCAGTTTCAATTGCCGTCGGACGAGAGCCCGCCGTCGGATTACAGCGTGGATTTACCCAAGGCGTCCGTGAGAGCTCCGATCCATTAATGAACAAGTTCGAGGCAAGTTCGCTAATACCGGTATGCGCGGCTAACGGCCGCCACTTAATCAAACTTGGACGCGCCGCGACGCGGCCACTGCGTCCGCGCTGATGAACGCGCCCATTTTTCTCGCTTACTCACGGAGCTTTGTACTATGGATATTGTTAAGGTAGAAAGTATAGGAATTACATCCGCTTTTAACAGTTTGAAAAGTGTAATCGATATCGCTGGCGAAATGCTATTAAAGGAGTGCATATTAATGTATAATAATGACAATGTAAACAAATTCTTTATCACGCTACAAATCCAGAAGTCATGCTCGATAGAGTTCACTGTTTGTATCGAATAACACGAGGATCAGTGAATACATCAGCGAGAGAAAGGATAAAATAGAAACGACTGCAAGTTTCATTTTACGAACTCGAGCACGGGAGCTTTCACCCTCTTAAAACTTCGACGGCCGCCTGCAATTGGCGAGATAGGAAACGCCGAGAGCATGATAAAGTTATTATACGTAGTCGATACTCCCGTCGCGAGAGCGCGGGCAGAGAACCCGCGATTGTTTCAAACGCGGTTATATCGTAACTGCGCTTTGTTATCCCGCACAGGAAAGACGCAATAACGAGGCCGCGTTTCCACGAACGAATCGATGTCCCGAGTGACACTTCTCAGCTCTCGCCCCGCCGCGAGTTTATGTAAAATGCGCCATTATTACTTTTCCTCGGGAGCGGAGGTTAATTAAATCCCGTCGGTAAAGGCCACACGGGTGATTTCAGTCCGCCGATTGAAAACGACGACGACGACGACGGGAAACGAAAACGAGCTGCCGCGATCTTCGTCGTTGATTGTCTTCCCGGATCGAATCGCGATGCGCATTTGGCACGAGTCGGGAGAAGCATCGGGGAAATAAACGGGGAAAAAAGATTATTAAAGTAGCAATCGCGTAGAAGGTAATTGAATTATAATTGTTTGTGCGCACTCTTCGATATTGCTCGGAATATGAAAATCTCGTGATGCATTTCCAATTAATTTATTAACGATATTCTTACAAAAAATTTATCAAATTGTGCGAAATGTGAAGCGCGTCCCTTATATTAATAATAATTAATACTGCAAATTTAATCATATTTAATATTTTTTTAAAAATCTTTGAATACAAATATAAAGTCTATGGAATACATTTTTAAGACTGCGTATTTAGCGTATATTTTTGTTCATAAAAAGCTTGAAATTCTACATTAAAAAAAATAAAAAAATAGTTTAAAATATATTTAAAAAATATACTCGTTTTATAAAACCAACGGATGTTATTTCTGCTGCAAAATTTTCTACTGCATAATGCTTCTCATATGCATAATGCGTGCATATTCTTTTTCGAAATTCCGTGCTCCTTCTCCATATATGCATCGCTCTATACAATTGTCGGTGATAAAGATCGTCCTCGCACTCTCATATCCTTCACAATATCATCGTCCGGCGACGACCACACGTCGTTTCATTGAAATAACGGACTAACCCACTTTGCATGGCGAGGCGGCTGAGATTGCATAAGTTATGCGAGTTATCGCGCGTATATATCCATAAGGGGCGATATGTCCCTTGAATGCAAGAGGTCGCGCAGGTTCGAATGCGCCGTTCGCATGTAAATCTGCTTCTCTCCCCCGTCGCACTTCCGACCGAACCATGTCCGACTTTTAGCTGATAAAGTGCCCGGTTGCTGATCTACCGCCCCGATTCTACGGTTAGAACTCCGATCTCGAGAACTTTTCGCCGCACGACCGACTCGCGAATTTATAGCTCCTGGACAAATTTGTCTTCTCGTAATGAGCGTCCAGATCAATTCGAGTCATCCTCCCCTTCTTTGAGGCCACTTTATTATTAGATGTAATCTCCAACGGCAAAGAAATGAACGATTCAAAATGTTCAATTTGACGCACGATCGATAATACGTCGCAATTTTCTTTTATTCCAGCTCGGTTATGCAAAATTCAGAGTAGAGGGAAAAGATCTTTTCTTCGAGTATAGCCGAGTTAAAAGTCTATTTGGGTCAAGAATTAAAGATCAGAAGCGCTCTCACACAAGTAATTTTTTTTATAAAAAAGTAAAAGAGTAGAACATTTTCATACCGAATTTTTCGAATATAATCAATCTTAATGGCAAAAGAAAACAATGAAATTCAGTTAAAGATGTCTGTTTCATGCATAACTGAGAAAGAGAGACTATAAAAATGCTACGGAAATTTTAATTACTTCAAAAGTTGAGTGTGAATTATATAATATTATTCACTGAATTATTTTTATCTGTCACTGTTATTCCTTAATTAATTGACTAGTTTTTAATACTTATTTTCGGGTCGTGACGAAAAAGAATGATTTTTCGCCGCAGACACGGCCAGTTCGTGTCAGTTGCTTTTCATAGAAATAAATGCGTGCTTGCACAAATTGAGAGCTGACTGAATAGAAGCGGCATGCGTATTTGGCGAATAGTCACAAACAAAAACATCACAATAGTTTCGAAAACTGGAAGCAACGTCTATACGTAGTTCCACGACATAGAATGAAATACGAGTATACGAGTATTGAAGTGAAACTGGCATATTCGCAATTCTGACATGCTCTCCTGTTCTCTGCTTTGCATTTTGCGTATACAGTAACATGTAAAATATACAAAAGTTATGCACGTACACACGCGGATGTTATTTCATATATACATCGTTCGCACTACTAGTCCGCGGTAAATTTAACTTTCCACGGTTGAAATTACCTCTTTTTTGAAAAGGCAAACAGACTCTGATTTTCAAAATTTACAAATTAATAAATTCATAATTTTCGGTATTAACGTAAATAAAATTGAATACGTAGTCATTTAAACGTATTCAAGGTAAAACGCTAAAAATTGATTTAAAAACCAAGTAGTGCACAAAATTTTATAAAAAATATCCAATTAATACAAAGATTGAAATTGACAGTCACAACTCCAATAAAATTTTGTATTTTTTATTGTTATGCAGAAGTAAATTGAACGGTATTAAAATTTTATTGTTTATAAAAAAATTTTATTTACAAAAAGAATTTATGACATATTACAACAGTTATTATAAACTTTTTTGCAACATTTTCGCAATTAAATGCTGAAATTGTAACTTTTTACTGTAATGTACAAATTGACTATTATTTTTAATTGGATACCATACTGTATGTAAGCTGTATCGATTTATCAATTTTAATATTCAGTTTCTCAAATTTCGAGAAAATTCGCACACGCTTACATTTATACTTGGCATCTCGCTTTGCTGTACGTCATACTAGAAAATTAGTTTCATTTCTTCGCAGATGACGATACGTATATACTCGCATATATCTCTGTTTCATGAGAAAGAAGAAATACTTGTTTCCCTTATTTCTTTTCCGCTCGTCTCTCGTCGCTCCGCAGCGGGATGGCTCAAGTAAAGTTCCCCGGCATTTCTTTATTTTGCCCCGGAGTATGATCTCTCGGGAGTTTCGAAACTGCAGCGGAACGGTGAACTTGCGCCTGCCATTGGCAGAAATTAATGAGATATTTGAAAGCGGTTAAACTTCTACGCAAAATCGCCGGCTGCTCCTTTCCCGTGTAAATTTAAACATGGTCGAGCACTCTTAAACCGACGATAAAGCTAAGCGAGGCTCTTTGCGATTGCATCAAGTAGCCAGCTCTTAATTGCGTCTTAAGAGATGTATACCTCGCTCATTGCAATTTTTATGAAAAATCGATCAATATCAGCCGCAATTTCTTATCTGAATCAATTTGCGCATAATTGGATGCAACGAAACTTCAACACAGATAGCGAATTCGATTTAGAGATTCGAAGTTCGCCGTAACTTCGCCGTGCTCAATTTAGGTGAGCGTTCCTCCCGTTTGTCAACGAGCGCAATATGTATTTTCGATATATTTCTCAGTGTCGGATTTCGTAATCGTTCTAAAACACCTCAGTGTTGCAGAGAGAAAGCCATAACGTCCATTTCGAAAGAGTATGAGTGGACTGCCTGAAATTCGCGAAACATGTCGATCGCCATAAATCTCCGTCCCGCAAAAATACTGACTGCTAGTACAATTTGCTCGCAACGCCATTTCTCACGATGCTTTGCCTTGTATATCGATGAAAATTTACAGTCCCTGGCGGCCCTCACTTTGTGTTTGTCGGTCTTTTTTACTATATTTCTTTCTCAACCTCGGACATGCCTTGCCGCGTGGATCGGCGGTTTTACATCATCAAGTAATATTACGACGTGAGAAAACAAACTGAGAAGTTTCATCGATGCTTTGATTTAGTAGAGCACGAAACAAAATGGATATTAAGTAGAATCGTACGAGAGAGTTTAAAACATTTCCATATATTCTCGAGGGTAGTAGATTGCATTAAACCTCATTAAGAAAAAAAATTTATGTAGCAGAAACACATTTCATGCATTTCGAAATAATTATTGAACTAAATTTTTTGGATTTTAAGAGACGCGAAAATTCTGCAAATTTTTTTACGAGAGTTTGTGAAAAGAAAAGAATATTATTTTCAGGAATTTTTCCTGCGGGAGACGTCATTTGCTTTCGAGAGGATACAGGTCACGTTATTCTAAGTTATACCAAAATTATAGCACTAACGGGAAAAGTTATTTTATCTCGATAATAATGACGCTGTTTTAGAGCCTCGTTAAAGTTGCGAATAAAGAAAGTAGAGTAGAAAAATTGCAGAAAAACGAGTTTGGAGTGAGAATAGTGTTTTAGCACCGAGAACTCTAGAAACTTATAATCATCCAGGGCGTTTCCAGCCCCAGTTTCAGCAAAGCTCGTCAAGCTCTTTACTTTTTAATTATTTATTCTCACAAAATTATTAACCCCTCATTATTCTGGCAGATTCTGCTAAACCTTTGCAAATTTATATTTACTAACTTAAAACTTTGAATAACAAGAAATATGAAAAATTTTTGACCTAATTTTTAAATTAGATTCCTGCTAATTGTCGAAAACATTAATTTGTGTTACGAACAAATTATTTTAATTAATCTAAAATTAACTTTTTCGTAAAAAAAAAACTCCAAAACATAAAGTTCTCAAGATATCTTCAACTAAGTCTCTCTTGGAAGCCAAACTTGGAAGCAAAACTTGATCAACTTACTTTTTTGTAAATTTCTTAATTTTAGTACGAAAGCACATGATTAATGCGAACATTTATTAATTTAGTCTACTTCTGATTTTACAGAATTTGTTTCTGAGAAGCCTAATTAAGAATAATAAAAATTAGTTTGGCTTTTCATTGTCTAAATAAATAACGACACTGTACCAGATAAAAATTAATAATCCAAACTTCGCGTCTCGCAATTAGTTTATGCAAATTGAAGTGCTCCGTTGTATTGCGATTAAAATGAAACTCCTCACTCCGTAATGCACAAACAGTAATGGTTACAATTTGATCAAGTACGCAAAATCCCCGCGTGCGGTCGCGTGTCACGTTTACAGGCCGCTTTTTCTCCGCGCCGTTACATCGGTCGGCGCGGCGCCGACGAGCTATTCAATGCGGCCGGAATATCTCGTCGCTGCGGCGGGCTGCGCGGGGAAAAAGGGTCAAGAGACGCGCGCGGCGACGGGGACGCGGGAAAAACTCGGGTGGGAGAGGGGGTGTCGAGTTGCCGGGGTGGCTCTAGAAATTTATTAGCGCCGGACGCACTCAGCCGCGGCGCGTCACTGTAAATTAACAGCAAACAGAGAAACGAGATGACCCGCCCTCGCGCCCACTCCTCTCGTTCATCCTCCGTTCCTCTCGTTCGCTGCCATTCTGTCCCTTTCTATCACCACCCGTTCTCTCTTTCGCCCGGTCCATCGTCGACGAGCGACGCGCGCGTTGTTTGCCATTCCCGCCTATTCGACTATGAATTAAAACATAAATTTCAATCAACCGGGCGAAGGCATTTACGTATCTCCTCGTCCGGAACACACGCATACGTATACGGAGTGTCCCGGAACTACCGTATGTTTCGTGTACAACCGCGTGAAATCAGATGCGGAGTCGAGTTTCTTCTTAGCTATGAGAGGCTAGAGGTTGGCATTTATCACAAATTTTGTTTCTTAATTAAAAATAAAGCTTTCCTAGATTTTTCTAGAATTCCAATTTTCTAAAAATGTTCCAGAATTCTAAAATAAATAAAACGATAAAATTTTCCCTCTATTAACTTTGTTTAAACTGCTGAAAATTTTAATTTTTGATAAAAAATAATTACGTAGGCAATATTGCCTCGATTGCCGTTAACTTTATACTTTAGCTTCTGATATTTGGAGCAGCGATTCTAGACCACCTGGTATATCACACGGCCGTGGCCGTCGATTGAGCGAACGTATATACGAGTATGGAGGGCGAGCGGGCGCAATTATGCGCGCTCCCGTGCCGATTAAAGGAAATTGTTGCCTCCAGGGTCGCGTTTTTCACCATCAAGATGTACCGTAAACGCTCGAATTTATATCGGCGGTAAATATACGCCAAATGAGTACGAATCTCGAGAGTTTTTGTATCGTTCACTTACCGTATGAGTGTTTATTCAGCGTTTGAATAAAAAATTTCATAATGATATATAATGGTAGGTTTTTTTCCTCAAAATCTTAGTGATTTGAGAGAATTAATCATAAATGCACACCAATTTCCATATTCCTCGTTTTCTTGTGCTATTCCGCTTTAACGAATATATCTTTAAAGCCGATCTTTAAATTGTTGCATATAATGGCTGTTTTATATTTAATTTATTAAAATTTAATCGTATTTATAACATGTGGTGCCAAATGCGGCGCGCAATTTATCGATGCGTTATAAACTTTGCGCTTCAAATAACAATTATAACAATCCGGCAATACTTTGTATTTGGCAGAGTTAGCTGCACACGGTACAACCTTTGATTCACACTTTTAAAAGCAATTGTAAGCCAATTATTTTACGGATTATATATCGTTCAGATTTGACCGGACTGCAATAGCAAACTTTAATCAATACGCGATCGCTTGTAATGAGTTAATTATGCCCCCACTTGCAATAGAAAACCATTAGCAAGTAAGCGGTATATTATTAGCCTGTCGCTCTATTAAAGCCACCGCTTTTCCATTAATTAATGCACGCATCGCGCATACTGATCGCCGGATTTTGTCACAATGTAACCCGCTAAATGGAGAAGTCACGTGGGCGATAAAATTTTCACAAAATCATTATTTACCTAAATTATGAATCGTTATCCTTATTATGTCATTTAATCCTCGGACAGCCGACGATACCGATATGCGGAGAATCGATTTGCGTATTATTTTGCAAATAGATTTCATCATAAATCAATTTTTTCACCTATATCCATCCTTTAGAACGCATGTCCACTTTGCCAGCCGACGAGGAAAAGCCGGCACGTGGAAATTAATACCCGCAAATAAGGCGTTTCCTACAGGATGCATTTTTCTGCTTCCTAAACCCGGTTCATAACGAGCGCGCGGCTGTATTTCCTACTTCCTACGTTTCTTCTGGTTGTTATTTCTTTACGACAGGCCAATTTAACATCCTTATAAGAAAGGGCGTTTTCGCTATCTAAAGAAATGTTACGAATTGGTTCGCGCTGCTACCGTGTGCGCAGTCGCCGTTAATGTGGTGCAAGTTCAAAGTGTTTCGGAAGAAGTACGCGACGCAGAAGAAAAGGATGTTGCCGAGCACCGTCGGGTTCTGAGGAGAGCTTTTAAAAGCCGCAGTTTGTACCTGTTCCGTTCTCTCGCTGTATCTTTCTTACGGCGCTTCAGTACTGAGATTGCATTAACGCTTAATGTCGCGTTACTGCTGCGATAGTATGATAACGTTTTTGAAATCGCTTTTACGAGGCAGCAAATATTTTTTTGCGAAACATCAGCTGAATTTTTTATGTTATTTTTATTATATAACACTTTGTATATGGTTATTTTTAATGGAATTATTAATCAATGACATTAATCAATTACATTGTCCTCTTTATTTCATAGATAATTATAATAAATTAATAAAGATTTCATACGCGTAATAAATGTGAATGCAAAATGCTTCAGTTTTGATAATGGCGGGACGAAATATTAACATGTGTCAATGCATAAAAAAAATGAAAAAAAAAAAATAAAGGAGCCATTGTTATTTACAATAGAGCTGTCTGTCGCTGAATAAATTATGACGCAATTATAATGTATTTTGTTTAATTCAAAATAAGATGATAAAAATTTTTAATATCAGTAATGGTCGCAAAATCCTTTCCGTCGGCGTTGATAATGACAGAATCAAATGTATCAAACCGTGAGAAAAAAGAAAAGCGAACCACTCGTCGATTCTAATTTATCTGCGTCTAGGGTACTCGCATGATGAACGGTAACATCGTTTATACCGAGCAACCGCATCGCCGCCTGTTGAAGGATAACAACGGCGCGGGCCTTTCCGATCGCCTCTCGCCGGTAAAGATAAACGGTGAGCGGCAACGGTGCTGGGTAAATATACGCCGATGTTTTCGCTCGTACGTGCCACCGCCATCTCACCGTCGTCGAGTTCCGAAGACCGGCCGTCGACCGTTCTATCACACACACACACACACACACACATACACATACACTCTCTTTCTCTCTCTCTTCGATCGAGGGTGAAACGTCCAGGATTCGACGAAAGCGCACGGCTGACGCCATCGGACCCCCGATTCAATCAGCTCTCATTGTTTAAAAGTGCTGGTCGCGATACCACTGACCGTTCCACCATCGCCTGTCGTCGTTCACCTCCACCACCACCGTCACACCGTGCGCACACGTAGCCCCCGAACGGCGAACATGTCGTCCTGTCACCCGACGGAGTCGGTTTTCACCCTTTCTCACCGGTCCGGTTCTCGCGGCGAGTCTTTCGATTCGAGGCGAACCGACCTGATCGTCGCGGCTGTTCTTTCGACGTGAGTTACATCGACCGCGCCGCCGCATTAATTACCATTAGAGAGGATTGCTCCAATTTCGTCCTCCCGCCTCCCGCCGGGCCGCGGGGACACTCGACGGAAAATTGCGGCCGCGGAGGAAACCGTGCGAGATCTCGGAAGGGGGGGGGGGGAGGGCGCCGGCTCGGGGGGCTGACTGGCTCGTCGACCCGCCGAGCGAATTTATTACGGTCACTACGGTCGCTGACTTTAGCATTTTTCCGTTCTTCGCGGATTTCCGGCCACCTGTACCGATGGTTCATCCTCTCGCTCGGTGATGCTAGGCGCGGGCTTCGCACGTCCGATCGTCCGCATTTCGATCCGGCTGGCAGTGATTGAACGTGCGCGTCGAGTACGCGTCTCTCTTTCTCTCTCTCTCTTTTTCTCTTTTCCACCTGCTCTTGCGACCGGGTACTTTTATCGATAGGGAAGATGGATCTCTCCCCCGGACGCTATTTTCCTAGCGCTCTTTATTAAAACCAATTTCAGCGAGATGCGGCGGCTCGTCGAGTTTTATGACCGGCACAACGGCGATAAGGAATAAATGGATCAAAAAAGTCCGATGGAAGAATTCGCCTTCACGTGACATGACACTTTGATCAGGATAACCCGAACAATTGTTGGTGTCCAGAGATCCATCAACACGAAATGAATTGGCATCATTAATTAAATCAATAAATTTAAGAATACAATTGACTTTACGAATCCTGGATATTAATGATATACACGCTGAAGACGTAAATTCGTATTGCACATTAGTTGGCAATGCATGCAAATAGTTTTTATGAGTTTATAAAATTTTTACTAGTTTATATATAAATTACAACAACGGAAAGAAGGAAAAGTAGATTTCTTCTGAGAGAGCGCTGCATTTTGCAGCGGAAAGCCCAATATCGAGGCAATATTGTGTTCGAGGAGTCCGCGAAGCTAACAATGCAGAGGCAGAAGAAAGTACGTAATGCGAGACGTATAACTCGCCGGCGAAATTAAAAGCGCGGTAAATCATCTCGAACGCTTTCGGCCCGGCCGCTTTCATTGCTAGCACTATTTACGACGCGTTTTCGCCCGTCGAGCGGGTGCAAACGCTCGCTGGACGGAGTTTCGGCCATTACACGGCGAACACGCATTCGAGTTTCACTCTATCTATTACAAGTTTTAACGTAGTCCCGCAGTCTCGACGAGCGTCGCTTGTCGCGAAGGTAAACCGCGCTCGCTCTCTTGCCCGAAGTCGCTTCGTATGCCTGGCATTATTGAATGCACTAAACCACGTACGTGTACGAGCATTACGGAAGATAATTACCGGAATTGCGGTAAAAGTCCGTACACGCAAATGTACAAATATTCTTTTCAATTTTTACAAGCTCTCCTCATAAACATTTTTTATTAATTACGAAAAAGAGATTGAACTGTACGCGGTGTGCGTTGGTATAACGGTTGTAAGATTGATAACAGTTAACAATCAATGTTACATTGCGTGTTGCTACGCAGTGGGCATGCAGCCTACTCGTATCGCACGCGAAGCATATTACCATTAATTGGCAATCAGTTCGCGTTAGCATTCTAGGGTTAAATGCGATCTTTGTACAGTGCGTCGAGCGGAAATTCGCTGTGATTGTAGTTAAACTCGATGTGCCGATAGGAGTCAAACCAACGTCGATACTCGCGATTGGGGAAACTTTTATCGAATTCGGGGCGAAAATACGCGCGGGACGCTGTGCAATTTAATCCCAGTTTTGTCGCGGGCTCTTTGCCAATCGGATTAACGGCGTATAAACGCGACAAATGGCGTGAATATCGCGGATGCTATATTATGCTGGATGCGATGGAAAACCATTTGCATCAATGATTAATTATCCCATTATGAAACGGGTTGTTGTAAATTTCATCAAGTTTATGATACGAGATTATTTAAAGGTTTTTGCTCTCGAGTTTGTCCCCGTCGCCCTTTCAAAATCATTAAAATATACAAATTTAAAAGTCTATAGCAACGTGTAAACTTTAAAATTCTGATTACAAAAATTTTTAACATTCTTTATTGTACTCCATTATATTTATCTTGGAAAATCAATTAATGTTTTAAGTACATAATAGAAATATTACGTCATTTTTTTGATATTATAATGTTATAATGTTAAAAATATATATACAATAATTAATTAATATAATTTAATAACAATATATTAATAGCAAAATATGCAAGAAAACACGTTAAAATAATAATTATAATTATATCGCTATTAAATGTAGTTATTCAAGATATAATTTGTATAGAAATAGACAAATTGAATAAACGTAACCATTATTAATCTCACTTTCATCATTCATTGCTCCGCACAACGTCATAATTTTTACCGTCTCTACTGATCTCTTTTGTGATTCACAAAAGATCTCATCTCGCGTTAATAATCGCAACAAAAAGCATGCGTCTCTATTCTCAGTTCACTCATTTAGTTTACCTCCGATTTCTTTCGTAATCATTAAGCAAGAGATAATTGCACGCGACGAGCAGCAATTTGTCTCTCCCTAACACCCGCAGCGGGTACTCTAATTACGCGCACCGTATTTTGTTATGGGACATTCATTAAAATTCCGCGACGTCGCGGTGCGATTAATTGATGCGCGCGAGCGATGAACTTCTCGGCTACCGGAGGGGGGGGGTCGGACTTTATAACGACTCCGATCGGCTCTCCCCCTCGGAAAGGAAGATATATACGTCGCCCGGCGACGGCGAATTAAAGACCGTGACACATTTGCAAAACGATCGCTTCGGGTGCTTCCTTCTGACGCTTTACGGTGCTTTTTTTCCCCCGGACGGCGCGGCGTAAAAAAGAGAGCAAACGGCCGGGTCGCCGAGCTTTGGAACTTCGAAACTTGCCCGGGTGATGTGTTGCGTCCCGCTCGATCCATAATCGCGGAAAGTTGCCTCGTCTTTTTTCTCGAGCGCGATCATGCTCCAGCGACGACTTCCTACGTGAACTACATCGCGAGATCGCGTCGTAATTTATCATGTTCCAGTAGTTATTTACAAGTTACTTCATCACGGGTTCAGCGCGATTACATTCCAATTTATTGCACACATTTTTCTACTTTCCGCAGTCAATGCTCAACGTGAGTTTATTGAATTGTATTTTCACATTTCGAATAAAAACTGCATATCGAGACTGCTGACTTTCTTACATTTCGTTCGTTGTTTTCTTATTTTTGCAAAATCTTATTGTAATCATTGTGTGATTAAATTTAACAATATCAAGTTAAAAAATAAAAAAGCAATACAAAAGCGACAAATAGATTTCAAGTTTAAATTTGATTCTTTTAGTCACTTTATCGATATCACTATATATAATTTCTTTGAAATATGTTGTAAATTTGCGATATATTGTCTTAACAAAAACGTGCGTGTAGAAAATGTGAATGCTGAATGGTTTGTTAGCGGTCGATTAGCTCGACGTCTTACAATCACCACGTCTCTTTGAAGCGTACTCCATCGACTCGCATGCCAACTAGTGAACTAGTTATCTTCCCTTCAGCTATTGCGGCGAACGTCGGTGATTAATGGCCGATTCGGGGATCTCGAAATCAATTCGTGCTCGACCTATCGAGCGAGGGAGTGTGTGAAATTAACGCCGAGTCAACACCTTGCGCGTTTTGCGGCGAATCCTTCTTCACGCGAGCCGAAGAATCTCGCGCGCTTCGTTAATGAACGCCATTTCGAGATGACGCATGGGAGAAGATTTAATTCATCACTAGCGCCACGTTAATTGGAAATGTTTCTGCCGTTTTTGTTCGCTGAGAATAGCGCGTAACCACCGTGCACGGTTGAGCAAAACTTCCATAATGATTCAAATAACGTCGAACAAAAATGTATAACGACCCATTTGATTAAATTTAAATATTTAAAAACTTGACTTTGAAAAACTGTTCGAAAATTGCAAATAAATATTATTGCACGATTGATGGACAAATACTAACAAATGAATAAACGATAGATTTATGTTATAAATTCTATTTTTATCGTTCTCTCTGCGTTTTTCCGCTTTATATTTCATTGTCAGGCATGATAGACAATGATTAAATTTAAACTTTCGAAAAGCGGTATCGACGACCAATATGCGATCTATTTAAAGTAACTGGATAAAAGTCGATTCGGCGAAATGTATTTTATGACCAACTCTATGCTTCATCGAGCCATTTATTAAAGGCGTATGAACCAACGTTGAAAAAGACCAAGAACTATCCTCTCTTGAAAGGAGCAACGGGATAGAAAGACTTGAATAGGCTACGTATGAAATGATTAAGGGAGATAGCAGCTAGTCCCTTGAAAGGGTCGGATAAGATTATAGGTTCTTTGATGGGTATAATACTTCCTCGCTGCCTCATTTCTTAGGTCATTACATCTCATCCATGTCTTCTCTTGCGTTATAGAAAGACGTGCAGGTTTTCTGTAAAGGTGTAATTTACGAGCTACCAATTTTATTCACACCTTACATCATTTGTAAATCGTTATCGCTTATTTGGATAAATATTCACTCGTTTGATTATCTTTGAAAATTATCTTTGAAAATCATCTTTTGAAAATATTCGAAAAACATCTTTTGAAAATTACCTTTGAAAAGAATCGTTATAAATGCAGTAAATATCGATAACAACTATAAGAAATTTCTTTCGTGTAACAATTTTATCTAATATAATTCACATAATAATAATTTCATTAATCAATATCAATTAATGCCAACTTATTTAAAGTTTAATTAATCCCGAGAAACGAATCGATCAATCGTAAGAGCAATTTGGTATCAATTTTTCACAGTTTTCTCGCAAAATAATTAACTTTTCTATCACCACCTTTTTTTTTCAGTCCTCGCAAACACGAGTGCAATGTAGGAACTCGTTATTTGGACGGTTCAGTTACGAGTTGCAGACAGTAAGTTGCAGGCTTCAGCGCGCTGATCGATGACTGTCGAGTACGAGCGGCGGGAGAGATGGCGTCGGCACTTGAACTTTTTATTAAAACCCGGCCGGGGTTAACAAGAACGTTCGAGCGAGTGTGAAATGCGCGGCTCCCTTAAGTCAGGCACGAAGAAAGTGCGCTGCATAGGGTTTACAGATGAGAGGAGAGGGGGCATGAATGGGGAGATGAGGATTTGGCGACGAGGGTCGGGGGAATCGAGACCAAGGGAGAGAAAAGTGAAGTGCAGGGTGATTTGCAAATTCCATCATCCCTCGTCGCATTAGCCCCACTCTGTTTCTCTCTCTTCCCCTCACTCTTTCCCATCCCTGCCCGGTTTTCGCAGTCCTTTTCCCACTTTTCCGAGAGTCGTGCGGTACAGCAACGTATACAAAGTATGTACTATATGTGCATGTGTGCACACGTACATGCACGTACATATATATGTACTCGCGTTTGTATTCGTTCGCCATCGCGGCGTGATTGCGTGTGCGACAAAAAGACGATTTGAGGCTTTTCCTCTATCGCGAGTCTTGAAGGAGCCCGACCGCTTTATGGGTATAGATAGCATCCCATTCAGATAAATCCGCTTTTGATGCCACCACCCGTATAGAGGATAATTTCTCCTTTATGCCGAAAACGATGTTGTAAAGTGACGGTCTGAATTCGACTGGGGCGAGTTTTCGGCTGAAACGCGAGATTGTCACCGATCGCGCGGTTTAATTTTGCTCGCAGATATCGGTGATGGTTTTGAATTTCGCTCAGATTTCTGATAAGACGGAATTAGCGCGGCGATATCCGATTTGTGAGACGAACGTGAAAAAACTGGGACCGGTGAAAAATTTAATATTCCGCGTTTATTAGCCGGAATAATAGGGGCGACGGAAGGCTCGCCTTTACGATAGGCGCGTGAAAGAATTCGCGTGATTAAGTCCGGAAAGTTTTCTAGATATTAAAATAACTCTCCGTTTTATATGAGTTGAAGCAAAAACAAAAAATTAACTTTTACTCATTTTTATTAATTAATGCCGAATAAATTGAATTATAAATGCGAAATACTAATAATACAAAATCGGAAATTACTTGTAAAATTTATAAAACAACGAGTTAACGCATTAAGAATCGCAAGATATTCGTAGAGTAACTCCTTATACATTCTGTTCAATTTTATCTTATCAAAGGCAACTAATTTTAATAATAAATTTAAAAAATTAGAATAATTTTTTGTCACAAAAAATTTTGGAGGATTCAAAATTAAAGTTATATTAACTGTAAAAATATTTAATGCAAAGATTAGAGAGACAACAAACAATAATTTTCAAATTAAAATCTCTCTAAGGAACGTTGAATCTAAATTCAGAAATTTGATATTACAATTTTATCCTGTGGAACGTATGTGATATGCATGTTACAGAATAATTCCTTCCTTTTAAATCCTCTTCGATGTTTTCAGTAGAGAAAAGTCTATTTCCACAAATTTCCATAAGACTACTGTGTCAGCAGACAAAGTCCTTTAAAAATGACGGCCGTTTCTTCAAAATGTCTTTCTACGAATCCGGCGATTCTAAGTGCGATCACGAAGAAATGTTTCCGCGGACGTATAAGAAGCTACCTTGTGGTAAAATCGGCTCGGTCAAATGTCTACTTCCAAACGAGGCCATTGTACTTTACACACGCCACCCCTTTCTCACCCTGCATCACCTTCTCCTCTTCCTACACACTGCAGAGCAACAGCACACGTGCAGACCGATGATCCGAGGTTCGTGCAACACCCCGGGCGGGTTTTCGTTGCTCCCTCTTGATCGTTCATTCGAGCCTTTTATTTTTCCCGGCTACGTGTACGCGAATGAACCCCCATCCTGGAGCAGCATGTCGGCGAGGACCGGCGCTCTTCCCGAACTGACCCAATTTTTCCGCTCATGACGCATTGTCCGCGCGAACAATCGGCCCCTCGCGCGTGAATAGCATACAAGCCGCGAATCTATGACGTTTCGAAGGAACCGGAATTGAACGGTGCCGGCTTATAGTCTGTATTTAGAATCTAAACACGTTATTCCTTTCTACGTGTGTAACACAATAATAAAGAAAAAAACAAAATAAAAGAAAATATCAACAGATTATCTATTTGTAGATTATACACATATATAAATATGTTAATATATGAAATAATTATATTGTTTAACAAAAAAAATTGACACATTTCAAAGCAAATCTTTTCATTCAGTAAAACTTTGCATTTGTTATGTTAATATAAAAAAATAAAGAAATAATAACAATATCGCAGTACAAAAGTTATTAAAAAAAATTTGTGTGTTAAATATTACAGACTAATATTTTGTAAAATTCTGGCACGAGGTGTCGATTCTCTTTTGTCAAACAGTGTGTATGTGCACGAATCGTAACAAGCATGTTTGATCTATGCACTTTTATCTTTTCACGTTTATCAAAAAAAGTATTTATCGAATGTTGCATAAATATCTATCAAAATGTACTTTAATTTATTTTGTTCATTCACGTAATGCTCTTTCTAAATATTTTATGTTTTTTTTTTGTTTAGGCATTATCTAGATATGAAAATTTACAGATAAATACTATTGCGTAAGAAGCATTGAATTTTCTCGTACTTAGTGCATTTATTGTTTCGTTTGCTAAATCCCAACATTTCTGGTGCCTACGGAGCATTGTTTGCAACTTGCTTTGCAGAGTTTTCTTAATGTTCACGTGCGGGTATTCCAGGGGATCCTCCTCGTTTACCGACGTCCTACCGGTTCCACTCACCAAAAGCATTTCTCTCCATCGCATTTTGGGAGAAATGGCTTCGCCCTCTAATTCCCCGCGCGCGCACGGCTCCAGACTTCCTCGTATTTTCCACGCCGCTATATGGCGTCTAATTAAAGTTTAAAGGAAATGTATAATTTCACCGAAATTAACTCGGAATGCCGCGTACGTAACGTTTCACTTTGTTACATTAATTGCCTCCGCCGCGTCACGATACGCTAATTAATATCCACTGTACACATAAATTAACCACCCCGCCGCAAATAGTTAATAGCTTAGCCACGAGTCCGCAACCACGGCTAAAAATAGAATCTAAATTCGCTCGTGTGTGTGCAATGACCGATTATATATCGCTACCGCGGGGATGCAAAATGCATTGTTGGGCCAACACCGCAAGTCAAAGCCCCAAGAAATTTCGCGTGTAAAATTATACAATTTGCATTCGAAAATACCAACGACAATACACAAAGCTTTCTGCTACACGCGTATGTATATGCGGATACATCGGCATGAATAATCCTGTTTAATGACCGCAATTATAATGATGGAAGCCACCGCTCTTCACAACTTTGTATGCAAAGAGAGATACGGTTTAAATTACACGATATCGCGTAAATAAATTTAAGCGCCGCTTATGTAGTCCATTAGACGAAAAGACAAAAAAAATTTCGATTTTAAGAGATTCGCTGTAATCTTGCGCGCCCATCAGCCGGCGAGATTACCGCAGCTGCAAGATCGGATTGGCGAGCGAGCGACTCCGAAAGTTCCGAGGCGCAAAACGACCTAAACTGTAAAGGACCGTACATACCGTGGCCGTCGCTAACGGTGCATCGCGCTATGCACGGCTCGCTCGTTGCACCGCAACCCACTCAACCAACTCGCCGCATTGCAACTGCAGCTACCGTGCTACAGCTAACCACTCCACGAGAAAGCCGCGGAAAGGCCCGCGCCGCGCGCCGTCCAACCTTCGTTGCTTTATCGACGGTGAACCGGCAAGCGAGCGCGAGCGTCTTTCTTCTTTTCTCCTTTTTCTTCCGGCTTTCCATTAGCGGATTTCTAGTGCACGTTGTTCATTTGACATTCCCGGCCCCCGCACTTTCCTCACCGTTGCGATGTATCGACCACAGGCTTCTGCGATATATCCCGCAACGTCCACAGAATCAGGTCTCCATATTTGGCAACTGCGGTTTCTCTTCGTTTATCGGCTTTGATAATTTATACGCCACTGCGACGCTGATTTATTATTTATGCGCGCACGATAAAATCACATAATAACACACAGCTTAATCAGTCCCATGAATGTTTAAATTGATTCTTCTAATGGAGCCGGTCATCCGATTTTACGATCGTCGTCAGATGATGCTAACGCGATTAATTTGTTGCGCAATTTATGCACAAATAATGCAGAAATTAACATGCATGTTGATCGCGAGCTAAGTTAATTATACGCGTTAAATAATAATATTTAATTTATACCGGTATCGCAAACAAGTTTCCTCATTAGCATTAAAACAGGAAGAAAAAATTTGATCAACCGTTTCGATATTTTATCAACAGGCATAATTTGTCATCCGAAATATTTAACGTGCAAATTCGCAATGTTGAACTTTTGTTTACAATATCTAAACGTATCTCGCGGAAGCCTGATTAACGAGAACTCAACCAGTTTTTAACGAGCTTTTAGCCTCCCCCACTTTGCTTTCTCGCCAGCTGTAATCTCGAAATTTCATTAGCATAAGAAAGCTCGAGATAATGTTACTTTGTTGGTCGTGTTATCCACGGATGCATCGAACTACACCCGTTACACCAAGTTTAAATCTGCTCGCTTATTGCCGCATTACCATAATGCTATGGTGTGTATGAAAAATGGCGCAACGCAGAACGCGTTCTACGGCAATTTAGATAAATTTCCCGGATCGTAAATTACAGTTGCCCCATCTTCGCAAACGTCGTATTTTACACCTTTCTCATTACAATCGCGTAATTTATAATCACCCGTTATATTTACAATAAGTAAATTTGTAGTAACCGTCCCATTTCGCCACGTTTTCGAACTTCACGCGGCGTTTCGCGCGACTGTAAATTTTAGCTTGCGGAACGAAAAGTCAAGTGTGGCTTTATTAAATCTTCTTGCTGAAATTGCTTTCACTTGGGAACTACTTCATGATTAAGTGTAGCAGCATAAATTTTCTTCGTGCAATCAATCACGTTGCAGAAGGCATTGTGTGTATTTACGTAAGTAAGCGCTCGTGAATATCAAGATCACGGTTTATCTCAAGACGGTACTCGAAATTAATCGCCGCTCAATGCATCAAAGCCCTAATTGCCAGAATATTATGTATAAGTACAGACACGGGTCAGCCGCAAACGTGACTCGCTTGCATTTAGATCGGATGTACGCTATTGTCTAGATTGGTTTGGGACGCGATGCGGCGGCGCCAGTAGGATTTCATTAATTGCGCGGGCAAATTGGGAGGTAACGAGCTCGATGAAATATTATGCGCTATAACGATGCAAGTGAATGTCCTGTCTGATGACGCGACGTAGCCGCGCGTTATTTCCTCGTCAAATAACCGACCTTTCGCCGTTGATTAATGTAACGCACACTCTGCACGCATCCGCGCTATCCGCAATGTTTTTATCGTGCAACGTGTACGATTAGCGGCGGCAGATAATTAGTTCTAGCATGGTTAATGTCATTACGATAAATTGTAGATATCCAAATTAGAATTCCCTACGTGTATCATTTTCAAAAACATACTAGTTTTCATTTTCAGTTCTGACCTATTTTTGAAAATTCACAAAAATTGCGTCATCTTCAAAAATAAAATATCTCTGCTGTTGTAATTATAAAAATAAATTAAATATAATTAAAAATTTGTTTTTTTTTCAATAATGCCTCGTAAAAAATTCGATAGACAATTGTAACAAATGTACGCTCTGTATATTAAGGATATACAGAAATAACAAATTGCTATTGCATAATAAATACTATTGCCGTACAGCACAATATCAATTAAATATTGTTTAATTGTAGTATTGCATTTCAAATATGCAATTACGAAATTCTGATATGATCGGTCCGACACGACGGAAATGACACTTCCCTCTGGGTTTGTAAGACACTACCGTCATGTACACATCGTGACAGTTGCTCCTATCTCCCTTGCCTGACATAACAGTTCGCTTGAGTTGAGATCATGATAGAAGTTAATATGATGGAATTGTGGCGGACACCTGGATAACCATGATGGCCACCAAGCGTATCGCAGGGTTTCGCATATCAATCTGGACATTGCGGTCATGTTCCTGACTTTTCAAACGCGCAGCGTAATTATGATTATCTGCGCATTAAGACTACAATCGTACGAACAATTCATAATTAAAAGTTGCTGCAAGTTGGAAGAAAAAAAAAAAAACTAATTAAGGCAAGTAAATTTCTAATTTACTGAGAGTGCGAGCGTATACGTTAAACGATTATTGTGTTTATAGCCGAGTGAGAATACGCCTTAAATCTTGCTTATCTCCGCGAACGCGTTAAAAGGACTCTCGCCGCTTGGATGTAACGCAATTACAAAATCATAATATCTTTATCACTTCGGGTATAAAAGGAAATTACAGTTACGGAGTGTATTTCCAACGTTACAATATTACACGCGCCCGACGTGTACCGGGAACCGTAATGCAGAATAGAGGCAAGAACGGGGCGCATCTCTCTTCCTCACGCATCCCGCACGCGGCTCACAATTTATGCTTTAATATTCGCGCATTCCTAAGAGCGATGTTACATGGCTCGTTGAGAGGAGCCTCGCGAATTTCACCGTCACACCGTACTCGCCGGAAGTATACTCTCGAGTGACATAACACCAGGGGGGTTAATACAACGGGTGGAACACAAAATGCGCCGGTTCATTCTTTCATTCAGGGCTGCACGGACAGCCCCATCGCGTCGCGACCATTTATGAATTAATACGGAGATGCACGAGTAATACCTCCGCCACCTCGCCTGGTACATACATTACTTTTATCGTTCCCCGCAGACGCGACGAGCGCATGCACACGACGCGGGCGACTTCATTTGAAGATCTATTTTCGCGCGATATTAAATAACCTTGTTATTGTCCATGTAAAAAACAACACAAATCAAAATACAGCGTTATTAACTGCGATAGAATAATATTTTTCAAGAGAAATAAACGAGCTGCAGCAAAAATTTAAAAAATATTCTCTTGATTTAATCGATTGAAAAGTTTAATTTTCTTGAAGAAAATTTTGATATATAATTTAATTAAAACAAAAATTATTATATGTTTTTAATGTGCGTTTGCACATACATATTTCGTCGGAGTTTTGAATATTATAGAGTAAAACAATTTAGATTTGAGTCAAAATTCTTATTAGATTCGATTTCTGAAAATTTCAAGTGGCGGTTAGCAAGAAGCATCGGACAATTGTTCGCTAAATGAATGGACTAATAGCAAATTCCGGACGCTCTACCTGCTGCTTAATTGACTATCGGAAAACAATACGTTGTCACGCCTACTGTATTATTGCCCATGATTAATTGTTTATGTCATATCGTGCGTATTTTGTTGTTAATCCCTTTGACGGGTAGCGATGAATGTACTGCCGCCGACATTTTTGTCCAATAGCGTTTCAGCGTGAAAATATTGGAACGCGTCGCAAACAGCGAAACGCTTCGTTGGCTCTGCGCGTCTCATTATTACTTAAATATATTTTGCATAAGCTGAACATCTCGCTTCGCGATTTGGAAAATTTTATCATTCGAATGCAACGCCGTTGCCGCGTTCGCGCAATTTCCAGTCGTGCGCTAAACGAAGATTTCCGAATTTACAATGTAACGGGACCGTTTACCGGAAGGAGTTCCGTATCGCAATTTTCGAGGCAACCGAATGAGAAAACGGCAGCCGGGCGTCTCTAAACTGTAGATTGGTAAGGCTAAGTCCTGGGTACTTGAAAGTTCTCAGACGAGCCTGATAACCAAATACTTTAATACTCTCGCCTTCGAAGTTAAAACTCTTATCGGTCGGACTATCTCGACAACTTCGTTTCAAGATAGGAAGGTGGAGGAAGATCGAGAGTAAAGAGCGCGCCGCTATATAAAGGATGAAACGGACTCTGAGTCAATAAGGCCGCATTTCAAGATTTGGAATCAAGTAATTTTCTCTCAACGAACATCATGAGCTTTAACGCGCTTAAATATAAATTAATCCAATATAAATTCAATAAAAAATATGAAAACATGATAAAATTTTTATCGAGCTTGAAATCGATTCATCTTCTTCAAAATTTAATTAAATGTTACTTTTTATAATTTTTTAATATAGCAGTCGTAAAAGTGGAAACTTTAAATTAATTATTAAAATAATCTCATCTGAAGATGTCTATAAAATCGAATTTTATCTTTGCAGCATGAAAGTTTAAATCGCCATAATTTTAGCAATAATATAATATTTCATTTGTTTCAGCAAATATAATTTGAAGCGCAAATTTAGAGTTTCAAAAATCGAAGCTACTTCAAGACGCAAGTTTATCAGGAAATGTAACTGCTTC
This sequence comes from Linepithema humile, assembly GCF_040581485.1. Classification (NCBI taxonomy): domain Eukaryota; kingdom Metazoa; phylum Arthropoda; class Insecta; order Hymenoptera; family Formicidae; genus Linepithema; species Linepithema humile. The sequence continues at coordinate 25,008,304 of NC_090130.1, forward strand.
AGTTTTATTGACGTAGACTGTTGGATAATGCATGCAATAAGGTTTATGGGCGACGTACAATGTAACATAAATAAAAAGAGAGCAATATCGCGGTAAGAAAGATAGTCTCCAGTGTTCTTCGCGTTCTTGATTCTATTCTTTTGCTAAATTCCATAAAGCCGATACATCTATCTCTTCCCTCCGTTTCTGCGCTTTTCCTCGCGCGGCCCTACCGCAGACGTTTTCGCGCGCGCTCCTCGAGTCGGTATCGAGCTTTAGTCCTCCCAAAGGACATCCGGTTAGCTTTCTGTCTGTAGCACTGAAAGCGCGCGGAGCGACCGTTTGTTTCCTGCAATCTCTCTGTAGCGCCGTAAATTCGGTAAATATAAGGGATTCAACAATAAAAAGGAGAAATGTTTCATCCTACGCTTGTCGTCCCCCCCTTCGCTCCTCTCTCAACCCCTCTGCAACGAAATCGAGCGTTTCGTTTGCTCGTACCACTTCGCCGCCGTAAGAGTGCCGTTTCCAAGAAAGAGCTGGAGGGATCACGCGTTATATAGAAACGCATTCGACACTCTCAGAAGTTCACCCTCACGTTTTAATTGACAATCGTTTTCGTTCGTTTCGCTCCAGTCGACGATGGACCTCTGGCAGTTTCTGAAAATTTCACGAAGCTTTTTCCCGTCCCCTCCCCGCCCGCCCCCTTTTCTCAATCCCTATTGTAACTTCCTCGAGATTGCTCTTTTCCCAAAGGCCGCGCGCTCTCTCTCAGTTTCCTTCTACCGAGCAAGCGAAGCGAAGTCGCCAATAAAGGAGAAAGATCTATTTTTCCTTTCGTCCTGACGAGAAAGCCGGGCGGAACGATCCACCGCCTGCGAACAACACGACAAACCCCAGGGCCGTATAGGATGAAACTCAGTCCGGCGCAGCGGCTTCGTCGTTCTTACTGCAGATTGTATCAGCGGCCGCGATGCGGCTGATGACGCGGAGCGACCGCCGCCGCCGAATCGTGAGACGTCAGCTCGATCTACAAATTTTACTAGCAGCATCTCACCGTCCCGTACCTCTTCAGGTCTCCCGACCGCGCCCGCCACGTCGGTACATTTCCGCCGGTACGCTTTTCGCGAAAGCGGTTCGCTTCGCAAGCGGGAAGCACCGTGAGGCACCGTTTGTTTCCTCGCAATCTGCAGGACTGTAAATTCCGAGCGAGTAGCGTGCACGAGCGCGGTGTGCTTTGCGAGGATGGAAATGGCTGTTGGCTGAATGCGAAGGGCGGAAGAAGAACCACTACCGAGGGCGGAGAATCGAAGTTGAAGTCGGGCGAGGTGATGCGGGGAGAGGCAAACTATTCCGGGGATGAGGTACCTAACCGAGAGGCGGGGGGAGAGGAGAGAGAGAGCTTGGCGGCCTCCCGGGGAATCAACCGATCTCCCATGGACAGCTCCCTGCGGTTCCTGACGTACAATCGCCGTCGCGAGCTATGGGATTTCTGCGATACCGATCACAGGACCGCGGTTATGCACCTCGCGGAAAACACCGATCGCAAAAATTTGTCGTAGCGCCCGGTTAGCAACCTAGTCCGAAAGATTACATCGAAGCGGTCGAATCGAAAGAAATATTATTAAAAATATTATTGTCGTTGTATCCACTCTTAAAAAAGATGAAAGATCGATGAAGATGAAAGATCGATACTCGAATGTATCGAAAGTCTCGAAGTTTATTGTTGACACTTTTTCGCGTCGCTGATTGGTTATCTCGATTATTATGACAGTTTGATACTTTGAGAGCAAAGATTATTTTGACGGTTATTAAAAATAAAAAAAATTTTATTAAAATATTTAGATTTCATAATTATTAAATTACTATGATAAGTGCGTGCGCGTAGCACGCGCCAGTATTGTTCTAGTCCACTTTTAAAAAAGGCATGAAAGATCGATACTCGAATGTATCGAAAGTATTGTTGAAGCTTTTCCGCGACGCTGATTGGTTATCTTGATTATTCTGACTGTTTAATAGTTTGAGAGCAAAGGTTATTTTGACGGTTATTTAAAATTAAAAAAAATTTTATTAAAATATTTAGATTTCGTAATTATTAAATTACTATAATAAGTGCGCGCGCTTGTAATGTTCTAGTAAGTGTAAATTAAACATTTTTCAGGTACAAATAGACATTTAAATTGTAAATGTTGTTAATTATGGTAAAATGCGGATTTTCGATTTTCGATTGTATAATCGAATTATTATATAACAATTTCAATATTAATTGTATAATTATATTAAGTGTGTTAAAATATATTAAAATGTATGAGAAACTTTGAAAATTTGTCTGATTTAGATTAACGTCATGATTAGCTGGAAGTCGATAAAATTTCCATTTATTAAATTGCTCACTGCTCACACTGCGACAGCACTATGCATATAAACAACAAGCGCTATTAAATGCAAATATTATTTCGCTTCTCGACAGATTAAAGTACTGTTCTTTACACGATATGTGACGATTATTTACGACCATAATTCCTGTTTCCGGATGAAAATACATCACGATAAAGTATGTCGAGCGACACTCCACTCCGAACTGTAACGCGTTAAGAGGCATACGTATCGCATAATGGTTTGGACTTTTTTTTGGAGGATTGCGCGTGACGTCAAAAACGACGGGAGCAATTTTTTATCTCTCATCCCTGTCCCTTCCCTCTAGTGCTCCCTGCAGAGCTGCGCATTTCCGGAGCCATGTTTATAGAAACCTTTTTTTTTATTGTTTTCGTTACCGAACGAACCCCCAAATGCAAACGGAATTACGACTCACCCTCGATCCCATGACTCATTCTATATCCACGATGAAACGTTTGCCCATGCGAAAGCCAGAGGGTTGAATGTGGGATTTTTATGCAGTTGTCCCCAGGAAATCCATGCCGATTGTTTTTCAGAAAATTTTCGCGCGCAAGGTGTGAAATTGTGACGTTGAAAACAGGCGCGCGCTTTCACAGATCGGCGATCCCGATTAAAACACCCCGGCCGCGATATTTCCGATAACGGAAAAATACCCATCGCACGACTTATCACGTAAATCAGGATCGGAATCGGAGATTTTCGAGTTCCATTCTCGCCAAGTTTTTGTCATTCGCAGTATCACCTCTTTAAGCGCCACAAACATTTTCAAAGTATAATAATATAAAGTATTTTGAGCCAAGAAGATAAAAAATAATAAAAAATGTTAGAGATATTGAAAGATTAATATTTGTCTCACAGAGCAATGAGAAATTTAACAAATGGAAATTTTATCGATTTCTAGCTAGTGTTAATCTACAAATAAATTAAAAATGTTTTAAATAAATTTTAATATATTTTAATGTATTTAATATTTGTTAAATATATTATTAAATTAATATAATTCAGAAAAGCATAAATTTTAATTTCGTTAACATAAATCTTTTAATTGTAAGATTAAAAAACGCAGAATGCTCAAATTGTAAAAAAAAAACTTTTAATTAAGCCTCTATTTAATAGAAAACAGATAAGATTATATATAATTTAAAAGTATTACACGTTAACAAATATAATAAAATCATGGTTACAAAATCCTGAATTATAAAAAATAAATCTATAATATCAATAATAATTTCATGCTGAAATGCAACACACGCAGAGAATATTCTCTTACAAAAGGCAGATAAAATGTTACTTTCAAATATTTTGGATATTGAACGGGACCGGATTTACCTCGCATAAGCGCGTAGACATTAATAACCGGTTGAGCTCACGAACTCAGCATGGAAATCAATATTTCAATTATACGGTTTTATTTTACTCGTAGCGCTGAATTCGCTAGCACCGTGCGCGGAATTTGTAATTGAAAAATGATAGCGAACGCGCAGCTGTCTTTATTTCGTTATAAACCAAATATGGAACCGTGTATGGAGCTGATTTTTCAACGGCATACCGACGCACGTGCGTGCAAATAATAAATATCGATTCCATGTGGTAATTATTATTTTGCATGGTGCCATTCGATCCCGCAATAATTCTGGAAATATCAAATATCATTGTATCGCGCATAATTATTAGGTGATACGCGCTGCACCGGTGGAGTGATAGATTTCACAAATTGGGCGTATGCATTGTGCTTTTTCAAGGATTTTTCCTCGATTACACATTTTATAAATATATATATTCAATATAAATTTTTTTGTTGCCTATTATATATTTTGATACAACGTGTATATGTCCGCAAAATATAAGGCATACGAAAGTATTCCCATCCACTGGTATACCTACCCGTATTCTGCCTCGAGAAACTTCAAAGGCAAAAGTACTCTCGGATAATAAATAATTAAATACATAAGCCATATGGCGTTGCCGTATGTCGGAAGACATTTCGTTAAAATATGTAAAGCCCTCCCCCCGGTGGATCTGCAAGACATGTAGACTGTGCAGCATTCCGACATGACGGGGTAAGAAAGGCCGCCCAGAGGGCTGAAAGAATTATAACATGGCCCGGCAATATCGATAAATGGAATTACTTTGTTAGAGTATGCGAAATTGATATGTAATTAATGTAACATTCGAGATGCAGTTTCTCAAAAATGGATGAAAATTTATTATAACATAGATCATTGGAGATACTTGAAATCTCCTTAATCTTTCGACACTAAATATTACATAATTTTGTTAAGAATTTATTAAATTTAATTAAATATAAAAAAAGTAATCAAATTTAATAATTACATTTAAATGCTACATAAAAATTGTTTTACGTTATAAATATATTATATTTGATAACTTAGTAAATAATAATCTAAGTTTAAAACATTTTAAAAAATTTCGGCAAGATTAAATTGTCTTATTTTAATTATTTTAAATGTCCAAAACACAATAATTGTCAGATAGATAAGAATTGAGACATTCGGAATAATATTCGGGCATAAATTCACGTCAAGTATTGGCGAAAAAAAGATATAAGAAGAAAGAGATATATAATTTTTTAGATTATACGACCGGTCTCTTCTTATTAGCGACGAATTAAAAGCTGTTTCATTAAAACCATCCCGTTGCGCGTTCTGCATTATTCATGACCGAAATTGTGTCTTTGTGGCCGATCGACCAATGTGCAGCGAGACAATATAATTGTCCCTCGTTTGCGGAACGCTTCTACGTTTAATTAAAGGAGAAAATGCTTGTACTGTGTTATACTATTGAGAGACATAGATGTGTTACGTAAACCGAGTAATCAATGATTGATCTTCTTCAAAGCGATGTTATATAAATTTATTATCTTTATAATTATTTCAGACGTAATAAAAAAAGTATAGGTCAGTGTAAGGTAATAAAAGTATAGATTAGTGTAAGATAAATAAAAAAGTATAGATCAAAGTACAGGACAATGTAAAAAAATTTTTTTTAAATAATAAAATTTAGATTGTAAATGCTCTTGATAAAAGTTGACGTCAAATGCTGATATATTAATAACAGATTTTCGACAAAATTTAAAATAACTTTTGATTTAAATTTTTATTAGTTTGCATTTTTATCGCAATTTATAATTCATATATGCCACATATTCATAGCAAAGTAAATGCATTTTTTGTAAAAGAAATTCCATCTCTTTTTACTAGGGAAAAAAACGAACGTTTTCTCTTAACTCTTTTAACTAGACAGTAATGAAAATGTTAAAGCTTGCAATGTGTCGCAGGAAATGTGATGATTCAATTGTTTGAATGTTGTTCACCGCTCTCCCCGCGATTACGATAAACATGTTCAATGAATGTCGATATGCTACTGGGATAAATAGTGGACGTATCCTGTATTTATTTCGAATGAAGAGAAACATACCGCGTGTGCTGAAGTACGAATAGATACATTGAAAAGGTTTTTTTCAAAACTCCAGTCAGATTCGGAAAAACAAATTTCCGCTCGTACGTTTGAATGCTGCGAGGCTGCCTCTCGCATAACACAGCCACTGTACATTTAAGCACCGCATTTCCCGCTTATTTACGCCAAATTCGTGCAGGATGAATTTAGGGAAGCGTGTTTGTCCGCATGTAAATCGATGTGGCGGTCATGCGGAAATTATTTCAAGTATGACCGGCGAGAAAAAATCGCTGCGCGCCATTGTTTGGCTACTTCTCGCTATTAAACTCTAAAATTAAACTCTCACCTGGAAAAATGTTGGAAAGCTTGAAATTCCTTTGTCTGTCCATCTCGGAAAAAAAGCGTATTGGCATTTTCGGATACAATCCTTGGTGGAAAGCGCGAATGCCGCCGAATATTTGTAGCATCGCGCGGAATTTCGATCGAAGCGAAATAAACTGACTCTGCCGCGGCAGGAAAACCCTAAAAACAGCGCATTCTGCTCTATTTGTTCACTAGTTACGTTTCAAGCAAATTTACGCGGCAAAAATTTGCGCGCTAAATTCCGGCGATCGTGCAAATACAATGCGGTTGGCGCGATTTACAATCAGTCTATATACATATAATCTGAACATACAATATAGAAAATGTAAAATTGTAAAATCTTGCTTCTTCAGATTCAAATTACGTACTATTAGTTTCAAACCGTTACTGATAAATTGGAATTATTAAGCTAAAAACAATTTCATAATTTAATTGAGACAGAAAAATACTGTGGCACAAAAAGCGATATATAAAAAATGTATAATATTACAAAAATAAATAAATTGCGTTTCAATAAAAATGTTTCATACTTTCTTCAATGTCTATAAATGATTAACTTTTATCCTTTCGTACTATAAAAATGAAAGCTGTCTCAAAGAGTTTCACCTTTCAATAACTGCGATTAATTTCCCGAATGCACTGACTTGCTGAGACACTTTCTTTACCCGGTGCGATTAATTGCCGACTGCTATTTCTTTCATTTGGCGACCGGGCGATCGGGAATATTTTAATACGCGCAATTTTAACGGTGCCGATCGATAACGACGTTTTAAATTAAAGAAACTTCAGTCGGTGAAAAGTTTTACCTCCTTTCCTCCGTCTGAAAATACACGCTCCAATGGGGACAAGTGCCGACACGATCAAAGAAAACTCTTCCAGCGATTTCATCCGGACTCGCTGTTGAGGATCATGGCGGGGAGAGAAAAAGCGAAACACAGAGAACCCTGAGAGCGGCTATCCCGTTTTTCGTGGAACGCTCGCTGTCCCTTGTTCAGAATAGTTATTTGCATTCATTTTATAGTTGAAACTGCATAGCCACTATCCATTTTTCGAAACTGTTTGTCTATGCTATATAAACAAATTGTGAATAAAATTGGCTCTGTATATGAATTTATTTATACAATGCAACACAATGCTTCAATTATAAAACAGATATAGATATTTTGTTATCAATAATTATGGATGAATAAACCAGAATAGATTAAACTAAAACTGGCATATTTAATATTAAAATAGTTATTAATAAAGTTACCAATATATTGCATTTTTATAGAGTCTTAATTATATTTCTTAAAAATGTTACATGAGATATAAAGTGTTTGACAAAAAGCGTATAAAAAAATGTGTGTGTGTTTGTGTGTGTAATATTTTTATCAAGTCTGAAAATAATTTTCCGTTTGCATAAATATATATCTTTTATCTATCATTTACAAGCTTATCACTTTTTGTCAAGCTTGATTTACTGTATAAAATAAATAGGATAAAACAGGTTAATTTTAATATTTAATTTTAAAACAATTTTATTCTGAAATTGTTTGTCGATTTATTATGCGCATACAGAGCTCATGAGATAGAGCTTATTATATTGATTCTTCATTTACTCCATATTCTATTATGTAATGCTTATTATATAACATTATCTAAAAAGTGTCGTTTAAAATTTATAGAGCAAACGGTCAAACAGATTATTTTTAAAAAAAAGTCAAAGAAGAATATTTTATAATCAGAGCAAGCTCAACAAAAAATTATAAGCTTATAAATCACAAGTGATACAATATTGATATTTTTATAAAAGAGAAAAATTATCTCTAAATTTGATAAAGATATAGATATTACATTCATACAGATCATTAAATCTATAAGCGGAGCGTACTTCTAATTCACAATTTGTGGATTACGGACATGTATAGCACCGAAACTTGCATGTGGTTATGCAATTTCAACTGTGAAATGAATACAGATAGCACCGACAGAGCACGGATGGGTGGACGGTAGCGTCCCACGAAAAAGCCCGGGATGGCCGCTCTCAGGCTTCATTCGGAGCGAAGTAACGAATCTGCCTGATCCGACGCGGGCTTCGACTACTGTGCGCCGTACCTCACAGAAACGTGTTCTACTTCGATGTGGCGCGCCACAAATCCGCAAAGCTCGAATCCCGGGGAGTCCCCGCGGATTTGTCGACGTTGCGACGGGGATGGACGGGAATGGAGAGACGCTAAGACAGAAAAAGCTAGGAGGAATGCAGTCGGGTGCGCGATTGGGAGCGCCGTTAGGATAACTTCGGAGCGAACCCGCGATCGATGAATATGCGATTTTAGTCAGCCGTTCGGAGTGCTTATCGTTAAAACCCGCTCTAGATTTCTTGCTACTTAAAATTAAGTACCTATCTCCATCCAGACTTTCCTATTTTCAGAATAATAAAATTGCTTAGTTTTCATTTTTTTGTATGTTATACCTATTTGTATGCCATATTTGTTATTTAACATCATTCGTCTGCACAAAAATAAATCGCGTTCTACGAAAATAATACGTTTGCAATTGCGTATATAAATATACGTATATATATATAGTTTAGAAATGCCATTCATAATTTTGTACTAACGTCAAAAAGTTGCGAGCGTCGCAGAAAATTCGCAATTTATTTATTCGTATTATCGATAATTGATCCAAAATATCTATTTCTTAAAGTGGCATACTTTTACTGAAAATAAATTTTACAATGGTCAGCTATATGCGATAATTGTGCGAATTATCTGTATAGTTCCTAACCTGGTGACAAAATGATGATTCCTATGCGGCATAGAAAAGCACTCCCTTCTGCGAGTCAACGCGTGAGAAGCGAGAATAGAGCGTGGTAAAGATGCAAAATTATGCATAATATTCAGTTCCGCCTACTTCCATCCGGTGCTTCTTCCTCTTCACCTATTTTCATCCCCTCCCCCCTCCCCCTCTCTCTCTCTCACTCTCACCGCTTGCCCTCCCTCTTTTGCAATGCTTTCCGACTGAATCCGACGCCACAACCGTGGGAAGCTTTCGGGGATACTCAGACAAATTCAAACTTTCCTCAAAGTGATTTTTTTCAATCAACGCCTCTTGAAGGACTCCTACCTCGACTCCGTTCGTGCTTTCCTTGAATCGATCTTTTTCTCTCTTTCTCCTCTTTTCCCTTACCGGTGACTTATCCATTCCCACCCGTTCCATCTTCTTTTGTCTGGAGAGTAATAAAGTTAGCGACTTCCGATGGCGGATTCAACTGATCTCGTTCGGTATGCGTCGAGTACCAGTGAACGCGTCGCGCTGCTATTTCTATGGGGATTTTTTTTCAAGAAATCACCTGACCGGCCACAAGACAAAAGATGTTTCAAAATATAATAACTTTGCCCTTATTATTTTAAAATAATGAAACTTAAATAATGAATTTTATTTCTATCAAATTCAAGTAAATGTTATATTTTAAACACATCTCAATTTAAAAGTAATTTAATTATCAATTTAATTAAAAATTTAATTAAAATGTTCAAATATTATAAAAGTACATTGTGCGTAACAATTAAAGTAATAATAAAAAAAAAAAAAAAAAAGAGTATCGATAAGAAAAGTACGTCGCATTATTCTAAGCGTCAGTTCAAAATTATTTTTATTATTAAGATAAATTATTTTCTATTTTAGTATGCGCTACTACCCCTAGTTGTTAGTGTTTAGTGAAATTAGTGCATGGATGAATGCTCAATGTACGATATTAGACGATACTAGTGTGTATGCAGCGTCCAATATTGCACATAAAGCACTCATCCATGAATCACTCTCTACTATGTACACGTGGTCTAATATTGCACGTGGCATATTCGTCCATGCACCAACATCAATCACGCCATCATTGGACTTTAAAATTGATAACTTTACACTGTTTTACTCGATCACATTTTGTTACGCGCCTGGTCGCGCTGCTCGCGAAAGGATTTACAATCCTGTTCACGCAATGTCTACAAGTTACAATTAGAGGTAATCGTATAATTATAATTCTGTGGCTTCGCTTAATGGACGTAATAGCTGTTTGGAAAACTAGATTACACGTGTCCCTCGGCTCAAACAGCGTTTGCACGCGACGCGCGACGCGAACGGTACGGGTCACGCCGGAATTATGCCGACACGAGGCGCAGACCGGCGCATCCCGCGCATCTCCCTACCGACACGCGAAGTATCCCGGGGAATTTTCCCGCGAAGTAATCCCGGTTACGTCGCACGATAAGACCCAACTGGAAGAATATACGGCGGCGTAAAGTAAGCGAGGAGGCGGCTAGAAGCCCGAGCACGGAAGATTCATTTAAGGCTTATGAAGAAGTCTATCCACTTCGTGAGAGCAGCCGTTCCAGCCATTCCCAGCCGCTTCTTCTTCCATCCCCCTCCCGCGCGCCTTTCCACCCCGAAAACTCTGCCATTCTTGAACTATCGTTCGTTCTCGCGCGCGAGCACAGTAGTATAATGGAGGGCCATCGCCGCCGGTGAAAGTTCACCGGTGGAAAGTTCGGATATTTTATTCGGTGCCCGGAATAACTTTTAATATCTCGGTTCTGGGTTTATACCGGAAGGGAAAACGAGGAGGAGAGAGGAAGCAAATGCGAAAAAGCGTGAGGACGAGTTGGACCACTAGCGGGCGAAGGGAAAGAGAGAGAGAGAGAAAGAGAGAAAGAGAAAGAGAAGGGGAGAAAGAGAGTAACTCCCGCGACTTTTTAACGTCGGCGGACTGACGTCGCGCTTCGGCGAGCTTTGTAGACTTTTAATGAAGAGTTCGGGCGCGCGCTTATTGGTTTCTGCAAGCGGTGGTGGCGGCGACCTGTTCACGGGCGTTCGCGCGTTTTATTACCCGCCCGCCCTCCGCGCGAGGGTAAGACCGCGTATATTTTTCGAGACGCAAGCCGCCGGCGTGGACCGCCGACGACGATGCTCTCCTGCCGTGTCTCGCGCCCCACCGAGAGACGGAATATTATACAGTTGAAATGTTAACTAGTTCGTAACTCGACCCGCGCGCCGGGGTTACCTCCTTGCGGCAGCAAGTTTCGCGAAGTTCACGCAGGCAGTAAATTGTACGCGATACATTGTACCGAGCCCTCTTGAGCGCGGGTATCGTCCGAAGTTACGCGAGAATTTCCGCGCGACCGATTTCTTCAACGCGTATACTTGTGACTTCGTTAGAATGAAGCTCGTCCTTTCAGAACGATCGGAAGCGGATGCTCTTTCAAGTCCGCGCTACGTGCTATTATTCCGAGAGGTATTTCACTGTATTTCTTTTTTTATCATAGTAAGGGTATAAAGTTCTTGCGTTTGCAGAACTCAGATTTCATGTGCTTAGACTACGTCAAAGTACCGCTCTGTAAAAGGCGTCTAAAAGACGTTTCAAGAATGTCGGGAAGATCGGGGCGGTTTTGCGACATTTCGCAGACGTTTGCATTATTTGCGGATTGCTCTCCAACTATAATCATGCAAAAAATGATTGAAATTGAAATAGGAAATAAGAAGATTGAGTAGTGAAATTCTTGTTACAACGATATAACGCATTTTCTCGGTTTTTATATTTGTTATTATATGTTATTATATTTGAAAATAAACGATAGTATAGTTAACACATACTTAATTATGTGAAAAACTTAATAACTCATTTAATTCCTCAAGAAATAAATTTTAATATTCTTAATATTCTTACAGTAATTATTGAATGTATGGATTTAATTATTCGTTCATTTCTTAGTGATTATTTTTCTACACAAATTTTACTTTTAACTCTTGAAATTTTCCTTTTCATAATTCAAGCACATATTTTTTTTCAATTTTAACTACTTCACACAGAAAAGAAATTTAAAATTTATATTAAATTTTTATAATCATCTTTTTCATCTTGTAAGAATCAAACTTTGAGCAATTATTATTTAATTTATTAAATAGGAAATAACAAATCTCATCTAATTGAAAGACGTTGAATAATTTAAAAATTATAATAATTTAGTTAGTTATAAAGTTTATTTGCAAATTAAAAAAATACGTGCATAGTTGACAAAAAAATCAATTATGCACTAAAGATGCATGTAATCGTGCTCAGGCTAAATATTATATTTATCGGGCGACGTAGAATGGCATGCGTCAAGCTGCGAGAGGACGGCAGTTTAACGAATTCAGAATGTAATCACGGGCCCAAGTTCGCCCTGGCTCCTTAGCCGCTGCTTAGTTACGTAGTCTTGCCGTCGTGTCCCGGCAACTTCGCTCGAGCAAAGTTTCTAATCCGCAAATCGTTGCCTAATATACACGCGGTAGCTGAGGTGATGCATGTTTAAGGTGGATGGTTTACGTCGGAAACTTCGGGCTGTAATTCTTGCGCGAGAACAGTGCACGCGGCATATGGTGGTATGTACGAGGGGGGGCAGGCAGGTCAAAATGTAAGGGGGATCCTATAATTTGCCGCGCTGTAGTTTGGCCAACAAAGCTTATAGTTATCTCGCCAATTTAGTATAACCGTCCGCATTCATATGACCTGTCGCATTCATCGTAACGTTAACACCCTTTTGTTCTCTATTGAACTACTCGAGGATCGATTCTTAATATTAAAATAATTTTGACAAAAATTACTAATTTAATTGCTATTATAATACCATTACAATATTATATTAATACGAATTTTATTTTATTCTAAAGTTTTGTGATTATAACAGTTATACGGTATTCACGGAGCGAGGCAGGAAATATGAGCGTAGATTCGCTATATTTTCAAACTGTAAATCCGCGCCAAGTGAGTAACTCGAATCATTCAATTTCCACGTACTCGGGGAACTATTTATCAAGAATACCATTCCGCGCTGTCATATATAAGCCCATTCGCCAGTCTTCTCGTTCTTCCTAAAATAACCTGGGAGAACCTGGGAGAACCGCGCGCGACGAGCTTCCATGCAAATTTTACTTTCCCGCTTTTAAATTTACTCCTTTAAGTTCGTGGGGGAATCGTGCTCCTTGATTTTATTGTTTCGAAAAGCGCACGAGGAAGGAGCACCAGCGACTGAGACAAAGGAGTTGATCTTTGATGCGGCGTTCCGTCCTTTCGTCGCTCCGTTTCCGGGGACCGAGGATATTTGCATGACGACTGCGAAACCGCCGCGGGATCGGAATCGCGTCGAATTTCATTGGGAATGCGCATTTAAGCCACACTGCGACATAACGAAGGGGGAGAGACGAGTCTGTCATTACGCAAATTTAAGGCCGGACTGTATGTAAAAGCGAGACTCGCGCGCGGGTTCTCCGCGCGTAACTCTACACACTCGGCTCGTAAAGAGGCGCCCTGTATTAAAACACATTAAGTCCACCTGCCGGGTAGTTCCGCTCTAGTTTACGCACACGGTGTTTTACTGCTGATGCCAAAAATTTAATAAGCTCATGCAAATGAGAGCCCTTATGTAAATCTGGGAAATTTCACGGCTAACCAGACTGCCCAAATCGCGGTACATATTTTTCGTGCGCGCGAGATTCTTATTACGGCGATAAATTCCGACAGTTTAGCAGAAACTTACGGCAGAGTGACACTGATGCGCGTAGGCACTTTTAGCGCGTCCCGGCCCACATTTTGCTGGGATAAAAGCAAGGAGTGTAATTACCAACATTTCGTAGCGGCATCTACAATCTTGATATTTTCTCTTTCAATTTGAAAATTGTTTTAAAATAATTTTACAACAAAAAAGTTAAAAAATTATTGCAAAAAGTAAATAAATCGAAAAATCCCTCAACAATTGTTTCGTCTTTTGAAGAAAAAGACAGTATAAGCGAACGACTTCACTAATTGGCGCAATTAATCGAGCTTTTTATCACACCGTGGTATGCCCGGCGTTGTATCTAAGGGCAAAACTTAGCGGAGCATAAATCACGCGGAAGAAAAATTTGACGTTAAAATGAGAAGTAGCTTCCTTCGACGTACTTTATCCACGCCGACGGAGTAGCGGTCGGGGAGTTCGATCTCTCGCGGCGGCGCTCGCTAAGTTACTTGATCTGCTCCCTCTAGCTAGCGTCTCGTGATAACTTTGTGATGGCTGGATAAGGATTTTGCGCCGGGTGGCTACGCGCGCGTCGACTCGCCGCACACTAAAGAGAAACGAGAAGACAGAGGTGCTCGGGCTTGAAGTCGAGCGAAACTTTCCAGCGTCGTGGAAACTCGGCATTCGCGAAGGTGTTACGAAAGTCGTATATTCGCGAAATGATACCGGACGTCTCTTGTTACTTCAACAACGGGACAACGACGTTGCTTTGCGTTTACGTGCTTTACGATACGGTCGACCATCGCGAATAAACACGTGTTTCGCAAGCGGAACCGGAGAATCGATTGGCCGTTTGCGCGTGAAACGAACGATTTCGCGGCGTTATGACGCGTAAGTTTTGAAATGGCTGTGACTCAATGCCGCTCCGTTAATTTTGCATGCCACAGTGAACAGATCCGCTCTGGATAATTTTGATTTATCTCATATTCCTTCGTTAACGCATGTGTATGAATATGTTTCTAAGTAACAATAATTTACATAAAATGAATATTTCAAATGTATAAATATTTTTAATATACATACGAGTTTCTAGAAATACTGTGCATATATAAATTGCACAATTGATGAATACATTTTTTATTCATTAAAATGAAGAAAAGAAAATAAAAAATAAATTATTATTGCAAATTTATTACTTACCCAGAACGCGCAGAATGTAGCATAATCTCGTCCTGTAACAAAAAATAAATGTCCTTTAGCACTTTGTACAATTTGGAAATAAAATAATAATTTAGAGCATTAATATTACGATATTAAATATATTTATAAATATTAAATAATAATGCATATATTCCACGCATGATTATAAATACTTCTTCGTACATGGTAATGTAAAGCGGAAGCTCTTACGACAATACATTTTTTAGATTTATACTAACCATCCGGTTGCATATAGATTGTGTATAATGAATTCAATAATTGCCACGATACACGTAGCATTAGTCAGTTGCATGGCGCTATGCAATTAGAAGAAAAAAATGCTACGTCACAAAGTAACCGGAGTTCGTTATGGCATTAAACAGCACTTCGTGTGTGGCGCGTGTTCCTTGTGTGAACACAGTGTGCACACGCCCGTCGGACCTTCGAAAGTTCCGAAAAAAGGAGAATGAGAACGCCGATACTCGATCTACGGACGACTGCATTCACGCCGGGCGTAGATACATTTAGCAAGTTGGGATGACGCGGCAGCGCGCGGGGCTCATTGAAAGTTGAAGTGTTGTTTCTTGTTTTACGAAGCGGAAAACTACTTGGGTGCTTAAGAGATAATTTGTCAGACGGAAGACTGGGAGGAGCTGCTACTAGGATTCTAACGGGAAGAAACGCGTGTCTCTCTCTCTGTCTGTCTGTCTCTCTCTCTCTCTCTCTCTCTCTCTCTCTCTCTCTCTCTCTCTCTCTCTCTCTCTCTCTCTCTCTCTCTCTCTGCGATCTCAGCGCGTATGTATGTATGTTTGCGTATTTCATCGTTTACTCTCGGGCTTCACTTCAATCATGCGGATCTCGGGAAACCGACAGATCGTTCTGACATCTCAGAAAAAGTCCAAACGTGTGTTTGCAAACCTCTTTGATGTGCCACACATTTCAGGCTTAACTACACGCGCACACACGCGAATGCTTACCTTACACTCGAGTGTTATCGAGTAATCCGGTTCGAAAGTATAAGATCATCGTTACATTCAAAGATCGCGCGTTCAATGGGGATCGAGATGTTTTAAGGACCCTGGGCGCGGTATAATGTAAAGACTCTAATATTCTTATGCATAATTCATATGACATTATTAACCCTCTTTAAAGCGCACTCTTGTATAATTATAATTGTATAAGATCCTTTTATGATAATACACGCCACTAGCTTCACCCAGTCATCCCGCTTTGCGCGAAAGATAACTCGCTCGGACGTTCTGCAAATTTCGTTTTATGCTATTCGTTTTGCGTACGAATGGGGATGCAGAAGTTTGTCTCTATCGGCTCGTTCCAGCAGAATGAAGGGCCCGGATTACAAGTTCCGCGGAGGAAAATTACAAGTTATACCCGTCCACAGCGGCATACAGTTTTGCCTCGGTGTATTACTTCTGTTTTCTTGAAAATGGAAGCGGATATGTCCCGGACGGTACTCGCCAAGATTTTCATGAATATTCTTTAGCCGACACTAATGCGCTTTATAAATATGTATTAAAGCCGCGCGGATATCTCCGACAAATTAAGCTTTCCAGCTGCTCCGTAACCCTTCCCGTTCCTTTCAGCCGGCGCGTTGCCGTCGGAAAGACGCAATTGGAATAATAATCCTCCCGACGAGCGATCTCCGCATTGCGCCGATTCGTGGCGGAAGGGACTCGCTTTAATATTCCGCGGCCGTACCTATATTTTTCTATTACTCGACCGAGGGATTATGGCGTTATAATTAATCCGATCCGATTATAAGCCGCGTTAATGAGAAGCACCAGCGAGTGACCCGAAGTACATGTATGCGCGACGACGAGTATCGTGTGCTGCATTTTATATTAGCGCGAGCGAGCGAGCGCGCGTTCGTAAACGCAACACAGGCTTTCGCTCTCATTTGCGTTGCATGAACGCTCACTCGCTTCCTTCCCCCCTCCCGTAAAAAGTATAGAATGTAAATATCATGCGGGAAAATCATGCAAATGAGAAACAAAATTAATCCCAGTCTATAGCACTCGGCGAATCGTAAATGTGAGTTCTGATTACGGCCTTAACCAGCCGCGATCCGCTTGTTTGTTAGACCCGGCCACTACGAACGCCGTGCACGATTGCGCTATCGGTCACTAGTTTCGCGGGTAAACGAATCGCGCGGCACTCGCGAGTTTGTTATGCTTTAACCGTATCTGCATCGGAAGTCATACCGTTACCGAATCGCGTGAAAAACCGCACCGCTTCGCGTGAGTGGGATGAATAGTCTTTTATGCAGAGTTGCCATTTCGGCGTTAGATACGCTAGAATGTATCGAAGAATTATTTGATTCGTTACTTTAAAATGTTGTCATGATAATTAACATCTACAAATCGTAAATTAACGTTTTGCTGATGTCGAATTATTTCTATTAACATGACTTTATTTACACCAAATAATTAAATTAATTTTAAAAATGTATGCACGTTTGAAAAATAAAACGTAAGAAAATATTGCGCGAAAAGCTGATGTAGCACTAAATTTACATTCACTCTTAAAAAAATTATTAAAATCTTTGTTGAATAGTAATATCGTATAACAAATAATTTCTTTAAATAAATATTAAGTACTTCATTATGCTTCGACAAAAGAATAAAAGTGATAAATTTTTGTAAAATGAAAACTGAAATGTAAAACCTAACGCATCATAATAAAAGTTTTCATATATAATGAAGTAATAAAATATGTAATCATATCCGCTTTTTTCGATGTGGGAAAACCTACCTTCCCTCTCTGAATATATCCGCAGCCTATAATAATAATCTCGTACTGTCATATTTCCGTCCGATATTTGAGCGAATGTCGATCGTGGTGCGTATATTTTTTTCATTTCTAACTTCCGTTTCATACAGAGGGTATAATAGCGTCTCTACAGGAAATTCCGACTTTTTTATATAGCATGAAAATGGAAGTCACTCCCGCAAAGTAAGCCACGTCTCTCATGCACTAGCATAAAAAGCTAATCAGACATAAAATGTAAAATAAAAAATGTATGTACATTTTGTTTTTTATATATCTATCACGCATATTCTTTAGATATTTACATTCGAATACATTACATTACTAAAATATAGCAATGCTTTAAATCTCAGATTTCTTATAATCTACAACTTGATACTTAAAAAATTACTAATTCGTATACGCTGTATAAATGCGAAACGAATTTAAATCTTCTAAAGGCTATCTAATTATACAGTAAACTATTAAAGTAACAAGAATTAACATTTTCAAATCTGTCTATCTTCTACAATAATTTAAAATGTCGCAGAAAGCACATATTGCCTCGTGATAAAATGCAAAGTTTTATACGATTCTTATAAAGTTATATAACTCTATAAAAAAATCCTATGCATTTGTAAAAGTCAGCAAATACAGATGCTGTGCATTTGTAGGATAATCCGCTTCGGCGAATTCTGTCAGCTACGTCAAACTCGCAATCCATTTTCTGTTGCATCGATTCGGATTTAGTTAGTCACCGGCATTCGGACAGTGACACGTGTATCGCCCTACTGTCTATCACTGCCAAAAGGCAGCTTGACATGGTCCAAGCTATAGACTGTTTAGTAGTCAATAAATTATGAGATATCGATGTTCCACGCATGTATACAACGCGCGTAGACTGAAAGCTTTAAACCCCATTCCTATATTCGTTAAAAAATGCTTTGAAAGAGAGAGAGTAATAAGTTATTATTTCATCGCTTATTATATGGTATATAAAGCACATACACGCAAAAGGACACTCTAACATCACGTTATATGTACGTACAAATTTGATATAAAAATTAAAACCGCAGTCTTTTATTTTGTGCAATATTTATTATCATTCTGCATCTTTTTTTATATCTTGCATGTAAATTCTTTGTATAAATTATATATTATACAATCTACCGTAATATAAAATAAATAATAATAGTTTATAGTCTTTGTGCTACGCATTATTTGGTTCTCATTTACCTTCTATATTATATTTTTAATAATATAAATGTTAATTATTAAAACGTCAAAAGATTATTTAAAATGTTCTGCATACAATAAATGTTTCATATCCAATTACTGCGATGCTTTAAACGATTATTTTTTATCAAACGCAATGTATCGCTTAAACAATTTTTACTTCTCGCTTTAAGAGACTTAGATATCGCACATAAAACTCTAGCATTAACACAATGATCCTTTTCGGACAACGTTACGTTCGAAATTGCCAAGACGGTATATATCGCGTACAGTGAAACTTCCGCTCGGAAAAGTCTGCGTAAAGTTTCAGCTTTAAAACCAATTAAGCCAATATAAACTTGGAGGCTATGTACGGACGGTCTTCTAGAGGCGTAGGCAAGACGGTTGAAGTAACCGGAAAGGATAACCGACATGAGTTTGATGCGGTAACTTCCTGAATGTTTAAGTGGCATAATCAAGCGAAATAGCTAGCGATCCGAACGAATTAGCAGTTCTTTCATATGTTTAATGGCTCTTTGTGTCGTAAAAGTTCAATAGATAATACGAAATCGATAAGCAGATAGCAGATTATTTTTTCCATTAACAATTTAATTAAATTAATAATTAATAATAATTTAAATTTTAAAAAATATAGATCACGCATTTAAAATAAATATATATTCATACGAATCTGCATAAATAAATGTTCGTGAACCTAGCATATCATTTTCCAGCAGATCAAAAATAAAAGAGAGTTCTTGTCGCATGCAGTCGAGTTCTATAGTTCCTTATAGTTCTTAGTAATAGTTCTGGTGATTTTATCCAAAAAAACACCAATCGAAAAAATGATCTGCTAACTTCCCGTAGCAGATCATTTTCTAGCAGATCAAAAATAAAAGAGAGTTCTTGTCGCATGCAGTCGAGTTCTATAGTTCCTGATAGTTTTTAATGATAGTTCTGGTGATTTTATAAAAAAAAACACCGATCGAAAAAAATGATCTGCTACGGAAAGTTAGCATATCACACATATACTCAAAAATGCGTGTTTTTCGGGTAAAATAATTGTTTAAAAAATTTTCTAATTATTTTAGTCGTCAGAACTTTTTGGAAAAGCAATGTACTCGCCCAGAACTAGAAGAGAACTGTCTAATTTTTAGCAGAACTATCAATATGCGGCCAGCATATCACATATATGTACAAAAATGCGTGTTTTTCGGGTAAAATAATTGTTAAAAAATTTTCTAATTATTTTAGTCGTCAGAACTCTTTGGAAAAGCAATGTACTGGCTCAGAACTACACGAAAACTCTTTAATTATCAACAGAACTATCAATATACGGCCAGCATATCACATATATGTTCAGTGTCCTCTATTTTTTATCTGCTAACTTTCCGTAGCAGATCATTTTTTTCGATCGGTGTTTTTTTTTATAAAATCACCAGAACTATCATTAAAAACTATCAGGAACTATAGAACTCGACTGCATGCGACAAGAACTCTCTTTTATTTTTGATCTGCTAGAAAATGATCTGCTACGGGAAGTTAGCAGATCATTTTTTCGATTGGTGTTTTTTTGGATAAAATCACCAGAACTATTACTAAAAACTATAAGGAACTATAGAACTCGACTGCATGCGACAAGAACTCTCTTTTATTTTTGATCTGCTGGAAAATGATATGCTAGGTTCACGAACATCATAATTAAAATATAAAAGTTAAATTATTTTAAAACCATCAATAAATCGTGATCGTATTCTATAAAGAAAAATTCTATGAAGAATTTCAAAATTTATATTAATATTTCAAAGTCGACTCTTATTTTTCCTGTTTCGTGGGACTCTGACAAAATGATTTTATTTATAGAGACAATCGAGATTCACGTAAGGAACGCTGATATGGCTATTAATAAGTCAACAGGCGCTATTCTTGCCCGCACAGGGGTTGAAATATGCAACGATGCCTGTAATGCGAAATGATATATCGACGTGATGTCTACAAGTACTCGGAGCTACATGAAGCTGGTAAGATTTTGACGGAAATATGCTCGATAATTGGCATCAAACGAATTATGAACTTCTCGTGGATCAGATTTCCTATTAACGCGGCTTTCGCTACACTAAATTAATTTACTAACGTCATCAACGTTGTATATGTAATACAATACTGTGTTCTATAAATATTGCATAATGTTTTACTGACGTATTATAAATGGTTGAATAATATGACTGACGGACAACGCAAACATGTAAATATAATGCATTTTATTTTTATAAACAAATCCAACGTTAATAAAATTTAATCGTGTTCACACAATTTTTTAATAGCGTAAATAGTTTACAAAAAGATTATTTTGTAGGAATTATTTGATAATTGTAACGGATTTGTCGGACTGCCCTTGCAAGCTCTTAATGCTCAAATTATTATTTTACGAGCGTATTTGGGCGAATGCGTGTTCTCGCGATATGTTCTGTGAGTTATGCTCGAACGGTACGTTTGACTAATAAAATTCCGACAAGAAAGAAAGATAATTTGTGAAAGATATTTAACATTTTAATTCCCATAATTTCTATTAAAGGTTTTAAAAACAGAAATTATTTTTAAGAGATTGCTATAAAATACGCATATTACGTAATTATTTTACTTTTAAGAAGGAGTTTATATCGTGAATTTATGAAATTAGTTATTTTGAATTTACGCTAATTTGCATCGGCGAAGCTGATCGAGAAACAGATTGATTCGCGAATAATGAGCAACTATAAACGATTCCCATAATTAAACCGCTAAAACCTCAACGGTTAAAGCAATCCAATGTTTAAAACGGATTAATAAGCTACATGTGTGGATAAATGCGATGCCATAAGCGGTAGAATTCGCTTTAATCTGGCGAAATTATTTAATTAAATTGTATCTTCATTATATCGCGGTATCGTACAATACAAATACGCGGGCATCAATCATTATTTGTAAAGGTATCACGCATTCGATTTACGAAACTTAGAAATACGTCCCGATAATAATGCGATAAACAACTGCGCGTAAATATTTGTAATTCAAATCAAATATATATATATATATATGTGTGTGTATATTTTAGAATCGCGAAACCGTATATAAAAGCGTATTGTCATTAGACAAATTAATATTTATTGAAGCGAGTAAACTTCATTAGAATAAAAGACTGGCATAATTGCAATTCAGCATTATTTAAAGCTTGGCGAGTAAAATTTGCCAAACAATCGGAAAACAATCCTTTGGGGAAAAGAGATTGCGGATTGTGGATTCCGCACGATATATTTTCTCGTGCATTTGATATTAAACGCTATAAAGATGAAATGCATGCAAAGGTGATGCAAGATTTTCGTACAAGCTCATGCTTTACTATTAACAATATTGCCCGAGCACCTGCCGGTGAGAGAAGATTATTCTGATAATGCGTTTCCTCTATGAATTTCAGCTAAGTAACATAATACGGAGTCTCCTGAGCCCCGATGTTTCCCATATGTCTTGTCATCGTCAATTAGTCGAAAGCGACAAGTTTGAAGCTTCAAATCCCCGAGCTGCACTGAAGATAAAGTGCCTCGAGGAAAATTATGTGTCCATGCGTATATATTCCTCGAGAGCAGTAACATGCGATATTATCGTTTCCACGAAGAAACAAGGTGTACATTTTCAAATATCGCGATATTTTTAATTACACTCGAGCATTCAAGCAACTCCTTAGTAGGGGATGATAATTAACTCACACAACTCGTATCTAATTACATGCGAAATATAACCTGTTACGTGCATAGATAAGAAATGCAAACACAGTCGACTATATTAAGCATGTTCGTAGCATGCTCACTGTTCTTTTCATTATTTATCGATTAAAACAAGCAGCGAGTACGATACCGTATATTCAAAAGTAACTAAAACACAAGCTGCGTGCGAATAATCTCTGCAAATTACTCGGAGAACCGTATTACGTGATGGACAATTTTATAAAGTGAAAATTATCCTACTTATAAAATTCATGATATAATACATAATAAATATATATATATATAATAATATATAATAATGTGTATTACATATTAAACAACTTATATAATATTTAATTTTCCTGATAAAAATTATGATCGATCAAAATTTTTATAATTACCAACAAACAGCTATATCCGAATATTTAAATAATTTAATGTCTCACTCAGAAAAAAATATGTGTCATGCAAAATGTGAATAATATAATTAAAGAATTTTCATTCAAATGTTTCTCGCTGCTTCGATAAAATAAAAGTGTAGAAATTCGCATTTAATTTCTTCGCGGCGTTGATTAATCGGGGAACAGAGCTCTGTGCAATGTTAAATAAACGTAATCGAAATATCAACGATTGCGGAGCGTAAGTGGGACCGGCGAGGGACGAAACCGAAGCCAATTTATAACGCACACCGCGGGACCGAGTCGACTCTCTCAATCTTTGGGCACGGTTAGCTGGATTACAAATCGTTTTGGTCGCTGATGTAGGCAGGCAGCCGGTCCCGCCTGTGCACGTACGATGTTAAAGCTTGTAACCAGCCGTGGCGAGAGAACGAAGGGAAGGAGGCCCGTGAGTAGCAAGACGACGTCAGATGGATGCCCCCATTAATTAACAGCCATCTTACGGCATTCGCTCGCGGCTCTGTCATTCATTCGAGTCACTTCCCTTTTATTGTGGCTTATCGTTGCTTCGCGGGTCGCGCTTTGTCGGACGGAACTCGGGATTGATATCTCGCGAGAAAGTTTAAATACGTGATGTTATTAATCAATGATTAAGTTTCGGACAAAAAAATTTCGCTAATAAAGAGCAGAATCCCTTTTGCTAATTTCATTAATATCGCAATAATTCTTTTACAAAAGATAAATTATTGACATTAAAGGATTGTAGGTGACAATATTATTTGGTCAGGTTCGATTATTCGAATAACAGATGCTTCCTAAAGTGGATATTTACTTAACATGTCCATAGCCATGTCAATTGATTTACTGCAATTAATAATACTATGCAAATTGATATGATTCGGGACACGAATTCACCTCGCAATGTATAGCCTTAGGGTTAAATAGGACAGTTCTAAAATTACAGGACATCGCTTTATCCCGCGGAATACATGATGCCGCATATTAAAGCATAATCCGGGCACATCTGGATCTTTGATTGCATGCAATTTGCGGCGACGGCCCGAGGTCATACGAAATTGTTCGAGTGGGCATTTAATGGGCTTATTTCGTAAGAAATTTCCATAAGACTCGCAGCAAGGAACCGTCGACCACATGTTAGATATCATTATTATCGATGCCTCTGGGCAGTCTTGTGACTAGCGCATGCTTTCCCGGCGGATATCCTTCCCCCTTTCTTTCGATAATCGAAAGTAATTACTCGGCGCGGCCACTAACACGATAATGCGCTGCGACCAAACTGCCCTCTCCCACATGTCGCGCATACGTGTTCCGCTCAAGTCAATATCGTTTCCGTTTATACATATATCCGTTTGATGATACTGCCGCTATTGAGTACTACTCTATTTGCGAACACGTTCTATATGTAATTATTAATTATCCGCGCGACTTCTGACATAAATTTGCACACCGTAGTACATTGTATTCCGCTAATATTGATCGTCAATGTGAACTAGAGCGAAAAGAAAACTATCGAAACGATAAGTCACGCTACCACATCAAGTGCCTCATAATTATAACTTAATCAGATTTGTGTAATTTTATATAACGTGAGTTTTGATGCTTTATTTTTGTCATAGAAATTCAGACGAGAATAAAAACACTGTGAATGGAAACAGTTTTTTGAAAGTGGAACAAATATTTCTTTTTTTAGTCGTGAAACAAATGTCTTTTTTACACATTTCACCAATCATTTCAAAATATGTTATATATTCATACGGTAAATATTAATTCGGCATTGTTTCTTTCACAAGAATAAAAAGATACAATACATCAGCTTTGCGAAAATATAAAAAATGTATATGTGTGTGTGTGGATTTAAAGATTGTAAAATTCAAACAAATTCCTGCGATAAGCACATTGTTCCAATAACATATTTTAGTGACACACAAAATAATAAATATCTTTTTTTTTAATATTGTCGGTCAAAAATGGGAACTGTAATCCACGTCGCTTATATAGCATGAATATTTCATCATTTTATTCGTATTCGCCGGATACGATTGTTTCTAGGCTATTTCCCGGCAACGTTATGCCGTTGTGCGTACGCTCGCTTACGCGAACGTTTTAATTATTGGCGCGGATCGTGCCGATGAAATTTTATACCTGCTCATATTCTTCCACTATATTTCCCAGTGCACTCGCGCAGTGCGTCACACTTTCATCCTGTCGGGATCGACGCGAGCTATAGCGACGACACGTTTCGTTCTAACGAAAAAGCCACATATATACGCGTCTCGCCTTTCACAAGTCACGGTAATAATTCTTTGAGGGAGACATTGTCGCGCGCGAGCAATTAATTCGCGTTAGATTCGCTTTGATCTATTACGGCGCGCTATCACACGGACGCGGAGCGGCGCGCAAGCCAATGGCTCATGTCGAAGATATCGGAATTCCTGCGGTCGGTCGCTTCGATAAAATTAATACCGCTGTCAAACGTAATGCAATTAAAATGTAAATTCAAGCGTGAATCAGGATTTCGTCCCTAATGCCCGCTGGCCAACGTCGGTTATTACGTATTACGCATTATTACATGCTATGCGCACTCTCTCCTCCCCTCTCCCCCTCTCCTCATGCCGACATTGTTTAAATTTAACATTGCGGCGTGTGGTCAACGTTCCTCTTAGCTATTCCAGCTTCGAGTCTCCATTTCGACGAAAAGACGAAATTTTCATTGGATTGTTTCGAGATGATTATAAGTAATTCGGCATCTTTTTGAGAATTTTTGGAAAAAAATAAAGATTGCTAATGATATTTATGACGGCCAATTTGATCAGTGTCAGTCAGAAGTAGCGATTTTATTATTTACGTATCTTTATCGTTGCTTTATCTGTTTCTTTTTTAATCGCATTAACGATAAAACGTACTAATCAGACCAGCAATAAATTAAACGTATATTTTACTGAATAATTGTATAAATGCCGTCAAATATTTGGGCTTTCGAGAATATATCGAATGTAAAATTCTCACCGACAATTCTTTGCTAGTTACCCGAGTGTACATACATACGTGAGAAAAGAGAATACTTCACACACTGCTATTTGAAATTGTATCGAAAATTGCTTCGCTATATTTTTATTAAATATCGACATTTTCGAGGATTACTGTTATTCAAACACATCGCCGTTACGATGAGATGATATCGATTTTAGAAGTTTATTGGGAGACGAGTGTTTGCTTGGGTAATCGATTTTTCAGATAATGGAACATTCGCTGGGTTAATATTGAATTTTACGTACTATACAAAGCAAATCTGATCCGACGAATCAAACGAAACTATCATTCATAGTTTTATTGTTCAAGTTGCAGTTTAATCTACGTGATTCACTTAATTATTTGACGTTTCTATAATTTCCCATTATGCTTTACAAACTTTCAAAATACCATATTTCGAGAATTGTTGTTATAAATATCCTCCTTTACTGTCCAACAAAACCACTATCAAATTATTCGAAAAAAAATAATAAGAAAATTACAAGTGTGAAAGGTGTGAGAAAATAAAACAGGTGTATGTGCTTTGCGCGGTCAAGTTTAGAGTTAATCGCCGGTGGTTTCGCGGCTATTAGGATAACCACGATTATTACAAGGAAAAACACTGACACATTTACCGGTAACACAATCTGCGGTCTCAATCTTGTTAACTCGACCGGATTTCTTTGGGTTGAAACGCGGGGGCCAACTGGACAGGTGAGCGACAGTCGGTTCAGTTTATCGTGGACTGCCACCCCGCTAGCCTTACGCCTCACAGAAGCTCGCGTGCAGCGATAATTAAAGCTGCCGACATGAACGCGAAATGCTGAAATTGAACCGAGCCACGTGGCGAACGGAAACACGTCCTTAACAGGCGTTCGTAACGGATGCGCCATCGTTGCCCGCGAGCTCGCGCAAAATGGATCGATCAGTTTCGTGAGCAGAATTATACCTTTCGTTACGGTTGAAGCATCCAAGTGCGATGGATCTGGCTACAAAGATTTTTAAAATTACATTATTTATTCCGACGAAATATTATTTGTAGTTATTTAGTTGACCGGAATTTAGTTTTCCGGAATTCTTCACTGATTTACGCGTGAATGCAATCTCATTGATTATAAATGTAAGAAATTTAAAATGCATATATAGTTCCTTAACTTATTAACATTTTTTATTATTTTCCATTATGTTATTAAATTGTGGCAAATAATAATGTGCATGCAATTAGCAAATTACTCGGGCAGAGTAAAACAATTTGGTATCTGCGCATTTAATACATAATTTCTATGCAATCCATATAAAGTGCAATTTTTATTTAAGTGCACTTTTAATAAAAAAATGTAGGATTTGGATTAAATTTATGAACGTAAAAATTTTAATTTTTTCTTTTAACAAAAACTAAATCATGATAACAATTAGAGTACTTAATTATTTAAATATAGCAGAGAGATAATAAAATTAGCAACTTGTAATAAGCTATTTTATCAACTAATTATTAACTTTAGTAACAGTAACAGTCGTTAAGTATTGTTTAAAATAATTAATTAAAATAATGAAAAATTTTTAAAGATAAATTTTATTTCTCATAAAATAGAAAATTTTAATAATAAGATTTTGTCATACTGGTTTTTAAATCATACAAATCATGTCAGTTAAAAATTGCACTTGAAAGAAATTATGTATTCTGGAATTTTATCTAAATTGCAGAAGCAGGAGCACGTTTTATCGACATCATAAAAACACAAACGTCATTATCACACGAGTATTTGTCTCGCGGCTAGAATTCACGTTGGTGCGCGTATCGTGCTGTCCCAACTGTGGTATAATACAGCCCAACTACCCGTGCAAACACTTAACGCGATCCCAGAGCGTGCGTTTGTTTAGTTACATTTCCGTTCCCGCGCCATAGTGCGATTGTAGTCGCACATGCCCGCATGTTTCTAGTGAAAATACACGCGTTTGATTATACCGAGCATTAAACGTCGCGCTGCGCGACATTGGTAATCGCACTCAGAAAATATCAATTTAAATTGTTCGGCAAAACAAGGCAAGCAAATCTAAGATTGTATTATCACAACAACAAATACAAAAACTGATTGTATGAGATATGACAAGAACTTGGAAACTTTTATTTTCATAATCCAACTGGTTCGGGATTTTAGTGATTTATTTCTACCTTAATTTTTTTTTACCTTTCGCGAGAGGGATATGAAAATTCTTAATTAAGATATTCAAGCAGTGAAAGCAACAGTAATATAATCCGATGATATAATCCAGACGCAATTTCGCGTATATGTGTTCTTTCATAAAGCTGTTAAAGAATCTCTTATCGCTTCAAAGGACACAGAACGCAGCGCGTTTCAAAGATTGCGGCAACAAGCATAATAAAATGGGTAATATAGCGCGGAGTAAGACACTCACGTCATCGTTTCGCAGCCCGGAAGGATGTCGTGGACATTCCTAATTTCATAGAACTGTGTGACCGTAGTAGTTTCAAAGCTGTACGTTTGCAAACGACATCGCGTCCGGCTCAGCCATTACTACTTCGGGGACAGTCGTAATGTATACCGCAGACGTTTTGAATGTATGGCTAAAGCCTACAAACGTTGGCCGCGGAAAGAAAATCCTGCGAGTGAAATGCGTTTTGTCGGTAGCCGACGTAAATATATCAAGGATGCCCGTCTTTTGATCTCCTACATGAAATTAAATAATTTCGTTTCGCGCAACCTCTCTTGAGCGATCACGTTTTACAATCTCGAGAGATTGGATTTAAAATAAATATTGAATCCTTTACAGAAATAGAGAAAATGTGCCTCAATCGATAAATGGAACGCGAATATACTGACTGACATGTGAGAAGAATAAGATAATCGATATATTTAAACTTTCAATCATGATTTTTTAGAGTGGCTCGAAATATAATTAAAAATCAGCGTCATGTCAATTTAGTTAGCAGAAATAGTTTGGATATTTTATGCAAAATCCGTCTTATGAAATATATAAGTTAATAATTTCCGAATGTATCGTCTCTATTCTCGTGGTATGAGTGTTTTGAAAAAAGCGGGTAAAATCGTTGATTACATCCGCAGGATAAAGTTAACAAAGTTAATTCAAGCGACTGAGCCGATGGATAATACAGCGGTAATCGTCTTGCTTCCGCATACTCTGTGCATACTGAAAGGCTTCCCCGTCCTGCCGCGAATCGAATTAGATTTTTCAATCAACCGGATACCCGTCGCGCTGGCGAAGAGGGAAGAGGGGGCGAGGGGGAGGAAAAAGGAATACGGGATTCCTCCTTCCATCCAATATGCCACTTTGCGATGCGCGCGCTCGCGCGCAGTTATCCTCCGGCGCGGCAATGAGTAGTTAAGGAAATGGAAACTCATCGGCTAAGGACGTGCCGTGTGAAGATGAAGAGACCAGTCTCTCTTTCTCCGCGGGCGAGAGGTGCCAGCCGCGGTCAGCGAGACACGCAGAAAGGATCGCGCCAGGGTCGCGGTACCGCTCGTGTCGCTGACCTTCTTCGCTACCTCTAAACCTTGGCGAGATGCAGCCGGCTTCTTCCGCGTTCGCTTCGGCCATCGTGCGTTCTTATCGAGTATCTACAACGCCGACCGTTGACCCGATCCGAGCTAACCGTCATTGACTCTACTAATCTTTTACATGTGAAGTATAGAAAAATAAAGAGTGAAACACCGCGTAACATCTTTGTGCAATTCGAAAAGACATCTTTCCCTCCGCGGAGAAAAAGAGGCTAATTGAGAAGTTATTGTTTGCGTGCTAAGTAGAGGGAGCTTACTTTTAATTGCAATGGGGCTTAAAAGTTTTTAACTTAAGTCAAACTTTGTTCCCTAGGATGAGCCGTTGGAAAAACACATTGTTCAATCGATAAAATATCTCAATGACATTGTTGTTAGAAAATTATATTTCGATTAAATTTGTGTAATTATGTAATTTGTGTTTGATAATTTTTTGACATGCGAAAAGTTGCACATTTTATACGTGTGCGTTCATCAAAATTTTTATAGAGAAAACTTCTTTTGTGTGTACTTCAACATGATATTCTCTGGAAAAAAAAAACAAAAAACTGCTGGAGTAAAGAGCTGCAAGGAACATTTCCGCGAGACTTCGTTCTCATTACTTATTCTGGTAATGTGCAGACACCGGCCCTGCGCGTTCTTAAAGTCAGTGAAACTTTGATGCCGCCTTCCGCGAAAGAAGTTCTATGTATTTTACCCTTCAAATTTCCGGGTATATCCCGCAATTCGACTGAGCCAACAATAAGAGGGGTGAGGTGTACGAATACCGGCAAAGTATGTCAAAAGTAGCTTTCGCGTTAAAGCATCGAGGCGCCTCGGCGAATTCTAGAAGTCCCGGAGTTTATAGCATAAGAAACGAAGTAATTGACGTTTATAGCACGGAGGCTTTCACCGACATTGTATAACCGATACCGATGCCGCGTACAGCGAGATCCATCGTAAACGTACGCCGTCGTAATCGTGATCATAACAAGAGAAACTTTTGAATAACGTTATCTCATAAAGTTTTCATTTTATATATAAAATTATGAAACAAAAATACATTTTTAATTTTTCAAAAACTTTTAAAATATATATAAAACGTGCTTATTTCATTTGAATAAAAAAGTTTATCACCTGTATTCGTGGTAGCGCTTGTCATCCAAGTGCAATTTCTTGTCAAGCACCGCTCTCACTTAAAAACTATTGTTTTCGCGTTATCACCGCGGCGAAGAAAAAAATATTTACTCCGCAAGAAGCACAAGCGAAAAACCCGGAGGAAAATATTTCCGAACGCTTTCACGGGTGAACGAAACATCGTCTTCGGCTGCGGACGATCGCTTCGCAGGTCCACATCCGGAAGGCATCATGCCCGTTGCACAGCACGTAGACCACACGGGGGATCTTGAGCATGCGAGACGCCTGGTCGCATTTGGTAGGCAAATGCTCGGAAACTCCGCCGTCAAATATTGAGACACGTACACACCGAGTAGATGGGAGAGGAGAGAGAGAGAGAGAAAGAGAGAGAGCGAGACAGAGAGAGAAAGCTGCGTACACACGAAACGGCCGCACGCGGAATCCAGCGCGAGCGAGCGCAAGCTATTTATGTAAACGACAGTTCCCGGCGGTGTCGGAGGCGCGTTCGCTTATATTTCCGGCATTTTGCGAACACATTACGGGATATTCAGGTGACATATTCGCGCAAGCCACCCCTCTCTCACTCACCCTCCCCGGCCTGCGTCAGCAGCGTTTCTTTCGCCCGACGATGACATGCGACAAGCAAACGCAACCGACGTCTCTTCTTACGGTGCGTCACGTCGCGTCGTGATACCTCTGTTTTCCTCCTTGGCGTTCTCTTTTTCTCTTTCTCTCTCAACTTTGTACTCGTTCATTTGTTTCACCGACGACTAAGAGGTGGAACGGTGGCGGATATCGCGCGAGTAAAGCCACTTCACCGTCGATAGCTTTACGCTTCGTGAAATTATTTCTGCCAGTAGCGTACTATTGTTTGTGATATATAGCATCTTTGGAGATATCCTTATCCTTTTCTTATCCCCTTTTTATATAGATAATGTTTTTTTTTCATTTTTTATACAATGAGATTTATATTACTATATTTTGTCTTCCTGTTTTGTCTTCCTGCTTTTTCTCTTTCTCTCTTATCACACTGGTTTCTGAGTTAGAATGAAAAGAACTGAGAAGGGTAAATAGAGGAAGTACGTATATTCAGTACACGGCAACTTTGTAAACTTACATTCTGCGTTTCGTAATTAAGCGTTGTAATGCCTTGCCGTGTACGCATAAGCGCTGGAAGCAAAACGCGCGCGTAAAACAGCTAGAGAGACGGCGGCGTTTTCCTAGCAAAATCCTCTTCTTTGTTTTGTATTGTTCCAATCGTTTCGACTCGCAAGACGCCAATGGGAAAGAGAGAGAAGTACGGAGAGAATAAAGTGAGATACCATTAGCAATGCTATTACTTCAGTCTTAACGGTAACAATAGCTAATTTGAATGTATTAATGCCAAGTTGACACGGCAACATTCTTTATTCGGTTTAGAGGCTGGATAAAGAACTGAGATATGCGGAGAGTGCATGTAGCAATTACGTGCAAGACATGCAGCACATTTGGTGACATTCATTGACGTTGAAGCTTTTAATTTAAGTTTAATTAACAGTATATCAATTAATATACTTTATTAAGTTTAACAAAAGTTTGATTAAATGAATTGAGTATCTTTTAAAGCGAGCAATTTTTTATAAAATTATTTTATTAAAGAAAGAAAAAGAAAAAACTTTTCAGAAGTTAAAATTTATTAATACTACTTTTAGAAGAATTATAACAGAAATACATCATTGCGATGTCACAATTTCATTTTTCGCAAAAAATGCAATATATTGTTATTTTTAACAAAATTCATTAATTATCCATCTTCAATGCAAGCTAAAAATATAAATAAATTAGAACGCTTCTTACCTCTGAGTAATGCTATAAATTACTATAGAAGCAAGTATTTTAATCTTAAATATAATATATCTCTCTTTTTTACGTATATGATATTTTTCTTCTCTTGTCTTTTTAGATGTATTTTTCAATAGATAAAAGCGCAATAAATTTACATTCCGAAAATTTTCCTTTTCACTTCCGTTACCATTTTAACTTATTGTTAGCAACTAGTATGATAAAAGATAAAGAGAACAGGAAGATAAAATAATGTAATATATATCTCATTTTTCAATAAATAAAATTGTGTTCGTGAATATCGGACGATCAATAGAACATTGTACGTTATTTACTGACAGTGTTGCACAATTATCGTACAATGATATCGATCGTGTAAGGACGTCTCTTAATTTGTATAAACGGGCCCGGGTGCATGCGCGAAATAACCAGGGCAGCTCGCCGACGTGTCGCGTTGCAGCGCACCGGCGAGACCGGGCGCAGACAGAGTGGTGTGGCGGCCGAGTAAATGCATGTATATTGCTTCATGAATGCGCGCGGCGATGAGCTTGTAGTTAGCCGACGTTGTGCTGTCATTATTAGCGCGGTGGCTGGCTTATGCGCGCCGCGCATCCAGAATCCGCGCGGTGACAAATGACCCCCGCTCTGACAGACGAAACGCGCCGGAAGCAATTTGCGCGCCTGGAAATTCGCGGGGATTCCGTGCGCCGCCTAAAAATAACGAGCAACCAGGAAACACGCTCCCCCTTAACTCCTCTTTCCGCCGATTCGTTCTAATTATGGTTCTGCGCGCGTTGACCGCTTTGCTGTGCAATCGAAGAGCTGCCGCGAAAAACCAGTTGAGCTCAAAAATATCACCTCTTCACCAGAGAATAAGATACTTTTTAATCTCTGCGAAGTTTTAGTCACATCAGGTGAAAACTTTTACTCGATGCAAAGTTTACATAATCTCCGATTGCAGATGTTGACATTATTGTTCTTTAAATATCACAATTAATAAAAATATTTGTATGTGATGGATTTAAGTAATGCCCAGAAAGTGCATTATACATATACAAAAATTAGGTCAGAAATTAAATTTTACAAACTTATGCCACTATTTTACGAGAAACGTTTAAATATGTTTAAAATATTTTGCTAAAGTTTTCTCGCAAATTTTGACAGATAAGAGAGATTGTCGGGTTTCTAACAGCGAAATGCGATACACAACGCGTACAACTTTCGAAAGTCTCTTAAATTCCTACAGCTAAGATTCTAATCATTGTTATTACTCGCTGTAATATACGTTCACATTCAAGTCAATGTTTGGATCCGCTAAAGGCAGATCCTGACCCCTTATTTCTCGTTTAATTACGCCGTAGCCCGCGGCAAGAGGGTGAAAGATAACTGCAGGTTTTGGTTCTTGGATCGATACAGCGAAACAAGACGTGAGGAAGGATTCGTCAAGCCGATTCCTGTCTTTCTCGCGCGGCAAAGGAAACACGATGAGCTTTGTATGAAATTTCTTGTATCGAATTAAAACGGCAGAGAAAAGGAGAGAGAGAGAAAAAGAGATCAGGGGGCACCGAAGAGATACAGGGAAAGTGACGGTGTTACACCCGACGTAACGGCGGTCGCGTAAACATCCTCGGGCCATTCGTTTCTTCGCGAAAAGTGCAATGTGCTATTAATGTCATCAAGACTGATGGATGATAATTTCTTGCTGAAAGAACTGAATTATAACTTTAAATGGTGATACACGCTTATTTATTGAGCCTTAGCTTGTTCTAGGTGCTATTTATTAATATATTTTACATGTTTTGTCGTATATCTTACATCTAATTGTCGAACGTTTCGGCACCTTTTTTTGGGCCTTCTTCAGCGAATCTAATTTTTGTTGCGTCTTCTTAGTCAAAAATTTTTGAAAACTGGCTGTTTTTTTTTGCGTGAAGGTCTCTTTTGTCTATTTTTACAACTTTGTCCAATACTTGCTTTTTCCTCGTGTGTCAGACATGGCAACTTTGTTTTCTGACTGTCTGGAATTTTATTGTGACTTGTTACTTTTGGTATTAATTCGTTTCTTACTGTACTTACAGTAAGAAACGAACAATACACCAAGAAGTAACAAGTCACAATAAAAATCAATCCAGACAGTCAGAAGAATTAAGTTGCCATGTCTGACACACGAGGAAAAGCGAAGGGGTGGACAAAAAGTTCGTAAAAAATGGACAAAAGAGACTACACACAAAAAACAACCAGTTTAAAATTGACTAAGAGACGCAACAAAAATTAGATTCGCTGAAGAAGGCCCAAAAAAAGTGCCGGAAAACGTTCGACAATTAGATGCAAGATATATTTTTATAAACACATGTAAAATATATTAATAAATAGCACCTAGAACAAGCTTAAGGCTCAATAAATAAGCGTGTATCACCGATTTAAAGTTTTAATTGAAAAAACTGAGCCTAATTAAAAAAATTCTTTTTATAGAACTGAATTATGGGCTCTTCTTACGCGTTAAACGCCGTAACGATCGCCGATGACCGACGCGTCAAATTAGATTTCAAAGTTAGTCGAGAAATCGTTAACGTTCATTCGTCACGTTAAGAGACAGATTCTGTCTTAATAGGAAAGCGACGTTGTCCGCGAAAATATTATTCCGGAAGAAGGGCCGTGAGTCGGAAAAAAGGAAAGTTCGGTTGTTGTTACGCCCGGGAAATATTACCCTTTATCGCATCGCGCTCCGATCATTGCCGAGCCGATATATGGCGGAAGCTTTATTCCCGATCCCCTTTTCAATCTCCTGATGGGACAATTTCCTTCGAAACGGCGAATGATCAGGCCAATATCTATTTCTGTACCTTTTTCAGCCGGTCCCCGTCCGGTGCGGCCCTACAACGCCGTCGATCTCTATTTCTATTAGCCATTTATGGCCGATGAGTTACTTTGTGCAGTTTCATCGATTCCGTTTGGCGGCCTCTCGATCGTGCCGCGATATCGGTGGCCGAATAAATCGTCGGACCATTGTTACCGATGACTGTGACTGTGTGCTCGAGCAATTCGGATGGCGCATCGAGCGTAACAGGATCTAATCTATGAAGGAGATATAAATTTCGTCCGGCGATATTATGTAACGAAAGAAACGTAGTCGCGATGATTGCGCGATTATGAAATAAATGTCTCCCTCGTTTCGGAAATTTTGTCAATTTGATCGAGATCAAAGCAAAATACTGGCCGCCCGGAAGCGAGGAAGATGGATCCCTCAACCGCCAAAATTACTAGTGATTCGATAGCTCCGAATCGACTCGAGAACTCCATTTGAGGAATCAGCGTGAAATTATTTGCTGATTCCTCAATATGTTAATCCTTAAATGAATGCTCCGGAATATCGAATAACATTTGCATATTATTTCGAGCATGAAGTCGAATGAAATTGCCTTTTTATTTTGTCGAACAATTAGGTTTAACGTTTGTGCACTTTTTTT
Source organism: Linepithema humile (assembly GCF_040581485.1). Lineage (NCBI taxonomy): Eukaryota > Metazoa > Arthropoda > Insecta > Hymenoptera > Formicidae > Linepithema > Linepithema humile. The sequence continues at coordinate 25,044,248 of NC_090130.1, forward strand.
AAATTTTATTTTATTTCAAACAAAAAATTCGAGGATATTGCAACACACAAGTTAATAATTACAGTAGCTTTATCTAGTTTATTATAAAACAACTCTGTTCTGTTTGCAAACTTCTAAAATGTAATTAAAATCAACGTATGGGAGAAAAACTTAACAAAAGAATCAATCTACGTAGAGCGAAAGAACCAAAGAAAAGCGGACGCAAACGCTACTGTCGGTCTTTTATTTCCCAGCTAATTAGCGAAGAGACCGCGCAATCAGAGATTTTTCGCAACGAGAAGATATAATTACCGGATTCGCGAAGGGACACGAATCCGGCTCCGCGGTCACGTCCGAACGTAGATATTACTCGGCTGCAATTTGCGAGGTCGGCCCCGCACGCATTATAATGCACGATGCGTTCGCAGTCGGCACGATCGCTCGCAAAGTAAAATAATGCGGCACGCGCCCGTTATTTTTATACCGAAATTCGCGGTTGCCCTCTTTTATTCCGCGCTACAAAGCTGCGTACGACGTGGGAAACGAGGCGCGGATAATTCGCTCCCTGTGCTCGGCGGTCGAGAAAAGAAAGACACGTCGCCCACGTTGTCTCGCAGTCTCGCCGGAGCCATTTTGTACCGGAGTGCCGAATTGCATCGCGGTCGGATATTCGAAAAGAAAACGCGGATTTGCCGCGAACAACGTGTATTGCGACACGACGTTCTGCAATAAGGAAAAAGAAAATCCGCCGTATCGTAGCTGTAATGTTTCGTATTGAAATTATCACCGACGGATCTTTCAATCGGAAAAATGATCCAAGAACTCCGTAACACGGCGGCGAACAATGTTCCGATAATTACACGAAATTATGAATCAGCTTAATTCATTGCGGATATTCGTCGCTGACATAGAATTAAACCGATCGCCAGCCTCCCGCAGATATGCGTAATATCGCGGTCATTAATTATCTTAATTGGGGAACCGTTCTGGTACGGCACCGAATGGCAGCTATACCGAAGACCTGCACACAACAGGATTGCAACAACCAGAGTCTGCGGCTTGGCATTAATCCATCATCTGTCTATTCACCGATTCGTGTAAAAGCCACGGTAACGATCACGTTCGGTATTTTCGATTAATAAATATATATATAGAGCATCACAAAGGAAAAAAATCGCCAAAGTTTGGTGTCGAAGAAAAATGCATCGCGCGCTAGAAGCTCTTTGTATAACGGGTTAACGAATTGCAAAGGACTCTTTCGGGAGTCACGGTAACATCGCTTCAATCCTACTGTAAAAATGCAATTTCCTGCGTTGTTAAATATCAGCGACGATGAAAAGCCCGGCTAACAAGTCATTTGCAAATTTATAAAGAGTAAGGAGCATGCGCTCTCCGCGTGCGGGATAATTTCGCAGCGGTTAGCGCAGCGTTATGCAAATCCTCGGAAGTACTTCTCTCGCGGGTCGGAAACGAATGAGGCTATCCTCGTCCCGGGGCCGCGACACGTCGCCGTCGCCGACATCTTCATACCAATTTTACGAGCCCGCTCGCCCGAACAACGCTTCTATTTTCCCCGCTTTCGTGATGTCGCGCGCGCGCATCCCGCGCACACGGCGCGTTGCATTTATGCATGCACCCCCGGCGGGTTTCGGAGCATTTTATGCCCGACGCGAGATGCGGCGACGACGAGACTCCAAGTTCGCCGCTGTTTCTCGTCAAAACAACGCCATGCGCCGGGTAATATTGGACGTGTTAGAAATCAATTCTGAATCTGCAATACGATTTTATTCTTTCGGATATATAGAAGATTCTGGTTGAATTTATACTTATGTGCTATATTATAAAATGAAATTTTTACTAACAAAAAGAATTCGGATTATTTGTCATTCAATTGATTTTTGTAATTTATATTAGAAATGTTACTTAGTCTTCATATAAAGGAAGCTACTTTCTACTTAAATGTGTTTATCTCTTACATTATAAACAAATAAAACATATAATTTTGTTAAATTGCATTTCAAATGCAAAGGCAAATTTCGTGTAAAAAATTGTCATAATATATTACAGTCTATTTAAAAATATTTCGCAGTTTTGGTTATTAGCGTCAACTGCGGCTGAGCACGCTTTTTTCGCACTCACTCACGCAAGTCGAGTAAGCCGAATTAAAAACGATGATGAGCGCAGTAATAGGACCGAAAACCGTGACTACACGCCGCGAACTTTTGAGTTGCTGAGTTTCCGACCGTTTTGGTCGCTTTATCAAAACTCTGCTAATTAATTCCGAAGCGGATGGATTAGACCTTCTCTCGACGAATGTTGGAACCTTGCTCTCGCTTTTGGACAGCTTGGGATATTGAAGTCGATAGTGCTCGAGTATTTTGAGATTTTCGCTCGGCGATGGAAGTTTATGTGATATCTCGCTCAATCTCTTTCACAAGAGACAAAATTTTCGAGTTTTTGATTCTATCTCAGGCAAAAAATATATAAAAATAAAAATATATGTAAGAAATATTGAATTTTCATATATTTCTACATTAAAATCTCGTTGTCTTTTCATTCCTCATAAATTTTTTAAACTTATGAAGCAGTTAGGAATTTTTATAAATGCTGATAAATTCAGTTGGGGAGAGTTATTAAGCGATTAATAATGATGTTAATAATAATTGCACGTAGTTACTAAGCGGAAATTTTCGCAAACTAAGCCATTGCGTCCCTTCGAGTTCGACTATCCGTCTATTCAACTTCCCCGGAGTTGCATTTTGTTTCGACACGTATCCGGCGTGTTCCATGGACGTTTTACGACGTGGAAAAGGTATTACGAAAATTACTCGAATATAACGCGTTTACCTATTATCCTTTAACGCAGACTTGCGCACACATGCAGGATGTAATTTTCAAAAATTAAAATTCCTGAACAGCGGATACGCGCGAGTAAATTGCGAGCTAAACTTTCTTACACGTGCGACATGTTACAACTCGCGGATTCCACGTAAAATATTGCGATAAATGAACAAATGACTCGTAGCCTCAAACTTGATCATATGTAATTGTCGAAATATGATGTATTTATAAAATATATACGAAAGATAGAGTTTATATCGATTAATTCTTGGGAGACACGTAAGAGTCAATTCGCTAATGCTATGAGAGAATAGATATTGTTATAATATCTAAGAATAAATATTCACTAATACTAGTGAATTTTTTTTAGCTCGTATTTGCCTTTAAATTAAGAATTAATTTTTCATATGAAGCTTTTTGCCTATTATATTTTGTACTAACTTTTGAGATTAATAATCTTCTTAATTTGTATTTATACTATTTTATATTATTCTCTATTTGCTTCAGAATTCTCATGCGCAAAAAATTGACTACTCAAAAACTTTGATACTAATATTTTCATGAAAGAGATTTCTTCGAAATCTATAAATAGAAATAATATTATTCAATCAGCAACATTATAATATCCGCTTTTTATGATTTTGATCTCAGATAATAAACAATATAAAAAAAACTTTACAAACAATGTGCATTCATTAATGGATCCTAATGTAATGCAAATATCATTTCTTTCGTGTACTCTTCCATCGCTTATTATTTATTGTGTACGACGCTGTCCTGTATCGTGAAGAAATAAATGAAAATATTGTACGAAGTAACGTCTATGTGAACACTGCCGTTCTCGTAAACTTGGTGGCCATCCTGCGAGCATGCCCATCCATCCGGTAAACTTTCCACGAGTTATACTTTGTTTTATCAAGCGGCAGTTGGTGCTGCAGGCATTTTATGATGTCGGGACGCTTATTATGTCTTAACGTTTGGCTACGTGCAGGGTTCTGTACGAACCAGCAGCCATATTATATCAAGATATACAATTTCCCGGAGCGAGCATCCTAAACCATTTCTCGCGCTCTCGTGCTCGCGGAGTTTTTTCTATCTATCCCCACTAGCGCATACGTTTCGCGGGACTGTATCTACCCCGTGTAAAATTATAAATCTCCTTTTCTACTGCGGTGCATGAAACTGAAACGTATTTCAGTTTAAGTCCGCGTAGAATATATCCTCCTTGGAAACTTAATACATTCTTCGGAGGGTACAAGTAAACACATATACGCATTTGCGTAAAAAAAACACCGGAGCTTACCATCGTCGGACCTTTTGAATATTAAATTATCACGTACAAGAATACAAGAAGACGCACGAGTGAGAGAAAAAAAATCTGCTGTTAAAATTCATTTTTATGTGAGTATACGTTTATGTGGTGAAAACGCTTTGCGCCTCCCTCGAAAAACAGATTTTACATTCTACAACATTTCGTTGCCTGCAGTGCCAGATGTACCGTAAATTGTTCACTCGTCGAGCGGGATTCTGCCAACGTAATCAGGGATATTTACGTGCGGCTCTGCAAGGGAAGTATTCGCGATAATACGGTTTTTGATGCTGAATGTCGCAATTAGACACGCGTGACGACGAACTTGGCAAACGCATTGAGGAGGGTGCCCGACGTAGAATTATATACACCGCAAGCGCTACAACACGAGGTCCGGACCGCGCAACACGATGTATGCCTGGGACGTGTACGGGCATACACGGCATACGTTATATCCGTGTCGGACGTTATGTGACCGCGGCTCTTTGTGACGCGGTCTAGCTGAGGTTACACGCAGCGATTGAATAAATATTCATTAGCGTAATTAGCATGCGTGCGTGACGCGCTATCCGGTAGAATGCTTTTACGCCTTTAATTGCCACCCGCGTGTTCGCGGCTCTGCACGCGCGCGACTCTTTCTCGCGGCTGCTCTGTAATCTGTAATGACAAACCGCGTACGCACATCGTTGTATAACGGTTACTCGGTGAAAAGTGCAGCTATAAAGATAAGAGTCGGAGATTTCCCTCAAATTTAGTTGATCGTCCTTTAATGAACTCTCTTTCGACAGTTGTCGAAAGTAGTTTGCAAAATTATTGTTGTGCAAAGTAATTTGATCTTCTTATAATGGTCGTTTCGGTTAAAGAAAATTATTTATTATTGTTATTTTATATTTTTTGATCAATCAATATTATTATAATTACTTTTTCTATTTATTTTGGTAAGACAAGATTTTAAAAAGTTTTGAATTTTTCTCGTCTCATTTATGAGAGCTGTATATTTTTAACGCTTTCGACAGCAGCGCGAAAAAATTGATTTATCTAATAAATTCAACGAATATTAGATATATATATATAACCTGTAGCCACAACAATCGTTTTCTGGCAATATATACATATACTATATAATATATAATATATATAACATATAATATATACTTCCTTCATATCGAAATAGTTAATTTATTAATGTTAAATCTTCAAATCGCGTTAAAGATTTTTAGTTTAAAATTATCTCTTCTAAGTTTGATTCGGTTTTTATATAAACTATCTGTTTCATAGACAAAACTAAATTTTTGTTAAAAAATGCATATTTACTATTTTATTAGAATACACTATATATATAAAGGTTCGAACGATGGTCGAACCAATAAAACCTCGAAAAAATAGGACGAGTTTAAAACGGTATTTGCAAATGTGAAAATCTACATCAATAAAATGCATATAAAAGCTCGCGAAAACGTGCGACTGCCGCGCAATCATTATCGCCGCTATTGTTGGTGTTCAGCAGCATTAATTCGCTGATTTATTTAACAGTCGTAAAGATTGACCATTGTATTAATCAAAGGATATGACGTGATAACGCATTAAACTACGAAAAAACGTAGCATATTATTTATTATCTTAATATATTATTATTTAAAACAAATTTTTCAAGTATTTTAAAAATATGAAAATTACAGTGTAAATTGTGTTAAAATTATTATAGAAAAAAATATACTATATTTCCTTTTCTTCTCATCTGTGTATTTTCATACACCAGCGCGCACATTGAAACAAATATAGAAAATAGAATAATCTTCGTAGTCAGAGTTCGAATATCGCATTTCCATATTGCAGATCTCCGAAATTCCTGTGTATTTAATGATCGCTATTCGGACGCGCAACCTAATATCAACACGTCAATTATTCGCGAGTGATCAGATGACAGCGGATAGCTTAAAGCGACACTACTGATACTATCGAATGCGCGCGTTCGCCGTTGGCCTTTTTGATCGATTCGAAACGCAACGCGGGTCAAATAAGATCGCCTGTCGCACGCACCGTTTCGCGCTTATGATCGGTAATCGATATCCCTGTAGCTGCAGCAGCGTATCCGAGTGTCGGAGATAGCTCCGAGTTGCATGCACACAACGTGGATCTCCCATCGTCAATCGATCCCGACCGGATTTATTCCAAGTATTGTCTGGAGGCACACAGCAACGTGGCTTTATAAAAAGAATGGTTCGCAACGTTCCATTTTCTGCGTATTTTTGCCTTTCTCTTTCTCTCTCGCTCTCTCTCTCTCTCTTTGCTACGATATGTGTTCACTATTGCGTTTCAAGGGATATTCCGGGAAGCGACGGAGGTGAAGTTTGTAAAAATGTGCGACACGCTCGGACCGTTGTCACGTAATTTCCCGTAAAACCTGTTTAAGGAGCTCTTACGTGATGCAATATATGTAATCGAAAATGTTAATTGAGCCTCGTATCTTTTAAATTGAATATTATATTATATAAAATTCCCTTTAATGTCTCGCATAACATTTTTTGTTGTTGAAGCAACGTATATGTTAAGCGATACCGAATCGACTGTGGCATCGATGTTGCTTTCCTCAGTTTATGTGATCGGACGTTAATAACGCAAATACACTGCTCTGTACGAAACTAGTATTTCGAATATCGCGATATCGATTGGTACCTGCCAAACCCTTTTGAAGCGACGCCTCAACCTCTGTAACAATACCCTTGTGAAAAGATGTTATTTATTTTTCATTTTTTACGCTCTCTTGCCGTGAGATTTTTCCGGTCCGCTAGGTACCTCTGCCGCTGTTTATATTTTTATCTTTCAGGAGAGAAGGGCGAAACATATAATCGATAGAAATATATGGATGTTACGGCGGAACGAATTTTACGCCGCTCCAGACATGTTCAACAGTTTGGTATTCTCTCATAAAATAACAATATAAAAGATGGTAATATAAATAAAATAATGTTATTGAACAAGATAGTAATTAACAGTCATTAATAAACTGTATCGTCCGTTTCGCGAGAGAAAAATACAACTTTTATTTTATATATATTTTATATTTGAATTTTATATTTCGAAGAAACATTTTCCGCAACAGAAAACAAGTTTTGCAGAAAGCATGAGAAATAATGCAAAATACGAAACTGCAACTTCTAATAAATTTTTGAACGCTAATCGCGCACGTCGCGCCGCACATTAGGCGCTTGATAATTAACAGTTTCCACCTTGTGCAAACATGCTTTGAAATCTAACGACCGTCGAAATAATTATGTAATCCCGTCACACCGCTCGCGGAGCCATAAATCATAAACAGGAAAACTCGGAATAGGGAAGGAAAATGATGCGGGAGGGAGGAAAAGGAGAGACAATACGGCGAGCGAGAAAGATGTTCCGACAGGGAAGAATTTCATAACCTCTTAATTGCACATACCACGAAAGCACCACTCATTTACATTTATATATCGCGTGCCGATGGCGCGGTACGCCCAGGATAGTTGAGCTTTATTTTTCTTGCCGCATTTCTGCGAAAGAATTCGCGCGCGCGCTCTTCCCTGTGCTGCGTCGCGTCGCTCCGCGGTTTTTCCTTCATCGCGAAATTATCCGCCGAGGGTATTAAGCGTCCCCTATGTCGGATGCGCGCGTGGTGCGCGGGTCTGCACCTGCACATGAAATTCGCGATTGCATTTTGCGGCGCGCGACGGAGGTCAACGGCTTCGGACGCGGACGTTCGTGTCGAGCGGCTCGAGAATTCGCGGCTCATAATCGCTGCCGAGAGAACTCCGGCGGAAATGAAGCTCGACGACTCGTCGAGCCTTTCAACTGCTCGATATGGCAATTTAGTTGGCTTATATACAGGACGTGCCAGAACTATCGCACTTTCTTTCGACTATAAATTCCTCGTCAAATTCGTTCTCAACTCTTTCTTAGAAAAAGTGCGATTAAAAATAATCACAAACTTTTTAATTTTTACCTCAATTTTTCATCAGTTAAATCTCAAAATTTTGTAAACGTTTGTAGAACATATTAGACATTGCGCTTAAATATGTTACAATAATGGCGAGAAAAAAGTTAAACATTGACAGATAAGTATCTGTCGATCCTGATTAGAATCGAAAATTATGTATGTATATTAAATCCGATGAAACTTTTTCGATCAATCATTTCTCTGCACCATTCGCGAAATAAACTTTTATCCGCGTCGATGAACAGATTATTCTGACAAACGGAAATATGATTAGAAGAATAATGAAATTGCTGCAATAATTAAAACCAAATGCATAACGAGAATTCGTTTCTGCAAATTGATGCAATTCTTTCATCCGCTGCAGTAAATCTGACATGCAAAAAATCGACAATATCCTCTCAAAAATTGAAAGAGTATTTAACGCCGATATAACTCGTTGTATGTAATTAACAAATACGCCGCGAATCCATTCGTTAATTACATTTCCCTTTTTTCATCTACTTATCTCAAGCTGCGTAAATTGATTTAAAACGCGGGTTTTAAATTGTATGCTGATATCTTTGACACATATGCCATATACGTATATTCAGAGAATAAAATATTTAGTGATGTCAGTTTTTAGTGAATATACCGTCTACTGATTTGCCTCGATTTTTATCTTATTGCTGTGTAATGCAAATATATATTATATATATATAATAATTATTTATAAATGCAATATATGTAAGAAATTTTACTGTCTATAATACACTTTCTGCATCAAAATCATGTACAATTTTCGCTCGTTCAAATATCTTAAACGTGCATTGATAATGACGTTCTCTTTCGTGGGAGAAGTCATTCAACTCGAGGTTCGACCGACAATTATCCAAACGACTCGTTTCGTCCGTCATTGTATCCGTGCATAATGCAAAGTCGCGACAAAAAACGGGTCTCGCCCGCGGTCGTATGTAGAAGCCGAAAAAAAGGCCGGCATATGCGGACCAACCGCATAAACGAAAATAATCGTTTCACCGAATTGTAACAAACACGCAATTTATTTCTACACTGAAATTCCTTAAATGCGTATACACAACATGATAACCGGTTTCGGATTTCGTGCGAAAATGCTTTGCTTGTTGCCATATCTCTAGTAAATCCCAAAAAGATTAATTTAGTTAGAAAATTTAGAGCACCATGTATCTCGTGTATCTGTCTATTATAATCCGCAATTAAAGTCAACCATTCATTATATGCTCTCCTTCAGAACGAAACAGCCGCAAGACTTTACATTTATTATCGCAATTATAAACGTGGTTGAATAATTTATTTTCAGTGTCTTAGATTTCATTGCTATAACAAACATAAAATATCTTTAAAAACGTACGGTAAGATGAATTATTTAATTTGCATTAACTGACATTTTAGAAAGTCTGTATTCCATAATTATTTGAAATAATTAGACTCGACTTGTTTGTTACTCGATTTGTTCTTTGTTCGACAGAGTTAACAACTTTCGAGTCGAAATTTAGTGACACCCTTGAGGCATTCAGTCGCATGATGCTGCGCAGCTTATATAAACGAAACGGGTTTCGAACGGAACATCGAAGATCGGTACCTTCGCGTGTATTTCTGATTGATGCCTGCTGTACGTAAACGCCGTTCGTTGACTGCGCCGCTGGCATAACGCAAACGCACGTGCAAAGATGTGGTTAAATTTCCACTAACAGCCTTTTATTCGCCCGTACTAACAGTGAGTTTGTGTATGCAGAAAGTATCTACCTATATTTATTTACACGCATTTATTTAGAATTGTTATGTGCACTGCATTCGTTTTATTAGTATCTATATGTGCATTCTTGGAACTTTAATTTGCCGAAACGCTTGATTTATTTTCAATAAAATTTTGTTATGTGAAAGTCATTCATTTATGATAATTTAAAAGCTAACAAAATTTCAATAACAAAATAGTATTATTTTTACAATAGCTGCAAGCAAAAAGCCGCATAATAGCTATCGAAATATCCCGAACATTTCAAAAATAAGATAAATTAAATTTCCATTTGGAAAGAATAATTAAAAAAGCAAATCACAAATCACGAATAGATGGACTTATATGATTAAGTATCGATATAAATTTCTCTCCGAGCGCATCTCTTTTCTTTCGTCGAGAATACAACGCTAGAGATTTTCACGTGTGTGCATCCCAAGCGGATACACCGTCACGTATACGTACATTTACACAGATATACACAGGTTTCGAGATGTCAAAGTATACCCGCGGGCTTGTAATATAGGTAAGTTTAATGCATGCTTAGCCGAGCCTACCGCCGCGCGCGGTTACTGCAAATTCAAGGTGCAAGGTTATGAATGATGTACGACGCATCGACGCCGCGATATTTCCCGATTGGTAGGATGCGTCGGTTGACTCTCCAATACCGCGGACGGGTTACACGAGAAGATGAGAAATGACGTCATTTTCGCGGCGCGCTTTTATGCGATCGCACAACGTGGATTAACGTTACGATGTGCCGGGACAGGCATATTGCCGCAGCCGGTGAAAAAGCTCGTTCCGTAGAAATGCTTTTTTCAAGAAAGCCGTACTACCGTTCGTTGAATTGTAGAGAGAGCCGTCTCTTCACGAGACGGCTCTCTCGCAACTCGCTCTTTGCTCGATGAGTTTCAATGAGCGCGGTTCCAGCAATTTATCCGGAATATATGCATTATGATTTATTTTCAATGACTTATATGAAAGTCATTAGTAGTAATTCATTCACAACTCATTTAAAAAAAAAAGAAAAATGACATTATTGAAATAATTTTCAAATTAAACGGCTAAAAAGTGATTCTGCAAACAAAGTTTATCGTTAATTCCAATCGTTATCGCCAGCATTTGGATAAATTGAATGAAGTGTTACGTATTAAAAGGCCAGAATTAAGCTGCGCAGCATCAGGCCAGAATATTCAATAAATAAAAGAGATGTAATTTTTTATAATGCCAGATCTTAACTGGAAAATTCTTATACATTCATTAGATTTTGTATCATTAAATTACCATTTATTATTCGTTTTTTTAACTATCTGAATAAAATATTGCAAGCATTAAATAAAGTCAAATCTTATATCGACAACTTGTCTGCATCTAAACCTGTATCGTAAACTTTTACAAAAATAGAATAAAGAAACGTACAGAAAAATAGATTACAGTAAATAACAAGAGAAATTACATAATTGATTAAGTAAAAAATATTTAAAAAATAATTTTTTTACCATTTGTTATAATATAATATCTTGTTTGTTAATCGATTTTTAGTAGATTTTATCGTTTTATAATCTTAATATAAGATTTATAATATTTTATAAGATTTTTTAAAATAAAAAATCTTTAAAGTGGCGTAAAACATGTCATATCATCATATAAGCGATATAAATGTGTACAGACTATGAGCGTTTACTTAGCACACTTCATCGATGCATTATATCGCGAAACATATGGTTGTTACGACTTCAGTTGCACGTAGCGGTAACGCGAGTCAAGTACGCGATCGTTGACCCGATGCCGAAGAGTATACGCGCGTATTGACCAGATACTATCAATTTGACCTCAATTCGCAATAGTTTCCGCCAATTGCATTTTATGTGATTTTGCAAAACCGAAATGTGTTGTACACTGAATGGCACTTTATACAAATGAACTATATAAGTAATCTAATGAGCTCTGATTTCGCAAATCCGACCGATAATCCGAAAGCTCGTTTTATATTCCAGAAGCATAGTTCCGAAAATTATATAGCTTCTCTCTACTAAAATGCGCACATCAGAGCGCGGGATAGTGTTAGCGCTAAATAAATTAATATGCAGTATTCTGAGCGAGCTTTGAATGCGAGGCATCACTTGAAATAGTAAACGCATGAGCGCGGATGTATCGAGAATTGCTGTTGAGCTTCAACCACGGCATTTCTCGTAATAACCGTGACACGAATGCAACTGTGTCGGAAGTCGCTTCGGTTGTAAACGTCACTCGTACATTTTACTCCGAAACTATCGGCGAATGGCTGCGAAATTGATTAGCCGCGACCAGCACCAATGGAACCAGTGACCTTAATGGCAATTTCCGTTGTGCTAACTCGTTGCTACCTCTTACTATTCTTTGCCTTTCGGTCGCCAACCTCTCGCTCGTGTTGACCCTCCGCTAGTTGCACTGCTATAGAAAAGTATCGGGCTAAGCTTCCGAGAACAGCTTAAGTTTCTAAGCAGGGGATATTGTCGAACAGCTTAAGTCGCGAAATTTGTCCAGCTGTTGTAAGAATCTCAAAACGTAATACAAACAAAGTTCACTTTCCTTAAGCTTTTAATCTCTAATTTTACTTTTTAATATATTTTATTTTAATATATATACTAGTATTTTTTTTTACTGGAAGGCAAAAAATATATATTGGATTTTATACAATACCGATCTAGATAAAATAGGAATAAGAACTGTCAAAGTGAAAGTCAAAATGAATTTACTCCATAAAGAATATTCCAGTTGTCATAAAGTGTACAATAAAATATAATGCCAGCATAACGCGACACGTATGATAATCGCGAAGAAAGCCTGGTAATATCGACTTTGTGTCGAAGTATTGAAAGTATTGAAAATATTCATATTGAAAGACGCGCATTTTGATCAGCCTGAATGAACGTCAAAAATCTGATGATATAGTAGCAACAGCTATTAGTGATTTCGAAAGCTTTTATAATATCAATATGATAGAAGCTTAGGTTTGTATAAAAACAGCGAAATATCTACAAACAATTAAGATAGAATTTAGCGAAATTGCTATTTTCAGTCGACTTGGAAATTTTTAATCAAGTATATTTTAACACGCTATATTAAACAGCATAAATTTATAAATATTAGTATATCAGCAAATAATTATAAATAATTAGATCGTATTGCACAAAAAATTATAATTTCTTCTTATTAATTCATTAAATATAACAAAATTGCAAATAATTACGTTTCATATTGACCAGATTTTAACTTATACGTGGAGTATGTTTCGCGAGATATCGAAAGATACACATCGCGACCGATGCAAATTTACCGTTGCAATTTGCAACTTGGCGAGGCAGACGCACCGCTCACTCGCTAACCGCACGCGGCGCCAGGGCCTCTTCATGTAGAATTCATGTACACCTCTCCGCATTCGAAAGAAACTCCATGTAACAAACTGTCCGCATCTTGTGCTCGGAACACGATTTTTACAAGCACGCGGCGGTGTAATAAAAAAGTATGGATAACATGTGTGTATCCCGCGTCATACCGCCGCACTTAATGCATCATGCAAGCATTTGCTCCACAGTTTTCACATCATATGCTAGAAGATGGTATTTTAGTAGCCATTATGTCGCACCGCGTGCTAAGATAATCATGACCACGGTCCTGCTATACGCTACTTTGCAAACAGTAATCATATATCAATAATATTTCGTTGAATATTGCATTGTAATTTACTGTTATCGTTGTCGGTTCAAAATTGGATTTTCGTTCTACTTATAGCAGATCGATAAGTGAGAATTATTCATTTGGATAAAATCTTTAAAGAAACCCATACATTTTAAACCGCATCATCTTTCTCTTGAATCAACTTTTCAGACAAGATAAATACACTTTATCCCTTCGACAGAAAATAGACTACGAAAATTACTTTCGGTTACGTTATTTTTTATATATTGTATCATCATACATAAATCTTCTTTCCAAATGTCTCTCCAAGAGATTTTTCTAAGATCTTAGCTTTGCAATTCCGGATCATACTTTTAAAGAGCGATAAAACATAAATAAAACAGGAGTTTCGTATGTCAAATCATTTTATACATGTAAAGATATCATTGATATGGATGAGTGTATAGCGGTAATATTTTTTATTAGAAAAGTATCTCTTCCACCGAGCATATGCCTGCCAATATCTCGCGCGCAGAGCAGCGATCCAGCTTCGTCTATAGGGGAGGGCATTAATTTTTCTCGCGAATTGATACCCGGCCCCTTACACGGTCGACCGCCATAAAGTATATCGCGGGATGCGCCTCGGGAAAGTATTGCGTAGCTACGTGCGAAGTGTGTCTGCCTCGGTCGGAACGTGAGATTCTTTACGAATGCATTTCATATGCAGAACGAACTTTGTGCGCGCTTGGTTTGCCACGGGAGATGGTTCGTGGCCGACGCCGGGCTACGGAACGAAGTATCGCCACGCTATTTCCGGAAAAATATCTGCGCACCGATACGGAATGCCTATAAATTCTCGCATTAATTCGGGTATTGGTCGGACGTGGTCTATGCAATGTTCGGCAACTTGCGGGAGTGAGTAACGAAGTTATGTTTCCTGTCACGATGTCTACTAAGTTCTGCTCCGCAAAGCACAGTTGGTTAATTGGTGGACAAATAAATTAGATTTTCAGAGTAAGTGCCGATCGAAGGAAAATGATAAAAGCATGAAGTTGTAGTTGCAATAAGCATTAAAATAACTCTTGTGTTTTGCGCGTCCTGTATCTTAATTAATAATTATATTTTGTGGTAAAACGATGTTTTACTTTTGTTACTGGCAGTTAATTTTTTGTTAAAACTTTTATTATATTTTACTCTAATTTTTTGATAATTGCGTGACACAGTTCTACAACATTTGCATTAATAAGTATCTTTCCTGTTAACATTTCAGTACGCGCTCAGTAACGAACAATTCTAATTCTGAAATATTCTGATTCCGAAATAACATATGTATCACGTCGTGCGTCCGCGTATTCATTGAATATGTCTGTACGGATATTATACAGACTTTTCGTTCACGCGTGCATTATGCACAGCATAATGCAGTCGGCGCGAAGTTCTCATGGTCATAAATTATAAGCCCGAAATTCCGCGAGAGCAAATCGTCGAGAGTTTTCCGCTCGCGTCTGCTTCGTGTCGGGAAAACTGCCGCGCGGGTGTTATCGATGTCGGAAAAGCTGGGTTCGACGGAGAAGCGGCGATATTATTGCCGGTTTATTGCGGTTGGTCCGTTTAAAAACTCGCAACGCATCGCGCAAGAGATGTAACTGAGACAGCTGGGAAAGCCATCCGCGAGGAATAATAAGAAAATTGCACGGATCTGTACTTTAAACGTATGCGTATAAATTTTAAACGCACGACTGTGCATTTTAAATGTACACTCGCACGCAAGTAGCTCGCGATGATCGATTCTGAACAAAGTACAAAACATATATGCAATTCAATTGCGTAAAAATTATGAAATCAGTATAATATTATTCAAGTAATAATATTTAATTACACATTAAAACTGATCTTTGTATAAAAAATATCAAGCATTAATATTATTTTTAGTCCAAATTACCTTATAATAATATCACCAATAATATTGGTGAAAATTTATTAACAGTTATTTTGAAGTCAATAGCTGTTAAGTGTACTGCATTAATATTTGTATTGTTATATTGTAAATTATTCTTCTAAAGCACTACAATATTCTTTTCTCTAGAGAAATCTTTAAAAGCCTATTTCTCAGTTCTGACGTAAAGATGTTTGCTTCCTTTTATATCCGTCCAAGACGTCCAATTCATCTTTTAGATTTTTATATGTTATTGGAAAAATGGAACCGATACCAAAGAATGACGTAATAAAATAGTGTATCGATCTTTAAAGTTATTTGAGAGATGAACAGCAATATATAAGGATTACATGAAGAGCTATAGAATCTTCAAGATGTGGGTAATTTCGCAAATTTACTACGTGAATCTGCACTTTTGCATCGGAAGTGATACAATATTTGTGCAGAAATAATATGAATATATTCTTTAAAGCACCATTGCAACTCCGACAAAAGGTATTTTTCAAATAATAATTAATCGTGTATTATTCCTAAACAACAATATGTACAAAAGCCTGATTAATCCGTTAAGGTTTCTGCGGAGAGGAAAAAAAATTGATTACTCGAGTAAAATTAATAATTTGACTCCCTATAAGAGCCTCGATGGAGAGAGCTTTTTTTCTTTCTTTTCTTTATGACCGTTCATTATCCCGTGCTAGAATTTTGCACCCGACCACGCAAACTGCAGAACCAGCACTGACCAGGCGGCTTTACACGCGATCTTAATTCATTGTGAAAATTTTACGGAGATACCTCATTGTCCCGGAAAATGAGGGTCCCGCTTTTACAGCCCGCTCTAGTACGACCGGGGTCTAATTAGGAAGTTAACTGTGTTTCGACAAACCGGTGGGGCTAGAAGTTGGCGTACTCACACGCTCTCACCGTGCTCGCACACACTGACATTCGCGACTGAGCGACGGGTCTACGTATATTGGATGTTAAATTTGTACATGAGATGGACGTTGTCGTAATATTGTCTTTTTATTGACGTAGAACGTGGGTGCCTCTTTTGTTACAAACTGTTCTCCGAAACGATGACGAATTTCTGTGCCATGTTTTATATTAAAAAAGAAACACTGTCTTCCGTTGGCAAAATTAAAAAAAAAATACGATTCTTTATTTCGTAGTTTGCTCGCGGATGTAGCTAACACCGGGCTTCACGCATCAAAGAGTTACAATATTGGCATCATGTGTGTCAATCTATCTAGTTTCAAGCTCGCACATCATCAAGGAATAATCCGGCACGTTCTAGTCCGGTAACAATGCGAAATATCTTTCGCATTTTCCACGAGACCCGTGAGAAAACACGCTCTACAAAAAAAAATTCGTCTTCCACAATTTAAAATTCTTTCATATATCACGTCTCGGTGCTGCGTAATACAGAATGAATGTAAATAAGTAATACGTAACCCGTCAAAGGTGGGCGCGAGCAAGGGACTCCTTTTCTTACCGACGTCTATCTACGTCACTCTTATCCGACGCGGGGAAGCGCTCCTCCTTCGCAGCTACAAAAGCATTTTGCTCGTATCATCCCGTAAAGCCGGAAAATATGAAAACGTTACTCCTCTCTGTAAACGGATAATAGGATTTCGCGTTTACCCGAAGACGCTGATCGGATTAAAATATGACACGCGTTTTACACGAAAATAAATAATTATTACGCAACAAATAAATTATCATTACTTTAGAAGCTTCCATTTTATTTTGTATAGCATATATTGCATAAACTTGGAGTTTATCTTTAAAATAAAGACAAAAAAAGTAAAATAAAGGATAATAATTTTTTGAATAAAAATTGTTACCTCTCATAAAATCTCTCACAATTTTTAACTGATAATTATTCAGTTTAATATTTAGAATTATCATTTTACTTGTGTTCTTAATTGCACAAGCATCTTATATGTATACATCTTATATGTATCTTAAAAAGCGAATTATCATTATTTTTTTCTTATACATTGCAATTCTACTGCTCTTTGTTATAATAATCAATAGAATAAAAAAAATTACGTGCATAAATGTTTTTGTATGTGGAGCCGACTTAAGGGAACGTTAATCTATCGTCGCACGTTCGATCATCGCTTTATACGTGCGGATGAGATATGAATATTGCGTGACTCAATCATTCGCAAGCGGTTCAATCTGAATGTCCCAATTTCCTCCACGTGATTACCTTAATACGTTGCCTATATCTCCGGTACGATGAAACCGGACTACTGAAGTGATAGCAGACTAACACACGGAAACTTGATAATGTATATTGACTAAACTAACCAATATCAGACAGCACGTAGATAGATTTGCGACTTAAACTTAGTATTAGTACTTAATCATTGAATTACCTATATATTACGTTAATTTTTCACATGTTAAAAATAATAATTACCATTAAATCTTTGTAAACGTTAAGTATAGAAAGACGTGACTTTAAAAAATACCGTAATTTTTGTTGAAAAATCGTTCTTTTGCTCGTATTTTCATTGTATTTAATTGTTAAACTATCTACTTTGCGTTCATATAAATGTTCATATGAATGTTCAATAGAAACAATATTTGCTATGAAATCCTTTTAAATGTTAAATTAAAAAGAATATAACTTTAAAAAGTGTTATAATTTTTATTCAAATATCGTTGCCTTTAATTTTGCTTGTATCTCATATTTTTATTTTATGTCAATACTAGCAATAATTGTCAAACCATTGCTACATTATTTTTATGTATTTCTAAATAGAATTTAATGTAAAATGTGTTGTGACATGTATGATTCTATATTCTGTATTCCATTACAAGAAAGTTGAAAATTTATTCTAATGCCAAACATACCACTGTTGCGAGTATGTCAGAATGTTAGAACAACCCAATCATTCGCATATGGCTTATCCGGAATAGACCATTTCGTCCACGATATTACCTTAATACATTAGCTGCATTTCCGACGGACTATGCCATTGCGGTTAGCGCGATGGGACTGGACTGCTGACCTAATACCATTTCCGCACTGTAGCAAACAGCGCGCAGTATCGAAGATTCACATCGAGTGTATTTAGAGATACCGCTAATATTTCAGATATTTGGCAAATTTGAAAACTATAGAATACTACATGATCGCAAACTAATTCCACAGATTCTATATATTACTTTGTTCTAAAATAACCATTCATCCAGTACACCGTTATACACTGTTTATCAAAACAATCAATGCATTTCAAAGCAACCCTTCTAATAAAATTTTGCATATGCTATAAGAAAATAAAAAAATGATAACAGTATCGCAATACATAAACTGTTAATTCCAGAAAACCTGTGTCTTAAATGTTACTGACAAATATTTTGTAAAACCAAATTCACGTATCTAGAATTATTTTATTGCGGCAAATGGTTTTTTTTATAAACAGTGTATAGTGGGATTTAGACACATTCTTGCAGATTTTATGTACAGTCGCAATAATTTCATTTATATCGCTCGAAACATTATCCTATTTTCTGCTCATTCCCACTTTTGTTTTTAAAACACAAAATAAAATTCTATTCAATTAACGATCACGTTCTGCCGTCCGAGAGCTAATAATCGTAGCGGAATATTTTTTATTATGTGGATCACGTGCAACGAAAGTACACTGATCAAAATGAACTTGGAGTCAGGCCGATCCGCATCGTCAAACGCGGGCGGCGCATTCATATCGATTCCGTGCGAAGTGCCGATAAGAGACGACGGGTGAACGGCACTTTATAACAGAGAAACGAGGTGGAAAGCGGCAGGACGGAGACAAAGTAGAAAAGGCAGAGCGGGAAAGTCTGTTCGGAATCGTTCGACACTGATCGAACTGTTCGCCTACATATCAAATGAAAGATTGGAGAACACATCTGCCTAATTTTTTAATTTAACTAACATAAAGTTACTTATTTAAAAAAATTCAAAACTATATCCCTTTCTTTTAAGCAAATTTTTTTTAGCAATTTCTTCTACATTTCCTTGATATTATATTTTTCATTTGATAATATAATTTTAGATTTATTTATTCAATTTTGCAGAATAAAAGATTAAAAAGCCTCGTCTAAATGTTAAAAGATACACTTGTCAAAAAATTATAATTATAATATTATTTCTTCACGTTATTACATCCGTAATTTTATATGAATAATCACTTGCAAAAGTAAGCCATGTGGATGACAATGTCATGTAATAAAACTGAAGATATTTGAAATATATAATAATATCAAGTAGATAAATTGAAACGGACAATTATGAAAAAAATAATCTTGAATTACCGTACACGTCAAAACTCGCGTGATAGCATTGATGGTCGTTAATAAACTAAACATGAAGCCGGTATAGTACTCGAACAAGAGAATAACTATGGATATTGGCAGGCCATTACGATAATATATCTCGTCCTATAAACGGAGTAAATGGCTCGGTACCGATTGTGGTCGAATATTAAGGATTAGAATAGATCATTAAACAGGCGCGGTCGCGAAAATATGCGATCCGATGAGGCGTATCATCGACAGCCTGATAACGATGACGCATGTTCTCTGACCCTCCCTAAACAGATTTATTACCACCGTGTTATCGTTAACATACTTTTCGTAGAAAGTACGTGTATTGAACAATTTTGAACATTATATTTCAACACGGATATTTTATATAATAATTTACATGTATGCCAGAAATGAAAGTAGATTATTGAAGTTCTCTCTCTCTCTCTCTCTCTCTCTCTCTCTCTCTCTCTCTCTCTCTCTTTCGCTATATATATTGGACTGAAACTCTGAGTAACTAAGAATTTAAATTTAAAATACAGCCGTGAAGAACGTAACGTTTAAATGTGAATGCGCATTTTAACAAGTCTGAAATTTCAAATTCAATTTTACATCTCTTATACAAAATTTTAATACATAAATGCCAGTTTAACATTTTGACACTGACGTAAGATAGAAATTTAATCTGGTATGCTTTAAATTTTCTCAATCTTATCATAACAATAATCTGTGAAAGCAATATAAGTTATTATCCAAGAATATTTCATTTATTCTTTATTATCAACCCAGTCAACACGTGACATACTTTTTCGCATATATTGCATTAGCGATAACGAAGAATGCTGCCCGCAATAATTCATGTAATTTTCTCATGTCAAGCTTAATTTCGAAAGTAATTCGCAAAATAATTCGCGTTTTCCGATGTAGATTAAAAAACTGACTTGTCGGCTTAGTAAATCCGGCGTGATTAATTCGAACTGAGGACATGGTAGTCCTCGCTTGTCTCGAGGCTTCGGAGAGAGAAAAGAGCTCTTTCTCGCTTTTCCCTTCCCGTCATTCCCGTTGCAAACCCCACTCGCCATTTTCGCCCGACTTTTCGCCCGTCGTTCGCGAGCTCGCTCTTCCGCTCCGTCGCGTCCTTATTTATAGCGCTTCTGTCCGCCTCATTCTTCACTCTTGGCAGTTTGTCAAAGTTGTCGCAAGTTAATTCAACATCGTAAATTAATTGTTGCCTTCAATTAACTCTTCGCTCCTGAGTCCCGAATTAGAGACAGCCCGTTTTCCCCCAATAAGCGCGCGTATAAACACCATGATTACTAAAGGCCTTTCACTGTCGTTTTCCTTTGGCACAAAAAATATGCGTGTACAAGTGTGTACAGAACGGCCATTGTCGCGATAATGACTACGACTGTGCTTCTTTATTAAGAGACGAATACAATTGAACGACGAATTGTAATGCAAATTGGACCATTATGGTTTTATTAACAATATTCTTTGACTATCTTTTTATTTGTATATTTTAAGTTTACACAGGGTACATAAAAAATTCGCTCCCCGTCTCTCAAAGAGGGTGCACGATTTGCTACACATTCTATAGCACGTACGTTTTCACAGCTAATTATCTATTTTTAAAGCTTTTAATATTTTACAAGTAAAGATGCAAGTAAGGGAAGTCTTTTATCCCGGAGATTGGCTTGCCAAATTTATTTAAATCTAGCTCCGCTTTATAGAATTCTTGATAAGCGTTTTCTAAAAGCTTCTACATATATAAAATCAGAAACATTTGTAAAAGAAATTTCGTGTAATTTCCGTTATTGAATAAATCGTAACAAAAAAATTATTTCACTGGCAACATGGAATTGTCATATCTTTTTTACTTCACTCGTGGAAGTTTTTGAAGTATAATTTTATTTGCTATAACCGAATAAAATATAAACGATTTTTACTAACAAAAAAATCGAGTAAAATTTTTAATCAGTTATTTTGTGCATTGTTTATTAAAAATTAATATAAATTTTGAACGTCATATTATATAATACTAACACATGTGCTGCGTTTACCTCAAATGAACTAGTTTCAATCAAGACGGAAAGTGTATCCGACAGGTAGCTGATAGGTACATGTAACGTGATAATTAGGACGCTGAATGCACACGACGTTCACGTTTCCGAGGAAGCTCAATAATTTATGAGCACCTAAAACTCAATCTTCTCGCGGATCGTTCTATAAATCTCGCGACAGTGAAATCTCGAGTTAGCCAAAATTAGTTTCAGAACATGCCTGTCTAGACCACACAAGTCTACCGACCCCAAACTTTCCTGCTGACCCAAATCATCGTTCTCTACAAGTTAGTAATAATTCACACTTTTAATCTTTGTTCGTTCTTCCAATTGGCTATCTCAGAAATTTCTTAGCAATCTTCGGATTTAGCTAATCCTATCTGAAAATTTATGTCGTATTAAAGGAATTAAGCATTGTGCCTCTTAAATTTTCATTTTATTATAAGTGACGTGCGGCTATTAATCCGCTCAATAGTTTATTTAATGAAAATAAAAGTTAAAAACATAAAAGAAATAAAATCATAATTGTCGACGAAAGAATACATATAAGGGATAAAAGTTAAGCTTGCAAATTATGTGCGACGGATTGCGGATAAAGCTAAATTAACCTCGCGCGTCGGGAGATTAAAATCTAAGTCGGCAATTATCAGCTTTGACGTATGGCCGCTGCGTGCACGCGTGCGTAAACGGGGTATCGGTGGCCGTTCCGGTATCTCGACAATAGAGGGTGGTTATCAGCGTACCGCCGCGGTGCCACGAGGAGGAACGGCCGAATGACAGAGCTTAGAGCTAAGCGAGTCACGCACGCGCAATCTCCATACATCACCGTCGGAGCGTGTAAACTTTTCAACTCCCCCGCAATAGCCCGCGTTCGCACACTGGAGAGCCTTTTCTCTTCTCCTCGTTCTTTTTCTTTTCCCCTCCACTTGTCGTTACACGTAGCCGGCGCGGGCCCACGAATTATTGAAGCTCAATTGGAGCGAGGAAAAAAGACTATGACCGGGCGAAACGCATCCGCGGTCCTCGATTCTATTTCTTCCCTCTCATCTTTCAATATCCTTTCCGCTCTCTCTCCTTCCATTTCGCCCGCCGAGTCTACCTACAATTCCGCCCGTTATCCCCGTTCCTTTTCCGGGACGCGCCTTCATCTTCTTTCAACCCCTTCCTCACGGAGCTTTACCGGTTCCTGGATTATGCTCAGGCTTAGGAGGTAAAAGGGTGGGCTTAGCGATTATCCCGGAGAACGCCCGGGAGCCCTTCGCATCGAGCAATTATTTGAAATTTCCGTTCGATGTCCCTCGGGCCACAGGAAACTTTATTTGACCGCGATTAGCCTCCCTCTCTCCACAGACGACGCCCGTCGTTGTCTCATGGAGACGAATGGTGCCGTCTGATTACGAGAAAGATGTCTATTCTAGATAGTTTTACTCTCTGAGACCAATGAACCGGCTCGTTAATCGTGACGGATCGAATTAAAGTCTCGTAATTTACGGAAAATCACGCCAATAACGCTCGATAACTGCGAGCCAAAAACGTAATAAAAACCACAACATGCGCAATCTTAGCGAAATTATGGCATGAATCGATTCACATTTGACGGAAATTAATTACGAATAATAGATAGCGCGCGTTTTGTACCTGTCAGGTTGACTCGCAAAACACGCTTACTCCCCGTGTTTTTTTTCTGCCGTAAATGGATTTGCGTTGTAGTCCCATGTTACTGGTAATACGATGTTTACCTTATGCACGTCTATTTGCAAATTCCGCGAATATTTATCGAAAAACGTTTTATGTAAACAGGCGGCATTTTGCATCGTTCCCGTCATCAAATAATGTTTGCCAACATTTTTTGACGTTGAAACCAGCTATTCCACGTGTCCACGTCGCGGATATATGTTATTGAACCCGCCACTGGGTGAAATTTATAAGAAATAAATGTCGCAGCCAATTAGGGCAGTCAGTCAACTGAATCAGCGCAATATCGATTGCGTAACCAGCAAACTGCTTATAATCCGGGATTTACGAACACAAAAATATCGTTAGAAGAAACGATAAACGATCTCAATAAGATTAATTATCCGTTCTCTCTGTCGACTCCAGATAAAAAAGAAACTCTAGAAATATCTAAGGAAATATCTAATTAATAAAGAAAAAGAATTTTATATAAACTTATAATTTTTTTCTCATTATTTAAACATTTTTTATCATATTGCAAAATTATTTTTACTTGTGCAACTCTACCGTGTTCATCTTATCGTTAAAAAATATAAATTGCAAAAGTTGCCACGTTTCCTTCGCAAAGTTACTCGAAGTATGTGTAGACATACTTATTTTTACGGAAAGTACAAGCAATTCTCGCCGTCTAAAGTGAACGGAGTGCATAAACGTGGGCGTATACTTTTTCCCACGGGAACCAGCAACCTGTCGCGACGCCACGAAAACGCGTCTTTCCTAGGCGAGAAAAAATATGACCGCGGGAGGGTGGCTAGGGAGAAACTACGATGAACGAGGGTGGTGGTCACTGGGTCGGCAATACTCGTTAAAAAGAAAAGGGGACTGTGCCCACTGCGACTGCACCGAGTTCTAATAAATTGCGGCACGGTGTAGAGGATTAGCGAATGGTCCAATAATCAGTGCTAAGTAACGCAGTCAACAAGCAGAAAAAGTTAGATTTATTAACGAATTTGTGACTGACCAACAAAAATAAAAATATTACTTATAATTATATTATATTGTGTTTTTTTGTTCAAATAAATTTTAAAGTTATATTTTTCAACTTATATTTTAAACAAGTTTTATTTCTAAATTTTAATAAAGATATAATTGCCAAGATATTTTATAGTAAAAGTAAAAAAATGGAAAGATTGACTTTAAATTCATTACAAAAAATCTAAATTTTTTAATTGAATTCTATATAAAAAAAGAATATAAAAACTGTTACTTATATATACGTTAAAACTGCAAATTATATATTAAAAAATAAAGATATTTGTATGCCTTGAAATGTTTTTGTAAAAAGAGTACTAAATATCATTCATATTTTATAATAATTCTTCTATTATATACAAAAACAATTTCCAGTTTTTGTTTCTTTAAAAATTTTGCAAGTCAGTCAAGCAAAAAATCCGTCTGAATAAAATTAAAAAAAAAATAATTTCATTATTTACTGTTGTTAAAAATGATACTTTTCGCGTCGTTATTTACGTATGAATGTCGAAAGCCGGCAACCGCGATGCGGAATCGCAAGGACAGGGAGTCGTTTCCAGGTCCACGAACCGTCCAGCTGTCGGGAGCTTAAGGAGCCCCGGTCGGTGCGGTTTCGCCGCATCGCGGCCGTCCCGTGATCCTCAAGCCGGTACCTGCTGTATACCATATACCCGGATTATGGCGTAATGTGTGAACCGACACCTTGACTACATCGATCTCCTTTAACCTCCGCGTCCGTCCGCGGGGAGACAATCCTCGTCGTTTTCTACGACCGCGCTTCTCGAACCTTTCCCCGAGTACGACGAGAAACCCTTTTCCCGATCTAAGGGTATTCGCCCGTGGTAACTCATTTCCTCTTGTTAGCCGGGTCGCTTAAGCTCAGTTTCCGCCGGAAAGTGTTATCGATCTACACCCGCAAGCCCCCGGAACTCTGGCTGAGGCGCGCCGTCGTTGCTTGCATGCATACACATTGTCTGAGCGCATATACTTGCGGTAATTAGCGATGGGCGATCGTTTTAAAGCTCCATAAACAGCTAATAAAGCAGAATCGCGCGTAATGAGAGAGGAAAGCCGCTGGTAATGGATCGAAACGCAACGCATATCAACAACTTTTATTCGTTCAGTTCAGCTGTAGTTTTAATTCAGTATTTTATATTAATGTCTATCAGAGTTGTATTCCTTTATCTTTTGAATAAATTAATTATTTAATTTAATGAATTGAAAATCAAAAGATTAATGATACATCATTAAAAATACATCATTAAAACCACATATAAATAAAATAATAATAAACTATCAATAGTAAATAGACTATCTATTGTGAAATATGTCTAATATGTCTGATATTATAGAAAAATGCTACTCAACACGAATTAAAGCTTTTTAATTTCAATTGTGTTCTACAGAATTTCACAACGAGTCCGATATAAATCCAAATTTTAACGATATTTTTCTGACCAAGAAACAATAGGCAGTTTGCGAACATGCAATCCGAGAGTGTACGCTAGAATCGAACGACGAACGAACAATCGAATACGCACACTGTCGATGATTTCGAATAGAACAAGAGAGAGATCCGTACCCGTTTTATGCGCCAATGTCTGTATTTCGTAAATAATAAAAGCGCGTTTTGTGCAGGTAGTGTACGGTATCGGGAGCAAGTAAGCGAGCAGCATTTAAAAAACAGTGTCGCGATCAATTATAGGGATCGAGTAACGTTCCGGAAGTATTCGCAATAATACTGTCCGCAGATCCGGAAGACCCTTGTCAAAATATTAAAGCCTTCTCTCCGCGGATCGAGTTTCGAATAGCTCCGCCGTCATAACGAATGCGATCCACCTCACGGATAGTTCGCAAGAAAGCGGACAGAAGAGGACACAGCGAGAGGGTTAAACCGGCCGGTATCACTTTACAACAGCTTTCCACGGCGCGCCCCTTCTCACGAGATACCGTATTTCCATTTATTTTTGTTCCATCTTTGAAATCATACACCTTTATTATGCTGTCGCGGAAGTACGTATATAAACGCGCGATACGTATAGCTATTCCAAAAACTTTGTTCCTTGGAAATTTAAAGAATGTAAAAATAATAAGAAAGCATTTAACATTAAGAAAATGTATCACAGTTTTCAGGAAATAATAGTCGATCGAAAGTCTACGTATTTTTAATATATTATCGCAAAACTGCCGTATTATTTTCAGGAACGTTTAATGTAAAAATTAAAAATACTTTTAAAAACAATAATAATAAAAAATAAACTTGAAATATTAAAAAAAATTATATGTATCACGAAAAATAAAGTAAAAATATACTTCAATCTATTCTATCTGACGGTATAAAAGAATGCAAATAATTTAAAAGATTATAAAAAAATTTTTTTTTAATTTCGTGACTTTTTAAAATTCCACAAAAGATAACTTGGTATGATTATTTTACTTGAAGAAACAACTACACACATGCTATACTATAATGTGCAGTGTCGTAATCGATACTAATAATATTATATGTAAAGGCATCTGTAATAATTTAATTATCACCTGCAAACGTTATCCCTCAAAGCTAAGTGATAGTTGTATATCATTGCAACTTCAATTAACATCAATTGTATACATTATAAATTTTAGTATTATAGTATTAATAATTATTGCTGCTAATGGACGACAGTGGAGCAATAGCGTATGCAATGCATCGGGAATAGCATATTGCACTATTCATCAAATACCCATCGACTAACCGTTAATGTCCATCAATCGTCATTAATTAATACTGTAGTAGTTAATTAAAATGATACGTAATATTAATATTACGTAATATTAAAAATAAATAATAGGAGCAATATAAAAGCATATTCAATAGTTAATTATTTTTTATTATTTATTTTAAATAAATGAAATTATATTCAGTAATCGCTATATCAAAGCATAAATTTCTGCTATAAATTTATATAATTGCTTTCAATGACGTTCAATATATAGTAGATAATAATTGATATTACATTAATGTGTAATTATTCAATACCAAAGTAAATAAAATAAAAATTGATAAAACAGCAAAATAGGAATATAAATTTTAGAGTTTGATATAAAAAAGTTATAACATATTATGAGAGAAATATAAATATTTTTTATATATGTACCAGAAAGTAAACGTAAATAAAAGAATTAATGACCGATTAAATTATTAATTTGTCTTATTCCCTGTCTTATTTTCTCTTTTCACTTCTTTTCATAATAGTCCAGCTCCTCAAGCGGTGTATCCGCTGTAATTACACACACACGTCTACACGTAAAGTATTCCCGTAATGTGATACCGCAAAATAAGACTTCTACGCTCTTTGTCAAACTTGTCCCAATATTTTGGTTTCATTTATCTTCGGTTGCGCAGCTAAACGCTTCCGGCAGAATAATGGAATTTCCACTTCCTTCCACGCGCCGTAATTCAAGAGGAGACCGCTATTTTCGTATAAACGCAAACCACTTACAATGAAAGCTAAAAAGATAAATAAGACTGCGCTAACTGAAAAAAGTGATTATTCTAACAAGATACCGACACTAAGTGCAAATTGTCATTTTTTAAGAGATCGATTTCGAAATTTGGAAAGTTACACAATTACATCTATAATTAAACGATGATTAAATAATAGTCAAAGAGAATTTAATGATGATAATATTTTGTTTATTTCGGAATTATAATCTGTATAAAATATATTAACTTGTCAAACAATACACAGCAACAATTAAAACAGCTGGATTTATGAAACGTGACGAATTTTTCACCGAAAACACATTTAACATGAATGCGTGTTATCCTATCGATATTTTATCACAGTGCCACAGATTTCGATATAGCCAAGATTCGATTATTATGCAATCAATTTTAACGCACAATATTTTACGCTGTTACAATTGTACAATATTTGTAAGCAATAAATGCTCGCGATATTCATGAAAAAGTAATTAATTTTCGTGCAAATATATGTTCTCCCGAAATGTCGTGCGAGCAAATATCTGTACTAACAAATTCTAGTCGTTATTGCTTGGTATCCGTATATACGTATTCTTTTTATTTATTTATTTATTTTTTACAGGAAATGAAATGCACCATTGGCGCGAACTGATCGCCTCGGCGAACACGCGCAACTACGTCGGTTTTGTTTTTTTTTTATTCCGTAACCGTCGTCTCGTTTAGTTTCAGACATTATTTTTCTCATTCTGAAGCTTAAAATCGCAATTTCTCCCGGATGTCACATAATATTCGAGGAAATAGAAAAATAACGCGCGGAACGCGCGCAGGGAGATAACAAACAATTTCATGCAAACAGTCGCTGTCATTTGTGTCTTCCGAATTCCAGCTGTTTTACATTAAGCATGCGAAACTGCTTTTGCAGATATCGATGTGTGTATATACAGGGTGTTCCCGGGTTAAATGACCAAACTTGAAATACATATTTAAGATCTTAAAACAGAACAATTTCCTTTGGAAGAATGCTCGCAAACGCTTCGTTCAAGAGATATTGACTTCTTAAGTTACAGAACTCTTAGGAATGTATAATGTCGAAATGTCGCTTTTTGCTTTGTTTTGAAGATCCTAAATCATTGATAAGCTTATGTTCGCACTGTAAACAAAGCTCCTTTCATTCTTACAAAATAATAACCAATAATAAAAACCAATCGCAAAACACTCTTTTACGTGCCATATGAGTCGGTAATAAATGCTGGACACATTCACTATTAGAATACAAACGAGGCATAATTGCATTGACTTAATACAAGTTTTTTACCCTACGAAAGCATTTAATGGACTAAAAATTATTTTATACGAATGAAAGGAGCTTTGTTTACAGTGCAAACATAAGCCTATCAATGATTTAGGATCTTCAAAACAAAACAAAAAGCGACATTTCGACATTATACATTCCTAAGAGTTTTGTAACTTAAAAAGTCAATATCTCTTGAACGAAGCGTTTGCGAGCATTCTTCCAAAGGAAATTTTTCTTTGTTTTGAGGTCCTAAATACGTATTTCAAGTTTGGCCATTTAACTCGGGAACACCCTGTATATCTGTGCATATACCACGTTTCATGTACATGATATTTCGAATAACGCCAACGACGCGAACGAAATGTAATGTGATTTAATTGAGACATCAATGAGTTGAGTGCCCTTGACACATCTATGCTTCCCTTTTCATTGATTCACCCCTCACCTACGAGAGTGCATTGAGCTTTGATGTTAATGTACTCTATCTAATAGCACTTAAGTATAATACAGTATCGTTGTACATTGTATTCGATATGCGGTAACACGAACTTTCCGTAACATTCAAGCGTTAAGTTTTGCCACTGCGAGCTCATGCTCCATAGAATTGAATGGAACTGTGTGTTATAGAAACCGAGCAATTAACCGGTTGCATTCGACCGGCGCCCGTGGCTCTCTCCGCAGTCCGAACAAAACAAGGTGACCACACTCGTAGGTTCATCCGGGTTCATCTAGACCGCACCGTTGTCCACCTGCTCGCAAAGCCCGAATCGCTACGTGGGACACTCTAATTCGTTGCAATCAGGAGAACCTTCGCTACTGTTTGCCCACCTTGTTGCAGCCCTATTAGTTCCGCGTCAGAAAGCATGCTCACGTGATTCGTATCCGCGATCTGGGGCTACGTCTAATCTAGAAACGCGTGATAAGTCCTGCATTTGAAGAAGGACCGCCGTTTGATTGTCTTTACGTGAAAAGTTGTGCACCGTGAAATTTACTTTGCAAGAAATGACAGTAAATACGTGAGAAATTTTTTCAAATATATCAAAGCTTCTTCTAATTCTGTAAATATCCAAGAGAGTCTATTGAATTGAATTAATTTTAAGACATCTTTAAAAACAAAATAAATTGTAAAATTCTAAATTAAATAAGAAACTTGTTTTTCGTGTAAAAGATTAAAATTTCACACGTTAATTCTCGTCGATTCATGAATGGATAGATCGCATCTATTCGCAACTCTGCATCTCTACGGACTGTTTATGTCACAGTCGCGATTGTTTTGTTTACATCGTTCGAGACAAAACACCTCGCTATCTTTCGCCTATTCCCACCTCTTGTTTGTACAACATAAAAGCAGAATTCTACAACAGACGTGGTATCTCCTGCGCGGTTAGCAAATCAAGTAATTCGCCGTCCGAAGATTAAATTTGAATTTAATCAATTTTTTTCACGCAAACATAATCTGAGCCTAGAATATAGAAGATTGAATTTTTTAATTTTCTTATTCTCAGTAATATCGTAACGTTGTAAAAACATAAATTCTTGAAACAAATTATTATTTACTTGTTAAATATTATTGATTAATTGTAACATATATTTATTTTTCTTTTAATTATTACAAGACTAAAAGATTACTTTTTTAAATAACGAAAAGTTTTTTTCATTGATGCAGCGTAACGCGATCGATAATCATTAACGTTATTCGTATATGTCGAATTCTGTCATTAACCCTTCGCGGAAATGCAGCATTGTTTTATAGACTGCCATAACGAACTTTTGTCGGCACCACTCGCTCGTTTGTCGAAGCGTAATGAGTCGTTATTACTTCAGATACTCGGTAACAGCGAGCGATATCAAAGGGTCGAAATCGCGACTCTCACGCCAAAAGACCGCGTCGAGAAAAGCGCGATCGGCAAGAACTTTGGTCATTACGCAAGCTCGTCGAACAAAAGAAAGGAACAGCTCAATGAAATTGCTCAGCCTAAATGAGCGCAGCTCGAAAGGCGCAATTGCACTTGTCAGAACTTATCGGACATCATGATCTCGTTATGTCTCGCGTTACTCCCGCCACACCGGTTTCTTCTAAAAGTTGATCCAAAGCACCGATTAGCGATACTCTATTCTACTCGTAATCGCATATGTCGATTCTCTCTTACTTGCATTCGTCTTTTTCTCGAAGAAAATTGAACTTTCGCGTGATAAATCTTATGGCGAAATTCGGCATGTTCTCGTCGAAACTATTGATAAACTTTAGTATACAACATCTAACTATACGATTATTCAACCCATGTTGTAAAATAATTATTTTAACGTGTAATTAAATAATTATTTATAAATGTATATTTCTACTTCACGTAATTTTCTGTATGTAAATATTTACATACTTTACATAATTTTCCACTCATAATTTTTATGCTAATTTCCCTTAACTTTTCATCTGTTAATAAGAATAGTTGACGTGCTCATCTTGTAAGATAAGCTTTCAGAGTATGTGGTATAGTAATATAAAATATTTCTAAACTAAATTTAAAGTTCGAATTTTTAAGTAAATTTTAATTTGAGAAGTCATATTGAAGAAGCAACTTAGTACGTTGCTTATTCTGAGTTAATGACAAATTGTCGTTAATGAGATGCTATTCACCTAATGTAACTTATTGAGGTCTTTGGATTCTGAGGACTTAATGATAACGATGAAGAAAGCGATTGTCGTTGGGTCGTCCACGAAACAGTAAGTATTTTACTTTATAGATATAGAAGAGTATGCTCGAGAGTAAGTCCTCGAGAGTACTGCGCTGCGAACTGCATTCGGTGAAATTGGAATTTAAATTTATTGCCGCGTGCTTACGTTTACTGCCGCAGTTTGCCACCAAGCAGCATTTGTTTTACGACAATAATTTCACGAGATTTGGCTAAGATTATGACCCGCGGTAGTAACAATATACATCAGCGAAGAAAAGCAAGATACCGCGGTAAATAGCATGCAGCGTGAGAAGTTACATAATTACCATAAATAGCATAAAGCAAAATGAGGGAATTTCACGAAAATGATACTATACAATGCTATTTCACTTCTGTCAATTAAGACACTTTAGAAAATGTTCTTATTTTACGGCAGGATAAAGTCTATAAATTGTTCGTAAAAACGTAGATACAATTTACCTCCATAAATCACAAAAGTGTTATTAGAGAAACATATCAAATTCAAAGAAAAAAAGCTAAAAATTAAAGTTAAAAAAATTGCACTGTAACTATGTAAGATAAATTCAATTAAAATTTTGTTAAAAAACCATTTTTTGTATTCTGAAATCTTATTTCGTTCACAATACTTCTTAAAATACGTATATTTTGTAGTTGAGATGTATCATACGGTGTTTCACATCAATTTTCAATAATGATCATTTCATAATAAATAAAATTAAAAATTTAAAGAGATGTTGCTAATCCAAATGGATCTCGCGTATTTTCCACGTAACGATTTTATAGAGAGAGTATTTTTCCTAAGACATTCGGCCAACATCAGACAGATAAAAGGCGAACGACTCGACGAAGAAGCAGTGAACTCTTCTCGAGATCTGTGCAGTCGAGCGTTAGCCCGGAAAATCGACAGTTTCTTCTATTTGCCAACTCGCGCTTTTAAGATCAAAGAATGAGGCTTTAATTAGTAAAAGAACAGCGACCTCGTTGCGCGAACGTCTCAGAGTTCTCATATACATATACAGGGTGTCACTGACCAACTGTGTCTATTTTCAATAACGTTTATCTTCACAATAACAAGAAGAATTATATATAAAAGTAGTATGGTTAACGAAAAACTTTTTATTAAATATGGTTAAAAAGTTTTTAAATAATTCAAGATAATGTTATAAAACAAGAGAAACTAAACATTTTTGTACAAATAAAAAATATAAATTTACTTCTATTTTGATTTTTGTAAATTAACACTACCGAGAATCTTATTTAATATTTCTTTTTAGTTAAAAACTCTAATTACGCGATGGGTGTGATTCTCTAATACGACATTTTCTCTTAAAATATATTTAAAATATTTATGTAACTTTTTTTAAAGATTCACATATCTAAGATAACTATAATTGATTAAAGACACCCTGTACATACGTATAAGACAGAGCAAAGCGCTTTCGGTTCAGAAATTTTTTACGTTTTCGAGGCAAAGACGCCCGTATAATATTTTTGCTTTATTTCTTGCCCTTTTCATCTTTAAGATTTTTGTTTTATTTCTTGCTTTATTTCTTGTCCTTTTCATCCTTTAAAATCTTATCTATTGCTATAAGAACATTGCAACGCGATATTCTGTATTCGTCAATAAACAATTCAAAGTTAAATAGTGACTTATAAGGGAATACTCTGTTTGTGCACACAAGCAATGTTTCAATTTACAACTAAATATATTGGTGAAACTTGTACGCAAAAGAGTTATCAATTTTCAAGCATACATTCTTAAATTTTTTCTCTATCTAACGTGATTTTCTTAACTTCTTTTAGTTATAGAATTTTTTCATAGTTTTCATAGTTATAAAATAATGAAAGTACATATCTATTATATTACATCTATATCTAGATCTTTATTATAAGTAGTATTTATTATCTAATATCTACCACTTACCGTATATATTATCATAATACTTGCAGTATGCATATACATATATATAGTAATCATGCAATCAATATAATAATGGACTCACCGCCTCCTTTGCTACAATGGCACCTTCCTGGTTGTCATAATTGCATCGTCCCTGCACCAAAGTTCCACTTTTTTCGTCGCCAGCTGCTTCATCCAAGCCAATCATTATCATCTAAAAAATACCATCAAAAATAAATAATATATTAATTATTTTGTATATTGCGATTTGATCATGTAAGTAATTGCGCAATAAGTGTGATTATAATCTCACTATTTTCGTCATCAGAGTAACATCATTCTTGTCGGCAGCTGCTTCATTCAAGTTAATAATCAATTTGATAATTATTATACACACACACACACACGCACTGATATATTTCTGCACTGAGATAGCACCGTAATAATACACTCCCGAAAAATATACAGATCGCGTCCGCTTATTAATTATTCACCGAATCACTTTTTTAATACGATGCGCAATAATGGCCGCGATTAAGCTAATAACTCTCTTTTACAACGCGATTTAGATAAACGCTTACTTCAACAATATGAATAATCGATTTGTCGTTTGCGATCGAAAGATGTGTTAGATTAGATTAAGTTAGGTTAGGTTATTATCGTTTAATCAATGCGCTGCTCGAAATTAATTCAACACTCCTGATATCCTTTCACACACGACGACTGAAAGGAAGACTCCGAATTAACAAACTACTTACGCGCCGCATCACGTATAGTGTTGCTAATCTGCAAGGAACCGGACCTGCGCGCCCGGACGGCCCGGACCGTAAAGCAGCGACATTGTTGTATGATTGATGCGATATTCAGACGACTGACGCAAGGTCAGTGTCGCATGTAAACGGTCACTTTCATAGGCTTCCGCTACAAACACGTTATCGCGTAGATTAAATCGCGAATTAGTAACAATCGAATCGTTATACAAGGCGTAATATTGAGTTAATCAATCGTGTTGTTAGGATCACGGTCGATACGGCTCAGCACTCCGTCTTGCTTTCCGTTTTCGCGCGCATTTGTGCGCCTTCGTATACTTACGCGAGCCTTCGTACACTTGCGCGAGCCTTCGTGCACTTACGCGAACTTTCGCATGCTTTCGCGAGTCTTTGCGCGCCACTGTGACGATTAGGGCGACATCGTTTATGGAATATTAGAAATTCGCGCATCTTATTAATCATCATGTCCATGTTTGTCGCGCAGTGTCTTATGTGCGAGCAAATACCGGTAATATTAAGTGCGTTTCGGAGTGTGTGAATAAAAAACGGTACATTGATTCGGGTACAAGACGCGGGTAAGTGTTATCTCGCGCAAATATGCAGTTAATTGTTTTCGGATTCTGTTCGTATTCTTTGGTCGTGATGCCGCAGTAAAAATTGCAGAATCATGTCGGTCCGCCATTTTGTCGACGAAATCAGATCGCGTATGTAATTACACATTATCTCGCTTCCGTGAGCTCCGAGCCTTTTATTTACCAAATATTAGAGATCCTCCCTAACCCTGTACCTAATTGTTGTTGCATATACCTAATTATTGTCGATCGTGATGTTTCGCAGCGTTAATTGAGAAGCTATATTGAATTTGAGTCGTAGTAAGCGATTGTAGATACCGTTACTTGCGTGAATTTGCAATTACTAGTCATTGTTAGATTTCTCATATTTCGTAGTGTAAATAAACATTGCTGGTATTCGCTGTCGCGATGTTTTACCATTTTCTTGCCAAAATCAGATTGTTCGTGTAATATCACGACCGAACGATTTGGACGTCTTCGTTTTTCGAGAATTAAAAATTTTCTGTACGCATATATCTAATCATTATCAATCATGGCATCCAATACAATATTTGTCGCACAAGGCGAGTTTTACGTGCGAATAAATGTTAATAGCACCGAGTATTTCAAAGCACGATTCCGAACGAATGCTAATTCGGATACGAGACGCGAATAAATAATAACGAGTGTCGTGTTCTCTTATGTGAACTTGCAGCTGGCAATCGTTTTCAGATTTCTCGTATTTTTTAGTTATGATGTCACAAGTGAACATCGCGACTATTGTAGCTATTCTTTCGTTGCAACGATTATCGAAATTTAATCGCGCGTGTAATTATACACTATTAGTTTTGGATAATGCTCGCAGTTTATAAATGCATTGCATTGATTTATCCATTAAAAATGAGAGTAAGTTCGCGATTTTTCTGATCGTTTCGAATTCGTGTGTGTTCTATCGTGTGTGTTCAAACGTGAAGTGCATCGAGAGTTACACAAGAGAAATTGCAATAAAACAATTTGGTGAGTAAATGTTACATACGGACATTAGAAAAACATTTATTATATAATTACAACAATATTTTTCTATGTTGAAGAAAATTATGAAAGTTTATCATTGTACTTGTAATTAAAAGATTATGGAAAAATAATAATCGTATAAATCTTTCTCAGCTGAAGTCGATTGGATTATATGTATCTGAGCAGCAGCAGCAGTGATACTGCAGAACGATAATAAGGGCAACAGGAGCAGTGATACAGCAGAACAAAATAAGGGCAACAGGAGCAGTGGTACAGCAGAACAATAATAAAGACAACAGGAGGAATGGTAAGTAAACTTATTAATAAATGAAGCTAATAATAAACGTATCGCTGTGCGCATTACATTTTCATGATTTACTAACAAATAATATATCTCATATTTGCACTATGTATCATTTTTCGCTTTAATTTGCACCAAGTATGAAATATTTTTCCCTTGAACATTATTTTAATTGTATTAAAGTCTACATTTAAATAAAAAAATATTAGAAAATATAAAAATATATAATTTATGCATTATGTATCTTTTATCTACAATATGATACTAAATTCTTGCATTGTTTCATAATTGTAAACTAAGCAAAATATTTTCTTAATAAATAGACGATAAAATATACGAAATAAAGTAACACATGTTAAGCTTATGATTATCAAACTCAAAGGGATCAAAAAAATTTAGTTTTCACAGCGATGCGTTTTCTCGCTTCTCTTAGCGTGCAAGGGGCGCCGAGAGTTTACTTTATGCGCATAATAAACAGAATATCATTCGTACACACGTGAAGGCGACGCTTTTATACACACAGTGTCCCTGTATAGACCGGTCAAATATAGATTCTATTTTTGTATGGCCCGACATAATAGGTGGGTCAAGACGAGTTGCGCAGATAGAAGGAGATTCCTCCTATTGTATGGAACAGAGAGGATAGAGTGCGGAGCAAGGAGGGAGGAGGACGACAGGGCAGAACTCCAATATTCGGAATTTATAACCCCTCGTAACTCAGTCGGTTTCTGCACCTAATACCTACCGTCTTTGGCGTACCCACTGCTCGCGTTAGTTCCTTCAGCGAGCTCTTCAAAATGATTTCACTGCCACGTCGCTTTATTATCATCATCCTTCCTTGCTCTCGCACTCAGCAAATATCAATGAATAAACACTAAACAAAAACGCCGTTTATCAAATGCAAAATTCTGTGCATATACAGTTCTTGAAATATTTTAATTTATTATATACATTATCCATAATTAAGCAATTTAACTTGCATTAGCCGGTAAAGTATTTCTAAATAAATCATACTTTTTTTTACTTTATTTTTTAAAAATAAAAATTAGAATTATAAAATTTAATTCAATAATCAAATAGTTTAATTCAATAGCTTTTCAATTATATTTTGTCTGTTTAATGAAATTTATTAACTATAAGTAATTTTTGCCATTAATAATTTTATCATTTATTTCCTATATCTGATGTAATTTTAATGCTTGCTTGGCGAACACCAAGACCGCTCAAATCCATTCCTGCGGACTGTTTATGTCACGGTTGCTACTGTTTTGTTTACATTGCTCGAGACAAAATCCTCCTATCTCTCACCCGTCCCCACCTCTTGTCTTTAGAACGCAAAAACGAAATTCTCCTATAGTTCCCAACAGAGACTCAGTATTCTCTTTCCGAGAATTAATTTCTTTACATTTGTAAGAAAACGTTTCACTGCACACTCCGTTAAAAATTTGGCGGAATGATTAAAGGTTTTTAGCAAATCAGCTTTGTTCTGTTGAATATCGCATCGGAGAAACACGAGAGCGAAGGTTCCGCGTATCGATTTCGAATTTGTGTATAAACGGCGCATCGATTCCTCCTTTCCCCTCAGTCCGAGAGGTATTATACACCAATAAATTCGCGTAATCGCATATCTCAGGGCAATCGCGCTATGTAGTCGGGGAGAGGCGCTCTTGGAGAAAAATATAACTCCGTTGGGGATTCCCCGAGGCTCTATACATTCGCTGCCTTCTTTTGCGCTTCCGCCTTCGAGGCCGCGGTTTCCGTTCTTTCTCTTACCCCCCCCCCCCCTTCGTCTGCCGTATTTTAATGGCCAGTCGTAAAGCACAGGAAAATTAAAAATTCATATCGGCGAGAATTTAAGAGACGTCCGCGCGTTTACACTCTTTGCTACACTCCGCCGCGTGTGTATTTGCAACATCAACATAAAAATATGGGCAGGACTATAGGCAATAAATACACTACAGAATAGACTACAGTAGAGAATAAAATACAGTGCAGTAGAGTTCAACCAAACCATCGATTATTCGAACGCCGTTTGATGTACTGAAATGTACCTGCTATAAATTGCACGCTAACCAAAAATCCGTGCATTTACATTGCAATACTCCAGTGTTAATATAATAATTTCCATTAGCAAAATATGCAGTGGTATATTATTAAATTTCTAGTAATAACTACGATGATTTTAATTAATGGTATGTTTGCGAATACATCATGCAAATTATTTTCCTAAATCGGAATCATATATTTTGCAGGTAAATGGAAAATTATAGATTTAATGATCATTATTTAAATAGAAATTAACACAGTAATTGAATAACATTATATTCAAATAATTTTCATTAATTCCTAATTTGTTTTTAAGTATCAAAATTTATAATTTTAAACTTACTTTTTTAACCATGTTAAAGCTAATATTTAATTGCTTTCTCTTGTTCTCTCTTTTTTTCTCTCTCTCTCTTTCTCTCTCTCTCTCTCTCTCTCTCTCTCTCTCTCTCTCTCTCTCTTTCTCTCTGTGGAGCAATTTATTGATCGATTTAACAGCACACAGAAGCAAAAAAAAACTCACAGATTAACGAAGATATATCTTGTCTCTTTTTCTCTTTACGATATATGTGTTTCATCCGCTTTTTTCGCGCACGGTTCGCATCGCGCAGACCGGAAATGCTATACCGGAAGGCTGAACTAACGCAAGAAGAAATGTGCGCGGGTCTCGGCACGGATATGGTTCTCGCGGCCCACTTTCATGCTTTTCTATTCCGACCTTTCTGCGCCGTCCACTACGCTTTTTCTCTTTCTGTGCTTTTCTTTTAAATCTTTTGCTTCAGTATATTTTACATCAAATAACGTTCTCTTCACGCGATGTACGGTATTTACTAAGAAAATTAAAACAGCAAATACCTACAGCGAGATGAATCCGTAAACATACGCAAAAGTAATTTAGAAACAATTGTCAGAAATCATGTTATCATTTTCAAGAAAAAGTGGTGAAAAGTAATTAAAACATCGCGAAATTCTTTATGAAAGCATGTTCGTTGAAGAGACAACGACGTGCGAACTATATCAGCGTAATTATCGTGAAATTATAACTCGTGCAAGTTTAATCTATTATTTTAACTTTCTCTCTTTTCTCTGTTCTTGGGTTATTTACGAGATTTATAGAATATCTATGAAATGTTCCAGCTTTCTTGTATAAAATATATAGGTAAGTATATCGAGTTATAATTTTTTTCATTTTTAGTATGTACATACATTAGATATTAACAATGTTTAGATAGATAGATAAAATGAATGATTACAATCATTAATAATTTGTAAATGAAAGATTTGGAATGTATTAGACACATGAAAAATTTCCATATTTTTCCAATATTTTGAGATCCGCGATCCGAAACTTTGGTCAGAAGGTTTGTTATCGTTGGTGCTTAATTATCAGCGGAGATTAAACCAACTTTGAACCCCGCGATCGTGCTCGTCTCCACCGCGAAATTTGGGATTTTATGCGTCCGCGCCGCAGCAATAACAATAATATCCCTTCGGCTGTTAGGTGAAATCCCTTGGTGCGACTGTGACGTATCTGGCAAACGTGCTGTTATTGTTGGTACTTAAGACTTATCGCGAAATGGGTGTCTGGAGAAGGATTATTCTCTCACCAGACGGAGGAATCATATATCGAAGATAAATCATATATCGAATACATTGTCCTATTTGATGATCCAGACGCGAATCTCAACACGCTCTTAACGCTCATCAAATATTAACATATAAAATATGAATGTATTATGCACTGTGAAAAAAATAATTACAACCAAATTACAACTATTATAGTGAGTGAGTTTCGAACCAATTATTATAAATATAAACTTCTACATGTATGTTTCCAGCTCTATTTTCAACTTGCAGATAAAATTAAATTTTAATGGTATAATGATATTACATAAGTTAATATATACATAAAAAAAATTAATTTACTAATTTTTTACAATATATACAAAAAAATTATATATTTAACATTTAGTTGAGTGATACAAAATATTTTTTAGAATAGCTACATTTTATATTATTTCTTTTATTCTTCTTTATCTTTAAACCTTTCTGCATTTGATTAATCGTTATTAAAAAATAAAAAATTAACTTAACTAAAAATTAAAAATTAAAATCGAAACACATTTTTTATGATGATGTAAATTCCGACAGATACGATATCAAAGAAACATTCTAATAACATTTAAAATCATTTGAAAATAGTAAAGTGATATAATTTTTTCATTAAAATCTTAAAAGTTTGCGAAGGCAGTTGGCTCTCAGTTGGCTCAGTTATATAGAATTTAGTTAGCAATTCAGTTATGGAAAAACGGAAGATTTCCATTATAGCACTTATATTATTCACTAAGAGAAAAGTCTTCACATTTATTTCGTTGTCTTGGATGGACATAAAATGGTTCCATATGCACATACAAGATATTTCAGACCAACCATATTATTCGTTAATAACAAATTTCTGAGATTTCTCATATAATAAGAATATAAAAATCAATAAGCGATAAATTTTTGAGAATCTGATTAATTAATTTTAAACACTTTGCATTTAAAAATTACTGTAACCTCATTTTAGTATAAAAATTTTCGTCTCCAAATGATCTCAAGAATTTGCTATTTACAAATAATATGGTTGATCTGAAACATCTTGTACAGTGTATTACGAGGGATAGTAAAAAAGTAAAAGAACTTTTTTGATTCCCAAGTTAATTGAAAATGTTCTTTTAATTGACTTTCGTACAATTGCGTGGTTAAATAGAGAATGGAACTTAATGGTCCTCAGCATTGGAAGTGCTTGTTCTATTTATGTAGAAAAGGATTAAATCTGCTGATGCAGAAGCAAGTGACGTAGATATAATGCATAATAATGATATATAAGCACGTAACTCTCAGGATTCTTCATCTGTTCATTAGTAGAAGTGCTATTATTATTATCGTTATGGCATTCAACGCCAGTAATGTAATCAGGAGTTCCAAGTTATTATCGGCTGCTGGTTTGCTTCTAATCGAGTTTAATTGATGGTCAGTGAGAAGTGTGAGTTTGTACTTCAACTTAGATTACGCCAGAATCGCGGAACACTGAAATCGACTAGTATATACGACTAATATACGACTAGTATAAAATTCTTGCAATACACGAACGCACAAGCTGTTTCGCAGATGGCAGAAAATGAATAATAAATGATCGGTAGAATTCTATGCATCGTGAGAGGCACATTAGTCAAGAAGACACTCGACAGTATTTTCAGCGTTACACTTTGCCGATCAATACTTTCCAGCGGAAAGTATTCAATTCAACAAATTAATGCAATGATTTCGCAATTTTACTGTGATATAATAAATTAAAAGATAAAGCGGATGTTATATGAAATATTATATTTAAATATATTATAGTATAATATCATATATATAATTTCACAAAATATTTTTCCAAATTTATATACACATAATTTTATATACACATTTGTTAAATTATTATAACAGATAAAAATAAGGAAAATTATGTAAAGTTAGAATTCATATTTAATGTTATAAAAATATAAAAATTTATTATGGGTATAAACAATGGTCCATCATAATAATTATGTTATTGAAATGTAAGCGCAGAAAAGAATAATTGCTCGATCGATGTCTAAATTGTAAATTTTATTATGATTAAAATTGTCATTGCATTTGTAAACGTAAATCAGCCGCATATGCTCCTTCACAGACGACCAGTGGATTATGAAATTAATATAAATGCAACAGCAACCAACAGTTTTTAAACTACCAGAGTTTTTTCTTGTTTCGCGGTTATTTTATGGCCCATGTATCTCGATGCACGTGCACGTCTACCCACCAAAAATACATAGCATGTTAGCGGTTCGCGTTCGGTGCGTACAGCTTGCCTCTATCACCAAACCGTTCCTAGTTTAGTTCTCGTATCAACAGAGTAAATGCCCATGTTCACTCGATACTTGCGTGCGCCTCAATGTTTTACAATATAAATAAGGGAACATAAAGTTTGGAAAGTGATAAAAAAATTACAAGATAGCTGTTATTGCCGTTTTTATTTTCATAATGAAAAATTTTAGCAAAGTCTATATTTTAAATTTATGAAATTCTGAGAAACTCTGGCGAATATTATTTGAAAGGTGCAAGAGAAGAAATCAGATTTGCAAAGAAAGGATTTCCGAGAGAAATAAATTTAAAATTTAAATATTTCTTACAGGCAAAATATTCCGCTAAATATTCCGTTATTATATATGTTGAAAAATGCAAAGTATTCTAAGATATAAATA
The DNA here is from genome assembly GCF_040581485.1 of Linepithema humile. NCBI lineage: Eukaryota > Metazoa > Arthropoda > Insecta > Hymenoptera > Formicidae > Linepithema > Linepithema humile. Next base: position 25,087,065 of record NC_090130.1, read on the forward strand.
TGAACGTTTGTATGCAGAATATATATTGTTTTTTTTGTGAAACACCATTTTGAAAAATTTGTGGCTTAAACTTCAACTGATAACTGTCTCTAATACTTACGTTGGTGTATATAATGATCATTCGAGAATGGTATTTATACTCTTAGTGGATTTACACTAATTTATACTCTTAGTGAAGTCTGACTTCTTTCCCCTGTACTCTTAATTTGGAAACACTGAAAATGAAGGGTCTCTCGGGAGAAACGTTCAACAAACCGTACTTATTTTGAGAAGGTGCGTTTGAAGAATCGCTTCGAGGTTAATTTCGTCTGGTAAGATGTTTAGACAGTGACAGGATCAAGTTTTGAGAGAAAAGACTGAGCTTAGGTGTTAAGCACTCCTCGTAAAGCCGGTTGTGCGGATGGGGCTTTTTGTTTTTCTAGAAAAAGGAAGCTCTTTTCCTTGAATGAAATCGTTTCAAGCAACGACTCGTACCGGTGATACCCACGGGGATACGAGGTTAGCTTGGTTTTCTTAGAAGGACCATCGGTATCCCGTTGATATATGAGTAATATTGTGCTTTGCAAACTTTACGAAGAATGTATGTATTTGTTGTATACATTAAAAATTTATTCTTTTTTTAGATTTATTAATGCAATAGAATAAAAATTTATAAGTAGAATATTATGCTGAAAAGAAAATAATTATTGATGAATCTGATATGTTTATTTTTAAATGTAAAAACACTAAATCTATTTTTTATTGCTCTTTAATTGAAATATGCCATAATCAATAATTAATTCAAAGAAAAAAATTCTTGTTTAAGTGGTTGAATATGCATAATAATATGTGAATGTTAAAACTTTAATTATTAATGTGCATTGCATATATTTTAAGTAGACATTGATCATAAATTTGTGAAACTTTTGATTTTACGTCTTTGCGAACTAATATTTTTAAAATTATCTTGCATTAAATCAGTATTTTACTTTTGGACGCAAAAGCATTTACGAAATATGAGAAGATTGCTCATAGCAATTTATAACGCCATACGTAGTGTGTGTAATACTACATTATAGAATACTAATATCGCATTAACATAATGTGATACATAAATATATGATACATGATTCCCGTCGTTTGGAATATATCTGTGAAATATACAGAATGTCTCACTTAAGCATCATAAATATCTCGGTTGCTTTTAAAAATATGCAAAAATATGTTAAGACAAAGTTACATCCTTTAAAAAAAATCATGATAATGCAAAAGTTACTTATCCGATAATTAATTTTTCAAATCAGACGTTTATTCTTTTGCAGAGCTGCGCGCCATTCTCGTGTAATATTTTTCAATATTTGCACACACTCGGTTATTTTCAGCGTCACCTCCATTAATAATATTCGCCGTGACAAAGCTGTCGTTTCATAATTACAATCTCTTCCACCGTCTTTTCCAGCGATATTCGGTATTTCGTTTAACGAGCGATGCGATATTTTTCTGGCGCACGCCGATAATAAACGAGTTTGCGATAAAGGACGCAGCCTCAATCGAAGAGGAGAACGGTTTTTAAATAGTATTTCTATCTTGTCGGCCGATACACTGACGGAGATATAAGTGCATTTTGCGTCGAAGCGCGCGCACGCGAGAGAGGAAAGAGGGCATCTTCCATGTGATTTGCATGCGAGCTACGTGCCGGCGATACGTCCGATAGATAGCTCACGTACTTCTTCGAGAGACGGTCGATTAACTTGGAAATTACGAAAAAATGCAAAGGGTAGAAAAAAGGGGGGGCAGCCCTGTCGCCGTGTCGTTTCGTACGAAATCACCTGGAGGATCCAGAGAACGGGGAATGAAGAAAGACAGGAAAGCAGTATAAACGCGGTGCGTAAGCCGTCATTATAAAGCCATTTAGCGTGCACCGGCCGGCGTAAAAATGCCCGCGTCAAATGGTATCCCCGGTATTCATGAGACCTCGGCTAATGTATTCGGATTATTTGAATAAGATGGCGGTGCGCCGACGCGATGTTCCGTGTTCGCAAAACTGCGGGCCACCATCCTTTAATCGGCCAAGCGGTCGAGTTTCAAGAAAAGACTATGATTTACGTTAATGTTACGATATTGAATACGAGTTTTTTGTTCTTCATAAATCTTTATCGTCGGATTGTCGGGACTTTTTCACGGTAAACGAATCAATTGCTGGAGGAGGAACGGTTCATAATCTGTAAAAAAGAGAGTATTTTCACGAATAAATAGCTATTAATTATTCTATTTATACTTTTACACTGTCACGTTATACTTTTACTTGTCAGTATACGTTTCAATGTAATCACCAACTTCCGCGCGTCATTAATGTTTTAAAAAGTTTCGGAAAAGTAATTTACGAGTTATAATTATTCACTGTGTTTTCATTTTTCAAGAGAATTATGTACGTGCGCGACTGTCATAAGCCACTGTGTCGAGTCTGGCTCGTAGCATAAAGGGGTTAAAGAACCCGCCCTTCACTCTTCTCTCTTCCAAGTGACTATTAGAAGAACGCTTGTCCTGCGGCGTCGCAAGCGTCGAGCCGCGTGCTTCTCTTGCCTCTATATTTAACCGCGCACTTTAATTTCACATTTGGGACCGCGCTGGCTAACTGTAATTATAAACTTTACGCCGCTGCCGAGTCCTCGACCGCAGCCTTTCGCCATGAACTAGACCCTACCTTTGAACTGCCGAGCAGATCTCCGAGTATCTTACTTAAGTATTAGATCGACGTGCACGCAACATGAGTTACACGATAACGATCTGTAATTTCGCTGAAATATATTTAATAGAACTAATTTCACTTGCACGTCACTTGGATTTTTTTAATGAAAAAGTAATCTTTTTATTTTAACGAAATTTAAGACTATTTTACAGCAGCTAATAATTAAAAATAAAAAATTTTTTAATTATTATATCTGATTCATATGATATTCACAATTTTGGGATACTAATATTTATTTTTATTAATATAACCGCCATGTTGAATTTATACCACGTACTGTGACGCTATATCGTTCTGAAAACATAAAGCAACATTGATCAAATTTCTCAATTATTTGCATTTTACCAAATTTATTGAATTCTGTGAAATTTACACCCCAATTCCAGAATTTCGATATCATCTTCAAGCCCCTATTTGTTATATTTAATTGTTGAAATTGCTTTGAAATATTTCAGGAATTCTGGAATTGTTGAAAAAGAACCATAACTCTATTATGTAGAAAATGATTTTGATCAGTATCAGCTTGGTAGAGATAATTTATTGTGACATAAAAACTGAACAAAATATTGAAAAGAATAAAAGCAGTTTTGTGAAACCATTTTTATAAAATATTTATTAAATCAATCAAAATGCATTTAATGTTTTACAATCATATTCTATTAATTTTAAACTTTCCGTAATTCCGTAAAATATAATGTTTCTTTTGTCAACCTAATATTTTCTACAACAATGGCAAAATTAAATATATACTGTTTATGAAAAAAATTGACACACTTTACAGCACATCTTCTCATCCAGTGAAACTTTGCATGTGCTACATTGATACCGTTTATTCAATAAGATCTGAGTCGTAAAATGCTACTAATATTTTGTAAAGCCAAATATCACGGATTTTGCATTATTTTATCAGAAAACGATTTTTTTGATAAACAGTTTAAGTCGCACTATTTTCGTCAATGATATGCATCTTGTGTTTTTAGAATAGCGTCATAGACTAAATTTGTTACATTATCACATCTCAAAGATGATGAATATTACAATATTCACAAAAAAGAAACAGAAAAAGCTTTTATTATTTTAATATTTTATTGAATACAACTTTCAACGATTTTATTTATCATATCACTTGATTCATTGTTATATACATAATTCTATTTTTCTTCTCTCTCTCTTATATTGCTATTTATTTTTTATTTGTATTCTTCAATTAAATAACAGAAGCGACTATTTACAATTCGCTAGAGAAACACCAAATGTCAAAGATTTAAGATGCGATCGACGGTCGATCGTAAATTTCCCAGCGGACCGGAAACACGAGGACAGCTAAAGTGGACAGAGCACTCCGCGGACATCGATAGTTCGCCCGAGTATCGATGCACTCTCGAAGCTTGCCGGACACTTCGCGATATCAGTCGGTGGAAATAATGATTTATGGAACAGTGTGTTTATTTTAAACTGACCGTCGTGCCTATCGGTATGCAGTAGTCGAACAATATTCAATGTCGATCGAACAAGACACGAAGCGTCCGCATAGAGTGAAACGGATGAATTGCTTTCGCTGAAAGCGATTTGTCAACGTCTCGGCTAAACTGCTACATAATACGAGCTACACGAAGGCTTTATCTCGCATTTCCTCTCGCGTCTGTCGACTTCGCGTTTTTTCGCGCTTCGTGATCCTACAACATCTCGAGAACTAAGTGTCTCTGTCCGCTTAGGAAGTAATTAATGGACGACAGCTCACAGTTTTGCGCGGTAGGAGAACTCGCGTTTTCCATCGTCTTCTATTACATCAGCCTGTATTTATTACACGCTTCTGCAACTGCAATCGCTAATGCAGATGCGGTAGTATCAATCTTGATGAAACGCAAATATTAATTTTCCTACGTTAACCGTTTCCATTTTAAGTAGTATAAATAATTTCTAATCTGTCAAGGTTTTTATTGTGAATTATAACACAATAATAATGTCTTTTCTAAATTAAACTATAGAACACACACAAAGCAGTGAATTACATAATATAAAAGATGAAAAAATTCTAGAAGCTTTATTGTTCAATTATTTGATTGTATTACGCGTTAGATAATTAGCGTTGAGCAAAGATGTCGCGAAAGAAATTATCGTAAAATTGTAACGTCTGTAATGTGTCCCGTAAACGCGCCGACCGTTTGCAACGCAAACTTCCTGTTTAACCGCACATATTAATAATTAACGCGGCACTTGGAATAAACGCCCTCAGTCTGCGGTGCGCAAGTTACAGGCGAGGACGCAGAAGCTATACAATTATTATTAAAGTTGGTAACGAGTTCGCGGTGACAAAACGCATTGTCAGAAACATCGTCGCGACCTGCGCGCGTTTTTCGCCGAAACGAACTTCATTTAATTACGAGTAAAGTAGTTTTTGTTGCGCGCTAACGCAAGTGAGGAAAAGAGAGAAAGAGAGACGGTTGGGCGAAGAGAGGGAGACACGCTCTTTGGCGCACGGGAAGACCGAGAATTTTGCCGTTTAATTATCCTGGGTTCTGGCGTGTTCAAAGGACGCGTATCCTCCCCCGCGCCGTGCCTAGCGCGCTCTGAATTGCAACGCGCGTTTAGTCGCTCTTAGACGACAGCGACGGGTAAATTTATCGCTTGATTTGAAATGCACCCGTACCGCACTCGCACATTCGCATGTCCATTCACGATTACAGTGCGCGCGTTGCAACAGTGAATATTACATCGCGCGCGAACGCGAGCGTGCGATACGTTAGGCCGAATGAATTCCTAACGTTGCTGCGGGCTTGAATTCGTTTCGATGTGAGCACACAGCCGCGCGTAGTTTAGTTAGCTTGGCATGGAAATGGTCACTTACAACATAGAAATGCGTTCGACCATGGTAAAGGTACCCGACCCGTGCGCGCTCGTTTTACGCTCGCACCATACGCAGTTTACGCGAATTAACAATTCCGTACACGAAAACTACGAGAATCTGAGAAGAGAAATCTAATTGTGAGTCTTTCACGAATTTTCATGTTCCTAATTTCATGTTTTGAGAATCGTTTAAAAATCTTTTCAATGTGTCTTTGAAAGATTTCAGAATACGTAAGATGCATCGTCGCTAATTACAATTATTTACGTTTACTAAAAATAGTATTTGACTATTGTACGAAAACTGAATAAATTTATTAATTTAATGTAAATATATAAAAAATTATTCATTAATTACAAAGAATATTTTTTGCGAAGGAAATTTGCAATCAGCGCACTAAAACGTAATAATAAATCGTATTAATATTATTATTGTCAATCGAATGACAAATTCGCTTACAAAACAAATCTCTTTAAATCTAAACGTTCACGATGTTTTCCACTTTGCACGCTTTTGAGAACATATTTAACTTACTCTTAAATACTGTCGATTACACGGATTCATGACTGCTCGCAGGTCCCGATGTTTCGAGTAACTACAGTCGTTATCGTCCTTTGTCTGGCGAGGCCTGCATTCGAAGTTTCTCGGCCATTTGCGTGTGTAATCCCAAATGTTGTTTACGTAACGATTATTTCGGTGCGCGCAAAACTTGCAGCAGTCCGGCTCGGAACTTTGCTACATTGAATTAGACGGCAGCGTTCAGATTCGCGATTAGTGCAGATGGCAGCGGCAAACGCGAAACTTCACGTAGTCGGGATCCCCAGTGTTGTAGCCATGTTCCGTTACGGTGCGGCTTTTCGGGTTTCGACAGCTTATAAATTGGGATAATGGCATACTCCACGTGGTTATGTCTATGATAACACACGCTGAAAGGCTCTCTTGCTTATCCGTCCAGATAACCTACTGAAAATTAGATTATAATTCCGAAGATTTCGGATCGTTCGATAACAGTTAATACTGGTATACTCTTTCTTTGATTAAAAAAAAAAAAGAGGAAAAAATCAAAGAGTTCTTTAGACTACGAAAATCTATAGAATGAAAAATCGGAATGCTTCAGACATGTACTATATTTTACAGATATTGCGTTGTTCAAGTTCTGACTCAGAGGTTCAAGAACTTTAACTTATAAAATTACAGCGTAGGAAAAGTCAATAATCTTAGAGAAGACATAAACATGAAGCAATTGACATAAAGGATAGAGACATAAATACTTAATCAAACGGTCAAGACAGATAAATGCGCTTTCAAGTGTAATTGGCATGGGTAGAAAATAGCCACGTGTACCAGACACACGATAGTTCACATTATGATCTATAATTCCCTTTGTCAAAGTTTCATTATTTTTCATCCGCGGGAGGATCGTTCTTGCACTCGAAGAAGAAAGTCATTTATTATTTCCGCGGCGGTTGGATGGGAGGATACCTATTCATATCCTATTGAATCGAAGGCAGTAAGTCTAGTCCTTATCCCGAGCCCCGAGAAACTTTTCGGAGCATTGTGAAAAGCTTTTAACGCAGATAGACGTTAAACGAAAATCCATGTATCAAAAAAGATGTGCCCGATTTGCGAAAACCTACTGTTTGAAATTGCACACTTAGAACATGAAAATAAATGCTGTGTGTTTAAAAAAAGAAAAGGAAAATTTATATAGAATTTGTATATATAAAAGTTTTTGTATTTATTTATATACATAACATAAAAATTTTTTGGACGCGTATTTTTATTATGTACAAAAAAGGAATATAGATAATATTGCTTGATAAATCCAACAATGATAATTAAGAGCTACCAATAGAAAACCGTGTTGTATTGAGCATGTGGAGTATTAAGCGATCTATCATGACCGTGTAACCAGCTGGTAACTTTAATTAGATCGGAATTACACCGGGGAAACACATAAACATTGTCGGTCTCCCTTTCCTCCCTCTTCCCTTCTCGTTTTCTCTTTCTCTTTCTCTCTCTCACTCATTCAGAAGACCGACACCTCGCTACATGCCGGTTGTTATCTGGGTAGAAACAACAAGCCACACATTTCGGTCTCCGAGTAATCAGACTAACATGAGATGCGGACCCAGCCGCTAACTAAACTCTAAACTCTAAAGTCTGCCGCAAGTTAGCCGGGTGTGATGTCAGTGAGGGCGTAGAAGGCGACCTTCCCGGTAGCGGGTGCATACCTAAGGCACGGGGGGTTGTATACCTGCCAATTGTGAGCGTGTGGGTTGAGCCGAAATGCCGTTGGATCCCGTGAGGTTAACCGCGACGCTAAGATAGCATTCAGCGCGCAAACTCCTAGGCTCTTATTTTAATTACCCCGCCCTCCAGTGTTACGTGAAGGCTACGTCGAGGAGACAGAGCGCGGTAATATGTTTCCCCGCGCGGATCAAGTGCGGTATCTTCCGGTACGCGGTGGGATCGCGCAGACCCCATTGAAAGCTTGATTACAGATAAGATGAAACTCGTCCTTGAGAATTTTCGACTGATTTTCAGATAAGAATTTGCTATTTTCGAACTTAGATTTACTAGAGTTCTTATAAATTTAGATTACTTAGATTTATTAAAGTTTTAAAATATATCTTTTGCATGATATAAGTAATTTTTTTTCAATCTAGACAATATTGATTTTTATATGTGAATAAAATTTTTGATAAACTAGAACAATACAGGCGCGCGCTACGCGCGCGCACTTATTATAGTAATTTAATAATTATGAAATCTAAATATTTTAATAAATTTTTTTTATTTTAAATAACCGTCAAAATAACCTTCACTTTCAATCTATCAAACTATCAGAATAATTGCGATAACCAATCAGCGTCGCGGAAAAGCGTCAACAATACTTTTGATACATTCGAGTATCGATCTTTCATGCCTTTTTTAAGAGTGAATTAGTGAAATTTTAAACGACTGAAAATGTTACTAATTGTGGTTTGTATAATCTTAAGATGACATTTTATTGATGATAGGAGAAATTTTCCTTTTAAATAATGATTTTCCAATTAAAACAGTTCTTATTATCTGAAATTGCTTTTATTAGCGCTTTGACAAGTATTTGATATTAAGGAGGATCTATGTATGTACAGCGTCTAATTAGTGCTCAAAGCATCGTGGACGCAGCGATAGGATCGCCTGTGGCTATTAATTAACTGTGGGGACGAAAACTTTGTTGGAGATTAATTTATCGGATAACTCGTCGCGTTAAGAAATCCCTGGTCACCAATGAATCGCAGATAATCACTACAGGATTTAGAGCCCTCGCGCTTCACCTCGAAAGCTGCTGGACGATCTTTATTGACACATTCGTGGTAATCCCTCTAATGACCTGTGCGCAATCCTCTTTCATCCGTGAACTCGGGATATCAACTTTGAAGTCTGGAATTATTTATCTTGCGATTAGTTTTTATATCTAGATGCACTTTAAAGTTAATTTAACTTGTCTCTTTTTGCGTTATTATACGAACACTTTGATTACTACGTGCAAATAAAAATAATTTTTGATAAAATGGCAATTTTCGTAAAAATTTATATAATTTTAAAGTAAAAGAGAAAATATTTATCTTTTTATACAAAAATTTATTGATTTTATTTAATAAATTTGATTCCTTATTGCAAAGTAAGAATATTAGTATTGTTAATTATTTTTTAGATTTAATTTTATTGATGTCGGGTATTATATATTTGTCCAGTAACTATTATTTTATTTTTATTTTTTATTATAAACGCAACATGCATGAATTTATAGTATAGTAATTGTCGATAGTTCGTCACACAGTCATAAAATAAAGTGAACGAAAAATGAAACTTCACATTCCGCGGCCATCATAAATCGCGTACTAGCATTATCACGGTCAATTTATTTACTATATGGCTCGCGTTAGAATGATAGGTTGAGGCTGACTGCGTACAATGTAACAGATACTGCAAACCGCAGATTCACGTCGCGCTAATATGACTGTCATTTGAGGGATACGCGCAAACGCTGCTCTCGACAATCCCGCAAAGCGTCCCGCTGACATGACGCGTCCGTCGGCGTTCATTATTTATGCATACCGTGTAACGGTCGTATAAATATTTCCATTTAGGCAAGAATCGCCGAACGTCGGCGTTTTTTCACAATTTAACCGACGCATGAAGAATATATCGTCGCGTCGCCAAAAAAATCAAACTACCGTGTACCAGAAAATTACAGGCAGAGAGGCGTTCATAAATTAAAATTTAAAGAATTGATCGTCAGCTCTCTTCTTTACGCATTTTTTACATGAGTTTTTATTGATGCTTATCAAAAGAAAAATAAAACGGAAATTGTAAAAATCTTTTTAAATATTAATCTTTTAATTGCAATGCATTGAACTCTGTTTCCTGAAATTATTTAGTAATAAAATAAAAATCCACAAAAAAACTTACAATTTCGTATTTTTTAGATTTGTTATTGTTATTAATATAGTAGAAATCGATAAATTGAGATAAAATAGTAGAGAATTGATTGTTATTTATTTAAATTTTGCTTGCTGGTGGCGCAAAGTTTTGAATCAGACTTGTGCATATGTATATATTGATTCAGTTGAACGATTATGTCTCGTTCAATTACCGATTCAAAAATTTCTAGTAATCCATTCTTTTTGCATTTGATCTCTTAACAATGGTCTCCTATTATCGCGATGAAATGATCCCAACAGCAGGCGAGAATCGATGATGACGCGTGCCGTCAATATAAAGGGTGCCATGGCTCGGCGATTAATTATCTCGCCGCTTTCGTCCGTAAATTCTTTTCTACGCGGCGTATTATCGTCGTTCGAACGAAACCGGCCGTACATATCCCTGTAATTGCGCCTCTCCAAGCGTGCTTTCTCATCGGCAATTCCTTCATTCCATCGTTCGACGCTCTTTAAAACGGAGCCGAGTTACGTCAGATAATGTCCGTTTTCTTGCGCGAAATAGAAGGCGAGAGAAAGAGAAAAGACGAAAGGAGAGTCGAGGGGGGCAGCAAGATGAGTAACGGCCAACGGTTTGCCAAGCGCATAAAAGGTACGCTCGTCGATTAATTTGACATTTTAATTTGGGCAGCGCGGGAGGAGTTTGTTCCGCACTATGCCGTGCTAATCTTCGGCGCGACTCGGAGGGAAAATTAAAGAACGTCCGCGCGAAAGTGGTCAATTCGGAGAAAATGAACGAGCTTAAGGCGCGCGGGAGGAGGATTTAAAGAATGAGGCCCCCTTTCCAATCTCAAATTGCCGCTGCGCAAGCTAATACCCTCGGTTTCATCCCGTGATTGCGAGGAAATGAGACGATTACGTATTACAAAGAAATTGAATTCTTGAGATAACAGATGCATTATGCGTTAATATGCAAATTAGTCACGGTCGAATGAGCAGTTGCATAATTTTTTAAACTTTTTTTTTTTTTTTTTTTTTTTAATAATTTTTCATAACTCAGATTTATAGCTTACGTTTTATTGGTACTCTCGGCTCGCGAATGTATTATGCATAGCGCAAAGCTCTATCGGCACACACGGCGATGTTTAGGACAGTGCAAACAATGCGCATTCTCGGAAGGGCACGTTTCGATCAGAGATTGAGAAAAGCCCCGATACACTATCGGCGTACAGTGTGCGCGGAGTAGGATTTGCACAATGGACAGGGAACGGTATCTTTGTTGGACTGTTCTGATTGGACCACTGGAGTCCCGTGCTTATGTTAGTTATGCCGGTGCATTCAGCGGACAGTACCGCTTTGTTGGCACTGGCGTATCACTCTGTAACGAGACCTCCGTATCGACTGTTCCATTCTCCAGGATCTGTGTCTCCCTTCCCCTCCTCTCGCTCCTGCGATCGCGAATCTGACGTCGTCGTTGTCGTCGTCGCTTGCGACGACTACCTACCGACGGTTACACTGTCTACCTTTGTGTCTGGTGAATCTGGCGGCGTTGTACGTCGAGAAGTTTTCCCGGTCCCGATCCCTCCGAGGAAGTTTATGGGTAATGGAGTTAAATCCGCGATATATACCGCGCCCACGGGTGGAGAAAGCCGGCTTGACGTTATCTTTCTCCGTCGAGATATAAGAACAGTCGCTGAGTTTTGTTCGCGATAAAACCGAAGTGTCGCGAAGTCTAATTGTGTTACCAGAAATTTCGAGAACTACTGAAATTATATTACTCTCGCGATATAATAATGATAAAGTACACTTTTACTTTGCGTTATTAGTAATGTAAATAAATGTTTTGGTATGAACGAATATAATTTAGGTCGATCGTTATCGCCCAAAATATCTTTCGTATATTTATATTTTTTATTAATAAAAATTTAACAATTAAAATTTTCTATTTTTTATTTGATACGAGATTTATTTTTTATGATAACATTTTGAACAAACGCAATGTTCTCGTATGTGCAAATCAGATTCTGTTTGATATATCGCAAATTGCAAATTTGGAATTCTAAATTTCCTGTACACATGTCTGAGATAAGATGTCTCTCTATTTCTCTCTTTCTTTCTCTGTCTTGCCGTTCCTTGTAGTGTGAAGCTGCGTTTGAATCATTATAATGCAACTTCGAAGTCGGCAACAGAGAGCCCGCTGAGCAGACGCATTCATCTTATGCAGCCATGGCAGACGCGAGATCGGTTTTATTGTATCGCCGCATTTGCTCACTCGCGTCGCGTATGAATGCAAATTTACTTCATTAAGGTATCGAAGATGCAACGTGAATCGAATAAGTTTACGTCCGTGGCACGGCGAAATACGCCAATTAACGGAGCCTACCGCGCGCGAAAAATGTAAAAGAAGAACGCCAAATGTTAGTGTCTTGGTCGTATCGCTGGCCAGATTGATAATGCTGAAACACGAACATGAATCTTCGGTCTGGACATGCGCTTTCGATCGTGCTTTGCAATGAAAAACATGCAATGTAACACTTTTAAAAAAAGATAGAAAAAATAGATATGGATGCTAATTTCTTTTTTTTATCTAAAACTTTTTTTATCTAGAACTTCTAATCAAATATCTCTTGGCAAAAAAATTCTAAATACGATTTATCTTTTAAATAAAATCTTTTTCATAAAACGATTTTTTCTGAAAAAGAGGATAGAAAACATACACCACATATAAAAAAATATCTAAAAAATATACATACAAGAAATTTGGAATTTAGTTTTATATGCAATATATTAAATAAAATATGATTGTATAAAAATAGTTAGTTTTACTTAAAAACAAATAGTCAAATATTCATATATTTTATTTTTTAATTTATTCTCTAAAATTAATAAAAGATTGAGGTTAAAACGAGATTCTATGTAAATTTTTAACAATTAACGAAATTGATTTTAAAAAATAATATACTTTTATTACATTTCTACATATTTTCCACATATTTCTTTTACATTTTATGTAATTTTTTTGATAATGAGAATACACAAAGAAAAACTGAACAATTCAAATGACAAGGAAGGATACAATTGCGGACAGCAATGTGCCGAGACTTCTCACTGAGAAACGGCTGTTGTCGAGGAAATGCGATTCGCACGCGAACCTTTTGCGTGCTTCGTGCGCTGAAATAGTGAATGAAAGTCGGTGGGAACTCACTTTGTGAGTCGGCGTGTAAATAGTTCTGCGCGCTTTCTCGCGTATGCAACAAATACGCAAAACTCATTTACGGTGCATGCAAAGCGAATGTCTGACTCCCGGCTAATGTAGACCCCGGGTGCTATGCCCGTTTCACTCGTGAAAGGAAAAAACGAACGTATCTACGTGTTAGGATAGCAATGGGATGTTGAAAAAAGGGGTAATAGACTAAACGCCTCCCAGAAACTAACACCTGATAACATTGCGAGCAAGTATTGGTTGTAGAAGGCAAAGCACGAGATTGAATCAAATTCTTATTAAAGTTACAATTAGATACACTGACTTTATCTGTGGATATGTATATCAGTATATTTTCTCGATGAACTTTTTTCATATTATTGAACTATCGTTTTCATTCAGTTCAAATTTTTTATATATGGAATTTTATTCGATGTTTAATCGATACGGTTTGTGATATAATATTTGTTGATATTATACTAGAAAATAATTTCAAAATTTTCTTAGAGAATACTATTTCACTAATTTTATGTAATTAAAAAAAAATATTTTATTGTTAAGTTTTATTTATAAGATAAATGCGGATGATTCGAATCGATAGCCGAGGCAGATAGTCTTTAAATATTTTAGAATATTTTAAATAATCAATTAGATTAACCTAAACTCATCTTATTTTTTAAATTAAGATAAGTAGCAAGTGAATCTGATCAACTTTTCAAGGTATCATAAAATATTTTAAGATTGTCCGCTGAGCTAAGTCACCTGTACTCTCTGACCTTATATTGCAATAGGCGAAACTTTTAACATAACCAATTACACTTACCAATCAATTAAATTTATAGACTACGTTGTAGCAAAGCATTGGCTCAACTCGGCAATCGCCTTAGCTTGCCAAGCAGCTTGCATCGACGAACGGCATTAACTTCATTGAAGTGTAACAAGAGCGCTATACTGTGCCAAACTGCAACAGCAACTAGACATGCACTTTAGCAAACATGTACCTACAATCTAGATAATCGTGCATAATTTAGTGCCATGCTAAGATAGTAATTATAGAATCTCCATTAAACTTACCATCAACTATCTGGAAATGCGTACGGGCGTCTTAGTTCAGATAGCGCGCCCTCGGAGTAAACAAACTTCCAAGTTTGATAGAGACTTCGCGAACTTTGCAAAATGGAGATTCTTGGGAAAAAAGCACGGCATGATGTGCTGAACTTTTGAGCTCCTTGTACAACATTATAATAAAATGATGCCCATGTTGCGAACATATACGCACGCTACATCCACTAACTCGTAAGTCGAGACATCTTTGAAAGCTGTGCTCAGAAGTTTACGAGCATATATTGCAAGAGTTACTATAAAATAGAATAAGATTATATTGACGATTTAGAATCGGACACAATTATTATTTTAATCTGTTTACACTTAATTTTTTTGAATAATATTTTTTTCTATACATTTATTTAGTGTCACACTTGTTAGTGTACAGGAAATAGTGTACTGATAAATTTATTTCATCGTACCTTTTTGAACGCATGGATGTGGAATACAATTTCGTAAATCTATGTATAATTATCAAGCTGCTTTAAATTATGTTAATCTATTTTGCGCCACAATGTCGCAGAATGCGATGTTCCGTGGATTGAGCTGTCTCGTAGAAATCGGGTGGCGCGGGTTACGAGTAAACCGACATAAACCTGCGAGCAAATACAAACAAGCTGATTGCCCTCGAAGCTCCCCATCCGTCTCTAACCAGTAATTAAACAGGGCAATCTGCACTTCCTATCCACGACAGTGCCATGAGCGGTGAGAATGAGCCAAGTCCTTCGGGTGAAAGCACCTACGTGCAGGACGAAACACAGAGAGAGAGAGAGAGAGAGAGAGAGAGAGAGAGAGAGAGAGAGAGAGAGAGAGAGAGAAGAGGGGGAGGGAGGAAGAGGATGAGCAATCGAGAGAGGGGGGGGGGAAGGATAAGGGAGGAGTGAGAGGGAGAGAACCATCTGTGTATACTAAGATTATATTTGGCTTGGTCCATGCAAATTCATGAGTTACCCGACGTCCTGACATTCGGCTAGTTCGGCTCGGATAGACGCGAAGCCGCTGTTGGCAACAACTTCGATGGCTTAGAACGTCGCGGACCGAAATTAGATTATAAACTGCAAGCGGTAAGCAGAAAGGAAAATGCGCTTTTCCGTGATGTATCGAAGTAAGACAAACATACATAATTATACGTATACGTAATCTGATTTAGAATTGTTATATTTTCTAGAGCTTCGAATTTCCATAACGAAAGTTTAAATAAACATCATTATTTGTTATAACTTTTTAAATATTAATGTTAAATGAAATTATTATTAATACATATTTATAATTAACTTCAAAAATGTATAATGGTTTGTTTTCGAAGCAAAATCCAACTTTTCGACATTATCGCGTTAAATTTAATGCATGTTATAAAATTCATATTTTATATTAATTGCAATCTCGTAAAATCCCACTTATTTTGCAACGCGCATGCCAGAAAATAATTAATTCATAATGCATTCAACGCGTCAGTTACTGCGACACGCGCTGCGCTAGCAGCCTATTATAGTTCTTTGCGAAATTAGCTCGTGGCCGGAAGTCTCGTATTTACCGCGCTGCAACCTGCGCAGCGCAAACACGTACCAAGATATATATCGCTGGAATTACCCATGCACGATATGCCGACAGACTTTCTTCCCCCCGCGTAGATCCACCTACGGAGACACGGAAAACTCTTAAACAAGGAGCATCGGTAAACAGAGAGAATATCAAGTTCGTCGCGCGCGAATGCGTCGTTTAAATTATTGCGCCCGTTAGACGATGATTATAGCGCGGAGCGAGTTGAAGCGTCATGATAATACTATAACGCAGCAGACTGCATACCGAATTTGCGTCTTCGCTTGTCGCTAGAGAAAGGGGAGAGAGGGGGGGGGAGAGAGAGAGAGAGTACATAATGCGCACTCGCAATACCGAGTTAACGCGTGAGTCTTGGAAGGCAAGATATTATGTGGTAATAAGGTTGTTGAATCATTCTTGTTGAAGTCTCATTTCGCATTTAGCGTCACTGGCTTACAGAGCGCGAGACGCGGAAGTTATTTTGCCGAGAAATAATTTAATTCTGCTTATAGGTGCAGCTAAATCGAAATTTTTTCGAAAAGTTTGCAAATCTAAAAGAATTTCAAAATAATTGGAAATAATCAACATCATTTATAACGTTATTCAATTTTTGAAATTAATTAATGATTTCTTCTAAATCTCCGACTTATATAACTTGAATTATTTTATTACTTATTTATAATACCAAAAGTTGTCTTGCATAGTGAACAAATTTTCCTCAGGAGAGATCTATGGGAACACATTAATCTGATGATAGTCATTGTTGTGTCTCGAAGTATAATCTAGATGCGGTGCAGAGTAATGTTTCATCAACGCTGTCGGGTGTCCTAACGTAGGTATCGATTTCCTGCTTGATATCGATACTGTTTGCTCCAAGGGGTTTATTAACGGAAGCTTTCCATTAGCGACGCATAATGTTATGACGTTTGCAATTAGAATCAGATCTGACACTTTCCGTGCGGAAACGTAATCCTTATCGATAATCTCGGGTGATCGCTTCGGGAAAGTGGGGAAAAATATTTTGATTCCGGCCTGCACGAAACGCGTTTATTTTCCCGCGAACAATTGACACGGAACAGAACGCAGAAGGCTAAGCCGCGTCGAATATTTACATTATAATGGTACACGCAACCGTGATTCATTGAGTTCGTACGGTTCGTTATTAATGGCCGGCGGACTCGCACCACTATCGCCGGCATTGTGTGTCAGTCCTCCCTGTTTCTCGTCCTACACGATGTGTCCCTCGCATTAACATAAGCGCCGTATCTCGCGTGGTGTCACACGGAGACAGGAGACACCATGGCGACTTCTCTCGCCGCACTCATCCTGTTTCCGATATACCGAACCTCATAAAGCTGCTCTCACATCAAAGCTCATTTCTGTTGTGACGTGTAAATTTTCAAAAATTTATTAATAAATTTGCGAGGGTACTTCTTCTCGCTTATTGATATAATCTGTTTGTAGAATATTTACACTCAGTTTATAAAAAATTTTTAATTTTAAATCGTAAAAAATAATTGTGTTTATCATAATTGAGGCACCAAAGATAAAACATAATTTTAAGCAAGAAACATTTATTTTTGCTTATATTAGATAACAGAAACTATTAACTCAGATATTTCACACGAACACAAGCCGATGTGAAGTTAGCTTAATGAAGCTCGAAAGAGGTAGCCGCTCGTTCTCCTCGCTTTAATGATGACGTCGCCGGACCCGTTCGATGTATTCTAAGTGCCGACACGCCTCTAAATTAGTGTCGTCGCTCTGCAGCCTGGAGTACCGCGCGACGTCAAGGCTGCTTGACGCGCAAAAAGCGCCGCTGCTGCACTCGCCTCGACTAAATATAGGAGTTCGGTGGAAACTCATGTCGTCGCGGTACACGTCTTCGAGAGCTGTCCGTGTGTCATCTGTGCCAGGCTTCTTCGAAGAGGAGAAACATGAAGTCGTAAAGACGTAGCGAAGATGGTCGTATTCATTGAGAAGCGCGAACGGGACGGTGTCGGCCGCCTGTCGGTGTGCCGCTCGCTTTCGTTCCTCTTGATGCAATTAGTCGAGCAGACACGGCACTCGTGTTGAAAGCGACCATGCATTTGCGTCGTTTAAGAAATTGACGTGTTCGTGATATATTTGGACGGTTTTTCTGTAAGAGTCACGTATAGATTTTAATTATTTGGAATATATTTGGATATTTTAAAAATATTTTTATATGAGAGAAAAATATATCTTATTAGACTTTAATATATATATAATATCTGTAAGTGAGAGATTACTGACTGTGTAAAAAAACCGTGTAAAAAAAGTGCTGCATAAATTGAAAGATAGACGTATTATTTATTAAAATACGTGTAATCTTAAAATAATATTATCACATGAGAAATTAATAGTACGTCGTAAATCATCATATTGAGCACGCCTATTTTAGTTAATATTACTAATGAAATAAATAGGTCCTATTAATTAAGCTTTAATTGAAAAAAATTTATTAACAGTATATTGTCATGTTTTATCAAACGTATCATTGATTGATAAAGCTCATATCCTGCGATTGACATACGAAGCTATTCTCGATATATTCTAATCGATTATTATCGACTAAAATGACATGTCCCGATATCAATGTTACTTGCTTTAACAATGAATTATTGCGCAGAATGCTAGACTGTTTTCAATATACGATTTCATTGGAAATTCTATCATCAATTCAATGCGGGTATAAAAAGATATGAAATATATAATAAACAATATATTACTTTAAGATTACACGTATATTTTTAATAAATAATACATCTGTCTTTTAATTTACGCGGCACTTTTTTTACACGATTTTTTTACAGTCAGTAATTTCTCACTTAATTTACACGATCCTTTTCAACACGATATTAATTTACGCGGTCAAAAAAATATTATATACAAATGATTGTATATTAAATTCTCATTTTAATAATTTTAATAAAATTTGAAATAAATTAATACAAGAAATAGATTAAATTGATGTTTTCTATAATGCAATTGCATTATAAGATACATTACATAATTGTATTGTAAACCGAAATCAAGGATATCCAAGTTCTATATACTTCTCTATAACTAGAATTATATAATATTTCTCATTATAAAGTATCTTATTATAGAACATCGTATTATGAATATTTATCCACTGAAGAAAGCGCAAGTCTGGCTTACTTGTCGCATAGAGTTATCCTTTTTGAATTATACGTTGCTTTCATTTCGCGCAAAGGGATTAAGAAAGCGGTCGACGCGGATTTTAGCACAATCGCGTTTCCCGACGCGTGCACGTTGCAGTCGTAACAAACTCGCTCGTAAATGTTTCTACTTTTATCGTCATGAAATCACCGCGCATAAACGAAACGCGTGAGCGTGCATCAAAATCGGACTGAAATTTACCCGTTATATTAAAGACTGAAAAACAGAAAATACTATTTTTACTAAGGATAATATTTTACAATACATCGTAATTATAAATTGCATTAAAATGATAAAATTCTTAGAAAACTTGCAATTTAAATTTAATTAACTTAAGATGTGAACAGATGACGTAACTAACAATAAGTTTTCTAAGAGCTTTAGATTCGTTTTTTTTCGCGAAAGCTTTGATGTAACAAATTACTTTTCGCAAATATTTATAATATATAAATATATAATATATAATATATAATATATAAAAAATATTTATAATGTAACATTCATAGATAGAAAAGATAGAAAAGTGTAAAATTAATTCAGGGCATTCTAATATCTGGAGTCAATTCTGCAGTGTATCTTTAGCGTGCGAGCATCTACGTATGTAAATTGCGCTCTATGTTCCGCCGCGATCTCGTTTGAATGGGCGCGCACGATGAATGCAGGCGGCAGTGAAATGAGTTAAAACCGTCCATATGTGCATCTCGTGAGCAGAGGGATGCGATTCTTCGCGTGGCGCATCCGGTCTTTGCGACGCTATTCGAAGCCGCGGTCCCCAGGCTGCCTTTGTGCGTTCCATTTGCGTGAAGACGCGGATAAAATGCGCGTAATTTATTCTCTGGCGAGTGAGCAGCCGAATCGCGCGCGAATGTATCTGCGGCCTACGTCCGTCTAAGGAAACGCGCGGTTTTCTTTCACTACACATATCTCTTGTGAGACAGTCGCACGCATGTGGCATTCGTTTCTGCGGAGAGAAAGAATTCTTTATTCAAATCGGGATCTCAGTCTCGCGAAATACTATGGAAGATCTATTATTGAAAATTAAAAAATACAATTTCAATTTCGCCAATGGAGAGAAAAATTAAACTACTCGCTTGAAGAAGTGAACATTTTTTTCATGCATAACAAAGCAAATCCACTTTTAATCTGCATTCATGGATTGAATTACGAGCAGATATCGATAATATGCAGTCTTTAGAACAGATATTCTATTAATTTCCTCTTTCCCCTCGTTTCAAGATCGTAAATTCTACAATTGACATTCCGTTTTGTAATGATGCTCCTTCGTTCTTTTTGTTACAGGTCGTTACGCTGACGGCGACCTTCCTCGAGAGGTAAGTGAGTAGGAAGTAAGATGATCGTCCACCTTCCTTTTGATCCGCAGTAATAAAAGGAAGGTAATCCTGCACGGAACTCGGCAATATAAAAAGCTGCAGCCTCTTAGATATACTTTCCGCGAGCGCGCCCGGAGCAAATAGTTTCGGATGAGTTTTCCTCTCCGCGAGGAACTTTGCAATCCCGGCGAAGGAGCCGACGCGTGATGCACGCGTGACTTCTTATACTTTCCTTCGCTCTCTCGCCGACGAAGCCCGTTCTCTCTTTCGCGTCACGCAAAACGATGCCGTGCGATCCTACCGCGTCGTGTTCTTTTATCTTCCGGTCGGTGGCAGTTCGAGTTGGTGCGGTTTCGCGCCCTCTTTCTCCCCGCCTCCCGCCCCTCACTCCGCCGCGGGAATTGTTGAGGAAGTTTGCTTTGACCGGATAAAATGTAATTTTCGGGTACCGTCGACCGCTTTTAGTTTGGAGCGCTTGTCAGCGAAACCAATTTCGTGTTACAAACTCTGAATAGAATTGATGTAGAGCCGTGGAAGAAGAGAAGATTTTTACATTCTTTGAGCGACATTGCAGGCTTCATTCAGCTGTTCTCGTGCACATCTTGCGCCCAAAGTTATCTGCTTCTAATGAAGGCTACTGTGTCAATTCGAGTTCCATTATTATGCTATTGTGCAAGCTATAGAAGTAAAAAAGTATAATAATATAGGAATATTCTAAGAGAGGACGTGTATTATATTGTATGTTTGCCTTATTATGTATTGTATTATTCGAGAAGATTTGACAGAACACGAACAGTCGATGATTTGTTTATGTGAGACAAACAACAGACACTGTAAATTGTCTAGGCATTACCAAAAAATATTAGTTATCAAAGGAATACATTATTAAATTTAACAATTATCGGAACAAAAAGTTAAGCGATTATCTTGTTATTCGCACAAACGATTGGTAGCTCGGTTTGTAGATAATTTTGCAAAACGGTGACTCTGTTTGTGTCCCGTCAAATTCTCTCGAAGTGATACATAATAATACTAACACATATATATCACAATGTTCGATAAAGAGCCAAATTCGATCATGAAAACAATTACAATTTGTTGAAGCTATATTACATTGTGTATAACGTGTTTGCAAAATAAGTATTATAAATCTTGAAATTTGATGAAGCTTAACTGTTATTATATTATCATTACGCATGTACCAGAGTGCACATAGCTTTCGTTATTTGCTAGCTCAAAGCTGGTGCGGTGTAAAAACTCATTTCAGCGGCCACCAACAAGCGGGCACTGCGTCGCGAAAAATGAATTTTCCCTACCACGTTCCGCTAATGAACACAAGGGTACACCGCGTGATCATGTTATACATAACAGGCATTATCAAGCACGTAGCGAGCGCTGGCGCGTATTTTACTGATACATCTATGCGAGAAGTTCATTATAACATAGACAAACCAGATAAATACCGTAAACCCCCGGGCGCCAAAGACAGTAAGCTCATTAACGGGGGGAACTAACTTTTAACTAAATATAATTTTACTCGTTACAACATTGGATTATGCGAGGTGCGCGAGTAAAATTATAAAACACACTTTCCTCGCTCGAATGTTTATCTGCATATACAATACAAAAATTGCTTAGGTTGAGATTTTCAGAATTTTTACACGGGACTCTTTTTTTGCAGATTTATATAATCGCGATGCGCGTTTGCTGTGCTTTTATAATTTTAAGTCAATCTTTCATAAAGTATCATTTTATTTGAATAATTTTATCTGGATAAAGTCTTTTGCAAAACTAATATCGCAAAATTATAATAACTATATATTTTTCACATAGTTATCTGCTTCTCGATGATTTCTTGTAACATGCAAATTTAATGTCAATTTTTTTACAATTTTTACTTTCCTTCTGATAAAAAAATTTGGCTATAATTTTGTAATACGACTAGAGAATTATTTCCAGTTTACTCTGAATTATTTTTGATTAACGTTTATAATGTGCTTAATATAATTAACGCAATATTCATTCCGAATTTACTCAACGCTGTTCAATGTATCATTTCAATTATAGTAGATATCCCGTTTTTGTTTTGAATCTCTCAGTGCGAGCGCAGATCGATTTTCTCTTGATATTCCGATACAACGCCGTTACATTGTATTTATTGCATGTATTGATACGCGAAAAAACGTGACCATCTGCGTTTACTGAGAAGCTTTGCTGGCCGCAGCTTGCCACATAATTCGCCGGTATTACGAAGGCGATGCGCGTGCGACAAGAATTTGCATTATTACGCGAATAAGTCGTGTGGCAACTGCCAGGGTAAGGTAAGTTGTAATCCAGGATGGCAGGTGCACGAGCACATCTTGGAGACAAGCCGAGTGTCCGAACTTCTTGGAGGAGAGGACCATTAGTCGACGCTCTCGGCGAGTAAAGGTAGGCATTATGAGTTTATGTGGGCCCGCGGGCTCGATAGGAAATCAACTAAGGTGCTCGATCAGCTTTAATGATACGGTTATAAGCCGAATTTTGCATGCCGAAATCATCTTCTGGATAATTACATCGATGACGATTGCACATCGAGCAGAAGATCGCGTTCCTTGAATCACGATGAGTTTAATCCAGTGATTGAGCATTTTAAACGCAGCATTTGCCTTTGAAACTTCTTTGTTTATATTTTACATTAATTTCTTATATTTACTCATAAGATGAGAATCTAATATTTAGATTATTGCACTAGAAATATTAATCTTTAACTTTATTTGCAACGAAAAGACGCCAACCTTCTATTTATTAACTTTTTTTATAATTACATTTAGCTAAATTAATTATATTAAATTCGGAAAAACTACAGTATTATAATAAATCTTAATTATTTTGTTTATTATCAGTAAATAACTGCAAAATCGCTTAATTAAGAAAAAAAAAAATACGGTTTTTCTTCTTTGTATTCAGCGGGTACGGTAATTCAAATGAATGAATGCTTTTCCACTCATGCGTCCATCATCTTGTTATTTGAAGCAACTGCTTTCAATAACAGCTACGCATTGGTAATCCTACTTCGTGAAGTGAAAAAAGTCCAATGGGCGTAGCGTAGCTTTTCACTCGGCTTAAGGCTGTGTATCCGGCTGTACTGCAGCCGCATACATGTATCGATGTTAATACCATTTGCAGAAAAAAGAATGTCTGCTCTTATCTGAATTAAAATCGCAGCGATCATTAGTTCTGAAGCGTTGTCTGAATATTTAATGCGCGTATGTTTTTTTCGTATTGATGAGTTTTTATTTACAGTTATGTACATATTTCTTTGACGGAACATATCGTTGCTACATTTTTGTAGATATTACATATAAAATTGTAAGAAATATTTTATAAAAATACGTGTGACAGGCTAGAAATGTATTTATAAGAATTTTTTTGTGTTACAGTAAAAACAGTTTTGTTAACATTAATTAAAATATATTTTTTAATAATTATTATTGACTTTTCTACGTGAAATTGGAATATTTGAGAAAATCCATCATGGCGAAATGACAATCTATATCCGCGCTTGTCATCAATTCTCTCTACGTATACGTATGAGCTCAAATGACCCATCGGTTAATTAGCGAATGGAAAGTGACACTATTGGAAATGTCTGAAAGTTCCATTTCATATATCAACCGGTGCATGAGTTTATAGCATTAACTTGATATTAAGCCTCTCACACGGCATACTTGCGTCACACACAGAGGTCAACCTATCGAATATTTCATTAAACCGCGATATTAGCTGACATTATTAATGTTTGCTATCAATATTCATATCTGAACATTCACATAATCATGACTATTGCATTATTAGTTATCTCTTTTATGTAGGATATATTATAAGGAAATGTAATAATTTTGGAGTGCGTACGTTACATGTTTATTTGACTGCGGCAGCTTAATTTCCCGTTGGAAGACAAGTTTGGCGAAATTCGATATCTGGAAATATCTTTTTATTGTCCGTCCATTGTATCGACTTCAATCATAAATAACTTTTGCCGTAAATAGTTATGTGAGAAACGAAAATTCTTTATGATTTAGTCCAAGATTTCACGCTGTGAAGTGCCGAAATAAAAATACATAAATCTGATGCTCCGATGCGCAAAGTAACGACAAGCGAGTTTCGTTTCGGCAGTTTCGTTCGCGCAACAATTAGTAGTCAAGCAGAATTCGAGGGAGCACTTGTCACTTGACTGTTGTCGCGTCAGAACGCGAACGGGAACAGGAATGGGCTCCGGCATTGTCACTCCGCCATTGTGCAGAAGTTAGTCGCTCCGCTGTTACATAATAGTTGGACGACTGTGTTATTCGATTGCATAATTCCAGTTGGCGGGCCATGTAACGTGCACATAACTCGCGTATGTACCTTGTTGATATCAATTGATTGCCAACGGGCATCGGGTCGGCCGCGTTTCCGCACATTTCTGACTTGTATTAACACCTGTGCGGTTTTCACGAGAGTCGCTCACCGCTATTTACGCTATTCGTCGCGAGCACATAAATGGTTTATGTGTAGAAGCGATTAAAATCTTACCAGTAAAACGGGCATTTGAAATTCGGTGTTTCTCTAATTATATTTCACTAATTGGCGACCGTCGCTGATGTGTTTCGCATTGTTTTTTAAATCCCCGTTATCTATATAGAATAAATTCTATAAAATTGAATCATTAATTCGAGATATTGCATCGTTTGTTTCGTGCTAATAGGAGACGGATAGAAATTTCGATAACACGCATTCAAATTGTGATTAATAATTGTCATGCGTGGAAATTGCACTAAAATGTGCTTGTATTTTTCAGAGAAGAAGGAAATTTGATTAGAAAATATTATTTCATTAATTACAACTTATAATGGATGTTTATTTTAAATAGAATTGTTTTTAATATAAAACTCATACCTATTCTTCGAAAGAAGATGAATAATTGCACTGAAAAAAAGACTAGGTTTAATAAATTTCCCGAAAGAATCTCAGCGAGATACTATCTACGGTATTAGATATTCTCTCATTATAATTTTATACGAAAAATTTCCGTATATCAACTCACATCGTATTTCAGAAAAGTGCAAAGTACTCTCGTACATTTTTCACAAGTAGGAGAATCAGTTCCAGGTGTGATTTATATTTCATACCGGGAAGCTGGAGTCGATATATTAGCTTGGACGCTGCTCTTTGCTTTTCGTAGAATTTTTGAAAACTAGTTCGCAAACTCGATCAGATGCATGACTCATATACGGGTATGTGTCTGCACTTTTCCATTATCTTTGCATCAGTATTCTTTCCATCGCCTAACATTGCATTAAAATGTAGATCACCGTAGCTTCCCCGAAAAACTTTCTCCGAAAAATGTCACATACGTTCAATTCTCTTGATTTTTATACATACGAGTTATCGCACGTGTTACCACATATAACTATTTGGAACTGGAAATATCTATTGGAAATTTGAAATCGACTTTTAGTGAGATAAACCTGCAGTTACTATAAAAGTCATAATTTTATAAAAAAGTAGTTGAAAATAGAAATAATTTGTTATTATTTTTGTAAGAGTTAAAGGAATGCATTTCACTTTATTTGTACTGGCGGTTTAAACGATAATATTATCACGTAATTATCTTTCAAGACATAGAAGCATAGCGAAGCACCGTGTTACCAAGCGTGATGCTATAATTTATGGTGCAAAGAACGGAGATTAATGTGTCTACATTCTAATGCATATTAATCCGACCTCCGATACAATAAATGTACATTTTCGAGGCGATGTCGCAATTCAACGAAATGCTGAAGAATTGGAAATAGGAAGTTTGCCAGTTTCTTATATACTGCAAAAAAAAATAATAATAGAGATGAGTAATTCAACATTCTATAATAGGATGTATAAACAAGTTTTGTGACTGCAAACTACGAGACAATTCCAATAACACAGAGTGAGCATGTCGAAAGAACAACAAATAGTCGACAAGCAAGATTACGTCTAAAGTTTTTATAAAACCAAACATACATTTCTTAACAAAGAACAACATTTATTGTATAAATATATATAATAATATCAAAGTTCAGTTCTTCCTCGTACATTTAAAATCTCTTATTTCTCAAATTATCTCCACACGCGACTCGATTATTTCTCGATAATCTTTTGCCTATAATTTTATCAATCTGAGCTGTTTTTTAAATTCAACTGTTACGAATTCTCTTTTCGCATAGCAGTTTTTCGTCTTTTTCCTTTTTCTCATGCTTCTTTATCGAAGTTTCTTCAACTTTGACTCGTCCCTCGATTCGACTCTCTTGCCTATTGACTTCCCCTACTCTTCCGATTAACATTCCGTCTATTGAAGGTCCATCTTATTAATCTATTCTATTTAACTTATCTAACTAATTCTTATTCAGTCTTCTTCCCGAAGTTCTTACGTCATTGTTTATTTAACGTTGCCGAACAAAGAGAACTATCTTTTATTTTTAACGTTGCTGGATGAAAAGAGCTATCGACAATACGGATTCCGCATTAGTATTATCCTGACAATCATAGAATATGGACGTTCAATAAACTGTTATACTGATACATAATTTCAGTTTTTTATTGTATCTTTCGAGATGACTTAATTTTTTTTTTATAAACGTTTAATTGAAGTTTCTTTATCATCAAGTTTAATTTTTATTAACACTTTGACAGTGAATGGCCTCAAATTAAATAAAAAAAGCTGATAAAAGAATTGAAAC
This sequence comes from Linepithema humile, assembly GCF_040581485.1. Classification (NCBI taxonomy): domain Eukaryota; kingdom Metazoa; phylum Arthropoda; class Insecta; order Hymenoptera; family Formicidae; genus Linepithema; species Linepithema humile. Next base: position 25,114,185 of record NC_090130.1, read on the forward strand.
TATTTGAAGAATAAGAAACAGGAAAGAAGTAAAAGAGAGCACTGCGATTATGCCCGGTCTTTCCAATCCCAAATGCGCATACTTGTTTTCAAACAGTTGCGTAATCCATAAAATTTCGAATTGCCAAAGATATCGGGGCTTTCGGCGAAAAGCAGTGAGAGATTAATGTCCCGAGTTCGAAATCCTGTGTGCGGAACTTTTACGTTACATCGCGCACGCCATGCGAGAAGCGCCAGTAACCCAACTCTTAAATCAGGAGCGACCTGAAATCCTCGTTATCCTCGGTTACGAAGCGACGCGACAAGAAACGATCCGCGTCCTGCTCCGATTCTGCGATAGGATTCTTGGGTTCGGATTTAGCGGCACCAAAGATGCACTGTCGGCCACTATAATACAACGGCAAGAAACACGGCGGGAAGTCAGGAGGGCAGGAGAGCGCCGAGGGGGATGCCGGCATATTACCGATGCAGGGGATGTCACCGGGGAATGCGCGCGCATTCTGAGCTCATTTCCATAACGGGTTAGGTACATATTACCCCGTACGTATGTACGTATCTGTATGTGCGCTCAAGTTACGAATGGATGCACCACTCGGCGAATGCATCTTGCGAGGGTTACCTACCATTCAGCGCGGTTTGGCCTCGCTTGGCTCCGGCGGAAACCTCTCGAAATCTAATGATACGTTGCACATTAATCTCGAGAATCGTCGATCATTTCGAGGGATCAGTCAAAATACAATAACGCCAAGCTATTTGAAGACGATATTGCAGATCCCGATGATTGACAACAGCTGTAGGAAGATTTGTAGGGAGATTTTGGTATATTAATTTGCGGACATAACGGATTTTCATCGCGGTTTTGAATATCATACGAGCTTTTTATTTTATTTGCAAAATTGAATCTTGGACATGACAAATTTCATTCTTTGTAGAAAATTAAGAGTAATTTTTGATAGACATAATATTCGTGATTTTAATAGAAAAACGATATTTACTCTAACTGCTTTCATACAAACATCAAAAAAGCATTATCAGATATTTTAACCCAGATAGGTGCTGTGAGTTATTGTATTTTGCGCAGCGCGGCATGATGTTAAAAACACGCTGATGGAAGTTCCGATAGGATCGCATCAAATCGGCAAATGGCACGTATCTCGCAATGGTTAAATTGCCGAATTGTCAGTTTGTCAAGTGGATAAATCGCTCAGTTAGATAATATCGCCGAACGGACAAATTGGCAAACATGTTACGTTGGCAATAACTGGTCCGCCGAAATGTCGGGAAAATTGCTGGGGAGACCGAGAAAAATCAGCAAAATTCAGGATGGAATGCAGGGAGTGTGAAGAGAGGTAGGGAAAATTGAGGAGGGGGGGGGGAAGGACTCGCATGAGCGGCGTATGTAAAATACGATAGCGCGTAACGCTGAACTTTGCTCGTACTAATAAAATGTAAAATGTCCCGCCGGAGCTCGGGGCGTCCCGCGGTCGGTAGCGCGCGGCGGCAAAGTATGCTTATCAACCTTTAATAAAACGACCGTGTTGCATAATTCACCCACTAATTTATGCGGCAGCCACTCCTGCGCCGCTAGAGGAAATCCCATGTTCCGCACCGGCAAGCATCGGCTGTTCAATCGCTCGGTCGGAATCGCGCGAACCGGAGTACTTTCCAATTCGACGATTATTTGGACGCGTCTGGGTCAAAGGTTTCGTTGTTTGCTTGCCCGTTTAACCCGCCGGAGCCTTCGTAATCGCGTGTTTGCCGAGGGAGCCGGCGGACATGTAACCCCAGACACCTCTTGATTGGCAAACATGCATATTTTATCCGCGGCGGCGCTCACGCTCAGATAACGCTCGCTGCCTATATCAATTATTCCCTCTCCTCCCCCTTCTTCCGATTTTCACCCGCCCGCCTCTTTCACTCCTCTCCTCCCCCTCCGAAATTCGACGCGGTCTTCTCTCTCTCTAATGGGGACGAGGTTTTAATTGAAATGTAATCCCAATTAAAACGAATCCGCAATCCTCGACGCACGAGTGCGTGTAATCACGTTAGCGAAATGAAATGTCCACTCGAGCACGAGTACGCGGCCGTTGCGGGGAGAGCGAGCAGTTTTGGCGAACGGTAATCGGACCACTATCCTCTTCGAACTGGAGTGTGAGCAAGTATTTAAAAAAAATTTTTTTTTGTTCACGAATATGGAATATCATTATCGCGTTTATAGCGCGCGACTGCTTCGCGGTTTTATAATGGAGCAACCGGTTTTTAACATTACACCGTCCAGTCACGTTGCACATCGAAATAAAAGTATATAAAATCTATATGAAATCTAAAAGCACATATGAAAAATTATTACACCGTAACTGTCGATGTGAATTGAAAATGTCTTTTTCACTTACGTGAAATACTGAGGTGACTGTGAACATAAAATATTAAAATAATAGTGAAAATGAAATAATAATTTAATTTTAATATAAAAATTTATCTAAGATTATTTATTGGAAAAATATTAATCGGAATATATATAAGTTTTTTTGCATTATGTAAAAATTAATTTTATAATCGAAATTAGAGACTTTTTGTTGAGCGATAATTAAAATATGCTACAACTCACTTTCTCAATATATTTATTCAGTTTCTTTATTCATAACGACTTATCGTTCTTTGCATTTGAAATATACAGTCTTATAACTGGCATGACTCGCACTGTCACGTATGTATATACAATAATTTTTTCAAAACACATCACGTAACAACTTCACACATGCGCGCCCTTAATCCTCAAATATATTTCCCTCTTTTTTCTTTCTGAACGAGACTTACGCAGGATTTGCCTTTTATCGACGTACTAAGCAAAATCTTCATCCATACTATGCGTATTCATGCTGCCTCATGTCTCAGTGTCTTGATCCAGTAGAAAAACACTATTCGTCTGTATATATTGCAACGTATGCTTCGTTAAGTATCGAAAAACACCCCGTCGAGAAGCTTAAGTAACGTTACGAACTGAATTAAGTATACATATTGTCGAGCAGTATTATTCCCGGTTAAACGTTTAACAAAGTGAATCTAATTTTTAGATGCGCGATGAAGAATGCAAAATGCGACACTGACAATTTGTAACATCAGGAATAGTGTTAACGATGCGGTGTTTTTATCCACTAATTTACTCAGTAGTGTTTATCTATCTCTTCTTAAACTATCTTTGTATTTAAATGTGCCGCCGTCTTTTTCAGCACCTTTATTTTACGAATACTTTCTATATTTCACAGGCATCTGAGACTACTTTCCGATTTCCTGAATCCAATCGTACCATGTGATAACCAAAATAATATTAATACTACACATTTTCCGTACACACTCAAATTCAAGCGCATAATATATTTCTAAATTGTAGCATAACGAGCACCGAAAAGATATTTACTTAGTGCTCTACGCAATATATTTCTTTACGATACGCGTTAATAAATCAAATAAAATATTATCACGCAAGAGAAAGTTTATTACAGTGTTATATAAGAATTCTTCCGCAAATTACATAATATAGCTGGGAACTTTTTTATCAATAGTATACACATTGCTTTTTTATCAATAGATTTTTTTATATCAATTGACAAGTATATTTGGAAAAATTTATTGGGTAAAATGGACATAAGACAGAACGCTAGAAAATGCATGAGTTTTCATATGATAATATATATCTTTGAAAAATTCGTAACAAGTGAATTGTAAATTTAAAGATCATATAAATATGTAAGATTTCTCAGATAGAGCATATATTTATATAAATAATTGTTATTAGCGATAAATGAAATTTTGACATTAAATTATTTTTAGATGCAAAATGAGAAAAGGCAGTATTCAGAAGAAATTTTAGAACATCAGAGTTATCAAAGAACTAATATCTAAATTAATAATCAAGTCGTAATACACTTTTTATGTTAACATATTAACATCTCGCATGTTATCATTTTTCTAAACTATCACAGATGATTGGGCAAATATTCTCCAAGTGATCATTGGGAAAATATTCTAGTAGGCTAATTATGAGCTGTATTGAATTGTTGGTGCGTTGGTGCAAAAATCGTGTAGTGACAAGGGATGAAATACAACAATTTTTCTACACACTATAAATATCTTACAGAAGCATCATTTTAAGTTCAAGCACAAGCTATAAATTGATTGGTTAAATATCTTGATAAGAAACATTCGAATCGTCGCAGTAAAACAGAAAACTATCCCGTACGAGTCCCTTGACACGATTTATTTCATCTGAATTGAAACCATTTGACAGTAAAGATTTGTAGCAACAGGTTCTTATCTATATGCGCTTTAGCTGCAGCTTGTTTAAATGAGCTGATTTTCAATTCTGTATTGATAAATCTGAATATTTCTTATTAGAAACATCTAAAAATACTACTTTTATTTTATATAAAAAGATACTGAAGGACCTTGAAGTTATTCGTAACATACAATCAATATTTGGAATTATATACAATCTTTTGCTTCTTTTACATCTAATTTGTAGTGTATGATTCGCTTACAGCTAAACGCATCAATATAAATACTTCGCGCAAATATAAATAAATTAAGCTCTATTTTGACAACTTGTAAATTTACGTCGCGTTTCGTATATTCTTTTTTTGCTGAAGAGAATTTGTCATATTACAGATGTTTTCTTTTCAGATATATTATATCATGATAAAAAACCAGTAATATGGCACAATTAAGATGAAGCGAAAAGGGCATTTCGTAAAATTCTCTTAGTTAATCTAATTGCAAGTTGCATATCGCGATCAATTTGGAAGTTGTTTTGTAGGAAATTTTGGCATTCAAAATTGGAGGGAATTGAAGGCATTTTATTATAAATTTAGCGATTGCATTATGTAAGCTTTCAAATGTTAATGCTTTTTTTGGATAACCTTGAATATATATCTTGAATATCCGAATATCTGTGAAGTTCACATTATCTTTCAATGATACAATAAAGGACAGGAAGCGAGAAACGTGCTGACAAATATGGGGAATGGATTTATCATTAATCTGCTTTGCCCGGATTTGCTATTTCGTAATCGTATCAATAACGCATGACGTATTATTTCAGCAATATTCCCAAATTTAATTGCATTTGTGGAGATATATTTTACACTTATCGCGAGTACGATCTGTTCATTAATTTTTACGTTATTTTCGCATTAGCGTCTGATTTTGGTCAAATTAAATTTGCGCGTTATTTAAAAAAAAAGAAGAACGATATATTTGCGGTTTACAATTGTCTGAGCGAGCAATGAAAAACTTACACAAATTTATTTTAGTTGAGTCATTACCTTAAAGCCTTATTACTAATTAAGCTTACATCGTCTAGTTTGTCTAACAGCATCAGTTACGATTTAAGAATGCTTAGGCGACGATTTAGGCCCACTTTGTTAAATTCGGAAAATCGATACGGGACTCACGGAAACGGGTATGTTTCGTTTCACACTTTTTAAGTATCGGAATCTGTCGGAATGATTGATTAGCGAGTATAGATATCGCTTTTCGCAATAACGTATCGGTTCACATGCGAACTTTCATGTATGTCGAAAGCTGCGTCGCTCCGACTAATTACTGAGCACTACGATTTCTTTAGTTGGTCGAAATCGGAACCTTTTGGCGAATACAAGCCCAATTTTAGCGTCAGTTCTTTTGGCTTTCGAGTGTTATTCCTAACGGGGAAAGGACTGAAGTGCGTCTTTGGACTCGGAGTGGTGTCGATGTTGTCGTCGTTTTTATTCGCGTTTTCCATAGTGTCGAGATTCAGTGTTGACTTCTTGTAACAATTCGATCCTTTGTTTGCGAGATCGCTATATTTACCAGCGCTTATCTTGCCCGGAGACTCCGGAGAGATGACAGGTCTCTTCGCTAGATTCTCTTCCGCTAGATTCGGAGAAAGCTTCGGACTGTAGTGATTCGGGCTAGACGAGAAGTATTGATCTTTGTATTGACGACTGGGCGACAGCACGTTGTAATCGCGATGTCTCGTCGGCAGATAGGAGCCGATATCCGACTCTGATTCCATCGTAACGTGCGGCAATACGCTTAAAGATTTATCGTAATCCGTGCTTCTAACGTGCGAATATTCCTTCGGAGACAAAACGCTGTACTTATGACGCAAAAAATCCGACGTGTCACTCGTATAATCTCCGATGTCCAAACATTTCTCCTCCTTGCTGACGTATTTTGTCGGCGTGACCGTTTTATTGTTGCTGTAGTAAGAATTCCCTGTATTCAGAAAGACCGCGGATTTGCTGTCTTGGACCGCGGCGTAATCGCCGCCGATCGATCTCGGCGACTCGTCGTCGTATCTCACGCGAAACTCCAATGATTCTTTCGATAACATCGAACTTTTCGGGTGCAGATCGTAAGGATCGATAGAAATTCTCGGTTTGGAATCAACGTATTCGAACGTGGAGTCGCTGGGCTTATCGTACGCGGTGTAAAGGTTGTCCCGCGGCGATGGCCTGCTCGGAAAATCGAAGCTCTTGTAAGGCTCATAAGTACTCTTCAGCGTGCTCGGCGTGGTATCGAACGGACTTGTTTTCGGCGCGTATCTCGTCGCGGATGATACTTCCGGATATGGTGAAGCGTCGGATACGTACGTAATAGGCGACAATCGTTTCGGCGGCATCTCTAGAGACGTGTCCGGCAACATATGCGCGTAAGAGATTTTGTCGAGTTTCTGCAACTCCCTGTAAATGTCTATGTCGCTCTTCGGCGACATGGTTTGCTCGTACTTGAGTGTCGCGAACGGAAACTTTTCGGAATGCTGAATTACGCCGTCGTGCGCGGGCTCCATGTCGCTTCTAGTTTCGATAGAGTCGTTGGAGGATTTGTAAGAAAATACGTTCGTCGAAATACTCGTAAGATCGAGACCTTCTATCTCACTTGCGTTCTGACTGGATGAATTTTTCTCCAAATTAATCATACTCGGCGGCGACTCCTCCTCGTAGTTCGCTAGCAGTTTAGAGAGCTCCTCGTTTATCTTGTGATCTAGAAGCGCCTCCCGCGTGTCCAGATAGTCGTTCGCGATGATCTCGTCCACGTCCAGGTGATCGATTTGTTCCGCGTCGTCGATAAGAGAGAGTTTCGTTAATTCTTCGTTGATCTTTGCGTCGAACTCCGAAACACTAGTAGCGGTCATGCTGTCAAAATCTTTGAAATTTATCCGAGCCAATTCTTCGTTTATTTCGTGCTCGTTTAATCCCATTTTCTCGAGAATCGGACTGAATATCTTGGAGATTTCCTCGTTTATCGGACTGATGGTGATTTCCTTGGATATCTCCTCGAGATCTGGCAGGCGTTTCTTCGCCTGGCAGGCTAGAATCTTGTGCAGTATGGCCGAGTTTTCCTGAATAATTTTCAACGCTCTGTCGCTACTTCTGCGCCCGTTGTCGCCTTTTTTTCGCGGTTTCACTTTCGTCCACACGCCGACCTTCGACTCCCTACCGTCATCCACGTCACTGCTATTTTTGTTGCATGCTATGCTTTTCAGTATACTATCGCTGTTCTCGTCGATATTAATTTTTGGATGCACCACGTATGATTTTCTACCCTCGCTTGTTATATTTATATCCGGAATTTCCAAGCGCCGTTTCGAGAAGTTGCTCGCGGAATTACTGAAGGTATCCTGTCGTCTCGCCTCTAAGTTTTTCATATCTTCCCAAATGTCACTCGATTTCTTTGTCAGCATGTTAGCGTCAGTCGATCCGTCGCTGAAAGCTTTCGCTTCCAGATGCTTCATGTTCTCCAGGATATCGCTAGATCTCTTCTTCGCCATCGTTGTGTTGAATTCATCAATCGAAGAGGAAGATTTCAAATCGGTACATCTTCTCTCGAGACTACTGGAGCTTCTCTCGGTCAACTTTGATCGATCTCTACGTCTGTAATTGTAGTTTAGATAGTGCTTATCAAGCTTCTCGTGCGGCAATTGAGGCACTACGTCCTTCTCTGACAGCGGATCATCCGTGTTGTCATTAGCGAAATCTCGATACGATTCGTCGCCGATCGATTCGTAAGTGCTCAAATCAGCTTTGCTCTTCTCCCTCGGCGTGTAACCCGCATTCAGCTCTGTATTCAACGCGAATTGTGGTCTGACAAACAGATCGCTTCTCTCGGAAATCCGTTCGGCAATTTCACTTTCCTTGGTTTCAATTGATTTCGGCGAAGGATCTAGTTTTGTTTGATATCCCGAGAATTTAGTTGTTTCCTTCGAGCTGATCGATTTCTGATCGGGTGACGTGTCGGCGCTCTCTATGCTGCTTCTTCGCTTATTCACACTGTACGGCGAGGGCGTTTTCTGATTAGGATTCGCGATGGGATAAAATGGCGAGGTTGCGGTGCTCAGGTCAATCGGCGAATCCGATAGATTATCCTGGCCTCGTTTGCCGTAGTTTGCGGTGTACTTTATGGAATTGGCACTTACGGGCGACTGCAGATCAGAACTGAATGACCGCTCGGAAGACTTGATTTTGCTGCACGGACTGCACGAATCGCTGGAACTGCTGATCACAAACTTCGGACTTGACTCGGATTTATTTCTCAGCGAATCCGTACTGATCGGAGTTGACGGGCTTGATTTCTCGTACGATGTTTTTTTCGTGGTCAGCTTTGAAGTTTCGTGCACAATATCCGAGCTTACCGAAAGAAGAACGAGAGTCTTGGAATCTGAGCTGACGGACGAACAGGCCGATTTGTCTATCGAGAAGTCGCGTGAATCCGATTTGATCGGTGTTCTCGGACTGACGGTCAAACTAGAGGGCTTCGAATCGGGACCCATCGTCTCTCCGGAACTGAATGACTTTGTGCTTTCCGGAGTTTTCGGGCTTTTCTTCAAATCGGAGTACGATTTCGTCGACGCCGTTCGTTGCTTGTCGCTAAACGCATCTCTCTTTAAACTCGCGTCGGGACTCGTCAGATTTTCCGGGTTCACCGCAACATTGTAAATCTCGTGCGACAGCTTCGTTAGCTTGCTATCCATTGTTGCCGGCGAAATTGGAAGGTGGCCTACAACGTATCGTTTAGAATAAAAGGATAGTGATTCTGTTGTGATGTCCGAATCTCCGCTGCTCGCGATATCTTTGTCATTCGAATTGTTATCGTTTTTTCCATCCAGATAAATTTTGCTGGAAAATTTCAGGGATGATTCGAAGGTATCGTTTGTATCTAAAGACGTGACAAATTTATCATAATTTCTATCTAAAGAAATGTTCGTTTGCTCTTCAGGACTAACCCGTGATATACTACTCACAGTAGTTTCCATTGCATTCGTTTTAAGGCCTATAATTTCTTTACTATTAGCCCGTACGATTTCTTTTTCTTCTTTAATATCTTTCAGTCGATCTGTTCTGTTCATCAGGATATCATCCGTCTTCTCATCGACGAGATTAGATTTGAAGCTTAAGTAATCGTAACTATTTACAATCTTTGACGATCTAGTCGCGTCCACGATTTCGCTTGACACGTATTCGACGGAATCCTGCGGCTGCGAATCCGGTTCCTTTGCCTGTGATCTCTCGACCGAATAATCGCCAGTCGACAGCACATTGTCGTTGTCGCGCACGCTCGGTATTTGAGAAACCGTCGTATTATTGTCATCTTCCGCCGAGAGTCTTCGTATTTGATCGGTGATTTTGGCGATGGAGATTTCAGTCAAAGACGGAGACTTGTCGACGCATTCGATTCCGAGGATCGGACCTGTCTGCGGTTCCTCGACCGTCGTCATTTGCTCGCTCTTGATGTACGAGCGCGCGGGTGTACTCGACGAGGTCGACGAACCCTCCGCGCAAGCATGCTTTTCGTCGTCCGTCGCCATGACGTAAGAATCGGACGCTGACGTAAGCTCTTCGCTATCGACGTCGCTCAGACGATCCGGCTCGTCGCACAGCTCCGTCGACGTGCTGTCACTATCGCTGTCAATCCGGTTAGGTGACGTCACAGATGACGTTTCGGGCGGCGATTGTACAAATGCTGTACCAAAGGCGTCGGCATCTGTAACATAGAAAGGGAAATATTAGTAAAACAGTAATTATTAATTATTGCTTCTAGCAGAGATTATTGAGAATAGTTCTAAAAAAAAAGCCATTAATCTTAAAGACGAAGATAAATTAACGTTACAAACGTTGAAAATTATTAATCGATAAATGGTTAATATTCCACAAGTATTAGATACGTTGTAAGTACTAAATTCTAATGTCGAATCGTGTTGAAAAGGAAATAATTCAGAATAAAACAACCACTTTGCAAGAAAAGGTATGGAATATTGACTCTACCTGCCACACCTGCATCAATACTTATACTCGCTTGTAGTATCGAGCGTAAAACAGGGGGTTGATTGTACTTATCCTGTGGGTTGGATGTTGGAGTACCATGAGCACTTTACACCGCGAAATCGATAGATGGTAGTTCTACTTTACTCTCTGCTGATATGTTTGCCATGAGTAGATCAATGTAGTAAATTTTATCGCAAATTTAATGTAAATAATTATATAAATTCTGTTTCGAGTTTAAAAAATTTTGTTTAAAGCTATTTAAATAAAAATAGTACAGATACAAATTGCTTATTCAATTATAAAAAAAAAAAAATACATTTATAGCATTGATAATTTATAACATTGCACAATTTATAACAAACATCATGCATATGTTTGAAAAATTGATTTTTTAATTATTATTTTTACACATTTTTTTCAGATTATTGCGTTACATATTTCATATTACGAATATAATACATGTTATGTATGTTAAAGCAAATCGTGTTTCTTTACATCATTTTTGCAAAAAGTGATGTAAAAATATTTTTAAAAAATATTTTTACATTACTTTTTACAAAAATATTTTACATCACAAAAAAGATTTTACATCACAAAAATATTTTTAAAAATATTTGTACAATATTTTCAAACATTTTTAAGACTCTTCTACGAGATAGTTTTTTGAAAATTAATTATACTTACCACCGGCGTCGCCGGCTCTCTGTTTCGGCCTTTTCGCATCTTTCCAGTGAAGCGTGACACCTTGTCTTTCTTTGCGATTTTTCGGGCTGTGAAGGGCCGTCGGCCGTAACTTCGATGTGGCAGTGGCAGACGGTAGACTCAGTGGTCGATTCTTTCCACTCACGAGGGCATTTTTGCCCACTAACAGATGATTCATGGCTGTGGAAGCAGGCGTAGGTACCATGGTCTGTCTCGCGCACGCGGCTGCGTCAGATATAGAATCGGTTAGAATAACGATGGTGCTTATTTTGCTATCAGACAAGATCGATCGAGCGACAACCCTAAAAGTACCAAAATATTTTTCATAACTGCAAGTAGTGGAAAATAATTCTTCCTGCCTCTTATATAAAACTATATTTTTGTGCAAATTGCCGTTCTCGTCGTAGAGATAAGCTTTTAAAATCTTATTATAGCGTCACTCTTAATTTACATAATTGTACCCTTAAGCCCATTTTAGATAGTTCCTAATTTGCGTCAGAATTCACGATAGAATTCTATTTATAATTTTGTGCGTCGTGTATTGCAAGGAACATTTAACAAATCAGATTATACACGTGTAAAATAAATATTAAGAATAAGTATTTGATATATGTGTATTCTCCGATTCTTTAAATGTATTTTATTGTACATAAAATTAAAAATAGATTTATATCTTGAATTCTGTTGTGAATTAGAAATTATTTAGCCTTATTTTTATTGTCAGATACATTTTCTTTATCATTTATTTTATACGTTTACTTGTTAGAGTAGATTCAGGTTTGGAAAGTTTTGTCTTCTACGAAAATTTTGCTCTGAAGTTTATTGACATATACCAATTAAACGTTGTTGGTCATTTAAGTTTGATTCGTCCGTCAAAAAGCTGTGGTTACTTCAAGTTGAAGCGTGTTGCAACCCGCGGTTTTTACGTGATAGGTCATAACGTCTCGAAAGGTCACGGCGTTGTTGTCGTATATATTTTAATCCGGATCGAAATATAACGATAGTATCTAGCCGTAAGCGCGGACGTAGGATCAGCGAATTCCATTCATGAATATGGAGTGATCAGTTTACGGTGGCAACAGACTAGTAAATATCCTATTACATGCATGTGTCTTGTTCTTCATAAAGCTTTCGGTAATTTTGTTAAACCTACGCACGAGTCAGTTTCGTCGGTATAACGCGAGGAACATGCGCATCCAATTTTCGTGTGACGCTAACGTTATATACATATGAATATATATGGTAACCTTTCGATAATTTGAAATAATATTGACAATAGAGAAATTGTTATGGGACCATTGCTGCAACATAATACGTATACATATTACATTATAATATGTAAACCATATCTAATACAACTAGGTCGCAATTTAATAACGATTTGCCCTTCCGCATTTAACTAAACAAACTTATGCAACGTATAAATCTATGCATACTATAAATTAAGGAGAACATGTCAATATGTAAATATATAAATATCCAAATTTGCATTAATATTGTATACGTAATAAGATTATTAAATCCCATTTCTAAAATATCAATTTCACTAAATACACCTCAGCTAAATACACTTAATTTACTATTTCAACTATGTTTTTATCATTTCTCAATTTTTGAAATGTAAATCTCTTTTGATTTTTATAGTATGCAATTACTTTAAGATTATGTAGCGCTTATCTTGCTCATTTGCTATTACCGGAAAGTATTATGTGTGCTTGCCGTTGCCGTTCTCGTAGTTTTGCATATTGCTGCTTCAGCGTACTAATATCTAGAGCAAGGCGTTCTCGGTCGCTGCTGGGTGCCATGGCTTGTAGCGCTCCTATTGTCGACGGTAAACGATCTGAAATTGATAATTTCTTGTAACAAATAGTCGATATTTCGCATTATAATAATTTTATCTTTCTTTTTTTGATGTTCTCCATGGTTGATTGCAATTAAAAATAATAATTATTTAGTTTATTATTTGGAATAATATTTACAAAGCATTAAAAATTTGACTTACGAGTTATTTTCCAAAACAAAAATATAGCAAATATTCGTTAAATTAGCCGACCATCAAATTTTTAAAAATATTTTATTAAGTAATATTTATATATAAAATTAAATTTGATCTATAAAGCTAGCGGAATTGCGGCGTTTTACGCTTGTGAATAGAGTAGCTAATGTAAAATCGATAAAACGGAAGTGTGTTTTTTATTTTAACATCATTGAAACATTTTTCAAATTTATTAATGGCAATCACCTTTTTTTATACGTTGAGCCATACTGAACATGGCAGCTGCCACAGCCAATCTCTCGTCCTCTTCTGTCTCGCTGTCGTCATCGTCGCTCAGTTTGCGCGCCCACGGGGTGATGTTATATCGATGCTTTTCTCTCAAACTTGTCACACCATGTAAGGGTCCCATGCTAACAATATTCTATCAAAACGATTCGCAAATAGATTCTGTTATTTACAGTGTTACAGTGGATACACGGAGTGTTTGATAACGAATAATATAATCGCAAAAGCAGAAAAACAGTACGCAATTTTCTGGTGCACGAGATTATATCATCACATTATCAAACACTGTATAATCAATTTCACTCAACCTTTATGAGATTGTTTGTGTCGGTGAATTCTAGCATCTCTCTCGTCAGCACTCCCATTATACTGTAGAACTCATCTGCCGATGTTACGGTCATTATGCGACTGCAGGAATAATTATTTTATTTATTCGTTGCGTACGATCATTGAAGTAATAGCAGACTCGTAATTCTGTTATGTAATTTCAATAATGAACTTAATTTGCATTGCGAACTCACTCGGAGAGGCCTTCCCAGATAGCGAGTGCCGTTCTAAGGAGTACTTCATCACCTTCGAGAAATATCAGATCCCAGACACGAAGCACCGCTTCTTGCGGTAAGCAGTGGCAGAAAAGTGTGAGGAACCATTGCATGGTGAACACATTCGTGAGTGGCGGTTCGTAGCTACTTCCTGAAAAACAACGCAAGATTATCTATCATAATAATCAAGAGAGCGATGAGATAGCGACAATGGAATCAAATTAAATTAATTTATTTTGAGATTATCAGTATCGTCGTAAATTATGTTTTTTCGCGATTTAACAAATTTTTATGAAATAAGCAGCATTTATATAAAACAAAATCAAGCGCTAACTTTAAAGTTCCTATTTTCTTATTATAACCGTATTATATTTTTTTCTTGCAGCATACATTGAAAACAATTATCTTACTTTTTGACGTCAGTAAGAAAGCAACAAAAACTTTACGCAAAGTTATAACTGAAAGATATTTTGAAAGAAAATGTTCATATCATAGAAATATTGATATGAAAACACTAAAAATTTATTATTACAGCATCTATAAGTGTCGCATAAATTTTCTATCAAAAAGGCATTTTACACGTCGAAACTATCAGACACTTTCAACGAAGCAATATACACAGTCTCCGACGGGACCGGTATAATATCTCGCAGCCACGCGCGCCTCTCTATTTCCTACCCTCATTCTTGCGCGAGTTTTTGTTTTATCAACCTGATAACTTACCCGTCGCTTTATCCTTCGCGTCGGTCTGAAGCGCCTCGAGGTGCTTAGACAACTTCGGCAACCTCGAGCGCAGGAGATCGCGGAACACCGCCATATCCACGGAGAGGCCTCGTAGATTATCGGCGAAATAGCCCTCCGGTAGAACGCCTTCTATCAAATATATCATCACCTTCACAGCCGAGGACTCCGCGCGATCCATTACTTGTAAGACGAGAGCGGCTAGAACGTTCAGGCCCTGGCAATAGCCGACAGTCTTGTTCCAGCGGGCGAAACCCAGCAAGACTCGACGTAGCACCGCTTGATTGTCCCGGCCAGCAGCGCCGCAGAACAGGCTGCAGCCTGTTCTGTGCAGATCCTGCGAATCGTGATTTCTCTTACTTCGGCGAAATAGTTAAAGATCATCTAGGTTCTTCGAACCTTATTGAACAGGCAGTATAATTAAAGTAATGTAATGTAATTTTAGCGAATTTAATATTTTATAATTTATTTCAAGACTTCTCGTTAAATTTTGGTGAAGCAAGTTTATGAATGAATAAGTAATCGGGGGGGTCTGCTGAACCGTTGATCTGATAAAAATATACCTATTAATGAACAAGGATCGTGGAGCGATAAATGTCATCCGCAAGATTTTCGCTAAAATGTAATTTACGTAGGCGGACGTTAATTACAAAAGCAACCGGTAAGAATTAGTCTCCGTTACAGTGATGAACGATTCTAGTTTAATTGAGCATAATTAATAATAATGTTGAAGTCGGTCACTCTATAAGTGTACGCGAAGCTAATATAATCGGATGCGATCAAATAGATATCGTATCGCGGATATTTTTAGAGCGTCAACTTATTCTAATCATGCCGCGCTCGACATTTTTTTAACAACGCATTAATTCGATTTGTATTATAAATTGCAAATAATTTTTAGCTTTGTACGCCGTTTAATTAGTTGAAACATTCACACCGAGTTATGTTTGTAGCTCAACACGTTTTCGTGCCAAGAGTAGTAAAGCGCATCGAAGTAAATGCGTTGCTGTCTCAGTAAATGCTCTTCTCGAGGCTGCGCGTCTAGAAATGTTCTCACAGAATTAATCGGGTCACCTTTCATTTCGAAGATAACATGACAAACTAAACGTCTCGTTGAGATGATATTATTGAAATGTGAGAAAAAGAAATGTACTATTTTTGTGAAAGCTTCTGTTTTTTTTTCTTGTTTATAATTTAGAGTGACAAAATTCTCTCATCGACAAATGTTAAATATAAAATAAAAAATAAGAGAAAGAGAAGCATTATTGAGTGCAACGTTCAGTTTTAAATTTTGTTACAACATTGCAAAAAAAAGGACTTTCAAGACCTTGGCAGACGTAGTCGTTTACATTGCAGTTTTTACGCAGCCGGCTGCGTATTTAAACAATACTGTGCAGACACGTACTTTTACAATTTGTATGCCGAGCTCCTCGTCGTCTGGATTACTCCACTCATTGAAACAGACTTTCTCAGCCTGCTTCCAATCTACGCCGCGTTGTTCTAGATGACGTTCCGCCAGCGTCAGCCACAACTGTAGAAAAACGTCAATTTATTCTTATTTATCCGTAGCAACAAACAATTTAAATGTTTAACACGCAGCTCTTATCCGTAATAATAATTTATCGCGGATAAAATCCCAAAAACACTTACCCTTTTCCGAAATTCTGGCGGCATGCCTCCTTGCAATTTGGCAACCTTCTTCATCGCGTCTAGCCATTGTATAAAACCACTCTCCCCTGGTTGCGGTGTCAAACTGAATCTCATTTTCGTATCTTCGACTGAAATGTAAAAAAAAAAAGATCCATGAAATTCTCTTTATACCAATATAACAGTTTACCATCACACACATCTGAACTGACACATGACACTTTCGAACTGCAGCTTTCTTTATAAGTTATCGATATATTTTACAGAAAACATATTACTTTACATTGCCGCAAGCAGAAATAATTGTTTACTTGAGCCAAAATACTATATGAGAAGACTTAGATAATTAACATAAACGCGTGAATGTTCTAGCGTTTCGATTTGAATCAATACAAGCGAGTATATCACTCTCAAAGTTATAACGGAGCACGTCCTGTTAGACTGCATACGAACGACTGATGAAGCCGTGAAGTAATGTAAGCTCGGTTGCCTTTAACATTAACGAAGGGGTTATCGCATGATCGTTTCCATGACAACCCCGACTGAAGAATCTCCAAGATACAGTTTAAGTAGAAAAATCTTGTGGAAATTTCTAGGATGTAATTATCCACGCGTTCATGTCGGCAAAAGCGCACGTGTTAGCTGGACATGCATTGAGAGTATTAGATTTCCATGCGAACAAATCGGTGCGACAGAAATATTGCTTATTGTCATCTCGCAGCATCTACGAGCGAGCGAGCGTGAGCTCGATCACGATGAAATTCTATTAATGAGTTGAATAAAACGCGCCAGCTATGCGCTGATGCGTAAAATCGATATAATTTCTACTGCTGCAACTATTTGTGTTTTCGTGTTCTGAACATATTTCGTTAGACTTTTCCCTATCGCTACTTTTGTGTTACATTTTTTTTTTTATTTTATTTTTTGTTGTCGTATTTACATTCCTGAAAATCGCACAAAACGACAAGCAAAATATTTGCTATGTGTCACTACGATAAAACAAGCAAAAGCTTTTCTACATTTCACCAAATTTCTCCTCGACAGCTTTGTCACAAGACTGGCTCGTGTGTATGCTGCATGCAATTTATGGTTGAAGTGGCTTACAAATTACACGTAAGGACCTAGTCACACCGCTATAAATTTTACCGCTACTGTGGAATGGCATAGTGATACAATGCTCGTCGAGTTAGTTACAAATTAAATGTGCTACGCGCTAAATTTTATGGATACTCTAGCGTTGACAAACATAGAATGCTCGAGCTGTAAATAGAAATTATGTCTCGCGCGAAAACTGCGAGAAATGCGTGTCACCGTAATGCTGTAATCTTGTTTGTGAATAGGCTGAATTGCTGCCATTCCATTTATGCTTATTTATATCTTGATTTCTCGCGTAGAGAAAGACTGACGTAAAGGATATTTGTTAAATAATTAATCCACAGCAAAAATATAATTCTATCCTTAAAGTATTTTAAGTATATTATAAACAAGAGGCTCTTGTTTACGTAAGATGTTGTTATCTTGCTGTTTATCAAATTTTCTATGAAATTATCCGCCTTTAAATTTACACAGCAACAAAGTAAGCTTCTTTAATTACTTTATATCTTATTTTATACTCGGAAAAATGAAAAGATTCTAATTACGTCGTCTTCTCTGGTCGTGCAAGACAAAGCGCGTTAAGCTACGTGATACCTTGAGTGTGTATCAAATTAACATTACAATACTTAGATGTGTTGTGGTTTATGCCTTGCAGCAATACTTAACAGAATTTCGTTTGCGCTACGCTGTGTGTATGCGCGTGGTGTACAGGAGTAGAGCAACATACAGAACTGATAATTCTATGCGCGTAAACGTAAAGGAGATCAGCATGCGAGATGGATGTAGAGAAGTTGTCCCATCACCTTCCAGCTCTTCGTCTCTCGAGGTAGAGCCGGTAGCATACGCGGCACCGGACGCGAGGTTTTTGAGGGAGTTGAAAAATCCGTTCATTCTCCAATTAGAAGCGCCACTCTCTCTTCTTCATCGTTTCACTTTCGTCCCACCTGCTTCGTATTGTACCGCGCGCACGCTGCTCTCAACCGTTCTCGTGATTCATGATCGGTCGTCCCTCGGTTTACTCTCGAGATGGTCCTTTTAGTTGTGGCGGATCGCGACGTTCCGTTCGAATGTGCAATCTTTTCGTTACGACTCTGAAAAGCCGATCGATCCGTCTACTTAATCGCGCATGAAACAATCATAACTCCATTTAGCAAGAGCAAATTTTATTATACTTATAAAGCATTGAAGTAATATGGGTTTGTACGGAAAAGTTTACATAATATTATCTAACGTATTATTGAGTTAATTAACGCTCGTAGAGCGTTAATGCGCCAGTGATGTGAAAACACTGCAATATTTCACGAGTAACATTAACAAAATGTAATTAACAATGTTCTCTAATTTTCTGTCAAGTAGAATTTCTTCCGCTAGAAATCCAACATAACGTGAAAATGTTCCTCTCCGTTCTTTCTATGACGTATGTATACAGCTGTACCACCTGTTACGAGCATCACACAATGTAGATGCCCACGCACTATATTACGCAAGAAATATATACGTGCGTTTCTGCAGATCGCGGAAAATTCCCTCGTACAATCCCATTGTCCTATCGAATACATATCTGCTAATTATATTGTATTTTACTTTAATATATGGTTTACGTAATATTTTTACTGCTCTATGTAAAACCGCGTGCTGGTTTGTTCGCGGTAAAATACAGATAACGCTGATAAGGCCGGAACAGATAACAAAATCGATTTTTACCTCGGCAGCGGTTGATGAAACCGATAAAATGCTCGAACGTTTAATCCGATCGCGACTGGTCGATTACAATGCAATTAAGATGTATGCAGCTCTTAACCTATCGCTTTACCACTTAATTTATATTCAGCCATTTATTTTGCAATCATGCTTAACACTCAAACGTTACGCCAGATTATCGTATATTTTAAACATCGAGTATCGAGAAATTAGAGTCAATTATAACGAGAGTTTATAAGATCATTGAATAAAAAAACGACTCGAGCTTTTTTGCGAACTCTCAATTCTTTACATAGAAATATTCCGCTTGTGCATGCAGCATAAGCAGTGAGAAGCGTGTGTGTTTTAAATCAGTCACGGTTGTCATGATCACAATTTTACACGCCGTCGCTTCCGCCTCGTGATATGTCTAAAAATAAATATTAAACCGATTAATAAATCCGGCAGATAAATCTGGCAGAATTAGAATCGAATCTTCCGCGATCTGAAGAAATCGAGGATGTATGCACCAATGTTCGTAAATCAAAGACATTAGTTTTTTATCATTGTAAAAAATGTTAAATCTATCGCTTGGGAGCAACAAACATGGAACGAACTTTGAGGAATTTCCAATTTGATCTTGTGTTTTAATTCCCCGCCGGATATCCGAAAATGCGCATCGATTGACCGCAGCTTTCGGCAATTTCGAACCCTCGTATCTCCTTGACGAGATGCCAGCAACCTATGTCAATCATTTCATATGGCACAAATGCTTGACATCAATCGAAATGCGATCTGACATCTCCAAGAATATGTAGGATAGAAATTGAAGAAGAATTCACTTCGATAACTTTGCGGAAAGAAAATAATCTGGAAATATTGATAAATAAACTCTTGCAATATTTTCTATATTTATTCTGAGTTTTATAATACAGCATAAAACTTAAAGCTCAGTGTTTTGCGACATAATTTTGATTGTTAAATATGTTGAAAAGTTCATTTATTCTTCAGCTGCGCTCTCTATCTCTTTCTACTTTTTTCTTTTTTTCTTTAATTTTTTTTAAAGCTGAATACATGTCCTAAAAGCCGAGAGCAGTCTTATTATTTGCACGAAAGGGAAATTGACCTAATATGTGACGTATAGAATTTTCCGCTAAAGGCACACATTTGTAATGCGGCCGAGAATTTAAACGTGCACCGCATCGTCGTTCGCGGTGCACCAATCACGACCTGATCCATCGTAGACAGTTGAACGCATACTTACTCGCGCGAGAGGTCATTAGACAAACGCAGTACTTTGACACTTCGACGGAGCGTAATTAGCGTATCGGATCGTATCATCTCTAACACGGGAATCGACAGCGCGCTATCCGGCAATCGTCGTCGTCGATTACGAAGCACGACACCACCTCGATGCACATTGATACGCGTACTATGTAGCACGAATGCAGCACGAGCGAACGACCTCAACGTGCATGCCTTTTGTCGCGCGGCACGATTTTGCGGAAACTACCGAAAACGCGAACGCTACTTCGACTGCACGCTTCTCTGGACCGAGAAAGGCTCGCGCTCTCGACACTATGCTCGATTATTCGAAAATTTTGCGGCGTCGGCGTCGCGACGGTGCTTCTACAGCTGTCCAGAGCACCTGGAGGAGCGTTTTCGTGCGACGAGTGCGTCGAGTCAGCTGAACGACAACGGATACAGTGATGTGCGCGCGCGCATAACCCCGCGACGTAACAACGATGACGGGGGTTGCCGCGGGGGATGGCGGCTGCCGCCTCGTGGAACCCTGCAATAGGCACTACTGCCGTCGTCGTTCCACGAACGTCCTTCCAACCCTGTAGCGGCCGTAGCGATTCTACGTGGTGCCACTCCCGTCACAACGCATGCGCTCCGCATGCAGCTTCCCAATATGCATCGTTTCACCCCCGTGCATCTGTTTGTTTTAAAAAGAAAACACTCATAATTGATTCGATGACCCCCTTTGATTTAGATAAATTTTGAAAATATCTGAAAAATTTTTACGAAAATGTTTTTTTTTATATAAATGTATAGTTATAAAGCGCTTCAAACGTTACCAAATTTTTAGTTTAAACCATTTTTCTTCATAGCGTCACATGGAATTACTTTACATGACATAGTCATTTTACGTTTATGTTTACTTCAGAAAATTACATGCGTCTTCCATTCAACATGTGAGATTAAATGTCAAAATATTAAATCCTGCTGACAGTCGAATCGACATACAATTCAGACGTACAGTATATTTACAAAACTTTGTATAATATTTTTAGTAATATTTAGGGAAATTATGTTATTTGTGAATTAATTTATTATTTATTTTATCAATGACTGATAATTTATAACATCGAGCGATAAATATTTAATTAATGTAGTTTATTGGAAAACCATATTTATCAATTAGTATCTTCAATAGAATTCAACAGTTTAATAGAATTTCTTCAGGCTGCCACCTCAAGTTGAAAAACTTAATCTTTGATTACACACTCAGTTTACAACTAATAACAAATATCATTGCGCACAATGTAGCGGATCATACTTGGGCAATTCAATTTTTAGTACGCCGAATAACTCATCCGTGAGAAGATTAATTGCTACATGCCTCGATTAAGTGGAGCAACATAACGCGAGTTTATCTAATGTGTAACCTCGTATGGCAAGGGATTATTAGATCAAGTAAACGTGAGGATTAAACCTTCAAGGTCTCACGTTATTATAGAAACTTCGTTGTACGTGTCTGCTTATATGCAAAATCGAATATCTTTGCGATGGTTTATTTCTCAAAATGATATGTGGCTTCACATTTAGTAATTTGAATTATGAAATTGAAAAATGTTATGACTTTTTGATGAAAAAATTAATTATTATTATAAAATCAATGAGAAATATGAATTGCGCAATAAATTTTAAAAAGCATTTATGCAATTCCTATTTAAAATTTGAAATGATTAATTTGTTCATTTATTTGGTTCTTGATATATCCCTGAAAGAACAGTTTATTGTAGAGAGTAAGATAGTTTATTAATGAGCATATTCGCGGGTTAAAAATTGACATCTTTATTGATTTCACCTTTTTGTGGGTCACTGAAAATAGTTAACACCGTTACGAGAAATCGAACGGATGATATGTCTGCTGAATCGCGTATCTGTACCACTTTATCACATATGAAACCTTATCACATTCGTTTAACGCAGCTGTTTAAATAAGAAGAAAGTATAGAAAGAACTGAATGCAACCATAATTTTTATATTTAGAAATAAAATAAATAAAGATTTATATGCTTTAACAATATTATGATATTTCTAACTGTTAACATTGAAATGGAGTTCTGTGATGTAAGCGTTGAGTCTTGTGATGTAAATCTTGAGTCGATAATCATTATCGATAATACGATATATTCTCTAGTTCGACCCAATTCAATCAAGTTTGATCCATGCCTTATTCCTATTAACATCGTACAGTTGCTAGTCACATGGTCATAATTAACGAATATGGATTTTAATAGACATTGATCACAAAAATAGGAACCAAAATATTGCGCTTGCAAAGACAATTGATTGCTAAAGTGAAATAATAGAGTGATATTTATAGAAATTGGCTTCGTACTTTACACGCAATTGCATACGATTATATCTTGAAAAGTAAGAGCATGAACTTTAAGTTCTTCTGAGCTAACTGCTTTTGAAAGATAATGGAGTTGAAAATTTGAAGTAAGAGATAAAAAAGAATCTTTTAAATTATATTTTTATTTAAGTTGGAATTTTACTTTGAAATAAAAATAAAATCTCAAGGCGATTAACATGAATTAACATTTAACATATTTTTTTTTCTATTTTTTGTTAATTCTGCCCTACATTAGCTTAAGTGTTTACACATTTAAAGATTTGAATATTCGTGACCAATTGCTCATAATTGTGAGCAATCTAGCGTGATAAGTGTTGCATTATGGAAAACGCGATTCAGCCAGTTTTCATAATAATCGTTTCGATCATCAACGATCTTCCGCGTCGTGTAACTTATTACATGTACATTTTGCACGAGGACGTTGTGCTCTTAACGTTGCTGGGTTAATGGCACGGAAAGTTCATCGGTAATATTTGCGCGTTGGGTCGAGGTATCGAATCTATCTTATCCGGCAGGAATGAGATAGGTCGTTCAGAAATACGTGAGATCAATAAATTGCTGCCGACGATCTGATCAACTGTAGTAAAGATGTCATTTGCTAAAAATAATTTGTCAAGTGTGTGTGCATTCGCTCAATATGATACAAAGTGATTTACGCATTTGAATTCTTTCTTTCTCAAGGATTAGTAATAAAATTACATGAAAAACGAAAGAAGCCTAAAATTAGTTTATATAAAAATAATAAAATAAAATATAATACTCTTTATATATAAATATAATAAATATAATCTAAAAACGTTTCTGATAAAGAAAATACGATAATCTTATGTTTTTGTAATCTATTGATTACTGATCATGAATTATGATTGACATGAATATTGCATTTCAATTTTATAGACAACATTTAATCTTTATCAGTTAATCTAATAAAATTTTGGCATAAAACAGTTAATGCTTTGCTAAATCGAATGTTTATATCGTTAAATACAGTACATCTTCGTGTAAAGCGACGATAAAGTGTCGCTGCAAAGTTTCTCGAGAGAAGAAAGCCTACGAAATTGCTCCTTTGCGACTAGAATACGCCGTCTCGTCTCGCGTGAGCTCTTTATTGCCAAGTTTATTCCTCGAGTTCATCGCACCGGTTAAACTCTCACCGGTAACTCACGAGGACCGATGAGAAAAGTTCTGCGTATATATCCGGCCGGCGGACGCAACAGCATCGAAACTTTATCAATGACGCCACGTCGGAACTCCGTCCGCGCGTATCGTATGCGGAGCATGCGTCTCTAGCACTGGCGGACGCGGCAAAGTCTAATTATTGATCACCGCGTCGTCGCATATGAAAGCTCGTTTCTTCGCGGCCACGTGACGACGCCGCGACTTCTTCGCGATGGTCTCTCGACAACTGCCACGCCAACTTGACCGGTATACTATTATATACTGACTTTCTAACTTACATGACATTCGTAATATTACTTTGACAATGAAATGACCGTGACGCAAAGCGCTGAACAGTTTCTCTGATGTATAATGTTACAATAAGAGAATAATTAAATAAAAGAATCGTGCATGTATGTATTGAGATAATTTATATGAAAAACAAGGTTAGCTGAAATTAATAAATACTTTCTAATAGCATATTTTAAGCTTCAATTAAAGTTACAGGGTCACATCTAAAAAATTATTTCTGAAATTAACTACTCCGAACTTTGTACTTACTTTAAGGAGAAAAGTTAATAAAAGAAGAAGATAACTAAATCTCTTTAATCCTTTTGAGACCCGAGATTATATATGTTTCTAGTGAAACTCGAGTAAAATTGTTAGAATATGTGGTTTAGAAATTAACAAGGAATTTGCGGTAGTAAAAATCGTTTTCTTCGTGACAATTAAATTAAAATGTATCTTGTATATTAAATGTCTATTAAAATGTATATTATTTTAATATCTAATATTGTTAAACAGAGATAACAAATTCGAAAATAAATGGAACTCTTTGTAATATTATAATATATATTGCTTTGATTATTTATAAAATATATATGTTTTAATATTATAAAAGTTTCAATTATGGAGCATTTTTTTCAGAAAGCATACAAAACGCTCTAGCAATGCTTTTGAATTTTTTAACAGTTCTCATATTTTCTGTCCGAGAAGCGAATTCTTTTTCTCAGAACTACCATTTACGCTACTTTATAAATTTTTGATCGTGGGTAGTATCCTTAAGAGCCCTCGTGTGTCCTTTCACAGTCTTAGAAAATACTACGTCATCCAAAGATCTTCAGAAAAGAGGACAGTAAAAAAAATTTAAAAAAAGTAATATTTTTTCTGGATTGAATTTCTTGTACAAATAACGCAAACAATTCTATAAGAAAAATATTTTTTTAAATTTCTTTCCATTTGTATATTGATGATTTGAACATATTAATTCACTCGTAATTTAGTGTGACGAATGAAACAAATTAAAGTTCAATTGTAATAATAAATCACTTGAATTTTTCTCGTCCGTAAATCTCGTACGTAATGCTATGTCATAAAATTTAAGTGCTCGCAATAAACTGTGTGCATTAAATATTTTAAAAGATTCGCAGCTTTAACGCAGAAGTATTTAAAGTAGAGCATTTACTTACATCGTTTCGCGCTGTGTGCTTGTAGATAGGCTGTAATGACATCACACTGTTTATCACGTTTGGCAGTGAGATAATCCTTTCGGCGCAGCTGGCGAATAAGCAGACCGCCTGTGTGAATGATGTGGTCATGTAGAGTCGTGAGCAGAATCTGCAGTTCATCTTTTCCTGCATGTAATATTAACTGGTAATTTTTATTAAATAAAAAGTTACGTGTTATCATATAGTCTTTCCAGTAATTAAAATTTAATATCCGTAAACCAGCACCAGCAGCTTAAAATGCAACACAAGCAAAGAATTTATTAACATCTTTATTACGTTCGTTTTTTGTTATCACGTAACCACAAAGGATGCGCATAAGCGCTCGTTTACCTCGTCACTGTTTTCTACCGTTAAAACGCGGTTAATTCTGAAAGCGCAAAGAAGCACAAAAGCGTGCATATTGTGAACGCATTGAACGACCGTACATGCTGCCTATATCGCAGCAACCGATGATGGCAAGCGATTGCATTATTCATAGAGTCAAAGACTGAGCGATATCGAAAAATCTTTGAAAGAAATTTGCAAGACCGACGATAATCCCGAGAATAATAATGATGTTATTAGGGAAAAGCGGAAGGAAAAACTAATTCGCCATTTTTTCTATTTTCTGATACATCTTGCATTTTGCTGATGCTGATACTTTTTGTTATAATATATTAATGTATTAATACATGTTATACTCTTCATATACTTTTCACAGCAAACGATTAGAACGATTTAACTATTATATGCATATTTTTGTCATTTTTTAACGTTTTATATATATCTCTTTCTATAATCTATGTATATTGTTTTCTTTCTATTATTTTATAGAAAGAAATTGTAAGAAATATTAATTTTTTATTGCTGATATTAAAGCGTGGATTGTTACTTATTATCAGAAGTTTTAATCGTTAAGATGGATGTAAGTTTTCATGCGCTTTCACTTATTTTTTCGCTGCACTTATTTACCCGGCTCGTATTGAATTGTCTTACTTTTCAATAGCAGACGCGTTTTCTGCAGATATTGATGTTGTGGGCGTGGTTTCAAGGACGAAGCCGTTGAATCGCTTTCTGAACGTCCCTTGTCGCCTATCGGAATGCCATAAATGTCCAATAGCAGCTGATCCACTAGCGACGTAATCACGATTTCTTTCTGTGGCAGCGAGTAATGCAAGGGTGGTGGATATGTCTGAAATGCAATCGTTAGATGATGTATTCAAACTGTTTCTTTTAGATGCAAAAGGATTAATTAAAGTAATACTGACAGCACTATAGAAAGTTGAGGAAAAAAAGTTGTGCATAGCTCGCTCATTCTACTCAATGTCATCTCGACAATAACTAGTTCCATTACTTTCTCGCTAGCTATTGTACCAAGTTTCTTTATAAGATATTTTAAGTTTAAATGTCTATATTCTTAGCATTTGGCTTACCATTCATATCATAAAACAGAATCTTAAAAGGCAACAGAAAGTATATTTAAGTAAAATTTTAATATTTTACTAAAATACATCTCAATTGCGAATTTTGTTAACGTATCAATTTGGAGATTCCTCAGGCAAGTGCACGTGTGTGTATTCTAACTTCGACAACTTCACAGACTGATGTCTCGAGTCAATATTCTTTGACTATAACAAGTAGATTCCATTCACAAGTTAAACCTTTCTACATCGCAAGCTTGCAAACTCTGCCGGGAATCGATCAATCTCAAATTGCATTGTGCGAACGTTTACCTTAGGCTTCTTAATGACAGCGTCGGGATTCTCATAATTAAACGCAATCATGCTCGGCTCGTCTCCCATCGACTTGGAGCGCTTTTGCCGGTGCGAGCTCGCGTCGTTTCCGGTCGATCGTTTGTTCAGCTCCATGAAATCCGGTCCGTTCAAAGTTTGCTGTATCAGGTTGCGCCTCCTTCTTCTATAAAACGGCGGAAGAGGATCCTTGTCCGATCGGTGATCGAGACGCCGCGTTTGCTGGGTGACGTACACATCGCCGAACACCCGTTCATTCTCCACCGTGACGCATTTAACGCGATAACTGATTTCCTCGTGCTTCTTCAGCGGCATCACGTTATAACTCATGATCATCGTTGAGAACGTCACGTTTCGTACGTATATACGTATATCGATTCCGCCGATCGCCCGCTGCCGTTCAGAATCTCAAGTTTCCCGCATCGCGCCGTCACACCGATGAACTTTGCCGCACCGCGAACGATGCACCACGTGCCGTAAAGCGCATTCGATCAATCTCCGGTTACGGTTGCCTTCGCTGTCGTGTTTCCCGCAAATTTAACTTGTACAACCGAGTAGCGGTTTGCAATGGCATACATGGCGTCATTGATCACCGATATGCCTCTATATTTATTTGCATATGCAATAAGAAACCAGGTTATATCGTCTAGATGCGATCTTTTATTTACCAAGAATTTATGTTTTCGAAATGTCGTTTCTATTCCGGGCATAATCCCGAGACCTTTGTGATCGGGGAAACTTCTAAATCCATTTTAAATCCTTGCAAATAACAATTATTATTATATAATGCATTTGTGTATCAAAATGAAGTACGAAACATTATACGTTTGACATTAATTCGTGAATGTGGCGATATTAATTGAACGTACTGTTACACAACGGTTGCAACTGAATACACTGATAGATAACCTTGAAACTAACTACAGGATATACGAGAGCGTTGATAAATGATAACCTTCTTCATACGCCATCAGTTGTAATTATGTAATGTTTATCGTTATTTTTTCTTTTCTCGATATTTCAGTAAATCTGGACTGTAATATGCTGAATAAACAACAGAATACATATAACATAAATTTAAAATTAATTTATAAATATGTAAATATTGCTAATGCAAATAAATGCATCTAAAAAGTTATTCAAATACATTCAAAAACATAGCTGCTTATTTATTGCTGATGCTGGCATTTGCGATAAGATTACAAGATCAATTTAATATTTTATTCATAGTTATTAATATCACTGATAAATCAATTGGCAAAACTTCTTATATCATTGACGAATTTGAAATACGTTATGTTTGTTTATTCAAATTATTATTGATATGATTAATTTATATTCTAATACACAATAAAACGCGATACTGCGTTATTTATAAAACGCAATTTTCGCTACACCTGTATTTCATCTTCAACGGGTTTAAGTTCTTACTCGCACTTAGAATTATTTTTACATACTACTTTGTTTCAAAATAACTATAAACAAACACCATAATATATAATCGTAACTGGAAAATCTACAGATTTTTATGTACTTCCAATTTCTTGCACACGCGACGTAGCACGTCTTATCGCGAGTTAGTAATTCCCTTCTGGTAGCCAGACCGCAACTGGAAGTGCCGGTGATGATAATCGTTTCATTAAGTCTATACGTACGTTGTCGTTCGACTTCGTTAATGGAAGTGGAACAGAAAAAGCAGGACATCTTTATTTGTACATTTACATTTATTTACATTTCATAAATAACGTGTAACTGTATTTTGTAAATCAATCATTTGTCAATGCTTTTTCGATAAATGTCTTTTCTTTTTTGAAATTTATGATCTATTTATTATTTTCAATTATAAAATTAGCACAAATAATAATTAGTTATTATTTTACATAAAAATATAATAAGCAAAAATTATAACACAATTATTATTATTTACATTGCGACATATTGTTTTATATTATATGTATATAATGTAATAATTCTACATTTTACATTAATAATTATTTAAATTAATTTTTGGTGACAACTAAACTTAGTCATAAATTATACTAAAAGTTATTCTTAAAAGATTACTCAATATTAATACATTTTAAGCAGAATTCTTGCATAGACTATATAGGTCGAGTATTTGTTCATATATTATATTATCACACTCTGCTAAAGATAGTTCAGTGCTGTCCTCCAGGTGATCAGGAAGACCGTTTTCATATTATCGGCGAACGCGATAACATAACTAGTGCAGTATGTAGTGTAAACTCTGCTTAAATACAAAATACTGACCGGTCGCGTTATAATCATTCACTTGGTAAGTCTGTTGACCCTAATCTGACAACTGTTAGAGGGGGCCCGTATCTATGCCTGTACATGCATAAATTTCCATTTCCGTACTCGAAACTTTGCAGCAAGTGAGAAAATTGCTTCCCACAATGTAAAGAAAGGATTTGTTACACAATGTGTAACAATTTTTACATAAATTTATCTTTATATTATATTATTTTTGTATTTACAGCTGATTTTATATTAATTTACAAAGATATTGCTAAACAAGCCTTAATCGTGATATTTTATAATTATATTATACAACAGATAAAAATATTAAATTTTATAATAAGAATACAAAATAGAATTACTTAAATTGTTGCAAAAACGTGGAATATAATTATTTTTTTAAATATGTGAAGTAGATGAATATTTTGTCTCTTTTATATTTATGCCGATAATAAATTATAAGCAACTACAATTAAATATCACATTAGGTATGAATATGTAATGTTATTCGCATGTGCGCTCATGTTTGTATATCATTAAAAACTACTGATTATATAATGGCGCTGACATGCATCATATATAGATAATATATATCTAGCTATAATTTATTAGATACAACATGTATGAGTAATAGTAATGATGATTATTGTATTATATTGTAGTAATTTATCATGATATGACAATAATGCAACTCGCTAACTAATTATATGTACTACAAATTAAACAAAACATATAATTTTCAAAATTCAGCTAATAAAGTAAATATTCCAGTGGCCGAGCTAAATATTAACCGACTAAATCATAGTAGAACACACAATTATTATTAAATATGAGGGAGAGTTAAAAAAGTAAACCTTAATATAACAATGAAAAGCGATTGTATTAAAGTTACTTTTTGACTCTCCTTTGTATTTATAAATATAAAACTCACACAGAAATTTTATATTTTATCAAAAGACATGATTGTGTGCAAAATTCACGCGCAACGCGCAAATATCGTTTATTTTATTTATGACGTAATAGACAAGTAAAATATTATACACTATATTAGTTTCATTGCGCGAATAAATCGTTAAAAAATTAATTGTGATTTGGTTGAAATATTAACTGAATAAAGTTGAAATATAAGCTTTAATGAATTTTTGGTATGCATGTGCATGATATCTGATCTTTTGAAAAAAGAGCCAAAAAGTTATAATAAAAAAAATTAATACATTTGCGCTTTATTAGAATGTAATTCAATTTTAACTATTTGTTACAATCTAAATATATCATTCCATATAAATTTTGACATTTATTTTAAACTTTTCATAAAATTTATTGTTCATATAAAGAGGCTACAGTGCACATGCCAAAAATGTCTATTCACGGAATTTGGCTACAAACAATACAGTCATTCCTTATTAAAAATAATACAAATAATAACATACATTTAGATTCTGATATTTAGTGGCGCAAATAAATTTAGGAGGAATCACTGTTCTCAATAGCATGATTTACATACGTGGTAATCGGTAAGTATACACTTGGTTTTCATCGTTCAAATCATAATATCTCATTGTATTGAGTAAGTTTATATTTGATTAAATCTGGATAATTTAATGGTTTTTTTTTCTTTCTATTCTTTTTTTCTTTTTTTTAGACACGATTACGACAACTGGGCTCGATTAAGTAACACTGGTTGGAGTTATGAGGAGGTGCTCTCATATTTTCTCAAGTCCGAAGGTAATCGTAATCCGCATTTAGCTACAACATCTTATCACAATACCGGGGGATACTTGACAGTGCAAGAGTCGCCATACAAAACTCCTCTAGCGACCGCTTTTTTTGCAAGCTGGACAAGAAATAAGCTACGAGAATCGCGACTTAAATGGTTTTAATCAAACCGGTTTTATGTTAACGCAAGCAACATTCGACGTGGCAGTCGATGCTCGACGGCAAAGGCTTTTTTACGACCAGTAAAAAATAAACCAAATTTGCACATAGCAATGAATGCTCAAGTTCTGATAGTGCTCTTTAAGGCCGAGAAGAGAGCAACGGGAGTAGAATTCTTTCGAAACGGCAGGCAGCAGATTGTAAGATGTAAAAGAGATATCATCTTGTCTGCCGGAGTGATTAATTCGTCTCAATTGCTTATGTTGTCCAACATTGGTCCTAGCAAGCATTTAACTCAGTTTGGCGTACCAGTGATATCCAATTTACAAGAAGTTGGAAGTAATCTTCAGGATTACGTGAGTTTTGGCGGTCTAACTTTTCTGAACAAACCAGTCACTCTGCTGAGGGATCGACTTCAGAGGTTATCGATGATACTCAAGTATATCGTGAAAGGGCAAGGACCTATGACCTATCTCTATCAACTCCGATGGCGATCAAATAAAAAAAAATCCTCGGACCGAGTATACAACACTATGTACAAACCTTTGCATGGCGTGAACACTTGGTCTACTCTGCCACCTCTGCTGCGGCCGAAGAGTACAGGATGGATCAGATTGAAGAGCAAAAATCTTCTGTTGTTTATCCGGAAATTAATCCCAATTATTTTACGCATAAAGAAGACATAGATGTCCTTGTGGAGGCAATAAGGTTGGCGGGTATCCAATACCAGCGCGTTTCAACGATTCGGTTCAAAGCCTCATACAATTCGTATGCCCGGAAGCCACACATATCAATTTGATAAGTACGAATATTGAGAGTGCGCCTTGCGGCATTTCACTTTCACCATGCATCATCCATCGGGCACCTGCAAGATGGAGCCGCGAAGCGATTTCATGGACTCGCGATTGAGAGTTTACGGAGTGAAGGGACTCAGAGTCGTTGACGTTTCCATAATGCCAACCATCGTCAGCGGAAATACAAACGCGCCGATCATTATGATTGGTGAAAAAGCTAGTGATATTATCAAGGAAGATCAGGGGCTCAGATCCAACCGGAATCGGAACCGATAACCGTTCCATAACCGTTTGTTTTGATCAAATCGAAACTGTAACTGAACCGATATTTCGTTCACTTTGTATGTATCAAATAAAAATTGATAAAGTTTTGTGTAATATGATTAAGTTGAGTGCTATTATCATAACAATTTTTTTAATAGATGAAATATATGTGTGACAGTTTTTTTTATAGATAAATTATAGTATACTGGACTCTATGTACTTTCTCTTTCTCTCTCTCTCACACATTTTTGTTTAATCGATACATATATACTTATATCTGTTTCTACAGTAACCGAATAGTCATGGCTGACTTTCAGCAGTGAGTTTAGACGTGTAGCATTAATTATACAAGATTGTCTAGCAAAATTTAAATATTATATCAAGTTAATCTGATAAAAAGATGGTCGACGTGCCGTGCTCTTGCAGTGACACAAAACTTCAGGATTATCAAAACGAGAAATCGTCCGCGCTTGGTCCACGCACTGACGAGATTTACCGAACCTCCAATCTTCCATCAAGATTTATATATCCAAGTGAGTTTTCAAAAAATAATAAATATTAATGTTTTAAATAATATTTTATTTAAAATTGAATTCTTAAAAAGTATTATTTAAAATAATACGAAAACGCTCAGCACATGTATAAAAATATATATGTAGATCTCATTTCTCTTGGATACAGAACGTAATAAAATTGTAGATACAACTGCGTAATATGACGCAGTTTGTTTTTTTTTTTCTCTTTTAATTGAATTTTTCTCTTTCAATCTCTTTCAACTGTTTCGTAAATCTGGCATTTCTCTCACGCTCACCGCTTATACATATTCTATTTTATTTTTGAAATGTTTTGTATTATCCGTATCATCATATAATCTGTATTTTTTTAATATGAAGGGAATGAAAAATAATATAAATATTTTGAATTACAGTAAAATAATATTGTTGAACTTTCTCTGTGATGTAATATAAATGCATTAAAGTCAAGTTGATTATTATTGCTGCACAAATGACATAAAAAGTGAGTGCTTATTGCAGGACTACTTTTTTGAACATGTTAGTGGAAAGATTAATTGCAGGTATAAGAATTTCTCTCGCACGAGAATACGTTGTTTCACTATAGATTCTGCTCTAGAAGGCGCGAGTAGCTGGCACGATAACGTTCTTCTATTAATAAGCTGACACAGCCGATCACTGCACCCATTGAATCTTATCTGCCACCCAAGCATTTTTATGCATATACCAATGAATTCTTCACAAGTAACCCGTTTCGAATCGTACACAAAGTTAGATATGTATGAACCGAATGGCGCCTGAATTCTTTATCGTTGTACATTGCAACGTCTGAAATCCTGATACGGTTTTGTTATTTGTCATCGACAATTCTTATCTTTTTCCGGTATACAGATATATCGGCCATTGTACCGCGAAAGATGTAATTTCTAGAAAACATTAAATTATTAATATCAGAAAATTTTTATTGACATCCATTTTCTTTTATTAAATCTTTATGTTATGTGATATAAATTTTGCGAATTATTATAATATATAATAATTATATTAAACCGTTATCAATAATAGTAATAAAATATCATTATTTTATTATTATTATTATTTTCATCATTCAATATAATTATTATAATATATAATAATTATATTAAACCGTTATCAATAATAGTAATAAAATATTATTTTATTATTATTATTATTTTCATCATTCAATTACATTTAGAAGATAATTTTAAGAAATATGATATTACGTGAAAACGTGAAAATTTTTAAATACAAAATATTCATCTACCAATAATTTTAATAACAAAAAATATTGATATTACAGCCAATATAACAAATACTTATTTATCTAAATTAATGCTATGAATGTTAATTAAATTTAACTAATATTTAATATTGAGAAATCGTTTAATTAAATTTCTCTGGCTTAGTTGCAGCTGTCGATTAATCTACTTTTAATGGAATTTATACATAATTACTAATATGTTTCAAAAAAGAGTTATCAAAAGAGCGTGACAAGCGCGGATAGTTTATAAATTAATTAAGTTCGAGATA
The DNA here is from genome assembly GCF_040581485.1 of Linepithema humile. NCBI lineage: Eukaryota > Metazoa > Arthropoda > Insecta > Hymenoptera > Formicidae > Linepithema > Linepithema humile. The sequence goes on from NC_090130.1 coordinate 25,148,473, forward strand.
ACACAAGATACGTCGTGCATATAGAGCATGCATACAAGAATATTGCCGATATCTCACTCGCACGATATCTCACAAACGTCATGCCGCGCCATGTACGCGAAGAAACTCTCAACGCGCACGAGGTCAGTGCACATCCAGCCCCCGAGCACACCATGTGCTTCCTTCTTCTCATTTATCTTCTCTTATCGGGCAACGTCGCGGATGTTTTCACGGAGGAGGCCGACTGTCAGGTCTACAACCACCTGTACGTCTGTCTGGAGAACGGCGGCGTGCTACACGGCGTCGCGTTCGAGGATGTCGACGCCGTGCAGACGATCGAGGACATCGAGCTACACCTGGAGAACCTCGGGATCGCTGACATCGCCAGGAACGCCTTCGCCGAGGTCAGCAACTCGTCCGCTCTCTACGTCCGTGACAATCGGCTGTCGAGCATCAACCGCGATTACTTCGCCATTCTTGATCAACTCACTTTCTTGGACCTGAGGAACAACACGATCGTCAGTATAGAGCAGGGCGCGTTTGCGAGGCTGAACGATCTGGAGACGCTACTGCTGGATCACAACGACATCTCGACTTTCCGTCCCGGCGTGTGGAAGGGTCTCTCCGAGTTGCATGAACTGTACGTCACCCACAATCGGCTCACGTTGAGGAAAAACATGTTCAAGGGACTCAGGCAGCTGGAGACGCTGGTCCTGGACTCGAACGACATACCGGAGATACCGATCGGCGCGTTCAACGGACTGTCGCACATAGACCTTCTCTATCTGTCGCGTAACAAGCTCTCGCATCTGCATGCCGACGTGTTCCGCGGCCTCAGTGAGATAAACGAGCTCGACTTGGGCGGAAATCAACTGACGGCGATTCCCGCCGGTATTTTTCGGCACATGAAGTCGCTGAATTCGCTCTGGCTGAACGGCAATCGGTTAACGACGCTGAAGCCCGACGTCTTTCAGGGTCTGGACAATTTACTATTTCTGTTTCTCAACAACAACGATTTCCGTTACGTGAACATGGCAGCGTTCGCGAGTATGAGAAACGTGACTGTCGATCCTGGCTTCAAGATACGCGGCTCGTTAGTGCACGACTTCGGCAAAATACACGGTCAATATCAATGCAGTAGTGTTGCGTATCAGATACCATATGAGTGTACGGAGATTGATTCATAGACTTGAGAAAAGAGTTTGTGGAGAATCTGACTATATTGTAAAAAAATGCAGTAAATTTGGACGAATAATAAATGTAATATTATCTTAAATAATTTATTATTGACAGCTGCAACTAACATTAAGTTTCCATTATAATAGATTGTAATAAAAACTTTTATTACCTAATTTTTAATTAAATTTTGTTTAGCTAACTGCTAAAAACTTACGGCAAATTGAGTTTTTTGGGGAAAAAAGTTCTAAAAAAAAATCGAAAGGAATTAGTTGTAAAAAATAGATGATATTCAGTTGCATATAAATTGTCGGAAAGAAAAAAAAATATTAATTTTTAAAAATTTTATTAATAATGAAATATATATAAACACACACGCACAAAATACACAATCGTAATCCTGAAGAAAAAAAATATATTTTGATGTAAAGTTATGTGGAAATGTCATAGAAAATTCTGCATTATTGCGACACGTTTTTATTGGTTATTATTAATTTTCGCAGGCATTTTTAAAGGTTACGGTCAGGACAATCCCCCTCATCCCTGCTACACGAAAACTTCCATGGATTATGGCTGGTACGCACCGACAATTCATACAGTGCCGACGATTTATTATCCCCGAAACAATTCTTTTAGTACTGAGCACGGCCGCGCGGGAATGTACAGAAATTGTTCTCTCAACACAGAACTTGACAAGTCGTTGTTTTAAATTTTATCGCATTTTATAACTCGTTTAATCTGCTTTTAATATGATTATAATAATAGGATGTTTAATGTGCAATTGAAGTATCAATATTTTCCGATACTTCAGATACAAATCAACACTTTATACAATATTTTGATTTTTATAGAAATTATTAATTTACATCTGTAATCACTTTTTAGATGTATTTCGGAATAAAGATTGAAGACGGTGATAAAAGTTAAAATTTATCTCCAAGTGTAGATTTAATCATCTAACGCGTTAAAATGGTTTTTTACCTTACGAGAGGTCTGACAGTAAAATTCTCAAACCTATTTCTTATTTCTCCTTTTATATGTATTACTGACGATCAGCTGTATATCGTTTATTTTTACCTTCAAAGTAATCTTTTTATGATGCAATACATAAAGCTTAGTTTTTTTTACGCTCAATAACATTTTCTTGGATCTTTTTTTTTTCAGGATTACTTTTATAACTATCGTCTTCAACGTCGTCAAAATAACTTTCTTTTCTTATCTTTATAAACTCCATGTGTTATTTTACAGATCTTATATCCATTTTTATTAAATATTAAAACTTTACTGAAAATTTCGCATTTGCCCTTTGCTCTAATACTTTGTCTATCGTATCAACTGTTTGCTAAAATATAAAGACATATTATTACAATAATTTCTCCGCATTAATACCAGATTACTGGTTATTCTTAAAAATTGTGTTATAACTGTGTTTGCGAACTTACTTATCAGATTTCATATAGAAGTATGGCGTTAATAAGGATACCGCTCTAGGATTGTTGAGGATTTCGATGCTAAGACGCTAGGGTGAAGAAATAACAACGTGCGAGTGATTTTACGCTTATACGTTTTTATTATTACAGTTCAGCTTACGTGTCGCATTAAACATAATGATGTAACAGATTCTACATCGGGGCTTTTTTGAAGTACATGACGCCCCGTATCTAACGCATATGCAGGGTCTCGATTTATTCCATGGCTGCATTACCACTGCCGCAATTATTATTGACGATTAATATTATTTCGTATTTTTTTTTGTTTTTATTATTGATGCGATTCATCTATACGCAATCGCCTAATCGTTAATTGGAAAAGAAACATTGCGCGTACACAGTGTCGTAACGATTACACATTAATTATTTGTAACACCTCGCGGTTAAAACACCTCGATACTCGCGTTAATCGCTATGTTTCACATTAATGTGGTAATATATTTGTAATGGTAACTCCAATGGCAACATAACATATATATAATATATATTTATGTATATATAACATAATGGACATTTATAGTCGCGTTCTATTGTTTTAACACATTTAAGAGTAAGACTTAATTGTAACAACCATAATGACTAGGAAACATTGGAAATGTTTTATAATCTATTATGGCAACAGTAATGTGGGATGAATAATGATTGATACATTTATATGTATATATATATTTTTTTTTATTATTTAGAAGACTCTTGCGACGTGTGAAACTCTATGTGTTCGCGTTAATTGCTATTGTTTTATTGATATCTTTGTTCGGTTAATTACCGCCATGCAAACTGCTCCACGAAAACGTTACCATATCTATTAACCGTACAGTGAAAGCTCAAGAACACAAAAAATTATTCATAATTTTGCGTCCCTGTTTATCATCAAATCACAAAGAGATGATTAGACATGAAAACTAAATAAAAAGATTTGTCGCGATGGATTACCATTTCACGATATACAATCGAAGTCTTAATTAGTAATCGTTTTCTTGACAGAACTTGTTTGGACTCTTTTTATCTTTGTTAGATAAAAGTCCAATACAAAGACTTTATATTTACCTTACCTAAAAAGGCGCAAATACTGTAATTTGCGCCAGTAATACAACGCCGCAAAAATTCAAGGATAAAATCGACAATCTTATCCGATTATTTTTCGATATTTATCGGATATTTTGGATCATACGCCTTTATATAAGTAGCACACGTTAGGCAAGAAAACAGCATGTTTCGATTTTATATCTTGCTCCGAAAATGATCTACTCTCTACTTCTACATCTCATTTTGTCGACTATCGCGAAAAAGATCTTGACGATCAATGAAACACCGATCACGATGCTCGCTGCCGATCGCACTTTTCGTCTACGAAAGTGGCTTAAATAGATGGAATTTTCGAGTAAACGGAACATTAAATTTTTATCAGCACAACCAGTTTCACGTTTCCGTAAAATCCTCCCAAGATATTACAACATATTTAATTATTCAGAAGCAATCTCGGGCCGCTTTCAATCTTTGATCAAGTAACGAGTTCGATCGCAACGAGCATCTCGATGTACATTCAACGGTTTAACGGTTGCATATAATAGCAATAATTACAGGTCTGTATGTGTCTGCATTTATATTTGTCTTTAAATTTGTATATATTTATATATTATTTATACTCTGCATATATATTTATACACGTTCTCGTTAATATTGTACTACACTTCTTCGCATACCCTTCACTAGAGGCTACGAATTATTAATTAATTAAATTCTTTAGGTTTGGTATATGCTTGAAAAGAGCTCCTTAGAGCTCCTTCAAATTCCTATAGATAATCCTTAGTAATTAACGATGACAGATAGAACTCGCATTTTATGTGTGTGATTTAATCCTCCTCCCTCATCGCACTTACGCCGTACTTATACAGATTTTCATCATACGTTAAGTGATAACTAGCGCACGCTGATCTACGCGGCGCACTACTTAAACGTTGCTCTACATGATCTTTCGATCCTTTTTTCCCTTTCTTTGTTCGCTCACGTTTCTCTACCATTCAGGACTCGTTCTATTGATTCGTTGTCCTCTCAATGATCGCTAAAAATACTTATGATCTTAAGTACCGTTAAGAGTTTTTCATTCAAATGAAACGCGTCAACTCACGCGCCGCCGGGACGTTCGCGATTCCTTCGACCGCGCTTTTATCGTAATTTATATTTTTATCAATTTTATTCTTGAGATCGGAGAGGTCAATTGTGCAATTTTTTATCAAATCTTTCTGATTTTTACTTCAAATCACTTAAAAATAAATAAATTTTATACCAAAGAAATTTTTCTCTTTGGAAAGATTATATAAAAAATATTTTTTAACGATAATAGGCTCTTTAATTAAAAATCAGTAAGTTAAAAGGCCATTAAAAGCCATAAGCACGTTCATTTGTGCACAACTTAAATGCATTTTAATCATCAACAATATCAAATAAAAAATTTGGGCTCTATATTAGGCCATCTTCAATAGCAGTGCACAATATTTTCCAGTAATATGTTCCATGAATATCGTAAAGTTTAAGCGCGCAAGCCCACGCATGATATAAATCAGAGATCTTAGTCCTCTACGATTAATTTATGTCATGCAACACATTGCCATATAATTGCACACTACTACTAAAGAGAGCTTAAACTGAATTATTAATAATTAATAAACATATTAAATTTCTGTAATATTGCTACAAATCCAAAAAAAACCCCGCTATATTTACTGAATATATCTCCGAATTAATATACCTCGCATTTTCTCCCATCGCATTCGAAATTATCACGAGCCGTAACGCATCATCCCTTTTTGTATTGTCATCATCCATTGGTACTTTATCATTTCTTTTTTCCGCACGTACTTCGCGCGTGGTGATGTCAGAAGTCATCACCGCTGGCATTCAACCTCGATTCAAGGTTCGTCGAAACCTCGACCGCCGCGTGAATGTCAGCCGATTCGAAAGTCACGACGGTTTCCGCGCACGTGGCGGCCGTCGAGTCGATCGTGGACCTGGATTCAACCCTTTCTCCCATGTGGGTGGTCCGTTCGCGGGCATCGAAGCGTTACGATTCTCCCTTTCTCTCTTAGGATGCATGATCAATGCGCCCGCGCTCAGTGAGAATCATTCGCTTGAGAAAGCGCGACGATCACGGCCGCTCTTTCGTCGACGCTTCATTTCTACTAATCTACGAATAATTTGTTCTACATTATGTATACGTATTTTTATATATATATATATGTATATATATATATATATATATCTTCTTGCATATAATTTAACGCTCTGACCGATTATGTAAATTTGTAGGATCTCTAACGAATCTACGTAAATTAGTTAGACCTGTGTCTTCCTGAAATCTTAACGCGATAAATATCTTCGTATTTCATCTTTCTCGGTACAATAGGCTGACTTCAATGACAACGGATTACATAACACCGACATCATACCGTACAGTAATATTATTTATATATATATATAGCATCACGATACGTTAATTTTTTTGTGTACGGGTATGTGCATGTGAACGGGTATATCGTACATGTGGCTAGCACGCATTTGAAATCAAGGAGGTAACGCACGGTATCGGGCCGCGACGTATATACTCGTCGCGCCCACACGCCTACTGCTATTAAGGTTACTTTTCTTGCCTCGAGTGTTACCGTCCGAGTTTAACATTAAGTTCGTTACACAGAGATACTTGATAATATTATTGAAGGGACGAGCGTCGTGTAATCGTCGTGTAATCGGGGGTAAATCGATGATGCGTACTCTATCCTATTGGCCTGCCACAGCTTGAACGCGAAATCAAAGTAACGGCTGGAGACCGCGCTTTTCGCGCTTTCGTTGTGTCCAAAATCACTAATACAAAACTTTGAAGACTTCGGTGTTTCGGGCGGCCACAATTAACGTCGATCGAACATTAACGTATCTAGCGTTCGCGAAATAACTTTGAACAAAATGCGAAGTCATGACGCAACTTTCGAATATCGAGGCTTTCGCCTCTTTGAAATCTCACAGTCCGATTATTTATTATTCATATATTGCATTAAAACTTTGCAGTAGTCGCATGGAGTCTTGTATAATGTCATGAGCTTGCTCTCATAAATATTAATTATATTGCTACAAGTTTATGCATTCAGTAATATGCGAATAAATTCAACAACCCGATTTGTATCCATAAAATTGACAATGTTTTAAATTTAAACGTATATCTAGCTGTTTGTTAAGAAAAAAGATGATAAGGAAAGTAATAAAACCGCAACGATCCCATGCCACTACCGCCGGCTTAAAGCAAACGAAAAGGAGAAAAGGAAAGAGGAGGCACTGAAGCTCAGCGGTCGTACCACCAAGATGATATGTACGTAAGAGATTTCTCCTCGATGTACAGTGACGAATGCTCAAGAATGCACACATACGAAGTGAAGTGATATATACGTAGAGCGTTACGTAATCTAGAGGCGCGAGACACGCGCAAATTATTACTTATTGCACGATCCTCTCGCGATAATCGGAGGATCGTCGAAGGATTGAAGCGACTTGCGGTACGTCGGTTCCGTAAGGCGGGAACGTGACTGAATATCTGCAAGTCGTTCAACTGCATCTTAGCATACGCACAACGATCGATACTATGGAGATCACTAATTTTTACAACTACGATTGATGCACTGATAAGGATGCATTCTGCTGAATGGTTTGTCGATCGACTCACAGAGAATTCTTCGTAACTGCATTCCTGTGAATCTTGCAGGTCACGCGAAAGATTTTCAACTATCTAAAAGATTCTGATATCGTCATAACACTCCTGCAGGAACGATGTCGCAACGCGAAGATAAATGCCAAATTCCTCGGCTGAAAAGCGCCGGGGATCATCGAAAATGAAATTACGGTGAATTCTCATTAGTGCTATTTTATATGAAATGCAGATGTGTGTGCTATATATGTACACATACATATATAAATGTATATTATTTGACGTTACTGGGATCGACTTCACGTGCGGCTAGGGGAAACGGCATTTATCATACTTGTCGACCTTTTGTTTCTTATCACGGACGCTGTTTTATGTATACACAGCGACCCGAAGTATCCTAAGAAATTGAAGACGCAACATGGTTATTGTGCTAATCTACGGATATTGCTGGTGCATTATTTCTCGAACTACGGTGCAGTCGGTGCGTTTCAAAACGAAAATGAAAATATTGATTGCTGCTTATGACATCACACGGCCACCTAAACTAAAACTAAAACGTGTTACTAGTTAATGCTTCAGTTAAGTTATGATCCAAGCAACGAAATGCCCGACGCTGTATCGTTATTTTTCGAAGTCGACGCGCAATCGCTCGAACGATCACTTTGCGACAGTTATGGACGAAGTTCGCGGCTTCGTGTTTATTATTATTTGCGACGTATCAAATAAGATCTTTGAAATACGCTACAAATAATAAAATAATGAGAGAATTTATCTTAATATCAGTAAACTAACGATCAAATAATATTTTCACTTTTGTTAAAGTTTATCTTAATTCTATTTTTTCCTCAATCGTACACAAATCTTAACAAAAAATGATGCAAATATTTTAATAAAACTGAAAGAGATTATTTTTTATTTTTAGAAAAAACTTGCAATAACATGAAAAAGTTTATAGAACAACACAAAACGTTAAAATATTAAAAATTGGTCCAAAGAGCGATCGATCGAACGAAACGCGCGCGCAGAGCTTTCTTTTCTACAAACAATCTCAAGGATCACAGTCACAAGGATTTCTTCGAACAAGCGAATCCTAAATCCCTCTATCCACTCTACCGTCTGAACTCAACGTCGATGATTTGACTAGGCTGCGACGTGTGGCCACGTGCGTGCCGCTTCTAGTTTCTATTTGTATCTAGTGCCTAGACTTCGCACCCCTGAGATATTCTTCACCTGTAATCGCGTCTATACGCGTTCTAGCGCTGATCGATTGACCTTCACGCGGTGATGTGATTATGATTGTTTGATTGCTCTTCTTCGCACTGTGGCGTCAGCTCTGAAAACGGAATTGGAGACCCGTCTCGTGTGCGTCAAGCCGTTCAAACTTTTGTGCAGTCTTTGTGTTCCTGTTTAACCCTTAATTGCATAAATTTTTCTCTTCAAAACTTCGTGAAACGTGCTAAATTAATGTTTCCACTATGAAAGAATTGGTGAAGAAGAGAGCTCTAACATATAATTTACATTTAAGTACTTTCAAGAATACGATTATGTTTTTTGCAGAAGTATACCGACATAACAAACTATTCAAAAGGTTGTATTTCAATCCTTTGATGTGTAAGACACTCAAAAGCAAGATGTACGTTGTGTACGGAACACTTTTTTGTGCGTTACACAGATCGTTTTCGCGTTTAAAAGAAACCTGTCTTATCGTTGCACACAAAATAATCGTTTTTGTTCAATATTTTATATCTTACGAGTGCTAAAGACGCCGATAGCACACAATGAGCGAGATCGTAGCGAGCGCTTGTAGACATTGATACTGCATATCAGCATTTTTGTCGAACTTATATAGATGCTAAGGCGTCTGTCTCACTTAGAAGATATTCAGTTCGTAACGCATGGAAGACAATCTACCATCACGTTATTGCAGAATTGAAAAACCGTCAGGATTGCAATTATCTCCGCGGAAATTATGGTATATACAAGCGCTTACTTATACAACGTATTCTTTGATATACTCTTTGATATCGAAGGTGCGTAGTTGTAAGTTGAATGTAAGCTGGACGGGTGCGCACACTTCTTCACCGCGATTGACAATCACTGAAGAAACAGTGTGTCTCAGTGAATATACAAATGCAATGAGAACGAGATTTATAAAATGTATAAACAACAGATCACGTGCTGTATAAAGTCCAATATCTGCTTAAAACGCCGTCTATTTCATTCTCGTCGCAGCGATTGTACGCATTGTAGCTTATACCTTTCGAAAATCATTTTTGTCCATCGCACTTTATCCACCGACTTTTAATACCGCGAACAACGTGATACGAAGGACACTTCAGTGTCAAGGCACATGAAAATCAAATCGTTAATTATTTATTACTTACGCGATTGGGAAACCGCGGAAAAGACACGACGAAACCGTATAATGTAAGATTTCCATTACACAGGGAATTCTAAACAAGATTGTACTTTCAAAGAAACTCGCGCTCTCTTTGTCGCTTAAATTTACGTCTTCCTCTTTATTTCTATCAATTAATTACATATTAATTGATGTAGATTTTCAAAGATAAATTTTTATCACATTATTATTTTTTTCAGCAAGTGCTTGCGTCAACAGAGTGTGTATTTTCAACGCTTATTGCAACGTTGATCCTTCCTTTTTTTTCAGAGCTGAAACCACAGTCGATTATATTTCCCGACCTCTCCTTGTTACTTTTATAACAAGTTAAATCCGTTCATTCGATGAAAATTGCCTTTCTACGTGCTGTGCTCCGCGTAGTTTTCACTACGTTTATCCGATATACTTCGCCGATGCTACATTCAGTTCCTGTTCGCACATACGTACGCGTATATGTATATATTTGCAGATCTATGTGTCGGGATCATTCTGTTCCGCATTGCACGATCGCATGCCGGAGTAATCAACGCCCACGTCCGTGAGAATCATTTTTCGATCGATCCTTCCGTTTCTCGCGCCAAGATCCGTCGCTTACGCGATCTCTCGTTCCTTAACGCTAAAATCCAGCGACTAGATTTTCATGAATTTTCCACCGACCACGCGGTCGCCCCTGCGTGGTTTCAACGACGACCCGCGATGTGCGAAAAATTTAGGAAAAGAAATGTCGCTACTTTCGGGATGCGCGACAAATTTTTATCTTTAATGAGGATTCTGCACGCGAGATATCCCCGTGAGAAATTTATTAGCGTGCCGCGCGAATTGATTCTGCCGACATATCCGGCGAGCGGATATTTCGACGAACTAATCGCGCAACGGAATTATCGGCAAAGAACTCGCGGATTCAGATTTTCGAAGATACGAAAATCTTGTCCGTGGTATTGTAAAACAATTCGCTCATCCCTGATTACCTTAAATACTACTTGTGCGTTTAAAAGTAGAGACAACTACACACTTTGTCCTTCCCGACTTGTAGTTCCCGATGAAACCAAACGACCGCTTGCAGTCTCGGTTAGCCAAATGTTCAGAATAATGCCCGAATCTCCTCTTTTTTTGTCGTCTTCGATTACCTCGAATGACGGTAGGCGTACATATATATTTTTTACAAACACTGCGAGATCGCCCAAAGAGACGCCCATTTGCCTGCCTTAATTTCCATCTCGCAATGCATTTTCCCTTAAATGACAATATGACACACGACGATCCAAACGTTAAGCCTAAAAGTGGGTGCTCGAAGTAAAACCGGTTGAGGAGATGCCAGGGGCCTACAGAGCGACTCTTTACTTTTAACGGTGAGAAAGCACGTTTTTTATGGTTTATGTGACGCAAATATTTCACTGGGTGTCGCAGTAGCAATTCAACATCAAAGCTGATATTAAAGAAACTGCCGTTCTCCACTGAGCTTGCCTAACTTTTCATTTAATTCGTCGATTAACACGGATTGATTACCTCGGATTATACATAGAATCTACTTTACTTCTCGAACGTACGCACACACACACACACACACACACACACACACATACGCATTCGACCATGAATCTCTCTCAATATACAGGACCTACTTAGCTACCATACATCGCGTTAGCTTATTAAGTCGTTGAACGCGGAAATCCTCGTGTTTCAGCTTCTCCCTAAAGTACACAGTAATCGTTGCTAAATGCTATCACGTGCTTTGTTCGACCCGATCGAGCGCGAAAGCTTTCAATCTCGGATAATTTTCGATCAAATTCAGATAGGTTCAGCGCACCTCGCGTGCGGCATGCAGTTTCGCGAGTTTCCTACGACAATCTGCAAATATATAGATATTTATATGCTCTTCGCGCGTCAACTTCCGCACGATCGGCTCATCTAGTAAGACGAGCTGTTCAATCCTGGAACATGCTCAAGGATCTCCGTAGAATATCATGAGTTCGTGTTTTTGGTGCCGACTTATCGTTAGATACCTCACCGCGAGAGCGCTCGATGTCCACGCTCTCGCTGCGTCGGCCCTATCTTATGGTCTACATGTCGCCAAAGATCCCGGCGAAGGTCTTTCGCAGATTCTTCATCGTGTCCTCGGTGTCCTCGCCCGTGGCCTGCGATTGGCTGCCTTGCCGGTGGAACGGCACCCTGGACGTCGGCGGTATGTCTTCAGTACGTCGACCGACGGACGGCGCGCTGCTCACTGTGCTTGATTGAGAAGCTATAAGAATTAAGAACGGAAATTATTGAATTAATTAGATCTGCTTTGATAGAAGATTTGATTGAGGAACTAATTATGTGATAAAGCATAGAAGCAGGGCGTTATTTGATTTCTTCATTTGATTATTTCATTTCTAGGATGCAATCTTATCGTGTACTTTAATGTGCAATATTTTTAATTGAGAGTGAGCGACAACGTTAATATTTAGTAATTGTGAAAAATTAGTTATGGAAAATATTAATTGTCGAAAAAACTAATGCATCCAAATAAAATAATTCTAAATCCGTGATATTTAGCTTCACAAAATATTGATTTACAACATTTAAAACACAGATTTTTAAAAATAAATGATTCTTGTATTTAACATTATTATCAATTCTCTCTTTAACTCAAGTCTTGCTTTAAGTGTGTCGATTTTTTTTATAAACACTGTATATAAATTATATATACCTTGAGAGTCACGCCGCACCAATTGATGGTGGCTATCTGAGGTGACGTCACTCTGTATCGGCGCGGTGGTGCCCACGGAGCCTAAGCTTCCTATGCTAGCCATGGAACCCAGGCTTCCGTGGGATCCTAAGGGTGCTGTCGGAGGCGCGGTGCGATCTTCCACCGGACTGCTCACTTGGCTCGAACCGGACATCGAGCCTCGCGAGGCGGTCTTCGTCAGTACGCTCGGAGGTCGACAATAAACCTGTAAACCGTAAATCATAATTCACGCGTAATGGGGGCTCGGTCGTAATCGCGTTCACGTAATCGCACGCAGTCCCGCACGCAATCCCGCACCTGCATCTTCGCTGTGACCAAGTCCGCGATGTGACGTCGGTCCTCTTCCTGGGAGTCGCCCATTAAGGACAGCGCGCTGTCGTTGACCTCGATTATGTGCTCCCGGCCATCCTTACCCACCAGCAATTCAATCGCACAGATATCCAATCCCCCGAATAATTGCGCCACATGGTCGACCCACGTGCGGTGTCGCTCGCTCACGGCAAGCTGCTCCAGCATGGCCGAGCCTGTGTTCGACTTCCAGTTGCCGCTTATACTTTTCCGCCTGAAATCAGAGTAACGATATGATAATTAGGTATTGTACGGAACAACGCGGTTCAACTCTTTACTATTTTGTTCATCTAAATTTTCAAAATTAAGCTTGGTTTTAAAAATTCATAGAGAAAAGTTTGACCCCAAATTCAGAGGAGTGCGTTGCCTCTTTTAAATTCTCTTGAATATTTATTTTATGCTGTATTATTTCTGAATATTTAATTTTCGACGTTTTAAATGCTAATGTTTGAGAATTTGTAAAGTTCTACGACTTACATGAACGCCTTGTAATTGCTTCCGATCTTCTGCACATGTACGTCGTACTTGGTGTCGATGTAAGGTTCCGCCGTACAGTAGGTGTTCGCCATAGCTGCCAGCGAGGCGAGATCTAGAAATTCTTGATTCGTTTCCGCACGAGCCTTGCCGGTTCCGCCATGGGCGTGGCCCAGTTTCACCACGACGGGATATCGAGATGCGCTTACCTATAATCGAAATAGATAATTGATGGACGAGCTGTTAGGGAATAATTAGCATGCATGCATCCTGTCATTTGAGCATTTTTTTCTTATAGTTGCCATCCCGTTCGATTAGTGATGCAATTTCTGATCGCGCAGCGTATACTGCTATAAATTGCCACGATTAAAAACATGAATAAAATCTTTGTTATTGAACGAGCATATTATACATCATATGCGTCGTAAAATGAAAATTGTAATATAAATTGTAAAACAAAATTGTTAATTTTTTAAATGATATTTTTGGATGTATTTGATACCATATGTATTGTTCTGTACATTGCATAACATTGTAATTTCCATGAATATAAATATAAATGTTTGATTCGACGTTGCTTGACATTTGTAGATATAAATGAAAGTTAAATGAAATAGATTGGAATGACATTCATGAAATATCGTGATTGCAATTTGATTAAATGTAATGTTCTACAGCAAGTGTTAGAAATGCAATGTTTCTGCATTTATAATAACTAAACACACACAAATTATACGAAGTGATAATTATCGCGCTTTTGATAAAACGCTCACGCTTCTTAAAAATGGAAAAAACGAAATTGTATTTAATGAAAACGCGTGGAATTTTATATTTGAACGTGATTCTCCGATCCGCGTCGTCTCCAGTTAATAAATAATCTTCTTCGAATCGACATGCGAAATTCAAATCATGCAACATGATGGAGCCATGCAAATATCGGTACCATTGCAGTTGGAAGATTTCATATACGTTATTCTTTGCTATAGATTTTACAATACAATTTCTTTACATCGTTGCATTATTTATGGCAACTCCTGTTTTTAGTCAATAGAACTAAGATTAGTATAAGTAAATAAGATAGATAATAATGATGAAGCATTAATTTTTATATTTATTTAATATCGAAAATCATACGTCATGCATAGTTTATTTTGCAATATTGCATGTGATGTAAAATTAACATAATTATGCGGGAAAGAATTTTAATTCGGTTCTAATTTCTTCCTTATAATTACGAATTTCACTTTATCCTATGTAAATCAAATTAGTAAAAGGGGGAAAAAGGTAACATAAGAGAGAAATACTTCTCGGAATATCCCGTTATAGTAGATAACCATGGAATTTCTTGTTGATAGAAGTAGAATATAAACGCGAGAGCTTAAGTGCATACGTCGCTTGTTGAATCAAATTCGTTTATTTATTATTATTATTATTTCTTGTTTGTCTCCGTGTTCGCTTTATCAGCCTTTCTTGGGCATTTCTCCCATTATCTCCGTATGTCTAATTGATTATCGTTATCCAGTGCTCGTCGGGTATTTATTTCACCTTAAATAAAACCAGTGTCAGATATTAAAATATCTAAATTTTCATTTTGTCATTTTATTATCTTGTTTGTTGAAAAATATAAAAGTGTAAATTTAAAATACACTTAACATTATTATAGCTAAAATGTAAAAATTCTACTTATTATTGAATATTATTATTATTATTATACTTATATATCTTTAAAAAATAATTACAGAAATACGATTGTATTAAAATATGCCAAATATTGTATATGTTACGAGCTGATTGAGGATTAAATCATTCACTGTATATTTTGCATCGGATGATTCAGTTTGAGCCACCTTGTGAGATGTTAGTGGAGTGTTAGTCACCATTGTCGCACGAGCAATAAATTTTTTGCCGCTGCGAAAACGGAATCACTGCTAAAACGGCGCGTGTTTTGCCCTTAACGATCTGTTTACAAACGGCGGTTTAAAAAAGGAAGTGGCTGCTTAGTATCTCGCCCCCCTGGCTCGTTGAACGGCCGTATCCGGATCCAATCTCCGGCGATGTTGTACGGCGTGATATAAGAGTGCTCAATCTGTTCGCGTGAACGCATGTTCGTTCCAACACGTGGGTGTTAAAGAAGTGCCTTCTGAGCACCGCTGCAGACGCATATCGGTTCTGTTGAAAAAGAAACGACGGACAGCTGGAGGTGCGATTGCGAGAAACAGATAGAAAGAGAAACTGCGATAAGAATAGCCATTTAAAAAAATCTTGATATCGTCATTTATTTGCAAATATTAATATTATTGCAAAAATAATAATAACAATTTTTTTTTTTAAATAATTATCCTGGAAGGAAACTAAATTTTCACTGACGGCGAGCGAAAATTGCGACGGCGAGAGATAAGCAAATGTCTTGATCGTGAAGTAACAGAAGAAGGTGAAGAAAGAATGAGCAGGAAAGTAATGCAACGATGACGGCGAAGCAAAACGGGAAGATGTCTGATCAAGGGTGGCAGCTCTCGCGGCGGAGAGATAGCTAAGAGATCTCGAAGCTGACAGACATGACTCTAGGCAACAGACGCGATGCGGTAGAGAGTGCGGTAGGTAAAGCTCTCATCGCCAAGACTGAGAGAGAGAGAGAGAAAAAGACGAAGCGATAGACGTTCGAGGCGATATTCATAGGCAGGATTTAGAGCTTATCCTTATAACATAAATATAACGTCTGATAATTGCGCAGTAGGATTTCAAGATGGCTTTCAAGATATTATTTTAAATCAATTCTTTCTCAATCATCTTTAAAGTGAAAGAAGTTTAATAAAATATGCCACACTTTTTGCAAATAGCATGAGAAGCAACGCTGAAATTGTCAAAATAAGTGCTCGTTCACAACTAAAGTGATGAATGATTTTAAGGTTATCTTCGAAAGTGAAGTAACCTCTATGAATCATACTGTCAAACTTGTTCCGACTATGAATAAACCGAGGAAGTCTTTACCAAGATGGAATATGTACCTATACGACGGAGAGCAAATCGAATATCAATCAATTGATTATGAATCGACGCAGCTTACGAAAACAATGTACACAAATATACACAAATTGTACAAATTATTTAAACTCTCCTTTCTTTAATTTAGTATATAGTTTTGATTAAAAGTATATGGCATATGTAGTTTAAATTTAAAGAAAATATAATCGAGAAAAGTATTATTTGATCTGGCGTTACTTCGATCAACAACCAGTTTCCGATAGAAAATCATGTATTGCCATATATCCTTATTCTGTTCAGACTTCAATTGCAGGAAATGAAAGGATTAAATTGAATTGGAGCAATCGAGGCGGCATCGATTGGAAGACAAGGACGAATCGGGAAAGACTGCGAACATTTCAGAAAAACGGGGAGCGGGAAAGATCGAAAGATTTGTAACCGGGAGGAAGAGAAGGTGAATGCGAATGGGGAGATCAGAAAACATCGGACGAAGATAGCCGCGTTCTGCCGAGAGAGCGACGGAGAGAAGAAGCGAGGAAGACAGACGCATATCGGTATCGAAGATCAAGAGAGAGAGAAGCGAGGAGAGTGAGAACGAACGACGGTGAACGAGTGTACATCCAGCGGAGTGAGAGGGAGAAACAAAACCACGAGGTAGACCGACAGGGAAAGCCCAGGGAGAGAGGGACAGGCAGAGAGCACGAGCCGGGAACTCGACGTGTGCGAGTAAGAACGTAGGAAGGAACGAGAGCTCGGCGTGTCGCTCGCGCTTGCATTGCTTTTCGAAGCTCGCGCGCGATCGGTCGCTCGCGAGGTGCGTGCGTACGTGTGCGTAGTAACTCGCAAGCAGCGCACGTATGTGTGTGAGAGAGTGAGAAAGGAAGCAAGAGAGAGAGAGAGAGAGAGAGAGAGAGAGAGAGAGAGAAAGAGCGATTCTGCCGATTGATTTCCGCTCTCTCTCCCGTGATCGATGTTATCGCGCAACAAGGATCCTTCATCGTGCGCGCGAAAAAGTGATCGGTATCTTGAGATTAATTCTCCGCGGAAAAGCGCGAGTGCCACTTCTTCGTATTTTCGATCAGAAATTATTATGCTCGTTGAACTGTGAGATTTCGAACGCGAAGAAGAGACAGCGAGGAAAGGCGGAAGAGGCGGTGCGAAAAGTCTACAGGCGGAAAGATCAAAAAGGTCATCGGAGAAAGGTAATCTGCATTGTCTGATTTCATCTACGAATGTGTTTCACGGTGCAGTCATGCAATTTCTCGATAAATACATCGTGAATAATAGCGGAACAACAAGCTATTCGACTGGCGTACAATCTGTACGATGGAATGAGATAAAATTTACAAACGGATAAACTCGAAAATCATATCTTTTTTGTAAGCGAGGTTTGTGCGAAAAATTCAGATATCCTACGCTATATAAAAGTATTGGAAATTGAATATTATTTTTAAAAGAGTACGCAAATATTTTAAGGAAAGATGCATTCATTTAACAAAATAATTTTATTGCTAAGTAAAATTTAAGATATTTAGATTGAAAGAATATTTATTAATTTTCGTAAGATATTAATAAATGAAGGATATAATATAAATGAGGTAGACTATATAAGACGTACGAATCAAATGATTAGAAACCACGGCGTCCAACCAGGTTGAATAAATAGAACGTCTGAATGTGTGTGGCCGAACGAGTTGAACTTATGAATGTCGATCCGGAAAAGATTGAACCACGACTTCTGTACGCTGACATGCGTAAAGAATTCACATAACAGACAAATATTAGTAGAATAAATATTAATGATAAATATTAGATTTATCAAGATATTACATGATTAAATATTATTTTAAAATATTATTTTAAAAAATACGTTTAATAAAAGAAATATTAAAAGAAATTTTTGATAATATTGCAATATACTTTATTATTAATGTTGTGTTATTATTTTTTTAAACTTTAATAATGATATGGATTTTACAAATACTTTGGAAAACTACAAATGCAATTATCTGACTTTAATTTATAGAATAGATTATTTCAGAATTAAAATATGTAAAGAACGTGCAAAGAAAATACATTAGCTTGTGTGTTCTTCCAAAATAAAACCGTTTAATTTAAGATTAGCTCTGAGATCCGTTGTACGACCACGCGAGATCTATAAATAGTGACGTCATCTGCAATTACAAACGAGTCACGACACGTACCTATATTCATCGTACCAGTGACGATTAATGCAACGTCTTGAACGTGCTTACGGCTCTCTTTTTGTGGAATACCGCGAGGATCGTTTTCCGCCAATTGATACTAGTAGAAACCGATTAAATGCTCATTAGTCAAATGATGGAAAAACATTAAGAGCGAACGTGACGCGTCATTATAAATTTTCCATTCGCGTGAAACAACGACACACTTGACACTGATGAATGATCATCGGCGTGTATCACAGATATTAAATCCTGCATGCATCAAAATCGTCGTTCATGTAATGATCAGTTTTACGTTTCGAAGCGCTCTTCATGAGAAATTGCGGTGTCTACATTCCGCACAATCACGCTAACCTGTGATAAGCTGAAATTGAATTGTGCCGTAGACGACGTTGTCGATTTGCGCCTAATTTTAGCCCGCTTCAGGGAAAGCAATTTCAATAAACGGAACGTTGGAAAATATGAGAGCGCACGTACGAGACTGCCTCCACGAGCTAAGCTAGTCCTACGCCTAAGTACATATGTACCTCTCTGCTCACAACGAGTTAACGATCGATTCTCCCACGTGTGTCGTAGGTGATTATTTTCCTGGCAACGGTTCTAGTCGGCGCAGCATCCGAAATAACGTGTCGCCGTCGAACGTTTCGTGCCGCACGAAGCACGATAAAAGGAAATTGTTTAACTGCCGTGGGACAAAGCACACACACGAACGCATCTCATCTAAAATGTCTCTGGAGTAATTTCGAAAATTTCTGAAATATTTTAATTGTTGACCGTCAAAGTTTATTATTTGTTAAAAATAAATATACTTTTTACGTTTATATTTTCATAATAAATTAAAATAGTATTAGTTCTTTTTTTATCAAAGTAACATAAACTTTTATGCCAATTTCTTTATTATTAAATTAAAAAAATTAATTAAAATTAAAAGTAAAAAAGTTTAATTTTTTATTAAATTGCTTTCAGCGCGGCTTTGTTGTGTAACAACGCGTTGAGATAAATTCTCTCGGATACTCGGTGCGACACACTGACATATCGACCTTCGCGTATTCCGTGCAACAAAGCAATAAGTGCATCGTGCGTTAATACACCGGAGGCTGTTCGATCAATCGAGGAGAAGCGCCCTTCGATGCGGCTGAAATAATTGCTATTTTCATTCCGGCGGGTAATCACGATTCTCCGGTCGCGCCGATTTTCGCGGTGTAACCGGTTCATTGTGCGATTACACGAAGAGGATATAATTCATCGTTGTAGCGGGCGTAATGCACACGCCATATCGTCGTGTATAATATCACGTTTATTACGCGTTGCTTCGATATACATCGGTCCGTGTGGCGCCAACCAGCCGGCCTCCACGTACAAGCCACGCTCATTCGGCGCATTCGCACGTAGATACGATTGCTCCACGCATTTTATTCCCTTTCAAGGAGTACGCAGACACTCGTAATCCGACCGAGATTAGAACTGCGAATCGAGCATTCGTAGCCGCGATGCTCCGTGATTGCGTCATGAACGCATAAACACGCGAGGAATGCACTTCGGCAATCATTCCAAAACTGCAGTCGTCAATCACAAACGCCGGCGAAATACGAGTGTCTTGAAGTAAAGTTCAACTTGTTTTTGATATCAATCTTACTCTTGTTTTTTTATCGGCCCGATTATCGATTTCCAATATCTGTCGATATTTTTATTCACTTTTCTTGCTGACTCTCTCTTATACATAAGCTTTTATAATTTTCTAGTATATTTCGTAATATATAATTTTAGTTGTAAAAAATAAATTTATTTTTCACTGGATTTTATTGCTAAAAAAATCAGTAAAAAAATTAATATTATTTAAACAAATAAAATAGTTAATGTTATTTTAATCAATAAAAAAGTTCAAATATAAATGTGAAAAATATATTTTTTATAAAGTTTAGATAAAAAATATTGGTATCAAATAATTTTTTATTTGCATTATTTTTTACTGTTCTATTTGACTCTCATCTGTATCGTTAAATGCTATTCTACATGGTCTATTATTACTTTTGCATCGAATTTAATTGCCATGTAAGCAGCGCAATTCGTTCTTCCTGACACAATACAGCTCTTTCTTTAATACGAATGCACGCGCGAGTTATCTAATAGATCACACTTGTCGGAAGTTGGCTTACATCCAATATCTGCCGATAGATTCAGCTTAAGATTGAGATGCAACATCTCGTTGAAGCGCATTGGTGACCTTTAATTCAATATACATTTTGCTTCAGCGACACTTGGCTTATCAGCGCGATTAATCATGCCGACCTCAAAGTCACGATTGCGCGAACGACATTGTACATAAATGATATCAACTACTGTTTAAATCTAGAGTTTCTTATCGCGCGAGATAATTTCGATCGTTGTTCCGTTCAGCGGGATTATATTTGCAGACTGCATTTCGCCAGCGAGCGATATTCCATCGAGATAAACGCGCGATCGTTCGTCGGAGATCGCAACGGCACAGAAAACGATCCTACGTCGCGTAATAAAACGATCGTAATGACTCGCGACGGTCGGACGACGTGCCGAGACATAGAATTAACATTTCTCAGGGTAACAAAATGCGAATGAATGGTGTCGCGTTGAAAATCACGCGGCATCCACGTCTTCTCGTCCGGAAACACTACAGAGTATCGTAGTTCCCACAACAATTAGCCGTAGTTCAAGAACCTTCGCGCGATGTACGCTCGCTAATGAGCAGAAGGAAGAGCCGGTAACGAAGGGAGTCATTGAAATCGAAGGCCAAAAGAAAGTCCGTGGAAACCAGCGAAGAGCTCGTTACTCAAATTTGTTTAAAAATCAGTCAGCATGTTTTGAACTAACTAAATCTTGTCTTAATTAATATGTAATAATTACGAATCACGCGATTGTATTATGTATGATTGACGCAATATTATTGCATTATATATTTCCGGCATAATAACTTAGATACAGATTTTTATCGCGCTAATTAATTAACGCAGCTAGAAAACTCTTTAATTAATACAGAAATGGAACAAATTCTCTGCTACTTTTATTTCGATCCTTTTTTTAACAAAATCTATGAAAAATTACTTTTGAAAGTAAAATTCTAATAAATGTTTAATAACATATCAGGTGGACGTTAATAACGTATAACAACGTCTCTAATAACGTATCACAGATGTTACGGTCTACAAACCGAACGTATAATACATAACAATTAACCAGTTCGGGCTATTGAACCAACTGGACAAGTTTCTATTCAACACATATCGACCTATCACGTCGCTCTACTCAAACACCGGCCATACAAATAAATGTTCGAAATAACAAAAAGGCGAATGCCAGTGGCATGCATATTGTGAAATAATGAAATATGCTAAAATCGCGTGTTCGTGAATTCGCATAAACGTTAAGTGGTCACGTCGCGTAACCTGAGAAAATCCCTAAAGTGTTTACTAGGTTAAGTGACTATTAACACGAACGTCGTAAAACGTAAAGGTCGCGTTGAATTAAAGTCGCGCCGTTTATTAAATCTAAAAAGAAGGATATGCAAAAAGTATGAAGTGTAATAAATACGCCGCGTAAATATACACGGACAATTCGGAAATAAATTATATTCGCGAATGATTATCGCGATCTAGACACTGCATGATTATACACGCGGTTCTTTTATACGCTGTGAATTATGAAGATACGTCCTGCGATGCTTGTGGTACCGTTAATGGTCCCGGAGGTGAGGACAGTTTCCGCGTGTACGTAAGATGAATCTCCGCCAATGCGCACACGCGGTCATGCAAAATGTTAATAAATATCCAGCAGGCATTAAGCGCCAACTATCGAAGGCCAACTATGAGAGTAATGGGATAGCCTCTCTCGTGGCCGAATACCTCATTAAATAGTTAACGGGTCTGATGCAGCTAAATTCTACGTGCAGCTAAATCTAGTAAATTCCCTCCCCATGTAAGTACGATACAATCTTGTTACAGCTTCGACGTGCGGCTCTAAATTGAGTTAGTGTTCAAATGTAGTGAATTGGTGTGGGCATTTGGCCGGGATTTACTTAATCCTTGTAGAACTTAGTGACGACAATGTGTCCCAGAGATTGCGACGTTAAAAATTACAAGTTCACCTATATCGCACCTCCGCGAGAAAAGTGACACAAGTCAAAAGTATCATATTGTTCAGCAGAAAGGAAAGGAAAGGAAGTTGATAACGTTTCCTATTAATAATATTATGAATAAATTTTTATCTTAAATTCTGTCGCAAATTATAAGTCGTCCGAAGCTTGATGCGGAAAATAATTTTACATGTCTATGCTTGGTTAAACAATAATTTTAAAATTAATTATTTACGGCAGTATTAAACATAGCTAACTCACGCGGGAAGTATTTTAATTCAACTTGTACAACTTCCTGATTGAAGGCCGATGTATCTAGAACACAATCTGCACATAATACGAAATCGAAAAATTTCAACTTGTGTCACTTTTCTTGCGAGAGTGCGATATATTTATTTCCCGACGCAACTATCAAATGTCATTTTAAAAACCAATTTGGAGTATATTATATTTTTAAATTCAATCTCTGATTTTTTGCATATCACGTATTATTATATCAATAATGAGAAATTTAGAAATGTTGAAATTTACGATATTTTTAAATCATAATAATTTATTATATTTTAATTTAGATTATAGTATTTTAAATCGTCATGGTTTAATCTAATTGATTGTATTTTTTATACACTTCAAATATCCATAGCTCGCAATCAAATCATTATATTTTTATCGAAATTTTCCATTTATTGTGTACGCGAAGGAGAATCTCTGTTTAATACCACACTATACTCCTTTTGTACCGCACTGCGTTTTGTGATAAACGTCACAAATATTTTAACGTTCTGCAGAAGACGTCGTAACCCGTTTCATGGCGGCCTTGCCTAAAAGTCTGTAGCTTACGAAACACCACGTGGCCGTGCGGCACCATCGGGGTGTGGTCTTGCTCGTGGTTTCTCTCGTTATGTCATCACGAATGCGCAGTCAATTTAATCATGTGTTTTCCGCGGTAGTTGGCATTCCGCTTCTCTTTGATGCATCGCGCGATTCCGCCCTTACACGCGCGCAAAGGAGGAATCGTCCATGCATGGAATCGCGCGGAGCGCGTTATCGCACGACGGAATTTAATTACCATTTCCGTTTATCACTCGGCAGGTTCATCAGAAGGCAAAGCGGTTGCATTACGCGGCGCTCTCTCTTAAATGTATTCTGCCGCAGTCACTTTGCTTATCAATGCTACTGCGTATTTCTATTGCACATAGTTGAGTAAAGTTTGTCGATTATTCGATTTATTATAACAACTATAATGATTGGTATAGAAATAACGATTACAGAGTTGAAAGCACTTAGCGTCAAGACAACAGTAGTTAATTATGCCTGAATTTTAAGTGCGCGTACATTCGTTGTATAATTTACATTCGTAATAACATCATGGTCATATCTTGTTCTGAATAAAAAAAGTCACTCGTTTAATGAATATATTTGCATTTACTGGGCGTCGGATATGTCGTCAATGCTTGCGTATAATTAGTTGCGCATGTCTTCAAGGTCCGGTATTTTGGGCATAGCATTGATGTTGCAGTATGTGACATAAGCTGTAAAATATAACTACGTAGTAATCCGTCAGACAATGCGTTATGTAAGACGAATGATTGTCACATTATTATACGTATCGCCTATTAACCGTGACATACTTAGAGTACAACGAACTTTTTACCAAAACAAAGATATTAGAATCAATTTTAATTGATAACTGTTAGATTTATGAATATATGTGTCTGCTTTAAATTTAAATAAAAAAATTTTTTTTAATTAAAGAAATTAGGATAGATAAAAAAAGATATTGCGCAGTTAGCGAATGGTTTCAGTAAGTGAATTGTTTTTCCGCTGTTAAAAATTTTATGTTTCTTCGAAACGATGATGCGTTTGTGCGAGTTTCAGCTATTTATAAAATTATTTATAAAACTAAATTCACTTCAAAAATATTTTTCTAAGAGAGAAAATAACTTTTGATCTCAGAATGTACGTACTTCCGGACAAGCCACCGTTCTGTAAAACTAAAATAATTTCGAATACGCGGAAGACCTTCGTACGCTTCTCGTGATTTTAGGGTATCTTTTTGCGACGCGTGTTAAGTGATATCGCACCGGCGGTTCTTTAAAGCCAATGATGACGTCTGCCGCGTTCTTTCGTGACCTAACTAATACGTGGTTCTACTACGCATGACTCAGCGCCCAACAATCTCATTCACTGAAGAACGAGAATCGCGATAAACTCGCATAAAACGCTTTCGCAACATCGCTTCGAAGAAGAAGAAAATTCCTAGGATGGGAAAGTGTTTTACTAATTGAAGCCATTCGCTAGTCGCGTGATATCTCATTTTTTTCCGTTTCCCTGCGATGCGGTCGCTATGAAGACTTTTACTGTGTGTAATGAAAAGCACATGATGAGACCAGTACCAGTTGAAAATTTAGAGTCGAGAGGCGAGAATCTCAACTTAAAACTTGGAAGTTAATAATTTATAGAAAAACAATTTGGAAGAAACTTAAGATCCAAAATTGAAAGTTAAACATTCAGAAATTGAGACTCGCAAGTTAAAGGCAATATTGAATTTCTTACAAATCTTCAAGGCTGAATGTTACATGTTAGAAGTTGAAAGTCAAAAGTTAAACAACTGAGAAAAATGGAGTGATGTTAAACATTGCTTGCGCGAAAGAGCTAAGATTTCAAAATATACGGCTCTGACCGAAAACAACCGAAATTGTTGTGTTTGGGTTTCCTGGATGAAATCAGTCACGCAAATAGTATACGTGCGTCAATGGTGTTTTGGATTGCTTTCCATCGCCCACGTACTCGTACTTAGAAACGGTCGCAGCGTAGTAGAATGCATGGCGCGTCGCGCGAGAATGATTTCATCCGCTATTTCCACGGAATCGGATTCTCTGTGTGGGTAGTTGATAGACTCATTTCGAAATCGTCTGGTGTACGCAGATTCGATCGGTGTATCAATATCAATTATACACAGGGCCGTCATTGAATCTCATCGTCCGCTTTATTGTCAAGCGCAATTTCCGGAAAGCGTGGCTATAAAATAATATTGGAAGTGATGCACGATGCTGATTCGCGCGATTTATGGATCGCCGGTGGGTGGCATCTGCGCCCGTTTTAGAAACGGCCATTGATCAAGCCGCGGTGACGTTGTGATTTATGCCCCATCAAGGTTTTAGCACCGTTTGAACGAAGGAACAACTATCTGAAAGTCCTTCGCACAGTTACTTCGCGCTGCAAGTCGCTTTTTGATCCTAGCCGACATACTAAAAACGGATGTTTTATTTCCAGCGACTGATGGCTCACATTTCTCACGGACTTTGCAGTGATAAAGTCACACAATTCCGATATTTATAACGTTATTTTTATTTTACTTGTGCTATCGATAAAATAAAAATAAGGTTGTCTAAATATTGCATTCACGAAAATGTGCCAATACCCACTCAGTCGTTATCTAATTCTTAAGATCCGGGATATATACACGCTAAAGGGTGACACGTTGTTAACTATCTGTCGTTTACATTCCGTTGAAAGACACCAATAGGGCAGAGGACGATCTATTTTCCCTTCTTGCTGACATAAATAGATTCTTCGATACTTCGTAACTCGCGACTTGGCCGTTGTTTCGAACAGTTTTTTTATTTTTATTTTTATTTTTTTTATGTCAGTGAAAAAATATTTGACCGTCTATTTCGGCATTATCAACCACGCTATTTGCTATCATGCGTATTATATGATATCCAAACATTCATGAAACTTCTCATATATCATAACAACGTGTCAGGTAAACAACATGGGAATGTCCAACGGCAAGATTTATAATACATTTTAGTCAATCGATTGCTATATGAAAACAAAGTATAGAGATACGTTTACCTTTAATATCATTTTGTATTGAAATCAGGACGGAGATATTTTATCAATTTTTCTATTAATATTGTCAATTGTCAAACATAATAAAGGTTCTAATAATTTTTAATGTCTTTCGTATTTTTTAAAAGACTAATTTTGAAATAAAAGTACTGAAATATTCTAGGAATGTGAAAGTGTCGATGTTTTATAACGCGATTAGCATCTCCAAGCCGCACTACGTGCACTACATTAAGGCGTTGTCTTATCAAATCGCAGCACGCTCTAGATTCAGTTCAGAAGAATGCCGACATTCTCGGAACGAATGAGGATGGCGAATTCCCCCGAACACCCGGTGCAGTCGCAGCCGGCTAACTCCTGCTTGGTGGCTGACCGCAATTTAGATATGAGAAAGAATGAGCTTGCAGAGGTTGCGGTCGTGCCGTGCCTCGCATGGTGAAAATCACGATTTTAATGGTTCACATAATTCGCGGACGCGCACGCGTTCTCTTTGCTAATAAATACATGTAAATTCACAGTCTAATGTTTAACTTTCGAGGATTAACTCGGAACCGCATATATTGTCTCTAGTAGTCTAATGTAGGCAACATGAAAAGCGGTGTCTAGGTATCGATTAGGTAAACACTAAAGCAACGTTGCCGCAATCGTAATCGGATTAGTCTTCTGTTTCTCTATCGACTTCTATAGAATGATTCACGTAGAACAAAATTCTTTGAAGCGAGATACGTATCTATGCAAATCCTATGTAGCTTACCTATATAGAATATCGTGTACTAGAACCACCACATTACCGCGGCGTGTCGTGTATTATTTTTTCCTGCTTCATAATGATGCATAAATAAGATCCTAAAAATCGAAGTAATGTAAGCTTTCGATATAATTCTGCATATTTATGAGTATAAGATTGAAAAAGGAAAGGTATACTTTGACTGTGCTGGGAAATCAGTTTTATAAATCAGTTATTTAAAAAGCTCTATATATTTTTGTCTTATAATTTTATTTAAAATAGAAGCATTATTTCAAGTTCTGTAAATTAGTGATCAGAAAATCTTTATTTTTGTCTTATGACTTCATTTGAAATAGAAATATCTCAAGTTTTATTCCGTATAAATCATTTTATTTATGAACTTTTTTACATACTCTTATCTTTTTGTGTCTTTTAGCTTCTTGTGTATCGTGAATGATGATAAAAATATCTCAACGCGAATGAAAAAACGGTTAAGCGCTAAGACGTCAGTAGGAAAATAGAGACCCTATTTTCTTCCTATCGCTGAGATATTGCAGGATATTTTCTTCGTAATGATTCGTAATCCGTAGCGAGATTGTTTCCGCGAAGGCAACGGATAGCCGGCTTTTAGATACTTGCCACTGCGAGCGAAAACGATATGGAGTCGTCGATAAAAATAAGCTTTGTTGACATTAAACGTAAATCGGCCGACGAAGAAACGATGCGACCGCCCACGTCTGACATAGATCGGTCTGCTACTACTCTTTTAAAGGTGCAATGAAATTGTGAACATATGTGTAGCTAAAAAAGAATAGACACTGAATTACATCAATGCGTTTTTGCAGCGATGTAGAACGATTACTCGAGAACGAAAAAGCAAAAATGTCAAAGAGTTCATAGCCATACATTGTCAAGTTTAAGGTTGAAAGACCGTGAGTTTCTATATTATGTATGTTAAGTTCATTCTCCAGTATTTATATTGCACTTTCACTTTAAGCAGTGAAGTGTGGAATGAAGATTGACATATTACGACGACACAAGCTGTATCGTAATAGGGACATTAATAAGCGCGAAACCATCGTGCACGATTTGCATCACATTTATCGCTATTTGCATAACAGTGTGATGATTCATACTGTAATGCAAATAAAGTATTTTTGCAGATAAGGTGACCATCTGCATATTTAATCTTTTATTAGTTTCCTTATTTAAATATGAATTTCAACGTTTTCAATGCATATGTAATTCTGAGCGAATAATGAAATATAATCAATCTTATAATTTGCTTTTGGGAATTTCATAAAATTTATTAATAGTATTAATTTAGTAGTATTAATTATATATTTTGAGACAACAACGAGACAAATTAACGCTTTATTCCGTATTTTATAATCTCTGGATTTAAACTATATTATGTAACTGTATTATGAACATATTCTCATTATATTAATTATTTGTATGATTTATTTTATCTTAACAACATTTAATACATATATTATTGCGACATATATTATTAATTATTTGTGAAATCTTTCATCTTCCATATGCATGACGGGTTTTTCCAATATGCTTATACGACATAAGCATGTTATCAACAAATATTAGTGTATATAATAATGTTACTCTTCGGTGGTTAATTTGTATATCGAGTTGTTTTTACGCACACTCAAAGCGTGCAACGCAACATAACCGTGAGCTTATCTGATGCGCTTCCGAGCATGACGAGTTGCATGACGCAATGTCCAAATTTATGATTAATCGAGCCATCCACTCAGCGCACTGCATTTGTGGCTTGTGTTGCGCAGATTCATCTCCAAAAAAAATGGTAAATATCGCAAATGAACATATAAACAGTAGCTGTCATTAGCGCTACATTAATAAATTAATTGTTATACAATTGTCAACAGTTAAATTTACAACACAATTAATGTTCTGGCAAAATCCAATTTTATAATTTCACAATTATATTCGCTTCACGCGAATAATAAATTTCCTTTAAATTAAAGCTTATCATTTATTATAGCTTCATCTTCAAATTAACAATTAGATTAAATTTTTTAAGTTTCTCAAGACTTATAAGTTAAATCACAAATTAATTATATAAAATAAAAAAGTTTATGATATTATGTAGTTTAAAGAAATGATGACATCAATTCTGCAGCGCAATGTATTTGTAACTTGTATACTTGTACAAGCACATTGGGAAAACCTAGTGTATATAACAGAAGATGACAGCTAACATAAAGGTATATTTGTTTCCGTTGCATTTTTTCTTGAAACAAATTGTTTTTCATGGAAGTCATTTTTTTTTTATGTAGCGAGAGATAAGATTTTCTCGTATCTTCGCAATAAACCTATTTTTCGCACTTCTTCGTAGAATGGCATGCGCAAACGCACACAGCTATTCGCATATCTTCTACACAGCCTGATTGCAAACGAATCGTCTGAGCGCTAACTGACCCGTTTCGACCCGTGAAATGCGAGGTAATCGCTTGCTTATCTGATATGTTTTAGCGCATCCGGAGTACATTACGCGGCAGCCGAATTCGTCTGTTGTTCAATTATCAGTACCGTTGCGTTCATTTGCATTTATAATTGATTTGCGCTAATGCGTCGGACGAATGTATTAACTTTTTCATTTCTGGCAAGGATATCGTATTGTTTATCGTATAATTAAATCACGTGACATTTTATAATAATTGTAAATACGATGAATCATTTCTCGTCAAAATACGAATGGCATATGAATTATTCAAATCCTTGTAATAATTGTATATTCACGTCAACAATCGATTTATTCAACCCACTTCTTGTGAAGAAAAGGGAAAAGAAAAGATATAGACCGCGTTCGTCTGGATTCATTTCCGAGCGCAACGTCGGGATACATGACGCAACGTCCGAAAGTCGTGATTAATCGAGGACCGATGCATCTTGCGTTCTTTCTATTCCTTTTTCGGAGCACACACACACGCACGCACGCACGCACACACACACACACACACACACACACACACACACACACACACACACACACCGCGCCGGGAATCGCTTATGCGCCGCATGCATCGCGCCGCGGCGCACGCAAATGGCATATGAGCTCAGAGACTCTGTTCACGCGTACACGCATGTACGGATGCTGGCCGGCCGCGGAATATAATAGCGGTAATACGATGGAACTGGGGCAGTCTTGCTTTGACGCGCGTCTTAGGAGCTTGCACCTGCTGCGCCGCCGGAAAACCACCCGCGAACACGTTGTACGTCGCGCGAATATCGGCGGTATTTCGTCCTGGGCGTTCTCGAGGTTAGTGTCTCGTCGAGTGAACAAATGAAAGTGCGCGGATTCCTATTGCCATAAGTAGGTCTCGGAGAAGAGTTTCCCGTCTCTCGCGCCCGATGGTCCGATGAGTGCTTTTTATAACGGTTAATAATTTCGCGTACGAAGTAGCGCTTCATGAACATTCATTGCTCATAAAATTTTTACCTTCGTGGACTTATCTTTTTTTTTTTTTTTTTTAAATTGCTTTTTTCGCGAGAATGTTTGGCTTGCCGCGATTGCTTCGAAGAATTTCTTGAATCATTTCGGGTGTATCGTATCTCGCAATGTAAAGTAATATTTGATATAAAGCATTTGAGAATAAGTAAGCTTATTTACACAGCAACATTTCATTTTTTAATCTCGGAGCGCCGATCGTTATCGAGGAGGGTGTTAATCTATGAGAGAGCAATTCCAATTAGCGCTGCCGCGTACGCGTCCTAATGGATTAATTCCCAGCTGTAATGAACTATAAACTGTACGGTAAATGTATCGAGTTGCACTCAACTTGCGTGACATTACTGTGACGAGGCGGGACGCAGCGGCCCATTAAGAAGCAAGATATACTTTTCCGCTACTTTATATGCCGTCCATTTATTCAATGAAAACGGTTTCAAAATAGATTGCACATACTTTTATACAAACTCGATAAAGTCACCTGTATAATTTATTAATTATTCTATTAATTTTACTTATATTATCTATCTATATATTGTATTAATTTTATTATGTATAAAGATTTATAAGACAGATACGTATTCCGGTTAAATTTGCATCTCAGACGCGTACGCATTTTTCGCGACGCCGTCTGCTTGAGGAAAAGTGTATCCTCGTTTTGCAGGGTATATTTTCGTACTTTAATTAATTTTCTGGGCATAGCCAACCATCACTTACGGTGTCATGTTGTGGTTACGTCGATCGTGTAGGTACTCGATGCATTTGATTGATTGAACATATAATTAATACGCATCTGCGTACTACATTAGCGTTTGTATCGGCTTACATTTCGGAAGCTTTTCGAGTATGATCACATTACTTTCAAAAAATATAATTTGCGCGAAATTCAAAACGTTTTAGCAAAACTGTCGACTGCATTTACAGTAATTTATCAGCATTCGCAGAATTTTTGACACTTAGAGTTTATTCCGGAAATTCTATAAATGATCGCAAATTAATTTTTACAAACAAGAAACCTTAAAAAATCTTTGCACTTATATCCGTGTCGCTAATTACACGTTATCTCAAATAGTTATCGACGACAAATACGATAACGACAAAACGACGATGTGAGCACATTTGATCTATTTTTGTTACGTAACGATACGACACGACTCTCACACTTCGCAGACTTACGTCTGATGTCATAGTTACAATTTCACAATGACTGTTCAAGTCTCGGGTCTGGTACGCGACGTGTTGTCTAGTGCGGTTTCGTGTCTCCTGCTGTTTCATTCAAGAAATGTGATATTGATACGTTCTGTGATGATTGATTTATCTCGTCGCCCAATTATCGCTCATCTTATCATACTTTATTCTTGGTAATAAAGACTTATTGATAACATATTGACATGAAAAATATTTTTATGTTTTTTTCAATATCTCTAATTTTTTAAAAATTTTATTAGACATTTAACACTTATTTAATTCTTGGTTTTTCATAAAGACTTTGTTTAAAAATCTTAAAACTGCAACTATGGAAAAGATTGTTTAAATTTCTATTTTTTTCTTTTTTGTATATAATTATTAAAATTATTATTATATAAAAAATATTTTTTAGAATTATTCGAACCATGTTATGCACAATGTTATTTGCGCTGTAATTTACTGTATGATGATGGCTATACGAGCCGCGATACTGCCTATACTGACATAGACAAAGATTGTAAAGATTGCACTTGAGAGCCTCTGGCTGGTATTTAGTCTGCGGGATGATAATTACCGACAACGTAATTGCCGTGACTCGCGTGCTCTCGTTAGGTGCACGATGGAATTACTGAGCTTCATGAATCTCTGCCGGGATGCTATAGATACCGCGACGCGACTTACGCTTTGGCGCTAATCTCACGCATGAATAATTCCATGCAATCGGGAATGCCAATATATAATATATAATGATATCGTAATAACAGAACACGTGGCATTTAGAAGCAGCTACATTTATTATCGTTATTATTCATTATTAATGATTAATATCACTAATAATACTATCGAAGTCGCGCGCGTTCATTATATGTATCCATCCTTAGACATATGTAATATTAATTGCATGTTAATATCACATATTAATATTACATGTTTTTCTTGTAACATGTAATATTAAAATATTTATGTTAATGTCATAAATATTTAAATTTTCTTTATATCATAATGTGTTTATTACGAATACTATATTATCATTTAGATTATTAATATGATTATTTTACATGATATTCCAGATTATTATAAATACTTTTTTGATTACTATATTATCATTTAAATTATTATTATGATTATTTTATATGTGATCTTCCAGATTATTATCAAATACTTTTTTGTTTTATACAAAATTCTATTATATTCTATTCCTTAATTCTCGCATTCAATAAATACATAATGTTTCTAAAAATATTAAGGCTTTCAGAAAATTTATTTTATATTCGAAAGAAATTCTTTAATCTTTCATTCTCCTTCTCAATCGTAATCTCGCAACACTCGTAACAACGCGTGTTTCTTTGATTAAACCAAGCCGCATTATCTCCAATTGATTATTAGACATGGCCATCACAAAACGCTATTAAACACTTCATTTATAATCTATTCCGCAAGTTCTCATCCCGAAATAATGCTTGATGATTCAAACAACTGTTTTATTTTGATTGAATCAAAGAGCCGGTTGCGATACGCCGCTGAAAGTTCGAAAGTTGGTCAGGCCGATTTTCATGCATATAAATAAATATGTGTGAGCTCACGCGTACGACGAGCAATCAAACCGGCACCGTCGACGATGCACCGAAAAGAATAATCGATGTCGGGCCGATTGACGTGGTCGGCCGCTAATTCATTGAAAAAGATTTAACCGCGGCGCGTACATATAGAGAGTCACGTTAATGCGATACAAGAGCGCGGGAATTAATGAGTATGCAAATGCGCCCGGAGTGAAAAAGATTCATCGGATAAAAGTATATGGCACGGTACCGCCGTCGCAGAATACAGTATTAAGCGAGACATGAGACTGTCGTGTGAAACGTGGTTCTCAAAAGCGTCAATATATCCCATGAAATGTATTACATATTTTTATTTTTAATCGTGTTCTCGTTTCTCATCAATTTTTAATTTTAAAATGACCACGACTTATAAATTTAATTGCAAAAATAATAGAATATTTGAGATTTTTTATTAAGGCATTAATAATTATTGATTATTGTGTTTATTATTATATTTGTTGCATTATTATATTAAAAACATTAAATAAAAATATTGAAAAATATTGAAAAATATTTTTAATATTGAAAATTGTGTCTTATAAATAATTAAGAACTCCGAAATAATTTTTTGAAGAAGTAAATAAATTTAAGATAAGTAAAGGAATAAATTTCTGAAAAAGTTTATTTGAATTTAAATGAAAGATTTTCCACAGTAGAAAAGTACTTAATTTTATTGAGTATAATAATACAGTAAGAATTACAGTGATTTTCACTCCTGCAACATTTAATCCCACTTTATAATTACGATAACAACAGTTACGCAAACGTTCATCGCGTGTCAGACCCGGTGCGTTGAGTTGAATTATTCGAAAAAAGAAAAAACATTCTTCAACGTAAAAGTGTACCATGTAAATGCAAACCACGACGGCAAGCACGGCGTGTTCGACGGTACAGTAATTTCGGTTTACAGAGCAAGCGAATTTAATCGAGGGCCCGCCCACGCGTCGACAATGAGGCTCGTAACTTTTGGCGGTGAAGGGCGCCATTCTTTCCGATTTGATGGGATTACAGGTCGACAGGGCCGAACCCGCGTCCGTTCTACGGAGCACGTCACAATGGCGAGCTGTTGCTCGCCATAGAGGGTGACTCGAAAACGCGCGAGACGCGGTATTAAAAAAAGAAAAAAAAAGAAAAACGATCATTGTTCGCGCACGATTCGAAGCCGTGGATGCACGGCTTCCGTGGAAAAGGAGGGATGTTTTTCATCCGTATGTTTAATTCCACGGACGTGCTCGACTGAATCCCCCCGGCGATCTATTCAACGACGGAATTCCGTGTTTGACGCTCGACTTGACGACGAACCCGGTTCAAGATTGTCCATAAATCCCAACGAAACGTGCGGGGATTTATATACGCAAACGAATGAACGTCTGCCGAAAGACGTTCGACTATGCATTTATGTGGATACTCGCGGGTGGATGGATTCTCACGGTTTGGACGAGCAGTAAAATCGTCCGATTTTAGTGCGTGATCAATATTAAGAGTCCATCGGTTGATTTGATAATGAAATCGTCTCGACGATCGCCGCCGATCGTAAATATTTACCGTCGTTATTCTCGCGTTTACGATTTCTGTCAAAACGAGCATAAATCATTGCCCGGCGCAAAGACGGTGCGGCCGAAGGTTGTAATTTTATTTTAATAACTTGCGATCCATAATTATGTTTACATGATGGAGAACAGAGAGAGAGAATCGCGCGAGAGACCTACCATGAAATGCATATTGTTGCCGACGATAGGAATAACGAGTGTGTTTTACTTAATCACGAGTTTAGCGATTATAATTTCAGATCTCACGATAATAAATAGCACTATCGCTATGGGAAAACATGTTTATCCCGTCATCTTTGCCGCACGTATTTTTTGAAAGAAAATGTTAATTGAACAGGTTTTGCTATATACGTTTAGATTTCTTTCTGTTCTGTCTAGACAAACAAATCACTATGTTAATTAGCGATTTCGCTATCGATAGAAATCATGTTTCATATGTATTTCTTACATTTTTATACTAATTTTGATTAATGAATATTAACTAAAAATTATGAACTCCCTAGATACATTAATCTTAATGTAATAAACTTCTCTGTCCCTTTTTTTTTAAATTAAACAATCATAATTTAATAGAAACGAATGTTGAGAAAGTAATGCGAGTTGAAAAATAACGTTTGCGTCTGACTTCACAGCCTGCGTATATTGCTTAGGACGGATGTGCGCCTCGTGTTACAAATTCTGCTGAGGCAAAATCCAAAGTGCAATGCTTTTCGTGCTGCAAGGTGTGCTGAGTCTAGACATACCTATATCGTATTCGACATGACAATGACGCAATAGTAAAATATAGTCTCGAGTAAAACTGAATCGGCAAGTAGAAGTCTTTTAATTAGATATTCTCGGTATGTTCCGCTTCGAAAGATTACATTGCTTATGCAAGAAAAATATTTTGTTGATTAGTTATTCTTATACATCGTTCATTTCTTTTGCCAACAAACCAATATTTTCAAAATAAATGCTTTTCACGAATAGTTTGACTGTGTAATAAATTATCAT
Source organism: Linepithema humile (assembly GCF_040581485.1). NCBI lineage: Eukaryota > Metazoa > Arthropoda > Insecta > Hymenoptera > Formicidae > Linepithema > Linepithema humile. Next base: position 25,184,451 of record NC_090130.1, read on the forward strand.
CTTAAATCATGTTTGCCAGTCGAAAAAAAAATTTACTAAACTTTATAGCATTAAAAATTTAGATTTGATTTATAATTCCTTGCGAGTATCCACACTGAAATTATCATAAATATGAGGTACATAACACTTATATGCAGCTCGCGATGTTTACGTTTAACGATCTTCTACTATAATCTTCTTCAGACTTTAAAGTTAATTGGTGCAGCCCGCTCGCTTATTTACAATCTGAAGATTACAAATCTTTGCGGTGTGGGCAGGAATTATAGATCGTAAATTACATTGTACATTGTTTATCAGGTCGCAACATTGTATATTTTAATCGGCTGTATATTCGTAAAGCAATAATTATCTTGGTCAAATGTTATAGAACCCGTTCAATTGCGAAGGTCAATTTAATCGATTATGTGAGAGGAATATCGAAAGTGAAATAACTTGTACTTAGGGGGGGGGGGGGAAGATTCATTATAAATTCTACACAAGTTTACAAAGCTATTTAGATACGTCCTTGACTAGCTTCGTATTTTATGCCAAACAAATAAATTGTTTCTTCATTGAGTCATAATTTTCCAACTAAAGCCACGGCAATTGACTGGAAATTAATTACACGAGCTACTTGGAATCGCTCTTCGATTTATATGTTAACGTCCAATTTTCCGTTTATCTGCAACCGTGAAGTGACATCACGCGAAGAAACGCGCCGCGCTTAACCATTCTCATTCGCCACGCGACTTTGCGCGCGACTTTACTCGCGGCTGAACGCGAGGGCGCGACGCGTGTAATCACGCGCACGATTACGATATTCGCCGCCGCCATCGTCGCGGTTGCGCTTATGGGGTCGCGAAGTGAATTCTGAGGCGCGTGACGAATCCCGCTGCACCGTGCCGTCGCGATGCGTCATGAAACGTGGAACACCGGCAGACGTGCCCACACTATGATGTTCATTGTTACAGACGCGGTGATAAAAGTAATTCAGGTGAAGACGCGTCTCTTTCTTGAACTGCCTCTGACATCAGACTCTCAATCAATCCGTTTTGCATGATGATGCATGAAGCGCGTTCGGCGAACGTCACGCGGAGACACTCATCTGGGTGTGGACGCGGCAAACGTTGCCCATATAAATCCTTTCGTTAGCACTGTAGAATCTCGATTGCACAGTTCAGCGACGCATAGTTCGAGATTATCCGTCTTTTGAATAATTGAACGTTTGATTCTGAGAACAGCGTGTCGTCTTGTAAAGAGATATCATCTACATATATTATAAATAAAAAAAATTTTACTTTTTATTTTATCTTACTAAATATAAAATAATAAAATTATTCTTTGCATCGAAACATAATCCGATGATTAAGATGAAGCCAAGATGAGCAGGCATGTTTTGGCATCGTTGTGCTTCTGTATGTTTTTTTTCCTAGAACTCGCATTAAAGAAACGAATGTACGTCTTCCAAACAAGGTCGTTCTAAACCGCAATCAATTCGGGGCTATCGATAATCCTATGCAAATTTTGCAATGCGAAGGTCACGTTTTATTTTCCTGCTAGCGACCAGTTTATTTGAAATCACGATTGGATGACATTAACTAATATGGCAAAAATGATAAAGAGATTTGTCACGTCACAATATACTTAACGTTAATAATAATGAAAGTATTATGTATATCACATAGCTAATGATGGAATAAATTTACATAATTTTAGTCGGCATCAAATTATCAATACTGACATAATCTTATAGATATTGCGATTGTTTTAATACTACATTTAGCAATCATTCAGTCTAATAATTATAATCCCTAATTATACTGTTTAGATTACACTGTTATCCCTAATTAGACTGCTTATAGTTACGTTATTTATTAATAAATAATTGCAATTCTATTGTTAGGGAATATTGGGTTATTATATTTGTTCCACTTTTACAAAATTATCATTATTGATTATTTTCTTTTGAAAGTTATTCTTTTGTGTAAAGTACGACCCCATTATTTAAACGCGGTCGATAAATTTTCCTGTGGAGGAGAGCCGCTCTGTTAATATCTTATTGATAGTAATTGATCTCGAGTTGAGAAAATACATTCGCATAAACGCACGTCGAATGATGATTATCGGATATGCAATATTGCGTATTATTACTCAAACTCGTGTACATTACGTACTAAGTCTATTAAACATCGCGCATATTTTTTTTATTATATTACGCATACATTATTTACCAAAAAAGTTTACGCACTTCAAAGCAAACCTTCTCAGTTAGTAAAACTTTTCGCATACGTGTTGAAGAGATAAGAGGAGGATTATTTATTTAAAAAAAACTATGTCTTAAATATAACGGATTAATATTTTGTCACAAACGGGTGCGTCGATTTTTTTATAAACAATGTATATATTCAAACTGAACTAAGACAAATTTGTTTCAATGTCAAGATATCGATTTCTTATTACTTATTAATAAGCATTATTTATTAATAAGCATTATTTTTGCGTAGGTATGCAGGTTCTTATCTTTATAGATTCAACTATATTCCGCAAATTAATTTATATAATGCCGCTAATAATTTCAATATTATAGACGAACAAAGCTGTACAGATGGTAGGTTCTCAACGGTGATATATTGTTATAGCCGCAAATACCAGTATCTCTTTGTACGCCTGCCATAACAATAACTACGCCGTTGTCTCTTTACGAAATATCGCGTCACATCTCGCGGAAATTTTCTCGAAGAAAAATGGAGCGACCATAAAGGTTCTATGCAAAATAGGTTGATGTAAAAGAATTGAAATATCATGATCGTAACTCGCGTAGCTCGCGATACGACTTGTCGGTAATAAAGCGGTATCCAACCGATTCTCGCGAATCGATGTTTACGGTAAATTTATACATCAGAATATGTATATTATTACCGTCTTCCGAAAGTACGACCACTGTTTTCCCTTTTTGCATGTATAAAATTTATTTATTTTGGGTTTATATTTGCCAGATTGACAAGTATTTCCGTTGCAATATGTTATTCCACCGCAGATTGCTTTTCTGAATGTTTTTTTTACGAGAGATACGAGAAGAGCAAAAATATTTTTTTTTATATATATATACTTTTATTGTGAAGAATATTGATGAATATTTTTTGATACTGCTCATTTATTAAAACATAGAAATTACCAATTTTGATTGATATTAAATTTCAAACAATTTTTTAGTATTAATAAACATGGTATATTAACATTAATTAACATTAATCTGAATACATTAAATGTATATTACTAACGAATGACAATTTATATGAACCGTTCATAATTTAGATTGCAGATGCTTATTTTCATATGATAATAGGAAGAGCGCACATCAATAGAACATTTTTGGTTGCGCAAAGTGTTTTCTAGATCGCGTTCGACTTTGGATACCGTTTTGCTATGTTTAGATCACGTTCAGCTGGCGACGATAAACTAGGTCGGATTAGCGTACTCTTCCTTGAGTGAGTTCTTCATCTTTTCACTAAGGAAGATTCTATCATATCTTTTATATACTTCATAAAAAGATATAAAATATAAAAAGGAATATAAAATATCAAGAAACATAAAACATTGATGTAGTGCAACAATTTATACTTTATCAGAGTTTTCGTGCAACAATATTTAATATTCGTTGCATGATTACATTAAAATAAGCAATGCATATTATTGTTTATCTGAGCATTTTGTAATTTAATTACTATATATTGAAATCTCTGTATATTAAATTACTCACAACTTGAATGAACATACCACATCCAATTAATTACATTATTGTATGATAACATTTACCTAAAATATTAAGCGGGTAATTGTATTATGTGTACGGCAATTAATTTGAGAAGTCTGCGAAATTCATATGATGTAATATCTACAACATTATAATTAATTGGCTATCAAATTTCACGCGATTGGCGTGACTTCACATCGATAAGCGTAGAGAAGCTTTCTTTTAATAAATTGACGTATGTCGCTATGCTTTGCGAATGTGAATAAAACGATATATAGATATTTTAGAACAGGGGACACAAGCTGAAATATTCTGGAAGCTTTTCAGGGAAAGCAAATGCAAATCTAAATATTTCCTACGAGTTAGATGGACAAGCATATACGACGAGCAACGGGTTGCTGGAATAACTTGAATGCCTGTAACCGGATTTCGCGGATAAACGGATTTTCCGCATGGATAGCGGTTTATTGCGTCGCGTTATGCGTTTATTTTATCTCACGGTGATTGAATTACAATGTGCGTCACCTTAATGTCGACTATTATATACGCGCTGGAATGCACATTCTCAAAATTGCGCGCAATTGTGCGAAGCGATCGAAATACGATCCAGCAGCGAGGTAAATATCCCACTTGTCGTAAATAATATATTTCTCTTTTTATCAGATGTGGCGATCACTTCTATGGACGCATTTTCTGCTGCTAACCGCGCTGTTAGCACCAGTGCAGAGGGTCGCAGCGTGCAGCTGTAAGCTAGCTCACCCTCAGACCAAGTTCTGCGAATCGGATTTTGGTACGATGTTAATTTCATGATTCATATCTCTTTCATTCTTTCATGTTGTAAATATTTAAGGCGTGAAAAATATTAATTATATGCATATTTTATTAAGAATGCGAAGATGGGATTCAATGTAATAATACTGTACGTAGAATAACGTACAGTGAAAAGATTTCAAGTATGAACAGCCATGTCACAGTTTTCCTGTAAAATATGCGCCAAATAACAGCGGAATTCACTTTCCGGCTTGCGTAAAGGTACGACGGCCACGGCTAATGACATTCTTCTGTCGTAGTTGCCGTGATGAGAGTGAAAAAGGTTCTCTCCGTGAACGAGTACGAGATCGCTTACAAGGTCAAGATAAACAGGGTCTTCAAGGTGTGTATTATTATGTGCCGTGAGATTTCGCGCGCGTTCTCGCGTCGCGTTCATCGCGAAATGTATAATCTAGGTTTAACCGTACGCCTGCTTCCTCCCGCAGTCCAATCCAAAGGCCGACGTGGCACTGATGCAGAACCTTTTATGGACTCCGTCCTCGGACGGAATGTGCGGCATGACACTGAAAGTCGGCGAGACTTACGTTCTCAGCGGTAGAATTGTCTCGGGAAAAGCACTCATATCGCTCTGCGGACTTTCGATAAGATGGGCCGAGACGACCAGCAGACAACGCAAGGGACTGAGACAGCTCTATCAACAGGGCTGCGCGTGTGACGTAAGTATTAAATTATTTTATCGATCGTTGTTCCATGTATATATATTAAGCTTTTAATATTAAAAAATACCAATATTAACATATCAATATGAAAACTTTTTTACTAAAAGAATATTATAAGATATCCTGCCAGCAAGGCGGAACAAAATTCGAATTTTATTGCTAAAAATGATTATTACATTCTTTCGAAATATTGCTCTTGTTTCATAACATGTTGCAATACATATTTCACACCAGAAAAAATAAAACTTTTAATTTTGTTGTTAGCAGTGATGATTGTTACATTACTTTTGGCATATTACTGAATATTTTTCATATTTAGGTCAACAACAAGTGGAAAAAATAAAGTCTAGTTGTTTGTAATAAATAAATTCAACCGAAATTGATCGTAAATTGTGAAGAGAGGCACATACATAAATCATATGTAAAATTAAATATTTTTGCAACTGATTCCGTGAACACAGGCAGGCTCAGTGCGTGAAGGGGCTAAAGTAATAAATCACCTACGCTATAAATCCCAGTTGATTTTATTCAACCGGATGTACTTCTCAAAAATGGAATGTTCTAATAATATACACGTGCGAATAAAAGAGCTGCACACGCGCGAATGTCGGAGCATTTATTCAAACACAGTAGACCGCTGCAAGGCGCGAGTTTACGTGACTGAAAATATGAGATCGCGAGAAAAGTCGCGTGTATAAATGGCCTGGTTTTTGTATCGCAGATTCTGTATACACATTGGAGGCGCAAGGGTGCCGTGTTCGAGTCCAGCGGCGGGAAGCGTTGCCTGTGGGAGAGCACACCAGGCCCGCAAGATTGCCAAGAAAAATACGGTGTTTGCCTGGTGGCGCCCGGTGGCTCCTGTTCCTGGGTTCCCTCGGTCCCGTATAAAAATTGCATCAAGGAATATCAGCGCCTACGCGAGCAGCAAAGGTCACGGGAGCCGTAACTGACATTTCCGTACCCCGTGTTTTCGTGACAGGAGGCGCAGCTAAAATCTATCAGTCGCAAAACGACGCGGCGCATCTGTCAATCAATCCGATCGAACGCGCCGCAGGTAATTGAGTCACTGAGAGGCAAAGTGATATAGTGCTAGTTTAATGGAACCGTATATTTGCAGCATCGAAAATGCAAAAGGCCTACACCATTTCCATTACTCGGAATATGAATAATTCAGTAGTTCACGAAAAAGCATTATTACATGGACGAGACAAAATTTCCGTTTCTTTCAAAGTTTTATTATTAACTAATACTAATAATGATTTTAATCATTATTTTTCTTTTTCAGATTTTAACATTTTTTAAATGATAGGAAATAAATGGAACATATATCGCTTTACTTTTGAGGGATGCAATTATGTCGTCGACTATTTACGATGTGTATTAATCTTCATACTAATTTTTATTTAGATTTCGATGGACTGGGCGAAAGAACGATTCTGATTGTATCGAAGAGTCGGCGTAGTTTTGTAATTGTTTAGTTAAGATATGGATTCATTTATATATCATTTGTTAAATTATTTGTGACTTAGGTTCGATAGCAACAACGTCGGCTATTTATCCCACAATTTTGCTAGCTTACCACTGGCTGTAATCGTAAGCAGGGAAGTATTAGTTAATTACGGGCAAATCTAACCGGCGCTGGTACAATCGAGTCTTAATTATTCGATTATTATTAATGAAGAGTAAGTTTGTTAGCTTTAGGAATTTCGAAACGCTTCAATACCCAATATGCGTTTCATAACTGAAATATATATGAGCGACCTATTTTCTCGGCTATTCTCTCAACATGTTGTATATATTATATTGTTAATGTACATTGTGTACTCTTAAATTATTCCAACTATCGTTTCGTTATGCGTAGTCGTAGACGTTAAAACGCTACTCGTACTTTCATTACATTTCGTAATCTTTTATGTGCGTTTTTAAGTTTAATCAATTCAATTAGATTGTAGCACCGTATATATTTGTTGTTTACAGGAATTATTATTCACGATTTTGGCACTGTTTGACGAGAAAAACTTTACCGAATATCTCAATAGTTTTCCACATGAAGATATGTACAAGGCTTTTTGTATTTTATAAGAGCATATTTATCATTTAATTCTACTTCAATAATTATTTCATGCAACAGCTGTCTCTTGTTAATTTAGTACAAAGTACGAAGAATATTAATATAATGGAAAATTTGTGTGCTTTTCGATGGGGAAGATACGAATTTTGTACCTATGTCATAGTTTAGTTCGTAAATGTGGTAATTTCGTAAGTGTTATGACATATATATAGATTATAAATTAATGAAAACAGTTATTCTTCCAGGCGTACCCGTGACGTGTCATAAGAGATAATATTTTTCTGATAATGCGGTTTGTTTACCAGACAGTATTTTCTTTTTATGATTATTTAATTTTTAGAAACGTAAAATGCTGAATAAATATTTGTCAATTGGTTCTACTCACCATTTCACGATGATTGGGGTAATAACTCTGCTCGATCAGAGGGAAGTTGTCTTTACCCAAACGACGTTGTAGACCCAGCAGGTGCGCAAATACCCAAGGTTTGTCCTATTTCGTGGAACACGTAGCAATTATCGAAAGGTTCAAGCACACTGTGTATAAGAAAGATATGTATAACGAAATCGATACGAGGCATCACGTGTGGAATCTCACATAAAATGTACATCTAAATCTCTATTATAATTCTGTCTAGATTGTATTTGAATGAAATTTTGCAAACATTTTTATACACAAATTAATGAGATAATATTTTAATATTATAATAATTCAAATTTTAATTTATATTTTTAGATGACAGAAATTATATTATTCTTAACAAAATCTTTATCTTATCTTTTATATCGATAATTAAATTTATTAAAAATAATTATTAGAAAATTTGTTTCGCTGAAGAGTTTTTTGATAATGTATTACCTGGAAGTTGTAAATTGCTGTTATATTGTTAACACTGGGTACACCGCCGTACATCAGGCCAAGAAGAAGATTTTTGAAATCTTCTCCAGCATCTCGCAGATTTTGACGTATCAATACGAAATCAGGCTTGAAGGATCTGACAACAAATAATAGTAGATGCATCGCTGTTCAATGTTAATATTTTCAATCAGATCTATATCTCTTATTGTTTTATTAAATTATTTCTCATTTTATATAAAAAATTTATACGTCGACGTTAAGTTTTTAGACTTTTAAGTTATATTTAATTTATTTCTCTCAATACTTGCTTAACTCAATATTAAAATGTAGTATAACTGCAAAATATTAAACGATTTAAGTTATGAAATTTAGTTTAATGTTGAAAATTATTAGTTTTAAAATGTGTAAAATCTCTCTCTCTCTCTCTCTCTCTCTCTCTCTCGCAGATTAAGTATCTCACCGAATGACTTTGGTCCCGTTACGATAGACAGCCATGGACACGATGGTGCCTGACTCGCTCGCCGTGAGGGACAATTCCCGAAATTCCGCCTGCTCCACGCGGATCTCATAATCACCATGCAGTCTGCGTCCTCGGAAGTATTTGCTCCAGTCGGTGTTCTGGTCGTCGATCACCAGCAGAGTAAAGCATCGATCTTTGCTGTATGACTGGCCTCTGGTCGCGCCAGACACCGCCGCTCCCAAAATAGAAGCACCCTGTGCACGTCATTTTAACGTCACATTCTGTTACACTTTCCCTTCGCAACGTGCGACATAGTAACTGACTAGAAGCGGAAGGCTGTAATTGAACAGATTATTCTAGAAACGATACAGAATCACGCTAATCGGTCAGCATTGCACGAGTGGCGATTATCAATATTCATTTCAATGCTATAATCTATTGCGACGTAGACAATTATACCGGTGTTCTGACGTCAAATCAAGGTATATTTTTTATTCGCGATTTGGAATAATAACCTATCAAACAAAATAAATATTGGAAATTTGAACTTTGAACTTTTGCAGTGAAACATTTTTTAATTAAATTTTAAAATACGTGCAATATGACATATCGCAGAACGTTGACAGTACTTTGAGATATCACTTATCGGAGTTATTAATAATCCCGCCTCGCGGCTACGATGACGAAAAAACGACGGAGCTGTCACTTTATATGATTAATGAAGCTAATTTTCGATCAGATAAAAGTGTTAGATGCGGACAAAATAATAGAATAAAATGAAACAGAGAGAAAAAAAAAGAAACAACTTGCCTGGTCACGGGCGGCGCCGGTCAAACTCTGCACCCGCTGGAGCAAACTCTCCCGGGTCTTCGCCGGCGAGGACGGCGCGCTGGTGGTCCGCGAGCCGGGTCTCAAGTTAAGGCTGAGATCGCCGCCGATGGGCTGCGGTGGTCCCTGGGGCGGCGCGCCCGGTATCGGCGGCTGTGTCGGAGGCGGTATCGGGCCCGGTTGGGACTGCAGCGGTCGGTCCGGCACCGCTTGATACGGCTGAGACGAGTCCTGCCGGCCCACGGTGGCCAGCCCAGGATCGGAGTTGGGCTCATCGTCGAGCTCCGAGCTTAGGTCCCCTGACGAGAACCTGGAAGACAAGCTATCGTGGTCGTCGTGACAGTGATAATCGGTCGGGAGGTCACGCGCTCTGACGCTTTTCCTGACTGCACATTTCAAATGCACATCGATCACACAGCCAAACGTTGGTGCTGGCGGGATGAGGAGCGTGGAAATGATGACGTCGGCGATGATTTCCAGCGGTCGCTAATCGGCCGGCGTTACATGCGTGGCGGATGTCAATATCTGTTTCGATGTCATAATTGTATATTGCGTAGACGTGGACGATTACGGCGTTTCAGCGCGGAGCAGCTGCGTATTTGTTTTTTATCTACGACCCGGAACTCTTTTTTTCCGGTGAATTTGTTCCGCATCGAGTAAAACGAGCACCGAGGCGCGAACAACAGCATGGCATTCACACGAAACCACATCGTTGCGCATTTACGTCATCGAGTCCCACACTATCGAGCGTCCGTGTGATTACTCGTCATAAGTAAAAGCGGGAGATGAAAGACGCGATATCTCTGATGAGAACGGGGGGGGAGTAACGTTAACATACCGTTGCCAGGTGCAAGGCAACATTAGCGCGATGTTGATATCGTGGCGTGCGTCCAGGCTACTGCATTCGGGGCAATGCTGGAAGCGATATTTTTAACGAGCCGCATGCACACATTCAGACTTGTCACACATTCGGACACGAAAGGTTTGAAATTGTTAATAACAACATTGAGATACCTGCGTGTTTAAATTTTCTGTTGACATTTTAATGCGAGCATAACGATGCTTTACTTCGATAAAACAGAGGTTCTCAAACACCTCGATATGATCTTTTCTGATAATTAAAAAGATTTCCTTCCTTTTACAATGATTAATAGTACTTATAAAAGCATCACTGATTGCGAGAAAATGTAGAACAAATTCTTTTATCAATTTACACAGTAATATTGATTTGTTTCATTAAATATTTTAATAATTTCCTTTTTTTTTATGTTAAGTACTCTAGATGAAAATGAGAAGTGTAACGTGAAACATAAATATACATTGTCTTTTTAAAAAGAATTCAAATAGCTATAATTTCAAGGAGTTTAATTTCTAATGTCGTGAATAATGAGAAAATGTGATTTGTGCAGCCGTTGTCACATTGTTATTGATAAGCAAAGAGATCATTTTCGTACTTATAGTAGTAAAGTAAGTTTAGCATAATCGCGTTTCCAACTCTCCTTCAAATTCTCGCGTTTCAGTTTGCGTTATCACTTTACACCTGCTAGCCTGGAAATTCTAGCGTCGAGTTTCAGTGATTGTCCCAATTTCTAACACCGTAACTTTGTCACGTTGTTGCCGACGCTTGTTTAATGGCCGACTCAGGTGAGGGCTTGTGTCCGGCTAATTGGACAGAGGAATCTATTTTCTCTTGACGAGCGCATTATGGGAGGCGAGAGCCCATGGAATATTGAGATACCGCACGCAGCATTTTAACGGCCGATTATTATCATGCGTACATTGGTGTGTGTAAATTAACTCGATGTAAGAGCCATACTCGTAAAAGGATTCGGCTTGCCTGGACGATATAATACACGGGCTTTCATCATGTGTGCCTTTCAACAACATATTGGTATTCACTGGCGAGTGAAATCGAGCGGGCGTTTCGATCGAAATATTTTTATGCCAGAATTTAATAACAGGCATTTCTGGGCTTAATTCGATAACAGTGTATGAAAGCTAATGATAATCACATTAAAAGCGCGTTACACTATGAATAGTACAATGAGAATATAAATCGCTGTTCGCAATTTTAAGTTACAAATTAAATATTTATACATGTATAACGTTAATAACGTTAATAACAATAATAACGAGAACCAGAAATAAGAATAATTGGCGCAAATTATTCATTTAATTTGCAAACCTTTTTTATAGATTTGTAAACTGTTTGAAATTTGTTATTCATCTTTTTTAATGAAAATATTTTTCACAGATCAGCCTCGAGAAAATCGGCGGAAGCTTACACAATACAATTGCATTTTATTTCATGCAGATTCTGAATGTGGGCTGACATTCTCTTTGATGATGAAATAATCAAAATATCGTCAGAGTTTTGAAAATAATATTCATATAAATATTATTTCGCAATTTCTGATGCTGTGCATGCGTCCATAAAATTGTGCAAAATATATATATAATAGTTTCAACTCATCGCAGAATGTTGTAAAACAAAAAAGAGAAATGAACACGAAATTAAATGCCAGCCCTGCAGTCCGGATCCGACGTGATAGAGGTACTAGCGACTCACCTCCGTTTCAGGTAGTTGACATTGGTGGTGAAGGACTGACGAAAGCTGGAGAATGAAATGTTGCCGGGTGAAGGAGCTGTACCACAGTACTTGGCGCAACCGCCGCGGCCGGTAATCTTGATGGTTTACACCGGGCTTGCTGTCGCGATGAAACGGTTCGCGATTTCGTCGCTCGGATGTTGTTAGCGATGCGGCGGATAACGCGCTCCGATCCTTTGTCGTCGCCGACGGTCTTGAGCTGCCGGTGAGACGATATCGTCGCGACACACGCGAGAAGGGGATCGTTCGTTGTTGATTAATGGATCGTGTCGATGGATCCCGGATCGATGGGTGGCTTTCTCTGCTCGAAGCGTCACGGGATAAACTTCAACGTAAGGTAATCCGAAAGGAAAGGATGAAATAAGAGGAGGTGAGGAAGGAGAAAATAAACAATCCAAGTTGAAATCTGTAATAGATAAAAGAGCAAAGGCATGTCAAGCTATTCTGATTGTAAATTTTAATAATAAAAATTGTATTAGTTTAAAATTGAGTTGGAAATATTTGAAATATATGAAATAAATACGAAATTTCTAAGCTGAAATATCAAAGTATGGAATGCTGCTTATTCTACTGTTTATTTATTTTTATTTATTTGTTACGTTTATTTATTAATTCCAACATGAGAATAAATATAATGCAAAGAATAAATATAAATTCCATTATTTTGCAGTTTAACAATAACAATAATATTAAATATTTGTTTCTAAATTATGTTGGAATTGTTTTAAAAAGCATATTAATTATTTCTCTTGTTACATTCGCGACTTTCTTCATTTCTTTGAGTATTTAAATTATATCGAATATTTTAGTATATGAGTACGGCATTCAGATTCTTAACGATTCTAATTCAAAGAGTTTTTTTTTAGTTCGATTGACTTAAATGAAATGACGATTGCAACAGAGAATGACATACTTTTGTTGTGAGACATCTCTACGTAATTGGGTTCTTCTGGCGTATCGGAAACAGTAAGATCATAAAATTGGCTTGTGTTACTTTCTTTACGACACGCTTCATGCAGCCTTCTACACTATTACGGTAATAAAAACTGCATCAGAAATTCGATTTTACTTTTCAATGAATAATTCAAACCAGATATTTGGAGGAATACGCGAGAAATTTCAATAAAAATTGACACAATAAATAACTATTGAGAGAAAAATCAGACATATAATTGAAAAGAAAAAGTTGTCTGTAAATTTCTAAAAATTTGTGATGACAAACTTCTGTTGTTAAATGTTTCGCTGCCAATAAACTTCGAAATCACGTATCACGCATTAACCAGCAAAAATTATGGATGTAACCGGTATGACCAACGACTCGAAGCATAATGACGCTCGCGAAAATCGATACCTAGAGCACGATTTTGCTTGGAATTTCTGAAATGTTTCACGGCATCACAAGAGTTTGTCGGCATTTATGTATTCTTGGAACATAGCGCAGCACGAAAATGTTACTTCTATGGCTTTGCCCGTCGATCGTATCATCAGGTAAAATATGCCTTCTTTGAAGAACTCACGGGATAATTTTATACTTACGCGGCGAGAAAAGAAGCGTCGAGGAAGCAATGATACGTTCAAACCGTTCATATTTGTTTCTTACAAGCTTCTCCGATAATAACGACGCCCATGGTTCACGGAACCGACAAACTTTGCGTGTAGCAATTTTCAACTTCCTCGGAATATTGCTCAAGGAAGAAAACTTTGATTCTCATTTAAGAATTTGAATAAACACATGTTATACAAGCATACAAAATGTCTTTACAATAGACATCAAAAGAAATAGTTGTTTCTTACACGTTAAAATATTTATAAAAATTATTATATAAATTTAAAAAAAGTATTTGGTTCAATTATCATGCAAATACGCAATTTAACATTTTGAAAATAAATTTTAGTTAAAACCATGTTCTAACTAATTTTAAAACGATAAGATCTCTAAAACTAAGATATTTTGCGAAGGACGCAATGGACTCATCAAAATCTCTCTTTTGCAAAGAAAAAATTCTGAATTTTTCAGCTCGCAACTGAACTAACATCTGGTTTTAAAACATTCCGTATGCTACTTTATCATAAATATATGCTATCCTTTCAAGTCAAGACTGCTTTGTGATATTACAGTGATTTCAGTTACTCCGCCTTCGAATTTGTTTCTCTTTGGGAGATTCAAATCGCGTAAACGTATAATTTATATCAAAATTATATGAAAGAGAGCTACGTGATACTAATGAGAAATAAATTAAACTCCTGTTACAGCGACTTGCACACGATAATATTTCGTAGATTTCACAGCTTGGTGCAGTGCATTGCGCAGAATTATCCCCGCGTTGCGAATAACAACTATCTGTTAGACCGCGAGGTGGTAAACGAGTCGGAGAGCTATTACGTGTTGATGACTTACGCTCGTGGATGGGATTCATCAAGCATTTTATACGTACTATACTGCTGCGTCGAATGATCAATAACTATATTATACATAGAACCAAGAGAGTTTCAAATAAATTATAATTTATTTTATATGAGACTGCGCAAAATTAAAAATGTGAATTGAAATTGCAGTACAACTACATATCAGTTATAGGCTTAAATAACTCTCTTAATATAATATTGATATTTTAATTAATTTATAATTATTAATGTACAATAATTAATATTTAATAGTTAATATTTAATTATTATTCTAGAAGGTCTGTGGAAGAATAATTACGGACAAAATCGACTAAAAATAATGCAGCTTATATAAAAAAAAGTAAGATATTAACGCTGTCACATTAAGCGTCGGGTAAATGGAGCAATAATTTAATAATTATTTCATATTCATATTTTATAACTACGTTGAATAAAAATTAGGAGCTATAATCGTTTTTTAATTTTAACATCTCTCTGGAGAACTATTCAATATCATTTAATTTTAAATAGTAAGTAGGTGACCGTGTAATTCTGTATAGTTAATTTAGCCCCTAATCGTACGAATGTTACAATTAAATCCGTTTACAAAATTCATTTTGCTATTTATTTATCATTAAGTTAGAAGTAATGTAAATGCAAAAATCGATACGTCTGCTCCACTAAAGTTTTATTTAGTCAGACAGAAATCCAAATTTATCGCGAGAGTAATTAACGCAAATAAACCCTTGACAATTCTACACAAATTGGAGATACCCTTGTTTAAATTAAAGATATATTAATTAAAAGCTCGAAACAGTAATACGTAAGTGTTGCAGTGAATATAATTAAATTACAAAAGGATGAACGTAAATATGCAAATTCTTTTATATTAATATCCGAATGAACTGGACGCAAATATTACTTTTTCGCATTATTTTCGTATATTAAATTTTACGCGTACAAAATTTTTTTATTTATAGCAATTTTAATTGCAATAAAACATGCATATTGATGCTTGAATTTATGTAATTGCGCAGATTAAATCTCTTTTAAAATAAATGCTTCATTCTCTAGCTTGGTTTAATCTCTGCATTTAATTCAGAGTTCGGAATTCTAATGAAATTTGTACATAATATCTCCTGTTATATCTGTTACACGTTTGGCCCAGATTAGAACGTGCGATAAACGTTACAAGAAATTACATAACTGTATAGAGAATTGTGCCAATACGTTCGTGTGTAAATGTGTTAAAAATAAAAAGCATTATTTATACAACCGCTATAGATATCGGGTTTTATTTAGGCCCTCGACTAGATTAATCAATAAATTCTTTCCGAGAGAAGAAAGAGTCGGAATTTTTTAACGTATCTGATCTGTACTTATTATGTATTGCATGCAATTGATGCTTCACGGAGATAGATAAAGACAAATGGCTGTATGAAAGATTAATGACTTGATCATAAATACCAATTAATTTTAATCAATATAATTGATTCTTTATCTCTGTCTAACGGAGTAAAAAATGCATTTTTATTGTGTCGCATTTTACGGTATAAAATATTCAAGATTTTAATCATTTTCACCTCAAATATAAATTTATGGATTGAAAAGTGCATTTTTATCGTGCCGCACTTCACAATTTAAACGCATAATATTAAAAATTTTTACGCTGAACAATTTTTATCTCAAATTACAACCGAAAAATATGTTTCTATCGTATCACAATTTACGGTCCAAAATGTACTATATTAAAGACTTTTACTTTCGGCAACTTTTATCTCAAATTTACGGAATAAAAATAGTATTTTCATTGTCCCGCGATTTACGAGTTAAATGCAGTATTAAGTATTATTACACTCAACGATTCTCGAGGGCAAATTTTTGAAATAAAAAATGCATTTCCATCGTCTCGTGGTTCTCAGTCTAAATGTAATATTAAAGATTGTTACGTTTAATAATCGTTATTTCAAAGACAAATTTACGTGTATACCGATGCCACAGAGGCAATAAAACTTATCTCATAAAAAGATATATTAAGCGCATAAAGAGAATGGCGTTTCTGTACAAAAGAATATTGCTCTGCGCGCGATTACGCCGATCGTGAAGATTCATCTCAAAACGGCCAGCATTCTAAGAAAACGCGGCTTTTATTAACGTTACGGCAAAAGGAAAGATGGAGAGACGTTCGCCAGCGTTCGTGAACGTAAAATAAATTTCGCCCAAAAAAATCGATGGAAGTGCTGCTTCGCAAAACGCACCTTTCGCCATCTCTCTCTCTCTTCTCTAAAAAAAAAACCAATGTCACCTTTACTTAAATTATTATCTCGTTTCCCGATTCCAACTATCTCAACTATTTACGACATTGAACATCGATTGCATCCCGTCTAACCGAGACACCGGGATCTTGCGCAATGAACGTAAATCCGAAAATTGCACTCGCACCTACCGAAAAATATGCACCCTCACTGAGCCGGATAACGATCCCGTTTATCAACGATGTAATCTGCGCTGCGCTCGTCTTCGCGTTCAATACGCGAGCAGCGGTGACTTACCTCGACGATCTTGTCCACGAGTACGTTAATTCGAGACTACGCTCGATAAGCGGCAGCTGAACACTCGATCACGCCGATTCACAAGCTCACGACGTTGTTCGGACGACGACGTTATCTGCGCGGCTTATCGGCAGGCACTATCGAGCGGCTATCGGGAGCAACGATGAAACTACCCCGAGAGAAGCACCGAAACTACCCCGCTTCGCGAAGACGGTCGTCACGTGAAGGTGGTGCGCGCCACCAGCCTGTCACTTCGCGTACTCCACGGGGTCGAGCCGGCGAAATAATTTTGCGAAAAGACGAAGTCTGAGATAATCGCAATTTCGCGCGGAATCGTCGCTTCCGCGGGAACGGCGTTTTCACCAAGCGCGAAACTGAAAACTCGGCAAAACTGAAAATTCAACCGTAAAGAAGTGCACGGCTCTTGAACCGCTGCCACTTACCTGTGTCGCGTGCGTGTACTACCCACTAGTTTGCCGATGAAGCAGTGAGGCTCGGCAGAGAATCGCGAGGGTGTCGCCCGGAGGGCTACCCAGGTCGATATCTCGACGCCTGCGCAACCCCTTATCATCTAGCGTCTCCCTGCGCCCCTCCGGCACTCGTACGGCTCACTCGCGCACCCCCGCGCAATGCGCGATTCCACGCGCGAGCAGGAAAGCGAACGTAGAACTGAGGGACAGAGAAAAATAAAAAAAAAGGAGAAGCAACCCTCTCTTGCCTGTTGGTATTTGTGAGAAATTGTTCGATGCATGTCAAACACGGTCTGCCTACTTGCCGACTGGAGATGAAACTTGCTTTCACGTACTTTCACTCTTTTAACGAGTACAATGCCATGAAAGGCGCCGCCATTATTTTTGGGAAACTCGTGAAGCGAACGAATCGATGAACGAAAGATGTTTCCTTTTGGCGATCGTACGGCGAGGATTGTACTAATAGGAGAGGTAGACGAGCGTAGACAGAATTGAATAAACATCCGGAGGTATATTTAAGAACGTAGGATGCGATGTCACTTATATGACATTTTATCGACGCGACGTTATATGAAATCGTGTTCAAGGAGAAATCCATTGGCAACAATAAGCCCTTCGCGATATTAATATACTTATCGAAGTTCTTTTATTGAAAAATTTTACCTTCGAAAAATCAACACAAGGATGCAGCGTTCAACTTGCGTAATTGAAAAATAAATTCTCAAAGAATTTGGGATTTAACTTTCAAAAGAAGAAAAAATAAAGTCACCAGAACTTATGTCGTCAAGAAGTAAAAAAAGAGGACTTACTTGAAAGGAGGACGTTTAAACGTTGGAAAAATATTCTGCTAATTTTTCTAGACATTCTTATTATGTAGAATATAGCAATGTTTTATAAGATTGCCAGATTGTACAATTACAAAATTATACAATCAACATTATCTTCAATTCCAAATATTATTAGCTTCGAAAGAAATCATCAGTAATACAAGCAGCTATTGGACGATAAAGAATGTCAAGGCAATATCATTGGGTTTGCTAAATTTTTGTAAATGTTTTATAAGATATCCACGAATATAAGAATGAAAATGTTCTATATATAGCTCGCGTTCACATTCTTCGCATTCAAAGAAGCATAGCCGCAGCGTCTGTTCGTTTTCAAGGAAACTTCAATCGATACGCGACGAAGTTCCTTCTCGAATATCTCTCGGCAAGTTCGTCAGACGCAGATGGAAGAGCAACGAGGCTTTGCACTGTCAGACTTCTTGTCTCGTTGCGAATAATCCGCTCACGATAAGAGATAGCGCGGATATTATATAATATGTTGCAGTAAATTTGCTTCAAGTGAAGCAGATTTATTTTACTTGCTTATCAATATTGAGAAGTCGAGAAATATTTTCTGCTCAATATTCATGAGATATTAATACGATTTATTAATTAAATTAATAGATTTAAATCAACTTTAAATAAACTTAATTAAAATTAATACCATATACATATAAAATTAAAACATTAAAACAAAATGAAATAAAATATATAGAAATGTGTGAAATCCATTGAATTGTTTAACGTTTGCGATTTTATAACGTAAAATTCTATAATATATAAAAACAGAAAAATATAAATATTATGCTAATTGACAAAAAATAATGTAATAAAATATTAAATTATTAAAATTAATGCTGCACATTAAATTAAAATCCTAAAAAAAATAAACAAGATGTGTGAAAAAATTATTATAATATTTAGAATTATTTTAATTTAAAAATTATCAATAAAATATAAATATTATAACGTGACTGACAAATGATGACAATAAAATACAGGAAATCTACAAACTACTTTTACGATCAAAATTTTATCTGAAGACTAGAACAAGTAATAATAATGTCTTACTACTGTTTAGATATCAAACAAAGGATATTATTTTAACACAAAACTAAAATGATCAATATTATTCTGTCGATGTTGGAAGGACTAATATCTTATATTGTTTTTTTTTTCACTTTTACTCCAGAAAAGGATATTGATTGTTCTTATTTCCAGCTCTTGATTTGTCTGAATATATGATTGATCGCACGAGTTTCGAGTCTCAACCACAATGTCTCTCATCGCTGATCAAGAAGTACGGTACGTTATTCGCGAGTGATTACACGTCGCTTCTATTGTCTGTCACATGAAGTCTTTGTCCGCTTTGTGATGTCTTAAGTAGTACCTTGACAATACCTTCTGAAGAACCCGTGAAGACGATACGTATGAAAACCAAAGCGAATAGTATCGAAGCTTGCTCCAGAATGCCGTCGTGAATTCTACAAAATAAATCGAGCTATCTTTGAAACTGATAGGCGCGCTGCAAAGATTCGCACGTCTTCTTTAATCGTAATAGGTCGAACCAGTCTAGGTCGGGTTGCGCAGGTCGTTTGTTACAATTTTTGAGTCTCTCTTAACCGGTTTCAGTACTCGCCGGTTGCTATCGTACCTTTTATTTTTTAATCATTTTTATCATGTACGTTCAAAGTATACAGATTTCATTACTTTCCAATTATGTGATCTATATTTAACATCGATTACTTATATATATATATATATATATATATATATATATATATTTGTATATATATATTCAAAAGATGTGATTCAAAAAATAATTAAGATGATACTTACAAAATCGTTGATAATTATTATTATATGTATATTGTAATTATGTATATAATAATAATATTATTTGACGTTAATATAATTATGTGTGTGTATATAATTATATTAACGTCAAATAATATTGGGCGTGATCACTCAAAAAAATATTTCGCTGATGTAGTTAGATTTTTAGATATCGCAACAAGAATGTATCGCTATTTTTCGTATCTGTGAAAACATTGTTTGTCACATATAGAATTTATAACAGTAATGTTCTAGCAATAGCTTCTGAAAAATTTAGGTACCATTGCTAAATGTTATTCATTGCATGATCTAACACGTGATTGATCTTATATAGATAGGCGCTTTAGAGAAACTTTCTATTTAAAGTTCACAAACAATACAGATATATATTCTGTTTCTGTCATCTAAACTGATTAAGTAATTACATATGCAATATCACAACAGTTGCTAATCATTTATCTGTTTTAGTTAATTTTTTACACCTAGAAAATTTTAGCTATTATTGCAAGATCATTTTTTTGAGTGATTAATACTTGGATGGCAGACGACCTAGAAACATTATGTGCTGTAGATGTTCTGTTTTGCAAATTTAAACATTGCCAGTTAATTTATAGTCTTTTTTATTTATAATTAATTTTTATTACAAAAAATTTATTTTATTTAAAACTGTTTCATATTCTATTTGTGCCAAAACTGAAGGCATTAATATATCGTCAACGGCCATACCACGTTTTAATACACCAGTTCTCGTCCGATCACTGAAGTTAAGAAACGTTGGGCGTAGTCAGTACCAGGATGGGAGACCGCCTGGGAACACTGTGTGCTGTTGACGTTCTCTTTTGCAGATTTAAACATTACCAGTCAGCTTATAACTTTTTTTAAACTTATATTTAACTTTTGTCACGCAAAATTTATTTTATATAAAAGTGTTTCATATTTTATTTGTGCCAAAACTGAAGGCATTATTATCGTCAACGGCCATACCACGTTTTAATGCACCAGTTCTCGTCCGATCACTGAAGTTAAGAAACGTAGGGCGTAGTCAGTACCAGGATGGGAGACCGCCTGGGAACACTGTGTGCTGTTGACGTTCTCTTTTGCAGATTTAAACATTACCAGTCAATTCATAGTTTTTTTTTTAATCCATATTTTACTTTTGTCGCTCAAAATTTATTTATTTTATTTAAAACTATTTTATATTCTATTTTTGCCAACCATGTGCTGTTGACGTTCTCTTTTGCAGATTTAAATATTACCAGTCAGCTTATAACTTTTTTTTAACTTATATTTAACTTTTGTCACGCAAAATTTATTTTATATAAAAATGTTTTATATTCTATTTGTGCCAAAATTGAAGGCATTATTATCGTCAACGGCCATACCACGTTTTAATGCACCAGTTCTCGTCCGATCACTGAAGTTAAGAAACGTTGGGCGTAGTCAGTACCAGGATGGGAGACCGCCCGGGAACACTGTGTGCTGTTGACGTTCTCTTTTGCAGATTTTAATATTACCAGTCAGCTTATAACTTTCTTTTAACTTATATTTAACTTTTGTCACGCAAAATTTATTTTATATAAAAGTGTTTCATATTTTATTTGTGCCAAAACTGAAGGCATTATTATCGTCAACGGCCATACCACGTTTTAATGCACCAGTTCTCGTCCGATCACTGAAGTTAAGAAACGTTGGGCGTAGTCAGTACCAGGATGGGAGACCGCCCGGGAACACTGTGTGCTGTTGACGTTCTCTTTTGCAGATTTAAACATTGCCAGTCAATTCATAGTTTTTTTTTTAATCCATATTTTACTTTTGTCGCTCAAAATTTATTTATTTTATTTAAAACTATTTTATATTCTATTTTTGCCAACCATGTGCTGTTGACGTTCTCTTTTGCAGATTTAAATATTACCAGTCAGCTTATAACTTTCTTTTAACTTATATTTAACTTTTGTCACGCAAAATTTATTTTATATAAAAATGTTTTATATTCTATTTGTGCCAAAATTGAAGGCATTATTATCGTCAACGGCCATACCACGTTTTAATGCACCAGTTCTCGTCCGATCACTGAAGTTAAGAAACGTTGGGCGTAGTCAGTACCAGGATGGGAGACCGCCCGGGAACACTGTGTGCTGTTGACGTTCTCTTTTGCAGATTTTAATATTACCAGTCAGCTTATAACTTTCTTTTAACTTATATTTAACTTTTGTCACGCAAAATTTATTTTATATAAAAATGTTTTATATTCTATTTGTGCCAAAATTGAAGGCATTATTATCGTCAACGGCCATACCACGTTTTAATGCACCAGTTCTCGTCCGATCACTGAAGTTAAGAAACGTTGGGCGTAGTCAGTACCAGGATGGGAGACCGCCCGGGAACACTGTGTGCTGTTGACGTTCTCTTTTGCAGATTTAAACATTGCCAGTCAATTCATAGTTTTTTTTTTAATCCATATTTTACTTTTGTCGCTCAAAATTTATTTATTTTATTTAAAACTATTTCATATTCTATTTTTGCCAACCATGTGCTGTTGACGTTCTCTTTTGCAGATTTAAATATTACCAGTCAGCTTATAACTTTTTTTTAACTTATATTTAACTTTTGTCACGCAAAATTTATTTTATATAAAAATGTTTTATATTCTATTTGTGCCAAAATTGAAGGCATTATTATCGTCAACGGCCATACCACGTTTTAATGCACCAGTTCTCGTCCGATCACTGAAGTTAAGAAACGTTGGGCGTAGTCAGTACCAGGATGGGAGACCGCCCGGGAACACTGTGTGCTGTTGACGTTCTCTTTTGCAGATTTTAATATTACCAGTCAGCTTATAACTTTCTTTTAACTTATATTTAACTTTTGTCACGCAAAATTTATTTTATATAAAAATGTTTTATATTCTATTTGTGCCAAAATTGAAGGCATTATTATCGTCAACGGCCATACCACGTTTTAATGCACCAGTTCTCGTCCGATCACTGAAGTTAAGAAACGTTGGGCGTAGTCAGTACCAGGATGGGAGACCGCCCGGGAACACTGTGTGCTGTTGACGTTCTCTTTTGCAGATTTAAACATTGCCAGTCAATTCATAGTTTTTTTTTTTTAATCCATATTTTACTTTTGTCGCTCAAAATTTATTTATTTTATTTAAAACTATTTCATATTCTATTTTTGCCAACCATGTGCTGTTGACGTTCTCTTTTGCAGATTTAAATATTACCAGTCAGCTTATAACTTTTTTTTAACTTATATTTAACTTTTGTCACGCAAAATTTATTTTATATAAAAATGTTTTATATTCTATTTGTGCCAAAATTGAAGGCATTATTATCGTCAACGGCCATACCACGTTTTAATGCACCAGTTCTCGTCCGATCACTGAAGTTAAGAAACGTTGGGCGTAGTCAGTACCAGGATGGGAGACCGCCCGGGAACACTGTGTGCTGTTGACGTTCTCTTTTGCAGATTTAAACATTGCCAGTCAATTCATAGTTTTTTTTTTTAATCCATATTTTACTTTTGTCGCTCAAAATTTATTTATTTTATTTAAAACTATTTCATATTCTATTTTTGCCAACCATGTGCTGTTGACGTTCTCTTTTGCAGATTTAAATATTACCAGTCAGCTTATAACTTTTTTTTAACTTATATTTAACTTTTGTCACGCAAAATTTATTTTATATAAAAATGTTTTATATTCTATTTGTGCCAAAATTGAAGGCATTATTATCGTCAACGGCCATACCACGTTTTAATGCACCAGTTCTCGTCCGATCACTGAAGTTAAGAAACGTTGGGCGTAGTCAGTACCAGGATGGGAGACCGCCCGGGAACACTGTGTGCTGTTGACGTTCTCTTTTGCAGATTTAAACATTGCCAGTCAATTCATAGTTTTTTTTTTTAATCCATATATTTTACTTTTGTCGCTCAAAATTTATTTATTTTATTTAAAACTATTTCATATTCTATTTTTGCCAACCATGTGCTGTTGACGTTCTCTTGTGCAGATTTAAATATTGCCAGTCAGTTTATTACCGACAATAACCGTAATGTATAGTGATAAAAATATCTGTTTTTTGTTTTGACGTTTTATTATTTATTGTATTATTATGTTAACAATATATATATATATATATATATATAATTTTGGCTTGATTCAAGACTGGTACTCTGCTGGTACATCAGAAATTGCGGTTGCCAGTCTCCCGCTTGCCGTGTACCGTCCTCTCACGACGGCACCAACAACCAACCGGTGGGTAAACCAAACTCGGAGACATGAATGCCCGCATCATGTATATACACCGCGTTCCGACGAAGAGGGAATGGCTACTACGGCCGACTTCTATCCCCACCAGAATGCCGAACACCTGAGCGTCCCTGGGAGCAGCTCGGCCGTCGCAGTCATTATTGCGCCAGTCTAACACCCGCCAGCGATCTTCTTCGTCGCGACCGTGCCAAAATCTTTTCCGGACGATTTCCGAGACTTGCTTTGCGAGACCGACGCGCCAACCCAAGGGCGTGCGTACATGCGAGAGAAGAGAACAACCTCGTGGCAAGTCTCGTGGCCACCTCGCAAACGCGCCTGACTATCGCGTCACGGTACCCCGGCGGATACGATGAGACTCTTCTCGGGGAACGAGGAAAATGTGACGTGACAGACTGGCCTTCGGCGGGTCCTTCGGCGAGTGTGACACGTTCTGCGACGCAATCAGTTCCCGGGTCATCTTACAAAAATGACTATTACGATGAGGAGGTTTTTGTCGACGGCAGCGGTGTGTTGCTGGCTTCTGCTGGCGCTCGATATTAGCAAGGTAAGCGCGAAGAGAAACTGTTATCCCAAGATTGCACGAATTCCACCGTTTCAAACGCACTAGCGAGCGCGCCGGAAACCGCGCGTTTATATGCGGATGTGCCGTTGAGCAGTTCCGCGGGAAACTGAGAATTATTGAGGAACTCGGTTTCAAAAATGATTTTCTTAAGCACTGGAGTATGAGAAAAATTTTGTTTCCGTAAAGATAAATTTATATTTCACATTAAAAAATTATTTTAAAGTGTTTAAAATATAACGTATTTATGAAAATACATTATACAAAATTGAGTACTTTTTTTTTGCATTTTATTTAATGACTGTTTAATATATTTGATCTCGTATTTCTTATCTCAAGTTTTTAATTATTGTTACAGAGAATCAAAATATTATTAGTATTTCAACATAATCTTAACTATGAAAAAGATTTCAATACTTAAGTTATATTATCATATTATATTATATTATTAATCATATAATGAATTAAAATTTGATTAAAATAATTGTTGATATTTAATTTAAAAATTTCTAGAGAGAGAATAGAAAATTTAAGTAATAAAAACCTTCCAAGTTTTCTTTTTATCTATAATTTTTTTACCAACTTAAAATGAATTTATTTCGTGTAGAAATTTTGTTTGATCTTATTGTATATATTATTACACATCTTGATATTTTACATTTAAATTAAGATCTTGTTAAAATAATGTTTTAATTTCAAGTTAAGAACAAAGTATATTCAAGTTTATAATTTAAAATCTCATGTCTTTTAATCTGCATGAAGAAAAATTACCTGCAAGTTATGCAAATTATTTCTAAATAGGAAATGGGATAAATTTGTTGAATAATTTCTGTATAAATCTCGAGTCCAGAAAAAGTTCATTATTTTATTTTTTTCGAGATAGTGCGTTTACCATATCCTTTATCGCGCATTGAAAAGAGCAATATTAATAAGGAATCAAAGAGCGATGAATAAATATCATATATGAATGGGGTGGGAAGGAATACATATTAATTTGATGCATACATATTAATTAATTAATTCAACGAAAATGAAGACCCCTTTTGATTACAAATAAACGAATACTGCCGATAATATAAGCGCGCGTCAACTTATTAAGTGGCTGAAGAAGAATTTAAGAAAATCATTTGATGATTTGATAAACTCATATCAACTTGTTATTTATCTTCCTCTTGTTTGCTCACTTTGCTAATGTGGATAATATTCAGCGCTACGGTAGAACGGAGGAGAAAATCATAAATGCATAAATCATCAAACAAAAACGGCATTCTGCAACGCTACGCTATGCCGACTCAAATTACATGCAACTGCGACTTATCAGCAATGAATATGCAAAATCAATTTATATTTTTCGCGTAAATGCATATATTATTCATAAACCATAAAGATATATTGCTTACAAAGAAGAATACATTGGTAGAAATTATATTAATGCGCTTGTTGCAAACAATATTGAAGTATTTTCTTTTTTTTTTTTCAAATTCTTATTTTCAAATACGTATTTGTTATTTCCTATTTTCATTTTTGTCATAGTAATATGCGTATATTGATAAAAAATTAATGAATTGGGATTAATTTAAAAATAGTTCGTTGTTTTACTTCTATAGTTTTACTTATTTGTATTCAGCAGAAGGAAGGAAGGAAGAAATGAGAATTGAACACTCATAACTACTTGCAGACGTCAGGTTCTTCGGCGATTTCCATCGCGTGCGATTCTATCGCAAGCGAATCTCTCTGCTTAATGTATATATTTATGGCTATACTATACCCTAACTTATTACATACAGCATTAGTGAGATTACTAATTACTTCCCGCAATCTTTACGCGAATGTTATGCGACTTGACCATTACGGGATTAACCGAATAATACATATTATACTCTACAGTTATTCTCTTTCTTGCAATTCAGTCATTCCCATTATTTCTTCCCATTTCCTTCCTTTTGTTTCTTATTTTACATTAATATTTCTCAAATTATCCGATCGAGCATTTCACTCATTGAGGATTTGCAAGTTGCAATCGAAGTAATAAATTTTTCTTGTCTTTTCGACCAATTGAAGTTACATGTTTCCGAAGGCTGAACAAGCCAACGGTAATGGATGCAAACTAGTTTCTCGATTTCATCGTCGTGCAACAAAAATGTCGCGACAAGAAAAGTCGCGATAACGTGAAAGTATACCTAACGTTTGAAAGCGACGGAAGTCGAGTTTATCAACACAAAAGAAACTTTTAAAAGTAGATATTTATTTTTTAGGACAAAAGTATCATCTCTGCTATTTTTGTTTGGATCTAATAAATTATACAATATAAACAATTTTTAAAAGACTAATTAAAAAAATATAAATTTTGCATTCCACATTACACGATATTTATTACATACTTTTTTTATAGTTTTTTTTTATAGTTATACAATTTAAAAACTACTTCCTTATTTTTTTGCCGCAAGCAGCAGCGCGGCAAAAGGTTAATGCTCCGCATGAAGCGCTTCTTTTACTCGGTCCGAAATGTATCGTGGGACGAAAAAAAAATTTCCAGACCTTCGAAGTCCCGCCTATTACGAGAAGGAATGCACCGGATCCGCGAGCACACGTGCAAGCGTGTGCGTGCGTACGGGTGTGCAAACACGTGCGACCGCCTGCCTCAGCGCGCCGCGCGGTCCAGCTGTATATAGTTAATCAAAAAATCTAATTAACGAGAAGCTGCTGCCGCTTCATGGGCGGTATCCGCATTGTTTATCGCGCATCCCACTGATTATCATTTGTTATCACTAACGTTGCGCGACCTGTAAGTAGACCTTAGCCCTGGTGCGCGACTTTACCACTGAGATTCCATTTCACTCAAACGGAGATATAAATCAAGTGTTGTACGTTTTAGCGCTGCGCCATATGCCGCGCGTTTATTCCGCTCGCTCGATATCTTCTTAACATATTTTTGCATGAAGCAGCAAATTTAATATTCCACCGAGCAACCCGCAGGTTAGGCTAATAAGCCGAAGTCATCTCTTCTCCGAAGCGCACCAGTCTGGAACTGTTAATTAGTTGATTTCACTTCGGCAAATGTATGCCTCGCTTGCAGCTTGCACTGATACGTTGCGGTGTCTCTTTTTATTTTTTAAAATATTTTTTACAATTTTCAATTTAATTAAATATTTGCATTTTAATACAACTCAAATAATTGAATGATGCGATCAGCTTTACTTTGTCATCTCACATAAATTTCCTGACTTCGCAAAGCAAAGTTTTTTTTTTAATTCCACCTTATAAATAATAATTAAGTTTGTGCGACGTAAATAATAATATATATAATATTTATTACACTGCTTGCATTGACAAACGAAGGATAGTCGCGTGTAGGCCCGACGGGAATTTTAATTGCAAAAGAGCGCGCTTCGAGAAAGATGCCCGCGAATTAATTGAGAATACGTGTACGCGCGAATTTCCCCTTTCCGATGCGTGCCTTTGTAATAGTCGAGGACATCGGGTTCCGATCGTAGGCGGTTTTATTGAGCGCACGGCCTTACCGTATAGCTACTTAGGCTACGATATTAATATTGATGAGGTCTCCTATGGCGCTGAGATAGCATGTCCTAAATAAAGTGACGCGGGAAAGTGATAAATTCGGGTCTATTATGTAACTGGCCGCGGGCATACTTTTGTATCGGCTTATATAAGTCAAGCTGCGTCGTGTTGGAGAGAACGAAAGAAATATTCTTCGCCAGCGAGCGTTCAATGGTGCATTATGCTAACTCATTATCCATGCATGCGCAATCGCTATCGATTGTAAATCAAGCTGCGGGTAAAAGGAATTTCTGACAACCTATAGACGACTCTTCGTTGCGTATAACTAATCGAATGAGAAAGGTGTTATTCTATATTTAAGAGACAAAGAGAGAGTGTCGTGCAAACGCCAAGCTCGTTACATTCATTCGTGCATGAATTCTTAATTGATGTCTTCATTAATCTTTTATAAATTGTCAGTCAAAAAAATTGGAATAGAAAAGTGGAAAACTCACTTATATTATTGTATTGTATATCAATTTCCATTGCGATAAATCTGAATTTGTTTTTAGATTAAATGCCATGTTTTTATGAAAAATATTTATTATATAAAAAAATTAATGTAAAATTATAATTATTATAGTAAATAATTTTGGAACCAATTATTAAAGAAATAAATATTTCCATACGTATATAAATTTACATAGATTGCACAAATAAATTTGAAATTATTTTATACATATTTGCTTTATTACAACACTAGAGAAATTAATGTTATATTTGCCGGATGTAAATTTACATACGTATGAATATTAACACCTACAATAATTGATTTCAAAATTACTCACGATAATAGTTGTAATTCTACATTAATCTTTTCGCACAGTGCACGCTATATTATAAGAATCTTAATCATTAGCATATGCCTCGCCGTTGTCAACTTTCTGTTAGTATCGAAACCTGACCTCTGACATTGTAAAATCACTACATTGCGACAGTGATTTTCACTTTTTTCTCGTGTCACGCGAGCAAGATAGAATTTAGCGATTGTAACGTGCGTGTGCAACGTCGGATGATCTAGTCAGAAATGTGCTCGTCAATGACGGCGTACGGCAAAACGTGCAAGGTAAAATCAACCTAGATCATTTAATTCACGTTCACCTTGCACACATGTCTGCGGTTTCATCATGTAACTTGCCGTGTCCCCGAGAACGTGCACCGATCACGCATGGAGGATCTTTCCCCGCGTTCTGCCTCTTACATCGCACGCGATTGCGAGAGTTTTAATCCTTTGATTGCTATCAAGCGCCTTTAGGCGTTCCACGAAAGTGTACACCGTGTACTACTATTGAACATGACGTCTTTAAGCACTCTTCAATAAGATATATTGATGAAAGAAGATTATTTTATTCGCAATAATAAGACAATTATGTTTAGCGGTTCTTTCGAATTCAGAAACGATCCGTGCGCATCGTAAAGGAATGAGCATTACGTACACTGAAATGATTACTGTTTGAACTCACAGCGTGCATCTTGCTTTTGAGTTTCCCGCAGTCAAAGAATTAAGTATGCACGCACTCTCATCCGTCTTTAATATTTTATGAGATGATACTAAATCATCGGATAAAACGCGATTATTTCGAGAAACATTATTTCTCCCTGATTCATTCGCAAATTACTGCTACACCGGTAGCCAATAAATCGCGGCTATAAATAGCGTCTAGTTCGTTACTTTCCTCGCAAACAGCGAGACTATCTCTCTCTCTCGGATACGAGTGTTCGATAGAATGCGGACCAATAATTTCCGCACTCCGTGCTTTCTATTGATAAGTCGATAGAAAAGCTATCGACAGCGGAAGACGATTAATACAATGCACGTTCAAGCGCGCATTAACAGCGTCGCAATGACGCTGTTTCGAGACGGTTCTTATAAGTCGTTTTGCAAATACCGATTGACACGTTCGAACGCATGCCGCGCGACGCGGTACTGAAAACTACGTTTAACCAACATTAACGTATCTCGTCGCGGTTTATTTTATCGCGTCGCGGAATTTACTGTCGGTAGTCCACTCATTAAATCCACCACGGCGATGTGTAAATATGTCCGACGATGGAATAGGTACCTTTAAGTTACAATCTATTCAGCATGGAACATAATGTCGTAAATCGGCGCGGGCCGTAGCCGCGTAGCATAAAGTAAAGTGTCTTTATCACAACGGCCGGTGTCTGCTAAACGTATTGGTAAAATACCGCAAAGCCACGATCGCAAATAGCGGCTTTCGGTACGTTGAGTACTCTCGTTTCCTTTCGAGTCATGCGAATCGTTTTGCGTATATTAGTGCAGACTGCACTTCGCCCTTGCGTTTGCTTAATGGAAATCTTTACAATGTACCGAGCACATTTCTCTGGCGCGTCGAGCATTAACGAGAAACCGCGGTGGGAATTATTCTCATTTCAACTCGACAAGTGTAAATTGTTAATCTTTAATCGTTTGTAAAAATATTTAATATTGAAATATAAAATTTAATAATATTAATCTTAGTTTCTTGTTTTTATCGTACAAATAATAAAGCCTTATTTTTTTTTTACGTGAACTTTATATCAATATGTATTAATATATAGTACGAAAATTGTTTGCTTAACGTTTTAATAAAGCTTTTGCTGGAAGAGGATTTCAACATTTATAACGTCAGAGTAAATATCGGATATCTTGCGTGCGAATTCGGCCGAGAATAGAATATCAATATTTAACTCAGTTGCCATAATAATAGAAAGATTATGCGCGCCTCTCTGCCAATCGCCATCGTGCCCATTTTCGGAGAACGACCACGGTCCAGATAGTTCTACCTACGTTGTGCGCGGTCGCAACCTACGTTCGGCGCACGATAATAAGTCTTTTCTTTAAGGTTGCGAAAGTGCGGGCGAGGCGTTCCGACCACGATATCCCGGTGATCAGCCGTCACGGACACGATTGTGCTCGATGCGTCACCCGTCGCCGCGTCTCCGACATATCGGGAATCGATAGCGAGAGTGCCGCGGTCGCGAGACGGAAGCGTAAAGTATCGTCCCGTTCGCTAGTCGCATATTGATTTTTCCGTGTAAGAGAAATAAATCCCGTGATTTATTTTCGTAAACAGGACGATACCAATCGCGCCGAAGCTTGCGCGAGCTTAATAAGCGAGGAAGCTCTAGAGATGCACAAAGCTCGCGAGATTTCCAAGGAAATTGCAGCATCAATTTCGCATTCAGCCGATATTGGTTCTAAAACAATGCGAGTTTGTAATTATGAAATATTCAAAGTATTTTATGGATGTAGAATAATTTTATCATAAAGGTTATTTGGCTATAAATCTAAAAACTTATTTGTAAAATGAAACGCGCGAACACTAACATATGACATATTAAAATTTTTATATATATATATATAATATATATAATATATATCTTATTCAATTCAAACTTTCTTGAATTAGTCAATAATTGGATTTAGTGGTTAAACATTTCGAAAAAAATGTGTAACTAAAATGACGACAAGTACGTATGCTTCAGGAACCAAGTGATGCATGAGGCAAAAATTAAAATTACCGTAACGAAAATTACGGGATCGGGAAATGGCAGCCTATTCTCGTGGCTCATCAAGCACTGCGTTACGTGATTTATGTATGTAGTCATTCAACAGTGACGCGAGTCTACAATGATGCGTTGCTTCGGTATTCGATGTTTCTTGGATGCAAAATCAATAGCAGCCTGCTGACTAATCATTTAATTATATCTCGAGCGGAGAGATCGAGTGCCTGCATAAATTCCATGCTTGACAGTCATTCCAACACCACCACTTTGATGTAACGCGCTTTCGGAGAAATTCACATTTACGGTATTCGTGCATGATGCATACTTTTTTTTTACGTAATTTGCAGAGATGAGAATTTTCACTGGCCAAGGCAAAGTGAAAGTATAATTCAACTCCACTGCATCACATGATGATAAAAGCAAGGCAATTTTTAAAAAACCCATGCTCTCTTAAATCTGTAAAGAAAGTTTAAAATAACACTTTAATCGAAGAGAAATTATTACTTTAAAAAGATAGGTAGCGGAATAAGGACTAAAAAAAGAAACATGAAAATCTCATATAAAGCATTTATTTTCACAAATTCAAAGTTTCACACAAAATATCTTTTCATATTTTACAAAAGTATAATGTGCGGGAAAAATGTGCTTCTAGCAACATAATACATATCGTAGATGCGTGTACCTTTTCACGTACTGCCTGAAATAATGTTTGATAAAAGTTTATACGAACGCTCAGGCGAAAAAGAGGGGAATAAAATAATACTAGAAATTCCGCAAGAGGAAGATCGATACGGCTGTTCCTTCCCTCGCGGAATTTCCTCTCCCGCAAGATTTCAAAGGCAGCGAGGCGAGATGTTCCCAACGAGGGGGGAAAAAAAAAAAGAACGGAATGCGGCCGTAAAAATGTTGGTCTCGCTCGGCGAACGCGTAACGTTATTCGATTCGCGTCAGAAAAATCCAGAGCGCTACTGGGAATCACGCATCGCTTCAGCGATGTTACGAGTTCTGGTGTATTCTGGTGTATCAGAGCAAACGGAAACGGTGCTAATGATGACGCAGCCGCCGCCGTAGTACACGAAGTAGTATTCGTATAATACGTGCACGCGTGTCGTAGTGTGCGCGCGCACAATGCGTCGCGATTTCACCGCGCGCTTTCATTACTTTTTTCACTTATTATCAAGATGTTACTTAAACGTCAACGAAAGCGAGAACCTGCGTATCGGGGAAATGCATCCGCACATATGGAGAAAGAAAAGTCGTCCACTTTTTTTTTCCTTCGCAGTTAAGTATGTAGACCGTGATAAATATTGTTGGCGCGCACACGGCCGAATATGCGTGCGATAAAAAATGCAGCTTTATTATCGCGCTCGCATGACTCGTGGAAACGAAACTTTGGCAATAAGATACAAGGCGATACAAAAACTGGAGACCGCGCGAGAATATACAATTAAATCAATAATCTGTCTGACTTTAATAATTCTGGGTTAGCATTTGGTTATTATATATTTATCCGCGTTAGATAATCATACACATAATATTGATGGAGAAATGAATAATGAATACTAATATCTAAGATTTGGATAACAAATTTATTACAGCTTTAAAGCATTAAATATAGTAAGTACGCAGCGGCGATTATTATTAATATGCAGCTTGCAACTTTGAATCAATAAAATCACAGGGGTCGCGCGTTATTCCGACATTCATGTAGGCGAACGGGATCGCGGTGTTAAAAATTGAATAAAAGATCGATCGCGATTAACTCTTCCATAGAGGAAGTGTGTAATTTCGAGAAGAATAGCTTTGAATACTGTGATTATGAATGCATGTAGGGCGCGTGAGGTCCATCACACGTGCCGCACAATTTACGCATTTACGCATGACGATATCGCCCGTACAAAAAACGGTTCTACCACTGCGTCAACACTATTGAAGTATCTACCACTGCTCATCCTTCCGCACTACAGGATAAAGAACTTTTCAGAAAGTATCGGAGCACAAGTAAACGTCGCGATACACGAGCTCGTGCGACATAATAATAGCGTTGCTTTTTTATCTTCGGCAATTTTGCTCTTTAACTAACAGAAGAATTTTAAAGTGTTTAAGAGTCATTCTTACAATAACACTGTAAACTCCAAATTTCTAAAATAAATTAAATCAAAAAGATATTTATTTATACGTAAGAATAAATAATTTTTTTTTTTTTCAATATTGAAATTTGTCACATCTTCAGATATTCGCGTGACACGATGATTGATATTTTACTTTATAAAATTATACTGAACGAACGTCCAAGTGGTGTGCCATCAGAATATTATAGTATAGTGAGCGTAGTAAGCGATAGTAAGCGTAGAATTAGCGGCGGGTCCGGCCGGAGGAGGTCTTCGTCCTTGGTCCGCTGACAATTCATGGCTCGCTACGGGAGGGTTAAACACTTGACGTCGCATGATCTATACAGAGCTCATACCCGGTATATATGCCCATGGCAGTCGGCAAATCAGGTATGTCAGTGGAGATCGTGATTTATGTCCGCGGTTCGGCCGCGGGCGAGACGTCGGGACGAAATCGTCGAAGCGTTATTCACGCTCCGAGCGCGCGCTCGCGCTGCGCCGCGTTGCGTTGCATCGCGCTAGAGATAGCGTCGTCGTAAATGCGCGAGCGTGTGCGAAAAGTTAAGACCGAGCGGCGAGACCGCAAAAGGAGAGCGTCAAACGCTTTAACGGCGCACTGTGGCTTTTTAATGGCGAGAAAAATGTCCCGCAGACAAATAGCGTGATGTACCGCGCGTTCGCGATCACTCCGGCACTCATCAGCGGGAAAATATAACTCCAACGTCCATGAAAAAGATGATTCAGTCACAAAACATCATTCCAGACTTTGTATTTACAAAAGCACTCTTTATTAATTTAACACCAAGCTATGAAAGACTGAAAACTAAATTAACTAATTAGCAAATATGATTGCAAAGAATTAAATTACAAAGATATATAATTTACACCGAAAGCAGTTTGATTACTCAGAAAATACATCAAGAAATTCCGATGCATTATTTTAGAAACAAGCTGTATCGTTGATTTCAGCGAAGGATCATTGTTTGCCGTCTCATAACAATATAACCCGCGTTCACGTATCTGCATGGCAGGGCTCACGTATCTCCGCAGTGATGGCGAGGCAAAATTATTGAAACGTTCTTCATGCTTCGTATGTACGCGAGCGCATACACGTGCAGGAGAATATGTAAAATATATACATACACGACGCACAGCACGCATTATGCGCGCGCACGAAATGGCATTGTCGTAAAATCGCGGGTGTGTATGAATCCTATCTGGAAGCCGGGGTGTTGCAGCGAGACCACAAAGGAAGAGGGACTCGCGCGTCAGGAGGACCGGACGGGTTAGCAGCCTACCTGGAAGGGCCATTGTCGCTCCTGGATACGAGAAGAATAAGAGATGCTCCGCGAACGGCGAAAGAACCGACCTTGTCTGGCGATTTATGACGTTAATATTTATCGGGACTCTGGAAAGAATGCAGACTTTGCATCTGCTCGGAGAAGATTATTCTTGTCGCGCTTGGGAACAATATTGCGGCTTTCATTGACTGTAAAAATTCAATGCGCGCCTCATCATTTTCTCATTTTGCTAAAATTATGATTGCATTATAATTATTATATCGCAAATTGAGAGGAAAAAGGAGAATTGAGTTTTTTTTGCATAAAAAGACGGTGAGACGAACATGCTGATGGCGGTGTAATATCTCGATGAAACTGTCGGCTTCTCTCTTGCTTTTTTTTTTTTTTTCTTAACATCGTACTTTCACTTTTCTCCATGAGCTCTACGCAGCTGCGGCCGTAACGCGCCATGAATGGAAAGGCTCGCATGCGTACACGGCATCTTTTTCAATGCGCAATGTCCCGTTAAAGAAACGATTGCACAAGAGCGAAATTCCAGGGTTGCTCTTTTATTTGCGCGCAGCAATTTGCGTCTCGTTGACGCTGCTGTGATTGTCCTGGGAAAATAATTTCCGTTTTTGGAAAGATGTTCAAGATGGCCTGAAACCAATCTCTCATCTCGGAAATGAGAATTTCTCATCGTTTGCAGTGACAATAGAATTATGACAATAGTAATTTCATATATTTTTTAAGGAAATTAAAGAAGATAAATATAATCTTTTAAAAATCGTTTAATTCTCATTTTTAAGATTTTTATTTTTTTTTATTTAGGTATGTATAATATTAATTTATAAAGCAATGTAACAATTAATTTTATTTCAAACAAAATTGTATTTTTGCATATATTATGTGTAGAATTGTATTCTGTTTGTATAAAAAGTTGGTTAGCAAAACTAACCATTTAAATTAAATGAATTAAATTACTACTTATTTTCTTAACTATACCAGCGATTTCCGGCAGAATAACTGTAAAGCGATATATCTATTCTTGTGCTATTATGCAAACGCGTTGCTACCGGAGCATTGCGCTCTTTACCATTCCTTACGGGACCGTAAAATCGACTCGAGAGGGAAACGATTTGTTCTTAAATTATGTTGTTCGCAGAAGTACATGCGATCGATTCTGCGGTATCGGCCATTCGAGCGTGTCTGAATCCATCACAGGATTTGCTGCACAGGACAGCCCGTTTCAATGTTGTTACAATGAAAATTCCAGTCGCGGGAATAATAAATACTCTAAGTAGATAAGTATACCGTGCAGAGAGTACGTTCGCGCGCGCGCCCGCAGGATCATAATATCCACCTGCTCGAACGCCGGGCATTATTCTATCCCCCTATCGATTTCGACGCAGGTGGTGAAGGTAATAAGTATTGCCATCTTCGCCCGGTGTAATCGCAATAATTTAATGCGATTCACTTTCGCATTCAATGACACATGCATATATATATATATCGCGGGCGTTCGAAGGCTACGCATGCACACTTCGCGATATTATCCTTTGAATTATCAATGAATTTTTATCGCGCTGATGGTAAACAACTTGCTCGCCGAGTAGATTATTTCTCAAAAATTCTTAAGGAATACAATTCTTGATCAAAGTGATAGTTTTATTCTTTTCAAGTAGGATTTTATTTTGAATCATCAAATCGTCATTAATTATAAATTTGCTGTTATTTATTTCTATTATTTAATTTTTTTATTTTTATGCTGTGTTATATATATATTCTTTCTCTCGTGTAAAATATATTTCATGTAGATACAATCCTTAGTACGATGTATAATTTACGTTAGATTCGAGGAGCGAACATCGCGTATGGACGAGCGAGATTTATGCACCTATCGAAATCGCAGCGCTCGCGCGCAAGGCTAAGAGATTATTTTCTTCCTCGGGCGTGTTTCGGTTAATATGCTCCTTCTTAGATTATCAAGTTAGGCAAATATACGGTTGTAAATGATGCGCGCCGGGAATGCGAGGACAAAGGAACCGAGGCCGCGTCGCGAAATAGGATGTCCTGCTCTCCGGATGCATGCGTTCGGCATCGCCACTGCTCTTCGGAGCGTGCGAGAGATCGTTGATAAGCGAAGATAATGGGCAAAACTATATCGTTCGGCCATCCAAGCTTTCCAAAACGAGTGCGTGATAAATTTGCGGTTTAATTTTTCCCCCAACTGGTTATTAATTGGACAGCTTTATATAAAGAGGGCCCGGACGCCTTTATATTATAGCTGCGAAACAGGCTTCTAAAGTTTCCTCTAAAAAGAGAATGTTATGGTGTTTTGTACCGTAAGGATTTTACGGCATTTTAATATGATGATTAGTCTACTTAACCTACCGTTAAAATTATGAGGTAATGATAGTAATTATTTAATAAATCGAACCTTCTTATTAAATAAGTGCATAAAAAATCTATATTTAAAATTTTGCACAGATTTATGCAAGTTATAATTATACAATTTCCTTATCTTAAAGTGTGCAATTATCGTAATAATTGTAAATTATGCAAATATACGGTAACGTAAGTTTAAGAAGGTTATTCTTCATTGTTTTCTCAATTTGATGATTGTATATATAATACACTATTTAAAAAAATATTGATGAATTTCAAAGTTTTTTTAATTTGCTATGTTAAAGAAATAAAGAGAAATGATAACACACATCGCAATACAAAAACTGGACCTAAAATTATTTTATCAGAATCGATTCGATCGTTTCATAAACAGTATTAAATATGTTTAAAAATGATAAGATATTTAATGCAAAACGAGTAGTTTTTATTTCTTATTTTTAGTAACTTATTGTTAGTAAAGTGATATTTATCTAAATATAATAGTGAATGCCATCTGAAATTTTTATTTGCTACTTTGCTGAAAATTGGAAAAGTGCAGTGCACAGAGACTGTTTCTCGACATTTGCGCTAAAGAAAAATCAACTTCAAGTTTGTCAGAAACTCTCTTATCAAAATGTATATATAATGCGGTAAGAGCGAGAAACTGTCTGTATAAATATTTCCAATGTGCAACTCTGTTCAAAATGCCTGCAACTTAGAACAGTTAGAACTGGAACACTTTTCATTGAGAGACCGCCCATTTCTCCGGTGATTCCCTCGTGGTGCCATCGCTATCTCTTCGTGACGTAAACTGGAAAATTATTTTCTCCGCGGAGAGTGCGAGCTTTTCAGTCTTCCCTTTCGCCCGCTTTTCCTTTGGTGGATAACTTTAAAGATGAATTTAATGCGACCTGGTAAATTCCGCTTTCACTTGCACGCTTTCGGGTTTCGAGAGATCGTCCTCGCAAAGGTGGGAGGAGATGAGGCGCGGGTCAATCAGATACGTGCAGAAACTTAATTATTAATTATGCACATTGCCACCTGATCTGATAATATGACGTCAGATTATTAATTATCGCCTCGAGTCACATTTCGTGTGATTAATTTCTAATAATTTCTGTATCGAGTTTCACAATTAGGCTTCTTTTAATCGCTCTGTTGAAGCGCTGATATATGTTTGATCGCTTTTTTTATCATGCACATTTAAAAATAGCAACGAACAACGATATAATATATATAATGAACTTAAATGAAAAATTATAATTTTTTGACATACTTACATTAAGTACATTAAAAAAACGAGTGACCAGTCTCCTCCATTTGGACAATACCGGTTTTTGCAGTAGAGAGAAAGCGAACGATCGTCGAGACATCTCGTGTATTCGTATGTGCAAACGTAACGAAAGGTAATTATCTCATTATTGCGTAAACAGGTATTTTTCAAAGGACGTGGCGAACCGTAAAACTCGGAACGCGAAACGGGTGATGCGATGCGATGCGATGCAGCGCGATGCGGCGCGATGGCGATGGCGAGATGGCGATGGTCGTAAATTGCATACACTGTGAACGATGCACTTCTGGCAAAAATGCCGCAGGGTTCGGTTACAGCGGCCGCGCGCTAAAAAAGGACGAGACGAGCGGTTAGACGAAGGAACCCGAACGAGCCAGGGTCAATAACATACGTTTTGACTTCGGCTTCCTTTTTCTTCGCGAGATAATTCGAGGGCGGGCACGCAGCCTCCGGGCGAAGAATGCTCTTTCGTGCCGGCGACGCGTTGCATATATCGTGCCGCTCGCATCCGACGAGAGATACAATGACATTCAACTGCGCGTCGTGACACGAGTAATTGCCCTCTCAATTATTGAAGAACGTATCTGTGTGTAGCACGCGCAAAATGAGTAACACAATCGTTACTATAGCGTAATTATTTACGATCGAGCTTCGAGTTGTGGAGAAAAGATATGAATGACATTAAAGTATTATATACTTTTGCCAACAAAGTCGTCATATTTCATCACGCTGGCAGTTATTTAAAATGAGTCACTCAACTTTCCGCAAATCACGAGATTATATTTTATATAATTTATTGGATACATTCACTGTGCAACAATGTACACGATTTTTACAGATTTTATTATACAAAAAGGATAAATATGTATATAAAACGCGCCCATAGTTTTTATGAAACGATGAACAATTATTATTCAAACAGAAACAGCTAGGAGAGATTTTGTTTTTAGAAAGTTTACAAATTTTGTTAAAATAATGTAGAAACATTAAGAATGAATCGAGTATTATATGTGTGTGTGTGTGTGCTTATTTGACTATTATTACAATATTTAATTTTGAATTAAAAATATCTATTTTGTCGTCAT
This sequence comes from Linepithema humile, assembly GCF_040581485.1. Lineage (NCBI taxonomy): Eukaryota > Metazoa > Arthropoda > Insecta > Hymenoptera > Formicidae > Linepithema > Linepithema humile. The sequence continues at coordinate 25,224,619 of NC_090130.1, forward strand.
TTGAAATGAATTATATTTATATATTTTTTTGTTTTTTGCTTTGGAAGCAATAACATTTTTCTAAGATCTCAAGAATCTTCTTTATAGACTCTCGCAAAGCTCGTAGATACCGATTACCGTGTTTATTGTACTTGAAAAAGAAAAGTAGTTTTAGACCTTAATTGCACCCTGTTGCTTGTCTTGTAATAAATGAGTATCGAAGCGTCTTTCAGTATTAAAGGAACGGGCGGGTCACGTAAACAATTACTAACAGCCGCTGCGGGAGAATCTCGCTGAGTCAGGGAAGACAATTGTAACTTCGATACTTCCATACTATTTCCCGTGTTTTGCGAGAGTGACGCGGCTGTATTGTTCCTCGAGGACGTGACTTCCTCGTGCCTTTATAACGTCGCTCGCGCCGCAGACCTCACGCGTGCTCAGTCTCACACGCTATACCATTCGCTGCCACTTTCATTTGCGATTCTCGTTACGTCGCGGATGAAAAAATTGCAGTCGTGCGATAACAACCGGCGACGCTAGACGCGACAGTGATAAGCATCTGCATTTTCGATATCTCTTGTCCTGCATCTCATCAACCCTCGTTGAATTACTCGCAGGCGGATCTTTGAATCTATTATGCAAATTGTTCCAGTTTTCGTCTAGGATGAGCGGCTAAAAGATGAACATCTTTTAAAATCAACCCGGAACAATATAGCTCTTTCAAGAATATTAAAGTATGCGATGATAAAATATTCGATCCAATGCAAAATAGTGGTTAGTTTCTGCACTGGAAATTAAAAGTTAGGAAAATATAAATGAGCCACTCAGGAGCGCGCTGCTAGACAATTTCTAAAAATTCAAAAGCCGTATGTTCGTATTACAGCATAATTTATCGTACTTGATCATCCATCCATTTCTAAGGGTAATTAACCGCGCTCATTAAGAGATAACGTACTTTATTGGAGTATCTTTATTAGCGAGATATCCATCGCGAAGTATATCGGGTAATACAAGAAAAATGCTTGAACGAGCATGTGCAGAAGACCGTGCTGTTTATGTGTATGTATAGATTATCAATACGTAGTATTAAAAGCGAGCACTGCATTTGTACAATTGTCATTGTGAAATGGAGATATTTATTTATTATGCAATTCATTGTTCTCATAATTTATTTCAAGTCAATTGCATTATCGAAATGACCCTCTGTACCCTGCGATATGCAGCATCCATTTGTTTTATCCTTCGCACCTGCTCGCTGGTTGATTGCTTCTTGTAGTTGTTATCTTATTGTTATTAGAATCGAGAGAGAAAGAGAGAGAGAGAGAGAGAGAGAGGCGATTGAGACCCCAGGGTTAATGGAATAATGAAATAATTTTTCAACGATAAAATCAATGCAATCAGAGGATAATTTCATTTACGTACCCCGCTTATTAAACTTTTCCTTTTGATAAAAGTAACTTTATCCGCACAATTCTTAACCGAAACTGAGATTTATAAAATACGAAATATTTTAAATTTATAAATAAATACATTTCGAGCGGCATGCGTTGAGCGCAACGCGCTCGTTATATCTTATTCCGCGTTCTTTGTATCTTGTTGCGCCGCGGCAACCTTATTTATTGAAAGACATGTCGCCGACAGCCGAAAGTCTCCGATCGACAATCCGACAGAGCGAGGAACGAGCAGATCCTGCTGTTCCTGTTTCTGCGGCTCGCGCGCCCGGGACTGGGTGTGTGCGCTCGGAATGCGTTGAAACATCGCGGCCACAAGAGCGGCGGGATTAAATCTTGATGCATTGCCGTTATCCACGCGTGAATTTTTGCGCTCGCGCATTAAAGCCCCGGCGAAAAAGTTATCAATTTATTGCGCACACGGCGTCGATACGCGATAGCGTACCCGTGCGCGCAACCCTCCCGGCGAATTATTAATTGCCGGCCCGATCGCAATTGTTGTTTCAAACGAGTTCCCGCGTCCTCGTGGTTATCCACGTTGTATAACACATTTATCGCGATCGGCCGCCGCGTATTTTAAAAGCGCGGTTACACATTTGCAATGCGCGTAATAATTCTTGAGTCAAATCTGCATTTTGCATAAATAATCTGTAATATTGTTCTCTTCAGATATAAAATTTACCGTGTAATTCTTATTTATCTTCAAATGTACATAAAACATATACAAGAGACTCCAATTATAAATTGCTAACATCATTCCGTGCATATTTCCGCCGTCGATTTTTTGTCGAACTGGTTACGCGGTATGTGCATTTATCTAATCAATTTGCTGGCAAGCGGCTAATGTATCTCCTGTTATTCACGTTGCGGTTATGTGATGTCATCCTGCACGTTATTTTAAGATTGTCCATTCATGCCTCGTATTTTTGTGAAAGACCCGCCGCGTGGATGGAAGTTGAGCAATGCGCAGATTAGCGCGCACGTCCAAGTTAAGCTGTTTAGCCGTTGAACGAACAACAATCGGCGCACACGTGATATTTATAATGGAATCCTTCAGATGGGGAGGATAAGAGTCCAGTTTAACAGGCGGAACTGATGTTTCCGTGCCAAACTCGACGTGCTGTTGCAGCAACTCTGACTTTATGTAACTGCGCATAATGCACACTATTGCACTAAATTATTTATTCGCGATTGAACGAATGAACGTTTTCTGACCGCGATATGGATACTGCAGGAAGTTCGAGCGTGTATTCGTATTGTTTTGCCAATTAAATGTCATACAATAGCAAGTTCCGAGCTCCGCGAATATGTTGCTAGTTATTGTTGCTTTGCCATTCGCGTTCGCGTACTAATATTAATGTGAACATCAGTTTCTGATTTTACTTCGGATGCCCCGCTTCATCTTACAATGTTCCTCGAATTAAACGAGAAACTAAATTATAGATCATAAAACATTCACTTTTTATATAATATAAAATATTTCTGACAACTTGCTTGGGGTGATTATTTGCTTGTAGTACCATTAACTTTCATTAAATTAACTTAACAAAATTTAACACATCATAACGGAATGAATTGTTTGAAATAAAATCGATATTCATATCGATTGTTCGTCCACTACGACCACTTCGAACCTTCTATGATATTAATGCATGAATTGAAAGATATTTCTTTACGGAAATACGTCACGCACGTCGCGACATCACATAACAATCGTACAATTTCCTTCCAGACGAACGAGCGCCGTTCGTGCAACAACGAAAGCTATTAAATTATACGCGCATAATGTCATACGTTGTGGATCGCCACAGGATATGGCTCTCGCAAGGCCTTGCCCAACGGCGACCACGATCCTCTTGTCCGCTATCGTATACCTGTCATCGCACACATAGACAAAGCATCCGCCACTAATCGAGGACCGCTAAGCCGCCTTTCTTCTTCGGCGAGCAGTTCGCCTGCAAACGGAGCAAACTAACCACTTGCTGCGAGATCCTCTTCCTCGAATAATGTCGGAGCATTTAGGGACTCGTCGCGTCCTTGCCGAACGCCTACGTGCGGACCTTTGTCTCGCAGGCTCCGGGCGGTTTTTTTTTTTTTTTTTTGCCAGAGGTGATAAAATTATACCAGTTTTGGTACATTGCCAATGCGAGAAGTATACTCATGCTAAACTCAACAAAAAATTCCAGATTGTTCAACAATCTTTAATGATTTTGGATTGAAATAAAATATATTTGAAAATAAAATAGAAGAAAAATGAATTGAAATACAAGATTTTATTGTATATTTATGGCATAGAAGCTTAATTTATCAAAAACAAATTTTTAATTTTTAATATTGAATATTTTTTAAATTATCGACGCAAAAATAATCTTCATATTATTTAGTTTGCCACTTGATTTCAAGATATTCCGTTTAACAATCTACTAGAAAAATATATTATTTTTAAGTAAAAATAATCTCGATGAGATCAATAGTTTATTCATTTTTATTATGTCATAACAATCGTATATACGTCTGCTGCAGTCGGCGATGTGTATCGATTCAAGATTAACATCAAGACCACGTCATGGATACGCGTCTCATCGCGCGTTCCTGACAGTACAAACGCGCGGTTATATCCGCGTTACGAAGCGGCCCGGCCGCATGAAATTGAAAGTTAGCGTGGGCCGATAGCTACCGCCCAGACCGGTCCAAGTTTACTCGTACATTAAGCCGATGATCCAGCCCGAAGAAATATCATTGGCCGGCGTTCGTCGAGTTCTCCTTAGCCGGATAGTGACGGGGGTGGAGATCGCTCCGAGTCTTGTACGGACCGATATTACGAGAAACGACGTACGCCTCGCGTCACGAAGAATGCAGACGCTTGCCTCGTTTCGCGAGGCCGATATAGCGTCTCGAAGTAAGAGAGAAATTCATGTGTTTTTGCGATATTTGCAACAAAGAAAAAAAAAAGCAGCGAGTTAAGAGACTAGCCGAAGGGACGGTAAAAATGACAGATAAATTCCGACGGGTTTTACCTTCGCAGCGAGAAGTTGGTCGCTGAAGTTCGCTGTAGACGCATGTTTTTATCTTCAGGTTGACACATTAAGGCCCGATTATCTCGCGATCCGAGACCGTCTTTCTTAATCAGCATCGTGCTCACGGCCGTGATCTGAAAATAAGACGAATAATCGCCGATCGGAGTTAGTTAACCGACGCTGTTGGCGCAACGCTGACCCTGATTTAAATATTTACCGAAGCGGTCCCGCGGCGATGATGATTTCCGGCCGCGAGAATCGTTAGCGCGGTGAACGCGCCGAGGAAATTCCACGGCCCTACGCTCCAGAATGCGGTAATTGGCGCTGCTCGGAGTTGCGAGTTTCATTCCCGTTCTTATTTGATTGCAGGTAGCCGGACAATTGTTGGACACGGAGTTCCAGCCGACGGTGACGGCGACGTGCAAAGGCGGCTACATGACGATCCGCGTCAACCTCAATCAAAGTTTCGTGGGCGCGGTTCACGCGCGGGACCACCGCACCCCGCAATGCATGGTGTCGGGCAACGGCACAACGCACGCCACCCTCGGCATCAATCTGTTCGCGTCAAAGGACAGTCCCGAGTACTGCGGCGTTCTCGTGAACAACGTGAGTATTCCGTGATTATGGAAATTATGGCGCCACGGGCAGTGGAATCGTGGAGAGAAAAGCAGCATCGGCCGCTCCGTTGAAATTACTGTAAAAATCGCCACAAGAATTGAAAAAATATTGTTTTTATATGCTCAATGCGCGATTGCCGTGAGACAAGCTTGCGGGCAATTTTTAGCGATGAGCTGGGAATAAATTGAAAAGTTTGTGGACACACGGTAATTCTGTAATCAGAACTCATAAAATGAACTTTTACAATTATGGCTTGTAGTCACACTATCCTCAGGCGGATATCATACCTGTTGCTGGATTGATTGTTACAAGATTGTCGTGCCAAGTGCCTATATCGCCGAGGGAATATCTAAAATTCGCTGACAGTTAATTGGCACGTCTAACAAGCTTCTATGACAAGCGTAAATGTATGATTCTTAAAGTAACAAGAAATGTCAAGGAATTGATGATTGCTTTAGCAGAAGTTAAATACAGCTCATTACGCGAGAGCTGTGCCTTGCTACAAAAACGTATTCCGCTGCCCGAGGTGCACTTACGTTTTATACGTTTCGTGACGATGCATTTAAAGGAAATTAATATTCGCGTTTATTTACGTGAGAAATTCCGGAGAATTAATTATTTTGAGAGGGTTGAGTATGCTAATTTACGTGGCCACTGCGGACGTCTCTACAATAACGTGAGAATCCATCATATATGGAAATAGCGATTTGCATCTGAATCCTTCTCTTTCCGCCGAGCTATTTATTCTGCAAGTGTAACGCTCTGCAGCCGAAGATCCTAAAGCTTCCCCAGTAAAGTTTCTATACACACGCGTATAATTGTTTGCAAGGAACTTTCGTAAATTTACTGATACTCTGATCTTTACTAATTTTGTACCTGAAAATCAAAATATATTTTAAGAGCGGAAGAATTTAAAAATAACGAGTGCTTGTGGGAAATTAATTAATTAATGTTTTATCACTTTTTATATTTAAATATGACATTACAGCACACAGAAGAGCGTTCCATTCCCATTGCTGTTAGGATACACAAAACTCTGGAGTTGGCGGACGATAAATTTTACGTCATTACGTGTGGAAAAGCAGGCTTCAAAAATGCCAAGTAAGTTACACGAAAATTTATTATGAAACAAATATTAATGCGTGATACATTATTTAATTAAAAAAAAAATTTAATTATAAAGATTTTATAATAATTAAAATTAATAATGAAAGAAAGGATTTTAGAGACTTTTTTTTTCATTTGAATGTCTGTAATCATTCTTCGACTCTCCACATGAAACATACATTATTGCATGTTTCGACACAGTAGTACTCGTATCCGTATAAAATAAACGATATTTTCACCGCTAATTAATGGCAAAATAAATTACTGTATAAATTGATTGCTGATACGAAAGTCCGGCTTATTTATGGACTGCCTGTAGTACTGTCGTAAATAATCGGTAGATTCTGCCAAACGCACGAGAGATATAAGAGTAACTCGTGCCAGCAACAGCTTGACACACGCGAACGGCACTATCTAAAGGAGAAATACCATTCGCGTGGCTCTTAATCGGTCATTAGCGGCCACGCGTTTTCTAATCGACTGCTGATATTCGCCATTCGATACCACTCAGCCGTATATTTCTGCTTTCGCGACACGTTGATTACAAGTAAAGATACTTCGATTTATTAGAGTGTCGATATCTTGCTCGAATGCGCTTCAATACAATTGGGACATTCTTAAAAATCTTCCAATACTTTGTGATATTAATATTGTTAATGAATAAAATTGCTTGAATTCAGTGTATTTAGCAGTGCTAGAATAATATAATATCGTGAAATTTTTTCGATTCAAGAAGCCAAATATGATTGACAATTATTCAACCGTGTATTGTACTCTGAGTAAAGAATCATATAATAATATAACAAGCAGCATAATATATAAAAATGCAGGTGTTGTTATTTAATTGTCAAAAAGGACTGTTCGCATGATAAAAAATCAAACATCTAAAAATCCAGTTAAAGGGAGAGGCGAATTCGTAATTAACATGCTCGCGACACTACGGTTTACCGCAAGTTATTTTCTTATTCCGTAATGCAAAATGCGGACAACAATTAGTATGCAATTGTCGTTGGATAAAACACTGCGCAAATGACAATTACCTTCGTCACGATAACGTTACATCCGAATAAATTCTTTTTGGATTTTATCCGTATTACTTTGGAAGTCAAAACATGATCTTATGCGGCCCGCGCGACCGTCCTTATCACGTGTGTAACGTCGGAATATTGATCTGTTGACATATTTTTTTAATACACTTATTCGCTTCGACGCAATTTCGATTAAGCTCGCATCGTGATTCTAATGTATTATGAGATACGTGAAGAAGTTTGCGCTCACAAAGCGACACTTTTTGCATAGAAATGAAACTTCCCTGGTTTCCTTGCGCCTCTTGGACGGCGGTGTCAGGGTACAAGAAGCTATATACGGTCGCAACTACACTCTGCGTGCCGAGATTTCACGCCCAGACGGTTCGTATTTTATATCCGTCGTTTGCTTTTACGTTCAGTGGACGCGGCCACAAGTCCGTTAGCTATTTCCCCGCGAGATCCTCCGACCGGAGCACTGTTTTGTTGAACATTCAATTTACAGGTATGTACGGGATCCGAGTGAAAAACTGCTTTGCCTTTAACAAGCTCAACTCCAGCGTGCAGCTTATAGACGATAAAGGGTAAGCGTGTCATAACTTTTTGATATGTAAATGAAAAAAGAAAGCATCAACCAACTAATTTTGTATTATCAACACTGTAAGCGCTTTTAAGTGCACTATGAAAAGATATATTAATGTTACGACTGAAATATAAAAATTTACATATATTTTTTTATATGAAATACGATATTGTAATATCGTGATTTGCATGTACGATATATTTGATATTTCGAGATGAACAATTCTTTATGATAGTAAGATGAAATAATATTCCTCTAGAAATCCAAACCCCGAGCAGTATTTTCATTAAAACTTCAAGAGGATTTTTATTGCATGGAACGAAAACTCGGGTTCCTCCCGTTTAATCTTTACAAGTTTCCTCTTTTGTCGAAGTGGCTTTAGAACTTTATAGATAGTAGAACGTTGAATCAAGAGAAGTTCAAATTAATTTTAACTCTATTTTCATTACGCTAAGATTGACAGAAAGATGCGCGTTTTGTTAAAATCGTAGCGCTGCGTTCATCCACTAATTGTGCATGTGTTTTTTTTTTCTCGTGAAGCTGTCCTGTGAAAGTCCGAATGACGAAATTCATATACGATCGAGGCACCGGGATGGCGGATGCTACATTGTTCTCAATGTTCCGGTTTACCGATAGTTCAGAGGTGCATTTCCAATGCGACATCGCTGTGTGCAGAGGTAAACTGATCCGGTGAATGGTTTCCTGTTAACATCTCGTTACGAATGTTGCGTGGGTTATAGAATGGCATTCAACTCTTACGGCTTGTTGTAACGCTGTGACAGACAGTTGTTCTCGTTTGTTTTATGTATGAGGGATTGCCTTTTATGTCCGCAATCGTATAAATCACAGCGCGAACTGGTTAGAATAAAAATTTTGGCAATTAGCGTGATACTGATTGCGTATAGAATATTTTCGGGAAAATGATATTTATTCCTTTATTGTTTTGTGAATTAACTTTTCGGAAATTAAATGTAGAAAATGGTCCCAAAATTATTTACTACAACAGCAGGTGTTTTAAAGTGATTTTCAGTATAACGTGACAAATTTCTAATGTAATTATCAATCGATAATGTATAAGAGATCGTGTTAATATGTTTTGCCATGGTATAACGGAGATTTGCATGCTTAGGAAGCTGCGGTACCCCCGTGTGCGACGGAGACAAAGAGGAAACGATAAAGGGTGGCTCCTCCACTAACGGACAAAGCGTTAGTAGCGAAGAAGGAGTGCTACTCGCCGGAACGAGCGTTTTTGTTCTCGAACCTGGTGAAAAACGAGGTACGTAAAGCGTGCTATAAATGAACCAATTATTATTTTTATCTATGCACGTTATTATCTTTATCTCTGATACAATATTCTCATATACATAATTATTCATTTTATGTATGAAAGAAAATGGCGTGCTAATTTTTAATTAAATCTTGAACACCTTGATATCTTTTTTCTTTTCATCTTTTTTCCATTAATATTCATTAAAAGCGCAGAAATGCACTGTACGATTAATGGAAAAATATTTAACAATTTCTAAGCGGAATAAAAAAAAGTACACAATAACTTTAACTGCTTCAATGTTAAAGAAACTTGCTCTTTTCTAAGAAACATGTATTTATGTGAGTATTTATATGATTAATGAAAGTATTTCAGATTGAATGTTGCATGAAGCTCATTGGCATAGTTTTGATATGCCGTCACGATATGAAAAGTGCGCGGCCGTGCCGAGAACGCGTGCGGGCTCTTCATCTTTTCCGATCCCCTCATTGCTGCTCTCGCGCATATTCCATTTATGTCTTCTTTCCGCGCGTCGCAACTGAGTCGCCTGCCATACCCCAGCGTCGTTCTGACCCGTATTTGGATGTCGCTTCGACACGCAAACCTATTGAGACTGTCATCAAATTATAATGTGTACTCAGGCCGGCACAAAACGATCTTATTCCGCTTATCACATTTTGTGCTTCGGTTAGAGTTTTTTTTTTTTCTTTACAATCCGCCCAGTGGGCAGTCCCACGCTATAATTTTCAATACCGGTCGGTTTAACGACACTCCTGCGAACTTGCGTCGTTAAATTAATCACCTCGATTTGCAGAAGTTAAACAAGATATTTTCTTATCTCGCCGAATCCCGCGTTTAAGCGAGACAGCGCAATAGTCTTTCAATGACGAAATTAATAATTATTTCAAGATGATTAAATCATATGTTAGCGATAAGAAGGATTATTCAAAGCGATGTTTATCATTGAAAAAAAATTACGGTATCATTTTCTTTCAACTATCTCGCTCGACTTTATTAATACTTATTGAACGTTTGTTTTTTTTTTTTTTTCTTTTTATCGTGCGGCACATTGTTTGAACAAGTGTAATTTCTTCGTCGCGATCTAATTCTGTAATCAACGGGTATCCCCGCACGTACAGCGCACGTAGCGTTTATGAGTATACGAGCGTGCATCGCAATACAAGAGTTTACATAGTAGTTTCTTTATTCGCAGTATTACAAGCATTGTACGATGACGGCGTGCACCCGCTGTGGCTCCTGTGGCTGGCGGTGGCGCTCGGGATATTATTCCTCATCATGCTCATTATCAATATATTCCTGTGTTCGGCGATGACCTGCAGCTGCACTCGGACCGACATTATCGAGAAGGAGCCGTCGATCATCGAGGATTACGATCCGTACCGCAGCTGGCACGGTTCTCAATACGGGTCGAGGTTTGACTTAATTACCTCCTCAAAGCGCATCGCGTGACTCGCCGACAAAGTATCTCTATTAATTGCGCCAATAATGTATGATTACGCGTGTATAACTGTACGTCATTTGCCGAACCAAGTTCGACACTGATCTGAGCGATTCGAGCCGGTTAGTCGATAAGCTAATGTATCGTTGTCAGATCAAGTGCAATGCGGTAATTGATTTATGTTTTTTTTTTTTTTTTTTTTACTCGTTTTTTCTTTCTACAACTGTAATTACGCACGAAGAATTCGAAAGCGTGCGTTACGGAGAGTCTCGGGGCTCTCGGGAGAGAAAATGGGAGGTACTGATTGTGAACTTTCTAAGTATAAAGTCATACTTGAGCGCGGAGCGGAGTCACGATGATGGCAATTAATATCGCGGACTGCGCATCATGACGCATGCGATGGCGTGCCTGAACGGGACCTTTCTTGTGCTCAGGTACTCGTTGAACGGAAAGCAAGGATACGCCTCCGGGGGATCCACGATGAATTCCACGAGGTCGATATCGACGAACAGCGATCACTACGCGATAGTGCACTCCCGACCAGGAAGCAGATACTCCGGGCCCGGACAGAAGCATCATCATCATCACAGAGGCCCGCCGTCCAACATCGGCTCGCACTACTCCGGGAAGTGACGTTCCCGTTAGCTTCATTTATCAAAAAACTAGAACTCCATTGTCTTCAATTTGTTAACGTTACTTTAATTAAACACGAAGTGTACGCGCCGCTACGGCATTATTCCAATCGCACGAATGACAAGCACGTTCGGCACGAAACAGCAGACCGCCGATGCAATTTTCAATGAATTTAGATTGTTATGCTGTGTGCGTTGAAGCAATGAACAGTGTTGAGCGATGTATTAGCACCTTCTTGATCGCGTCATTGGGGAAACAGATTTGCTATAGCTGAAGGTCGAAGGATATGTGTTGAAATATAAGAAAATCTAAAAATTGTAATACATAAATAATTGACAGTCTAGAAATTTAAAGGATGTATTAAATAAGGAATTAGATTAGTAGACAATATAATACATCAACGGGCCGAGAAAGTGCTATACATCTCAGTGATGATTGCTAATTTATGTATAACAATATCTGAGATTTTTTTTTTTTCCCCGAGAAAGTATTATTTTACGATGCCGAGTATCGTACGTGTTTCACTGTTTTCTTCACAAGAAACTTTTTATTTACACTTTTGCACTTGTTAAAAACATCAACGGCAATAAGTAATGTGATAGTTTCGGGAAACGCGGATCAAGTATGTTAATGATAAAAGATTTTCTATGAACCAGCACGATATGAAACACTATGCATCTACACATTTACACATATCGGTACTTTTTTTTTTACATTTAGCCTTATCATTCGTAAAATGATTCTCGTGCTAGACTGCGTATATGTATCATAATATAATAGTCATAAGCATAGACACTAGCATTTACAAAACTGCGCAATATTGATCCTAATTAAGATATATGTATTAGTTAAATGCTTTTTGTACATAAATTCATTAATCTTAAAACATGTGGCTTTTATTTCTGCCGGCAAACACCTTTAATAAACAAACGGTCGGAAAATTGCGTTATCGAATCTGAAATAACACAACATTATTGCGTTATAAATATTATAATGGAAATTAAAATGTTACTGGTGTTTTTAATATGGAAATCGAAATCGTAACGTTACGATTGGCAATTTTTTTCTAGAACGTCGTATCTTCTGTATGTCTTTATTATTTAATAATGATAATAATCGAATTACAAAACTTTTCACAACTTTTGCATTTCCATCCATATTGTTTTTATTTTAATTTTATTTGAATTAGTGCATATATCTGTAATTACGAATTTACCTTGGCGATTAACCAATTTGCCATTTTTTTCTGGAGATAATAAACGATCATAATGCGTATCTTTATCGGCATTATAATTTCTGCGATAATATGATAATAATGCTGCTCCGCCTACATGTACTGAATGAGCATCCGTCAAATGACTGTCATTAATACTAATGACGATAATTCCTATTATGAACTACATCTTATTTGCGTTTTTATTTTTCGAGAAATTTCTCCTTCTCTCGTGTCTAACTACCTCGGTGACCTTCTAGCTTATCTCTCTTCTTGTTTTAAGTAGGTAAATTATAACTATGCGGGAATCATTACATCTTCGCAAAATATACTCATTTGATCCACTGCGCGAAGTATACGTTGAATGACGTTTATATCAAAATAACTCCGGAGCCTTTATATGAAGATTGAGAGATGAATTTATAAAGCTTCCTATAAGTGAAGTAATAACGTCGATGTCGGCAAGGGAAATAAAAAGATCAGTGTTTTTAAAAACGATTTATTATTAAAAATATATTTTTAGAATAAAAGATCGAGTGGCCCGCAGCAGTAAACGTGCATGCGTCCACGCGCAAATGAGTATAACTCTCGCTTAAATACTCTATTTATATAAAACACGAAAACTCATTTTCTTGAATGGTAACTGCCGATACGGTATTAATTACAAGAGTAATTATACAGTTGGGAGAGGAGGAAGAGAACTGATATATTACTAGCTACAGGAATACTGGGAAATCTTCAGTATTACAATATTTACAATGATGTACCTGCTCGATTAAATCTAATAGTGGTCGGTAAAACTAATAAAATAACGGTAGAATCAAATCTCTGCATTGTAACGAGTACATTTTAATAAAATCAAGAATTCTCAAACTAAATAGCTGAACTAGATTTACTTACGTCAATGTAAAGAAACAAAATGACCATTCCAGGATTTTATCACCAAAAAGTTACTGTTTATAAAAAATATTTTTGACAAAAATAATAGAAAACTGCTTTAAACGTACAAAACAACTTTTGCGAGATTCTGAAAATATTTGAAGTGTATAGTTTAAGAACATTTTTAACTAGTAGGATAGATATAATACTGTCAAAAATTAATTACGCATATATAGCTGTTTAGCTGTCCTTAAGAATCCGATTAATATATTCTAAAAATGCGACGGAGTGAATGTAAACCAAGTCAATTGTGACATCGGAATATGTGACATGAATGACATGTTTTCGAATAATATAATTACTGTTTTAACAATTAAATAATAGCTATTAAGTAGCTAAAGTTTCTTATTTTTTATAATTATTTATCCTTATATTGATGTTGCAATTTGATTTAATGCAATAATATAAATATAGTGATCCAAACTGAAGATAATTAGCTCGATTTAAATTTTTGCACTCCTCATTGCCTGCGAATGAATCATGGCTGAATGAATCGTCGATGAAATCGTTCTCTATTAATAATTCTCGTTCCTCATTGTCGAGCCATTGAATTTCAAGTTTGTTCACAAGAAAGCGCAGAATTGACGTGCTTGTACTACAATTAATTAAACGGCAGGCACATTCTCCTCTTTTGTAAATTATTCTTACTTAAAGGTAAAAAGAGTATTAAAAGTAGCGTGTATTTGCTATCCCACAAAGCCATTATCCGTGTCTGCTCGAGCAGATCGGCGTACTGTCACTGTCTCCGAAGCCGACCGTTGAAAATTGTAAGTATTAAAGTTACATTCTTAATGCGACTTCGCTCTCATATCGCGAAATCGTATTGGTTTGCACGATTTTTAAATTATATTTGTTTCGATTTGTTAAAACGAGAAAACGGAACGGTCGACTTGAGAAAATAACAATTAACGGACTGCTCCGCATAACTCGGTGGCTTAATGTCAAAAGATTGCAAGTAAAAAAAAAGCAAGTTTTTAGTTGCAAAAATTCAATATTTTGCGTTGTATTTCTTTCGTATCAAGCCATCGAATTAAATTCGCTAGCAGATTGTTTCACGATTATGCTACTGAGTGTTTCGTGTTTCGATGAATATATATTCCGATGAGTATCCTCAGCGAAATAAACAGGAATGTATCTACAGGAATAAGGCACAATGTGTGTGCGTGTATGATTTGATCTCTTTGTATCTATGTATAATGTGTATCAGTATATTGATCTCTGTAAGTGTATTTATGTGTACATCCGGATGATTTAAGAGTTAATTGTGAGTTGCGTATACGTGAGTTACGTAGAGTATTTTACATAAAAAATGGAGGCACCATGAATAAACGTACAGCTATGTATTAGGGCGGTACACGGTAATATGTCAGCCTGCATTAGAGTGCCTTTGATATATCAATTTAAAGCGGGCGCTAGATGCGAAAGTTAATGCAAATCAGAAGAGAGAAAATAAATAGCGTGTTAATGTATTAATGCGTGTTGATGGTGAGTCACAAGAAGAATGATAGTCATACTTAACAACGGTCGCCATTTCGACATCGTTGCGATATCGGGTTGTTAAAATTTCAGTAACCGCGCTAATTTTATTCCCAGCGCTTTTATCGATTTAGTGTAATTTTTGGCTGACAGAGCAAAATTGAAATGCGCGAACTCAAACTGCTCGCAGCGCGAATTTACTCTCTAGCTAAAAGGTTGTTTCAGAAGTCTGGATCTGTTGAGGAAAATTTCTCGCTACCGCTAATGATCATCGCGTGCTTTCCCCAATTTATTAACATATCTCCTTCGACCTCAGAGACAAAGACAAAGTCAAAGACAAAGTCAAAGACAAAGAGAATAAAATGAAACATTTGATGAAAAAGACGTAGACATGATTAAAATGATAGATAAAAGAATATTTAGAGTTGAAAACATGGTTAATGGAAAATTAAATGTGACTAATTTAAATAAATATTATATTTTTATATTCAAAGATTATTTTTATCTTCGTACAAGTGTATCTATATTCTTTTTGGATATCAGCTGATATAGAAGAATCCCCAAATAATTTCGAAAATCGCGGATTCGGTGATCGTACAGATCCAGTCTGCTGGAAGAATGTTATTCTAATAATAATTCACCGCTCGGATCGCCGTCAAGATGCAAAGTTTTTCGGCGATTTTTCTCTTACATTATTTACCCCATTGCTCCCACATTAATATCTCGTTAAATGTAGTGACTATTTCTACATTATTTACAGAGCGTTACAAACGTTAGTAACATTTGTACGTTTTCATCTGAGATGCTTCACTCACCACATCAAAATTTGCAATTCTTGATGATCGTAGGCGTTACAGCGTTAAAAAAAAAAAAAGATCCGGTAAATATATTCTAGAATTATTCTAGAATATTGCTAGAATATATTCCGGAAATGTTCCACGATATTACATTTTACAGCAAAACAAAGTATAAAGTATATGTCTGAATTATACAGCAATGAAATGTGAATCTGCCTCGTGCAGGTTTCACGATGAGAAAGCACAACAAGAGATGACATGCAGTATAAACGACAGTGTGATGGGTGAAGCGTCTGGAACACAATAAATTATAGACTGCCGCCAACGTAGAGTCATTATCGCCGCTGAGAACGTTCCGCCGTTTCGCGACGCTTCTTCGTCAACCCGTTGTCTCGCGAGCCTCCTCGGAATCTAATTTACCTCCGCCGTCGTTCTCGCTTCCTAGCCGATTTTGTAAGGCAACGGGTCGACATCCAGATTCCTCGCCTGATCGATCGCCGTTCCGCGCCGAAAACGGCCGGCGAGGTTGCGTAGTTGAAAAAAAGAAAATTATTACATACTCGCGCTACTTTACAGGAATATGCTACATCATATGGACTTTGGAGCATCCCTCAGTGTCTGAGTTTGTTGCTCGCGATCGTGCAATCAGTGGAACGGATTCAGTGACAGCGGTGGCGTAATGGGCGGCAAATGATCACCGCAGGTCGGGAAGTTTGGTGGTATCGGTGGCAGATCCGCGTGCGTCCCCACGTGCAGGATTAGATTCATACCGATCAATATGTGGAACAAGAAATGGCAATGGAACAGCCAGTATCCTGTAAAGAGAGAGACACAGTATGTGTTATTTTTGGTATGGCATTATTGTGATTATTAAATTAAATTAAAGCGCTAGCTATTAATTTTGTCATTGGAAATATTTTTAATATTATAATTGCAATGATTAATCCTATTATGTTTAATATAATTATTTAAATTTTCTATTAACAATAATTTCACTTTCAAGTTTTAATCTTGTACAATGTACTACGTAATTTATGTCACATATTACGAGCTTAATTAATATGTGGCCAATTTGTGTTTAGCAGAAACAAGCCGCTAATTAACTTTTGTTAGCCAAGCGTTCATAAAAAAATGAACTTCAAGATCGCCAAGAAACGTGCAATTGATACGAAGAGTCAACTGAGATACTTTATAAAGTCGGACACAATAGTCGGTGTATGCAAATTTGCCGCGCTAACTTTCGCAATTACGCGAACGGGAGGCAGTTTGCATCTCATCAGACATTGCTGCGCGAAAAGTTTTCAATTGTCGTTGTTAACTTACCGGGATTATCCGCGCGGAAGCGGAAGATGACATAACCGTTGTTGGGAACGGCGATAGTATCTTTAGCGGGTGGCAGGTTGAACTGTCTGTGTAGGAGACCTCGCTTATCGAGATCGAGAGCATGCTTCAAATTGATCTTCTTCACATTCTTATCGGGAGAACGACCGATACCGACTATGTTGAAGGCGTATCCGTGCAAATGGAAGGGATGCGACAGGTTCGGTTGTTGTACTGCAATTGACCGTACACGAAGGAATTAAAAGTTTAATTTTACAAGATATACTTTTTTTTATATTGTATACAATAATTATATGAAGTTTTCAGCATCGCTTCAGCTTTACTAAATATGTTGCACGCAACGCGCGCCTGAAGTGCATTCCTTTTTAAACATACTATATTATTATATACAATATAATATATTATTATAAAGATTAAAAAACAGTAGAACCAGAAATATGATTAAAAATTTTTACTTTCGTTTTTTGTGCGCAATTTCTCTGAAATGTATTTTTCGGTTTCAACATCTTGTGTAAAGCGAGCACAGCTGTCATAACGGAAGCAAACGAGAGACACATACCTTCGTCTACGAGAACCACCTCGACGACCGCATTATGCGGTATGTCGACTTGATGCGTGCACATACAGTTGGCGCCGCAATCAGCCGGTCTGTTATCACCGTTGCAGAATTGTTCAGGCGGGATGTCATCGATCTGCGAGAGTGGAGGCGCCGGCGGGAACGTAAACGAGATCTCGTCGACGAGAGAAATCACGTGGTCGCCGGTCGGCGCAACTGCATATCGGGATTGTAAAATAAATCGCTATTAACTCTCGTAATAAGGGCCTTCAATCCTTAAGCGAACGAGCTTGGAAATTGCGATAAATTAATTGCGATATCAAATTTTCGTTAAAGAAACATTAAATTAATAAAAAAACGCTTGAGAGAAAGATGCGATTGTAATTTCAGAAATACCTTGTGTGTTTTTACGCGTGAACCGGTTTTGCGCTTTCTATATTATCAAGTCTAATTGTCTCGAAGAAAAAGCATCACCTGCATATATATCTCGCGAGTTACCTCGCGTAATTCTCTGAGTTTTCAGCATCACTACACCTTCGCTAAAGATGTTGCACGCAAGGCGCGCCTCGATTGCATCTCTTTATAAACATACCTTTCTAAGGATACCCGAGAAATGCCGTGTCTATGCAGACAAAAATCAAGCGCAATCATCGCGCGATGCGTTTGCTTCTTTTCTGCGGATTAAACCGGCTATTATGCTTATTAGCGCGTTCTTACCGAGGAAGCGATTGTAGGTCTGCGGCTGGAAGACCTCCTCCGGTCTGTAAAACAGGAAGCGGAACGGCAGGAAGATCTTCACATCGGGGCGTTGCTGGAGGATACCCTTATCAATGCGGCGGGCGTTCTTCAGTTGGCTCACGCAAATCGCATCTTCGCGCGGTCGGTTGCAAATGGCATCCAAGGGATTCAGAACCTGAAAAGGAGATATTTGAACATTTGTTTTCTCGTATTTTCCTCAATGCACGACGACGAAGTAAAATTACTGTTACTTTGAAAAACATTTTTAAGCTTAACAGTCTAAAATATTATTTTTCAATCATTTCTCTTATATCTATAATAAATATTTTTTATTTACTTTTCTATAAAAACAGATTCTTTATTTAATAATTCTTTTAAAGATCTTATGTTCCAAGATTTAGTTTATAATATTTAGCATTTTTTATTTTTTCAATAAAAAAAAATTAGGGCCTGAAAAGATTAGATCGAAAAGATTTATCAGGAGAATTTCTTCTCCTGCAGTGTGATGTTTCCGAGTGTCAAACCGCATCTTTCCTTCCATAACTATCAAGGATTGAGAGAGTTTCTCTTGTATCGCTTGAAGATAACATCCAAATCTTTTTTGCTGTTACATTTTGTAATTGATGAACGAATTATATTAAAATCTATATCTAATATTTCATTAAAGTATAAATAATAAATAAAAAAAATTTTTTAGTTTTTTAAGTGTATTTTCTTTTATCTGTAACATTCAATTACATATAAAATATAGATAACAATGCGATATATTAATTGTAAAATTAAATTTTACAAGATCCAAAGCTTTATAGACACGAAAGTTTTAATTTTGCCTTTCAATATTATTGCAACCAACTTGTACTTATACAAATGCATAAATCAGTAATCTTTGATATGAAAAGTGGATATACACTTACAACGCCTTGTGGAAGACCAAAGTCATACGTTGGTGGTGTAGTAGTAGGCTGATAAGGACCACGTGCGTATCGCAGAATAGCAAGTTGTTGGGATCGCGGAATACCACACTCTCCGAGCGAACGAAGTTGAATCCAATAAGCGCCGAGAGGCTGATCGGCATTTATAACGAAATCATAACGTTCACCTATTGTGGAAGTATAAAACTGTTAATAACACTAGCTTTAGGACAAAAAAATCATTTTTTTAAATGTATATCAAAATATTATTCCATAGAATGTTAAAATATACATTTTATTCATTTTTATGCCTTAAAATCTTATGTATTGATGTAATATAAGATTCTAAGATATACAAATAAAATAAATAGAATCTTATATCATGACCTTTAGCAGGTTACAACAACTTTATAATATACACTTCCTTGCATTGAAATATTATATTTAAAGAAAAAAATAATCTAGAACTATAAAATATGAAATTTCAATGTATTGTAATAAAGTTCTAAGCTTGCCAAATAATATGATATAAAATTCTACAGCATGAAAATGCATGAAATAAATAAAATCTTATATCATGACATTTTATAGGTTAAAATTTTAGAATATACATTTCCTTGCATTGAAATATTATATTTAAAGAAAAAAATGATCTAGAACTATAAAATATGAAATTTCAATGTATTGTAATAAAGTTCTAAACTTGTCAAATAATATGATATAAAATTCTACAGCATGAAAATGCATGAAATAAATAAAATCTTATATCATGACATTTTATAGATTAAAATTTTAAAATATACATTTCCTTGCATTGAAATATTATATTTTAAACCAAAAAATAGTTTAGAATTCTAAAATATGAAATTTCAATGCATCGTAATAAAGTTCTAAGGCTGTCAAATAATATGATATAAGATTCTATGGTATAAAAATAAATAAAATTAATAAAATCTTATATCATGACATTTTATAGGTTAGAACTTTAGAATGTACATTTCCTTGCATTGAAATATTATATTTTAAACAAACAATGGTCTAGAACTTTAAAATATGAAATTTCAATGTATCGTAATAAAGTTCTAAGCTTGTCAAATAATATGATATAAGATTCTACGGTATAAAAATGAATGAAATAAATAAAATCTTATATCATGACATTTTATAGGTTAGAACTTTAGCATATACATTTCATCGCATTGAAATATTATATTTTAAACAAAAAAATGGTTTAGAATTCTAAAATATGAAATTTCAGTGGATTGTAATAAAGTTCTAAGCTTGTCAAACAATATGATATAAGATTCTACGGTATAAAAATGAATGAAATAAATAAAATCTTATATCATAACATTTTATAGGTTATAACTTTAGAATGTACATTTCCTTGCATTGAAATGTTATATTTTAAAGAAAAAAATGGTCTAGAACTCTAAAATAGGAATTTTCAATTCATGGTAATAAAGTTTTAAGCCTGCTAAATGATATGATATAAGATTCTAAAGCATAAAAATGAAAAAAATAAATAGAATCTTATATGACATTTGATAGGTTAGAACTTCAGAATGACATTTTCCTTATTGTGGTGCATTAAAACTTTATATTTTAAACAAAGAAATGGTCTAGAATGTTAAAATGTATATTTTATTTGTTTTTATGCCTTAGAATCTTATATTATATCGATGTGATATAAGATTCTAAGGCATAAAAATAAATAAAATAAATAGAATCTTATACATAACATTTGTTAGGTCAGAATTTTAGAATGTAAGTTCATTTATTGCAATGCATTAAAGTCTTATATTTTAAACAAAAAAATGTGATCTAGAATTCTAGAATATAAGATTTCAATACATCATAGTAAAGTTCTAGATCTACTAAATGATATAATATAAGATTTTGAAGCATAAAAATGAATAAAATGCACATTTCAAAATTCTAAGTAGTAAAGAAAAATTTAAAATTCTTTACCTGAGAATGAGATTATAGTGTTCACTTGTGCTGGCTGTACAGCTTCACCATCGGTAGCGATAACGGTGAGAGTGTGACCTTCGACCGTAATTTGAGCCGGACATACTGATCCATATGAATTTATTAATCGGAATCGGTAACGACGGCCTGGAGTTATTGTGAATACTTCAAGAGGTGTGTTTGTCATAAAACCGGTATTAGGATCCTATAATGAAAAAATATGTTAAAAAATGTAAAAAATAAAATATTGATCCTATGATTACACTGTTTCTTCGCAATCATAAACCATATAAATAATAACTTAAGTTTAGCTATTCTCAGCTAAAAATAATAAAAATATTAAAAATTAAATATTTTTAAGTCTATTTTTTAATTTAAAAAAATTCTGAAAATTATTTAAATTTTATAAACTTTGCAAGAAAGTATGAAGTTTTTTTTATTCGTACATATCCGCAATGTATTAATTGATACATGAGTAACATACCCTAAATTGTCCTTTCCCATTAATTAGCACGCTTTCAGGTGCTTGACCGGTATTGACTGCAAGACGACCTGGAAAACGTTCGGCAGCGCTCTCGTGGAACCAGTCGCTGATGAGTATTACATGGGTGGTTAAATCGTAATCGTACAGATTGCTATTAGGATCCCTGCTCGGTGGCTGTCGGATCACTATGCTTCCGTAGAGACCATCCATCTTTTGCATGCCGGTGTGAGCATGCCAGAAGTGTGTACCTTCATTGCCAGCTGTCCATTGATACCTTTATAAATCATACAAGATTTTATGTCTATAAAACTGTTGAATAAATTTTACAATATATTAATTTATTTGATTAATTTATTGTATACGAAATACTACAGCTAAAAAATGCGAGTTCGAAAAAATTATTTTATAAAGAAATTTGAGAAAATTAAAAAATTAGGAAACAAAGATTTAAAATGCTTTAAAAAAGAAAATCTCTTTTATTCGTTTAATCGTTTAAATGTTTTTATTTCTTCGTTAAAAAAGCTTCGTATTGATTACAAGATTAAAAATTACAGAATTTCTATCTATAGAGGTGTAAATTTTAGTCATATTAGAAATCAAATCCTACGCATACCTGAACGTGTTACCCTCTTGAATGGGACACTGCGTCACGTAAGGCACACCATCATAATACTGCGATCCTCTCTGCCATACGCCGTGCCAGTGCAGTGTGACTTCCATTCCTTCTATGTGATTCTCTACGTCAACAACGACTTTGTCACCCTGGCACACCTGTATGCTCGGTCCAGGAATCATTCTGTTTGCGGTTAGAATACCGCGCTCCACTCCGTCCGCAAGAACACACTGGCACTCGCTCCACACGGTGTTGGTTGCATTTGGTGTACATACTTGACACGCTCTGAAAGTTTATCACGAGCTTGTATCTTTATCAAGATACCAAAATACCAAGAAAGATTTTATCTTCTTTATCAAGTATTCTTCTACCAAGAAAGATTTTGAAGACAATCTGTGTCTCCCGAAAAGATTGAAATTCTATACAAATATAACAGTAACTTCAGCTATTTTTTGTCAAAAATAATCAAATATTGAAAACAGAATATTTTATATTTTAAAGACAGAAAATATTTTTCTAAGAATCGTTCATATTACTTTGTAAACTAAAAAAAAACAATAGTGTGATTTTCAACATTATTAATGGATTAATATATTTTATTTTGAATTATTGCAAGACATAAGCGTTCACATGCACTTACGCTCCGAGCACGGTGTAATACTCGAGCGTGAAGTGGTAGTAGCATATTCTGGGCGGCTCGTTCTCACGGCAGGCACGAGCACACTCATCGGGCGATGAGAGCGATGGATTACGGCGTAATTCAGCGGTAGCGCGCTCATTATAATCGAGAGGCCTCGTCCTCGGCGGTCTTATCGTCACTCCTCGACTACCGAGGTTATCGATACCGCCGAAACCGCTGCGGAACACATTGTTGGTCGGATGAGTTTGCACCAAACCGTGGGCTGTAGGGAAGAACGTTGCGCTGGTATCCTGAGAGAAGATAGTATCAGTTTTGAGGGTGGGATTCCAGAATGAAGCTGATGTTGCCTGATCAGTCACTGTCGATTGAGCTGCAACAAATATATGACATTTCGATGAAAATGTGCAATATTTCATAAAAACAGTAATTATTTAAATTAAAGGCGATAGAAGGAAATGATCGAAGATGTTTATTAAAAAGATATTATTTTTAACATTTTAGTTTTTATTCAATAAAGCTATTTATAAAGTTAGTCGCTTTATAGACAAATTGGTTCAATTACAGTAAAAAGTTTTAGAAGAAAGCAATGAAACGTTAAACAAGACTTGTATTTAGATATTTATTTTTATGTTTATCATACGGCAAACTTCCAAGTTGCGAAATGATTAATAATACACAACAACATTGCAAACAGTTTCTTGTTGCTCGCAAATTTCGTATGATATCTATATCATTATTTCGTCGTTACAAGCAATGCCGCAACCGTATCATTAAGAACGCTCTTTCCATTTCTATTCGGCCATCAATCAGTCGCTTGAGCATGCGGTGTAGAAAAAATAGAAAACAGTCGACGTTCGAGCTCGTTATCCGTATAACAATCGCGTTCAATACAATTTTCATCGATACATGGAAAGTCACGTATATATCGAGATCGAGAATGACAACTTGATTACTTTTAGAATATCTCCGATTTAATGGGAGCCTTTGCAAATGCGGGTTGTAGTCGCACAATATTCATGCATTAATAGATGATCGGTCGTAGCCTAGAAAATCACGGAACATTATGGTCTGTGAAGCAGAAATTATTTTTGATTAAAATAGAAAGCTGAGTTTTTCGATCGTTAGATGGGAGGTCAGACTTAATAAGCACACTTGAATAGGAAACGTGAAAGTTTGATAAAGTTCCGACATTCTTGCACTAGGATAAATAGCATTCTCATTTAGAGAGATACATAGATCTTGATCGTAATTAAAGAAAGCCTCATATCTTCTTCAGGGTACAAATAATCCATGCTTATTTGCAGAATTTTTAAATTTTCGCAAACCTTAAATACTATAATTTTTATTTATTCCTTGCATTAATTTTTGCATAATAATGTGTGTTCTTCGGCATACCTGAGTATATCATGCACGATCAAATTCTTTTAACATCTATTTGTATAAAAAAATTAATTATGTATTGTTTTGTTATGTACGGAGCAATTTGATGTCTTTAGAAAATAGTCGTGATTTTACGGTTTAGATAATTTTTTCAAATATTTTATTTAAATAGTTATGTAGCTTTTATGAGATATTATAAATAACAGATACAATGTGTTGCATAAAAATTTATAAAATTTGAAGTAAAAGTAATTAACAAAAACTTTGATGGTTTTTTGTAATTTAGAGATCTTAGTTGATCATGCTTGAAGACCAAAAATAGTGTTTCTTCCAAAAAGTTAATTTGTAAGAATAGTAATTGTTTTCAATTATGTCTTTTTAGTCAATGGATAACAATCTACCATTGCACAACGATCAGATCGGCTTCTTTGACAGAATTCTTTAATCTGCGTTGAAGAGAAAAAGAAAAATCCACTTCGCGCATTGTAGTCACGTCTTAACAACAGTATGCCGTAATAGAATGTGCTATTAGTAAAGATCAGCCGGCCGCTGCTCAAGATTTATCTTGCGAGATTTTTCAAATGTGACGGCTAATATTTCATTCTTTACACCGGTTGATCGTTATGTGTGCTTGTTTGGATAAATGTATGATAAAGAATCATACGATAACATTCCACTTAATATCATATGGAAGATTTAGAATCATTGCACGCTTTCCGCTAATATTATATTAGTTTTGACTGTGTGATATTCCGAAATAATGAGTTTGCAATTATCTGTTAATTTAAATTTTAAATATTTTTTCTCAAAACAAATTATACGAAATTATGTTATTTTTAAATTAAGTGTATTTTAAATATAAAATGTATTTTACTTTATAATTGATATGAAAGCTATATATCCACAGATCTATGTTCTAAATTATGATCTTTATTAAAGAAAGTGTCAATTTCTCATAATTGCGACAAGAAGTTCAGCACGATTATTGCTGGAATGCAACTTTGTATTCTCTGCGCGGTAGCATCGACATTTTCTTTTTGCACTCAAGCGAAACTATTTTGATAGACTTCTTTTGCAAACCGTTTTCTTTCGTTGTAATAGTTTCACTGTGTCTTCTCGCAGAAATTAACTGCGAGAAATTTTTTTGATGTTAAAAACGTCGCTCGGAAAAAAAAAATTAAAAAAGCACAATTTAATAAAGGATGATAAATAATTCAATGGAATTAAAATAATTTTCAGTAAAATCAAGAATAAAATTTTGATAGATAGAATATAAATAAAATTCTATTCTTTGTTTGATATTATTTACGCAAACATAATATATTTGGTTTAATTTTTATTGGCAGAATTTTTAATTTTAAAAAATATTTAAAAATATCTAAAGCCAGCTATTTTAAATCTAAAGCCAGCTATTTTTTCAATTTATCGCAATTATCTGCATTTCTTATTTATTTTCGATGCCGTAAACCTGTTTGGATTGTTTCACTGTGATTTATTCCATGATTACGTGAATGACTCTAACGTATTCTGATCTACAATTGCTTACATTTCGAATCCTACGAAATTGCATCAAAGCATAACGCGTAGAAGGGCTACGCTCGTTAATCTTTTTTTTTTTCCATCGGAATCGTTACGTGTTATACGACGAGTGACGTAACGGGCGTGCATTCGACTACGAATTCCTGCTTCGTCTGATCGGTCTGGTGGATGTCGAAGTCAGAACGGCGTTTTCCAAACGTATCGCCGTCTGTTAATACATCGTACCGACAGAAATACCATTCCGACTACGCCGAATGATTTATATCTCGATGAAAATCGTGCCGTGCGCCGTAGTTGTGTTTCGCCGTTATGGCGCGTAATGCCCATTCTGCGAGATTTTTCCGTCCGTCCACGAAATGAAATAACGACTTATTATAGTCTAACTGGTAAGTCATGCCAGTCCGTTCGAGCAGGAATTTTTCCTTCGTCTAGTTATCAGTTAGAAAGTAGCCTGTGATTCGCCGCAATGTGGCGTGTAATATCATGTATTTTATATATATATATATATATATATATATATATATATATATATATAAATATTATATATAATATATAAAATTTAATGTTAAAGAATACATGTCTCGACCACAAGTTTCACATTTAATTTTAGTTACTGAACCCAACATGACGGATTTTAATTAATAAATGCACCGTGACAGACCTTAGTTCGGACAAAAGAGAACCTGCAGCTGAAAAGTCTGTGAATTTCTGCTGCAGGTCCACTTATGTGTCCGACAGGAACCGTCACGCGGATGCTTGCTACGAAGTACGACAATGGGGCGATGAGGCAATGTCGTGCTAGCTTGGTCGCGTCATTTAGAGCGAGCGCATAACACGGGCGTGTAAAACTCGCGAGTCGGCTGTTCATTATACCGGGCGTGATGGGTGACGACGCTCTGTCGTAAGACGTCGCCGTAAGCGCAAAGTCGCGGTTGTGCAAAGAAAAAAAAGGGAAAAAAAAATGAATTAAGTAAGACAAAATCGCGCTTTCACAGTCGCCCCCGCCGCTTCTTTTCCGCGCGGCAATTAATTCGTCACACTTCCATTTTTACGTCTGCCACGACCGTTCCACCGATTTTCGAGTAATGGTAACATCCTGAGGCGCGCGATGAGAGACCGATGCTTTCGCGATTGTCCCTAATCGTGAATTGCTAATGAAACGAGCAATTTTTGCGCGTAATTTTTGCTTATATAACATCGTATCGTAAATAGACGTATCGAATAATAAGATGCAGATTACTTGTAGCCATTTATTTCGTACAAAACAATGCAGACGTAAAATGGGAATTATTATTCTTCCTTTTTCTTTTGTTATTAGATTCTTATTTTTATTCGCATATTCCAGATAACCAGTTCTAACTGTTAGAAAAAAAAAACATATTTACGGCAAGAATTGAAGCTGCTTC
Organism: Linepithema humile; assembly: GCF_040581485.1. Taxonomy (NCBI): domain Eukaryota; kingdom Metazoa; phylum Arthropoda; class Insecta; order Hymenoptera; family Formicidae; genus Linepithema; species Linepithema humile. Next base: position 25,251,762 of record NC_090130.1, read on the forward strand.
TTCAAAGTAGAAGTTGCGGCCCGTTTTCGAGGTTCGTAGGTTAATTTGCACGCAATCGCGCGTGTCTAACTGCACTTTCTTCAATCCACCCATCTCTCTTTCTTTCATGCAACTCGACATGCTTCATAACAATGCACATTTTGATAGCAACCCTGTGATTAACTTCGCGCCTGTAGCGAGAACCGTCAGAGATCATTCGCATTCGTTAGTTATCTTAACGTCTTACTTGGACAGAAACACCTTTCAAGCAGCTCAATTTAATACATTTTTTACAATCCACAGTTCCCTGTTTTTTGTTTATTTTTCTGGGTCGCTTCTCATATCTGAACAAAGCAGAGACAATTTTCTAGCATCAAAATAAATGACACCGCGCACGTTTGAAGCATCCGAAAGCATTTGTGAAGAGAATTGCAACCGACATGAAGAAGCGAGATAAGGCAAAAAATCGCAAAATGTTATAATTGCCGGCGATTGTGTTTCCACTGGTTGGTATTTTCCTCGCAGAGATCGAGAGCTTTGTCGGTCGCAAATGCGGGCGCATCATTATTCGCTGTGAAATTAGAAACGATCGCCGAGGCGAGCATTAATTAATACTATCGGCAGATAATGTTACTAAATGTCAAACGTGACACGTAAGATCGCACGCGATATTCAGCGATTACAAATGCATATATCGGGTGTACGTTTTGTTTCTAATATAATAAATATGAAAGAAATGAATGACTTTGAATAAAATTATGCAATTTTGACATTATTTTTGCGTGATTTTTTTAACAGGCTGATTTTGATAATTATTTCTCGGATGTGACATAATCGCACAGGCGCAGGTAAAAATAAAGAAACGCGAAAATAATTTTACGAGGAAACAATGTGAAACACGTGAGGAAGTGAGAGCGAAATTCAAGAAGTTGCGTGATAAAAATGCACTTTCGTTTCGAGCAGTTAATTGCTCGCGTGCCAAATCGTAAAAGACCAGGCTCTACGCGAGTTGTTCCTATTTATGGAAAATATTGATTCAGCAAGAACGAAAGTGTGAAATGATCAACGTTTGCGCGGGGAGCAAAATGTGTTTACTTCCGACGATTGCGCTGCGCGAGTCGCGAAACACGAAACGAAGTGAGAAAAATCTCAGTATTATTCGTTCGGCGTGTTTCGGAAAGATCAGGTTTCCTTCTCACCACGTATGCACGTTATTGATATTTACCGTGGGAGTTGCTAGACCGCGAGATTGCGATCCTTCTTGTGAAAGTTCAAATAAAAGGCCACCAGTCAGCTCATGATGCGACGGTATCGAGTCGGGAACGTTTAATGTCGCATCTTGATCACAGTCCTTCGTCCTCGATTCGCGAGCACGAACGTCCAAAAGATATTCAAGTGTAATTCAGCTAATCCACGCTATTTCATTCAAGAAAGAATTTTGTAGAGTACAAAAATGTTTCTGCACTGATCTATGTACAATTATCTATTACAAGTTAACAATTATATTTACAGCATTTAAAGATTTTCTAATTATAAAAATATATTTCTCAAAACAAACGTAATTTTTGAATATTTTAATTTTACGATAGATTTTTTTATACCATCATGATTATCTGAAAAAAATATTCTACTATAAAAATATGATAATTTATATTCTAAACAACTTTTCCGGAATGTGGAAAGTGAGCAAACTAATTTTCCGAAGTTTATATTCCGAATCCATTTGCAATCAAGTCGAAGAAGACTGATTGCGAGTTAAGAAGCACATAAGCCGGAGGCAGCGGCAGATGGAAAGTGCGATGATCCGCTCGCAAACTTGGCCTTGTCCTTGCCCTCGTCTCATCTCACGGAACGTTGCTCGAAGAGTGTTTTGCTCCGCCGTGCGGTGTGATGCGATTGTGCAAACGTTTGTACACGGTGAGTGACAGAAAAAAGATAGAGGAATGAGAGTGTGTTGACGCGGGAGGAGTGGCCATATTAAGGATTGGCACGTAATGACGGCACGTAAACGCCGCTTCGATTGCGCGCTAATGAACGTGATGATCAACAGTTTACTCCGCAAATCGAGGGAAGCTCTTCCCGCGGAGTTACGTTTCAAATTATAACCGACGACGAAAGTCAATCGCGGTCACGTGCACCGCGAGAGGAGAAATTATCTCGACGGGCGTATTCATCATTAGCGTACGTCAATTTCAAGCTCAATTGGCGCATTTTATTGAAAGCGCGCGCTGGAAACTCGTGTGTTTCTCTTATCAAGAGACACGGTAGTGTCTCGCGCCAAGTTCACGCGCAGCGCAAGACCGACCGTGTATCTTTACGCGAGCCCGAAAGTTGAGACGAGCCGAGATTATCGGATCTCAATAACGGCTGGGCCGATTGAGTTGTTGTTAGGCTCAATCGATAGCGCATACCCAAATTACATAAGAAAAGTATGCTTGTTTTTACTGTAGGTGCTGTAGAAAAAAAGTTATAATAGTCCAAAGTCGAAATGTCTAAAATAGTACGATAAAAATGTCCAGCTAAAATGTCCATGTTCCGATTTCTGACGTTAGGTGCGCTGATGGCGCTGAGAAGCCGCGCGGCGCGCGCTTACGTTGGCATTTGCATTTATTTATCAAGAGACACGGTAGTGTCTCGCGCCAAGTTCACGCGCAGCGCAAGACCGACCGTGTATCTTTACGCGAGCACATGAGCTGATAGGAGTCGAGATTTTCATATCTCAATAATGCGTGGACCGATCGAATTTATAATAGGCTCAATCGATAGAGCACATGCGATTTACATAATAAAAGTATCTTTACTTTTTTTGTACATGCTTTCTAAAAAACTATATTAATTGCCAAAGTTTGCCAAAGTTTGCCAAAGTTTGCCAAAGTCGAAATATGCCGAAATCTATGTAAGCTTGGTCGTCGTCGTCTGTTCGTCATCCTTCTCTAATATATTAAACCGGACACGTGCGTGACGGGAGAAATGTTTCCTCGTATTATTGCCGTTGCGATTTAACATAGAAGACACCAACGGCTAGAAAAGTTTCCAAAAACATTGGAGATAAAAATCACTAGTCGAGATTTATTTAAAGCTCAAAAGACTCGGAATGACAAGAAACTTGACGTATGTTTGAAATAAATTCTGCTTATTTGTCTGTTTGTTCATCCAAGTTGAAATGGAAGATATTTTATACCGCTCATCTATCTTCGAAAGTCAACGATCCCGATTCCACGTGATTTATCTTCGAAATGAGAATAAAGTTGTTTCATCTTACGATCTCTCCGGGATCTTACGATCTCGTTCGATTGGCGGATTAACGCGGCTCGGCACGGTCGAGCAATTAACCGATAATTAATGCTGAAACACCGAGGCTCGCTTCTCTCGCTCGATCCTCTCGTCGTCGTTTCCTAAAGATCCCTCGTGTGATTACGTTCGCCGCGGGCGAACACCTGCTTTCCTAGCGCCTTCGTAGCGCAAACAAGACGATCGCGAGTCCACTTAAATAAATGATTCGTCTGAACGATCGTTACAGGAGAAAGGCTTATCTCCTGCCGCCGCCGCGGCCGGAAGTGCTCACACACAGGAATAAATTTCATGGTCGACAGTATCGTGGCGATCGTCCCACTAACTCCTAGTTCAAGCCAAGTTCCCTTCGATACTCTCCCACGCCGCGACTTGTGTTCGCACGAGTGACTCGCGATACGTTGACTTTCGTTGGCGATCGTGGCATGAAATTGCGACTCCACCTACCCTCTGAATCAGCCGGTGTATCGCGACTTGAAAAAAAAAAAAGATAGAAAACTTTTTCGTGCCGGCCGAGTCGGACGCTAGTTCACGCATTGTAATTTTCGCGGCACCGTAATTATCAGGCCGCTCGCCTAGCGATATATAGATTGCGATCGTAAAATATTCCCGCGACTTTCCCTTCTGTCGACGCCAAGCGGCGGTGTTTCCAATAATGTCCGTTCGTTATCGTGCCTCGATCATTTCGCTTTTACATCTTCTTCTGTCGCTTCTTCAATGAACAAGAGCTCATTGCGTATCGTATAATTATAACAATTATTATAAGATAAGATAGTTGCAATTAAGAAGCTGCTCGCTTCGGCGATGGAAGATAAGCACGACAGCGAGACGATTGTCGTATGATCGAGAGATAAGACTTAAGCTGCGTGTATATTCAGATACACGGTGATAGCGCCGATTTAAGGAAAGAGAAATTTAGTGCGATTTATAGATACATGGAAACAGTTGTGCATACACGTGACCGATCTGATCAAGCGATACTTATTAGATTAAATAAATTTGGAATTTCAACGAAACATTGCTGATCTTAATCTTCCCCCAAAAAATTATATTTTACTTGTATTTTATTGCAATATAATTAATAGTAAGTTAGAGGTGATTATTAATGCAACAAATTAGACTGCGTCCTAAAATACATTCTATCATACAAAAGTAAAACACGTATAAAACGTAGAAAATATTGTTTCTAAAAAAATACTGGTTCAGAATAATGAGATGCAGAAATCTAAATTTCTGTCTTTTCCTCAATGTATCTAGCCTTAATCTTGGCGCATCGAGGCCGACCTTCGCTCTTGCATGCTCCGTTGCAATATATAGAAAAAGTGGAGTATGCCGATCTCGTTATGAAGAGTTTGGTCAGTCACGGACATGAAATTTGCTCAACAATTTTCACGCAATCGTGCCTGTTCCGTGCGTGCGAAATGTAATAGCGAGATAATTTGATTTGCTATAATGATAAAAAACGCTGATCGTTACGTTAAGGTCTTTCGATATTAGGATTAGCTGGGAAAGTGAAATTTTAGTCCTAATAATGCGTACATAGCACGCCGCAAATTACAGCAGAAAATACGATTAATCAAGATACATCATTATCATGTACAATTTTTCACGCCTTATTTATTTTTATTAGTTACTCACGATACGTTTCAATATATATTTAGCTTTCTAAAAATACATTTTATTTTATTGGGCAATATTTATAAAAAAAAAAAAAAATTTTATCTCGCCTCTACATCTGTAATTTTAACTCCAGAATAACATCCAAAACGATATATTGCGAGGAAGCATCTTACGCATCCGAGAGTTAATGTCATCACTCCCTGCCTTTGGATAAATTCAACTACACGCGTTCCTCAAAAGGTGTCATATTTCATAACATTAGACGTGATGCGTAACATTGAGCAAGAATGTTGTATTTCCATGCACTGCCGCGATCTTGATATTCGCAACATGTGCATAAGTTACGTATCTCTATTTGCCGATCAACGTGTTGGGAGTTCTTCGGGTAATCAACTTGCGCCGCAACATTGTTGCGCAGGGAGAGACGCCGGATAATTGCCACGTAGAATCGCGTCACGCTCGTAGACTTGGCGAACATCGTAGACGCGAAGGTCTCGGTCCGAAGATACCGCGGCCTCGTAATACGAGATGCACGTGTCGCGCTGCACAGTTGCTTGACCGCGCGGCTAATGCAGCCTTCCGGTCAATTCCGCCGATGCTTGGCGTCTTTATTGCTGGCGCATCAGTGAAATTAGTCAATTAATGTCAGACGTGCGAAAGAAACTGATGAATCTTATACATCATTCATTACTCTTTCTTCTTTCGTTTGTCAAACAAAGTAAATAAATAATATATAATCCGACAAAAGTAGAACATCTAATAATCATATTAAAATAAATTATATTTAAGCAGTTTTTATTTTGTTTGGTGTATTTAAAAACGTAATTCTCTTGATATTTCGTGGCGAAGAGCTAATATTTCTGCTTATAGTCACAAAATTAAATCTTGTGTCAAAATTGTCAAATAATTTTATGGTTAATGCTTACGCGTGCGGCAGCAAATCTTTTCTTGTCTTATAACCAGAATTATTACCTGTTTACATATTGTTAATATTATATATCAACAGCAGATGAGTTATACTGATATAATTTAATTATGATAAAGCAAAAGCTATTTTTATATTTTTTAACAAATAAAAAAAAATGCGCGAAACGCTGAAACGCACTCATGTATTAACCAGCAATCGTCGGAAACGGAATATTTTTTGTAATAAAAGTTTTATATTTTCGAGAACAATTTTGTAACTAAATTATAACGATCAATATAAAACAAAATTTTATTTTTATATAAATTTAAATACAATTCTATACATGGAATTTTCAGGTATTAAAGTTGTTTTTTTTTTAATTAAAAGTTTTAAAAGTGTCTATTATACAATCAAAAATCATACTTTTTGTATTAGAAACAATAGTACATGTTAAGGTATAAATCTATTTTCGTGATAATAAAAAAATAACATGATTGCAAACGTGCGGCAGTCTAGGACAATCTATTATTGCTACATTACTGCTATTAATCGTCATTAAATTCGCACCTTAACCCAAGTTGGGAGTGCAAACGTTATCAGTTACCACAGCGAGAAAGTATCGATTACAATCTTATAGAACTATAATCTACCGCTAATATCACCATTATCGACATTTTGCTTTCCTCTGTGTTGTATTTTATTTGCCCTACATCGTAAAAATTTGTTCCATGGATTTAAAATTTTTTTATTTAATTAGATATATTTTAATATTAAAATATATAATTTTTAACAGAAATTTTGTTCACAACTCATTTGTAAAAAGATTTAATATTACAAATTGGACAGATGCAATAATCATTTTAGTTGCAAAAAAATCAATTCAAATTATTTTTAACATTTATAAATACTACTTTTCAACACATTAATCATTACGCATCATCTACCAATTATTTCTTTTGCATCATCTACTAATTATTTCATTAAATATGTCAAAATTAAGTATTTAATTCCATTGGGAAATCTTAATGGCATTTTGATTATTCAAAATCGTTTTAAAGCGAACAATATTCCAATCATCGCATCTATTCGAGAACATACTTCATTGAAAGCACGCTGTTATCGGATATAGAATCTCCGAGCGATGTCTGGATTATATATCCTGTAATGGCGTAGTTACGATGCGTCTGGGTCATTGCCACTCGACGGGAAAGAGAGCTCGCCCTGCTCCTTTCTCTTCTTCATATTTTTCCCGGTTTCATCCATCCGCGTGCTGGTGAAACGAGCGGTAGCTCGATCATTTGCGGTATGTTTCCGCGAGATTATACTTGGTGCGCCAGCGAGCGAGACTAGTAAAATTCTGATTACAGGAAATTATATACACGTAGCCTTGCGTTCCACCGGTATCATTTGCCAGTCTGGACTAGTTCCTGAACCGCTACTATCGTGTTATCCAACGCGACGTTGTCGCAAAGTTACGCAAAGGTAAACGTCCGCCACGGGGAAGTTCGTAATTTCATAATAATGGTTACATTGTCTAGGTAAGGCATTGCGCAACAGAAACAGTGCGGAGAAAGAAATTACACGGAGTTGATTGATGCGATTATTTAGCGATCTTTTTTCGACTGACCACGTAATCCACAGAGTCTTTTGTCACTCAAATGTCTTTAATCAATGTCTGTAATTTTCTATATTTATCAAAACATATAAATACGTATGATAAATTATTCAAAAAATAAATTTTAATTATACATCTAACTTTGTTTTTGCTTAAGAGGAGTATGATGTTTCCGTCCGTGAATGAAATATCGCAGTGTCACTGTGTATCAGTACTTTCGGAACCGCTTCTTGCGGACAAAAGAAAGCGAGAACGAAAGCGATCTTCCAAGAATCCAAATTGATTACCGATTTTGAGCCACGTGAAATTGTAACGTGATGACAAAGCGCCTTGCAAATCATTTCTCTATGTCAACGTTCTGCAAAATGTAGAATGTTCGTTCGTTTTATTCTTCCTTTCATAATCCGACGCTGATCGCTTTATATATCATATCGAAACGACATGCAAGAAATATGCTTATAACATATTTCTACAGCAACGCATAGACCAAAAAGAAAGTTTCAATCGTATTGATATGTAAATGCGTCGTGTACAAATCAAAGTAACAAAATTTATCATTATCGCACTTTTCACTTTGGTTAATTTGGAGTCCATCTTTTTAGAGAAAATTTCGAAGAAGATGCCGCGATGTTCATGAAATATGAAAATGTCTTGCAATTTAAATTTTAAAGTAAATATCTTCTTGGTTTGTAAAATTTATATTTTTAATTTTGCTGTTCACACTCAATATTTTTTGTTAAAAAAATTTATTATCTATAAAATTAAACTCAGCAATTTTCAAATATTGTATACCTGCACTTTGAGAATTAAATGATTAAAAAATTACAATATTAAAATTAAGAATAAAGTATTATAGTTGTTTAAAGAATGTCATTCGGCATTTCAGGAATGTTAAACGCATGCCAAGTTGTATCGCTGTGTGATATATGAAGTTATGAGATAGATAGAAACGGCGTGTACAAAAGCATGCGTAACATGCGCGTAATTGACTGACGCCTGAAAGATAGCGTCATATTTTTTAATCGAAGCATTAATTAGACGAACACGAGAATACACTTTACAAACGAGCCTATCCTTTCGCGGCTGATAAACCGTCACCCAGGCTCATTCATCATCGTTGCGACTCTAACCAAATACGAGAAGGATCACTTTTGCAGTAGCCATCGATTATTCGATTTTAATTGATGCAACGGACACAATCCTTTTTGCAACTATGATCAAGTTACATTTGATGGGCGGCGTACGCGAAGCATCCGAAGCTATGAAAAACGTTGACCCCCACTTCATATTTTAACGTGATTTAATCTTAACAAGTTTTACATTAATTTTTTAATTGAAAACAAATGCGATGTAAGTATCAAAGGTTTTAAAAATTCATCTGGAAAATTAATTAACATTTACTTTGCCGTAACGATAAATAAACTTAAAATTTTGTGAGGTAAAAGTCAACATTGTAATTTATAAAACAGACTTTAATTCTCAAAACTTTTTTTGAAAAGATAAGTTGCAATAACTCGGAACTCCCTTGTTGCAATAACTCGGAACAAGAATCGATCAGTCGCTAGCACAAAATAAATTTTATTTGGATTTGATCGGCATTATCTACGTGCTGGCGCGGCGAAGTGATGCAGAAAGCGTGACACAGTTTTCGACGGCTGACGGCTGAAACAGCTGCCTCGGAAATAGAGAGTGGTCGATCTGTTCGGCGTACAGAGGTACAGATAGACATCCTCCCTACATCTGCATTCGTCATGTTTTCACCAGCAAAATTACCTTTCGCCTTCGTCTTTGCAAATCGGAGTGCACGTACCGCTGCGGTAATTCGGTAATAAGATTTGTGCTGAGTCTTTTTCGTAAAACCTTCAATCGTTCGGCGTCGTATTGCTTTCTGCATAATGGCAGGGACATGTGATTATGGGATCGTTGTGATGACGATAGTTGAAAACGTGAGTGCAAAAAGAAAGCAATTACATGCCTTTCAATTCTCAAATTAGTTTCGTACTTGTTCTTGTTAACAAGAATTAAATAACCCACAAGAAACTTTCAGAAAATCATTATTAATTAAAAATTTAATTTTTCTTGCGTGTAAGTATGTATTATGAGATATATTTTAAAGAATTTCGCAGAATCATTTAGCAAAAATAAGAAAATTTGATGAGATATTTTATAATTTCAGATATTTTTTTATATAATATATTGTTATATGCAAAGTTTCATTTGGAGAGAAGGTTTGCTTTGATGCGTTGATTTCTTGATAAACTGTGTATTGAAAACTCATTCGAAAATTATTTGGCACCCAAAAAGATTTCGGAAACTTCTAAGCATCTTCTTTTTGGCAATATTTCCTTGCAATTTCATCAAGTCAATTTTCTAACAATAGTTACGTAAATGCAAATAATTGAATTATCATTACAATACGTGGAATGAGTCAATCCGCATTCGGCTACTCGATCGGCGCCTCCGTGACAAATGTAATAAAAATCCACCGTTCGACCTTGCCGTTCTTGGGTCGATAAAGAGAGGATAACATTAAGCAGTCAACGACCGCCAAGAAAGCCGCCAGGTTAGTTTTGTGTGGCCGTATATCGGGCGCGCCGCCGGTCTCGCCAATGTCAAGTGCACGCGTCAAGGAACCCGAGTTCGTTTAACACCGGCTTAATGGGCCCGCCCGCAGTGCGCGCCATCGTTACGTAAAAAAGATTCGACAAGGTCGTTTAACTTTAAACTCGGCAGGAGCAAAAAGTGAGGAATATACGATCGCAAAAATACATGACAAAGTAAATAATAAAATTATAATTGGAAATTATTAAATACATATAGTATATAAATAAGTCAAATTTTTAATTATGACAAAGAAACTCGGTTTTATTTTTTTATGTCTTTAAAAAAAAATAATTTTTTAAATATAAAGTGGTTTAGATCGGAAAAAGATCTTCAATGATGCAACTTTGTATTTATTTCATTTTTAGATACATCGATGTCACTCTAATAGCTTAGATGTTGGAAGTAAAGGATCGACTCTATCGCTGATAGTATCGATATGTCACGTAGTTATTCAGATAGACAAACGTGTGTGATCGACAAAGAGATCGATGCTTCTCTCTTTATGAGGATACGCACAGGAGCACGAGTTCTTGCCTTGGAGCAATTAAACTAATTAACGGAGTTATACGGTTGATAGCTCCCTCGCTGCGACGTACTAATTAAAAAGCTGCGTCCACTGTATAAATCAATCCGCCTCTCGGATCATCACGGATCACCGATTATGGAAATGCATCGCACTTGCAATCGTCTTTGCATGATTGCTAGTTACGCACTCAAAGATTATTAATTGTCAATTTGCAGTTTTTTACAGACGTTAAATTAATCCAATATGTAGTTTTATATGTTCGCTTTTTATAGCATTTTCTTGTTGCGTTTATTGCAAAAGTTAAAATTCAGATTTTTACGTTAACCAAAGATTGACGCATAAAAAGATAAAATGTATCTTAGCAAATTTTATTTAAAAAAGATGACTAACTTAAAGATTTAGTTCACAGTAAAGTGCATCAGTTGCAGAATTTGTAAAGATTGATAAAATTGAAATCTAATCAAGGAAGAACGCTACATTCGAAGCACTGAATTGATTAACGTCGACACAAGTTTGTTGCTTGATTTTTTTACAATTTTGTTGCAACCGGAAACGGAAAGATTTTCCACAAAAGGAAACCTATACCGAGTATTGCTTCACGCACTGTAAACCTCACAATTTAAACGAAGGCAATTGAATTCAATTAATGATTGAATTCAATTGCTACTTTAACCATTTCTTATTTTCGTTCATTATATGGTAAAGGATAACGAGAGGAAAGCTTATGTATAATTGCTACAATTTACGAAAACCTAGCAAATCGTTTATCAACGATATACAACAAAAAATTAAATTCCATAAAAATATACTTTCACATCGTGAAGAGGCAAAGATTTTAAAATAGTTTAAAATATAATGTATGCAATATGTATAAAACATGTATAATTTTTTAAATAATTGATTTGTTCTCTTTAGCGTGTTTGTGGCGCAGCAAAAATTATATCAAAATTTATCTTTAATAAACATATGCAAAGTTATAAAATAAGATTGATACGTCATAATTTTGAAATTTTTGAAATTACTAGTAATAACTTAGCAATTGCCGCGTTTTAGAAACTTCTAGATAAACACACGCGACCTATATAAAGTATAATTTGTCACTGTCAAAAACTAACAACATCATATACACTGTCATTTATCATAAAACTTTTTAGTTATCTTAAAAATTTGAGTGACATTCCTGATAAAATTGTAAATAAAACCAAGTTTTTATTTTGACAAGCAATTTATGCAAATAAAATAATAGATGTTTAACAAATTTCTATCAGTTATTCTGCTTTGATGCGCGAATCTATCTTTCTGTTAAGAGTATTATCATTCGTTATTATACACGATGACTTCATTAACGTGATACGTGTTGCCACCGTAAAATTTGATACCTAATTTACAAAATCATCACCAACCAATTTTATGACCAACTTGGCATACTTGTATAAATTTCTTCACTCTTTCTTTACTATTTTCGTTATTAATAATACGATTTAAATTGTTAATAACCTGATGTGTGATTAATAACATCACTTTTGTATTTTTTTTTTGGGAAGTTTTGTCGAGAGTTCTCACTCGAAATAATTTTCAGATGAGATCCGGAAAATTGAGGCCACGTTGTAGATACACACATTAGCGTAAATTACTTTTTAGCACGGTCCCATTGTCATTGCGTATGTGCGAGTCATGATCTTTCCGGCGTTATTATCTCCTTCATCTTCCATTGTACGACCTTTAACGTGCACCGATTGCATTTGTGTTGGTTAGACATATTGAAACAACAACAAGACTGCTTAAGATGATTACAAATTACTGCCAACGCGCCACAGATTGAGTAATATCAATTTGAGTATTTGCAATTTCGTATTCCGCATTTGCAACATTTGACATTTTATACTGATTAATTCTTCATACAAATTGTAATAAATTAGTTTAAATAAAGTAACTAAAAATATAATTAATTTTTATTTGCAATTAGATTTTGAAAAAAGAATCTTATTTATTGCTAGATTAATAGATTGTGACAGTTCTGTTTTAATCAGACTCATAATTAACTTTATAATTAAAATTAATAAATTAGCCTCTCATTTGTAACTGAAAACCATAGAAGACATTTTTCTAGGTATTCAAAGTATTAAAAAAAATTATTCTTAAATTAAACAAATGTCTATAAATAATTGTTTTGCATATCATCTTAAACATTCTCATAGCGTCGAAAAGGATAATTGTAGAAATTGTTCTCAAATTTAAATCAGTATCTTTCTCGGTCAGAAACCGTGAGGATGTTCTGCACATCATGAATATAATGTTGAATACGTGCCATCATTGGCCAAAATTTCTGTTAACCATTCGCGACGCATGCTGTTACTTGCATGAGACGCATACTAATCTCCAATTCGCTTCTTTCTGCAGTCTAAATACAAATTATAAGCTTTAAAATATATCTTACATAAATATTAAATAATATTATAAAATGTACGATACTGGCAATTTATTATCTGATTATTGCGATCAATAATGTTCTATATTGATATCTTATCGGTTCGCCGTTTCAGGTAAAAGAACGATTGACTTTATTTGTGAGTTATCATCACAGCCACACGGTTCGACTTTGTAAAGACCGACACGCTAAGTGGCCGGTAATATTGCGAAAATTAGCGTAAGATTTGGACTGGGATAAAGCCTGGAAAAGGTGAACTTTTGCCAATCTCAGTTAATTTCCGTTTATTAAGTCGCGACTGGTTCTCTTGATTAAGCGGCATAAATCATTGCAAATGCAACATGCGAGCATCGCATAAGCGGCATGGGTCGCTACTGCGTGGTATCTACTCATGCGTGAAGTACGTAAATCGCAAGTGTACTATAAACGAAGTGCACAAAATAATAGGTAAATGCAGGTTTTATAAAAAAACACAAGTTTTCCATTTTCATGTCGTATGCGATTATGACTGCACAAATCATTTATTGAAAAAAACAGGACTATAATTAAATTAATTGGAAAAGTCAGCCACGTTTAATTTATGATTGTGATAACGAGCGATAATCATAGAAACAAGATAAAAATTGTTATTTCTAATGTAGCAGAAATCAACTTTGTAGTTTTTTTATAGTTTAAAAATTCCTGTATTTTATTGACATAATATTATAAAATTAAATTTCAAAATAAAAAGACTTAAGCAAAATCAATTTTAAAAATATAGAATAAAATATAAATTAACATGTAAAATTTTTTCGAAATTGTGATTGAATATTGATGTAAAGTCATGTGTATCAACATTGTCAGCGAGTAGTCACGTGCGCTACAAGGAATAGAAGGAAAACCCATTCGCGTCTCAGTTTCTCTTTTCCTCGACAAGATAATCCCATTTCGCCGTCATGCCATAAATCAGTAAAATGCACTGCCGTGAAAACTTACGCATGAGCACACGCTGCAAAAGCCGACGTACTTTTTCCGGTGCAAAATGAGGCAATTATAGCAATTGCATTTATATAATCAACAATACATACACAGTCGTCGGTCTTAATTCGTCATCAATTAAAAAATGAAAATAAGATAAGCTAAAAAATCACGCGTTTTGGAAGCGTTTAAGCTTGTTATGTCATTTACCAAGACGTTACGGATTTCGCGGATATTCTAAATCACCTAAAGCATCGCTCAGTCAGTTGCCGAGCACAATACAATAAAAGAAAAAACTGATAAGATTATAAATAATATCGCGATTTTTGTAAAAACACGTGGAACAATTAAAATCTATCTTTGCTCTTGGAACAAGGAAAAGCTGTTTATGCGTCTTCTCTGAGATCGTCTTTCAAATCGTCGAAAACATGAAAAACCAATAAACGCAGCATCGTGCAAAACTACAGCTTTTACATTTTTTAAATATAAATTATTAATATTATGATTAATGTATTAATGAGCGTGTTCGAAAACGAAAGCGTGGTCAATCGAAAGCTGATTGCAAAATTAAAAAAAAAAATGAATAACCGCTGTTAAGTCAGTTGAGGTGAGAGGTCTTTTCGACTAACCGATTTCTATGAGCGATATCGCTGCACGTGGCATGGAGTACGCGACATAAAAACGGCATCGATCGTAAATCAGATGGAATCTAACACATGCGAGGTTTTCTTCAAAGCGGATTATCCCAAGTCCCTATAGTTTGTCCAAGAAACGCCATACGGCATGTTCGAAGCAAGGCATAAAAAAACGTTATAGAAGAGTTAATGAAATAACGTTCATAGGAGAGTTTCTTTTATATCGGATATTGCTGTCACTGTGCGGAAATTTAGAAACCCGGGTTCAATAATTTATTTCATCTGAATTACAAGAGTTAGATTTAATAGATATTTGATGCTTGTATGTGCAGAAATATTTATAAAAAATTTAAAAGTTTATTAAAAAATTAATTTATAAAAAGATCGACCTGAAATTCAATAGAGATGTAACTTTTTGCGCTTCTTGCCCAACTCAATATACTGCACTTTGCAACAGCAATTTGCTAATAGTTCCTTTTGCATCACTCTCGTGTTATTTACGAGGAAAGGAAGAGTACACGAGTATCTACACGAGCCGAAAGAGGAAAAGTTGATACATCGGTTTAATAGACTACATGGACAGTAAAAAAGTTGCACTCACGCACGCCATCAATGAGCGAATGGTCGCATGCGATAAGAGAGATTTCACTTGGGCGTTTATGTCCGGTGTGCATCTCGGAAGAAGCATAATCACCTCCGGTGAAATGCAATCCTCCGCGCGCACGTGCGCTGTCTACGACACGCGTGCTTGACAGTACGAAATGAACAATACGTTGGATAAAGCGAGCGATTGTTGTATGTCGTTGATTTGCTCGGAGCCAATAGGCGTTTCGGAAAAAGTGTCTCGTGAAAGCGCTGAAGAAAATATCGGCTCTAAATGTGTCGAGGAATCCGCGACTAGAATCTGCCGTCCTAAATTTGATTTCGTTTCAGCTATCTCTCTTGCCGGAACGAGAATACCGAAATTCAGGCGGAATCATCGCGGTCGAATTTATTCGCGACGAGACCCGATTTCGCCGCTTTCCTGCGTGATCTTAAAACGGATGTATGAAGGTTCCACTCGAGAAAGCCCCCTAAGTCGCTTATGCCACTCGAGGCATAGTACCTGAGCGTTGCGAGAGTACGTCACGTTCCGCCGTGTCATTTTATATCAGTCCCGGCGACGTAGACGTAATAATCAGCATTACCCGGAGTATCTAGATCGCGTCCGAACAATTCCAGCAACGTGGATCGACGCAGGACACATTGAAACGCGTCGCGCATCTCGAGCATTCGAGCACAAGTCGGAACTAACAATGCCTCTCTCACGAATGCATGCTCTTGCTAATTAAATACATATATCTTGTCCGGTACGATATGTAGAGATATAAAAAAACACGATGAAAGATCAGATAACGTTGCAACTGTACTTGAAATCCTAAATTGAGTTAACGACGTTGAAATTTTCTGTTACTCCGAACGAAAATTAATTTCTTAAATCAAAGCTTTTAATTATTTCTTAAAATTTTAGCTTATTTATAAAGTTTCGTTTTCACACTGAGAGAAAAGTATGCGATATTTGGAACTATAATTGCATGGGACTATAATTATAGTCAGAATACTTATTTTTATAGGAATTGTTACTATAATGGTAGCAATAATAACCTTATATGTGTAATACTGCCAATCATATAACCGACCATATAGTTAGAATACCTACAAAAATATGGTTGGCGCTAAAAACACTATAGATTATGGTTACTGCAATTATTCTTTTCTCTCGGTGCATCAACTGTTACACGCAAGAACGTTACAAAATTTAATCGTGGGTGTAGTCTGGATATAAAACAGTATTACATGCTCAATAAGAAAGCAGAGATTTATGTAGCATAATTAGCCTACAAAAATTCCCACAGACCGACAAACTCTTAAAGGCAAAGTTTCTAATCTACGAGCTGCCAGAACGGGACTTGTTGCGTGAATGTCCGAATCATAACGCATCCATTCTTAAAGCAGAATGGAGCAAACAACCGTGAGTTACGTGGCGTGTGACACGTTTTCCCTTGTCACCCACTCTTTACTATTCGTTAATCTACTATTCTTGTGACATGCTCTAAAAATCTTCACTGAGCCGTAAAAAATGAGATTTTCACCATCCGTTACAAAACGCCTCAAACTTTCAATTAAAAGTGATATTTGTTATATAAAATCTCTTTAGATAAATTTTTTCATTTATAGAAACTTAACTAAATTTCACTTTTCTTATTCAGGCCACAATTAAATCCACATGTGTGAAATAAATTCAAATATAATATCGACTTTACGATCTAAAAAAGGAGACTCGTTTTGAGAAATACATAGAACGTATTCGCGTGACAATTTGCGTGATATATTTTCAGCAGCATTCGGTAAAAAATTTATCTTTGAATACGTTAACGATCGTTAAATGACGAGATTTCACCGTTAAAGTCCAATAAATTTCACCGAACGTTTAAGGTTTTCAATCGTTTTCGAATTTAATGGCTTCATTTGACAACCGCTCGATTCGAGAAAAAAGTAGCTGAAATTTATGTGCAAGCTGAAAAGAGAATTTGATAAAAACGTCTATTGATACGTACTTATTTAGGAATAGTTAAATCACCGATATGTCAATCACCGATGGAATTGCCAAGTGAACTGGAATGCGCTCACGTTTCGATATATATCTGAACGAAAGTGGTCCGTCAAGTTGTAATGCCATCGGCAAGTCATACACATTTATCTTTCCGCGAACAATTATTAGATAACTACAGAAATAATTATCATATTGCGAAGCACGTTAGAACAATAGACGATTAGAACGTGAATATTTTCACATCGTAAAATCAATCTCGGGCGCGCGAATATTTCAATTCTCCGATATTGATTTATTTCATTTTACTTTAATAGATTAATACAATTAATTAAAATATTATAACAATATAATTAAAAATTAATGATATTCTCTTACAATTATGATATTCGTTTACAATTCTCTTTCGATATCAACGATCATAATGAGAGCCTTCGTAATGGAAAATGCTCCGAGGCTTGATTGATGCCGCACGATTATCCGTGTTTGGACTTCAATTCAATTGTAATACACGCGTGAAGAATCGCTGATTGCGCGGGCCTGGCGCAATTAGGGAATCCGACTGCACTTTGACATATCAGCGCGAGTTATGGAAGCACTCGAGGGAGTGCAGGCGCAGGGTGTGGTGAAGCGCGGATAGGTTGTGGCAAGGATCGAGGACGGCAGGTCGGCACTTTCCCGACTTCGTCACGCCGTCGCCGCTCTTTGCACGTTCTTGAGAAGGATGCCGACCGGCAAAAAGCGACTTCCCACTCTTAGACGGTGTGGGTGCTGCGGCAGACAATAAACTTCCACGCTGGCATAAGTGGTTTTCGCTTTCTGCCTCGTCACGATTGATCGGTATATTAAAAACGAATTTCACCGTCATTCGTGTTGCGAACGTTCGCTTTCCGCGGATGATTCTTATGCTGATCTTGTGAAAATATGCAAACTTTTAAGAAAGTTTCGTCGATAGATTCTCGACATTGTTCGCTGCGACTTCAGCGGTCGAGTGCAACAATAGTTACAATGGCGCAGTTTTCATAGTGCATGCATGCATTTTCCTATTTTCTCAAAATTAATGCTCTGGGACGTAAGTTTTTTTTCTACAATAGCTGATACAAATAAACAACACACGATTGGATTAAAAATATGACACAGTTGAAATATTTAAAAATACCAAAAATACTTCACAATAATTGCTCGTATAAATATTTATTCTTTGAATAGATGAATCTATTTCTAGGCACACCTTATTTTCTTAGCACAATTCTATATATTATATGAATGAATTATATGAATGATGCATAAGATAGGATTATGTATAGATTGCTATCGTATCGTGCACTATACGCTTTAACTTCTTGACGGAACAACTAACATGAGTACTATGAGTAATGCGTAGGCAGCGATACGAGCATTGTTTCAGAGCAGCGACGTGTATGAAGTAAACTGGGAAAATACCATCGGTAATTAACCCGGAAAATGTCCGGATTTATGTTTCCAGTGACGCAACCGCATTAAATCCGGGTCTGTGAAATTGTGTGATGGCTTTTTACTAAAAATAAACCAACGGCCTCTGCTTTACAATGAAAAAATTAAAATTTTCTGCATAGAAATATCTTTTTAATGAAAATAGTTTTTTATAGTAGCGTGGTAAGTAAATTAATAATTTTGAAAATAAATTATTATACAACATTTAATTGTTAATAAATCAAAGATATTAACTTATAAAAATCTTTATATTCCTTTTAACATAAATTCTAATTATTTTATTGTCTTTTAGATTGTTATTTGTGTGAAAAATAAATGGCATTTGTAAAATTTTACGACAGTCATCTCTTTATTTTTGCATTAGAAGTGGGAAATGCGACAGGAAGTATCTCGCTCTGCAGGAAGGTCTACGGGAATTATAGCCGCATCGTGGGCGGCATTTCCTGAAAGCACTCGTCTCACGTAACGATACTGCGGCCATTGTCGTACATTGTGCTGACGAAATGTAATCTAAAAATAGCGAAACGACGGAAGGCGCTCTGGTGATGCGCTTTCCGCTCTATGAAATGTATGCACGAGTAGAGACTTTATCAGATTTTTAATTCTACGTGTGACAATTGCAATTAGGCAAGTATAGTAATTGCTTGAGCATAGATAATGATTTCACAAATCAGTGATATAATACTGAGAAAAAGCGGACTGGCAATAATAACGTGAGATTGATGAAACGCAACAATAGACAATGTCATAATGTGCAATAAAATATTACTTGTAAAATATGTCGATTGCTAACAAATGAGATCCCTTGATCCTACCTATATTTCGTAAAATTAAAAAGTTATAATATATTCGTAATTCGAATATTCGTGATATTTATTGTTATACAATAACATTAAAAATTACTATTTGTTTTATTAAACAGGTAATATATGAGGAAAAACTTTTTTTTCTCATATCTTCTTACGCAAATAAACAGCAGCTCGTTCGTTCATCTCCCAAGATTAAGCAACCGTCAGCGAGAGCACCAGCTACATGTAACAACAAGCTCATTGTCAGAGAAACGTTGGCCAATGTTTGTGCAAAAAAAATGACACACTTTCGCAAGCCTAGGAAGATCGCGGCGCGCGAAAAGCAACGGGACGAACAAAGTGTCACAGCGATGCGCGAGCTATTGTATCGAAGTCCGGGCGCACGCATCGTGTCGGGATTGCATATTATATCGTTGGCGTGTGGTGTAACTTGCGACCGGTATCCTATTAAGTGCAGGAAGTGAAGCAAGTGCTGAGAGAGCTTATGGCGAATCATAGTATTCCCAGCATCACGGCCCGATTTGGCTGACTGTTAATTAGCTGGCGAACGGGGAGCCAACAAGTTCGCGCTTTTTTTAGATTTTGCGGACACGCGACGCAGATGCGATACAATGCTTAATTGCTCAGGTATCTCAAACGGATTCATTCCGACTTCCATGTATGTTATGTTCAAATAGTGCGAAAATCGTGGCTGGTGTGAATTCTTTAACATCACAATCCGTTATTAAGGAAAACAGTTTCCCATCATATATATATGCGAAAGAAAAAGGAAAATCGTATGAAATAGTCATTATGTTTTCAAACCGTGCAATCAGATTTTCGAGATAACTAGGTGCGATGGATTCATTATAAGTACTTCCACTTTGCATTTTAGTCTTACGAAATTTATGAAGTGTATATAAGTATACGTTACTATATATATTTCTAAGATTTTTATATTTTCTTGAAAAAAGTCGAAATCATACATCATTCTAAATGTTAGAAACGTGGGGTCTAAGTAGTTTAGTGGTTAGAACATTCGCTCGGCAAGCGGAAGACTCGGGTTCAATTCCCGGCTTAGCCACTCGCGCCCTGATATTTTTTCTCTCTTCCTTTCTTTCCAATAATTCCTATACGTACATTAAGTTTCTCGATATATGAGAACAATGTACTTTAAATTTCGTACACTTTAGATATCTCGATCTGAGATCGGTGTACAATCTAACTGTCTCATGTAGACTAATTCACTAATTTCTTTAAGAAAAATTAAAATTTAGCACTAACATCCTGCGACGACTCTTATCGCCGTTCCATTATATTTCTCGTTTGTCATACATCATTATTTCATATTCGTACGCAAGGTATTTTTTTTCTTCTCTAAGAATTGATTTTAAAAAAATTATTTTTTTTACCATCTCAATTCTTCATATTACAAAACATACTATAAAATATATTTAATGGTCATAATAACAGATTTAGATGTGTTGATTTACAATGCATTGGTGTGTAAACTTTTATATTAAACTATTAATGTTAGAGAAAATGTGCTATGCAATGGTACAGAACAAGCATAGAGTTAGTTGCCTCGTAAAAGATTTCACAATGTGTACGATAATAATAACATCATCGTCGGCTTCGTACCGATTTAAATGTCACGGTAGTATTATTATCAGCATATTTAATAATTTACAACCGACTTCTGGTTAGGAAAAATATCAGTATTAAATCAAAGTTATTTAATCTTTGAACTTAAAAACTTTTGACAAATAACATTTTGATCATAAATTCTTATTAACCAGTATTTTAAAAACATTATTATAGTATAGCGCATTCTCATCATATCAATAAAATAATAGTATGCAGAGTAATGGAAAAATATCTTGTCAAAAATTTCTGTGCAGTTATAAAATTATTCTTTCCAACTCGATAACCGATTTCCAACAAATATTATTTAATGCGTTTGTTTAATGGTTCTAATAAATTTGTATCTTTTTGTATTCGAACAAAATTTAATCGCTATGAAAATATGTTGGTAATTTGAGTAAGCATCATATTTGTCATTATTGACAATCATTCTATTTGCGCGAGTTAGGCAGGACATAAAGGAATTCTTAGAGAGACCAGAATAAACGGAGAAAACGCGGCTCATAACTTTTCGACATTCTGAAAACGGCACTGCAGCCACCGCTGATTCTCCTATTGTTCAAACACTGCCACCTGTTCTCACGGTAGAGTTAATGGTATTGCCGCTTTGTCAGTTTATGCGCGGTGTGGACTCGTCGGTATTTGTTTTTATCGCAGGTCGAATGGTGCATGGCGTGGACTTGTGCCTTTCGCTTTTACCCCGAGGCTCAAGGTGATACTTCTTTCCGCAGTATACTACATCATTTCAATTAGACATAAGCACAACAAAAAAATTCCTGAATAAAAAATGCAGATCGTGATCACAATTACAATTTTAAGGAAATTTATACGATTTTTTTGTTTCATTTCTAGAGAATAATTTATCATTTCTTTTTTATAAAATCAACAATAAAAATATGTTATATCTTTAGCAACAATTGCGTATCACGACTAATGTAGCACGTTTAAGAAATATCGTGGCTGAATAAATTGCAAAAAATACATTGCGCGACAAGAAGACCGATCAAGGCTCCAGGCAAAGTCTAAACTGTAGCTTGTCCGAGAGACCTTTCGTTTAGAGATCCCTGTGCTAGGTGCACGTTTCGTACTGTCTCTCTCGCTTTGGACCACGTTCCGTTCGGCTTCAACGGTTTCAACGCCTTCAATTCCGAAGTTCCGTCTGCGACACGCCTTTCGCGTGCAGCTCGTGGCAAATCGACTCCTTTCAGCCAAGATATATATTGGTACAGAGCAAGTACATATTACACCTATCCCTTTATGCATTACATCTAATTGTAATCTAACCTAACCTAACCATTCTCGAAACATTTGTGCGCGCACGCCACAATGAATTTGCGCAATTATCTCGGTAGACACACGACCACATCTCATTAACGACTATCTATCATCCTGACATATGCAAATTGAATTCATTGAGAACAATTCAACGAAATAAATGCTTCGTTAAATAATATATTCATCAGAAATAAAATCGAATAAGTATTATTGATCAAGAATAATTAAATGACAATAAAAATTTGACAGAGGAAAAATTAGTAGAACAAAATAGTAGCAGAGAATCATAATTAACTTATAAATATCAGTATTAAATTATCTATAAAGTGCTACGTATGTATTATAATTTTCAATTTCTTGACAAAAATAATTTTTTTTTTCTTCGTTATTTTACATTCGTTAAAAAAAAAACCCCTTTTATTTGAATTAATGTTTGTCAATTTTTCATTTAACTAATTAATTCTGATAAATTTTCTCGTAATAAATTAGATTATAATTTCAGTTATTTTCGTCCACTTTTCACTTAATTAAAGCAATAGTACGTTGGATGCACAGTATCACATATCACGTACATTACCATTTATGTAATGTATTAAAAAGAGTAAACAGTGTTTATTGGTGCATTCACATGCAAGAAAAATGAAATGGATATTGCGCAACGCGCAGATTATAAAACATATACTGACATAACTGTAAATTTGTAAACAACGTCAAAGAGACGCAATGACAGTGTGCTATTAATACATGACGCGATCGGAAGTAAAAGTAGATAAAAGATATTTCACAGAACACCTTACAATCGCGACGTTCTAGATAAAATGTTCTATTAATCATGTAAGTGATCATGATACTTTGTACCTATGCTGACAAAATGCTTAGTAGACCGGACGTACAGACATAATGAATTGCCTATATAGTTATGACGGGAAGTGTTTTTTGCTGTTCTTTTTCTAACGACTTGCAAGGAATCTTAAACTCTGGATATTCAACAACCAACGTTGCACCATTTTATGAGTTATGAGATAATGATACACATAAACGCGCATACTCTATAAAATGGAAATTAGCAAATAAATTAAGTCTATAACAAGATCTCATCTCTTTCGTTAATTTTATATGCAATATCTCATACAGGAAGGAAATAGCTTAAACGTGATATAAATGACATATCAGAAATGTCCACGATCGAAGTGAAACTAATTACGCTCTGTTCAACGTTCTGTTAAATAAACATTTTTCAAAATAAGCTTAATTTATATAAATGAGCTTAAATTAGCTCGCGCTTAAATATAAGATATCGCGAGAGAAAAATTTTCTGTGAAAATTTTATGCAAAAAATAAATTAATATTAATCGATAATATAAAAATCAAAATAAAGAGCTTCAAATAAAGGGCTTATTAAATAATCTTGGAAACGTATAAACCAAAGAGAGAGATATAATTTCACAGTGTATTATTTATTAATAGCAACATAAAATAATTATCTAGCAGTATTATCTTTCTTATGACACTTTGCATTTCTCGGACACCGTGCATTCAGACGTAATTGCCTCACGCAAGATATGACGTGTAGTCTGACGAAGTGATATCTCGCGGTGGCAAGAAATTTAAGAAACAGGATGTAGCAGTATTGCATGCACCGGAAATGGCTTTTAGCGCACGAATTCGCGTGTAGTCACCGCGCGAGCCGGGGAATTCCTCGAAAGTCTCTGTCAGACATACGTTTACGACTAGACTGAAGTGGAAAAGGAAAGCGAAGAGATAAAGCGTTAGATACTCCTGATTCTTTTACATACTGGGCTCCACCATCCGCCGACGGGAGACAAAGATAAACTTACAAAGCATGGAGTTTAGCGAGGAGATTGTAATGATTTCTCCGGTTTCTACAAATAACAAATTACGCGCTGCTAACTTTTACGCGCTGCTAATCATATAATGTTTATGCCTAGTGCAATTATCGAAGAGTTAAACTTTGACGTAAACTTCCCGTAATTTTCTTGCTGACATTTTATGTTTTATCGAGCAAGCAATACTTTTAATTTTGTATTTATTTATTTTCAACTGTATCAATAATCATAAATTTAATTATTTTATAATAGTTACAAATTTTAAAATTATTATGCTGAGTGATGTCAATTATTCCAATCAAAATTGCAAAAAATAGATTCTATATTCACAAGTGTTTAAAACATTTTGATTGTTAGCAATTGATAAAATTCTTGTAATATTCTTTTCTTTTTAAAAGTTAAAGATTTATCAATATCGGTAATCAGTACAATATGAAAATCAGTACACTTGGCATTTTTAATGTAAAAAATGTATGCAAAAAATAAAAAACAAGTTAAGTATATCGAAACAGTGACTCATTGCGGCTCGCCACAATCGGAGGTTCTGAAAAATGCAGATAGGCGTGAAAATAACAAAGCATGGAGAGTGGGGTGAAATCAGCCACCGATGCGGAACTGAAATCTCGCGCGTGGTAACTGAGGTCGGTGCGGACGAGATGTTAGCTTCCCGATATCGCGGACTTTCTCCCAAAAAAACCGTTACTTATTCACCGTTGGAATTTTACCGACAAAAATAGAAATGCTTTTTTTGCACTGCTAATTTTGATCGTTTAATCATTTCTTAGCATACAAAGACCTTGAATTGTGTTAGAGAGATCAATAAGTTATAATCAAAGCATGCAACACTAACGAAATTTCTAAATATAAAGTAAAGAGTTATATTATATATATATATATATAGTTGGAATTAGCAGCATTTTTAAGTAAAAAAAATGTCTTTTTAATTAAAACTAAATTCTTAATTTTTCATTTTTTTTGTCATAAAATAAATTCATACATTTTTAATGTAATAAAAAAGCGAAGATTTAATCTTTTGATTTGATTAAACCTAGTTGATAACATTGCAAACATCATTTATATATGATTCGTGCTTTAAGTTTCTTTTTTTATCTTTTTGGGTTGTTGCCAAAATATGCTGGTCTGATTTTCCTAATTACAGTCGAAGGCAGACCTACATGTAAATACAAGAAGTTTTTGCTCGCATTAAGTAGATGATGTGCAAATTACCTTGATTGTTCGCGTTCATCGTTTTACCGCTATTACTCAAAATTAGGTATCGAAAACCGATTAAACATGATTGCCAACAACGGTGGACCAACAAGAAAGCCTGGTCACAACGATGCGGCAATAAAATTCGCAATTGCCACAACGTCGTAAATGTAAGCAGTTGGAAAATAACGGCTTCTTGTTCGGCGATATTTGCGATATAATTTTTTCGTCACTTTCTAACAAGAATATAAAACGTATACCTCATTAAAACGAAATTGGAACCAAAATACTCTTAACAGTAAAAAATTTCAAGTTCTTTGAAAAAAATCACGATATTTTATTAATATTATACATTAAAACAATATACTTTATTAATTTATTAAAACAATTCCTAAAATATATTATCATTTCGCAACGTTAATAATTATTAAATTTAAGATTATTTATAGTTGAATAAAAGTATAATTATAGTTTTAATATAAAAAAAGGCTGTATAACAAAAAAAAAGTGTAAACATGTTAAACTCGGAAATGCCAGTTTCACGCCATCGAAATTGATCGCTGCTGCTTCGAAATCTGCCGCTTAATGAAACCTCTGTGTACCTCTTTTAAGTGGAAAAGATTACTCGCTTGCTGATGATTTGAGTCTATTCGTTGCATCAAAGTGCCGCTTCTACGAAGTCAATTGACCTGATCGATGATGGCAAATTGATCGCGCCAGAAGCGATCGCCGCGACTCGATATTCATTGGCATTGATTATCAGATCGTTACGCCCCCGAGGAAGTCGCGGATTATGACCGCGTGCCGAGTTCATGGTTCAGCAATAACAATTTGAAAAACATGTCATTAAAATCAATCACGCATATAATGCAAAGCGTCTTTAAGGAATCCTTTGTTTAGGCGACAAAATATGACATTTGTTTCATTTATCGGTTATTTTGTTGCAATTGTACATATATAATTCTACTATTATTTTACAAAATAAAAAAACTTAAATTTTGATACATTTATTATTATAATTTAATATTTTGCCAAATGTGTTGCATAAATTTGTTATATGTAATATTAATATGTAATATGTAATATGTAATATTAAGGATTATTATTTAAAACAACATTCAAATTTAATCGTAGATAAAATTAATATTACTGCATGCATTTTATTACTTTTTCAGCAATCATTCGATTAACCCCGGTAACTATGTCATTAACATTCGCGAGCATCAATTAAAGCTGGAATGTAATTGCCGGCAATTCGAAATAAGGTTATACTTGATTACTCCCCGAGTAAAGTCGACAAAGAAAATAATCCTTAAGAGGAGTCGTGACAACGCACAGAGCTATACAAGATCGATCGTATGCCGGTTCTAGATCGATTTAGATTTCTTTAGAAGCCGATTTTCTCGTAGTCACACGGTTCCGTATAGGAACTGCATTAGAAGTGTCATAAACATCGCGTTTGACGTGTCTACGAGGCCGTTCTCATACCTCACTATCGTGTATCTCGCTATTGGATATAAATCCGCACAGCTAATTTATAATAGTTTCTTCTAAACGGCGGATTGTAAAGCACGTGCATGATTTATTTCGACAGGTAAATTGATGTTTTTAATCGCTGATACGGTCGCTCTTATTAACCGATTAATAATTATAACGACACTCAGCCGTTTAGAACGACGAATGAGAAAGTCCTATGAATCTAGAGTCGACGTTAGTTGGATTCATGACGAATTACCGACATGCGTCATATGAGGCTGCTGCTGTTTTCTAGCTACATATTCAAGACAATTTTCCTCAAGCAATAGGAATGTTTAGGCACGGTGCGCATACCGGAATGAAAGGTCGGATTTGCTTCACGATCCCGATTGTTTATTGCTACCCTGGTAGGCAATTATTTTCCGCTATTTTCCAATTATCTGCATTGCTACTCAACCGGTTGCTCAGAATAAATCACTGCAGAATCTGCTGTACGTCAAAGGTGATGAATCGATGAGTCATTAAAAACGAATTAATGTTGTTAGTCATATGAAAAAATCTGCACTTTTAGAAAATTTCTTTTTTGAAATTTCTCGCATATATAAAACAGATTAAAAATATATAAAGTATTGTGCGTACTAATTTTAAACTAAAAGTTACCAGGCGCAGTACACACAGTAAAAAATGTGGAATTAACATTATAAACATATTTCATCATTCGAGTCAATTAAGAAATTAGATAAAAGTTTCTGCGTTGGTTGTACTTTCAAACGAAATCGACCACTGCAACGACTTGATGTATTATTTATTGCTCCGGCAATCACGTTAGAAAATGATCCAGAAACGCGCGTAGCAAGGCGTCACTTTCAGCCGCTCGTTCATCCTATCTATAGAATCAATTGGTCTCCTCGATCGACGAGCGATCCGCGCGCAGTACTGGCGGAAGGGGAGACACGCTCGCAATTTGAAATCCATTAGATTAGACTCGATTTTCCTGCACGGAGGTTGGACTCGAGTACAAGATACGCGTGACGTACCCGCGGCGTTTCGCTCGTGGTGGTTTTACCGTGATTGCGATCCATCGCAAAACACGCTACAAGACGAACACGACCGTTAAGGATTGGGATCGCGAGTCTCAAATCACGACGCGAGAATGCAGAGTTTAACCCAGATCCTGGCAGACGTGCGGATTGCGCAGGAAGCGGCGATCCTCGACGACGACAAAAATCGTTCGCGGCGGATCCTAGCGGCGATTTCTACATTAGTCCCGCTGCTCCGCGTGTTCATCCGGTCATTATCCTATCCGCGACAATTATTCTACTTGCCCGGTATGTAAGGCGAAACAGGGAGAAAGGAAAAAAGGGGGAAAAACAGAACCGGTTCTCAAGTTCAGCAACATTCGCATTTCGTGTTGCTCGTTTATCCGTGAAAAAAAAAAAAAAAAAAAAAAAAAGAGATTGTCACCGTTGACATCGTCGGCAACATTGTTGCCACGGATTCCCGAGATGAAGTACTGGTTTTTAACTCGGCTCGAATCGTCGTTTCACGGCTCGTTTCCCATTCGCTCGAAGTCGCAAGCGGCGAACCCGTGAGTAGTATTAAGTATCACCGTTAAGTTTCATGTTTGAAGTTGTTTTACTTCTGCGGCAATGAAAAACAGCTGGGAGAGACTTCAAATTGATTTCAGTATCGAGATGATAAACGAGGAGAAGTTCGCGTGTGAAATGTGTGCACACGAATGGCCAAAAAATTACGCAGCATTACGAAATATACTCAATCTGTAATTTGTTTGCAGGCTGCGGGATGATTCACGATGATGTGGCGGAATTTCGGAAATCAAAAGCTAAATGAGTAATTACTGTGAGTAATCAAACTTGCACAACACAGATTCGACGCTGAATAATTTGAATGTTCGTAGTTCGTAGAAACGCCCTTTTCGAGTACGCGAATAAAACGAAATACGCTACAAATTGCTTTCCGTTATCCAATTTCAATTAATGAAAGCTGTATTATGCGATGTTTTAATTATCAAAGTGCATTGCGTTTATCAAATTTGTACGTACAACGTATAATT
This sequence comes from Linepithema humile, assembly GCF_040581485.1. NCBI lineage: Eukaryota > Metazoa > Arthropoda > Insecta > Hymenoptera > Formicidae > Linepithema > Linepithema humile. The sequence goes on from NC_090130.1 coordinate 25,280,700, forward strand.
GAAGTATAAAGATTTCAATAAGAGTTGCGAATCTAATTACGAATGGTTATTCATTAATTAAAGCAACCGACTTCGAAATATATCAATTTCTTTTAACGATGGAAAATCACTTTGGTAATCATTCAATTACTCCGGTCACAGAGTCACTGGCTGCATGCGATACCGGAAGCAATAAATAAGGTTTACAGAGTAGTTTCCAATAAGTGGTCTAACTGGGAACACATAGAATAAGGAATTAGTTGACATGCTTTTCAGCATGTACGCGTTCAGCTTGTGACCTGATAGGTTAACAAAACTCGCCTGCCGTCAAAACAGGTTTATCAACAGCTTTCGAAAATTGCAAATTTCCTAAAACATTCTAGCGAGTATTTGTCGCAGAAAGTCCTTTCCATCTTTCTTCCGTCGCAAAATATTACAAGTTCAATTTAGAAAACATTCTTTTCTTTTTTTTTTTAATGAAATATAAGCGGTCAGTCATTACGAAAGAATGTGGTCATTTTATCTTTCCGAAAGACCAGTCATAGTATGTGATTTCACTTGTGCTCTTCCTTAACTTTTTGTATAAGTTTACAGATGCGATGGAGAAGAGGACACTCATGCAAGTCACATTAGAAGACTGACTCACAAATTTTTCCTTTATCCAAAAAAAAAAAAAAAAAAAAAAAAAAAAAAAAAAAAACCGGTTTGCAAGTCAACAATCGCTTAGTTTAACATGCGCTCGTACTTTTCTCCTTTCGTATACTTTACTTATCACTTAAATAAGCTTAATAACCTAGCGTCAAATTTAAATTTTAAATTAAGGTCCGCTTGCAAAGTTAATTGAAAAACCAAATCTTATTTTCTATTTTTATTATTATCGCTTTCTATTTCTATTATTATCTATTTCTTCTTCTCCTTTTATTTTCTCTTTCTAATGTATTTGCATCCTTTCATCCAAGAATCTTTTTTTGATTGCATTTTAAAACAAGTAGCATTCTAAATATGGAACAGCTTTTGACTGCTGATGCAATTTTTATATCAATTTCATCAATTTATATGTATTTCATATTTATATTTAATTGACAATGACTAGATTCAGCGAATCGGTCGATTTTCGTGTGGTCGGGCAATCTGGAGACAATGACCGACTTCGGTGTACGTGCTATACCGGTCGGCGGCGATTATACGCCGGTGGAAATGTAAGGCGATAACGAACACGCGAGCGGAAGGATCTCGCGGCGTGTGAACGGCTGCTGCATGTAGGTGAGCAAGTTGCTTAGCCAGTCCGCGGTGAACTGTTATATGCACTGGCATGCCGCCAGTCGCTCGTTGAAAAGCCATTTCTGGTGGCAATGCCAACGACGAAGGCGCTACACTAGAAAACACTCGCGATTCTCCGCGCGTCAAAACTCGTTCCGAAGGCTCCGACAGCGATCGTATGCGTCGAAAGGTTCATGGTACACGTTTCCAAGTCTGAGAAGCAACAGTCGAAGCATCGAAAATGCGAACAAGCCTAGCCCAATTTAATTTGGGGCAAGGCTGTAAATGCTTGCACTCAATTTGTTCATATCGACGTTTATATACAAAATAATTTACTTTTCATACATTTTTTTATTTGTGTCATATAAAATAAAAATATATTTTCTTATAATATATATTGCAATAGTTTACGAAATTGATGACTTAGTTTATTTGTGTTATCAATGCTTCAAAGTGATTACAGCTTAACTTTGATTTAATGTATAATAAAAGAAATAAATATGTAGAAGCAAACTTGTTTATAATGTTATTGATAATATTATCTTCAGAAAGCAAACACACATAATTTTTACGAGCGCGGGAAACACGACTTCCAAATGTAAAAATTTACGAAGGTCATAAAAATTCTGAAAGTTTGCGTTAGCGAATATTAGAGTTCGCATTCTGGAATTAAGAAGTAGTTGATGACTCAAGAAAATCTCAGATTTACAGGTAAAAGTTCCACGCACAGTGGCAACATAATTGAGAAATTCCGATACGCCGGACAAGGATTTCGCACGACGGAAACGCGTCCGGATTTTTAGATTGGCAGCAATCGCTTGTCAAACGTCGTCATTTACATTCCACGATAATCGAGAGGCCAATTTAGGCTGTATGAGACGCCGTCGAATCAATCCGCAACGCTCTACTTAGCCAAATGTGCGAAGTACGTTGCGCTTAATTGCGGAAAAGAGCGGATCGATTACGAGACCGGTAATGAAGTAACGAATTATGGCAGCAGGTCGATGGGGAAAACCAACGTGTTTTGATCACGATTTGGTTCGTGGCTGCAACGCCTTAGCACTCGAATATGATTGAACTCTAGTATACGTCGAAGGATCGCAGAAGTTGCACGTCCATTCAATTGAGACCAAGGGACAGAAACTTTCCCTGAAGTTTCATTGAACTTTCAATATTAGATCAGATTAAACAGCAAAAATATTAATACATTTATTAATTAGATTCGCATTAAATTTATGTTTGGATAAAAATAGTACATTTTTTCTTTGAAACATTTTATAAAAAACTGAGGTGTTGCTTTTTAGCAATTTCGAGTGAATAATTATTATAAGACAATTTTTTATAATATATTTATGTTTCAAATAATTATTATATTTTCTAAAAAATTTGATAAATTGCTTGTCTACAGATGCCTCAATTTTCTACACAAATACTCTTTGTAACAAATTATTTCTTAACTTTTATAATATCGTTTCGTTCAAGAATAGCTCTTTTATTCAACCGGTGAAACCGATCACTTTCCTCCGCAGCAAACATGATTAAACGGGCGTTACGCTTATAATAAACGTTATTTATTTTTATAGAAATTTAATTATACAAAAAAAGAACATCTTGTTATCACAATAGATGATCATTGCCATTCACCCTACATTAAATGTGTTGGAATTTATACCTCCTTAAAAATGCACGTAAAATATCGCTACTTTCTCTACACCATTCTCTGTCATCAATCTCTATCAATTAATTGTAATTGGCACGCAAGGTCGCATTATCGATGCCTTACAGTTTTATATTTGTAGAGACAAGACACGACCGAGCATTCTCGATTTTCTTCACGATCGATCGCGTTAGAAACTGAAAGCAAACCTACATTGATTAAACATCTATCGGAAGAGACAGATGTAGGCTGATCTCAACACAAAGTCTTCAATGGCTACAGATTACAAAAATAATTGCCACGCGTACAGCGATTAGTCACGCTTACTGTAATTACAGTAATTATTTTCATAGGTGGTGATCATCGGGCGTCTGTTACATTTTACGGTTACGGCCCGAGTTAAATTGGTCTTTACAAAGGATTAAGGCATTGTTATTTGAAAACCGGCCCCCGACCCGAATGCTTGCGGAAGTGCCATTTTCGACGAATTTATGTTGAGTGCTATTTAACATAGAAATTAAATCATAATTTCTCAGCTTAAGTCGCGCAAGAGAAGCAGCTTGACGAAGCCGGCGGACGTAACGGTGCTAGGCATCTCTCGTGCTATTTTGCCGCTTCAGCAGATTCGCTAATGGGTTTCTTCCAAAACAAGAAATAAATAAGAACTTTCATAAATCGTATAGTAAATCAATGATTTGATTTACCGCGATTAATTTCTGTTCTATATACTTTAACTAATGTTATTTTTAAAATGCGACAGTTTTGCAAACGTTGCTTCTTTTGTAATTTCATGAATTTTTAAATTATACATTATTAACAGTATTATATTTTATTACACGCGATGTAAGAAATTAAAAGGGCAAAAATATATTCAATTAAAATCATATTAAAGCATGTGGTAATAAATGTACGAGCTATTGTATGAAAGAATGTAAACTTTGTACAGTAAATAAATTGATAAAGAGTTCACATTTATGAGGAACGCGAGAACGTTCTACAAATCATGATAAAAATAATGCTACTTGATAGAAATTGCCTTGATAAAAAATGGCTTAAATTATTAGTTTCTTCTGAGGAATTTTGTAAACAAAATTTGTTACACATTTAAAGATACGATATCTAATCTTTGCTATGCTAATACTGCCTGAATCAAAATAATTGCTGTACATGAAATGTCTTCAATTCGATATGACAAGATTTCACCAGATAAAAATTGTCCTAGATTTTTTTGAACTCGTCATCTTCTTTAACAACATGATCCAAAAAATATTCGGACGCATTCTAGTTTATGCGTCTTCTAAGCAAATGCAAAAGTAGGTCGACGATGTATCAAGAGCCAAAGATGCGTCAAGATCTCATTTGCAATTTATTCTTTGTGCAACATGATGCAGCAAACTATATGCACACTACAGCACGCCGGATAGCCTCAATATATTCTGTTTTCGGTTAACTCATCAGCTGAGTCGCGTTGATGTTCAGATAGACACAACACCGTGATTCACTTGCGCGTTCTTCGTCATCTTCAGTTTGCACATTTAACACTTCACTTTACTTGATATATGACTGAGAATTACGTGAACGTTTAACAATATAAATAGAGAATTAGTAATAAAATATAAACAAAAGAGAGAAAATAAGAAGTAAAAGACAAAAAAGATTAAAGAATATCTTGATTACAATTATTTTTCAAGAAAAGAAGCAAAGTACATGAGAAAATAAGAAAGAAAAAAAATATAAAGTAACATAGAACATATAAAAAAAAGAATAAAAAAAAAATTTACAATTTAAAAGTAAATGAAAAGATAAAATACTATAAGAAATACATCTAATTTCTCCGAGAAATATTTCTGATATCTTGAGAAAAAACTAAGAAGAAAAAAGGGATAAAGGAATATGACAGATCCGACAGTCTGCAGTGTACAGTTTGCACGAAGAAGAGAACGAAGGAGAAAGAAGGTCTCAAGACGAAGGAGACGCAACAAGCGGCGCGCAAACGTGGTAGGTGGAAGGGGTCGTTCATACGAAGGAAGAAGAAAACGCGAGCAAGCAGCGAAAGCGGAAGAACAGGAAAGCGTTGAGAGAAAAAGAAGCAGAGCAAAGAAGAGATGACTCACCGTTCCTCTTCCTATTGGCCTGGTTGCTTGTGGCGCGTACGGCGAGTGTGCCGTGCATGTGGGTGAGCACGATCGCGAGCACGACGAGTGCCGGATAGCCGCCGCCGTAGGACCTCATGGCGTCTCTTTTTTTCTTTTTTACCGAACGGACCGAATCGGAAAATAGAGGCAGAGAAATAGAGAAGGAGAGAGAGAGAGAGAGCACGTTGGCGATCGGAGAGGCGAACTCTCTCAGGACTCTCTACCGCCTCGAGCGGACTTGCTGAGGCACTGGCTCAGCGTCGACTGAGAACGTACTTTGTGCTTGCCGCTCTATCAGCAGGACCGTCACTCCTCTCGGTACGTTTCACACCGCGGAGCTCCGTGTGGTATCCCCCGGGTAGGAACTACCACCACAACTAGTCCACGACAGGGACGGGACCGTCTATTTGACGAAACAAAGTCGCGCTACCCGCGTCGCGAATACGTGTGCCCCCGCACTCTCGCGTCCCCCGAATTTAATTCTCCGTCGGCGGTATCGGTCACCACCGGCTTCGCTCTCGTATCCACGCGCTTTACCCTGCACACCTATTTAAAACCTATCGCTCCACCTCGCGCTCTTTACCATTGGCTCCTGCCCCAATTCTTTGCCCAATGGTACACTCTCGCGCGCGTTCACCTCCTTTTCAGATCGGCGACGGTGGCGGCGGTAGAGAGAGAGAAAGAGAGGCGACGGGGTGGTGAAGTAGGTGAGATAGTAGGTGGTGAAGTTTTACCAAGGCGGTGAAATACCATCGTGGGACACGTACGATGGGCGCTGTGCGCGCGAACAGACCTCTCGAGCTTGATGATGACGTCGAAATTTTCCCCCCTTATTCGCGTGCTCACGCACGCATGCCGATCGCGACTTACAAAGGTGAAGGGGGTTTTAGGTGGGGTTCGCGAGCGAGCCAAGATCGCACCGCGACCGCCGTCATCGTCGTTGACGTTCGGTTCCACGTCTCTCTATATACACGGTTCTAGGATACCACGGAAAACCGCCCGGTCATTTGTCTGCATTACGATCGAAATATGGGCGTTGCGCGTTGAGAAAGATCGCCGGGATTTCCGCAATAACATTACTTGCGGGAAGAAAAATCGATGGAAAGCGCGGCGGACAAGGTCAAGGCATTGATAAATTGGCGAACGCTATTTAATCTGATAATTCAAAAAGAAAATAGTGAAGAATACTATAATAATAAAATAATTAAATTCTATAAAAGCGAAAGAAATAAATAAATGTTAAAAATTGAAAAAACAATGTTAACCAAGTTAAAATATTTTATAACTGTAAAGAGAAAACAATTTTTTAAAAACGGCGGAAAGCAAGTCTTTTCGAAGTAGTTGAAAATTGATGAAATCTATTCAGGCTGACGCGTGTGTGTACGATGTGACACGACCGCTGGCACCTGCTGTGCAATCTGCTGGTCCTGAAAGCGCACTTTCCTGTTGCGCCTTTCGATTTCGCTTGTGCCAGGACTCTTTCGATAATGACTGCCTCGGCACACCCAAGTCTCAGATACTTCGACGCACCTTGGCAATGAGCAACGATTCACTGGCTCTTAGATCGATTTACCTTGGCACTTTTCTCCTCTTTCTACAGCGTGGTGCTTGATATTTCGCGCTTGCGAAAACCGCGGCCGACTTTCAATCGGCATTGTCGGCGGACAGCTGCCTAATCTCACGATAGCGTCCTTTCTTGCGACTGAGTACACAAAAAATTACCGTTTTCTTTTCCTCAATTCGACCGACTTTAACATTACGCTGTCCACTAAATTCTAGATCGCTATTTATTCCGTATGTTATGGCGCTTTTGCATGCAATACTAAAATATCTATATTGTACATATTATTTGAAATATAAGTAAATATAAATAATTAGCAATTGATAACATTTTTTTCTATAATCAAATAATTTGTAATAATTAAAATTTTATAATAGATTTTAAATATTTTAAAAGGGAATTTTAGCCATATTCTTGACAGAATTTTGGGTAAATGTTTACTGACTTGCAACCAGAATTTAATGATCCCAAGAATAATTTCTATGCTAATAAATTTTTCTGTCACATAAAGTCTGTTGCAAATATTTAAGCGTTGAAGTTATTTATATATTTCAAGTAATAAAAAAATTCTTCAATTAATCAATTTGTTGCTAATGATTTTGAAAATAATCAAGTAACACAACAGCCTATAAATTTTATTGTAATAATAGGCGTATCTGATATGACTTTAGATTAACTCTTCAAATTCACATTAAAACATTACGAAAGTTTAAATTAAACTGATATTACGTCAAATACAAATCTAGATCAAAAACAGAACAGAGAATATTGCTTAATGCTCGTAACTATTATATTATTTGTACAGCTAGAGCACACTATATATTCCATTAAGTAATACGATATAAGCAACTTAATCACGTTTGTTCATGCGAATCTAATTAATAACGCGGCACGACTATTGTTACGCGCGCTTTTGCGCGATCGATTAATGTTTTTAATCCGGCTGGTTGCGTTTGCCAGGCCAAATACGAATACAATCTACTTCAGTAGTGATCTTAATTATTCATCGTCCTTCAGGTCTTATTAAGTATCGATGATAAGCCGTCCGCGCAACACGGAAGCTCGTCGCGCTCGTCTGTGGGCCCAAGCGTGTCGAAAGGATTCGTCGTAGCGGGACAGGTGTGACGGCATTGGTATATATTCATTGGTGCGATCCCCGCGTCCGCAACCGTCATATTGGAATACTTTTCCCCTTCTCGCGGTAGATGGTCCGTCTACCGCAACGTCGTCAACGAGAAAAAGGAAAAGGCGGGCGCGCGACCACGCGAGAAAGCCGACGATTCAGTCAGAGATTCGCCGTTGATAATGGCCTGATCATGGTGATTGCTCAATCGGGGAAAAGTTTCACGCCCTGTATTTAGTATGTTGTTTTGCACGTGTTAAAAAAAAGCATTAAAATAAAGCAACCGCGAAAAAAAAGCAAGTCTATGAAAGAAGGATAATACGCTTCTTCCGCAAGCGCGATATAAGCCGATAATGTTTCTTTGAAAAATTAGAAATAACAAGATTTTATTTTAAACATTATGTATGTTCTAAAGATAAATTTTTCATACAACTTTATTTTTCTATTTGTTAATAAATGTAATTATCTCATTAAAAATCTACTACTATGTGTAAAAAAAATTTGCAATTTAATTTGATATTAATCAAAGTATTAATTAATGAATCTCTTCCGTGGGATGATAAATTTTAATCAATTATTATTTATTCGAAAAAAAGTAAACGTGAAAAGTATCCGGTTAGCACGGATAGTATTCTTCTTCCGTTCTTCCGTCAAGATGAAAGCAATTGATTCGATTGCGCATCTCTCGCCAAGCGTACTAGTGAAATGCGTTCGTGCAGGCACGCGACGCATTCTAATACATTGGTTTCTTTTTCCGCGAAGATTCCTAAGATTGTGCGGTTTCCGTTTACCGTCGTCTCGACTGACATCGGTGAACTTTAATCGAAATTGAAAGGGAATCTATTAATGCGCCGAGTGGAACAGATGTAAATTGCTCCGTCGAAGCCTTAGCCCGCCGTTGCACTTTTCAGCCGGTCGTTCGATCGGCTGAAATGTGTCGATTTCGTTCGTCGAAGGTGTCGCGCGAGCGGGTGAATGGAATCGAACGGCGCCGCTCGATAAACTTTGATTGCTTTTCCGATTTTTGTCACGCAAACCTTGCCTCGACAAGGACGTTGTGTAGAGCGTTTTTCAAAGTGGTTACGCGCGAATCAGCCCCAATTGCTACTTACTAGAAAATTATTAGGAAAGAAAGTAGGATCCTTGATCACATAAATTAGGTAGATTACAGTACTTGAAGAACGCTAGTTTAAGAATATTAAAGGGTAACATAGTAGAGAAGATAGAAACGTGAGATAAAGCTAAAATGTCAAATATTGAACTGGTTTTTAGCAGAAAAATACAAAAATTAAAAAAAATTTTTAAATATTTGCACAATATACATCAATGTTATTGAAAGAACGTTAAACATAACATTCATTACATAAATGCGATTAATGAATGCCAAAAAATTAATCGATATAAAAATTGATAGCGCACTAGTAGTTTGAAAGGCACTGTCTAATGCTGGATTTGTTTAAACCGACCGGACAACTTTTGCTTAGAATTTAAATATTATTTTTACGTGGTGAACAAATCATTCCTATTTTGCCTGTACACGACATGCATGGATTTATAAATAAATCAGTCGAAAGGAAGGTACTTTAGTTCATATTTATGCGAAAATAATGGCGTTTATTGAATAAACAGACCATAACTTTCATCAAGTGTTATAGATAGTTACATGTACAAAGATTTATGCTAAGGAAATATAGAATTTACAACTTAGTGGTTATATTTGTAAAGCGGAAGAGTTTTACACTCTGCGTTTAAAACTATTTTATTTTGCATGAGATAATCTGTTAATTTGTTTATGTCAAAGATGTATATTATTCTTTTTATAAAAATTATCTACACTTATTTCTTCATAATTTCAAATATATATGAGTCACAAGTAAAAAATATATATACTCATATAATTTCAAGAATACACTGATAAGTGAAATAATATTTCATTTATTTTTCAATTTTTTATTTTACTGATATTCCTCAGCCATAAAAAACCTAAATACCATAATTACGGTTAATTGATATACTGACACCTACGATAAATATAGACTTCATTTGCTTCCGGCAGCTAATCAATCTTTTAACTTCATTTTTCTACCATTAGCTTGAAATAATAATACGTTATATGCATTCGCTCGCCCATATTAACCCGAACGTACATAACGCGAATGTTGAGTTATGTAACATGAGAATTTACAATTATCCACGATCATTCTATACGACTTTTTATTGAAATAACAATGATATTATGAAAAAGCTGTTAAAGCTCGTTTGCAAGTCACATCTCACAAAATATATGCATTTCTAATTGCTCATCTCATTTCAGAAACTTTTTACAGAAGTAAATATAATTTTAGTTATAGATAAATCAATTAGTTATAAATATTTGACGATAAACAAGAGCAATTTTCTAGAAACGGAAGTAATCTTCTATTATACATATATCCAAAAGAGAATAAAAATACATAACGACGCGTCGCAATCGAAAGAATCGACAAAATCATGAAAGCGTATTCGGGAAAATCGCGGGGCGGATTACATTCTTATAAACTACGTTGCAAGAATATTAAAGTGAGCAGTTAAATCAAATGTATACGGATACATTGCGGCGCTACGAATCAATTAGTACTTTCACTGATCCGAATTTTGTGAAAAAGTGTTTCGCCGCCTCGCCTCGCTTTATAGGCACGCCGAGTTTTTGTTCGCGTGAAAGTTTAGTTACCAATAAAGCAACGTTTTTTTTTGTTCCTATCGAGACTCGCTTAATTGTTCGTCTCGGAGTGGCACTTGCACGGTGAGGAGAAATGTCTAAGCCGGAAAGAAGACACGAGACGTCTACCTACATAAAATTTATGACACTGGATTCGTCAAGATGTTTTCATAAGCAAACAAATGGAACAACTAAATGGTAAGAGCTCTTTAACAAATCTCAACCACAAAGTATTAATGAGATAATTACAATTTTCTTTTTTATGAATACGAAAGCTTGTTTTGCAAACTTGAGAATATTTGTCTACGTAATTAAACACTTGAAATTTTGATCAGCTTTCTTTTTAATTAAAAATGCTAATTGTTGCAGAATTACATGCATAGTATATATATTTCATAATTTTTCCCGTCGGCGGATTTTTTGGCAAGCTTCATTCTTTCTTAATTGCAAATGAAAGAAAGTGCAAGAAATATAGGAAATCCGGTGTATACAAATCCTTTTTACACTAATTAGAATCGTAATTAATGCGCGGCTATGCGTGCTGTAGCTAACACGACTCTGAAGAAGATGAGAGATGATTATCGACCATGACGGTTGTAATCATTAGAGCCCGTCAAAGCATATAATATAGCTACAAATACACACAGACTATAGACTCAGCATCATTATTATGCTGACATTTGGCTATTTGCTAAATGAGTCTGCGAAGGAAGTTGTCGAGCTGTCGCGAGAAATGATTACGCGAACGAGTCGCTAAAATACCGAAGGATGCCGTTAGGATAATTATTATCCTCAACTATATAACCGCAAAACTCTGCTGCGTGCTTGATAAACGACTGCTTTGTTTAAAGGACAATAGAGATCTGTTCAATAGCAGGTATGCCGCTTAACGAGGCATGCCAATTAATTACTGTGATTATACAAGAGCGTCGATAGAAAAAACTAGTTTTAAAATCGACAGTTTTAAATTACATGCGTGCGGAAACTTGGCGGAACTGAACACCGATTTTTCGAGAATCGACGCAATGTAGTACCGTTGAGGAATCCCGTGTAATGTAATCGGTGTTTAAACGGCAAGCGATTATTTAACTTCTGTTCTATTTTCAAGAGTTCTAGATCTGTATATAACATAATTCTATATGAGAAATATTTTTTAAACTAGTATTTTTAAATTTACGATATATAAAATCTAAAATTAAGAAATAATATAAATCAAAAATTAATTACATAAATAATCAAACATGCAATTTTATCATTTTAAGCATAAAACATCGTTTAAGTCTCACTTATTTTTGTTATCTACCAATAGATTGTAAAAATTTTATGAGATAATAAAATTTTATAGAATTTTTATAATCCATTGACAGATAATTTTATTTAAATTAGCTGAAATAATATGCTGAAATAATTTTGGAGTCAATTCTTAATAATTACGAGTAGAATAGTTTAGCATAGTCGTGAAGTGATAAGCTCACTGCTCAAAAATGGAATGTGGCATTGCGAAAAATATATCGATAACTTTAACTACGGATGTGACACGGCCTTCATCTGTGAAATAGAGAAATATCTTTGATACGAGTACATGCATCCGTTTGCGAGATAAAAGTTTTGTCCACCTTCCGGAGACATTTCTTATGTACACAAACGACAAACCGTGTTAAATCGATCTCCGGTCAGGCGTGATTGAAGTAAAAACAAAAAGAGACATAAATTTCGTAATCTTAGTGTGACTGAGTGACTGACGGCTATAATAAACATGGAATTTATTCTTAGAATTAGATCAATGTTTTATTTTTATTTTTCCGAAATTAATATGAAATAACGTCAATTGTTTTTACTTACGAGAAGTGTTACAGATTATATAAATCTGAATTGTAGAGTTGAATTGAATTATAGAACTTCGATTACATTGAAACTAATCAAAAGATGCAACAATTGAATGATCACTTTATTCGAGTAATCAAACTAAAATAAGTTTCAGCATACAGATTTTACGCGATGTTAAAAAAAGTTTATTTCTTTCGGCAAATATATTGCTTGCAAAAAGGACGAATGCCAGAAATGCAAATCAAGAAAAAAGGTCTCCAGGAGAATTCTGCTCACTCAAGCGACAACCAAATGAGAACACGAGATACTCGAAGAATGCAACGATAATTATCCTCACTGGATATCGCGGAATAAAACGCACCGCCACAATGCAGCTGCACAAGAATCAACGTCTTCTCCCATTCATTTTCCACCGTTCACATAGTTCTTTTCATGCATGATTGCTAATATGTGGGAGACGTGCACGCAATTTATGTCGTTTACATCATTAGCCCTTCGATGTTCCACTTCTTGACTCTGAAGTAAAAGCAAAATACGTATGTAAGCGCGCGCGCGCGCTTACAGTCTGACTGTTCTCCGTAACTTTGTGAATGTAGATTGCGATTGTTCAATATCGATTCTATAATACTAGATACGCAAATCGATGACGTAATGCTTAAGTGATTGTGCAGAACAACGGGACCCGATACCGGAGTCCGATCAGATGTAGAGCAACCGGATGGTTCTTGATATAAAGACGAATTTACGATTTGCTTTCAATGCTCATCTGATCAATTGTGGTGAATAGTTGTTGTTTAGAGATAAAGGTACTCACAATCAGTTCTTCTTACGAAGATCGTTAACTTATATAAATTTACTTTCTATTACTACTTTTACTTTTACGATAATAATAATGTTTACGGAACTGTTTAACATCAAATGGTGCTGATGATATTTACATGTTCTCCTTCAATAATGATACCAATTATTTAGACTAAAATTACCCCCTAAGTAATAGTTCGTTACAAGGTAAAATACGGTATACTTCATTCATCATTCGCGCAAGTGATTATTTTCATTAAAATACACTTACCTTATATAGGATTCACGTCATGTCGGACAAGTGATCTGGTACATCATAAATCGTAATGTAGACACGTCTGAATCATCTGAAACAAAAAGTTTATTTGTTATAAAAGAACAAGACACTTTGATCAAATTAAAAAAATATTTCGTTACTCTAACATGTCTGTCAGCAAATAAGAAATGTATGCATAAAAATGTACATTAATGTTGTAATTTTTTTCTCTTTTATTTTCATTAAAAATGCACATTTATCTTTTTTTATATAGTTATAAATTTTTAATTTCGATGTAATTCTTTCGATTTGTAAATAAAAAAGTATACAATTTTACTATTAAATTAAAATTGTATAATATTGCCTATCTTCTCAAAAATAATTATTTAACATTCGGCCCAATAGTTTATGCAATTAATAAACGTTACATAGAAAAATATTTTACTATTTTATTTTTAATGCCCTATTTGAAACATCTTCTTCCCTCTGGCAAAAAGAAAAAAAAAACAGAAAGCTATAGTTATGACGCGATACAATGAAAGTGAGATGCGAAATTTTTATCCTCCGCATACATCGTCGACATTTAATTTGCGAGTTTTATATACGCCGGGACTCTGCGGATGTTCAGTAGATGTGCCTTGGACGAGAAAAAATTTCATTCGTCATGTTGTGTGATAGTTGGCAAGGGATGGACCGCAATCAGAAGATTGTCAGACATTGACAAGCATTACGGCGAGCTATGATGAAAGTGAAATGTAATGTGTTTAATTCGATCAGCACAAGAATTGCGATTTTACATTTCGGCTTCGTCAGATGATTAATATATTTTTTCAACTGCTTTCGTCAAGCGTATAAGAAGCTGCTTTTCTCATGTTTATAATCACATGATAACATTGTCAAAATATTTTTACAAAGATAAAAGGTAAATGCTACTGAATGCTGTCGATGGGATGCTGCTGACAGCAGCAATAAACTTGTGGAACAGTACTTGTAGAACGACATTTATCTTAAGGAGTTAATTAGTAAACTTGGATTTGTCCGATTGAGATAAGCCACGCTTATGTAAATGGGCGGAAGATGAAGAACCAGTCCGGCTACCGGTCTCCAGCGCGAATGTTTCCGGCAGCGCGGGTAATTCCGCAAGCATTCAGGGCGCGCGCCGATTGTGCAACGCTTAGTCTTGGCAAGCTAATGACACCAATTACATGCGACTGAATGCTATCGCCTCGGCAAATCGCCACGGCCCGGTCCGGCCCGGTTAAAAATGAATCCGCAGAAAAACGTCCCGGGGCCGCAATAACGATCGCTACGAATCGCTCGCTCCATCGCTCTGGATTTCACATCTTGCGCGCACGTAGACCGCAGAAATAGACCCATGGGGAAACCGCGTGCGTGCATGCGTGCGTGCATGCGTGCGTGCGTGCGTGCGTGCGTGCGTGAGTACGCGAGTGTGTGTGGAAAACACTTTCTTCTAGCGCGGAAAACCGTGTTATTGCGCGTTTCTCTCTGTGGACGAATATCTAGCGTGAACGGCCCGGTAAAATTCGCGCGACCGGCCGGGCGCGATAATTAAGGGCGCAACAACTTTGCAATGTACTAGCATATTTCCAGCAAACATATTTCTCAACAGTCCATTAATGCAACGCATTGGGTAATTATAATTTTGTGATTAGATACACGTCCGTGCGATTAGACTGAGATTTATGAAGATGATTTCGTAACTTTTTTTAAAAAAAAGTCCTAGATATACTTTCTATTGATATTCAAGATATGGTATTGTAATACTAAATGTTTTTAAATATTTCCCAAATGCTTTCTATAACATTTTTATGGCAAACATCTCGATTAATATCAATATTTATACGTTATATATCAATATTAAAAAATATGAAACTTAAATAATGAATTTAAAAATTAAATAATTTGCTATTAAGTGACATCTCATAAAATATATATATAATATTATTTCATAATATTAAAAAGTCTACTCTCGGCATGGTTATTTCACACAATTCGTGGGAAACATGTTGCTTCCACATAGATAACCATGTTAAGATTTCTCCGTAATCCCTGAAAACACGTACATAAAGAATTGTGCTTTGCAAAGTAGCGTACAATGTAATGTTCGCGGTCTAAATGAATTCAGCTACGCCGATAAATTCGCGTTTGCACGTGCATCTTGGATATACGTGGCTTTAAAACGTCTACAATCGTCGAATACTTTTCCGAGAAAACTGCAAGCGACGTTTCTTCTTTAGGAAAATCGTGTCGTTCCGAGGAATCCTTCGTACCAACAATAAGTGGGTCAATGCATAAAAAATGCGAAATATCTCGTGATACATCGTAATTTTTCTGACCTGACACGAACCAGAAAATATCTGACGCGCGTGCGTTGAACCGCGCATACTACGCAATACATGGCAAAATAAAAAAAATTGTTTTAAATAAAAAATTAAAAAATAGTTTTTGTAAATTTACAAGAGTAATTATAATAATTCTAACTATTAGTAATTGTAATAATAATAATGCAATAATTTTAATTAAATTAAAAATAAGAAACGTATAATCTATATAACACAAATAACATAACAAAATTTATTAAAAGAAAATAAATTTTGTAAGCAAATCTCTTGTTTTTGAATCCTAAAGAAATGTATAATAGATTACAATGATTATTTTGATTAAATTGATTAGATATGATTAAAATTAAGTGATATATTTCAAGATCTTTCTCGCGCAGCTTTTAGAGAATTTTATTTTTAAAAATTTGACATGCTCAAATGAAATACAGATATGGAAGAGCTACAAAAGAAAAACGAGAACAATCAATTCAATTCCTTTTTACAAAGGACAAAAGTATTTTTTGTTCATGCATATTTATTACACACGTAAAAGATGTACCGTGAGTAAAATACAAAGAGGAATTTGTTTCACATACAGTGTATGCGCACGTTTGGTTTCTTTATACGATATCACATAGACGGAAAATGCTGTTTTATTGAATAAAGAAAGAAAATTCAGACGTCACTGTTTTTTCTCTCTCTCTCTTATCTCTTGCATACTTTAATCATCAACAGTATTAAGGTGATTATGCACCGTCTATATATACGCTATGTTTACGGCACCGACAAAAATTCCGATGAAAGTGATAACGTCAGCGCAACATTTCCGCGCTACGAGAATAGCCGTCAGACTTTTACGAGCATCTCGCGGACACGCATCGTCACGATACACTTTTCTCATGGCATTGATAGTAATATCCCACTGCGAAAATGACATTGGCATCCTGTTTGTCGAAGGTATGCACGGCCGTGAAGGAAATGATTACCGACTAGCCGACAAACCAATTTTCTCGGATAACGCGAAACAAAGTCCTCGCGTTTCTGAATTCTTTCGTGGAGTTCTCTCGCGTTGAGAGAAAATGCAGCATAAATCGACGCGTGGCGGAGAAATGCGGAATACTCTGCGATATTTATCGCTTTAATTTTGCGCAAATATCTGAATTTTTATTCATTTTAATATGAAGTGCAATAGACGGAAAAGGAAAAAAAGAGGGAGAGAAAGAATGTGATTTTTTTTTCATGTGGAGTACATAATTAGCTCTAAAAGAGCTTCATATAAAAGCGCAATGATAAAACATTGACCTGACTGTATACAATCAGCATATTGGCCACAAAAAGATATACGTTGCGAATTTTAATAGATCGTCGAAAGTCTTATTTATTGATTATTTATCGGCTCACCAATCACAGACATTAACGGTAGTCTTCAGCCCACATAGGAATATGAAAGTCAAAAATTATGCTCCTATGCATTGAGTTATTCATCCATAATTTAATGCTATACTGAATTTTTTTATTACTTTCTAAAATTACTCGAATAACGTTACTCTAATACACAATTCAATACTGTAATTTAGTTCTTTTATATCATCCTTTTTTTTACACTTCATCAGCAAAAAATGTTTGTAAAATTGAAAGCAGAAGTGAGACATAACTCAGAATTGTTATATAATAACAGAATTATTATATGTACACATGGCATTAGTATGTACTAGAGAAAGTAAAAAATTAAAGAAGTTTTTCTATTCCCAAATTAATCAAAAATGCCTCTTTACTTTTTAACTCTCGTTATTGTATTTTGTATATTTCACACGGAAAAAATACTTTTGTTAAAAGATCTAAAAATTGTGCCAGATACAGATCTGAAAATAAATTTTGTTGGACATTCAAAATTTGTCAATAGAGCACTCGATCTTGGTTGATAAATCGGCAAAACTTTTTGCTACGATATGAAAATGATCGAGTGCTTTATTGATAAATTTTAATTGTCCAACAAAATTTATTTTCAGATCTGTATCTGGCACAATTTTTAGATCTTTCAACAAAGGGGTTCTTTCCGTGCAGTTAACCAATTATTAGAAGATAACTCTACTTTGCTATATCTATCACTATTAAGAAATACAGAAGGGATCACATATTTTACATACCATCTTACTTGAATACTACTAAATTACAACACAACTGATGTTTCGAAGCTTTCATTTAGCATGGGATTAAACCCATGGCGAAAGGCTTGACAAATGAGTGCAATAATACCGTGCAGATATATTTAAATGGTAGGTAGATTAATAAACTGCGCCATGGGGAATCGAAATCAATATGCAATATTGCGCGTTCTTCCACACCGCCAACGACGGTCGTGTTCAATTAAAATGATTAAAGTATCCGCGTGCGATAAAGCTGTTTCAATTAAACGCCCCGCTAATCATGGGAATAGATGTGCATGGGAATAGCATGGAAATAAAACACGTTGAAAATATTAATTTCTGTAGGTGGTACGCTAATAGCCACGCTTGTCAAATAATGTGTTCAAAATTTAATTGGTTTAATAAGAAAGTTGAATATGTAGCTCAAATAATTCTACAAATAAATAAATTCGATAACTTCTATACACTTTTTAGAAACAAATCGATCAAATACTAACAATATTACGTCAATATTTATTTCAGTACTATTTTAATTATTTATATAAAAAATTATTTTGCAATGCAATACCAACAAATATATATATGTAGAATTTTATAATGATAAATTTAACATTAAAAAATGTCTCATCAAATAAAATCTCGTACAAATACATTGACATTTTTCCGAGCAATTACGCTGGAAATGTGAGAAATGTTCTTACTTATGTATATGTTTGCCACTGCATATAAAGATGAAAGTCGCAAAGCGGTAAGTAGAATGCTAAAACTTCGGACAGGGGCGTTGAAATATTGCAGTGAAGTTACGCAAGGCTTATGCACCAACATAAGTGGCATAATTAACGAGAATAAAATCGAAGACGCGTCTACGAATATATCGATATTGGTGTCGCATCATTAAGGTCGTGTTGGCATTAACTTCGCGTGACTTCCGTGTTGCGAGAAGTTCGTTACGTGAAGAGTCTTTAAAATTTAATTGCACATCAGCCGACGCGTTCCGACATTGTTAATTACGTTGTAGCATGTGCTCGTAGACTGGCACTTCCTTTTTTTAAAAAACTGTTTAACGGTGTAAACCGTGCAAGGATAGAGTGCCATCAATTATGTTATCCTAGAAGCATAACTTAGAGAACCGGTAAACGAATATGCGACCGCATAAATCGATAATTGCGTGTAATTATAAGTTATTTTCAATGATATAAAATTATAGTAATATTTATAAAATAAATAAATTTATAAATAAAATTATAATAATAATTATGAACAAATCGTGATTATCGAACCAATTATGCTACAACAAAAATTTCGTATTTATCATGCATTAAAATTATTTTGAAGACAAACTTAATTATACAAAATAATCTTATTCTGAAAATATTGATGCTAATATAATCTTAATAATAAAAAATATAATCTTTTAAAAACATTAATATTAATATAATTTATTGCATCTTGCTTATGATTATGATTCTTCCACGTAATTTATATTAGATTGAGACATATATTATGATATAAATCAACGATTATATCATTACATTGATGCTGAGCAAATGATTGATATGGTCTGTAACCTAGAAAATAAGATAAAAGTATGTACTCTGACATATGAGTTAGGAAAAACTTTCTCACAAATTGCGAATGAAAGTAGTGCGTGCGAAAATGTTAACTACATTTTGGTAGAAATGTCGAGGTTTTTAATAAATTAAATAAATTAAATATAAATCTAAGAAACTTGTTTAATGCTATTAATGATGCTGATAAGTATTAATTATGATAAATCTACCTGTTTGAATCAACATGTTATAACACCGTTTAATATCGTGATATGTTGCCTCTCGATCACACTGCATATTTTACTTAAAATTATCAATCATATGAAAATATTAATACACTTTTTATTAAAATTGAATAAAATTGAATAATTATTATTGCATTAATTGCATTCACACACATTTTTTACCATTTTACTATCAGAATTAATAATACAAAAAAGTTACAAATTATTTTATTGCTTTTCTTTAAGCATCTGTTATTACAATGCTCAATATTACTTCGCATCTTAACATCTTAACAATTTTAATTGAACGTTTTAAGTGACTCAATTTGGACCGCGTAAAACATGCTCTACGTGACAGGTTTTGTTTCCTGTTCCAGTTTTTGTAAGCCTTTCGAGCTCTTTCTTTCTTTTCTTTCTTGGTATTGAATTCCCATGGGAAATTAAAGAGATTAATGATCACATTTGATAAATTCAATTCCGAAATTGACAAGATCTATAAATTCATACTATTTTTACACGTTTAAGAAAAAAATAACGCACAAATTTCATCGCAAATAATAAAACAATACTTGAATTTCAGCCAACATAAATTTCTCGATTTGCACAATTATTCATTAACCTGTAAAAATTTGTCACAAGATAAAAATTTGCATTAAATGAAATGAATTAATAGATAATATTGTGCCATTTGCAATATTTTATTGTACTTATAATTACGAGAGTAATATAAAAAGTAAAGAGACTTTTTGATTCCCAAATCAATTAAAAATAAATGCGAAAAAAGAACAAACTTTCTCTCGTAATATATTCTTACATACACACTTCTATAATTTATAATTTATAACACATTAACAACAATTTATAACAAATTAAATCAAATAAGTTATAAATATTTAAAAAATAAAACATTTTTCTGTAATCAGTAAAAAATAACAAAACTTTTATACAATCAATATTAAAAGCAATGTACGGTTTCAATGTGTTAATTGAAAGTATGTACATCTTGTATTATTCTAGACCCATTAATTTATATAAAAATATTATAATAAAGTTAGATTTACTCACCGATCACGATGCGCAGCAGCGGGGTTGTTATTCTGTTGGTCTGTGCAAAGTTGATCTGTAAAATACAAACATCCAAATTATAGCAACTTTAAAAGAATTAGTGCCAGAAAAATAATTGTGCACATTGAGCTCTTTATTTGTCTTTTAAGTAAATAACAAATAATTTATGTGCAACATTTTGCACAATGGATGTTCTTTTGTTTTTGTATGGAAATCTGTATATAAGAATATTTTACAAGAAAAAGTTTGTTCCTTTTCTACATTTATTTTCAATTAATTTGTAAAACAAAAAAAGTTCCTTACTTTTTGTATTGCTTTCGTAAATATAAGTATAATAAACTATTATTTTATAGATTAATATTTAATTAAATCTTGTTTGAAGTAAATTCTTTTTGCAAAAAAATTTTAATAAAAATTATTTTTGTAAACAGATAAAATGATTTATACGGCAATAGTTCTCTGCGATAGTTTCTCTGCGAAGGAAAACAGCATTTCTAACCTAAGCGTTGCGCTCGTAAACACTCGTGTCCGTGAACACTCACAGGTTAAGGATGCTGCGAATTTAATAATTAGATACTACGGATAGATTATGTAAGGTACACGGAGAGGTACACACGAACGTTATATTTAATGACTCATTGCACAGGCATTGAACAGCTATATATTTAACCGCCACTAACGAAACTAGTTTAACGGACAAATACAATGCCGCAACGCTCATGTTTCACGTAGATACACCGCTGTTGCATACGCGAAGTCTCAAAATACCTTCGCGTTCTAGTTGATCGTGATATAAGACGTGTTGCTGGCGTAGAATGTCTAGACAGCATTTCATGGTGTATTTCGTAATTAGATTGAAAACGTGGAACGGCTTTTAAAGATAACGCGTGAAAAATACGCTCATAAAAGTTTATGTTGTGGTAATGTTTGCTCGATTTTCTAGAAAATATTAGAAAAAAATCTTCGCGAACAATATACTCAATCAACATTGGGTGTTATAGTCTTTTTCTGTTTGAACATAAAGATATAAGAAAATTCAAAGATACGTGTTAAGTATAGAACCAATTTTTGCGTTATCTCCCACGCATGTATGTTTTATCTCTTTTATCTAGTATAATTTTTTTCCAACTCTGCATGCTTCCTACATATTTAAAATAACAGGTTGCAACTTTGTATAATGTATACATATGTGTGTTATTATTCAACATACGCGGTGATACTAATTAGCATTATCTTTATTAATTTAGAGGATTGTAATTACGTTATTTTTAGGATTTTATTTCCAGTTGCGTTACGTGAGAAAAACGATGAATTAGATAAACGAGCGATTTGTCGATGTTTAAATGCCTTATAATGTATACCTTCACAATATTATATAAGTACCGACAAATACGGGAAATATTAATATTCCGATATCTCTGAACGATATCTTAAGTATGAAGGAGAAAAGGGCGGAATTTTATATATACATATATACTCGCATCTCATTAATAAATTTAACGAGCGGGTTGCGCTCCGCCTTTAACGATAAGAATCGCGACTCATTGACGGCGTAATTCGATGTTTGTTTTCGACAAAATAAAACAGTAATGATCGCAATTATCTATTTTGTCGCATGTTCGATTCTTTTTTACAATAATCATTCCCAGTTGTTACATGCAATTATGTAAGATAAATTTTAATTGTTGATTTAAAGATATGAAAACAAGAATAAAAATTTAAATTAATGTAATAAATTAGTAGAAAATGTTTAAAACAAGTCCAATGTATGTAATAATTTTTTACAAATAATAAAATTAAAAACGTAAACTAATAATTTTTTATTATATTTTTAAAAATATACTTCTACGTTGTAATTGTTATAAATAACTTTTATAGAAAAATGGCTAATTATTAAATGTTAGGCTCTACACACGAAACCTGTTATTATTTCAAATTAATGAGTTGCACGATTGACAATCAATTGGCGGAAAAGTAAGATACGTGTTCCTTTGTAATTAACTTCGCCCAGTTTGCGCTAATACGAGTGTGATTGATCATCAATGTCATGCAATAGATGGTATTGTCGCACTCTGGGGCAACGCGCGGCATGCAAAATCACAGGCGATCAGCGTGAAGTGGGTGCGTAGAGATTTCCAAAGGGGCGATTAAGTGATTGCCTGGCGCAGAGAACCGTCAATCAGCGATTGTTCGCGCTCCCACGTGTTCGTGAGTGATTAATTACCATCTTCGCACTGGGCGTTCGTGTGTAGCGTTGATCCCGAATGTCGCTCACGGCAGTTGGACATTGCATATTGCATTTCGACAATGCATTCCGCATCGCTTTATTTGTTCAGTGTATACGTACAATATAAATAAATTTCAATATTTAAACATGCAAGTGCGGAGATTAATATCTTAAAAAATTTACTGTTTTAATGATAAAGAATGATTGAAAATTGAGATTAATGAATATTTAATTAAGTATTTACGAAACGTAACATTGCATCGTACCTTAAGGTTTAAATCAAGTTTTCTACTTTCCAATGCCGTTAACTTTAGCGGTAAATTATTATATAAGATTAATAGGTAGAATTAGTAGGTAAAATTCAGTATAGTAGAAGAATGTTAATGAAGTCATGCACATAATTACCAGATTTAGTAAAAAAAACTTTAACGCGCAACTGCATAATAATTAAAGGCTATTAGCAGCATTTCCTGATTTTTGCGAAAAATATGACTGTTCTATTTTATATGTAAGAAATGTAGAGATATAGACATTTAGAAATAATCATTTATTCATCTGCTTCAATACTTTATATCACCTTCGAAAGTCGATAAAAGTCGCGAAACGGTGCGGCATGTGTATTTCAGTTGCAGCAAAATCACCGACGTACAAACGCATTCGCACCGATATGCAAACGATCCCTATAATTGGCTTGCGGATCTTTACGGTACGCACAAGCGACACAATATCAGGCTCCCGACGAAGATGTACGAGGCGACAGATAAAATCTCGAACACGTACATAAGAGTTCGCCATGGGGAACGCAGCCCATGTCTTCCAGCCGCCAGCCGTTGCATTCCGCGAGGCGCTGCGGCGTAATGCACCGCGAAAGCCGTGTTACTCCTGTTATATGCCGCACACATTCGCCGAGTCCTGTGTTCTCTCGCGCGGCGTTATCGTGGGAAGGTCAAGCTGCTTTCCACATGGAATTCAGACACTCAGACGTAATAATGCGAAGTCGTCTGGTGTGAGAAATTAATGCGAGAAAGAGAGATTGATAACAATTTAGTCAAAACTTTTGATTGGATATTGCAAACTATATTCTTTAATTAAATTTTTCGAAATCTTGATATTTTGATAGAAAGAATATCGCGCATCGTTAATATGTAAGATTTATTTAAATAAATTTTTTTAAATTAGTTTTTTTACCAAGATTAATCGTGTTAAATGCGTTTTCTTAAATAAGTAAATCTTTATTAGCTATCGATCTGTTTTTATGTACTACACGATCAGATTATTTATTAGATCATCTATTTTTATTGTGTTTAACATAAAGTTGCGTCTTCTACGAGCGTGCTATGGTGCGTGGTCAAGCGGAGATAAGCATGAACGCATGCAACAGAATAGCACGTGCTCGCGGGCAAAACGCCATGCATATATATTGCGGATAAGCGCAGCATCTCCTTCGTTTTCTCCGCTTGCCCGCCACCGTGATGTAAGCACGTATACGCGGCAATCCTTCTGCGCGTAACACGCAAGTCCTTACAAGGCAGCGTGCATTCTGCGATGGTAGACATCGGTGGTAACGAAGTACCGCCGCGATTCGAAATCGTTTCCCTCCGACGAACCTTTATTGTTAGTTACAAGAAAAAAAAAGAAGAAAACGAGAAGGGAAAACAAATGAGCCAATTCGCGAATGCAAAGACCGTTGGTAACGAGCGTTGTAAAATATGAGAAGAAAGATGAATGGCTTAATTCAAGTTTCGAGTGAAATTTGTTTTATCGGCTGAAAATTAAAAGGTTACCAGAAAAGTTGTTTTAATTTCCTTTTTACAAAATATTACGCGATATTTTATTTTAAATCATTATTTTTATCAAAATTTTTTTGATTGAATTAATCAACGCTTATACAAATTATTTCCGATATTTTCAGTAAAACATTGCGCCTAATATATTTAGCAATTTTCTTCGGAGGTTTCTTTAGTTAATTGTGAAATTTTTCCTCATTGCAACAACGTCCTAGAACTTTCCATCAGAAGGACGTACGTGTCTGTCATATAATGCAACAGCGTGAATAATAATACGGTAGGAAAACAAAATGTATGCTCAGTATTTTATCTACAAAAGTATAGACAGAAGACAACAATTACATGCACACTGGATTTATTGTGAGCGTCTTATTAACATTTACACGAGAAAGTGCGTTTCAGAACGTTGAGGATATCATTCGGTTTATGATTTTTTCAGCACCTAAAATATCTCGAATTGCCACATGTTGGTCTTTTCATACACGGATTAGTTCTAATTATTTTATGCGTATATACACGGAAAAAACATTTTTGCTGAAAGATTTAAAAATTGTGCGAGATATAGAAAATTTTGTTGAACATTCAAAATTTATCAAGAAAGCACTCGATCTTGGTTGATGGATCGTCAAAATTTTTTGCTACGATATGGAAAAGATCGAGTGCTCTATTAGTAAATTTTAATTGTCCAACAAAATTTATTTTCAGATCTGTATCTGGCAAAATTTTTAGATTTTTCAGCAAAAGTGTTCCTTCTGTGTAGGAAATACTTTTTTTTTTTCTTTGCATATTTTCACAAGTAAGACATGCAAAAACGACGGAGTGCCATAAAAATGTTACGACTTCTTTCTATCCGCTCTCATACTACTATCGAATATTTGAATATGAATCAGGTGAAGTTTGTACAGTTTCACAGCGTAGCGTGCAATTCGCTGATCAGATCGCGTTACTTCCGGCAAAAATAATTTTTTATCGCTCTCATTATACGTGCAAAATTTTTCACTTTTTTGTGTGTAATATTACATGTGATTATTACCACACATTATATTGCATAAGATATGTTTTTATTTCGCTGGGTTTGAGATATATTCGCCACTTATTATGCAATATTTCACAGCTTTTTCGCAGCAAATGTCATATACATTCGCTCGATAGCGATTTTTAATTTATATACTCAGTATATAAATTAAAAATTCCCGTCCCACATGTCACATTCACAGTCAGTTGACATTTCAAGTTTTACATTAATCTACACGCTGATTAATATCTTGATTTAATGAGACACGACGATAGTGTTTCACTAAATGTTTCATTAAAACGTAAAACGGTACTCGATAAATCAATAAATGAACTCATGAAACTATAATTAAAACTAGCATCGGTTTCGGTTTCAAAGAAAATTAGCAAATTGATTAAAATATGATTCGTATCAAACAATTATGACTTCAAAGAGCCATCATTTTATCATTGTATGAAATTGGATATATTTAATGAATATTCATAATAAATTGTTATCTATGATTGATTCTATCTATGAAAGCTGCAGCACTGAATGGTGAAAAAGAAAAAAGAACATTTCGTAAAGAATTGAAAGGATATCTGGGTACACTGCCAATTTTTGTCAAGCTTGAACAATTGATAAATACATCACGTACGCAGGCGATGAATAATTGTGAATTACTGCGGAAATCGTAAAACTATCAACTAGGCTGATTACGTACAGTTCACGGGAAATGATTTGATTTCTAGAGTTTCAACGTAGATAACAAATTGCAGCTGTTTTTCTTTCCATAAAATTCAAGACTTATATCTTACATACTTCAGGCAAAAGTAATGCTATAAAATAATCATATTTTCTATTAGCTACTTCATTGAGCAATTTATGAATTACTTTAAATGTACTTGTAAACAAAATTAAAATTAAAATCTTATTAATTAAATATTACTTGAATAAATTGAATAAATAAAATAAAATATAAAGTGCTATAAACTACTATATAATTTATGTTTTAATTTTAATTTTAAAATTACATATATATAAAAATATTAATACTAATTTACTAAATTATTAGTAAATAAAAATGTCCTTAATAAACATTCTTGTGTAATCACAAATTACTTTCTGTTACTATTAGAAATTCGAGTAACAGTATGTACGTGATTCAACAATATTTTTAATAAACACGTTACATCACATTCGTTCCAGATTATTTTAATTTCAGATTTATTCAGTTTATTATGCAGAAAATATGCGCTATCTTACTTAACATTTCGCGTTAATAGATTATATTTTAGATAAACTTTTTAAGCTAATTTATATCAATCCTTCAGCTCGTAATTACACATTTCATGCCTTTACCCCTCCACTCCCCATTTTTTCTATGACCTTGCCATATGTTTTACTATATTTATGCAGTTCCGCTCTATATATATGCAGACGTACTCGTGCCTAAGAGCTACGTAATTAAAAGTCGTACGTAATTGAATTTAAGATGTATTCACGGAAAAATTTAGCAATTCTTTCGACTAGTGCTTATTACGTGAGTTCAATTCCCATGTTTATTATTATATCCATTATACTAAACGTAAGACATTGATATAGAGCTAACAATGATTAGTGATGCAATATTCAGTAAGTTTATTAAATCAGTTTCTAATTTATACGTAATTTGCTCTGAGAAAAATTGCAATAAATAATGGCAGAGTACAAGCGTATATAAAATATTTCACTTTATTGCCTTTTTTTGTAATTTGTTCGCAATAAATAATTTACAGCGATTTTTATTTAAATGAAATCTAATTACTATGATGTTTAATGTCAAAAAGAATGGCTTCGTACTGAATGCTTATTAAAAAAATGTGTATTTCAATTTTTACAAGATAAGCAATTAAGAAACGGAGTGACAGATTTATGATTTCTAAAGGAATAATTTATATATATGAGTCTCAAGAATTAAAAGGTTTAACTTGATAGGTGTTAGAAGCTATATACGTGCTTATACATATTTATCAGATAACTCGTACGCTATCCGAAACGGTCAAGCGTTGCAATTCGTCTCGCACGAACGGCCGCGCGATTTTCGAATCTTTCGCGAGTCGTGCGCTCAACTCTGGACACGTTGTGTCCTTTTTTTCCGCGGCTACGTATACGCGACTTAGGATATTAAATAATGCTTCTCAGGTCAGTCACTTTCACTCACCGTATACGACACGCTTTGCAAGTCACAGTAATCCGCGAATGTTCGGACAGATAGCGGTCGTAAACTGTTGTCACCGCACGCGAGATGTAAAAGTAGATCGATTTAACAGACGACGTTTTAATCCGCTAGCGTGTGCAATATTAATACGTGTTATTATTCGCGTCTTTAACGCGAACCCGGGGCGGTTGAACTTTAGCCAACGAGCTCTCTCAAAAAGCCGGAAACGCAACTTTCGTTCCTTGCGCCGCGATCCGATCTTCTCGCGGAGTCATGCGCTGTTTTCCTGTCAAGTTCGAGTTCGGTCGGAGCGTTTCACGGCGAATATTAATACCTTCATCGATATTACGAATTACGTCTTCCCGCTGCCAGCGCACAGGTTATCACAACTGCAATCGTTAACGGGGCATTTTCGGCTGAACTTCCTTCGGCGATTTGCTACACGCGTGTGAGATCGCCCGAGAGAAAGTTCCGGCGAAAACAATGCGAGAGTCTCTGCCTTTTTTTCTCCACCCGATTTAATGCGTGTAACGTGGGACAATAATTAAGGACCTCGTCGCGCAGCATCATACAGGATCGATCTGGTGGTTGCGTTCACAAATTAACTTTCGATTTATCTCTCGATCGTAAAGGCAAACTCGCACAGTTAATTTTTGACATTACAGAGAAATTGCCTAAAGCAAATTTTACTGTAATATTTGTAAGACTAATCTCTATATTCATATATAAAACGCAAAAATTGCACTTAGGTTTGCATAATTTTTGAAATACAAGGATTTATATAAAATTGGCCAACTAGGCTTTATCGTCGTGCGTATGACTCACGAATAAGCGACCGCTTAATCATAAAGATTGATTGGTCAATTTTAAACTCTCGTGTTTCAAAAATCATTGTTTGGATTAAAAAATTGCAGATTTTTCTTATTTAGTTTAAAAAAAATTTGTGTCATAGTATCTTAATAAACTACGGGACATCTTGTATATAAGTTGAATATTAAATTACATTACAGACTAACATTTCCAAGAAATCGTGTACGATATATACTTTGGCGTCAACAAAAAGAAACCGTGTAAATTCAGCTTAAGCTCGGTCCTTCCACGGTAAAACATCCCACGCACTGATTCGTCTCCCTTTGTTTCGATCTTTAATTTATCTCCCGTAACTCTCGTAATAACCGTTGTGTAGCATGTCCTTGTCGCGAAGGAAACGATTTATTGCACACCTTGCACACATTGGTTGTGATGAAATGCTACCTGGTCAGCTTGCGTGAGTGCTCTTTACTGAACGTGTACATGTACACCAGACTTATGAGCTTCTAAGCGTCTCGGTAAGCTGTCGTTCTACATTAAACCGACATATCATATGATTATGCTATTAACTCGTGACTGTTATCAGGATTGCTTTGAAAAATTTTTTTAATTATACATATGTCAATAATTTTTCTTGGAAATATATTGTTGGATAAAAGTTAAACGTGCAGTCATTCCGTTTCCATAATTTTAGAGAGAGAAATAAAAATAAAATAAATTCTTATGCATGCTTTGTTTTTAAAAATAATAAATATGAAATTAAAAAAAATATTTTGCGTAGAAAAATTTAACAAAATTTATAAATATAATAAATTTGTATTCTTATTTTGTAGTCATACTTTTGTCTTAATTGTTTGTGTCATTACAATAAAAGTATTTTAGCTATAAAAGAATATTTGGTTATCGGATATTAAGTGTTTTTCGGTGGAAGCTGTAAAATTTATAATTGTCATGCGCTTAATGTGAAGAATGCATGAGCGATCATGTTAGACGGTCAAATTAAACGGTTTTAATAACGCACGGTCGTCTCACTTATCGGCTTTCACGAATTACAAGTCAACGTCAAAGTCATTTTATACAGCACACACGCACTGCTAAATGATACGTTTGTACCGTAAAAAAGTAAGATTTTATGATTGTACAAACGCATTCATCGTGAGATATATAGCTAAGATAGGAAGGTAACACGAAGAACGTACGTTTCTCATGAAAGCACAAACGGAAAGTGGCAGATCCGGAACAGGTGTTGTCTGAATCAACGTGCCGAGAATATTATTCTATATACCATAACGCTAAATTCATTTTCACACGTCAGTAAAGGTCATGACACCCTGTCAGCTGTAGTGACACGTAATCGTGTATGCAATTGTTATCCAAATTCAATATATCTGTTACAGTAAATATACCTATCAAATGTCTTCGAATAAAAATTAAAAAATTAAATTACAATATATGACTCTATTATAATGCATGATAAGAATCTATGTAAAATTGATATATCAATATTACAATTCAACACTCAAAAAAATATTTCGCTGATGTAGTTAGATTTCTAGATATCGCAACAAGAATGTATCGCTATTTTTCGTATCTGTGAAAACATTGTTTGTCACATATAGAATTTATAGCAGTAATGTTCTAGCAATAGTTTCTGAAAAATTTAGGTACCATTGCTAAATGTTATTCATTGCATGATCTAACACGTGATTGATCTTATATAGATAGGCGCTTTAGAGAAACTTTCTTTTAAAGTTCACAAACAATACAGATATATATTCTGTTTCTGTCATCTAAACTGATTAAGTAATTACATATGCAATATCACAATAGTTGCTAAACATTTATCTGTTTTAGTTAATTTTTTACATCTAGAAAATTTTAGCTATTATTGCAAAATCATTTTTTTGAGTGAACAATAAGTAAGAATAATGTGATTTTAACAATATTTTTATCTGATAATAAACTCTGAAATAAAATCATGAAAAAATGAAGAAACATTTTAATCTAAATCATCAAATTTCGACATGGGGTGTTAATGTAAAAAAGAAAATATAAGATTATACTTTAATCTTTCCGGTATGTAGCTCGCAGCATGTCCATTGTGGTTGAATAACATAACGCAATGTCATAATTTAGTAAAATGAAAGGCCAACGTGTAATGTCATACATCCGTCTGGTGATCTAGCGAAGTAGACCGCAATATTTTATTTCGCACACTTTCACCGAAAAATCTCACTTCTCATTATCCTGACACCGATTTTTTGTCGTAAAGCAAAGTATCACTTAATTAATGACAACTGATATCACACTTTAATAGTTCATCATTTTTCTCTTTTATTGGAACTGTTTTAAGATCTTTGATTCTTGTAGATTTTTCAGATCTAACCATTTGATTTTAAATGATTCAATAATCATATAAAATATATACCTTATCAAACATTCTTTGCAATTTTAACGATACGATCAAACCATTTCTAATAAAATTATCTGGTATAAAAAATAATTTAAATTAAAAAAAAAAAAAAAAAATATTTGTACACTATTACGATTAATTTTTTACGTAAAAACTACTGCTACAATGTTCGCAATGTACGTTAATTCTCAAGCGAGTTTACGCGTTTCAATTCGGACAGATTACTCGTCGTAAATCAATATAGGTGTACACGAATCGCGTTACATCAGATGCACCATTACGAATTAACGCTAGATTAATGATCCAGATCATGCCTGCCGATCCGTATACGGCGTAAGTTCGTCGATCAAGACAAGTTTCTTCTTGTGCTCTCAGCATGCTTAAGAGTGCTCGTGCGTAATTGGCAACAATTACATGGCTTATATGTAAACCGCCGGTGACACGTACAATGTTGAGTTTTCTTTTCCAACGCTCGCGACATTTGCTAAAAAAAAACCATAATCAAGACGATCAGATCACTGAACGCGGACCGATACGTATATATCCTTTCCAATCTCATTTGCAATCTTGGAGAATGACTTCCGCTATTTGTCTCTCTCTTTCTCTTTTCTGGTATTTTTTTCACGAAAAATATTTCAATTATAAAAAATCACATTTAAAAATTCTATTACAATGTAACTTACAAGAATTTTAATACTTTCGTCCTTAATAAAGTAAATATAAAAAAGTTTTTAACCGTTTATACTAAAAAATTATAATAAGAATGCAAAATTTTTATATTTTAAAGTAAATAAAATAAAATTTTAAATTATCTTTTATTGTGATCCTATGAGTTCTCTATTTTCTTTCTCTTGTTTTCTCAAAATTATAGCTATAACTGGAATCGGTATTCTGTACACGAGCTAATAATCAGTGAAAATATATAGGTATCTACCGGACCGCTATATTCGTCGAATCATTTTTTTTCCGTGCTTATTAATGTACCCCCGGCCACAATAAGGTCGAAAAATTGGCCTTCGGTGAAAGGCGCTTCCTGGAAAATAGGTAGGTGGAAAAAAGGATGGTATAACCACGAAATTGCCGAACTGTCCTCAATGCTGAGTCATACGCCGGAAAAAAAGGACCGGCTTAACGTACACTACCGTCAGGAAGGCTAATCAGAATAAGATGCAATCTAATATTAGCAAAAATTCTTGCAATGCGATACATTTATGGATATAAAAAGCACTATCCTGAATTTTTTCGTGTATATTAAAGGATGATTAAATTATTTTTGTTTGATTGAAGATATTTATCAACTGCAATTAGTTTTCTATTTTATATTTGAGACATTCTATGAAAAAATTTATAAACAAAAAATAAAAAAAATTTTTGAATTAAAAAATTTTGCTTTTCTTATAAAGTTGCAAATATAAGAAAGTTGTTATTACGTGATGTCTGAAAATAGAACGCGTGTAGTTTATGCAGTACAAAGCATCTAGTATGCAAAATTCCCGATACCCTTTGCGTGCGTTGGTCTGCACGAAAAGGCAATTTCCTTTTTGCAAATCATTTTAATCTTTTGCAACAACAGTAATAGTAATCACGAACCGTAACCAGTACACGCTTGCCAATCCAAGGGTTGAGCGTAACGCATTAAGAGAAATGTAGTTCGAATACAACTTGTTAAACGATGACGTCAATGGCATTTATCGTACAAGTAAAGAATGGTAAAACTTCCGGTAAAGAAGTCAAGTGGCACTATAATAAATCCGATACAATCTGATTGCTTTCCTTTCTAAATCTAAAACCACTTTCTGTAATTTTATACTATTCTGTAACTTTATATTCTCGCAAAGTAATGTTTTCAATAGTTTATAATTATTTTAAATTATTAGTTAATTTTTATAAAATGCAGAAAAAAGCTTGTCAAAAATTTATTCGAATAATTTGCGGAAAAATAATGTAAAAATTTTCAATGCTTCATATTGTTCTAATAACTACTTCTAATAACTTATTGAACAATTTTATGTGATCGCAATTTGCTCAATTCATCACGTCAGCAAAATGACTTAATCATTTGGTCAGAATAGCCTTTTTAACTCGTGTACCCGCAAGCTATGCAATATCAATCGAAGGCAACAATTATCATTTCACGGCTTGACATCGAGATATCAAAAACGTTCTATTTTCGCAATTCTGTATCCCGCATTTGTCCACATGCCGATCGATTGCCGACTGTTTGATAAAATGGCGCGGAGTTTACAAGCTATTAGAAATAAGCGTTGCGTTTACGAGGTGCATTTACATTTCGTTTTTGACGTGCGCCGGGCTCGTTTGGTTTCGTTTCGCCGAAAGGGAAAAACGAGTTAAATAAAGAAAACAGGTTCAAGATGATAATGATTGGCATGTCAATCTTACAAACATGTTTACACAAGAATACGCTCAATGACCATCTATTAGCACGCAATACTACGATTTTTGCACGCGGTATGCATATCGCGTAACTATGATACCGAATTGTAACACGTAATTAGTATGTTTCATTCGCGGAACATTACGCGCCGGCACAAAGCCTGACGTAAGACCTTTTACTTTTTTCGGCTATTTCGCGTAGGTAATTCACTTTTTAGGTATGAGTTCTTGCAGTTCTTACGCAAGATCGAGTACCGGTGCTGAAGTACTACGTATGAACGCTTTGAGAAAATACATATATAATTTCTTTTTATAACGTTATTATGAGATTTTTTAGAGGAGAAATGTTAGTAATTCCCACGGTACCCCTTTTCTCAGTTAAAACTAATAATAATGCAATTTATTATTTTGTTTTAGAACTAATTAAGCAGATTATTTTTATTTGGACACAAAAATTTTGTGATTACATATATAATAAATATTAATATAGCTAATGTAAAAATGCAATTGCAAAACATACGATGTGTGATATTAAGTTAAATGAAATAATAAATAATAAATCTATATAATAATAATTATTTTACTGAATATTTTATTCGTAACGTACTCTAGTGAATAAATTTTTATATACACTTTTATATAATAAAATTTTATATGAATGAGAAAAGCCAATTAACGAAATTTGTTGCCACAATTACATCACAAGCATGCATATAGAAACCGAAACGCATTCTCGAACACGACTTTAGTTTCTTGTTACTACGTCAATTCCTTCGATTTCCTCATGAAATTACGATCACGCGGTTACAGCAATTTTAGATACCTTTTGTTCGCGCGCGCATGAGTATGTAGTAAATTCCATATTAAGCATGTAGCCGTGACGAATAAGACTTATTCGACTTCCGTTCCTTCGGTATTAAATGTATGACCTGCTTTAAATCTCCCGTAACAATGTAATTACATATAATTTCTTATTATTTTGCGTTATTTTCTTAAAGATTGTATACCATAAACGTGATCAAATATTGTTTATGCACGATTAAATAAAATCGAAAATACATCAGACATATCAATCCTTTCACCACCTTTCACACACATTCTAGAAGAAAAAAGTTAGTAAAAGGATCAATAAAGTCAAGATCAGTTCATTATTCAGAATCATAAACTAATGAATGTTACGATGTTATGTACACTTGAAATACATTATAACATTAATAGAACATGTGTTGTGTAAAAACAAGTTTTTCCGATTAAAAAAGTATTTTTCCTTGCAAATCAACAGAATATAACTTTCTTGGCAAAAAAAACGTTATAGCTGATTTGTTAAAATAATCTAGTTTTGCACAACGTAAATAGAAAAAATAATCTTGTTTTGCGTGACAACTAGAAATTCCAGTTAGCAAGTTTTTATCAAATTAAATATATAAAAATGTAAATACGTATAGGAACTCGATTGAGTTCCTATATAGTCGTCCAGTCATACAATTTCCAGTTTAATTTCTTATCAAATTAAATATTTAAAAATGTAAATACGAGTGTGTGAATGCTTAATTAAACAATGAGCATGTAATTAAATTATATAATTTGATCTTATTCGATTTATAACATATTTATCATACATAAAAATTATTATATTATCTTCCTATTTTTTAAATAGTAATTTTATGAAAATAAATCGCGCATAATATTTAATCAATGACCATTTATTGAAATATATGTTCACTAATTTTATTTTTTATTATTGGCAATTGCATTAAAATAATATCACATTTGCAATGATGGTTCTATATTCAGTTATTAAAAGAAAGTGACGTTAACAAGATAGAAGAATACAAAGCAATTGTATATACAAAAGAAAGTTGCGCGTCATTTGATTACAATGAGAACTGACAATGAAATTACGTTTGAGGCTTTGTAGATCAAAGGATTCCCCGTTCGCATAACGCAGTATTGCTTTTAATATGTAGAAGTTCGTTAAGCGTGGGACTTTCATTAAACTTTAACGACCTTCTGACAACGAAGAATAAAATTGCGGGTACAGTTTTCAGCAGATCCTCATTACCCGTCGAATGTCTAAATGATGATTAGAAAACCGGACGTATGCCGCAATTTCGCAAAGTAAGTGGCGGCATAAGCGATTTGTGTTTATTTATCGCAGCTGCGCCGACAGTTTCGACATGCATTTTCACACTCGATTTACCGGCGAGAAATTCGCTCATTATCGAAAAGCGTGCGTTATTTATACTTCCACGCTCGCTTTTTACTCGGGAAGTCATTATCAGTATATAAATGAGCGCTTAAGTTACGCGACAAAGAGTAAAAAGCTCGAATTTCCTTCCGTTGAAAGTCAACTCATTGCCTCTTGCGCGTGATGAAGTATTAATATTTCGAAATTCCTTTTATATGAAGTATATTCAAAGATTGCTAATTTTATGTATTAAAAATGTTTATAAAGAAATTTATAATGAAAAAATGCAATATAAACTATATAGTGTGTATAATATAAAGTAAGCATGTTCTTTTTCTTATTAATAGGAATCGATAGGAATCATGCGGAAAAAGTAATTTTGCTGACATTGATTGTGCATATTAAATGGAATATACAGTATCTAAGGCAAAATCTTAATTTATTCTCATGTTTCTCTGTAAGCAATTAAATTTAAAACGTCGACTACCTGCGGTGAGGCAGAAGAAAATATTTCTGATGGTTTGTTTACCGGCACGTTTAACGCTCAGATTGTTCGGAGAAATATCAGTCTAATAGATAAGCGATAATTTGATTCAATCTATCAAATCCAAAGCAATACTTCTTGCAGTATAAAATGTCTTAAAAAGTAAATGGAGTGTATAAAGCTACATATATAAAGCATTGTATAGAAAATCTCATTATGCAAAGCACACTCGCAGGATTTTTCTTTGAAAGAGAAAATATGGCTTGATTTATCCGTTTATTGCAATTAACATTGCTAATTTTTATATTTATAGACAGTAAAATTATAGTGATATCACATTTCATAAATTGAATATAGAAATACAGTATATTTCTTGCGACGCATGTGAAAATGATTGCGTTTCCTCTGACAGCAACATGCAATCACGCGAAAGTGTTTTTCCCGTTGAAAGAATATACGACGAAGCACTATAATTTGAAAACTTTTGATCATGCACTTTCGTATTTTGCAGATTGATTACCGTGTGATTTTCAATACGTGCGCGGGTGAAACAGAATGCTGCGTGGAAAGTGCGCGCGCATATAGAAAATATCGCGCGACAAATAAGTCGTTTTAGATATTTCACTTCACGTGGGCAAGAAACAAATACGTGATCATTACTCAACTTACATAATTTTCTATTTGTTGCTCTTTTTTGGCATAACATATACTTAGTAATTATATACTCAGTAATATAACTTCAGTGATAATTCATATCACACTTATGCACAAAGTGTTTAAGAATTATAAACTTTTTCTTCAGTTTTCTTTGGCGAATTTAAAGTTGATTTTCTTCAACAAAAGTTTAGATTAAATGACATCTTACTGCACAGCTTAATAGATTAAATTGCTTGGCAATTAAATATTTCTAAATTAGAATGTCATTAAGATAAGTCATAATTGTAAAATTAAATTATAGATAAAATACTGTCATCTTGAAAGTTTTACTTGCAAAAGCATCATAATCTTAATTAGTTATTAAATCATTTACTTGTAAGCTTCACGTCAAAACTTTTTAATCAAAATTTTTTCTCAAAAATATGATAAACTTTTAAGTCCAAATTATTTAATCATTAATTTTTGCTTTAATAAGAAAGACGAAAGCAGATAATGTCAGCAGAATATATCAGTAGACTTAACTAGTATTATCATATGAAAGCTGCTGTTTCATGCCGTCAGTGGTCAAGCGCTCTATTTTCATGCACGGTAAAGCAATGCGCACAGTGTAGAATATTGTAATAGAAATGTACTAACGCTTAGGCATTCCGGGCAGATAAGTTTCAATGGTTCTTGTAACAATTCGGTATGCAACTCAACCTTTGCAAGTACATACATGATTTATAGTGTAGTAGATATATAGCAAAAATGTCTATACGACTTAATGAGTGAAAGACATATTTTCGTGCAGAAACATAATAAAATAACAAACAATAATTTGTAATTTAAATTGTAATTGTGATAATTTAAAACAAATCCACATTTAATTAATTTAAATTTGACTTTTAAAAAATATCATTATATAATAGTTATTTATATGAAGCGTAATTATGTGTAATAATTGTAGATTCCAATTTTGATAACAATAAAAAATGTATAACTCTTTTGGGTTTAATTACTTCGAGTCAACTTTATTATTCCTGAAGTGTGAAGTATCGCTTCATTAAAAAGAAACTCTCTCCTGCAACGCGTAGGTCGTAGACTTTTCATTAAAGATTGAGAAGTAGAGAAACCTCGGTTCGAGTCAGACAATGGTTCGTTTCGTTCACGGAAGTGTCACGATTAGTGACACATACATGATGTGTCTAATGTTGATAACAATATACTTATTAAAAACGGAAGAGCAGCAATAATGCGTCAAAATAAACAATTATATATATTATTTTCTTTTCAATAATTCTATTAAAATATATCTCTGTCTCTCTCAGTAGATATTTTAACAAAAACGTTTAAGTTTCAAGGTTTATTTAGAATAAAATGTAATAATGTATAATTTGAAATTATGAAATAAAATTCTCAAAGTTCAATGGCGATAAAAATAGTAAATGGCAGTAATGAGGTTCACATAATTCTCTAAGTAATAAATGTGCATTTAAGTATGGGAAGATCTTAATTCACATAGCAAATGCGACATTCACGCAGCAAATGCGCAACAAATTAATTTATAAAATTTACAATGCTACTCAAAACTAATTGGGTCGTAGATTTCCTAATTGCACCTGTATCGTGAAAACTCGCTCTGCACAGTAACTATTACTATGCAAGTTCCAGATAATAAATCCGTATTTAAATATAGTGGGTAATCTTCTGGTCGTATATATATCGGCCGAACGTTTATGTTCTCGCTGTACTCTAAGCATCCGCGCATGAAGTATTCCGCCCGTGATTTATGTGCCGTAGGGAAATCTTTCGTTCGCCACGCTGCGTCGCTTGTGGTCTGACATACATACTGAAAAGCGCAATGGAGTTTCCCCGCTCTTAAGAGTAACTTCCATCTGACATTAAAGCGCATTGTCTCGGGCGGTTTACGTCTGCGGACGCTGCGTGTTTGAACAGTACCATTTAGTGAAAGATAAGTCAAGTTACGTTTATGCGGCTCACGGATCCGTGAATGTAAATAAGCGGTGTTAGAAAGACATAGCTCTATTAGAAATTATATGGTGTAGCAATATAGCCTAACTAATCAAAATTATACATATAGTTGTAAAACAGTAATTTAGTAATTTTGAATAGTAATAAAACAGCAATTTCAAAATTTTCAATATTGAGTATTTTTAAATTTTAGAAAATGCGAAGTGCAAAAAATTTATAGGCAACACAAACATCGATCAATTTATGTTTAGATAAATGCAAATATTTTATATCTTTTTTTGAATTATATTACCTAAAACAGAAAAAAATCACACAAAGCACTGGTAATATTCTATCTTAATTCTATAATGCAACTGTATTTTTGTACCCCAGATTAGAAAGCTCGTAACTTTCAGTAAGCTAAGTTTATTAATTTGTAATTAATTTATTATTTGTCAGATAAATATTTCATATTTTATTTAGAGTCAACTAGACAGCCTTGAAGTCCTAAATGCAATTTTACTTGCATCATATTAAACAACATTTACGTAATGTAATCTGCAAATTTGTGATTTTATGCGAGATTAAAGAGATGGAGAGTAGCTTTTTAAATAATTGGTAAAATATTTAATATTTTATCTAGAGTTCATAAATTCAATTTCAAAAACCGGAAGAAATTCAAATATTCTACAATAGCAATAGCAATAGCACTTGCTATTCATAAGTCATATTTATAAGTCTGAAAAAATTGTCGCATCTTTTTTTATTTTATGAAAATATATATTACGAACATTACGACTTTTCATTAGATCGGAAGACATTTTCATCACTAAAGTGATAGCAAATCTGCAATTTATAGACTTGAAATGATGTTGACTTTCTCGTTATATTGGCATTTCCTGTGCAACTATATAGAGTGACATAATGACATTTAGAAACTGGTCGGGCCACACATATACGTGAAATGATATTATAAAACCATTACATCAATGTGTTATGGTGAATATCTTTAATAAGATAATCGAAGGTAAGCGTCGATATTCACGCTTCGAGGAAAATTGTATTTGAAGATCACGGTATCGACAATAATATACTATTGTTCCCTGTTTATGCGTGTCTCGTTGTTAGAGAATAATGTTCGCGCAAATGCGTTCGTGTCACACGATATATTTCGTACGTTTTGCGCAAGAGTGAAATTCTTACAAAACGTTACTACGCGCTAAATCCATTGGACATGTAAGAGACACGTTGCAACGCTCGCGTACTTTATGTAACATTTTACGCATAGAA
Source organism: Linepithema humile (assembly GCF_040581485.1). Taxonomy (NCBI): domain Eukaryota; kingdom Metazoa; phylum Arthropoda; class Insecta; order Hymenoptera; family Formicidae; genus Linepithema; species Linepithema humile. The sequence goes on from NC_090130.1 coordinate 25,320,719, forward strand.
GAATTTCCTTTTTTAAATTAAAAGTAAACTTTCGTCAGCGCATGTGTGGCCTATATCGTTAAATATTTGATATATGTATTTCACTTCGCAGCAGACTAGTTTTCGCGCATAATGGACACTTCATATACCATTGCATTCGCGCGTGTCAGCCAATAATATAAACGATTTATTTACATCTGGCTGCCGTCGATGCAGATTTAGAATCGTTTGTATAATAATAACAAACTATAAAAATTTCATAAAGAAGAGAATTGCTAAAAATATTCTTCACTTCTGTCGCATCAAACTGCGCTACTTTTACTCTAAAATGTGTGCAAGCTGTGTATAAAAAAGTTCGAAGCTCTCATCGTTCGGACAACATTATCATCTCGTTGCAATTTTATCGGAACAAACATGGCCATTACCATATCTCTTCTCTGAGATTCCTCACGAATAATCGCATTAGCTTAGCTCGTTTAGCCGTTACGTAATGTGTACAATTTCGTTGCGCGCTGGAGCCGATGATATGTAAATGGATCGGCATACTTTTTGTTCTCTATTCGACGGGACTTTCACCGATATTCATTCCCAGACTGTACAGCACGTTACCCGAGGACCACGGCGAGTCTACGATACTAAATCGCTTTTCCTATCCCGTTCGAAAGCGATTCCGCTTTCTTTTTATATATTGCCGCGCGCATGTGCGTCGATCTCCCAATGCGCTTTATCACGTGACGATACCGAATAATAATATTAATAATAATAATAATAATGATTGAATGATTGAATAATTTCGAAAATAACATGCATAGTGTTTATATCTTTCAGAAGATAGCAAATTAATATGTTATTAAATGTATTACAAAAACACATAAGCAAATCTTATGTGCGAAGCAATATTCATAAAACTTTCAATTAGTATAAGCACCATATATATTTATATTAGATATAACAAAAAATTTTCAACTATATTTCCAAACTAAATTTCTAAAATATGATTTTTCCATAAAAATATTTATTTTTAGAATAAAAAATTTTAGTTATAAATTTTAATTACAACTTTCTTTAATTAAAAACTTAATTCTTAATTAATTTAAAAAATTTTAATATAATTAACAATTAGTATCAATTTTTAATTAACTGATTATTATTTAGATTAATTTAAAAGCAAAAAATATAAACCTCTAGAGAGAAATAAAATTACCACTATAATAATTTATATCCGTATCATAACTTCTCTCTTTATTTTTTCATTAATTTTATCGACCTGGATTATTTCATCAGTTTTATTTTTAGATTAATTATTTAGTTTTTTAATGAAAAGTCTTTTAAGAGTATTAATAAAGCAAAGTCAATCAAAAGCGCTACGTAACTAATCTAGATGGTATGCAATTAATTATGTTCTGCCGCAGTCTGTTAAGCTTCTCGCATGTGAGAATTCGGCTTTGATTCATAATGAAAACGTTTAATCGAAAACCAATGTACAATTATTCTTGATTTATGACGGGATGAGAATCATTCCTAATAAACCGCACAGAAAGCGGAACGATGATGTAACTTAGCGGTAGTAATATTTTAACACGGACACATTCTGTGCATAACGATCATATATTAGCTGCATCTGTGTAAATCACATCGATGAAACTAGAGTCAAATCTATATATCTTATTGTTGGAACAGAAAGTGAAAGAATTAATTGAATGCCGACCTGAAAGTTTGGATGATAAAAAACGCATTATGTTACTCTCTCCCCCTCCTTTTCTTGAAGAAAAAAATATCGCAAGTCATTTCAAAAGTGTTTGCATTTTCTAAATCTTTTTAAATTCAAAATCCATTTGACTTTTGAGTGAAACATAAATCAACTAATAAAATAATCAAAGAAATGATCAAAAAAGAAAGAAATTATACGATCATTTTTCATGTATATTTATTTTTGTAATAAAATTTATGAAAAATATGTAAAGACTTTTAAAGCGATCTAAGAAACAAAATAAGAAGAAAAACATTTAAGGATGATGATGTTATTTAATAATAAAGACATTGTAACATCGGGCAAAACCGAGCCTGCAAAGAACAGTTATTTAAACTATTCGGTGTCTAATTATTTCTAATTGCATTTCTTTCGCGAGGAACAATTACATTCGCACGGGCTTTGAAGGCCAGTCTCTGCTTCGGCTGCTAATCTCATCACTTCCGAGCGGAACGCTCGTGTCTTTTTTTTGCGCATGTCAAACATTCCTCGCTTTACCGCCGGTAATTCAATGCTCGCGGATCTCTGCTCGCAGAATCTATCACTAGGATTTACAAGACCGCGTTTTCGCAATTCCCGTGAGGTCACGACCCATCTATTACAACCGACTGCATCATTTAACTCTATGCGTAACTTTAACATCAATTCGATTTTCAATCAACAAACTGCAGATCCTTGATCCGTGCTGTGGAGCAAAGTCGTAAAAGAGAAATTAAGTTCCGGATAAGAGTGTTTTACTGCATCTCAAGGTTCAGGTTCGCAATAAATCATTTCGAGTACCAAGTTAACGATGGAATCAGGGCCGTTTAATTCATCAGTCATAGAAATCAAATCTTTACTTTTTAAGAGCCTAAAAAAATTTTTTTATAGGAACAAAAAATCTACTGATTTCGAAACATAAAAAATTCGCAATACAAAATTTAATAAACGCTTTTAAAAAGCAATAAATTAATTTAATTAAATGCTTTCAAAATGTAATATGTTAATTTAAATACTTTTAAAATATAATACAGTCATTTAATTAAACGCTTTCAAAATGTATTTATATTAAATCAATCGACCCCGAGATTAAGACATAGAAATATTTATAAGAAATTCATTTTTCGCACATGCCAAACTCTACAAAGATCTTAAAACTCTTTTTCTCCCAAAATCTATAGAATTCTATTAACGCGATCGTTTAAAAGACATCATTCGACACGTATTATACCAAATCATCGCGGTAGTCACACGCGACATTATGATTGAAACGATAGGATCTAATTAACATATACATATCATTACGATGTTTGTCTGAAACGTGTGGCGAATCGCACCTGACACGTGTAGTCAGACAGGAAGAATCTTGCGCCCGATAGTGATTGACGGATCCCAACGGCCGCTCCCAGATCCTAGCTCGAAACGGAAAGGAAAGTGCACCGTTCAAATTAGGACGTGTCGTTGACTTTGAAGGTTGAACGGTTGTACAGTACGCTATCTGACGTAGTGTCAAAACTTAGACACTAATATGCGGTCACGTCAACCTCTGTTCTAGCCGCAAAAGGTGCGATGTTAAATTGCATCAACCCTTCACACATTCCTGCGATGCATGTTCCAGCACGAAGAAATCAAATATTGATTATGACAGCCTAAAGTCCATATCAGATTATACATTGGAGATTGAGATTGCGATTGGAGATTCAAATTCGACTGATCTCAATCTTATTTTAGCTTTGCCTTGATAGATCAAAATTCAGTCTATAATTTGCAATCTTCAATACATATTCTGATACAAAATTTATGTAAAAATTAGTTGATATTAAAAAAAAAAAAAAAAAAATAACGCAAAGTTAACTTGCAACTATTTTAAATTATGCATTTTTCTAAATTAAGAAAAAATTCTCAAATTCTTGATTTTTTCTCTTTGCAAGCATTATTCATACAAATTTCGAAAGTAATACGGCCTTTCTTTGCACAAAGAAAGCAATATCTTAACACAAAGCAGCAGCAATTGCATCGAGCACCTCGCCATAAATTATACAATGCGATTGTGTCGCATTTCGGGGTGGCTGTTTTATTTTCGGCATGCAAAAATGCACGATGCTTCAGTCGGATTGCGAAAAAACGCAAAATTTATACGTAAGAAAATTCCGCCAGTAAACGGAATCGATTGTCATAAATAAGTGCGAAGCAAAGGTGGACCGCACGTTTACTTTCTAGAGCAGAGCGCGAAGGAACGTGCAGAAATCGCTTCAATTGCAATCCTTCGCCGGTGGCGAGCGGCCGCCGCCATAGGAAACGGTACTTGCTTTATAGCCCACGTTCCTCTCTCATCGTTCGGTTCCTCGAAATCCACGACCGTTACTTTCCCTCACGAGACAGAAACGATCGGTTACAGTTAATTGACGACTCTGAGCTACGAAAACCGCCCGGCTCCCGAGGGAGGAAACGTCAAGAGAAAGGTGCAAAGTAAATCTCCGAGAAAAAGAAACGTGATTTCGTCAAGACCAGGCCTATTTCTACTAACTCGCGCACCAATTCGCGCATTCGGTGTCCTGTCAGCGATAGAGAAAATAGAGATATGAAATTATAATCGTTTTGCACATAATTAAGGAGTGATCTTATAAAAGAACATAATCAAGAACGAGTCAAGTTTTTTTAGAAACAGTAAAATACACGAATTAGTTCGCTAATACGCGCATAATGATTGCAGCAGAAAGTTCTTATTCCTAAGAGTCCACTAATGCGTAAACGTTCTGCTATCCTTACATTAGATATAAGACTACAACTAGCAATGCGACACGGAAGCAAAATACGAACTTAAAGCCGTAATTTCAACGCAAAGTGTTCAATTAGAGTATTAAATCACTGTCTTTGCGAAAGAAAAACTTCTGATAATGCGACTCGTAGTCATTGACACGTTCAGTGTTCATAATCTGCATGCAATTATGCAAACTATGATCATTAACTAACCGGTAACTTTTACGGAATTTTTCCGCAGATTTATACTTCGTAAAACGCGGAAGGCCGATGATACGGACAAGGTGGAGAACAATACGTAGACGCGGATAATAGAAAGCCGGAATCGCGAAACAATAGCTCGTTGTTATATATCAAGACACCTGCAGGTGACAAAGCATCTTTTTTCAATCTTTCTCATACGCCTAATGCATTTGGTTGTTTTCGTTTTAGAATCTGTGTAAGTGCGTACAGCGACCCACGCGTATTTTACCTGAACTGCATAATGCACTTGCGTAACAAGTGTTTGCTCGATTATCTGTTGGAATTCCGAATCGATTAAACACGATCTCGCTGCGTCCTTCGTAGGCGTTTGAATTTTAAATGTTATATTAAAGCAGCAAGTGCTGACTGTAAATAGCAATGCTATCTCTGATATAATTTCTTTATCTCTTTTCAATTATTTAAAGCTGTGATTAGAATATACACTGTAAAAAAATTTATCTAAAATTATTATATGTAGTAATATATATATATTGAAGCGTTCCAATATTCACGCTTCTGGTTTTCAAAGTCTTTTTTCTCTTATTTCTTTTTTGCAATTTTACGCTAACTTTTTTTAGTGTTGCACTTTTTTCTTCTTTTCACAAGACTGGGGTGTATAAGCGGCGTGTGCAGCTCGCAGCTGAATTTCAGGGGAAAACGGCAAAAGAGAGAATGATGAGAGAGCGGTTTGTGAATAAGGTCATTCGCGTGTCGATCGAGAAATCGAGGGGTTCAGTTCGTTTATAATTTCAGAAACTGAAATGGCACGCCGGAAATACATTCTCTTACCCGAAAGGAAGAGTAAAGTGCATGGAAGAAGAATACCATAGTTCGAAATGTACACATTAAGATGCACGGCGTGAAAACGAAAATAGATAGTTCGTCTTACACGCTTCACGAGGAACTCCGCGAAAGTGTCCCGCATGTAGTGAAACTTCATTAACGAATCAGTAATACTGAAGCTGAAATGCATCCAGGTATAATCAGACTAACTCTAGTTAGAGATCCTTTGTTTCTTTCCGGAACTTTCCAGATCTATCCATAGCGAAAGTAGATAGAGCCGAAATTAAGGCTGATTCCTAGCTGAATTTAAACCATACTGACAGATACATACATAATCCTGTGACATTTATGTTGATTATAATATAATTATAAACGTTAATATTCTAAATTTTAATATTTTTACAAATATAATAATTTTTATTTAAAAAAAAAATTAAATTTTGATTAATTTAAGAGATTTTACATATTTAAATAAATTACTATTTTAATTATAAGGCATATCTCAAATACTTTACATTGCAAGTTTCTCTGGCAATAAAAAATAGGCAGATTATGAATAATAAAAATCTTCTAATTGTAGAATCTCTTTGGCGCGGAGAGAGGAAGAAGGATGAAATAATGCATAGAGCATACGAAGTAATTGGAATACTTATTATGATTGCCAATTTTCGTATCAATCATCAAATTTTGTCAAATTTGTGTAACATTCAAAAACTCGCCAATTTATGAAGAGAATGTGTGAGAAATCATGCGTAAGGAATCAACAAATAAATGTATTCGCGAAACATTGACGCATACAGTTGTCCCCCTAAAATACATTAAAACAGGATCGCAATAAAAATTCACTACCGGTTCGGTATGTTTAGAAAAAAAAATTTCGAAGCGGCGATTGTTCTGCCTGCCGCTCCTTGATTTTTTTATCCTTGTCCGGAATGACGACGGAAAGTCCGTGCCGTTCTCCACGCGCGAAACGACCGCGGCAAAACGCCAGCGAGTGATATACAGAGCGAGAAACTAGTCTCGTTCTCTTCGGTGACCTCAAAAAATATAACCCCACTGACAATGTGCGATCTGACGTAACGGATAAAAATTAAGCAATTACGAGATCGTCCGCGATTTATCGGCTCGTAATCTGCACTCGCGTCCTGTGTCCTATTTATCATCGATATTCAACGTGAGAAATTTTTAGGCCACCTGAATTGGGATCCGTCTCAAGACGCGCGTCATCAGCTATTAATCATTTGACACGTGGGAGTTTTGTTGCAAGGCTGGACGATCGGCTATAAAATTTCTCCGATTTGCTGATTTGTTCGGCCGCGAACGAAGATACATGTCGTACACCGCTTTCTGATACTTTCCAGCAATGGTCATCTCGCCGATGCCAGATGATTAAGTATTTGTATGAAACAAAGAACGCATTCTTGTTCTTAGAAGACAGTGATTTTGTTACGTAATTTGATTTCCAATCGAGATAGTACATTGATTTATTAATTCCGCTCGGAAGTTAAGTTTCGCAAAAGAGATTGAGAATCCAATCTAAACAATAAAAAATAACGTAATCAATATCGATATTTTCTCGGTTACTTTCATATGGATGGAATGTCTGCACAACTTTTCAGTTGCATGTCAAAATAGCAAAAAAAAATTGTATCTATCGATCTGTCGATTGCTACATAAAGTGCGCGCGTTACACACACGTCACTTGTAGTTAAAATGCTGCGAACTGACACATGTCACCAGGCCTTACACGACTGTTTCGTTGATACCATTCTGTACATGCACAAATTTTATCACGCGTGATTTATGTGACAAAGCCACACAATAAATTTTACAATGCTGCAATAAACATGTTCAAAAAAATATCAGAATAATTTTGTTCGACTTAATTTTTTTTCTTAAAATATATAGTTGATTTTTGCTCTCTAATTTAGACTCTGTTTAGTTTTCGTATTATTTTAAATTTAATATAAATAACCAAATAATATTATAATAAATAAAATTTTTAAATTTTAATGTTTACTAAATTTTGATAACAATACTGCTTTTATAAAAAATATTTTTAAAAAATTAAAGTTTTAATCTCTGAATAAATCGTGTATGTTGACAACGTTTTATTTGCGTATTATATAATATATCTTAATCTGTCATTGAACTTTAAAAGATTTAGCACAGAACTTTGTAAAAAATTAAGTTTTCTAATATAGAAAGTGAAAAATCTTAGCGGAAACGATGCAAAGCGTAATACTTATAAGATTAATACTTATAAGCGATTCAATCTATTAGTCTCGGAAAGGTTATCGATATAAAACGATTCAGTCATTTAATATCTGACTCGCGTCGGCAAGGGGTCATTACGAGGAAAAGTCGATACAGCTGGTCGTATTAAACGGAGGAATATTAGTCGAGTGTATCATTTGGCGTGATTTCGAACGTGGCAATAACGAAGGTTCGTAAATCTTCGCCGCATTCACCACTGTTTCAGCGGTCGACGTTACACGCGATCTCCATTTTTTTTGCGCTTGGTGATAATTATTTTGCGGCGCGTTTTGCCGGATTACGATTCCTTCGCGCCGTTCGTTTACCGCATTCGGATATCTTTCGCGGTGATACTAATGATTACGGTTAATTGCGTACGTGTCGGCGGGCGGTGGCCCCCTTAACAAACTGCGCAAATAGAACGATTTGTGAGACTTCGCGCAAACTTAGCTATTTCTGCCATACGTGGATTCGTCATTAACCTTTTCGACATTCGAAAACAACGATATGTATTCTCGCCGCATGTTTTGTTCCACAAAATGGATCTATATCTGATTTTTAACTCTTGCCAACATTAAATGAATGAAAGACAGAGTCAAATGGGAAGAACATAAGTGCAAAAAGTTAAAAAATTATGACATTTTTGTTAATAATGTTATAATTTTCTTTAAAAGAAGCCAAGCTTGCTACAGCGATTGTATGGTTTTCCTCATTATAACAATAGAGGGAATTTTCATTAATCAATGTAGCGATTACTCGTTACAGCCAAAGTAAAGTTAATAAATATTACCGCCCTCGTTTACAAAAGATAACATTGTAATAGCAAAAAGGTACGATGCTTGCGAAACGCAAGCAATCTCATGTCATTCGTCATCACTCTTTTCCTGTCATTATTGATTACGTTAGAAATCTAGATCGAAATTTACGGACAGCATGATGTATTATGTAGAGTATAATGTGTTTCATGACGTTTACTCGATATGTAATGCGGTTATTAATTATATTGCAGCACAATTTTGTTGCAAGTTGAATTATAATGTGTACAATGTAATGCATTTCATAAACTACAGAATTTCTGTTAAACGTTGATAAATAACATAACTTAATACAAGCTTGTTAAGTAACTCGTTATTGTCATCAAATTTGTATAATTCAAATATATAGAAAAATGTTGCAATTTTTTGTTTACTATGTAAATCTTTCGTTTAAAATATAAATTTTTCGTGCTTTCATCTCATCGTATAGTACGATCAGATAGCTCAAGACTTATTATCAATGAATGTGCAGTATAATGTCATTAATGCTTTTCCTCTCACTAAGATGAATAAGCTAATAACTAGATATTCTGAGACCTTGTCTCGGACAACGCCCAGTTAGATGTCGTTTTGTGGAGTATAAACCGCAGATCACTCTTTCGCTAGGCGCATTACGGTGAATATGTAGTTAATGAGCTATCCGCATGCACGATTCAAGGCCAGTTGAAAGAGAAATTCAGCGAATCGAGAACATTTTCTAGATAAACATTGTAATGCTGTCGTAAATGTAGAAAAGATGCACAAAGAAATTACCCTACAATGACCCTCTTTCTACCCTTTTTCTTGTCGAATGAATTATGAGAGAAGAAATCATTAAAGAACTGCTGAATAGACGATTAATTGCAGAGCTGATGATTTAAGTTATTAGAGGATTCTCTTGATTAATAATTAATTAATTACCGGAAAAATTCATTGTCGAGAAAATTATAAGCGTGATCTATCTAGTTATTATTAAAACATAGACAGTGTTACGAGATAAGGGACGAAAACTAAGGTTTAATGATCACAAAGCTAATTAGATATTAATGTTTGTGACTGAGTAGTAAATGCGTGCTAATTATACGGGCCTTGTTTTGATGTAAGTCGCTCATTGCGATCTACAACCTTCATTCCGCTGCGGCGGCAATCGGTAGGAATGCGCTCGGACTATTGCGTCAATTTGAATTGAAACTAGGTCGCGCTGCGACGTTAGAACGATCAACAAACTTAAAATGCCTTTTTGCCGATTTGCAATCGTTTATCGTAATCCACAAATCGCATCTTTGAAAAATCGAAACAAATGCCCGCATTGTGTAAACTGATTACGGACGTAAAATCGGACGTTAATTGCTTGTTAATTGCGATTAGCCAAAGAGAGCCAAATTTTCAATAATCGATCTATTGTGTGGAGGGATCTAGGCCATAATTTTAAAATTGCTATCTCCATGTCGTTCGAAGTAATCAACATTGCACTAAGGTACGAACCATAGCGTCTATATTGCACATTTAACCGGTAATTAACGTAATTAAAAGTGTTTTCAGTTGCGATATGTAAATATAGAAGTGATAGAAAATAAATAATAATAATAATTAACATTATAATCGACCTGTCGTTCTTAATGCTTCTAATCATATTTTCTCTCGACATATTTTATCATTTGTAATATGCAAATATAAAATTCTGCATTCCTTCAAATCTTGTCGTTTTAATTTATACATTAAAACGTATTTCACTCGTAAATATGTTTACAACTTTTGCTGTTTAAAAAATAATTCAGATTTTAAATAAATTCATTGAATAATTTTTCAAAAAACAAAAAATTATTATTAATTATTTTTAAACCGTATGTAGTATTTAAAAATTATAATTTTGCTGATAAAAATAGTCTAAGCAATGTATAATAGTCACATCAAAAGGATTAATAAATATGCAAAATTCCGGGACACTGCACGATATTGCAATTCTCATTTCGTAAAATATGCATATATTAAAAAAGATTTATAACGTATTTATGATCACAGCGTGTTTATAAACGATATACATTGTAGGCAAACAAGTAATTTACATATGCCTTTTTAAAAACCTAACAAAATGCAGATATGTACATACATACCACGTGTATCTATTTATTTTGTTGTCACAAGAACAAGTAATAACGTAACATCGGTGTTTATCATTCTTGAATATCGATCGGTTTGATGTATTTCATAATCACGTTTTACGTGATATTTTCTCGAATAACGGATATCTATTACAGCAGATTGCGAGCACAAAGAAGTTCGAACTGCAGGGTTATTACAAGGATTAACGAGTATCACGAGTGCCCGTAGGTCCTAAATCAAAACTATCTATAATGATGTTATGTATACAATATCCCTCAAACTATTTTCCGTGTATCGCGTGTTTAATAAATTTTTTTTTCATATCGCGCATGTAATATTCGTGTGTATAAAATAGTTTATTTTAAATTTTATAATAATTTAAATAAGATAAAAATATTTTTAGAAAGTTTAAGAGAGAAATAAGATGGTAAATAACTTCAATATTGTTTATAAAGCATATGCAATATGTATAATAATGACACTCAGTAAAAATGACGTTAAATCTTTTATTATTAGAATGTTGTGAAAGCGCATATGCGTGTAATTACTGTTTAGTAACATTATTTTATCTTTTCATTCGATCTTATTCGATTTCATCGAAATTATGCGAATGTGCTTAGATATACATAATGCTTTCGACAAATTCTCACGATCTTCGCCCCATCCGTTACGGCAAATCTTTCATCATTACGCGCGTAATTATCGTACATACATGTGTCACAGTGAGTTTCTCGTTTCATTACTTCCAGAACAGTGTTTCTATTTAATGAAAAGAAATTTGAGTTATGAGCAAATTGTATCTACATGTCCGCGTATAGTGACAAAAAGTAAAAATAGTTAATAAATAATGATTAATGATCAATGATAAAATTTACATTTTTATATCTTACAAGCAGAGAAAATGTTTTTTTGTCATAGTGAGTACTGGGAGAGAAAAGGTGTGTCTTGGAAAGACTCATTACGACATATAGATCACGATGGAAGAAACCGGGAAAATCACACAGGTGCTAATTAAAAAGATTTACGAGCGGCAAGAGTGTAATAAAGTTTTAATTGAAATCTATCTGACAGTAATACGTACTGTTTAAAAAATCACGATGCTATCGCGATGCACATTGTGTCTCACACAATTATATAACGAATCGCGCTCGTCTTGCAGTATCGAGAAGATCCACGGTCTCTTTTCTTCTTCATTCAATCCCTCGTCGCGAAAGCTCGCTCGTCGAACTTTCACGATCAAATCACGTTCGTTTAGTCAAATTGCACGTTTTGCATTTCCACACGATACACATATAACACAGAGTCATGCAATACGTAATAGCGCGTTCAGTCGGAGAAGCAAGGACCAATTTCCCGAGCATTCTCTATGCCCTGTAATTGACGTTATTGTTCTGCTCTTCTTAGATTCTTATCGAAGATTCTTCTCTCTCGATAGCTATCATACTGTATTATTGCTTTCTTGCAAACGATATTAATTAGATTTTTTACATAGATGAGTGTGTGGGTGAAAGAGAATGAGAGAGATTTCTAATAAAATTAAAATTCTGCTAAATACTCCCAAAATAATGTTGAAATTAGGAAAGTGCAATGCATCGAAATTGCGTTATCTGAAAATATTCGAAATTTCCTACCTTTTAATATTTAAAAAAATTCAATGCCTTGCAGAAATAGTATTTCTCTTATTTCGACACATGGCGTACACGCAATAAGTAAATGACAATAAATTTTAAACGTAATAATGCCGTCTTTCGTGTCTATTCTTCATTTCTTTTGTACTTAAACGCGTAATTCAAGAGAAAAATGAATGAATCGGATATATTTGTGCCTATGTGATTTGTCAAACTCCATCGATCGATTTCTACCTACCTACCTAACTCTAATCACGCTGTACGTTTCACAAACAGGTATTTTTTCTAAATAGGGAACGCGCGACTTTCGCGGCAAATCGCGCCAGAAATTCTGCACTGTAACAATGAGAATGCGCGCTTCGCCAATCGGAATGCATTCTCAATCGAGAGAGTCTGTTTTCCTCACAGTTTTGTTGCGCTCTCACGATTAATGCGCGCGTATGGTATCGACAGGTGCTCCGCGTTTCCGCGTACAATACCGAGATGTAATGTAACGTTAAGATATAATGGATATCGCTGCGCGTATCATGATGATGCATTGATCCAATGAGTATCTCACTATGATGTGTAATTGCAGTCGATGCGCTTTACGCGCAATTACAATCTTATGCATGTCATCTGAGAGTGACGGAAAGATACTTGGTAAAATTTTATCAATCGTACTGTCAATATCATTGTAATATCAAGCATTATGAGACTATTTTGAATCAGATATTTCAGCTGCCGTTTTAACACATCTGTGCATTGTGCAGATAATAATATCACGTAGATAAGAAAGTTGGATAAAAATTATTTGTATTTTTATGTGCAAGACAATTTGTTATTGTGTTTAATAATCGCGCGATCAAAAATATTTATATATAAACTAAATAAGTTATAATTTAGCTTTGCATTGCACATAAAAAGTAGCTAACAATTAATTTTTTTATCACTGCAACATCGCGCCTCTATATTGAATGTAAACTGCTACTTTACTTACAAAGAGTCTTGAGAACTCGTTGGCTGTATCCATTACAAATGTTTCTCTCACGTAAAATCGGCATGAAACGCACGATGTAGTACGCGATATCACGTGCACCGACAATGAAAGTACGCACGTGTTGCCAAACCGCGTGCGCGCAGTGCTATTTCTGGCAATTTAAAGAAACACGTCAAGAAGTAGTAATAGCAGAATCACGCGTTAATTAAGAAAATTAACGAGCGCCACGAGCACATATCGGTAAGTCTACGATGCAGGAAAACACGATTTAGCATAAGCGACTAGCAGAGAATGTTGAGAGTATCATTGCGAAAAAAGCGCTTTTACGGGGCATTGTCCTCTTGCTTTGCAGCGAACGTTTCCTCTTAATGTGTATATATATATGCGCATATACTTATTTTATCCAGCTTATTTTATATATGCTTATAAAATACAATAAATTTTCTGTACGTATTTAGAATATTACATATCCATTCTGCAAAATTCAACTCTGAAAATCTAGCAGTTTATTAGAGCTCTAATAATAAAATAGAATATTTATATGTATAGTAATAGTAGTAAAAAAATATAGAAAAAAGCATTAAAAAATTATATTCATTTAAAAATAATTAATTGTTAGTTAATCACGATCAAAACGCGTAATTATTTTTTAAATAAAACAAAAAAAAATTAAAAGATTAAAATATTATTTTAATTTTTAACAGTAAAAAATTGAAGTAAACGTATATTATAAATCGATTGCTTTACGTGATTGTATATCGATCAGTCAAAATGTCACGAAATAATCGCTAATAATAATAATTAGTTTTACAGATAATGCTACAAGCATATAAATTTACAAATTAATATAACTTTATTTAAAGTGTAAGATGTATAAAATAAAAAATATTAAGAATAAATTCAAAACTTATATCTGCTAAAAAAATCATAGAATATAATTTTTAATAATTTCTAGTAGAAAATAAAAGCAGGAAAAGTTAAAACTGAAATATAAAAATATTTTGTTTGTAAAATCTGTTTGTCAGTTGTATCCGGTTGCTTCTTTACCTTTTATTAACTTTGCAGTACTTTGGATAAGAAAAATCGATCTCTTTCATAAAGAGAAAAGGTCGGCTTTCATTTCGCACTGCATGATTGAACATTTAGTAATGCTAAAGCATATCAAGCTATTTGTATCTAACACGATTTCGAAAACAAAGCAACGCAAGCAACCAATAATTACACCATTAATCTTGAATTGACAGACGTCATTTCTTTTTTTCTTTTCACTCTTGTTTCGTTAATAAAATATGAACATGCAATTAATATCACATATTCTTGCACCCAGTAATTTTGCAAACCTAAATGGTATTTAGCTATCAAGAAATGTCACGATAGGTACACAATTATTACAAAGTTCACATTAATGTTGTGATGACTAGAAAAGCGAGCACCTACGCTCGCTCATTAAGTTAATAGATTGTATTAATAATTAACAGTATTATTCGAACGAGCGAGATCGAAATGGAACGGAACCACTTTTACGCATTCTTGGCATTGAAGTTTACGTACCACGCCTGACCGGGGTGGGTGTGGCACCTATGACGTATTTTATGAACTATAAAAGTAAGTTCGTTTCAATGGAGGTATATTCATATTCACGCATGGCAAATCGCAAATATCACGCGTGCTAGCGAGCGAGACTATGCATTTCAATTCGTCACAGGCAAGTTCGTTTTCTAACAAGAGCGGCTAGCGTACGATTTCAGAAACACTGTCTTTAAAATTTCAAAAAACGAAGTAAACTCTGTTTACGACTAAATTGATATTCCCCTAAAATTATAAGTTGGATATGCTCGTTTGAAAATTCGCTTTCTCGTGGAACAAATTAAAATGGATGTTGTTTTGCACAGATTAAATTATCTGTGGTTAAACACGATCATATAACTGTTATTTTGACTCAATAACACTTCAATATATATCGCTCTCCTAATTAGAGCTTTCCTAATCATATTTTATAAATATAATTTAAATTTATTATAATGTTATTAAAACTTTCAAGCATTTTATCTAATATTTTACTTTACATTTATATTCAATTCAATTTTATTTAAGTATAATTTAACTTTCTGCTAAAATACAACTTTCGTTGATAACAAAATGTATGTAGTATTGTATCTAGTTTCGAAACCTGCTGTGATTAAACATTAATAGTAAAAGTTACAAATATAATTTTTGAGCTCAGCAGTATAATAGTATTATATATCAAAATTTTTACGATTCCTTTTGTCTGTTTTAACAAATAGAGAACAGAATGACTATAATAAAGATTGACCTTTATGCATATACTGAGTTTCGTTCTTCTGTCTACTTTCAATTCTGTAGCGCTATAGATTAGAGAAAGGGGAATGATTTATGTGGCAAAAACTTCCTGAGGTACAAAAATATATCATAATAATAAGCTATACTTAAACCATTTTTGCATAATTATGTGTTATTTTTCTAATATGATTGTTTGCCCATAATTACGATTTGTATACACAAGTATTTCACGCTACATGTTGTAATTTTCATATTAACTATTGCAAATCTTGTAACATAAATTGCAAAAAAGAGAATCAATTATTTATATATCTATTTTCATATCTGTATTTCTCCTGATCTTTTAAACTCAAAATTCGGTCGATTATATAAAATTTTTATATAATAGATACTTTTGCTAAATATTTTTTAAGACAATATTTATTTCTGATTAAGATTAGTACGTGAGAAATCAGATGCAGATTATGCTCTCGTAAAATTCTAACGTCAATTTTTAATATGTATTCATAATTTAATGCCATTGTTTATATTTCCTATTGTTATCCTATCTTTATTCGGAACCATTACTTTAAAAACGATCAGCGACCATTCAGAATGCAACCAGCGTAAATTATACCAATAAAGACTGGTTGAATCCTTGTAAGGACGAGGCCAATTAAACCGCATTGCACGCATGACGAGAGCAAGCATCGCGCGCGTCTGACGACGCATAAAAGATTCCCTTGAGCTTCAAGTTCAGGGCGCACGTCTCTCAACGTTATGACCTAGGTTGGCGAGACGTTTGCATCATCGAGTCCTCACCATGAAGGCATGATGGAGTTACAGACACGGACAGACTGGTTGCATCACTGAAGATCGTTGCACCTCGCAAGCCGTCCTCGGATCGAGCAAGATCATGGATCGTCCTCGAGACATGAGCGCGCAACCTCCTCGACTCTTCCGCGCTTCATTCAACGTTTTCTCTGAATCATTCGCGGATCGCAATTCCACATGCTTGCACGGAGCTCGAGATATCCGTTGTTTGCTTTGTAAATACGACGGAACGAAGCTGTGATTTTTACGATAAATTATGTTGAATGAAAATTACATTCAATTTATAATATAAACTTAATTCTAATTTTAATCTTCCATAAATTTAACTCATGTGCAACATATATTAAACATAAATTTTACTTTTGATTAATTATTCTTAAATAGATTAAAACTTTTCTATTCTTTTTTGTATTTTATTAATTATTGTTTTATTCACATTTTTAACTGGAAAAAAGAGCACAATTTGAGCAGCTAACATATGCTGAATTTCAAGATTAATAATATTCATTTTATTTTTATATTATTACTAAAAAATCTGATAAATGTATTGCTAAAATATATTTTGAAAAAAGTTTAAAACATATATTGCTTATAGAAGTTTCATGGTCAAAGTTTCAAAACGGTCTATAGATATTCATGTTTTTCACTGTGTTATAAATTTTTCTCACAAGTAATATCTTGACCGCAATACTAATTTCGCGAACAACCTAACGACTCGTTCACATTATTATATATTAACACGCAATCAGCGTTTAATTACGCTTAAGAGCATTATAACCATACAAGCGCGACCATAAAATCCGACCCTTTAGATCGAACGGATTATTATCGGTCAGATTATTATTGATACGCGTCGCCATTACAGAAAACAAACGGCAGATGATCTCGATTAAAATGCACCGGTTAATCACCTGTTAGCGATTAACGATCGCAAAGTGTCAACATTTCGTAAAAAACCCCACAAAGTCTCGCCCGCTTGTTCGCTCGCGCGTGTTTGCCTCGCGCCGCTCCGAGTTAATGGCTACTTGCACGTCGACGCGATTTAAACCAGATCGCTGGCATTGATCGCTCGGGATTTCATAATAATCGATCTACGGGACTCACAATCAGCTGTGTACAGACCTGTTATTTTCCTTCTCCCGTTGTAATTAACTTCTATGACCGCAACCCTCCTCCGAATTAATTCGTTCCAGTAGGGCGACAATTGCTCGAAAGGGGAACCGTCGATAACTACCTGTTCATTAATCGTGCAACTATCCGTAAGTTTTTTTGACGGCCGTTTTGAAAGTTGAAAGAGTATGTGTACGCACGACTGAAAATGTCAAAATGCACGCTCACGTTGAACACAATCGCGATAAATCGCGAAAACGCGGGTAAGTCGTGCGTGAAAGATAAAAATATCCTATTAATTTTATGGCAAAGCTAATTAAATGCAATAATTTTCCAACATATGCGACGTTAAAAGCAAATGGCAGTAAACTAATTCAGCTACAACTGAAAAATTAATCTTGCTAATAAAAAATAGTAAGTATAACTTGTTTTTACGAGAATAAAATTAAAAAAAAAAACTGTATCTCTAAATAGAAAAGATCTTATTTCATATCAAAATACGATCCTGATACAGTTGCGAGTTTACTTCCCGCAGATTATTCTCTCTCTCTCAGTGATTACTATCAATATTCTCGCGTCGCAATGAACAATGAATGAGATACGCGCGTGATATGCGATGTATAGACCGCCGAGACGTCGACGCGATTCCGATAGCGGAGTATCTCGCAACAGATTCCACGATTAAAATTAATTCGTTTCCAATTAGATGGTCCCCCGGCGCGGCGTAAGCGAAGGAAAAGCGTGGATCTCGCAGCGTGCAACACATTTTAATTATGCGCCGATGCGTGGGACGAATTGCGCGTGATGCAACGGAGAAACTACGCGATAAAAGCTGCTGCACAGTTTTCCAGGTCGAACAGAATCGCCGCCTTTATGGTTGCATGAGTGCTGCGCGCCGTTGATTAATGCGGGATTGAGGCATGCGTTCGCGCCGTGCGATCAATTCCGTTTGCGATGATAGTAAAGGCAAGATATGCCGCGTTATCTCTCCGCTAATCGATCTAATGCAACGCAATCGATGCGCGTCACTCCTAATTACGATCAAAGCGGTAATATTTTTTTTGTTACCTGCCCGTTGATGTGCAAAACTCCAACTTTCAACATTTCGCGTTTCGTATGCCACCGTGTAATGCATTTCGGAATAAATAAAAATTGTTATCCACATATGTTACACATATGTCACATATATCAAAAGTTTACAGATAGATCTTGTATATTGTTGACGAAAAAAAACCGACGGATCTTAAAGAAAGCCTCTCCACCCGATAAAACGTTGCATGTACTATGTTGATCGGAAGACAAAGAAATTATAATATCATACTCTAACGCGCTCTAAAACGTTCATCGGTAATAAAAATTTATAATTTCTTGCGTATCTGGTCATAAAATATCTACATGTCAAATTTCACAGACCTAGAATTATTTTGTCACATATATTTTATCTACTTATGTTTCAGTAATATGAACAACACGAGAATTAATTTCCGTTATTCGAACTGATCATGCGTATGATTGAGAATAAATATGATAAGTGTGTTTTACAACACACGTCGTATTATCGTGTTTTATTGGAGTTAAAGATATACGGATGTGCTTGCTGTACGCTGTTGGAACAGTTACGTATAGCAGACACAGCACAGCTCGTGTGCGAGTAGCGTTCCATAAAATTCTCATTAATCATCAAACGAATATCTAATAAATAATTGTATATGTAATTCTTCTTAATGTATATGAATTATTTGTCAGTGAAACCGCGCACAAAAGATAGCCGTGCAGAATTGCCGTTTCAATTGTATTCTGCGTTATTTATTACAACGTAATGCTGCATTTTTTGCTCCAAAATAGATTTTTATGCGAGAAATATGTGAATGGTAGGTGTTATTTGAATTAATTATGAATGTAATTATTGCTACATGTGTACGGAATACAGCTGGTAAAAGCGTTATTATGTCAGTTTATGATCGCATTAACCCCTTGGCCATTGCTCGGTAAGAAGGATTAATTAACATAGACTCGACTAATTAATTCAGCTTGGAAACATTTTCGATGCGCAGTGAGAGCTTCCCGACGATAAAACGAAATTTAATATTTATACTAAAAGTTTACACGTTATAAATAAAGCTTCGAGCATACGAAGCTGCCTCTTAATTAAATTTAAAGATCTCTGGAAAGATTCGTTAATTACACGGTAATAAACAGCCTTTACACGGAAATGAGTCCATTAAATCTAAAATTACAAAAAATGCAATGGGCAATTTCTTCCTTATTTTGTAATTAAAATGCACTTTTAAAAAAGTTTCATTTTTGTCAGCTATATTTATATCTTTCTTAAATGATTCCTATAGTTATTTCTTTCTTTCTCAGTTAAAGTCCAGTCTTTAGAAAATTATATCACAGAAAGTGCGTAAAATTCTTTTCCGCATTTATATATCAATTCCATTCATCTCTTTTATAGCACGCATTATAATTTAACTTTGGATTCGCTTTCTTTCGTCGAGATAGAAACGATTCTTTCAAGGAGTGTGGCAAGCCTAGGACATCCTGTACGGTGCTCTATTTAAGTCACCTGCACGTAACAGCATGCACGTCGGCGATACGGATATCTAGTATGCGTAGATTCTCGCCGATACTCGCTGATAGAGCGGTGCACACGGACATCCACGCTATTAGAGCCGCGCGTGTAATCGCGGAGAAAGTCCAGCGGACGGCTGCCGAAGCGTAATGCAACCGGTGTTAATGCGCACTAAAAATGGATCGTGTTTATTAACGTTGCCCGATACGCGGGTCTTACGCGGTCGCGCCGGCCCGGATGGATGCGTCGGAATGAAAGAAATTGCCGCGAATGGATAAGTTTGCGGTCGAGTGATCAGAAGCCGGGCAGGAAATAATGTGTCCGAGAACGCTATCGACGGGATAATGCGAATTTGTCGGAAATGAATAACGATTTTATCTCCGATCGCGAGATCCAATCGGACTGGCGGCCGCGCACGCTTTGATTTTTCCGCTCGGCGAACGATAGATGAAATTGTTAAGCATCAAACAGGAAATTAAAGTCTCTTTATTGCATTTGAAAGCGCACGGCTTCCTTTTCGTTACGGCCACTTTTGGAGTCGCGGGTGTTCATTTGCAATAACAAGAGAGAAAGTCGGATGACATAAAGTAACGTGTAAACATTGCAGTAGATTTAAGGCCTCGTTTATATTAGCAACGCATCAATGATCATGCATCAGTAATTGGTCCATTTTTCCCCCTCATTTTTAGTTGTACAATTTAATTATATCCTCTAAAATTGTATATATAATATCGGAAAGCGGAAGTGTATATGCGGAACTGATTAAACTAAATCACATTACGTGTTAATTACAATATTAAATCAATGTGTTAATTACACGGATATTCTCGCGAGAACGATTAAAACGGCACAAACATCTTTTTCTATCTCTGCAGATTTTATAGCCGACCAGATTTACATATTGATCTCCAATGCATCTTGTTGCATATGTAACAACATGTGTGTAATAAATGTCAAAGTTTATTTTAACTATATTATCGATAATTTATAGGTTTATAATGTAGCATATTTTTGAATATTATCATTTATAAAAACAGACATTTAATTTATTAAAATTATAAAAGCGGCCTTTAAATAAAAGTACGTGCCATAATTTTACTTAAAATTTGGTTTTCATTTTATTTCCATAATTGTAAATTTTCCATTAACTTGGCTTGTTTTTTATGCAAAGTGCTTCTTTAACTTTCAAATTGCATCAGTGAAATTGATTGTGAGTCATATCAATTTTCGTGCCTTTAATCGTTCTGTGTCGTATATTTTTCTTCCTTTTTCAGTAATAAAAATAGATTTCGGTTCGGAAATTCGTATACGAGCGACAAGTTGAGAAAATTATACGTCTGCCTCGTTATAGAGAAATGAAAAGCGTTGACGCATTGAGTCCTATTTTCCACGGAAGTTTTCACAATAACCATGATGGCTTTGTACGCAATCATGTACAATATATCTTACAGACATCATGCCATTTCATGGTTCGAGATCATTCAACAGCTGGCATATAAGATCCATTAATCTTATGGTCTACGTGATCTACCCGATTCCATTTGATCAATAAAGTTGATGTAACTTTAAAACGATTGTGAGCTTGCCGGAAAACGACGACAATTTATCACCATGCATAAGATCCCATTATTACAACCTCATGCTAATTTAATTCTATGCGTAAAAGCTATTCTACCTCTTCCAATATTAATGATTAAATAAATAATCTATTAAAAATAAAAAGCATATTATTTAAAATTTTATCGCATTAATTCAAATCTTGTTTTTGATATTCAAAGTCTTTAATTTATAATTAAAGTTTAAGTTTATTTAAATGTGTTTAAATACTATATTAATAAACACATCATAATGTTTTATGTTTGCATCCTTTAAAACAAAATTAAATTTTCAAAAGACAAATACGTACACACGGCTTTAAAATACAATTTTATGGAAAAAATTTTTTGTAGTTTTATAGATTATTTGCAGTACTATGTAATCAATTTAGTTTTGAATAGAATTTTTCTCAATAGCAAACTAATCAGTCTGCATAATAAAACTTCAACTGCATAAAAACGCGAATTAAAACATTTCCGCTGAATGTTTTGCATTAATTGATTTTTTAATTATTAACTATTGCTACGCTTTAATTTTAAATTGAGTCTTACTACATGACGCGAGAGTTTTAGTAGAAACTGTTTTCGAACGAGTTTAGAAAGGGCAACTGTAAAATATGGTAATAAATTACAATGAAGTAGTTGCAATCTATCGACAGAAACTTGCACAAGAAGAAAAAAATTCGTGTTTCATGTTAATTCGTGCATGTTATCTTAGCATTTTAATATTGGTGAATATCAGAACCGATTTCTCTAATGCAAAGCAGTTTGAAATGCAATAAATGCACCTAATACGCGCGCATAGTTATATGTATAATTTATATACCTTATAAATATATTTTTAATTCATACATAATTAATTACTTTTCTTTTCTTCCCAACATGATATATACTGTATTTTTATTAAAACTTAGATATTGTATCTAATGCTTAAGTAAGTGGAATCACTGTTATTAATAGTTTTTGATAAAGCTTACAACACGCACCAATATAATTATATACTTACAATTTCAAGTGCTTTGCATTAGAGAAATCATCTGATACACACAGATTAACATAAAACACAAATTTTCTTTACTTATCTGTTCCAGTTTCTATCAATATATTGAGACTACTTTATCATAATTGATTAATATTCACGGAACTTTTCATAATTGCTCCGCAAGATATGTAATGTTTTGTATACATGTAATTATAAATAATATAATTAATTTTCCACATATGTTATCATACATATTGTATCGTATATAAGAGATATTTCTTCAAGACATGTAATTATTTTACTAGACAATGAAGAATAGCAACACCATTTAAACAAATGAACGTTTGATAGGAAATATAATCGAGGTTTTATTATAATATGTTCACCGCTTATCAATCGTGATTGTTCAATGTTAACTAATTTCCTGATAATAAACCAATCTACTTCCACATTGTTACATATATTTATGTCGTCGGTACCTGAGATATAAATAACATTATCGCGCGTAACAGATACAAAACGTGCTCGTAAATACAGCTCATGCGACGCACTATGTATAGTTGCCTTCCGTGAGGTAACAAATATGATTTATATACAGCTAAAAAAATATTTATAATATTCTTGTCTGCATTAGCAGAGCGCGAAAAGCTAACGACGTCCACGCGAAAATGGCTCATTAGATTCACGCTATAATTAACACGGTTAGATGAACACGGGGGGCCGGATCGAGACCCCTAGTATAACTTCAAATAGGGTACTGCGCGAAGTGAAAGTGTCCGATCATCAAAGGAGGAAAAGAGATAAGACAAGGCAAAAAAACAGAGTTGCAATTATATGAAAATCATTTGTTTGAATGTTCGATTATTCTCAATTATGTGAACATTGTGACAGAATATTTTATTTAAATTTATATATATGCAATATTATATAATACATTAGATTGCTAACAAAGAATAATAGTTTTAGATAAAGATACTTAAATGTAATTTTTTTGTTTCAGAATAATTTTACATAAATAATGCATGCATCTTCGCCACTTTACAATTATGGCTAATAAAAAAATCAATAATTTACTGCACAAATGTGCATCTCAGTCAGAAATAACATATAACTCCGTTATATCAAATCATTAAGATACATATTCAATTGATTTTTTTTATCAGTAACATAATTCATTAACATTGTTTCGATATAATCAGACTATTTTAGTGCTAAAAACTTGTCAAGCATAAAATATTTAGAACACTTTCTTTAATTACTCTTAAAATGGTGTTGTTATCCTTTACTGTACTAAACCTTGCAGTCATTATGCTTTATTTTTAAAATATAAAAATATAATTGATAAAATCACTCACCAATTGCACTGGTGTAGTAATGCTGTTCAGCTATCCTGATTGTTGCATTGTTATTTTGTTACCACTGCACCATCATTGCATTGTCATTTTGTTACTGCACCACTGTCGCATTGCACTCATTTTTTTACCGTTGCATTGTTATTACGCAACCATTGTACTGCTATTGCACTGCTGTTGCACTGTATTGCTGTTATATTGCTGTTATATCACACAGCTATATTGTCCTAAACATGCATTTACATATTAGTTTATAAACTTATTTATTTAAAAATATTTTCTTTATTAGAAGTCCAACATTATATGTAAGATAATATTACATATAACATCCAGTTTTTGATATTATATATAAAATAATTTTGATATTATACATAAAATAGAAATCTTTTTAACATTATACATAAAATAGAAATCTTGATAAATACTTTTTATATAAATTGATTTAGAAAGTAAAATTTATATATTATTTATATTCTTATATATTAATTATATTTTACAAGAGATTAAGTTTTTTGTTTCATAAATACAATATAACTTTTTTCCCCTGTAAATCAGAAATTTTGATGCCCAATTCCACCAACGTAGATTAACTTTAATCTCAGTTCAATTTACTCTTCACCTTTTTCTAATTCTTAGAACTAGAAAAAGATAAAGTAAGTTGAACCAAGATTAAAGTTAATCTACATTGAATGAAATTGGCATAAGTCTGCCTTGAATATAATAAAGGTTAATGTATCAATTTGTTTATGCAGAGTAATCATTAACAATTGCTAGATGAATTTTTGATGATGATTTACAGTTATCTACTACACTGCTACACAATATAGAATTTTAGTCTTTGCAGTATTCCAAATACAATAATAACTTACTTTTGATTATTAGACATTCTTCTGTTTCAATTGTCACACATAACATGCTTACAAATTAGTCAGAGCTTGTGGTTAAACAAATCACTGGCTGTATTGACAATTGACATTCTAACCTCAATGCTACCTCTGTGGTAAGTGCACCTAAAATATAAAATTATTAATTCATATTCTTCTTCTCATCCGTACAAATATTTATAAATGTTCCATACAAATTTACATACTACACTAATATGACGTCTGTACCAACAAGTTAAGCACGATTATATTATTAGCGTTTTCGATTGTATGGATTTTGATCGATTCAAGGTTGATCAATCACTATTTTACTATGAATTTATGTCTTTTATTGATGGAGACGATGCAATGACGTCATTAATTAAGCTTGGGTCGATCAAAATCCATATATTATAATCGAAAACGCTGTGTGTGTACGTTACCTGATTACTGTTTTTTATGAAATAGAAATATTACAACGTGTATCATCTGAACGTTGCTTCTATGACTAAATGTATCATTACATATAATGTAGACGTGTATAAAATGTTACATAAATACAATTTCATAATTATATTATCATTAATTATTTAGTTATCATTAATTATTTTAATAAACACGTTACACTATTCGTCAGATATTTATTCGTTATATTTGATACTTGACTATGCGAGTAAAATGTTGCGTGGCATAACGGCTCACGCGTAAAGCGTAGTTTACACGATGCTTTTTTTACTAGCAACTAGCACGCTAGTGCGCTAGCAGCTAGTGAAAAAGCATCGTGTATTTTACAATGCGGGTAAACTAGCATGTTTCTTTCTCACTCTAACTAGCATGCTAATCAAATTAAATATGTCAACTTCATTAGCTGCTAGCACACTAATGTGCTAGTAGCTAGTAAAAAAAGCATCGTGTAAACCATGCTTAACATAATTTCGTTTGACTCACATAGTACATAAACATCAATTTAATAAATGCGTTTATTAAATAATTCTGGATAATAATTATTTATAATAATAATTATTGTATTATATTTATATTATATTTACCTTGCATTTGATGCATTATTAACATCGCGCTTATAAATACAAGTAGCGCTAAAATTATGCACGTCATAGGAGCCATATTTGATTAGCGTAGTACTACAGACGGAAGTGACATTTAGCGTTTTCGCGCCCATATTATTCTGTGCAGTCTCTAACGGTGCTTGTGGAGTGCGGGTTAAATCACAATCGCGTATATCCATGCAGCATCATTGCGACAATGTTGTATGAGTAATATCGGGAGTGTCGGGAAACAGTATCGAGTAATCGTCTTGTTATATGTGATCGCGATTAGCGTGTAGCCGGGAGTGCCGCGAAAAGTGTCGGGCGATCGTTGTGACGCGTAAGTCATTTGCAAGTAGTACCGGCAAAGCCGACAAAAGTATCGGGCGATTGTTCTGTTGTGTATAATCGCGATTCGCGTGCAGTATCGGTCGGTAGTGTCGAGAAAAGTGTCGGGCGACCGTTATGTTGTTTAATAAATACGATATTTCGCGTTGGCAGTACAAATGTACGACAAATTCACAAGTGAACACCGCGCGACCATCGTTATTATTTGCACATTTTGTATAAATAAGAATCGTATCGAAAGTATCGGAAAAAAGTAATCGTTGCATTATCGTACGCAATTGCGAGTATCGGGAGTGCCAAAACAAATACCGGGCGATCGTTTTATTACGTATAAATATGGTTTATCGCATCGATAGTGCGAAAGTTTTTCAAGTAAACTTCATGAAACCGTGGCGTCATTTTGAATGTGAATAAAAATCACGAATGTCGAAAAATTTTGAGCGATTGTTGCATCACGTATAATCGTGATTTGCGCGCCATATCGATAGTGCCAAATTAAATACCGAATGTTTAATAATTAACTTGCATAATCAGAATTATATAAATTTTATGACTGAGCGTTCTTTCGGCAGTGACGTTGCAGGTAAATAAATTTATTTATTATTAGAGCTGCAAGATCTCTAATTCTGTTTAGCCATTTGCTCTGAGCATCACTGAACTCTTAGCGAGAGATAGCGCGATAGAGGAAAATAGAGATAATTATAGTTTACTATCATTACCCGTTAGTTGATGTTCAGCGGTGCTCAACGCGACTGACTAAGTTTGCATGTTAGAGATCTTGTCTTCGAACTGTATTTCTTATACTCTCGTGATTAATGATGTATTTATTTGCTTTGATTTGCGTAATTTGACAGAGATCTTATTATTCTCGTTACATTTCCGCAATTTGATAAATTAATGTTTGAAATAAAATTATCTTTAATGTGATAGAATTTTAAATAATGCATGCTAGAATAATAGACACACGAGAGTTAATGTCTATATGAGAAATATTGTATATAGGTATATATATCGTAGATATTCGCATTGTTAATTAACAATTTTGTATTTTAGATGCAGCTGTAATGGAAATAGCAAGATGTCTTATCGGAATGGTCAGTCATTTATCATAATATATATCATATTATGCACGCCAATTACTTAGTAGCTATCGGACAGTAGCATTTCCGTTCTGAAATTGAACCACGTAAGAACAAGTGCAGCAATAATAAACATCGCGGCGCGTGCAATCACACCGTGAGAAACTTTACCAAATTGGGCGTATGAAATGTTCAGTCACGGAATTATGCCGCGATTCTCACGTCGCAGACTAATCTGTTTCGCATGAAAACAGCTGGTCCGATAATCTGGCTCATTATACATATAACTCGGATCTCGCTCGGAGCACAATTATTTGTCGGAGTCAATGGGCTTGTTCGTTTTAGCTGCACTGGGGCAGCTCTGGGTCTGCTCTAAACAAGATAATACAGGACAAACTATTTATCTGTCCTGTATTATCCTGTGTAGAGCAGACCCAGAGCAGCCCCAGTGTAGCTAAAACGAACAAGCCCAATGAGACTAGCCATGTCGCAACTCTATGCGTCACTATAATCTAATACGCTTTAAGAGAAAAAGAAAAGACAACGAACCCGAGGATAGTTTCATCATATAACGAAAACTCATTGTCATAAAAATTAACACGTAATATGAAAGAGATAGAAACTGTTTTACTTCACATGTTACGTATACGATTTCACACGCATATTAAAGCATTAATCAGTTAATTTAAGAACGTTTTCATAGAGGTTGTATTATTCTGGATGCACTTTCGCGATTTGATAGATGAATGCGTGAAATAAAATTGCTTTCATTACGGTAGAAGTTGAAATAACATATTACAGAACAAGAGACACATGAAAGTTAATGTCTATATAGGAAATATATATCATAGGTATTCACACATATAAGATTGCAAAACAAAACACATATTAATCGATAATTTTTTTTTAATAGGTGCAAGTTATGTGGCCAACATCGGAATCGAGATGTCTCATCGAAATGGTGAGTCATTTTTTACAACACGCTTGTCACTTTTTTACATCTTGCTTATTATTCATGATCTGATGTTTCCATTTTTTTTCAATGTGTGAATTAAATTTCAGTACATGCAATATCATACATGTATCATATATGTTATTAAATTAAAAGTTAAATACCAACATTTTATCTTTTGCCTTTCAAAATCTTTCAAGAAATTGTCATACAAGACAAGAAATTATCATACAAATTAAAAGTTAAATGCCAACATTTTATCTTTTGCCTTTTAAAATCTTTTAAGAAATTATCATACAAAAGCTATAAAATAAAATTATCTAATTTATGAAATTTTGTTATGGTTAATATACGCAATAATAATATATTTCAAAAAAATATCAAATGTTTGCTTAGGTATGTGCTCTGCTTCTAAGTTTTATTTTGTTTTGTGATATTTTTGCCTTCGAGAAATCGCTATTGATACATATGTATTCATGATTGACTGAGCGCGGAATGTGTAAAAGATTTTGATACATATCCGCAAAGAATAAAATATATTGTATGCTAAGAAAGCGTGCAAATGACATATACTTATTCAAAATTTGAGTCACATTGCCGTATCGTTGTCCGGTGAAAGTAAAACAAGTAAAGATATTCGCGCTTGACGATTTCTTTAATACGTTGACAAGAATGGGATGTAAGAAACATCTAAGAAGTAAAATTAAATAGTCTGAGTACATCTGACTTACCTAAGAAGCTGCCGTGGTTTTTCTGCGTAGGTGAATTATACGAGAAAGTTTATTGCGTGATATATATAAATTCATATTTATCAGGAAACCGGAATTTGGAACGAGCAAGTATTTTTTTTTTTAATTATGCACGATGCACCAAACAAAATATAATTTACACTACCGATAGAAATATTAGATTTATTTGAGATTTGTTGGTAGATTATTTTTCCAACTAGATTTTACGCGATGAAAAGTGCGATTGAATAGATTTTCAGTATAAAATTACTTAGTGCAATACTGTATTGCATATTAGATTATGATTTCAAAAGCAAAAAAGTAATTTTATTTTTTTTAAATTTTTTCTCATTTAATTCAGTAATGTAGTGCAGAAAAAGATATATTCCTATAATTTTTTAAGTTTATATTGTATAATTTAATATAACTTAATTTAATATAACTATAATTTAATATAACAGAGACCGCCTTCGCACTGCAGGCATCTTTAACTGATATTTAACGATTGACTATCTGACATGCTCGACACGTGTAATTTTGACAATATTACGTAAGTCTTCACATCTCGTTATAAATCGCATTCGACATCCTACGGATTTGCTTGCATCACGGAGATGTATCACGGAGATGTATCGCGGAGATCTTGTTATATGACCTAAATATGAAAACAACTATACTCTTTTGCAAAGGCATTTCCTACAAACAACGCGAATAAAATTGAAAATTTGAACGAATTCTTAATAAATTTTATTAAAATTGTTTTTAATTAATTTAAATAAATTATTTACACATATCTCAGCAAACATTTTGACATACATTGAAATATGTATATTTTGCATGTATTGAAATATATTATTTTACTTTTACAAATATAAAAAGTATTTATAATTATAAAATCCAAAGTTTTGTGTCTTCTAATCGTGACAAATATAATATATTTGAAATAATTAATAATTATTTTAAATATCATTCATTTTAATGCAAAAATTTAAAATCACAAATTGTATTAAAGCAGCGAATAATTTATTAAATTTAAATTTGAAAAATAAAATATTAGTGGAATATGTGGAATGCGATAATGAATTACATGTTATATTTGTCACCTGTACATGATATACGAGTCAACTTTGAAACTAGACTTGTTCGAAAGTAAGTTATAACATTTTTCATCGCGCGATATCTTACATATCTTTTTTTATGAAATATTGATATGATTTTTATATAATAAATTTCATCTTCAATATGCTATATACGTGCGATAGCACGGCATTATTAATATTAAACGCGATTAAAAATAAATTAAGGGATAGCCGCAACGAAGTGATAAAATATAAATTGTCAGATAATTATAATAAGGAGATTGATACTTAAATAAAAAATATCACTAATTTTCGCGTAAAATAACAAACTGAAGCTGATTATCTCCCATTTTTAGATTTTTACTTTTCAATTTCTAAATGCAAGAATTTTTTTCAAACATATTGATAACTTGATATGTTTAAAAACACACTAAATTTTTTCGGGAAGAGTTTTCTATTCAACTTTCTTGACATTTTTATTTTTTTTTTAAACTGGACTGCTAGTTTTATAGAGATGATATAACACGCAGTACAAATAATGCACGTATATGTACCTCTCCATCGCATCAGGTTTGTCGTTATTGGTTATTCGCTATGGTCTCAAGAGACAAACTGTAACTTTCAGAAATGCATTACCGCGATTAGGTGCTCGTTTAATTACGGCGCGCGCCATTTGACGGGACTTTCTCCGCCAATTAGATATCTAAGTCTACTTAGTTATTACAAATCCGATAACTGGACTCCATGTTTTTTCAAAGTGGTGCTTAACCGGTGCTTCCCGAATATTTTATATACGAATATAATATGTCTTTTTTTTGTAATTGAAAAAAGGATGTGCAAAACTATATTTGGTTTATCTGAATATATTTGATTATTTATATATATACACTTTACACTTGCTTAACTTATTTATGCAATATTCTATATCCACCACATCTTTTTTCATTTTATTTTATTTTTGCATTAAATTGCATAATTATTATTCTGAGTTCTTATTTTCAACAATTTGCAACTTAAAGTTTTCGATAGTTTATTTATATTAGAGAAAATGATCTGCAAATGAGAAGAATATGGATAGTGTAGGATAAGTATGAGATACCGTAGAGAATTGATACTGTGCATAATTTCAGAAAATTATAAGGTTTAACACATTATTGTAATACGTTGTAAACAACGTAACACGGATATCACATCGTGTTATATTACACGAGGGGCTCGTCTGACTCGACACATTTAGATCCGATTGTTAACTTAAACTCGGTCTATGAAAGAGAAAGTGGGTGAAGGCTAGAACGAACGATTTGCCACAATTACTTGCAGTCTCTTTCGCGTATTACACTTTGCTAACGAAACAAGTTCCGCTGCGAGAAAGTACAAGTGCCTAAAAAGCGATCGGCCGAGATTGGAGCCGAGATGTACGCACACCGCGGTGCCAATCGCAGCAAACAGCCACGTGTAATTATACTTTGTTCGAGTAATCGAGGGGCTAGAAGTCAGATATGGCGATGTCTGAGCTTCTATACTGTTGTGTTTGCCAAAAAAAAAAGATAGTGATATAAAAGTAGAATATTTTATAACATTGAATTCTGATTTTGACTTTTTTCATAGAAACATGAAAATTTTTAATGTACACTACAAAACATTTTAAACATAAATATAAAAAATATAGAATTATTTAATAAATTAAAAATTTAATAAATATTTTATCACATATTTGGCTAATAAAATAAAATAAAATAAAATTTTTCTACTTTAATAATTTCAGATAGAAATATACTTTCAGTATTTTATATAATTAAAGGTGCATATCTTGCTATGCTAATGATATAGAAATCAATATAATAAAAATACTTATTTAATAATTTTTTCTTGCAATCTCTTATATTTTTGCTTTTAATTATGACATATGATTGACCGCGATTCTGTTTATTGAAAAGAACGATCGGTCTGGTTTGACACATTGCTAACGATTATTTTCGCGAAGGAAAGTGTCTAATTAACATTCTGCTTCGTGATAAAATGCACAACTGTTTATGTATGTATATTGCTTCTCGAAGCTATTTGCAGTCGCGGATCCAGCAGTTACTGCGAATTACACAATATCGCTAATAGGTGTATCTGCTATAAACTTGGCTACGTTAATAATACGCCTAACCTTGCTCGCATTTCTTTGCAAACTGAAATTTGCCTCAGTATCGTTCGCGGCTGATTATTGCGAATATTACATCAATCGAATAAATCAGATTCAGGAGATTGTGGAGATATATTAAAATGGGATTTTCTTCCTCGCGTATTATCACGCCCGTATTTCAATTTAATCGGTACATTCCGAACGATATCTGATGTTGGTACCGAATACTCTGAAGTACTATTATTATAAAGCCGGCGAATAAACATCTTATGCAAACATTAGCGTATCAGTGCGGCAATTTATCGTAATGCAAATCGTCGATGATCACCACCTTGGCAATGTATCAATATCGTCGAACTAGTAATTTCAAAATCGCGACGTGGTTATCTAATTGATTTCGAGCTCTTTGGGGTATAAGATACAATCCCCTGTATCGTTAATAGAAGCAACCGTTTAATAAGCGTTTATCCAATCTCCGCTATAAATATTCGATCAAATAGAGCAATTCAATTTTCTCATTATAATAGAAATCTTATTATATGATGCTGTAAATCTTTCTCGATCATATTTTCACTTAACTGTCGCTAAAAGAAATATATATATTATAATGTGCACAATTAAAATGCACGATTGAGTTTGCATTTTTATATTTGTTCGAGAATAATATAAATTCGCACAGTTAATTGATACAGCAGTCGAAATTTTTTTCCAAGAAAAACGACCGCTCACCTCTTAAGGGACAAATTACAAGATCATACGCCCGATCGAAGTTAAGCCGATCACGTTTCCCATAAATGTTTTATGGCGCGCTTACCGAGAGTCGGGAATGGATAGGTCTTGTTACGGCCGAGCTCATGACCGCCAGGGGAATCGCCGAGTAACACCTAATTTTTTTTACGCTGCGGCAAGTCTTTGTAAGTGCACGGAGATACATTCATTATTGACGAAAGCTGTGGCGTAGAAAAAGAAATCGCGATCTAAAAACTAATCGAGCTGTCAAGCTGCAAAGGTTGTTCATCTCCGAGAAACGGCCGACACCCGCATAATAGTGATGCAAAGCCAGACGTTACCTAGATCTTGTAGAAAGGAAAATGTCCGTCGATTGATTGATATTCAACTACGTTCTACCGTTCGTAAAGCATTATTGCGAGAAACCAAGGCAACTGCACTTCGCATGCTATCCGACGGCTGTCGTCGTGTTCGAGCGCCGTCTTGAAGTCTGACATTACTGTCGATCGACAGACGCAAAAAAATGATCGTAGTATACTTTATGCATATTTCACGATAGCATGTAATCATAAACATGAAAAGATCCTATCTTATGCAAAAGTTATGGATTTAGTCATGTTATTTTATGTTTTACGAGAAATTTTCATTTTATTGATATAAAAGTCAGCTGCGTTAAAATTCATAAAAAATTTTGTAAAAAAAATGAATTTATAAGATAAAATTGTCAGGACAAAATAACGCTTTATAGATTCGTTAGAAAATGTAAAATCTTTATTAATAATCGGGATTGTTTTTTTCTGATAATTGTATTTTATGATAAAGATATAGCACATTAAATTGTACATTAGTAGATATACGCGTTGCATTTGTAGCAAGAAATCAATAATACGCAAATTAAAAGGCAGCAGTAATAATAATGTAACGGAAATGAATGATAAAATGTGTGATTATAAATTGCGTAGACACACCTTTTATGTGCACGCGTAAAAAAATTGTTTTCTCTTTGGTATTTTATTGTATATTGATATATACGATAAAAATCTAAATGACACAGAATTATACACGTTTTGCGAGTTTGCCGCGCACGAATTAGTATGCAATGACAGTGTCGTATTCGCGAAAGGAAAATTAATCAGTAGACACAATCATATTCCACACAAACCATAAATAATTCTGAAGTTGGTTTTGATCAATCAGCAACTTTTCGAGCCGAATTCATTTGTAGTTATAATAGATCATTAAGTATAATGACGAGTTAAAACACCGAAAAGTATAATTTATTGTGAAACTGAGAAAGCAACTAGTTTTATTTACAGTATTTTTTATTTATGCTTTTTAAACTAATCACTGCCAACTCATTAAGTTTTTTTATTCACAAAAAATTTTTGGTAAATTTTCGGAATAAATTTACAAGTATTTTTATTAATTTTTTTGACATACGAAACATGCATTTTTTAAACAATTTTTTTAACAAACAGATTTTTATCGTGTTATTCAATGTTTAAAAAAAATTTAATTTAATTATACCGGTTTAACGTTGTAATTAAGCGCTTTCTTAGATTTAGGAAAGAACGGTAACGCTAAACCAGATCTAGATGAAGATACTCGAGTAGGCGGTTTATAATGAGCTCAACATAAGAAAAAAATTAATTTACATAGAAAAGAACTCGCTAATTATGTTTAGTAGTACAGATAATTGTATTACAAATTTTTATGATACAATCACGTTTCTAAAACAAAAATACTTCTTACGATACAATGAAAAAACTGCACTCATATATTTATTAATAAATAAAACATAAAAACATAAAAGTTAATTTTTTTACATCTCAGAATAAGAGATAAAAAGATAAAAAATTGGCTACAGCAAGTGTGATAAAGCTAAATAAATATTGAATGTAATTTACATGCTAAGATGCTCAAATTTAGATTTTATATAATCAAAAAATGTTGATTAAGAACTTGCAATTGTTTCTTCAAATTTTTATACTATAAAATGCAACTACTTCTTGCGAGCAATATTAAATATAACGAATTTTATATATACGCTCCACTATTATTGATATTTGATAGTTTTTTCTAACATAATATCTTGAAGATGAATTTAATAACGAAAATAGTTATATAGCTATTTTTCTCTTTATGGAACTTGTCTATTAACATTCGCAACAAGACTCCTTTTTATGACTAAGAAATTACATTTGAATTTCTATTCTTTTCAAGTAGAACGGTCTATCTCTTTGCTTTTTCCGCATCTCTTATTTGATATTCATCTAGCATACACAATTATTGCTATCAGTGGTCTTAAAAATCTTTCTTGTTGCCATTTTTTGTGCGTGAATTTCGTTTATTTCGTATTTGCAACAAATATTCTAAGAGGATAAATGATTAATCTAGAAAATTATATGAAATCTAATCGATTTTAATTAATTAATATTATTGCACAGTATAATAATAGAACTTCTCAGATGAGGGAAATTCCGGGATCGTAAAGTGTAATGGTAACCGACGTATTAGAAAGGAAAACTATATGCACCTAGCACGTGCAGGCCGATCGGTATCCGTGAAAGTCCAGAGCCCGGTTTGCACGAGCGCCTGCTGGGGAATCACTCTGATCTGTACCCCGGGCGCTTTCCAGCCGATGACTTGCGCGATGTGACGTTTACCTCGCGGTAACGGATATCCAGTCCCGTACGTAACAGTGTCCACAAGGCACCGGCTGTAACCGAGCGTGTCCTTCGAAAACGGCATTCACCGATGGTAACCGATATAAGGTGCTGCTTCAGGGCCGTAGAGTACTAGAGAGTCCTAGTTTCATTACGCCGATGAAGGCTGTGTGCAATGCAATCCAAGTCAACAACTCACTATCGCGCTGTGCATTTATTTTAGATTGACAAATACTTTATATATGCATCGATTTTATTACGGCAAAATTTATTTCTTATTGAATGCATGTTGACGCGTCTCATACAACTCCAATTGATAGAAACAAAAATAAAATAATAGAACACTGTGCCAGATTATTCACTATTAAGTTTCTTTTTAATTAAAAAAAATTTCAAAAATGCTAAAAAATTATAAAGATATAATGCGTGTTGCATTGTATCAAAGCTAAAGTTTCTTCGAATTCAGAGTTTAGAATCGTTTTACAAGTAATCCACTATAAACGCATGTGGAAGTCTAAATTCATGCATATTTCCATTAATTGCCAGATATAACTATAGTTTAGTATTTTTACTTGAAGTTTTTAAGATATTGCGACATTTGAAGCATTAATTTCATTAAAAGAGTTAAATTAAAAATCTAACGCACCATGCTTGGAACGTGTGCGAAAACAGTTCTGAGTTACGCTATCGAGTATCTATGAGCCGTGTAGTGTAGTTTGCGGGCAAATTCGTTGGAACGCGCGGGCGTTAAAAGCCGCGCAACTCCTTTCACCGGTGCTACCGGACCAACGGAGCATGCTACAGACGGATCGTTGCGTCTAACCGGTCGAATGACCGCTCTCAAATGTGATTCACGACTAAACCCGATCGACTGGTCCCGCTCGCCGCTTGAAATCGGATCCACTGGCGGGCAAGAGCCGAGTTGTAGCAAATAATTCTAACATGGTTTACGTAAAGCGAGTAATATCGATTACGATTAATTGGGACGAAACAAACGGAGAATATGCATGTATATTCTGATAATCTGAATTACATTTTAGATGCGCAGAAATTATCACTTTATCACTTTAAATTATTTTTTTGCATATAATATTCAGAACGATTAAATATCAATGATTTATTAATTTTTTTACATCTTAATATCATAAAATATCTTTTTGCACAATTGTGCAATGTTTGCATAAAACGATCACATTAGATTTATCACGAAAAAAATTTAGGCAACAGTATTAATCATCTTTTTAAGATAGATACCGTTGATAGATTGTGCATAATTTAAATCTGAAAGATTGTCATCATTATTATAAAAAAAAAATGATTTTGCTTTGTCATATTTTGTTCACTTTCTACATTCTCTTGGAAAAAAAAGTACTTGTATAAAAAAAAGACAAGTTAATGATAGCGTGACGTGATGCGCATGAATACGTTGAAGCGTTCAACACTATTTTAGTCATGCGAAATTTGGGACAAAATTAAAGGTTGCAGGAAAAAGGATTATTTACCAGAGGCGGTGTGTCATGTTTGACGCGTATTTGCTCTGCAAACTGGTGTGTCGTCGTCACTCATCTCGCACGTTAAACTTAATCCGTTGTACCGGGATTTAACGACTGTGTCCGTGCTCTCGACATTTTAATTTGCAATTAATCCAGGTATATAAATGCTTTTCTTTCTTAATGTCAGTATAATTTTAAATAAATGCCGCTTACTAAACAAATCATTTAATAAAATTATTTAATATTTCCATACGATACATATCGCGCTTTAAAACTTTATATAAATTAATTGAATTAATTTGGTTAAAATTATAGGTTTATTAAAATTTTTATAAATTAATTTATGACAATTACTTGTAAAACGATTCTAAACTCTAAATTCGAAGAAACTTTAGTTTTGATACAATGCAACCCGCATTGTATCTTTATAATTTTTTAGCATTTTTGAAATTTTTTAAATTGAAACGAAAATATTCTATAGCGAATGAATTTAATATTTTAATGAGTTAAGCTTTATGATCCTTAAATAAAACAGACAATGAATTAAAAATTTTATAATTGTGTCAAATTGTATTTCAATGATTCGCTCTGCACCAGTTGTACTAAAGAACGTAGCATAAATAGTAATACGCAAATAGTTTATATGCAAATCAGTAATGCTCTTACGATAAAACATGAAAAATATGTAACGATTTTATGTTAGCACAGTTTTGAATAATGACATAACTTTCCACACATCGATATTGTTGCCCGTATAGTACTTTGCAGTACTCCAACATTGCAGTAAAATCGCGATGTAATCGGCGAGAAATTGTACAGAAGCGAAGCTACAATACAGTTACGGTTGGGTAATTTCGAGATTGATGCGATAAAATTGATCCGTTTTACGATTTCGCGGCAGTCTAAATCGTCATTTGTAATTACGACGTGGGTAATAAAGTGACGCTTACGTGGAAACAACATAGATAATTTATGTTCTGTGTCCATATTTACAGACAATTTGCCAATGTCTTCAAGCTGCTCGAAAGCCTCAAAAGTCTTTTTTTTTTATTTAGTAACATCATCTTTACTATTTTTAGAAACCGATAAGTAATTAATTTATTAGTAGGGATTTGTAGGAATTGAGGGATTGTTTCTCTCTATTTAAATCGAATCATACCGCTTGGACATCAGGTAAAAAAGACTATTACCACATCAGATTCATAAAAGCGTTTCACCAATTGTGAAATATAAAATGAATTATGTCTATATTACAACCACGGTAATTATAGCTGTTCGAGAAGACACAATACTAATTAAAGTTGTAATCCGCGATTTGCGTGCTATGCTATTTTGAAATATCAACAAAAAAATTTAATGCCAATTCAAAAATATACATATTTTAAAAAATATTTGATTGATTTATGGAATTTATTGCATAAACTGATATTTAAATTATTTTCTATTGTAAAATTAATTTTTAACGTGAACGCACTTGTTCAATGCATCATAATGTGTCGCTATCTTTCAAGAATACAATTTATTTGCGTCTTTTCTCATGTTTGATTTGGATGTTTGCCTAAAATATAACCACAGATATTAATGACGATCTCAGGTAGAAATAGATGCGTGGATGGATAGAATTTGGTTTAAATAAAATTTTAAAAATAATTTAAAGTTGTAACATTTTAATAAATATTTTTGGTCTTGATAAACTTAGTAGCAAAATACAGATTTTCTCAAACTTTCTTAATTAAAATATTTTTTAATAAATTAATTTAGTGCATATGTGAGCCATATTGAGTAAATATAAAAAATAACATTTGCTTAATGTTAGACAATGTTACTTTTAATTTTATTCATTGTTTGTTACTTTTTAATATAATAAAATATTTTAAAATAATAAAAAATATAAATAGGAGTATACAACATACAAAATTTTTTAATTCCGTAAAAAATATATTTATTTTATGATTGCATATATATATATTTTCTTTTTATTGCATTTACTTATTACATCACAAAGTTACAATAAAAAAACGAGTATAAAAGAGAAGATACCATGCAATACTATTGATTTATTATCACAAAGATCATATTGCTTCTTTTGTCTAATGTTGTGCATTAATATTAATATTTATTGCATAGCATTTTTGTCTTTTACTTGCTTTTTTTTAACATTGTCACGTAATTAGACAAATGTGAAAGAAAAAAATATAGAAATTCGACCGTACATTGTTGCAAAAATAATCTTTTAAATTTGCGGTGAAAGAATATTATAAAATAACGTTGCAAATCTTGGATTAGTTTTGTATTTATTTAAAAATTATGAGACGTGTCACAGTGATGCAATACATATATGTCGATGTAAAAAAATTAGACGAGGAAAGTAGCGCCTTGCGTACTTGAACGTGCTGCGCTACTTCGCGCACTGGTTAATATCCTTCAGGCGCAGTGCATTCACGCGCGTAAAGGAACATTCATTATCTACGCATGCACGTGAAACATAATAATTATTTGTGTACAATTTACATAATTATGAGCGTTTCAATACTTTCACCCGCGAACTTCCTAACGAAATCCCGATGATATAGCAGAAAAT
Source organism: Linepithema humile (assembly GCF_040581485.1). Classification (NCBI taxonomy): domain Eukaryota; kingdom Metazoa; phylum Arthropoda; class Insecta; order Hymenoptera; family Formicidae; genus Linepithema; species Linepithema humile. Next base: position 25,360,393 of record NC_090130.1, read on the forward strand.
TACAACTTTTCTCGCATCGTAATTCACGATTAGAAATAATCGTTTTGAAATTCCGCACGTGTATCCGTTTTATCGTGATGAAGAAATGTGCAATGCTACTTTATTTGAATGAAGGTCATTCCGATTTATCGAGGCACTCGGATTTCATTTTCACTGCTCCTGGCGTCGATTGAAGGCGTTGGAAAATGCTGCGGTCTTCATCTTGCATGATGAAAGCTGCCGACCGTCAGCCAACGATATCACGAATGATCGTAAACGTCCAATTTTCCGCTCGGCCGTAGTTTAGTAGTTTACAGAGCGTGGTGATGCAGATGATGAAGAAGGGACGCGCGCGCTCTCTCTCTCTCTCTCTCTCTTCTTTGATGAGCGTTTGCCAATTGCGCGGCTAACCCCGGCCTTCGAGCGCCCATCTTCATTATCAGATTCGCTCTTTGCCTTAGTCGTCTCCTCCCGTCATGACTTCCATGAACTCTGAAAGCGCGCAAAACACAGTGGGCGTTAGTTATAATCAAGCGGCGCCTCGTGTTTCCCGCAAAACTTGGCGAACCACCCAAGGCAAGGGACTTATTGAATGTTCGATCGACTTTGCTATTTAGTGCCGGTTATGTTGAACATCGTGCTGACATTGACATGCGCGAAACGAATTTACTTGGCTCACGGTTTGGTAACTTGAGCTTTTTAAATGAACTAGTTGGCTTTCAAAGCATGTCACATGTTATCTTATCTTGCGAATTACAACTGTTAAAAGTCTGTAGAACTTCTTGAACGTATTATTTTAAATATCTTGTGTTCTTGGCACGTATTGTGATTTTTAATGAACACTTTGACACTACTATATTTCTTAAATATAATGCTACGTAGACTTTTTTATAATTTAAACAAAAAAAAATAGTAGATAAACACAAGACTTAGTATTTTATTTTATTAAATTAATTTAAAATATTTACTTTATTTTATTTTGTTTTTAAAATGCTGAGTTGACAAATAAAATGTTATAAGTTAATTAAAATATTAAGTTTGTTAAATATTTTAGTTGAATGGTTATTTTACTTGGACAACGCTGATTAGGTTTGTTTATTTAGGATTAGAAACATCGCAGAATGATGAACGTATTTGAAATTTAATAAAGCAAGAAAAGAGATACCGTCAAAGTCAAGTGTTCCTGAGCCATCAGCGTCGATTTCCTCAATCATCAGATCGAGTTCCTCCGGTGACAGTTTGTCATCGAGTTCGTGAAGAATATCACGAAACACGTCAGTGGTTATATAGCCGTTGCCTTCTTTGTCGTACAATCGGAATGCCTCGCGTAGCTCTTGTTGCATCGCTTCTTGGTCCTCTTCAACTAAGAATCTAGCTGCCAATATGCAGAATTCTTCGAACTCGAGTTCACCAGAGCCTGTCGATAGAAAAAAAGAAAAACATGTATCAAAACACTAAGCATAGGAAACATTATCGCAAAATTAATGACATTTAACTTACCATCCTCATCTACTTCTTTAATGATTTCCTGCAACGTACTATCGCTGAGCTCGTGACCCAGCATGGTTAAGATTGTGCCCACCATAGTGGTGCCGATACAGCCCTTCTTTTCGTGATCGAAAGCATCGAAGGCTTTCTTCAGCACTGTTTAGAAAAATAAAATTTAAAACAATTTAATATTATTCTGAATATTTTTGTCGCATGTACATGTGATATGTTATACAAAGATACACTTACGAGCAATTTGATCCTTGTTTAAGTCATCCTGGAATCATGAGATACGTAATTACAATTCGCAACTGTCCAAAACATCATCCGAAATTACATTTCACTAATATAAAACTCAAATAAATCTATATGAAAAGAAAGTAATTAAATTTTATTTTCAAATTTATTCATAATTATCTTAATTATCTGAGTTGTGTAAAAAAATAATTAATTAATTACCAAGTTAATTTTTTTTCATATTTTTGTTGGATACTAATTATTATATTGGTTTTATTTTAATATCTAATTATACTAAATATGAATTTTATTCGTATATTTTGCTTTTACATTTTCGTTATATTTTCTGAAAAATTTTGCAACTTGAATTATTTGCGTGTTTACGAAAATTATAAGACTTGCCATGGCGATGGTAACTATACGCGCTCTCCGTGGTACGTTGGCGTCGACGGTTTCTCGAAGTATGCACCAGATTCTGGCTGTGGACTTCTGTTTTAAGTGGTCATAACTTCTGGCACGTGATTGATCAGGTACATCCCGAATCTAGCGGTTTTCAAATCCATCGAGGACGCTCTCCCCACTCTATTTCCATAGACGCGCTTTACCTAATTGTGCAGAACTTGTGGTAACACACTTAATTTTGAAAATCACCCATGCCTTTACTAGTCATACGTTCGATTTGTCAGCGGTTCGGTCAAAAGTGCCAAAAATTCTGACGTTTCTACATTGGCGGAATTAATGCGAGCATATTGCACACGATCCGTCTTGATGCAAGTAATTAACTATGATGTGAAGCGTGTAACATCGACATGCAGCTGCATCAATTACATTAAAGATTATTTTATTCATTTATAACGAAATTGTCCAGTTCTATTATTTAAATAAAATTTGTGTTTAGTTACCATTGAATGAGATATTTTATAAAAATGTTATCAAACATACATATAATGCGTGTAACAGTTACGATGTCATATGCAACATCTAAATGAACGATTAGTTCTATTAAAAAAATTTTTTTGATATAACAAATTACATGATATAATGTATGACATAATGTGAAAAATAATTCTGGCAAGCAAAAATAATTAATTTTGATAAAATTTTAATGCATAAAATATTGTATAATTTTTTATTTTTCCAAATTTTGAAAACAATACTCAATATTAATAAAAGTTTAAAATACTGATTATTATATTATTATATTATTATATTAATATTATATTATATAATATTATATTATTATATTATTTTTATATAATTAGTTTATTTTATTGTAATTTGTGTTTTAATTTCTATTGTAATAACAGTTTGAAACTACAATTTTATTCAAATAGAATTTATTGGAAATATGCAAAAGAATAAGATTTCATGATAAGCATTTTTGCTTAAACATAATAAATTTTTTCTCCCAGATTAATTTTTATCAAAACGTAAAGCAATTGCGCGCAAATTATGCTAAAATTGTTACGTTTTCCGATCAGATCGTCGCAAAAATATTTTATGATTAACGCTTGCACCGCTTTGGTCGAGACCTCACAAGCGGTTCATTGTGAAATTTTGCAATGTCTCGGAACGGCGAAATTTACGAGCGACACGATGTGCGGCCAGTTACATAGATGCAACAATAGACACATTTGGCTCACCGCCTGAGAATTCATGGGTGAGGCTGACCCAAGACGGTTCTATGCAATAACCGTGCATGTCTTATTCTTAGCTTCCTAATTATAAGCTCATAAAGCCCGGCAACTATTATATTTAGGTGGTTTTATCGTTCATTCCGGAATATGTACAGTCGCTTGCGATGGCGTGCATTGTCGGGCTCCTTGGTAGACACGCCTCCGCGATTCTTTTGACGAAAGTTCACAATAGATTACACTACTATTACAGAATCAAGCGTGTAACGTCGCACAGCTAGTGCATGCAAAGCACGTGCCGTTACTGCTGCCAACACGCCACGCATCCGCGAGCATGCATTTTCATGTGCGACTTCTTGCACATTGATGACAACTACAATTATAGACTCTTTACGATAAATATGAAAAATTATGGAGGACGTGTTGAAAGAGTTGCAAAAATTGCGTACTTTTTTAACTATAAAAATAGCATGTAGAAAAATAATAGCAAAATTTTATTTTATACATTATATTATCAAGACATTAAAATTTTTTAAACTAAAATTCAATATTATTAAAGTTTAATAAATAATTAAATCTTTTTTTTTTTAATTTCCAATAAATTTTATTTTTGCTAAAATCTTAATTTTACATTGTAATTATGAAAAAAAATTAAAATACAGATTGAAACATAAGAAATATAAAATTTTTCCTTAGACAGATTACATGATTACGTAATTCAAAATTTTGAAAAATAAATGTACAAAATTTAATGTATCAATGATTTGATCGGTACTTATTGGAATGAGTATACTTCTCTACAATTTTTTTCCGTTTTATTGTTTGATATGGTTTTTTGATAACAAATTAATAATTTTATTTGGCATATACATTAAAATTTTTTAATATTTTAAATATATATTTAAAATATGTAGACTCGCACCACGCAAGCAAAATACATATTTTATAAAATCTTGTTTGATTAAATTACAATTTGCATTTGGATGCAGTGTATCTTGGCACAAAGAATGTAGCATGCACTCTTGGCAAATTAACAGCTCTAAATTTTAAAGTACCAATAATCGCCATTATTATATTAAAAATATTATTTTAAAAATTGCAACAATGTCTAATTTACATTTGACACGTTCTGTATATTATTTTATTGGAAAATTTAAAAATTTTTATTTTTAATTTCTACTGGAATTTGTAGCTTATATATTTTATAAAAATGTAGGTTTTTTTGCACACTGTTTATGTGATAAACGAGCAAACTTTATATTTTGCCAGCGTCATGTACAACTTCGAGGAGATTTCGGCTTTTCTGTTTGCACAGACTCATTCGATACGTGGGCGACGGACACGGTGTATCCACGTAGTGCCAAAGTCATAATTTATCCTGTCATGACCTCCATGAATTCTGTAACGTAAACGCCGGGTTAGTCAAGTGTGCATAAGCGAAGACGAAGTGGATTAACACCTGTGCACCACGCAAGATCTCTCACCATCGAAATCGAGCGTGCCAGATCCATCAATGTCCACCTCCTCTATGATCATGTCGAGCTCCTCCGGAGATAGTGCGTCGTCCAGTTCGTGAAGGATGTCTCGGAACACATCAGTAGTAATATAACCATTGCCCTCTTTGTCGTACAATCGGAATGCCTCTCGTAACTCCTGTTGTATCGCCTCAATATCAGTTTCCTCCTCGAGGAAGCGCGACCCTAGCTTACAAAACTCTTCGAATTTTAATTCACCAGTTCCTAGAAATTGAAGATTTATGGTTAATCTCGTGTTGTATTCTTTCTTTTATTATATTTTTTCGAATTTCTTGTTTCTTCTATTACATTTTCTCTTTTGCATTGCACATTTCTGTAGGTTATACATATTTGGAGTAAAATGTAAAACTTAAGAACTTAAATTTATTTGTATATGGCATGCATTGCCATTATTGTTTAAAATAATAACTAAAAAATAGCTTAAATGATTATGTTGCATTATCAGTAATGCTACATTTACCCCATACGTCAATTTCCGCGATAATTTCCGCGAGCTCCTCTGATGAGATTTCGTGCCCAAGCATACCCAGAATCGTGCCTATCATGTCTGTGCTAATACATCCTTTCTTGTCGTGATCGAAAGCGTCGAATGCCATTTTCAAATCTATTCAGAAAAATTGTTCCTTAATTTTTACATGTAATTAAAAATACACTCTGATTGTTAATAGTAACTTTAAACTATCACATTACGAAAGTGATGTTAGTTTAATATGCAAATGTACTTACGAGATAGTTGATCTTTGCTAAGCTGAATTTCATCCTGCAATCGAATGAACACCATTAATAGCAATACAAATCTTCAACAATATATTGCAACAACACGCAATGCACTATAAAGAACTCGCGATTCTTATTTTGTACTTAATTTAGATAATTTAAAAAAATATTTACTGTAAAACTACGCGATAATTACCATCGTTAAAGTTTGATTTTCTGGTGAACTATCAAACTGTCGAACAAAATCGGAAAATTAACGGGTTGCTTTGAGATGCCGCTAACTTACTGCACCGATGAAAAAGTCATACTGAGCCGTAGTAAACTAATTAGCAATACGATACTACAGATATACGATACTACAATCGGTGTTAATAGATCATCAATCATGTATCGAATCGAACTATAAAAAGGTTTTTATTTAGAACGCTTTCTCGACAGTCTCTTTGCGAAACAATTAACTTGCTGACGCAATTGAGTAAATGTTTATTTTTTTAAATTTAATATCGTAAATTTTCTAGTTGAAAGTACACGAATATCATGTTTGTCAATTATATAAATTATAATCTTACATTTTTTTATTAAAGCGTACTACAATACTTGGAACTCTCTGGATATTTCTTAATTTTTTAATCGTATAAAAACTGATTGTTTTTTATTTTATTTTACTTTCTTTAAATAATCAAATCTTTTTTTGAAAGATTATAGATTTATTTTTGTAAAAGACTTGTAGAAATAACAGAATTATATATTTATAATTAAAAATTAATTAAGTGCATATTAATTAAATTAGTAATTAATATAATTATGTATTTTTAAAATTAAATTTTTGAGCTCTACTTATAGCTCTATTTATAAATTAACATTTGAAACTAATAATACAAGAGAGAAACAGAGAAACAGAGTGAACAGAAAAAGAGAGAGAAAAGATGAGAATTGTGAATTTGTCCATCATTTTTATAAAAATATTTATTTAACATTTAACATTTTCTTAGTCAATACATGTAACTATTGTATTTCTTGATTCATATAATACTCAGAGCTGGCATAGTCTAGGGAAGAATTTGTAACATATTTGATATCATCTTTAAATGACGTGGATGATCGCTATAGCGAATCGGTTCCCCCGCACATAGCAAACTATTCGCGAACATGAAAGCGGTTATACGTTGTAGCGTATCGTACATATAGCGGTTTGGTATTGGCATTGCATCCTTTTAGAGGATTGCAGTGGGTTGCCGACAGCCCGTACGTGAAAAAAAATCATCTGGCAACCACCGTTAACCTCGATATATGTATGTTAATCCTCACCGGCCAATCAGATAAAGCTTCGACGTTAAATCGAACTACTGACCTAACGGCTAAAAATATTTTGGGTAGGGGAATCGCTTCATTACCATAATAAACGACTCATTGCGGAATACTAAGTTTAGGGTGATTAAAATGCACAAACTTCCGTCGATCGTTTTGATTTTATTATGTTTGTTTACGCATATTAATTCATAATATCTGAACAACTTTTTTTACTTTGTTATTGTGTTGTAGCTATTTGATCCTATAGCTTCATCCTTGAAACATTGAGATTATAATTGCCAAAAAAATCATAATTATAATACGTGTAGATTATTTTAATGAGCTATGAAAATATTTTAACTGGAATTTTTAATATAAGCAATAATTTTATTAAATAAGTTTTAATACAAAATTGTTGAATTTAAAGTGTAATTATTAACAAATCTTGCGCAAATTGCTTGAACTTTGAAACATTGAGACGTTTATAAAATTGGATATCTTTCAAATATATATCTTTACTATTGATTTATCTCTAGTATTCTTATTCTCACTAGGAAACCTTTCGAGAATTTATTTCCCGATTTCGATGAATTTACAGGACATTTAAAACTCGAGAATGGAATGCTGAAAAAATTGGCTTCCGTTAATAATTAAAAATGTTAATAATTTAAAAGTTGTTTGCTGTGCAAAGATAGCTTTTATTTGGCGCATTTTGTGCTAAATAATTTTATTATTGATTTTATTTCTTTGTGATATATTGCCTAATTTGCTTTATCGTTTTGATTCTATTCGTAAAACTGTTAAATTTTGCTTAAAATAAAAATTTGGTATCACAAACTACAATGAAACATTTTTCACAAAATTCTTTATAATTTTTTAACTATTAACATTCGGAAGCTAATTTTTTCAGCATATTATTCCTCTAATCGAGTTCTAAATGTCCTATAAATTTCATCGAAATCGGAAGATAGATTCTCGAAAGATTTACTAGTCAGTGCTCTTTTTGAAAAAGAATTACAATTCTATTGTGGCAATTTACTGTACTGTTCCTAGAAGTTAACATTGACCCATGTGACTTTGGGCTATTAGCCAGATTTAGCCAAGCTCAAAGCGAGCGCAAATTCCGGACACGTTTATACGCTAACATTATACAGAACATAGCGGATAACGTAGTTTGACATGTAAACAGGTATATATCAACATTTGGATAGGATATCTTAGTCAGAAAGATATGTATAATCTTTGCATAATTTTATAATTTTTATTTGGAACTTTATTTGAAATTTCTAAATATATTTTTTTATAATTACTCCAAAACAATTTTCACTTAAATTAAGATTTGCGAGTTAAAAATTAAACAGAAATACAACAGTATTTATTACATTGTTGCAACATGCAAATTAAATCGTCATAGACATTCTCATTCGTGTACGATGCTGCCGATAATTGTTGCACGACATTGTCATACGCGGAGGAGGTAAGGATGGCGGATCTGTTGCCGAATTCATGTGCAAAATCTGTTTCCAATTCCATGAATTTAGTTGCGAGTAGATCGGTCTAACGGAGATATAGCTCGGATCGCTCTGTACACTCGAATTCCTAGAGTTCTTGTGAATCGAGTTTCGCGCCGGCGAAAAGGGTACGGCGTATACGTCCTCCTTTAAACTTTGCGAGATCGTAGATATCGCATTCTTTTTCTCAGACTCGATAGTGTCACTCGAAAGTCCTTCCGGCAGCACTATGGCATCCAGGGTTCTACGTTTTACGATCATGATTCGCTTGTTTCCTTTCAGCATCGCAGGATTCCGCCGTACCGTGAAGAACATAATGAGAGCACTCACGAAGCATGTTAGTATTAGAGAAATAACGAAAATAATAATAATTATGTTTTTATCAATACTAGATGTAAGTGATCTCGTGGTTAGACCCCAACAATTCAACGGTGTAAAAGTCAAATTGTTCAATAAACAAATCGTATAGCTCGTTCCTACTTCAAGATTTATAAGATAGGCGCACTTGACTTTGGTGACGCAATTTATCGATTTTTTTAGACTGGCTGAGTTTGATCGCACGTCATTGTTGAACCAAATCAAAGATACGTACAAATCCGGTAGAGTGAGCAGAACACTTCCGTTATTGTAGTCCGTCGCGAAGAAATTTTGGAATCCTAATATTTCGAGGTCGACCGTCGAAAATACGTGATGCGAATACTGTGAACGAATTGAATAATTCAGATTATCGCAGTCGACATGAATTGTTTCTCTTGTGCTAGATTCGATTGTAGAAGACGGATTTGAAACGCTTATTGTTGTTGATATTACATCGTTATGTGTTGTATCATTAGTTATATTTATCATCATTGTTGTCGTTTCATCAGTTTTATTTGTCATCATCGTGGTCGTTTTATCAGTTATATTTATTATCATCGTTGTTGTTTCGTTGCAAAAATTGGCGAGCGTGAAGGACTTGTTGGCGTTTACTTCAGGCGAGCTGCAAATCAGATCCTTTTTTATCACATTCGAATGTTCTCTCATCATATCCTGCATCCACTTGAGTTTACAATCGCAGTGCCACAAATTGTTATTGATTGTCAGACCGAAATCGATATTCCACTGAATTATTGTATCAAACAGACCTTTGGGTAAAGAGGTCAGAAAATTATCGTTCATGAATATCTGTTTCACAGATCTGGATATTGGCGCGAATGTATTTGGGCAAACAGTCTCTATGTATGATTTGGATAAATAAAGGGATACTAGGTTGAATACGCCAGAGAAGAGCTGCGAATCGATAATCGGGATACGGTTGTATCGTAGAGACAATATTTGTACTGCAGGTAAAGGATATTCTCCCGTAATATTTCGAAGAACTTCTGTATTTTCGATAGCATTTTCGATCTGAAGAGTTTCTAAGGTATTTCCAACGTCTTTTAATAAATTCCTGTCGACCCATTTTATTTTATTGTCTATAATCCAGAAATCTTTCAGATTTGGAAGATAGCGAAAAGTTGCTCTTTTTAAAATAGATATATTATTGTTTATTAGAAAAAGTCTTGTTGTCCGATGAAATATTGTTGAGGAAAAGGCTTTTTTGTTTAAGTTGGTTAGGAAGCAATTGTCAAAAGTTAATTCATTGATCGCTAAATCCGTCTGCAACCACTTTTTTCGAAGTTTATTGCCGGGAAACGCCGATTTTGTGAATTTTATTTTTACAGCAACATTTGAGCCGCATTTAACCTGTTAAATAATTATTGGTCAAATTATTTTTTATGTAATAACACTCAAAAGTTCTATAAAATCTCTATTTGAAACGTTTTAAAAATCTTATGTTATATTTAATATTTATTTAAAATTTATATATGCAATATATTAATTTTTACTTTTATTTGTATTTTGGTTATTATATCTTAAAATGATGATTATTACCTTGAAAGTGTTCTCGATGAAAGTCTTTATCACTTTTCCTGAATCGAGTTTCTCGGGTATGTAAGAGCATGTAATGATCTTGCATTGCTCAAAAATGCAGTACGACGTATCCATTGTCTCGTTATTTCTCAATAACGACGGTCCAAGTTCTTGCTGATTGACGTCGTATTTTGACGTGACATTTCCTTGTTTTGTAGTTTTGGTATGATTTAACGAAGCGCACAGTGTGTGAGAGATGAAATATCCGACTGCACTGTATACCAACGCAACTGCTAGAATCGCCCAGCATGCAAGGAGACTGCATTCAATTATATCTACTTTAAAAGAGTCCGTGATTATCACGGATAACAAATGGATATTAATTTTACGCATTATATTGATTCGAATGTTTCTAGATTGGTCAATTAGGAAAAAATAGATAATTAATATAATGGCTACAAATAACTTTTAAACTTGCGATAAAATGAACTATTAATTATATTAATTATATTATATTAGTATATCAAGAATACGTTTGATTAAAAGAGAATGTGGAATACATTTAGTGAACTATTATAACAAATTGAAGCTCTTTATATTACTGATTATATTGACACATTTATCATAATTACTAAAAATTTTCACCACGCTTTTTAATTTGATAACTAGTTTATGATTTGTGGAGCTTTAATTAAGATATTTATTTAATTTGGGAATCGGAAAACGTGTTAAAAGCCATGAATACCTTTTTATCCAGAGTGAAATCCCAAAGTTCATCTTTGACGTTGTTGGTAGTACGCCAAACACTATTGCTGGGCGATGCGGTATGATTAATGCATCCCAGAGTTCCGTTGCATTTAGAATCGTAATGTGCTCGCACTCGATATTGATTAGCGTTATCTTGTGCACTTGTCGATATACATATCTCGTATTGATTACCGATGCGACGGTACTAAAGCGAAACTTGGGTAAATTACTTCACATTCTAATTAAATAACTATGCTATCAACGGCCGAATCAATAGAATCGCCGGTTTTTATGCAATTTATTTTATTGAAATGCAGTAAATGGTGCAAATGACGAACTAACGATGCTTTTGCTTATGTCATTTTTATTCATTTGAAAGTTCACATATACACGTTAATCATTAACGACATAATAAACAATGACATATAGACATTAGAATTTGAGTAGACAGGTCCGACAGGTGCGGGCCGATACGAGAAAAATGTTTCATAATACATAGATATCACGTAATAGTTATCATATGACCATATACATGTAACATTATGTATAGACATATACAGACGAAATTCGTGTACGTGTACGTGTACGTGTTGGTATGCGTGGTATAACAACCATGTATGTAACATCGATATAACATTAGGCGTGATTTAATCTCGTACGCGTGTGTGTGTCCATTTAGATGTGTGTATATAGGTACCTCTGCCTAAGAGCATTTACGTTGAAAGATGTAGACGTGTACACTGATTCAGTAACTAACTTTTCTCTTCATGTCTAATTTTACACGGACTTTACGTCTTATACACGTAGGAATTACGATAGTTTTTTTTTTCTTTTTTTTTTTTTCCTTTACTTGAAGACAATGAGAAAAGGGGATGGAAATGCTCCGTAAAACCTAAGTGTGTCGTGTTTTGCGTGTACATAGGCGCGTATATAATGCATGTGTCGTGTTGTGTACAGTATATTGTGTGTGTTAACACAGATACGAGGTTTCTCGAGTCATGCGAAGAAGCAACGTGTGAGCGAGCACCGAGATTATAAAGATAATATTCTTCGATCGATATAATTAAGCTCCGTTTATCGTCCTTACGCGTGGGCGTGGGTCCTGGGTGGGACCGCCGACAATTTCGTTTACACATCCTGCTGACGCACGCACGTATGCTTATTTAGGTATCATCGTGTTCGCGCGTATTCACGCGTCTTTTCAGGGTATTCGCGCGTTATCAAGTGAAGTAAGTATAATTAGCGGGCCAGAATACGCCCGTTGGGCGCGCCGGCAACGATCCGACCACATTGTAAGACGCTGTACAAAAATATCCGCTTATAATAATTAGTAATAATAAACGGCGCGCCCGACGAGTCCAGCGCCGGCACCCAGCGATATGTCTCGACATGGTTCTGCGGGCTCGATATCCGGCGATCTGTAGCCTTTTCGCTGCTGCAGCCACTGATAAGCGCTCAGTATTCTTCTCGCTGTTTGTAAACTGTCAGAATTCTAGAAACAGTTCCACCTCTCGGTTTTATTCAGTTATTATTCGATAAGGTGTGAAATGTGATTCAACATTATATAGCATTTTTATGAATAATAATCAAGTGTTCAGAGCATCTTACCAGCGTATGTCGCTATGATATCCAGCAGCGAAGAGATTAGAGACGCGCGGACTGTACGTTCCCGTTTTCGCCTTATAATCGCTCTAAAAATTGTTTAAAGATATGTCCTAACGCCCGAGCCGGAAGTTGTTTAGCGAATTGGGTAAGAGAGCTTTCGCGTGTACGAGCAGATAATTGATTTAAATTTGAGGAAATTTTTTACCGCGACAATAGATTTGTTTTTATTCCTATTAATTAGAAAACTTTGTTCTATTAATTTATTTTATCAATTAATCAAGTAAGCAAAGAGAAAGAATATTCAGTGGTGTGGAAGGTTGTTGGGATTATTAATTGGAATATAAGAAAGCAAAACATAGAAGTTTGAGACATTCTTCTTACTATATTTCAGTTTCTCATCAATAATTAATTGATTTAGGTATATATACCGAACTTCTGACTCAGGTATAATTATACTATTTTGCTAGCTGTACTTTCGTGTCTATCAACTTTTTTTTTTGTAACTTACTACCGTTCACACATTGCCGTTTTTTCCCTTTAATAATCATAAATATACATAAACTTCAAAATAATTATATATACTTATAAATTATACATACAGAATTATAATAAACAGGGAAAGAGCGGGAAAGGTCAGTATTAAATATATAGATATGCCTCGTACGAATCCTAAGCTAAATGTAGGGCCTGCAGAGGATCGCATTCGGCGTATCTTTTACTTATCTAAGTTTAATATAGTAGCAATGATAAATATTTTTTACTTAGAAAATTCTACACTGAATTTGCTATAAAACGTAGTATAATACGAGTAAAATGATAAAACAGGTCGTAAGCATGATGAAACCTCACTTGAATAAAAACTAATTTTTCAACGTCAATGTGCGCTCGGCGGCTTCGTATCATTATCTATATAACTTCTTAGAAAAAACATCCAGTGCATATATAAGAGATATAGGTATATAATATATATCTTTTATGATCGTAATAATGCATAATAATATATATATTATATGTAACGTACATATATGTATATATCTATATATGTATATGTTAACAAATAAATTCTCTTAAATCTCGTACGTTCACGATATGTATACGATCTTTAGTCGTTACAGCTTCGTCAAGCCTTAAATCGACTTAATTAATCAGTTTATCTTACAAGTAGACTTGGGCGTATAAATGATATGTGTACGGATGTATGTGGTATTGTTGCGCGCCTTTGCCTGCGCATTCGAAAAAGAAAATCTTCACTCGAGCGAATGAGACATTAACATTGTATTAATTATATTTCTTCTGGATCATCGACGTAATCATATTGCATCAAATTAAAACAAATAAATCCTTATGCAGCATACAAAAAAAAATATAAATGTAAAGCACCATCACGCTATTGCTTGTTTTGTTTAATAGTCCATTTTAGTTTTAAATTATTGCGTGATACCTTGGTGCCCCAAAAGTGACTTCTGTCTTTATTTCACATTAAAATATTAAAATATTTTAATTTTGAAATACTCGCTGAAAATTATTTTTATTATTCGTAAAAGAAAAAAATCCTAACTTTTGAAGAATAATACTTTTGACGAAACTAATGCATAGGATGTTACTAATTGAATCTTGCTAACCGCTATTTTACATAATGAAACGAAGTAGGGTAATTGAAGGCCTGAAGTACTTTCTAAAATTGATAGCTTCGAAATTCTCTTTCGAAAAGCACGGCTTGGCGCGTTATATAACGCGTGTCCTTAATATTTCGCCACGCAACATGTTCATCTTATAATAATGCCTTAGGCTTAAACTCTACCTTATTCTTATTATATGTATCGAATAGCAAAACACATGTTACTTTCTGCATTAGCACTGTGATCAGCACTACGTCCCGTGAACTGCGCCTCTATGATCGATCTTCCGCACGATATGCCTCCGTGTTCGTTGCTCGATGCATCCTTGGATGCATTCGAAGGTTTCTCGATGCGAAGCACGTTTAGCATATATTTTCGTACGTCACGATCTTTCCGACATAACCACAAATTATCCTAGTTTATTAAGCAGAAGAGAGAAATTTTGTACACAATTAAGGAATTGCGCGGGTGTGATCGTTTGCATTTCGTGCCGCAAATATGTGCGTTGCACGTGCTTCCTTTTGCGAGATGATGTAATCTTAGGGTACACGTCAGCTGTAGCGACGGTGAAGTAACCGAGTCGTAAAACGGGCGCAACGAGGCATTTGAATAACCGCGTTTGTGCTCTACCGGCTTTGACAAGTGTCGGTTTCCTGTTGGGAGTATTACGTGTCATCAGCACAGTCATTATTTCATTTCGAGCGGTCGGGTCTTTGCGAATCGAGTTAGTTAAGTATCGAGGCGATCTCAAGATGTTAGCCGCTACCGCGCAGGGACAGAAAAGCTTCTAGCAGAAAAGTTGGCAAAAGACGGGTGTCAGAAACATTGTCCTCTTTTGACTTTCCATTTTAATTGAATAATTCAATTACTTTTTAATCATTGTGGCTTGAACAAGAGTTTATTTACGCCAAAAATAATTTAAGCGGGAAGATTCAATAATCTGTTTCCCGAAAATTTTTAAGTAAAAAATCATAACTAGTGTTTTTTCAAAGTCTCGGAAGATCATGACGTACGGAAAAAATGCGAGCATTACGAGGGATGTCGACGATTCGCGGCACTGCGTTCAACGGGAACGTATTGATATGTATATGACGAGTGGCCCGGTGGTATCGGCCGACTTCCGACGACTGACTTCCGGCCACTCGAATCCGCTACGCTATACTACGCCTCGCGCCGCGAGTTTAACAAATAACCACGAAATAATTGGCAACGATGCTGATATGTAACGTTTCGGTGAAGAAAACTCGTGCATTCTTTTCACGAGCGAGAATTCTTCGGTCCACCGGACGATCGTGCGATCGACGTTCGATCTTAGCAACCACTCAGACCCTATACTATCGAACTGTACAAGTGAACAACATATCTCGTTGCCAAATAACTACTTTGTATTGCGTGAGAGAAGTCTCATTGACGAGTTATCAAGCAGCATGAATCGTAGTTTATTTACTACGGTTGCGGTGGGCGTCTACAATTCGATCGTAAAGCATCTGAGAGTTCCACAAATAACAATGATTTTATCAGAAATAAATCCGCCGTCGTAGCAAGTATAACTCTTACGCGCCGCTTGTTACGCTGATGTCTGTGCGGCCGTGCAACGTCTATGATTATCATTTCGACACGCGGCAATTGCAAAGAATTGCTCGTGGCACTTACCGATCGGCGATCTAGCTTGCCGCGATGCGATTGATTTTTTAAGCATGACTAGCCTACTCTCGCAAATTCTACTCCGCGGGGGGCTTGATTGACTGGAGCAAATAAATTTATCGCTGGATTGCAATTACCGCGAAAATTAATTGATTCACATTACGAGTATCGAATAATAATTTAGAGACAGCGCCAAAGAATTTCAAGAATGCCAATTCGATTAAAATCCAAATATTCCGGCAAACTGTCTTGCAGGCAATAGAATAGATAACCGCGCGTGTATGAAAAATTGATTGAATCCAATGTCCGATGAAGGAACTTCCGATGATTGGACAGAGAGCAAAAATATCGCGAAAGCGTCCGGCGAGTATCCGAAAGAATTTTAAATATTTAGTTCTCAAAAGATCGATTGTCATGCTACGCGATTGCTCATGCGCGATCGCCTTGCATGGACGCGTCTGCACAAAAAAAGCAGTTATCCGCCTGATACATCTTTCCGCGCACGAAACAGACACCTGTCCTCGATGGGAAATAAAAAAGCGGCTCTTCGGAGGAATTTATCATTCCTCCCTCGTTTCGAATCATAGCAATTCGTGTAATAACGCCCAGATGCCCGAGATTGAGGAGATTCTCACTGGTGTTCGATAAAATCTGCTAAGATCCGCGTACTCGATCGATCGTAACAAACTGACATCGCGATAGTGCGCCGACTTTTTGCGTCGCAGCCGTCTTATGTCATTTTTATGACGAGCCATGTCTACCGTGAATATATCAAATTATAGCGCGACGAGATGCGCAATAAAGTTTCATTTCATTCTCTGCAGAAGGCTGGGCTCTACGTCAGCGGGCAAGTTTATCGCGGAATCGTGACGCGTCTCCGCTATCGCGTCACGATTACCCCGAAAAAAAAACCAGGAAGGAACGTTTCTTCGCCGTAACAAGCTCTTTGCAGGATTGAATAATGAAACCGAAAGTTCGTCGTGATTTCCAACAATTATAATGGCGCTCAATGAAAAGATCGATTGTAAATAGAATCGTTTGATCGTCCCGCTGGTATCGAGACGAAAAGTCGATGATATTTCAATCACGAAGTCGCGCGCCCCTCGGCGCGCTTACGCTAGAACGGCAGCGAGAACGATCAACGGTAGTGACGCGTCGACGTATATTTTGCACCCGGTAGCCGCCGACGAGACTCTCCCGGCATTCTTGCCGGCCACGCAGCCCATCCTCTCGAGCGGTATATTTTGCACCGAGTACTCACGATGCTCTGAGGGCATCGTGCAGACCGTCCGCTTCTTTGACATCATCTCGTCGTCCTTGTCGCGCAAACTCCCGAGCCACACGGAGTACCATCGCAGCTCGCAGTCGCAAATCAGAGGGTTATCTACGCGCGAAAGAAAGAAAAACGGAACGAAAGAGAGAAATGAGACAAAATAAGTAAAATTGAATGTAACTTCCACCGAAACGGAATTTCTAAATTTTCGTTAAAACTACAAGTTTTTATAAAAGAAGTCAATAAGCGCACTTATATTTGTGCAGTATTAAGTATTAATTATTTGAGAAATAATTAAAAACGAGTTTTGAGATATATCTCATTCGTGTGTTTTGGCATTAAACATTTAATGGTGCAATTTAGATGGAAAGGAAGTTATCGGGATTTTGCAGTTATCGTATGTTTGATTGAAGAAAATAATCTTATAATTAATGTTAATATTAGAAAGGAGAAATTATTAAATACGTTACCTGTTATATCGATGTGGCGTAGAGTGTCAACGATGGTCTCCGTAACTTCTTCTGGGATATGTGTGAGTTTGTTATTTTGCAAACTCAAAGTTTCTAACGAATTGAGGTTCTCAAATACCAGAGGCGGGAGCACTTTAATCCTGAAAAAGAGAGTAAAGTAACGTAGAGCGCTTGACGTATGCCAAAAAAAGTTTTTTGATGGATTTGTCATTGATTAATGAACCATCAGTTAGTTGCTTTCAAATTGCAAAAAATAAGCTTATGCGCAGAACCAACTTATGTATACGTGACTTTAATTCTTATAGCATACGGAAGAAAGATATTACAAATTTTTCTGTAGATTAAGGAAAGTGATGGAATCTCCGTAACCCGTGAATGCGTCCTCCGGAAGTACAGTGATGTTATTTGACCGCAAATCAAGATGACGTAAACGATGTAAACGCCGTAGAGCGTCGCTTGGTACTGAATGTAAATTATTATCTCCCAGTCGTAAATACTGCAGATTTTCTGAAATAAAAGATTGAAGATTACAGGATAGAAAAAAAAAGAAATATATTTTGTTATTTAAAATGCGTAAACAAAATCGAGAACTTCAAAATCTTTTTTCTTCTCGTTAAATTTCCACGGCTATTAATTTCTATGCAAGAGTTAATTGATTCTCCCGCTTGACGGTAGAAGTAACGTAATTAAAACAATTGCACAAAAGTATAAAATATGTATATTTGAACGCGAGTGGCAGCAATCTGGCTCACAAGATAGAAAAAAACTTCGTTACGTGAAGAGCATTAACAATAACTCTCAAGAGTTGTTTCATACGCTCAAACAATTTTTTTTCAACCGACTTGTAGTTAGTTATAATCAAGTCAAGTTTCTCGTAGAGTGGCGAATAAATACTTTATCGATCAGGAAGAATTTACGCAAGAATGGATTCAACACTTTGTTCGAAAACTTTAATTAGATCGATCAACATTGCGAAATTGAATGCAATTAAACTGTTTTAAAATTTATTTTTAATATAAACAATATTATTTATTATAAATTTATTATAAATTTTTATAAGAAATTTAAGAGAAAAATATGATAGCGATATTATTTTTGACAATTGAATATTTCGATATTGCTTTATCAAAATCGAGAAATATCGATATTTTGCGTATATTTGTTCACAATACCATTTTGTGTGTCCGATTTATTCATTTGTCTTGTCGATCGCACACGGTATTGCTCGACTAAATCGTTGAAAGCGGCGATGTTGTTCGTTCATATGAAATAACGCTTTGTTGAAATACTATCTTGATAGGCGAGCTTGCGTTCATGGGATGCAACGAGATGAAGGGTAGTTTGTAAAGTGTCGTTCGCTCGTTTATATCCACGCCCAAAGGGAACCGATTGCATGCAGCCGTGGCACGCGGTAAATTTAAATGCTAAGCAGCTGTGGCGTTCGCAACGATAAATAAAGTAGAACGTGATGTACAAAGACTGGAAGAATTTCACGGTAAACTGAACACAAGCCGCGCGAATTCCGCGGTAGCATCGGAATCGAGCATCTGCCTCGATGCTGTATACACAAGTTCAAACTATAAATATACGTCAAATGACGTTAATGTCACATCTTTCTTACATATTATTGATAAAATCACTTTTATCACAGTTTGTTACATGAGCTATCGTTTTTAAATATTCTATTTTAGAACATATGTAATAAAAAATAAAAACTTTTTTTTTAAATTTAAGTGTTTGCTGTACTTGTGTATACATCGATCGCACATCGTGGTTATAAAAATCGAAATAAAGAGCTTTGATTGCACTTACCCTCAAGACCGATGAATGCATTAGGATCCACGTGAGTAATTTGATTTCCGTCGAGTTCCAAAGAGTTTAATTGCGTTAAGTGGGAGAATACACGCGCCGGGACCTCTCGGAGATGATTGTGTGCCAATCCTAACGAATCAAGTGCTTTCAATCCTGAAAAGATAAAATGTTTTATCGATGAAGCCATTTTATTCAATATCCGTTACACGTCCTTTCATTAAAAGCATGTTATTTGGATATATCGATAATTGACTTAAAAAGCTGGTTTCATAAAAATTACAATTGTTCTGTTGTAAAAAATATCGTTAGTTGATTAATTAAAAATGAGTTATATATGTATTTTTAAAATAGCATTTATTTTAGAATAAATTTTTAGAGGTGTTAAAAATAGGACATGTTTTATACGCAAAATATTGAAATATTATCGAAATGATTTACCTTCGAAGTCTCCTTCTTCTATACTTGATATGCGATTTTCTTGCATTTCTAGTTTCTTCAACAATTCTAACGAATTTAATGCCTGAGTTGGAATCTTCGTAAGCTCGTTTCCGCCTAAATTAAGCCTCTTGAGTTTGCGGCTGTAAAGGCGAGATTGAAAACCATCCTTTAGTGGTAGACTAGAATATTTTGTCACTCATTTATAGTTATTTATTCATTTATTCGTTCATTTAATCAGCGTACTATCTTATAACGATCTAAGATTTTTATGTTCTATACGTTCTAAATTAGCTAGTAGCTAAATAAATTATTTTTCAAGCTTCTTTTTTTTCAATTTTGAATAAAAGAATTCTTTGACTCCGCTTTGATCTTCTAAAAATCCTGCAATGTGCAGTAAAAGCGACTTACTTATCAAGTCCTTTGAACGCATCCGGCTCTATGCTGGAGACCTTGTTCTCGTAAAGGTTGAGGATTTCGAGTGTATCAAGACCTTCAAAAGCCTTGTCGTGAATGACGGTGATTTTGTTATGGTTCAAATTCAAAATCAGGAGATGGTGAAGGTCTCGCAACGCGACAGATGGGACGCTACTCAGCGAATTTTGGGAGAGATCCAGCTGTGTCAATCCGGATCCTGTAAGGTGGTGAATTATTCCAACAGCTATTGTATTTGCAATTGCGCATAAATTTTGCAAGTTCAGTCACGCTTTGTTTGAGGGTTTCCTGTGAATTTAATATAGTAAAACATCGGACATGAATCGTTCCTATTTCGTGTGGATGATGACATTTCAGTGATATAACAAGGATGTAATACAAAAGCAATAAATCTCAAATTCATTATTGTGTCATGTCTTGATACAATTTCCAATTACATGTCATAAATATTTTTTAAAAATGTAGTTACATAAAAAAAGTCATAAAATTGAGCAATATTATAATGTTGAATTGTAAAGTACCAGTTCACGTAAACGCACGCGCGCGCGCACACACACACACACACACACACACACACACACACACACACACACACACACTGGAGCGAAAATCATTTATAAATTTGACGAGATTGCATTTTATGTTTTGTGAAAATGTTTACCTCGTTGGCTAATGGTACAAAGTTTCAAATCCTTTCTGTTTTATATATAATCAACTCGCTGTAAAACGCAATGTGAACTCAAAGCTCCGGTTGGAAAATGACATTTTCTATGTTTAATGTCCTTTCGACATTGCGAGTTAATGCAACCGAGCGATGTCGCGCCGAAGCATCTCCCAGCGCCGCATTCTCATTAAGGCACCCGTGCGCGGTGACTACCACGCGACGCGATTATCAGCGCGTATCTCGTCGAATACGGCAGGTGTAAAAAGAACGTATTTTCCAGTCCCTTGCAGTAATTTATTCCAAATCTGCGTGGCCGTAAAGGTGACTTGACCTCGGCGCTTCGTAAGAGATTTAAAGGCGGGTTAAATCTGCAAGCGACTTTAACGTGGGCCTCGCGTGACGCAGTGAATGCTTCGATGTTGGCTTTAATATAAAAACTGATCCTAAATCTTCCATGAAAGTCTTTTGACGCTGGAAAGGATAGGTGCTGTTCCGCGTTATAAAAAAATGTTACCGCATGACGCACATGAAGTAGTGCGGAGCTTTTTTCATCACTTCACATACTAGCAGCGACGTGCTTTGAAATTACTGCGTCGAATACTGTTGATATGTAGGCAAGTTTAAATCACGGGAGTTCATATTCTGTTATTCTGCATTATTATTCCTGAATAATCTCAAACATTGTTTGACAAAAAAAATTAACGCATTCCGATAAAATAATTTTAGGTCCGTGAAGTATGCCAAAGTCTGTAACATTTTAGACATGGATTTTTTTGAAGAAATGATTCTTTCTTTTATATGTATATTGTGTTATTATATCTTGAGTTCTTTACCTCTGTACTTCTCCGGTTTTACAGAAATAAAAATAAAAGTAGTACAAAAAAAAATAAGCTACTTTCTTCTGCAAATCTTGCCATTTTTTAAAAGTTTTTAAGCTTGTCACGTTGAGAGATAGAAATTTATAATCATATTTTTTGTGGAAAGTTATATTAATTTTGAAAAATGTCGTTATAGCTTAAAAATAAGAATGTCAAATCTTGCGATAAAATTAGAAACTATTTATGAGCTTTTAAATTGATATAATTTTGATTTTTCGAACTCATCCCCTTAATTCTTAAATCTCTTAA